>NC_058377.1:85984295-87184295 GCF_018350175.1 Felis catus
TAAAAAAAACCCAAAAAACAAGTAAATTACATTCTTTGTTCCTATCATTGCATTGGGAATAAATATGAAAAGAACATACAGTAGAGTTTTATCAACTGAATGTTCATCTAGTATATGGTGGTTCATCTATTTTTAAAAGTTTTTAAATTAGAAAAAAAATGTTAGAGAATGAGAACTATGTACATTACATAATAGTTTTAAAATATAAATTAACCCCGCTTTTATTTACACATGTGAATAATTTTTACCAAAATTGCATTGTGTTTTATATAATAAACTAACCTAGATAGGTATTTTATTCCCCATCTGAGTAAAAAAGAAATATGAAATAACCATGAAAGTATAGCAAGGGAATAAATTTATTTTTCTGATATACTAATAGCAACTAAAACTGGTCCTTATTGCAGTTCTAGATGTGTATCTACCTGTGAACTTGTTTTCCATGTAATACCTTCATAGTATAAGATTATACACATATGGTTGCAGGGTTTTGGAATAGAGTGTGGCTACTACTGAATCCCTTTAATTGACATAAGTTTGGAAATTCTTTTGACTATTTTAGAAGTAAGGAATATGTTGCCATTTTAATTTTTTTATACATTTTCGGATAGTTTTTGCCTCATGATTTTAAAATATAACCAATATGATCAAATATGATCCTTTTATGTGACATATTGGTATTCAGTTACAAAGTCTAGTTTATGTTCAAAGAAATCATTTGTAAAATATTTAAGATAGACTGTTAAAGTATATAAGCCAGTTAATAGATTTAGGATGTAAATACTTATCAATATTAGTGTTACCCAAAAATAAATTTATAATGGTAACTTGAAGATACTTGTGGCAATTTTTCATTTAGATACAGAAACGTTAAATGCTTGTAATATATTCTGTAATTTATAAATATTTAATTGGGTAATTATTTTAGGTATTCGCTGAAACTGATTTTAGAGCAACTGCTATCTCTTTAGGACATAAGATAGAATGAAAGACAGGAGGAAAAATACCACTACTTGATATATTTTTAAAGGAAAAACTTCATTTTTTCATCATCATACCCTAAATTGTGAAACTTGTCAGTATTGAACTTCAGAAACCATTTGATGGTCTTTTTCCACAAATCATACTTTCCTGTGCTTTTAATGCCTTAAGAAATTTTTGTGTGTTTCCAATGTTGAGGGAATCAAATAGAAATGCACAAATATGTATATTTCATTTAACTTAGATTTTAAAGCTTACATAACAATTACAACATCACTTCCCTTCTTTATTTCATTTTGGAGTGTAATTTTGCAAAATCAAAGGAACATTCCCGTAGCATACCTGCACACCCTGGCTGAAATGACAGCAAACTAAAGAGTTTCTCCTTGAACCAGAATGACTCTTCTTTCTACAATAAAAACCTTAGCCAATTCGGTGTAGCAGGTTGTTGCTTCTGCATTTTGAAGATTTTTCAGACTTCCTTATAAAAAGATTTGGCTCAATGGGAAAGTTAAGTAGTGGGGGGGAAATACTCCACATATAAAAGCAAATGAGTTTTTAAAGAATAGAAAATAATCTCTATGAGAAATTACTTTTAAATTATTCATGTGAAAATTAAACTTAACTCTTGTTAACATTTCCGTAGAAACATACATTTTAATTAAGCCAAATAAACAAAGAAAAGAAATCCCTAAAAGTAGGCATAATCATTTGTCTATATACTCACAAACATATTGCTCTTTTCTGGTCATCAGTATTTTTTCTTGCTTTATTTGCTTCATTTCCTTTAACTTTATTTCCCCTTATTCATAGAGGGTCTAAGACTAAATTGATTCTCTGCTTACTTATCTGTGAAGTCACTTCAGCAGAGAGTTACTCTTTGGAGTTATGTCCTCATCCCTGATCTGTATCCCTCAGCTAGAGCGCTCGGTCTGGTGCTGCCCCATCACTGCCCTCAGGCATGTAGAGAGAGGGCTCTTGCTTTGCCCAGTCTGTTCACCGAGCTCCCTTTGAAATTGGTGAGGAGGGAGGTCTATGGAGGGTGGAAATAGAGGTACTGGGTGACTATTTGAAACCAGTGTAATTTGTAAATTTGCCATAAACTTTTAAGTAAGAGTTGGGGTGGGTGGTTTCCAGGGTTAGCATGCTTTCAGAAATCAAAGGGAAAGTGGAAGTTTTCATTTTGTTTTACAGGGCGGTGATATGAAAGGTTGTTTTGGTTTTTTTTTTCCTGAATTTTACCAAGATTTCAGTAATTGATCTATAGACTTAAAAGCTATTAAAATATTCATGATAACATTGTCATATTTTTATGTATATGTGTATACATATTTTTATGTATATGTATAAACAGGCATACACACAAACACACAAAAACACACATAATAGCACTTATCAAGTAATAGTACTTAATACCACCTGAGTGTTCATTTAAGTTCAGAGCAAGTAAATTGTGCACTACCTCTGAGAGTGTGCCTTTATCTGACCACGAAAAGTGAAGAAAATCACTACTGTAACAGATACTTCTCCTTCAATGTGAAAAGGTTTTATACAGTTGGTACAGAGAAATACACGTTTCATTTTGCCAAACCCAAAGCATACTTCCCAACTGCCTTTGTATAAAAGCTAACACAACATGTCAAAAGTAAGAGCAGAGCCCTCAGTATACACTGAACCGGTGAAAGAAGTTAGGGACGGTTTGACAAAGATAAAACGTAAAGTTAAGTTTTGTATGATTTTCTTTTCATTCACATTCATACCAGGTAGACTTTGTCAAACACCTATAGCAGGGAGGAACTTGTTCATGCATGCAGAACAAAATAAAATAAGATTAAAAGCTCCAGGAAATCAGCCTACTTCAAAAAACCATTAAAGTGTGCCTATCCCTCAAGCTTTACAAATGTGTTAATTGTCGTGTTTCAGTCATGTAAATATGTTTCAGCATAAAGTAACCAAGATTTCCTGCTATAGAAGCGCTGCTATCTGGGGGTGTGGGGGTAGGGAGGGACGAACCGGGGACTAAATAACACACTGTAATGAAACCTGCCTTTGGGCAGCACATGCTTCAGTTCTGAATGCCCAGAAATACTTCGCAGACGCTCTAGGCTGCCTAGCAATGGGGATTTCTAATTCTGGCTAGCTTGACAAAGTAAATACAACTATTGAACATAAGGCAGCTCCTAATAAAAAACAACAATTCCCCCTTGTAAACACCTACATTTGGCCCCATTAAAAATTCTTTCTTCATACCCAGGAACTAGCAGACCCTGCAATGTGGGGGTCTTAAAGTAACTGAAGAGCAGTCAGGAGATTTAATGCCGTCAGGATGTTTTACGTGGCCATTTACACCGAGCACTTCATACCCCATCTCAGGACTTGGTAGAGCAATGTTCTGCATACACTGCAGGGCATTATGCAAGCAAACACATTGGCCATTATGCTCTCAGTACTCATTCATGGACAGCCAAAAGGAAATCAATATATTTTTTACATATGCTGTACTTACATATAAAAAAATATATGGTTGCCACATTTCCAAAAGGAGTGCTCATCAAAAGCTGCCAACTTTGAAAGTTATTTAGTGGATTGGCATTACTCTGATACCTTAAGCAATTATCCAATTTCAGAAGTCCCTGATTTCGGCTTGTTCATATCTTAGAATTCATCTATTCCATAAACGATCAGACAGCCCTCTGCCAGTCCCCACACTGAATAGTGGATCTGCTGTAGTTCTAAAAATCTCTGGGATTTAGGGATCGACCTTGAGTTTACACACACATTTAGCTGCTAACAGTTTACTGAGTCAGAGGTTTCAGATTATAGTAAGGAGCAAACATTAGTTTGAATTCTAGTAGACAAAAACAAAGGGAATGTTACATTTTGCCACCTCCAGAACAGTTTCCATATGCTTTACAAGAAAAAAGGGATAAAAAGGAATTCTCATAGAATTAGTCTGAATTTATTTTTAAAAGAAGTTTGTTTTTTTTCCTCAAGCTCAGCATTTGGTTCTAAAACATGGTATGTTCCTAAAATATCTTACTACTGTTAAGCCACCTGAGGGGCAGTACCTAAAATACTGCTTCTAAAATGTTTCCTCACTTGTAGGGGGTAGAACAGGGGCTTCCTGGACAAAGCAGGCTTGAAGAGCCTATCAAAATGACAGTCTGTGCACAGGAAGATCCTGGTCTTCTTCCATTTACTGCCATAGCAGCAGTAGGTCTGAGCCCTAGGTCTCAAGCATCTCTCAGCTTGGCCCTGCTGAAGCTTCATTCAAATTCTATGCACTCTGGAGCTTATATGCTCCTGCCTGCATTGTGTGTTCCATAGCCACACAAGCCTTGGGGTAAGCAGCAGTTGGAGACCAGTAAAAACACTGCCGGAGTGAGAAGCCCTGTACACAATTAAGGGAAGATGAATGGAAGGAAGTCAGTTGGGGAGATACGGAGAATCTCATTGAGGTGATGGTTCACAAGCAGGGGATCGCAGGAACAGTAGTGGCATGTGTGACTTCTCCATCCCATCCCTTTATCCCAAAGAGGAAGCTAATGAGGGCTGGAGGGAGGCATGTGTCAAGTATTTCTACTGTACAAGTTTAGGTAACAGTTTAAGCCACCTTATTCCATCTGTTACCTAGATGGTTGTTTTTTTTTCCAATCCTACTCATGTTAGAACATGAATGAGAATAAAATATGCCAAGGAGCAAAAGAGAAAGCAAAAAGAAAAGGGAAAGATACTGCCTTTAGTTTGTCTGGAAGGTAAACCCTTTTAAGCAAAGTTCTTTGGGAGTAATCCAGTCTGTTCTCTGTCCATATATGAAATAAGAGAGGAAAATAACATAACTCCCCCACATCTTAAATGCCCGCAAGTTCAGGAACATTGGGACTGACACTTGGTAGTATTCTTATTACACCATAGTCCAAAAGATTCTGGCTCACATTTTAAGCAGATTAAACTCAGCACACCATCTCCACAAACAGTACTGCCAGAGTTTCTCCTCCATGAACATTTTATACACGGCCCAACCACTCCAACTAGAATCTTCCTGTTGACTTGGCATGACATTGACAACCACCACTTCCCACAGGAGGAGAATGGGAGTAGGGGATACTGTGGACCACTTAGGAGATAGAATATTTCTTCTGAATCAGAAGAATACAGGATCTAGGGGCGCCTGGGTGGCGCAGTCAGTTAAGCGTCCGACTTCAGCCAGGTCACGATCTTGCGGTCCGTGAGTTCGAGCCCCGCGTCAGGCTCTGGGCTGATGGCTCAGAGCCTGGAGCCTGTTTCCGATTCTGTGTCTCCCTCTCTCTCTGCCCCTCCCCCGTTCATGCTCTGTCTCTCTCTGTCCCAAAAATAAATAAACGTTGAAAAAAAAATTTTTTTTAAAGAATACAGGATCTAGAAGAGCCAGTATATACCGCCTTTGGGAAAATTCTATCTTTTTTAATTTTTTTCTTAATATTTTTATTTATTTTTGAGACAGAGAGAGACAGAGCATGAGCAGGGAAGGGGCAGAGAGAGAGGGAGACACAGAATCGGAAGCAGGCTCCAGGCTCTGAGCCATCAGCACAGAGCCCGATGCAGGGCTCAAACCCACAGACCGTGAGATCATGACCTGTGCCGAAGTCGGCCACCCAACCGACTGAGCCACCCAGGCGCCCCGAGAAAATTCTATCTTTAACAGAATATATCTGTTTGCAATTCTTTACTGAAAATGTCTATGCATGGTTTTATAAGGATATGGGTGAAATAGCCCTGGTATTCAGAGCTACCCTATGCTCTAAGAATTAAGTCCAAGTCACTTACAAACCCTCCACAGATACCTACCTACCAAGCCAAATGTCTCATAGCCACTCCCCTGTTTGTTGATTGCTCCAGAAAAGCTGACTTTTTTCCTATCTTGCAAACATGCCAACTTTATTCCTGCCTTAAGGCTTTTGCATTTGATTACCTTGGCCTAGACACTTCTTTTTCCAGGTCTCCATAGGTCCCTTCTCAAATTGAAAATCTTAGCTCAAATGTACTCTCCAAAAAGCCCTATCACCAAATAAAAGCGGTACCCCCTCCAGCCAATATCATATCACTATGTTTTATTTCCTTAAAAGCACCTGTCACTATCTGAATTATCTTGTTCATTTGTTTGCTTTCCTATATGTTACCTGTCTCTCCTTGAGTCATGTAAATGTCTATGTACTGTCCTTTTCTGAAGTTGTAAGTTCTTTGAAAGCAGGGATCTTGCCCGTTCTGTTCACTGTTTTATCGCTAGTACTTAAAGGAGTTCTGGCACATAGAGTAATGAATAAGAATACGGAGTTGGAAGCCAGACTACCTGAGTTCAAATTCCATTCCAGTGTCCTGACATGGCGACATTACTTCTGCTCTTTTCAAACTTGGTCACATGATCCACAACTAGCTGAAAGGGAAGCATGGAAATGCAATTTTTATTCCAGATGGCTGCCCATTCAAGAGTTCTTCTACCAAAGGGAAAAGGAAGAGTAGATATTAAAGGATAATCATCAGACTTTGTCATAGTCCACAACCCACTGGAACCCAAATATCCATGCACAGCCTTCTTCCCACACACTTCCTCTCTGGGGGTGAGTGGAGAATCCTACTGGCTGGGAACTGCAGGAATTCTCTGCCCTGGCAGTAGGGGACTTCAGCCCAATTTATAATCCCCAGTTCGGCTCTCTGGAAGGAACTCCCTTGTCTGTTATCCTCTGTATCCTTTAAGGAAGTTACTCCTTGTACATTAACATTCATGGCTACATGAAGTCACCATCAGAGAGGATAATTTTGGGGGGCTGCACAGTTCTCACAGCCCACTTATTGATAGATCAGGTTTGGGGACCTAAGATTATTCTAGGGGTTGAATAATCATAGACTTTTGACCAGGTTTGTGGTTTCTTTGGCACTACAATCCCCTCAAGACTTTAGAAGGTTCCCAGTCTGATAGCTTCCCTTCAGTCCCTCACACAAGTAATCACAGCCAAAGAGTTGTCAAGACAAAGTTCTAGGTTCAGGAGACAGGAAACAGATCCCATCAAATTATTTTATGCAGAGGAAAATTTTATACCAGAAAATTGGGGGGCTAGCAAAATAATTGGGAGGGTTGAAGGACATCACCAGAAAACTGGCCTTCAGGGAAGCTGCTGCTTCCTCAGTCAGAAAGGTGAGGAATTGGGAGGCCACCCCAACTGGGTGCTGGTAACTGAAAGCGCACACCTCCGAGGCGGTAATCTTGTGGTTGGTAGGTTCTTACTACCACAGCAACAAGGATCCCTCGACCCCCACGAAGCAAGTAACTGGGCACTGAAACACTGGTCTGGCTTCTACTTCTGCACCTGCCTCTCAATTCCCATGGAGTTGTTGACTAGTCACTGGAATACTGATGCAAAAAAAAAAAAAAAAAAAAAAAAGTCCCTGCAGTAGTACTGGCAAATTGCAGTAGAGCAGCAGGAAGATTCCTTCTGCTTCTCCTCCACCTTCTGAATCTAGTACAGTGCTTCTAATTGGAGAAGCATAATTCACACCTTTGCAGCCTCCACCAAGAGGTTGGAATGGATACTTGTCCACCACAACTGTTGCATTCTAAGGCTTGAGTCTTTTAAAGTTTATTTATTTTTCAGACACACACACACACACACACACACACACACACACACACACACACTTACACACAGTATGAGCAGGGAAGGGGCAGAGAGAGAGAGGGAAACACAGAATCTCAAGCAGGCTCCAGGCTCTGAGCTGTCAACACAGAGCCTGACTTGAGGCTCGAACTCACAAACCACGAGATAACGACCTGAGCCGAAGTCGGATGCTTAACCGACTGAGCCACCTAGGCACCCCATTGAGTCTTATTTTCCGACTTTTCTGTTCTACCTACGTCCCTCTCTTTCTCCTTATGAGTAACTAGCTTGACGCCATCTAAAATAATCAGCCTGAGAGGGAAGGCCATACCCTTCATCTCATTTTCATCTCTGAACTTCATCCCACTTTGTAGCCAGTCTCTTAATGAGGGTATTTCACCAAAGCTCAGGAACACCCAACATCTCCTGTGAAGGTTGCCTGCTTCAGCATATAGGGCAGAAACAGTTTTTTGTTTTTGTTGTTTTTGTTTTTGTTTTTTCAATCCTCGGAGCCCCAAATTACCAAGGCTTTCATCATTTTGGCCTCTGGGGTACAGGCAGAGTGCCTCACACAGAGGCGTGTTCCTTTCTGACGCTTCTTCCAAAATCCCTATCTCTAGCCTAAGTTCCTTTCCTATTTGTAAGTAACGTTGCTGAATGTGGCAAGAAGCAACTAGCACAACAGTTTTCTGAATTTCTCCACCATTTCACCTTGGAGCCACTGATCTGGAGGTAAAATTTTTGCCTTCCAAGTTATCACAGTCCTAACAAGGGTCACCAGCCTTCCAGTTTGCAATCTGACCTCACCGCCCACTTTCTAACCACTAAGCCACTTAAATCCCAGAACTCAAGCACATCATTCTTCAGGTACCAAATTCTGCATAAACAGGATACAAGTTAGTCTGTTGTTACAGAGATCCAAAACTACTGTGGCTTAAATAATACAGAGGTTCACTTATGTCTCACTTTAAAGCCCAGGGCAGTGACCCAGGGTCTTTGGGTGCCCACATGATGTCAGGAAACCCTAGACTAATTTTCTCATTTTGCTCTACCCTCCTCTAACCATAGCTTCCAGTTGATGGTCCAGAATTGTTGCTTCAGCACCCACCCTCAAGTCCACATTTCAGCAAGTGGGAAGATGATGGGTAGGCTTTCCCCTAATATTTGTGGAGCCTAGAACAATAAATGTGAATGTAGGACCACATAATTATTATATCAAGTTATCAAGCTGAGAAACCATGAAATATTCATTGTCTTCCTTCACAAATACAACTTCCTGGAAAACCAAATTTAAATTTATGATATGGGTTCTACTCTAGAACTTGGAGACAGGGGGAGAATTGGCCTGCCGCCCACCTCCTTTCTTTTCCTGTCTCCTTCCCACACACAGGGCCACATGCAAATGCTTGGGGACACCCATCCTGTACACAAACTCCATCCACACGCCACACAAACAGTGGTCCCAGGGTGTGCACACAGACAACATGATCCACCCTTGGGGCACGAACCTGGGAAAGAGACCGTGCCGACTTTGTAGCCTGTTGGACAAGGAGTTCTGAATTCTGAATACCCAGAGTATGTCCTATAAAGAAGGGGCACATCCTCTTTGCCCTGAGATCCCTTACCCCATGAGGAAGGGTGGATCAGGGCCGAGGACAGTGGCCCTCTCGCCGAGGTGAGGGAAAAGGGAAGTCAATGGCACCTCCCCTCTTTCACAGATCTGAACCCAAACTTAACCATAAGTGGCCAGAACTTAGTCACTCAGCCTCATCTACCGGCAAGGGAAGTTGAGAAATGTGACAACTTATTTTGGGAGAGAGAAAGAGTACGTGCGCGTGCACACTGGGACGGGCAGAGAGAGAGGGAGGGAGAATCCCAAGCAGGCTCTGCACTGTCAGTGCAGAGCCCCACCTGGGTCTAGTTCATGGGGCTCCATCTCATGAACTATAAGATCATGAGTGACCTGAGCCTAAACCAAGAGTCAGACCCTTAACCCACTGAGCCACCCACACATCCCCCCAGAGATGCTTTTACTGGCTGCAAAGGAAGAGAATAAGATTGGGAGTAAGCTAGCAATCTCTGCCACAGACACATGCCTTTTCACAAATCACACTTTTGTTTAGACAAGTGAGTTCTTCACAATCTGCTTTCAGAGAGGTGAGTTTGGAGGCAAGACAATACTGTCAGATATAATTGACGGTCAAAATAATTGCACACCTGAGCATTTTTCAATGGGCAGCCAGTATGCAATATGCCAGCTCTGAAATTTTGTCTAATTTTCAGATCAATCAGGAAGAACCAAATGAATTGTTTTCGATTCAAAGGATATAGTATAATTATGACATTCAATAAAACAATTTTAATCTTAAACCCTTTGAATGAATTGCATTTTAAACAAAATCTAAAAGTTAAAACCTAACCCATATTTGGCAGACTTTTTTCCAGAAATATGCAGCCACTACCAAATGTACACGTACCAATCCAAAAAGAGCAAAAATCAGTTCTGGCATTGTTTTCCCCTGGCCTATTGATATATGAGAATAACACAAAACTCTCCAAAAACTAAGCAGACATATCTTCCACATTGCAAGATTTTAACCAGGTACAGAGTAACTGCAATGTAACATTACATTGTAATGATGGAATATTAATGGATAAGTGTAACAATGTAACAATGTAACAACCTCTAGTTGTCTCCCAATATCCATTTGCTTCATCTTCCATAGGAATAGGGTTGTTAGGGGCGCCTGGGTGGCTCAGTGGGTTAAGCATCCGACTTCGACTCAGGTCATGATCTCGCGGTTCGTTGGTTTGAGCCCCACATCAGGCTCTGTGCTGACACCTCGGAGCCTGAAGCCTGCTTCAGATACTGTGTCTCCCCCTCTCTCTGCCCCTCCCATGCTCATGCTCTGTCTCTCTCTGTCTCTTAATAATAAACATTAAAAAAAATTTTTTTTTTTCAAGGAATAGGTTTGTTACACACTTTTACACATTTTGCAACATCTCCCAGCCTCCCTTGTCACCAGCCAGGTGTAGCCATGTCTAAGTTCTGGACATGAGTGGAAGTGATGTGTTAACTTCCAGGTCTTGCGCCTTCTTGGCCCCTTCTTCCCACCAGCTGAGAGAAAGCAAACACATCAGCCTTGGAGCCAGAAGTGGAAGAAGCGCCTGTTGAGGCTGGCAGACCAGTCCTTACAGCTCAGAATTGCCTACTTCTGTGCTATAAAATGGGAGAAAAATAAACTTCTACCTTTTTTAAGCCATTTATTGGAGGGGGTGGGAGTGTCTCTATACTCCAGCTACTCGGCCTGTAGTCTAGTCCATCCCCTACCATTCAGAGTGGTGCCTCGTAACACAGAACGTGGCTTCAGGAATCAGCAAATCATCCTCCAGGTGAGGGCATCACTCGGCTCTTGCAAGATTCTGGAATGGAATAGGATAGGGTGTCTGTTTAATTTGTTTTTTCTCCTCATCATGTAAAGAGGGAGAAATGCTTTTAAAACTCAAGTAGAGAAGCTTTATCTTCTGACATGTCCTTTGTTAGTTATTTTGACAGCAATGAGGACATGTGCAAAAGATAGATTTTTAAAATAAGATGGACCCCAAATTGCTTCTGCAGTACAGCTGTGCCTGCTTCCACTGGCCCAGAAGCTGGGCATGTGACATGCCCCATTTTCACTACTGCCTTACTAAGTATGAAGGAAAGTGTTTAGACTTTTTCAATCTTTCCAGAAGCCAGGACTACGATCTCAGTTCCCTTTTTGATTTCTTTACAGGGCCACAGTAGAGGGCAATGTCTTCTCATTGCTCTGACGCCAGCACAGTGACCAAGACCTGCTGGCTAAGTCTCATATTCTGTTGTTGTCGCTTACGATCATGTGTAGTTCATTACATATGTAGAGTTGTTTCCTTGCCTTAATAAACGCACTTGTTTTTATCGTGTTGAGCCATATGTACTTTTATGAGCCATCTCAACATCTTTTTTGGAGCAAGAAATGTGAATATATTAGTGTACTTGATATTTCAGAGAACACTTGTACATCTCATTTGATCCTGACGACAGTCTCATGAGGGGAGAATTATCCCCCTGTGATAAAGGAGGACACTGAGACAGGGGTGAACTGACTCGTCCAAGGTCACACTGAGAGTGAGCGACAGAGGGACATACCACACTTTCACTGGCTGCCTCTGTTAAGTGACCAGGGTAGAGCCTCTGTGTTCTAAGGTGTTTACAAGGTTTCATTTAAATCGGCTATGAGAGCACCTGGCTGGCTTAGTCGGCAGAGCAGGATCTCAGGGCTGTAAATTCGAGCCCCACACTGAGTGTAGACATTACTTAAAAATAAAATCTTAGGAGCGCCTGGGTGGCTCAGTCAGTTGAGTGCCTGACTTCGGCTCAGGTCGTGATCTCGCGGTCTGTGAGTCCGAGCTCCTCGTCGGGCTCTGTGCTGACAGCTCAGAGCCTGGAGCCTGCTTCAGAGTCTATGTCTCCCTCTCTCCCTGCCCCTCCACCGCTCATGCTCTGTCTCTCTCTCTCTGTCAAAAATAAACATTAAAAAAATAATACATAAAATAAAATTAAATTAAAATAAAATAAAATAAAATCTTAGAGGTGCCTGGGTGGCTCAGTCGGCTAAGCGTCCGACTTCAGCTCAGGTCATGATCTCACAGTTTGTGGGTTCGAGCCCTGCATCAGGCTCTGCGCTGACAGCTCAGAGCCTGGAGCCTGCTTCAGATTCTGTGTCTCCTTCTCTCTCTACCCCTCCCCCACTCACACTCTGTGTGTCTCTCTCTCTCAGAAATAAACATTAAAAAAATAATAAAAATAAAATAAATTGGCTGTCCTTTAAAGAACAAAAGAAAAGTCTCTCAGAAAGTATTGTTGAAATAGTCACACTGATTTCTGTGACTCTAAGTAATACAAAGTGTGACCCTTCAGGAAATGTCAGAAATATAAAAAGGATTAAAACAAATCTGTATTCATCTGTGAAGGGTTAAAATGTACGACCTCAAAGAGAAAACAAACAGTGCCTGGTGGTTTGGTCTTGGCAAAATAGGAAAAATATAAATTGATTAAACTTATTTTAATGGGTATTTACCTGCGATTTGTCTCAAGTCCAGGTGTAATCTAGGTTCATTATCTTGCCCCTTCTGTCTGAGAACGGTGAGTGCTGAGCGCAGGTCTGGCAGGCTGAGAGAAAAGGAATTAGGAAGGGAAACTCCAGAGCCAGGAAACCCAATCCTGCGCATCTACAAGGACCCAGTGTAGCTGCCGACTCAAGAAGGAACAACATACGGACAGGGGCTAAGCCCAACAAAGAGACACAGACGTAGGCAGTGGGGGAAGATTCTCGAAGTCTGGCTCTGGTTTGGTCCCCACCCCCACCCCACCCCCGCCCTGAGCTGCAGAGCAAAGTGCTCCTGCTGCTCCTGCTTCATTCTGACCCAGGGCTTCCTCCGGGCCTAAGGGTGCCTTTTGGCAGGAGCTCCCCTAATCTGCCAGAGTATTTTGCCAGCCCCGCTGTTTCCCACCTTGTAGCACCAGAGAAGAGGGACCTGTTAATCCAGTGGGATCACTGCAGATCACCTAGGCCTCTGTGAGATACTGGGAGCTGTCACATCTTTCTCAAATCCCTTTGCCTCCGTAGAAATCATCATTGTAGACAAGGCATCAAGGGGGAAAGTAGGCACCCAGCCAGATAGGCAGCTCTTGCATTAGCAGCACAATCCCTTCCTCCCAGAATCTGGGGAAAGAAAATCAGGTGGGCAAAGCTTCCACTCAAGATGTAGGATACGTTTTTGGCCCTCGCCTCCGAACTCCAGGTATAAAACGAGAAAGATAAATAACTTGATTTGGCTTACAACGTTGAAAATGGTATGGTTTTTTGTTTTTGTTCTTTTTTTTTTTTTAACAATCTGGTTTCTATTTAAACCATTACTGAGGAAACAGCAAGGTCTAAAAGTTTATGCGTCCCCACGGCCTTGCAGCTTTATTCTAAAGGAGGCCACATGCGATGAGGAGTGTTTTACAGCGTATTTTTTTTCAGAAGACAGATCTGGGGTACAGCGGCATCTGACCATTTACATGTCAAATGCGTAAATGCTTTGGAAGCCTCCAAGGAAAAGTCCCTCACACACCTGGCAAGCCGGAACCTGATCTCTCCTTCTTCCTCCCTGCTTCACATCGCACTGACATGGCGCACAGGGGGAGGCTCAGAAAGGAAGAAAACAAAACCTACTGGTTGGGAATTTAGAGTGCATAGGAAGCTCATTCAAGCAACAATCACCAGAGCCAGCAAGATCATTCACCTATTTCCAAGAGCCATCGTTGGGCTTTTTCAAAGGACATAAGTATGCAACTCGCGTTCACAATGTAGCATTTGGTCAGAAGCATTTCATCATATCAACCAAATTTTTTTGTACTCAGAAGTTACACACGAATGATAGTTGACTTTTCTTCAAAGCCATTCAACCTGAAAGATTTCCAAGCATGTCACACGTCACATTTAGCTACTCTTGCTATGAAGGGCTTTCAGCCAACTGGCCCACGTTCATTGCCTAGAGAAGCAGAGGAAGAGAAATTTTTAGCAAATAGGTAAGCTCCTGAAATAAACTGTATTATGCTGTTCTGAACACACTACACTAGTTTCCTCATTTAGATTATCAGAACAGTATGACCCTTCACCCAAATGTATCTTAAAGATGTATTAGCTCTACCGTTAAGCAAATCACCATTTCCACATGTCAGAATCCAATTCATTATTTAGCACCTAGCCCATCTCCATGAAGCTTTTTTCTGCTCTCCTTCCCCCACCTGGTTTCTGCTTTGTCTCTGCCTGTCTTGTAGACGTGTCTTGGGCTTCTCACTATGATGGTTACCAGCTTGCTTGTCTTACTTGTGTTCCTGCAATTGTAAGGAAATGAATAATGTAGAAGAGCTCTGTTCACCTTGCTTCAAGTAGATTCTAACTATTTGTCGACTCCAGTTGATTTCCAAAATAGCCTAATCACCATCTGATATCATCCTTATGAGGTCCCGACCAAAAGTATACACACACACTTTTTTTTTTTACGGTGAATTTTCTTTAAGTTGCAGACAACCTTCAGATCATGCATATATCCTAGGCATTTTTCCTTTACTCCTTAGCAATAGATCTTGAAACATTGAAGTTCAGACATATAATTAGATATCTCTTGGGGCACCTGGATGGGTCAGTCGGTTAGGCGTCCGACTTCAGCTCAGGTCATTATCTCGTGGTTCGTGAGTTCAAGCCTTGAGTCAGGCTCTGTGCTGACAGCTCAGAGCCTGGAGCCTGCTTGGGATTCTGTGTCTCCTTCTCTCTCTGCCCCTCCCCCACTCACAATCTGTCTCTCTCTCTCTCTCTCTCTCTCTCTCTTTCTCTCTCAAAAATAAACTTTAAAAAAATATTTTTTTTAACTAGATGTTTCTTTCCCTCCAGTTTCTTCACACGAACACTGACAGAGTTAACACTGAAAAGACATTCATAACCTCAGACTTTAGAGTCATACATGTCTTTTAGATTCCTGAGCCTTTCATGCTTTCTGGAAAAAAACCAGGCTGCGAATAAATGAAAGAATTGTTTAAAACAAAGAAACAAGTATGTCTTTATTTGAGCTTTTAAAAATCATTCAAGAAATACACATTTAGTTATTTAATATAAGACAGGTTGGGTGCTATGGATACAAATGAATATTACTATATGGATATCATCATATGGCGAGTATAGCTTTTCTCAACATTTCTGCCATCTTTGTTGAACATATGTCCATCATGGTGTCTTTCATTCTAGGTATATTGGCCTTAAAAAATAAGTACAGGCAAACTGAAATCAAAGAGCATTTTGTAAATTTTTTTAATGTCTTAAAATATTTTGATCCTCTGTACACAGCTTGTGTTTACATGACAATAAACAGGCCTTTTATCAGGAAAGAAACTAACCAGAACATATGCTTACAGATCATAATATTTTGACCAAAAAAAATGGTTCTACCTTTTTCATCTTACTTTTTTTTTTTTTTCATATTGAAGGGAGTTTTCCAAATGAAGGGTTTCAGATAGGTTGTCTCCAGGTCAGTTCACCACAAGGCTTTGGTTAGACCTTGATGGACCCATCCTACCTCACTTACCTTTAGCCTCCTACTCTCACTGTGTGCCTCACACAACAGATATGTTCCCTTGAGCTTGGATTTTTATGAAAATTGAATAGGCTGGGGAACTAACAGTTAAAAGAATTTGATAGAGATCCTTTTGAAAACCAAAAAAGTTCTCTTATTTTCAAGAGACAGGCAGACAGAGCAGGAGCAGGGGAGGAGCAGAGAGAGAGGGAGACACAGAATCCAAAGCAGGCTCCAGACCCTGAGCTGTCAACACAGAGTCCGACCCGGGGCTCGAACTCACCAGCTGCCAGATCATGACCTGAGCCGTAGTCGGATGCTTAACTGACTGAGCCATCCAGGTGCCCCAAAAAAGTTCTTTTAATATATGAGTATTTCTCCTTAATTACAGTAACTTTTGTGTAATTATGGTCAGTTACTGCATCCGCTTGAATCAGCATCTCTCTGTAGAATAGTTAAGATGGGGAGCTGTTCAAAGCTAAACTATACTTTTCAAAACATGACCGATGTCATGCATAGAAACAAACTTACCAAGACCTGAAATTGATATCATAGCTGACTTACCTGAGTATATAAAAAATATTGACCCTTTGATTGGTATCATTTTTTTCACTGTGTCAATATTTCTATAAAAATTTTAAGTTCCTAAAGAAAGTATAGCCTTGAAATAGAATCATCAGGTCAACTTAACAGACAAAGGGAAATAAGCATTTGTAGGAATCCATAATAGCTGAAGCTACAGTCAATTAAAAAATAGCATTTTGGAATCCTGGCAAAAACAAAACAAAGCCAAAGACCAACCCTGCCATTACTGTAACAGTGTTATTTTTCAAGTATGCCTTTTATGTATGCATTTACATGTTTTCATTTGGACCTAAATAAGAGACATCTTAACATGTTTAGGTTTGGACTCCGGAAATGTTGCCCTAAGATCCCTGGTCCAGTTTCCACAACGGCTACAATTTGTAAAACCTATAGTGGGAATAAAATGTGATTCTCTTGGGCTTCATTCAGTCTGAAGATTTGTTTTAGCAGGAATTTTATATGCAAGACTAAATGCTGATCAACAGAGCATAATATTGTATTCTAAAGTGTGCTAGCTAAAGCAAAATTAATTTTTTTTTTCTTCTTTCCTTCTCCTGAAATCTTCTGCCATAGCGACTGCATTTGCCTCCAGACTTGTCAGACACAGTGAGCCGCTCGAGCAAACAGGATCTGGCAGAGCCCTCCAAGCTGCTGGGCCCAGGCTGTGGCGTGATGGCCGGAGGCAAGAAGCACCTGGACTTCTAGTGACTCCTCCTTAGTAGCTGCGCGCAGGATTATATGACGCTCTCATTATGACTGCTAATAGCTTATGTAAATATTTTTCTTAACGAGTTGACCCTCCAATCTTTGGAAAACAGTTAGGATTGCAAAATGAGGCCACCGTTCTTCATTTTCCTTAACCAACCTTTTCTACAGAAAGAGTAGAGCAAAAATGCGTTCATTTGAAAATTTTGTTTTATGCCCTATCTACAGAAAACAAATGACCTTGTTTTTAAATAAAATGTCAAAAACTCAAAGTGCCTCACAGTGTCATTAGTGTACGTGTATTAAGGCACTTAGTTCATGGTGAAGTGCATATGACGGCGGGTAGCCTGTAAAACAGTATGAGCTTCGTAATTGCATATGAAAAACATTTTCTCTTTATTTCTGAAAAAGTCACTTGCCCCCAAAAATGCTAAAGTTTTTTTTTTTCAAAATGAAAAATTCATTTGCTAACATATGAAGACTATTATAAAATGATTTTGCATTTATGCATCCTGTTATTACATTGATGAAGGCAAAATAATATTTCGGGATTAAGATGCCATTGACGATAAGCAGTCTGCCATAGTGGTTAATAAATAAAGAACTTGAATGACAGAAAGCATGGAAGAAGAAGTTGATGGTCTTCTGTTTAGTAATCCTAAACAACTGAAGTCAGCACTATGAAATTACGTCAACAGACATAATTCAGGATTGAAATTCAAACTGGCGGCGACATTTATGCTAGGGGAAAGCATGTATTGAAGCCTCGCGAGAGATTTTCACGGAACGCAGGTCTGAGACAAAGCAGAAAAGTAAAACTAACTCAGATTTCCATTGCATCAGGTAAGCCCTTTGTGAGTTATGGGCATTGGTTGGGAATGTACATTTATAACCACATAAATGTGCATTTTGGAGTATATAGCATATTGAAATAGTTTCCATCTAAAACAGTAGGTTTTTGAATCATAGTTCCATATTCTCAAAGCTTTTGACACATAGACAAAAAGTGAAGGTTGAAAAGTAACTTGCATTTAAGTAAAGAATCTCGATTTATAAAAAGCTGTTCAACATCCATTAGGAGAAACCGAATTTCCAAAATACATCTTCAGATATGTTAGAATAAATTTTGAAGCAATTATAACTAGCATTTTTAAGCAGTTTGCTTGTAATACACCACAAATTATACTTTATTTGCTCTTGACAACACTGTAGAAAACAAAGACTAGGTTTTTAAAACTGTCTAACCAATATGATGAATGTCAGTCACTTAGAAAAAAAACCCACTGTAGCATAAACACATACTGTATACAGGTTTTATTCAGAATTAGAATAATTGAATCAATGACAGTGATTTGCCAGGATGTCAAATCTCTCCATCATATCCTGTCACTACCAGTTTATTTTTTGTGATCAAAATCAAAAAGACAACTATTTTGTCACCCGCTATTTTATTAGTACTAAAAATCGGGTTTCTTCTATTTTTTTTAGAATGTCTGGTTTATTTTTTTCACTTCTTTTAATTCGAAAGACACAAATTCTTCCCCATTTTCTTTTCAAAATAAAGTTTCAGAATTGATCTGTCAGTTAAAATTAAAGGGCTTTTATATTAAGCAGAAGTGCTTTTAAATTTTAAAGCAACTTCAAAAAATCAATTTAGTCCATAGATAATAAATAATGTGTAGGTACTCCACAAAAGCGTCGCTATGTCCCTTGAGAGCATTATGAACAATCTGAATAAATTCAAGTGGATATTTTAGTTGGGTTATTATTGTAATAACTCTAACCCTTTTCTTACCATCTTGGGATTCACTTTGTACAAACACACAATGGAACAGTTACATAACATTTGACTCTGACAAGGAAACGTGAGGTCATCAGATATGTAAATCGCTTGTTCAAAATACTTGAGAGGTCATTGATTTACTACCCTGGCTACCATGTCTATAAAATGAACACCCAATTACTAGTTAGTATATGCTATGCAAATAGACAAACACCATAAAAATTGAATGTGCGTATTTGAACCCTTGTCTTAAACATAAAAAAAACTTTTCAAACTCTGTAAAAGTGCATGTTGAACAATAATAGTAGCTGGGCTTTCCAAAATTCAGATCCAAGTGCTTTGTTGTTCTCACTCACTAACTAGGCAGGCGTTGTAAAAATAAGCTACAGAGGGATGTATATTTTTGTTTTCCCTTAGTAAAAACCCACTCTAAACGTGTTTTCCTTTCTTCTGAAAACATTATCAACTATCCATATGCTGATAACTTACTACATAAAAATACTGGTCTTCAGTAATGCCATAGTAGGTATATAGGCCGTTTTGATACATTACGAACTCCATTAACACATTTTTTTTTTCAGTTATCAACTTGTCTCAAAGATATAAGTATTTCAGTAACCATGCCAAACACAGTATTTGAAATGTCCTCATATCTTTTAAATGTTTCTAAAACTTCATAACCCTATATGGTATTCATTCCTTACACTAGATTTGCCTTTCTTTAACGTGAGGTAAATACTTTGCTTCACCCTGTTCTCAGGTGCTGATGTTCTAAGACCTTCTGAATTTCTTCTTGGTAGCCATCAGTTACCCCTTTTCTCTCCCTCTCTTCCATTTGCTTTTTTCTCTCTACCTCTGGGGTCTGCAAATACTAACACTAGACAGAAAAAAAAAAAATTTTTTTTAAACCCACCACTTCAAAAGGAAGCAACACTCTGCAATCAATTCCCTGTCTTTTAATTGTAAAGAATCAGACATACGCATACACATACAAAAGGGAGGGGGGGTGGCTATTCATTTGTTTAGAGCCCATTATGAATGCCAGTTCTAAAACATCCTGTTAATGCTTTCCAAACATAGTCACCATCAACACCACCGAACTTAAATACCCTAAGTACTTACATTTGGAAGTTTAAAAATGAGCAAGTGAAATCATTCAGGACCAGGCAAAAAACAAAAACAAGGAAACAAAAAATACCACATTTGAGGTTTAATCTTGAGAAACAGAAAAGGGAAGAATTTGTGTTTGGCCTTCTTGAGCCAAACGTCATAGAAGAAAAGCCTTTTTTGTAAATCTTGTTAACATTAAGGCCCAGAGCAAAAAGACAGAAGCAGAAGAATACAGACCCCACCCTATATAGCAAAAAATTAACAGAACAAAGCTAGAGCTTAATACTGTCTGAGTGAATTTTCGGAAACCTAATTCTCATTGGGGAAAAAAGGTAGGGAGAAATGATTGTGTAAGCCACAGCAAGAAGCCAGTTGCTTACCAGTTAAGAGTTAGGAAGCCCAGCTTTGGGGGGAGAATATTCTGGAAATCCATTGTAGTAAAAAGCAGTTTTTCATTCAGAGTAATTTGGATGTTTCGCATTCACTCAGCTCTAATTCTGTTCACTTGGTCTAAGTCAGTCAAGTTTGGAGAAAAACATACGCCATTAGTCTTGTGATTCTACTGAGGACATCCCAGACAGATAGATGGCCACCATCCTGGAAGATGGCATCGAAGCATCCCTGCAGCGTTCCCATGGATAAATATATAAATATGCCTATCAGTAAATAAATAAAAATAAATTATTTCCACAACGAGGGCACCGCTTCCACACAGCGCCTGCCGTGCTGGCCCCGGGAGAGGGCCTAGAGCTCCATTCAGAAGGACAGCTCATCTCCCTAGGGCGAGGGCAGGAGGCAAGGCAGCCGCTCTGTCCTGCTGGACCAGTGAGCTTCTGCAGCCGGGCAGCCATGCTTCAGACTAAACCAGGCTGCGCCACTGCGCCCTGGCAGTCCTGACCCTCAGAGGACAGGTGTACGTGCCCGAGCGCACACACACACAGACCCTCGGCTCCCGCGACGCTCCCCTTCTCGCGTTCCCAGCTCCTGTGCCCCCAGTGCCACACCCAGTTCTCCCAAGTCCGTGCTCTCCACACAGCGGAGCCTTGGGCCAGGACTGGCTGCCCGACCCTGACCCAAATCATAGCCAGTTGGGAACCGCCCCTCCTTGCGGGGAAAGAGTGAGCCAGCCAGCAGCTGCAGCACACACCACACGGCCCTTCTCTTGACAGTTCCCTGGGTACATGTCCCTCAGGGAATACAGGCTGCAAAATGTCAGGAGGTAGAAATATCTGCGCGGGCAACTGTACCAACAGTGCGCATGCGTGCACGCGCCACTGCAGAAGTGTGCGAGCGTGCACGAAGGTTGACGTTGACGAAAACTAAACGCGCACGTAAAAAAACTGCACTCAACCTCGGAAGGTGTCTCTAAATGTGCAGTAACTCTGGTGGAATAAAATGATTAATATATAGCATGCCACAGAGATGAATCACAATGATCTGTTCACAAATAACTCCTTAACCAGAAAATAGGAGAAGTGGAAAGGGAAGGCTGTTTTTTAAAGCCTCCAATTAATTTCTGTATTTCTGATCACTTGCCTTTGGGGATTAAAAACAAAACAAAACAAAAGAGCAGAGTACAATTCAGTGGAAATGTGTCTTTGTCCCCAGAGGTTTCTGCCTGTGCAAGCATTTCTTCTAGACCGCCAGAACCCCCAGCCTTTGACTGAACTTTGCAGAAAACTTATCTATATTGACTTATATGTTGCACAGAACAGACAGAAATAAAAGTCTCAGACAGGCCTTTTTCACCCAACAAAGGCTTATTTTTTTTCCATCCTTTGCTTGGGCTCAAGCACTCCTGCCCTGCGTGCCGCCACTTTAAACATGATCAGATCTGTGCTTCATTGCAAATAACAACTGACCAACAATAGGCCCCGCTTCATAGATTTGGGAATGTTTGGCTTAAGCTGCCAATGACTGAAGGCCTTTAGCTCCGATCGGCCAGTCACAGTCCGCTTTGTTGTTGTCTGTTGATGTGTCTGTGCTCATTATTCCTTGACATGCAACATCCCCCCTCCACCCTCCAACCATCCACAACCGCACAGAAAGCGAGATTCAAATGGGAACAGCTGTAGTGGTTCAATGGGAAATGATGCCTCTTGTGCAAAGGGGAGGGAGAGGGAAGGGAGAGGGCCTATTTGAGAAAGGCAACAGCTTTCAGAGAGTCTTGTATAAGAAATCTACTTTTGAATATACTTCAGTGAAATCGCTGTTGAAACAGGCTGACAATGGAAATCTGCCCAGATTGAAAATGCCAGCCCTAATTCAAAAGACAATTCCCAGTTAATAGCTTGTTGCATTTTTAGATTATTTCTAGACTTTGAGTTTTTGCATTAAATGGCTAACCGGGGAATGTGACCATTTTTATATATGTGCGTTGTGGGTACAAATGGGCACAGATCTACACACGGCTTTAAGTGGGTTTTTTTTTTCCGAACACATTTGTAATTAATGAAGCGGTAAGAACTATTTCTTTAAGAACTATCAGGATATAAAATAGAGTATGTATGAAGGTAACCGTTTGTTTAGAATGATTATCTAACATGGAAACAAAATTTGTAACACCACACTATAAGGTTAAAAAGAAAATAGTATAATAAAGGAAATACAAAGGCTTTGGCATGGTTTTTACAATCAACAATGGTTAATTTTGATATGTAGTTGTGAACAACTTCAAAACACTTAAGTTTAAAACTCTTGCAAGCACTTTTAATTGATTAGGAATGAATTCTAGATGCACAAAATGATTGGACTGTGAACAGTAATACAACTATATCTAAGAACAATTAATTTTTGCCGGCCAAGAAAGAAACGTATGATCGCATGAAAATGTGTATAAAACATCTATAGAGTATTCTTGTCAAATATAAATGAAATTAACTTTATTATAGAAATCATTCTGAGGATTTCTAGGGAAGACAAATACTTACATTTTGACATAAAACAAATTGGATTTTTATCGAAGACACACTCTACCTTTTAGCTATCAACTTTTTTCTTCCTTGAATTTATATCTTACCCTTTTTGCACATAAACTTCATCTGTTAACAACCTTTGGAAAACCAACAGATATTCTTACATAAATCTAGTGCATGTTGTTCCAGGTTTAATTATATGCAAAGGAATGATACAAACTTGGAACATCAGTCCATAAACTATGAACAGATGGGTAGAAGTATTTGATATATCTTGATAAAACTCTTAAATTCGTGGCAAAGCTTGTTGATCATGGTTTCCTTTTTTTTTTTAAACAACTTCATGACCAACACAGATCAAACATCCATCCAGTCTACGTTGTTCTTTTTTTTTTCATAACATACAAATGCCCATTTACAAATAATACACCAAAATGAATAAAAGTTTGGATACCAAAATGAAGATTTGTTCCAACTGATAGCGTGCCTTCTGTATACAAAGGTCCTTGCTTCAAGTCCATTCCCCAGTGGTACAACACAGGACACAATTGCAGATCTGAAGTGCTTCTAACAGCCATTTTCCTTTCCTTCCTGAACGCCCAACTGCTGTGTCCACATAGTCACTGACTGAATTAACACCATATATCCTTTTTTTTTTTTTTTTTTTTACTGTAATCTTGGCCAATATTGAGACATATCAGGTTCACTTCCAGGAACTTGAACGGGAACTGACACACCAGGGGAAATGAGTCCTAGAAGTGGATGAAAGAAATAGCCATGTAGAAATTCCCTTCGAGAGACAAGCATGGAGCATGAATTTATAGGTTTAAAAAAAAAATCTCATAATACTTTCTAACATTCTAACTGTATTTAAAAAAAATTCTTAAAGTCTCACAAGCAAAAGTAGAACCTTCAGAAACAAGATTACATGTTTACACATATCTATTGAATTCCAAGTCCACACACACACACACACACACACACACACACACACACACAACACCACCTCCATTTGTTTACATGGTTGGAACTTTAGCATTAAACCTATCTCCAGCAAAGGGGGTGCCTGGGTGGCTCAGTCGGTTATACATCCAACTTTGGCTCAGGTCATGATCTCACGGCTTGTGGGTTCAAGCCCCGTGTCAGGTTCTGTGCTGACAGCTCAGAGCCTAGACCCTGCTTCGGATTCTGTGTCTCCCTCTCTCTGCCCTTCCCCTGCTCGCATTCTGTCTTTCTCTCTCAAAAATAAATAAACGTTAAAAAAAAACTTAAGTAAAACTATCTCTGGCAAACCAACGTGGTACTTCTTCAGTTGCAATGAAAGGCATGGAGGGGCTGGGAGGGTGAGAAGTCTTTTGACAACACTCACCATGCCCCTCACTCAGAGGCCCTCGCTGCTGAGCTCTGGCTAATAATATCTCTTCAGAAAGCTGACATTCTCAGGCCTTGTCTTCATATATAACTTCTGTGACCAAATTCAGGAAAAACAACCTTGCTTTTTGTCTACATGGTCTCAAGTTACTAGTACAGCTTGACTAAATGTCCCCTTCTGATCAGTTTTCCCCCAGAGAAGTGAGCAGCAAAGAGTTAAACAAACCATCACACACGGCCAGGAGGTTCTTTTTAGAGTAACTTCAAGTGAAGTTAGATCACCTGGCAAAAGCAGCTGCAAAGGCCACCTCTGTGCAGCCTGCAGGGAAGGGCGGCTCACCTGTGGAAGTGGTGCCCGAGGTGCCCATTGGCTGACTGTTCATGTGTGTCTGCATATGTGGGGGGGTGTAGGTATCATAACTCCGCCCGTTCACCGAAGGGCTGGTGGGCAGCATGCAGGAGTACGAAGAGGTCTGGCTGGGGACTGGGGGCTGAGAGGAGAAAGGCAAACCTGTGGTTACCGAGAAGCACGTCACACAGCCGCATCCCCGGGCTCTGTCCTCCCCAGGAACTGTGCCAACACGTCTGATCATTAAAGGTGCCCTGGTGGAAAGTACTGGAATTCCGTATCAACAGTCGGGCCTACAACCAGTCCTTCTGTTGACCACCACTAGAGTAAAGTTGCCTAAAAGTAATATAAATTCAGACAACTGTCTAGCTAGATGGTTGGCACTATCCATAAAATTAATAGGGTTTCTGTCCATTTTCATCTTGGACCTCTGCTGGCATCTTCAGAGAATCTATAGCATGAGGACTTCCATTAAAACACACCCCCTCTCCTGCAAATTCAATCTATTTGGGAATCTAGTGACCCCCAAATCCTGTATCTCAGGCTTTGGGTAGAGAACTGTAGACAGAGTTCTCCATAAAGTCTGCTTCAGGGACCTTGGGAGCCTCCCATGGTGGGACTCGTTGGATTAAAGATTCTTTGAAGAGACACATCAGTAATGATCTCCGATGAACCTGGTTAGAAGCATCAGTTAATACCTAGCCCCATCCTGCGAATTAGCTGTGACTTCCTTACAGACCTAAAAACCCAGGTTGGGTTTTATCCACAAAATTGGGTTACTGCCCTCTAAGTGTTTGGTCTGGTGGTATTGAGGAGGCAAACCTTTCTCCTAACTGAATAAGAAATACACAGAGCTGGGACAAAATCCCTCATGAGCTTCCATGGGGCTATGCCAGGCCAGCAAGATTGGGATGGATTAATACAAGCATCATGCCAGGAATAAGGGAGACAATGGCACTACTCCGTTCTGCAAACTGCAGAAATGTTTAACATCTCAAGATCCACATTCTCAGAGAGGGTGACACATTAGAGAAAGTTCAGAGGGAGACACCCACCCTTTGTAAAATGGCTGAAGATTTTGGTCAACAAGATGAATTGATGGACAGACAGACCAGCACACCCCAACTCCAAAATTCAGAGAGTAATTTTCTCTGAACAGGAGAATCATTAGTAACTTTTTAATTTTCTCTATGCTTTACAAAAGTATATATGTTTTGTTTCATATAAGTTGCGTAACTTTTAAAAGTCAGCGTTTGAAATAAATTGACCTCACACCACTTTATAGGTGGAAATAACCTTAATAAAAGAGTAGCACCTATTTAATTGGTTCTAAATATTTTCTCACATACAAATTTTGTTATCTTTGCAGAAACCTAGATATTGCTACAATTTGCAAAACCGAACAAGACACTCAGTGGCCGTATTAAAGTCAGGGGATGAGTGGTAACCTCAGGTTCAAAGAGGCAAGCAGGCCTTGAGGGCCCTGCCAGAATTTCAGCTTGCATTTGTTTCTAATTCCCAAAATCACTTCCTCTAGGCAACCTGACTTCTGGAAAATTCCAAAGCAGTTGTAGTAATACCAACCAATGGGCTGTTAATCCCTTAATTTACATTAATTGCATTATGGCTACTAATATCCCGATGAAATAAAAATAAACATGTGAATAATTCCTCTGAAGTCGCTTATCTAGCTGCTCGTACATTCGTCTGGAGACTGGGAAACATTTATTTTGCTGTTATTTGGACTCGAAATTCATCAAAAGATGTTCAGTGGTGAGTAAACAATCTGTGTAACCCCAGAACTGCTTCCAGCAGGGGCTCACGCTGGCCAATCTCACACCATCCGGCATCTTCCAAGCATTGCACAAACAGGAGTCCTGGGAAAGTCACCAACAAGGCCCACCGGAAGGAAGGCCAATTTTTTTCCCATCAAGAATCCATCCAGCTCCAAAGTTCTAGTATAGTCCACCTGCCCTATACAACTTCCATCATAAAGGGCTAACCTACTACAGGGCCTTGCACACATAGGAGCTGATAAACATTCAAGACAGAATGGAGGGCAGAGGCAGGTTCTCCACACCGAGTGAAGAACATCAACCTACCCAGGCAGCGAGGAGCACCACAAACTCATTACATGATCCATGACAAAGACCACTAAATTTTTAGCAAGCACCTGTATTCCTTTTTTCATCATAAGCTGTAGAAAGAAAACTCACCATTCCTTTATATCAAAATATATCCCACAAGGCAAATATAAATCTTATTTCTGATCCTTTTTTTCTTCCTCACTGGTTTGTCACATATACACTAAATAATGTCCAAAATGCACACCCAGGTTATATATTCACTTACATGAACACATTAATATAAACCCGAATTTACGTATACTAACCCCTTGCTATCTAATAACGTGTCAGCATTATTTCCATTTTCTGACACCACTTTCACCAGTACGCAAAACATGCCCATTCCCACCCAACGTTATCAAGCTAACATCTTCTCAGAGCAAAAGGCAGATTAATTTGGCTTTTGTGCTTTTTTTTAAGAGCACGAATCAATCAATCCATCAACCCAACTACAAGACTGGACTGACTGTTTTCACTTCAGCCTTGACTGGTTAAGCTAATGGCTGCAGTGAGAAAGGCTCCCAAGGGCGCATGCGTGGCCAGTGGGGTCTGCAGGCCCTGACCCGTTCTCCACTTCTTCTCTAAGGCACCCGGTAAGCAGACGGCCGGCGGCCTCACTTACTTGCATAGGCAGGTTATTCGCCATGGTGAAGCTGGGCATGGGTGGCAGAGCGCTGTACGTGTTTGTGAGGGCTGTGTCTGTCCGGCCCAACATGGAGCCAGAGGTGAAGGAGGAAACTGCAGGGAGAGAGACACCTCAGACAGTCATGCTGAAAGTCAGAGCCAGGGCAAACAGGTGAGACATACTTAGTGGCAGTGGTATTCAAATTACCAGGCGTGGTGGGTTGTGGGATTGGCTGGTAGACACTGGTGCTGAAACTACTGCTGATGGGGATGTGACTAGGTGTGTTGCTGGCCTGTCTCCTCTGATTCCTCAGTTTTTCTTCTCTTCGCCATTTGGCCCTCCGATTAGAAAACCATACCTGGAAGTCAGATGGAACAGGTTAGGCCTGTGCCTACTCCCAACTCAACCTCCCCCCTGGCACTTGCTCTGCTCCCCACCCCCATCCCCCGGTGACAGCAAAGCATTTAGGGGACTGAATCTCTTACTGTTTATGTCAACGAACGGTGTTCCTTAGAAGCACCTTTGTCTCTAGAAAGGGCAAAGCATGAAACCACATGTTCTCTGGGTACCTGTATTCTTGCTTCAGGTAGATCTATTTTGGCCGCTAGTCTTTCTCGGGCAAACACATCTGGATAATGGGTTCTCTCAAACTCTGAAAGAGTAAGTGGCGTTTTCTATGTTGCACCGGAACTATGCAAAATGTGTCAACGAAGCCCTGGATCAAACTGGTTCCCGCCTCCCCATTTCTGTCCCTTCCAA
Organism: Felis catus; assembly: GCF_018350175.1. Taxonomy (NCBI): domain Eukaryota; kingdom Metazoa; phylum Chordata; class Mammalia; order Carnivora; family Felidae; genus Felis; species Felis catus. The sequence continues at coordinate 86,012,373 of NC_058377.1, forward strand.
CCAACTCCCTTTAAAATGCCGCTACTATGAACACTGACTGTACTTGAAAGAGCTATCCCACTAGAACCAAGTTAAATTTCCTTCGGAATGACATTCATTCGAGGACCCTTCTGTGGCCTGAATTAGCAAAACCATCATTTTTTCTTTATAAGAAGTCAGACTCTTAGTCTTTGAATTACTGGTACATGAAAAGAAGAAAGAAAACACACATACACACACACACACACACACACACACACACACACTGAAAAGATGCCCAGAAAAAAAAAAAAAGAAAGAAAGAAAGAAAAAAAGAAAAGAAAGAAAGAAAAAAGAAAGCTTTTCAGTCCTCTATGCAAAGGGCCCTGGCTAAATTTAGCTCTTTGTACTGAAGATGTGGCATTTAGTTTGATTTACGGCCTCCCTACTTTGAAAAACTCCATCACCTTTCTCCAGGGCCTCAATTTGCTCTTGGGTAAAGGATGTTCTATTTCTTTGCAGCTTCCGCTTCAGCTGAAGTCGCATTTGGGCCTCATCTGAATCTTCTCCATTGGAACTGATAGAGTTGGTATTCTCTCCCCCTCCTTCCTGTTGCTGGCAGCCATCTGGAACAAAAAGAAAGGGACAGTAAGAGAAATCTGGAATAACTTGGAGCCTCCAAAAGGGGCCTGGGTATAGCCATAAACTCCAAGAGCAGTACATTGTGACAGTCTCAAGGCATTCCCAAGGTAACTGTCAGTCTTCCTCTAATAAAAGACATTAGTGACGTACGCTATCTTATCACCATTGTCTTTCTTTCTGTTTTCATCAAGAAGAGACTGTACGATATGGACATCACAGAAGGGCATTTCTTTAAATAACAAAACGAGTGCTGAAGTTTCCAATTACAATGGTCTTTCATAACTAACCTTGAGTCCCAAATGCCTTACCCATTTCCCCTTTCCCTACAGAATTTATTTACCTATAGCTCTGTTGGGAAAATAGAAGAGTGATGTTCAAGATTTCAGCTGATCTATAATCAGTAATTCCTATCTAATCAATTAGATGTTGATAGGTTTGTAGAAAATGCTATTAAGAAACCAAACCAAGCTTGTAATCTTTTTAAAAAAATATTTATCTAGTTTTTATTTGAATTCTGCACAGTCAATTTCATTTTAAAGGTTGTGAATTTAGAAATGCTTGCATTGTTCTGCAGTTTTATTCAACTATTGTATGAGTGCGCTTTGCCTTGACACCTATTACGAGCACAGCTGTAATTATATCATCACCAAGAACAGGCTATAATTGCTGAAAATGGAATTTTATATTTAGATAAAAGGACTGTCCATTCTTTGTAATGTGTTGCACCAGAGAAAAGTAAGATTTCTTTTAAATTTTTAACGTGTAATTTTAAAAAAGAAATAGTAGAGAGTTCACTAACTAGCTAAATATGCTATGCCGCAGCTGAATCCTTGGCATATCATTTAAGTGGTACATTTTTAATTAGGGCATTTCCACCACTTTTACTGTAATTTCTATCATTAAACAGGGGAAAGTTTTATTGTTTTCCCTTGCTGCTTCCAGGGCAAGATGTACACTTGGGCTAGCTGTATCTCGCCTTGCCTCTTGCTCCTGAAGCCACAGCCTGTCTGAAGGAAGGACTCAGCCCTCACCGGGGCTCCAGAGCCACTGCAAGCTGGGTCCTGGGTCTTGGGTCCTGAGGCCCCCAAGGGATACCAAAGGGGCTGCCCCCCCATCCTAGAAATTTGGCCCGTGGCGGCGGGGGGGGGGGGGGGGGGGCGGGAGGGAGGGGCCTCTAGGAGCTCCTTGGTGGGAATCGACTTGGCCAGGAATATCATTTATAACCAGGAGACAATAGGCAGCGCCTTCAAAGAGTTCAGGGAATTGTGACAGGATCTAGTGGGATCTTTTCAGAAACTTTGAAATGTTTTAAAACCCCAACTTTCTCCCCCATTTAAACAGGCGGATTCATCGGCACTGGCCACCATATGGGCCCTTGGAGATCTATTGAGATGACCACCAACACTTGAATAGCGAGGGGCTGCTTTTCAGCGCTGCACAATGCCCCATGAGTAAGGGAAACTATTAAACTCCTGGGGCAGGAGCGTTGGCAAACTTTCGTGGGCAGAATTTTGAGGCCACAATGAGCGCGGACAACAAAAGGATTCTCTTGAGGCGTGCAGCGGGCCACATTGTGTTACAAGAAGCCCAGTCAACAGACTTTTCAGTGAAGTGTGTTAACCCCTCTGCTCTGCTATCATTAATCACTGTCCGAAGAGCGGTCGCCTCAATGCTATTTAGGGCTCTTGGCTGGGGGGATGGAGGGTGGATGGGGGGCCAGAGCAGGGGGTGGGGAGAGGCAGGAAAAGTCGTTGGGGACCAGGCAGGCTTGTGTGGGAAGGGTGGACGGGGAAGGCAGGGAGGATGGAGACCAGTTCCGAGGTAAGGAGGAGGGAAGCAGAGAGGGAGGATGAGGGCCCAGGGGGAGGGGGTTGGAGAGGAGGAGAGGAGGCAGGAAAAAGATGAAGGGCTCCAAAGAGACAGAGCCCAGAAAGGTATAAGAAGGACAGAAATGCCAAGAGGAAAAAGAGGCAAGAGGACCTAAGGAGACAAGGAGAGAAAGGGGGAAAGGAAGACAGAGAGAGACAATTGCTAAACAGACTGGCTCTACTTTGGGTCATCTCCTGCTACTTCAGAGACATGGGGAGGGGGTGGGAGAGGGTACTTAGTTGAAGGAGACACTGGACCCACGTGTGTGGGCACAAGTGTCTGTACTAATTTACTGCCCCAAGTTTCCAGGTGACTTTTCAAAGTGGAAAGAAAGAAGAAATCCCTCCCCCCCCCCTTATTTTCAGATTCGGTGAACGAGGAAGACTTTACAAATAGCCCTTTTTGGCCAACTAGAAACTAGTTCCGTGGGTTATTGCTTTGGGGAAACACAAAAATCTCCAACCATGAGACATTTAGGGACTGGGGCGCTGAGGAGAACACAATCCTACCTCGCTCTGGTGGTCACTCATGCCCACCCCAGTCCTTTTTCTGGCATATTCAATGTCACCAATTAAACAAAGCTGCCCAGGTCTCCCTCAGAAGACCCCTGCAGATAGCATTCTCTACTCTCTACTTCTCTGACATTTTCCTAATCTAAAACTTGGAGGGTTGCACTCTCTCTTCCCCACCCTCCCCCCATCTCCCCCTGCCTCTCTGTCTCTTACACACTAACGCCGGCATGGCTCTGACTTGAGAATTGACATTTAAGGGATGGGGAGAGTCAGTGGGGATAGAGAGCCCTTTGGGAGGGGGGAAGGAGTGGAATGAGAGGCCGGCCAGGAGAAACCCGTGGCTGCAGGACCCCTCCACGACCCCGCAGAGCGGGCGTGCCCCGTTGAAAGTTTGTTTACTACTGTCAAAGTAGCAACTGTTCGCAGCCAGGCGCTGAAGGAAAGGTCACTCTTAGATTGGGCGCCCCCCCCCCCCTTTTTTCTTTAGTGGATTTACCTTCCTTCCACTCTTAAAGCTTTTAACAAAATAAAACTAAAAGTTGGATCTCGAATTCTCCATATGATAAACCTAAGTGGCAGACAATTAAGATATCTTCTTTAAAAGGCGCCCCCTCGGAGCGCGAAAAGAAGAGGCCTTCAATGGGCGCCGTCCACCTTCCAGCCTAATCCGTGAGAAGGCGAGTGAAAGCGCCTCCCATTATCCCAGCCCCAGGACCATCTGACGCCGGGGATAGGATTTGTTTCCTGGAAGAAGGAGAGGAGAGAAAAAAAAAAAAAAAAAAAAAAGACGCTGGGAAATAAAATCATTCCTTAGTTTCTTAGTGTCTTAATCAGTGAGGCGGAAAACAAGCAAGAAAAGATAGCAACCCGGTTGCGGCACCTTTTCAGCTCTAGAGCGCGGATCAAAACATTGTAGCATCTGTTGAAAAGAGACTGACTAAATCCTATAGAGGGCCTGGGTATTATGGGGGTGGGGGTGGGGGGGAGGAGATAAGAAAAAGTGTCTCCGTGATCCCTAAAACCACCAAATCGCTGGAGAATTGGGGCTGGATAGAGTTGTCTCTTGTTGTTGTCAGCCCACGTCGTCACGATTTTATTCACCGCCGCATGGCGTTGATCAGATGGAAACCATATTTGTCTCCCTCTGAGACCTAACCTCGCCTTATGCTTTCGGAGTAATGGACTCTTTAAAACCCCAAAACAGCTTCCCGGGCCGGGAGAGGGGGCGAAGGGGAGGGGCGCCTTCTTAGCACCAAAAGGTCTGGGGATTCCCGGGGCGCGTCGGCCGAAGCCCGGCACCAGCGCCCCGCGGCGCCCCCACACCCGGGACCTCGCTCGGGGGGTTGGTGGTGGGCGGTGGGGGACCGACGCGTCCTCCCCCCCCCCCCACACACACCCACCCAGTGGGGTCGGCAGTCGGGGCCCGCGGTCGCTGCACCCGAGCGAGTTTCTTGCGGCGGCCGGGGTGGGGGGACGAGAACTGACAGCTGGGGAGTCAAAATTCTCCAGCGATTCGCCGCCTAAAAGTTCAAAGCTCCTGAACTAGCGCCACCTCCCGCCGCAACCGTCACCACAGACAGGGTCGTGGAGTTAGGCTCTCGCTTCCCGCCCTCAAGCTTCCCGGGACGAAAAGCTGCCCTAATCGGGCGCCACCTCTGGTGGAAGCGGAGGGGCTGGCAAAACGGCTGCCCGGGACTTGTGTCTCGGCTCTGGAAAGCAGGCGGGTGGACAGGCTCTAGGCCCCAAGCTAACGTGAGCTCTTGCACGCGAGAGGGCCAGCGCGTGGAGGCTCTGGGCTCAGCCCTCCCGGACCCGGCCACTGCGCCGTCCGCAAGAGTTCTCGGACCCTGGGGGCCAGACTCGGCGGGGGAGGGGTCACAGGGACCTCAGGATGCTGGGGGTTTAGGGGCGGGCGCTGGGGAATGCCAAGTTCGGGTGTCTCCTGGGTGTGTCCAGTGTGCGCACGTGGGAATCCAACAGTTTCAAAGGTCAGGTGAGGGTGTGGTGGTCCACACTCAGCCTTGTCATTCCCTGTCCTCATCAGAGGCGGGAGTGGGCCTGGGCCTCCGCCTGAGCGGCACCCCAGGAGGCCGCGGGGTCGGGACCGGATAGGACGAGCTGGCCAGCGGGGTCGCCCAGGGGAGCCCGGGGCCCAGCGCATCAGGAGGCCTCTGCCGGCCGAGCGGCTGCGCTGGGAAACGAGGAGCAAGCGCTTTGCTCCCTATCTTCCCAGTGTCCGTCCTATATTGTTTTCTGCTCTTAAAACTGACATGTCTAATTGGCAATTGGTGCCGAATCGTGTCCAGAGGTCTCTTGTGGAACATTTCTACAGCTGTCTCCTTCAACTAGACGCTTATTCATGTCGCCTTAATGAGAAACAAAACGTTCTCTAATGAGCAATTACAGAGCGACAGGATTGTTCCCATAACAAATTCTTGCGAGTGACAGAAGCATCCTTTGTACCAGATATTTCGCATACTGTTACCGATTTTCCCTTCTCTAGCCCGGCTCCGTGGAGGCGCGGGGCACCCAGAGCGGGTCCGAGAGAGCACTGACGCGCGGGCAGCCCCGTCAGCGTCCCAGCGCCGCCGCCCCCGGCCCGGAGCCCCCAGGCTTCGTCGGGCTCCGGGGAGTGAGACGCCACGTCCCATTATCCCGCATATTATCTCCTTGTCACAAGGACAACAAATACCGATTAATCTTCGGAGTAAACTGTTTCCTATTCTTGACCAAGCTACCTCGGGGTGTGTAGGGGAGGGGAGAGCCAACCTACGCCACCCCACCCCCAACTTCTCCTCTTCCCCCATTCCTTCTCCTAGATCCTTCGAGGGTCCTGATTCCTTCTCTCCTACCAGCCCCCCCACCCCCACGCCCCGAGCGGCTCCGGACACCCCGAGGCCGGCTCCCAGTATCCTCATCCCACCTTTCTGTGCAGTTGCCACCCACAGAGAGTGAGAACTGGGGGCCCAGAGGAACGGAAGGAATGCGACCGACCGAGACGATGGTGTTGTTTGAGTTGGGAGACCACCACTTCCTGTGCCCTATCCTGTACTCTGCCCTGCATCTTGCTGCTGGCCCTTTCATATGCACCCTACTCATACTCACGTAATTTGTCAATTACGGCAAAAAGCAAAACGATACAATTATGTTTACCTCCCAGTCTGTCAGTGTGTTAACTTGTCACACTTCTACAGCAAGGGGGCTCTCCGTGCATTTTAATGGCAAATTTGAATAGGGCACCACGCAGCTAGCTCTCTTACACACATACTACTGCCCAAAACATATTTGCGCACATGCACACGGGCCACATTCTTACTACTCCTGACATACACAACCCTCAAATGGGAAGGCCAGTGAGATAGTTCAACAAATACCACCCTCCTACAGGGCAAGTCAGTGTGTCCCACTCTTCAAGCACAGACGTGGAGAGAGGGAAAAGGTTGAGGGAGAAGATGGCAAGTGGCTGCATATATGGAGAGTTTTGAGGATAGGTGCTTGGGCTTTTTACCTTGTGTAGGTTGCCCTGGCACAGAAGTCCCCGGATACCAACCGGGGCGGGTACCCCAGCTTCCGGTCTGCCCGTTCAACATCCTTAGTTTATCATACATGCCGTCTGCGCCCATCTGTTGCTTTTCGCTAGCCAGGTTGCGAAGAACTCTGTTTATTGATGACACCTGTAAATCAAACCAAAATCAAACCAAATGGTAGCGTCTCCAGAAGACAGTTGCCCTATCTTCAGTTCCCATCTCAGCACGCCCACTCCCTTAAAGAATGACCCTTAACACATTAAAAAAAAAAAAAAAAAAAAGAAAGAAAGAAAAAAAAAAAAAAAACTCCCAGCCATCCTGGGACAGAGACACTGTGGACAGAATGACAGCCATCACTTTGGGTGTGGAAACTGAGTTGGATAGGGAATGTGGGATGGAGAGGGCATTTGCTTCACTTCTGCTGGATGTCTACAGTGACCTAATCTTTGTTAAAAGATTTCCTCAAAAAAAAAGAAAGAAAGAAAGAAAGAAAGAAAGAAAGAAAGAAAGAAAGAAAGAAAGAAAGAAAGAAAGAAAGAAAGAAAGAAAGAAAAAGACAGGCTTGGTGTAGAGCTTTCTTTCACTTTGTTTTCTATTAGGGCAGAAGTGGATGTTTGACACCTGAAGGAAGGTTCAGGCAGTCTGAGTTGGAGGAGGTTAGATTTTGGTTTTCATTTTCATTCTCCTTCTTCATTCAAGTGCCTTTCCCTGGGTGCCTCCACCCTCCACTTTGAAACATGCAAATAAGGTGAACAGTTCCCCACACTTGACTCCCATTTTCCAGAAGATCAAAAAAAGGTCAGCGTGCTCCTCTCAACACCCTCAGCTACAGAGGTGACATAGGGGGAGCGGGGAGGAGACAGAGACAGGATGACACTGGTAGGGAGGAGGAGGGTGGGCAAGTGAAGAGAGAGATGGTAAAGAGGAAAGAGCATGGGGCTTAGGGCAGGGAGGGGGAATGTTCTCAGTGAACTTACACTTGGTATGTTATCGTTGGTACAGACCCCCTCGGACAATAATCTGTCTCGGATTTCCCAAGCAAAGATGGACGGGCACTCCCGCTTATACTGGGCTATTTTGCTTACAACTTCTGGAGTCGCTACTCTCGGTTTACTACCACCGATTGCCCTGGGTCTGATGGAGCCAGTCTCGTAATACCTGCCCAGAATTTTACTCACACATCCGTTGGACACCTGCATAGGGGAAGTGGACAGAAAACCACATTATTAATAATTTCAAGACAAAAATAAAATTGTTTAAGTATGCATTAAACAATGACAAGCTTACGTTTTGATTGTCCAGCACTTGGACTTTTGCATCTGCATGGGTCTATAACACAAAAATATACCTTCAATGGTATGAGAACTTACTGTAGAGAGCTTTTTTTCTTAAAATTACATTTGTAGCCCTAAACACTACAAATATGATGATACTTTCAAACAGTTTGAACTAAAAAAAAAAAACTAATTTTAAGGTTTTTTATGAAAAAAAAACTTTTCTGAAACATTGCCTGAAGATGCATCAAAACGAAGTAAGACTTTTTTTTGTGTGCTGACCTTGCTTAAAGTAGTGCCATATTTTAATGAGCGAAGGGGGAAAATAAACTAAAATTTTACTTATTTTCCTTTAAAAATATGCTCAATTTTGTAAATGTGAGTTAGGTAAGGAGGTGAATAGCATTTGGCTTTTAAAATCAATAAATATTCCTCCTGAATATGAAGAATGCAAACAAATATCTCAAAATCTGAGGTGAGCGTGGCATGAGGGAGAGGGAAATAAAATTATGCTGGTTTATGTAACTCAATTTATTATAGTTCCTAAACTGTTACCACAATAAATGTTTTTTATCAAATGAAAAGAGAAAGGTGTTGTTTTTTTTTAATTCACACACACATTTTTTTTTTCCTTAAGCAGATGAGTTATCTTAAGTGACTGACCCAGGTTGAAAGAGATAGGGAAGGATACTGGAAGGAAAGGGGAAAGCGGGGAAGGCCGGGTGTGGGGTAGGGGCTGGGGCGGGTGGGTGAAGGGGGGGTCCATAATTAGCAGCGTTTACAGTAAGAAATGAAGAGAGGGCGTTGAGAGTGGAGGGCCGCGGGGGCGGCGAGTGGGGCGGCGCCGGGAGGATCACCTGCAGAATTCGGGAAATGTCGCACGGCCGGGCCCCGCTGTGAGCTAGCTCTACGATCTTCTGCCGGGTGGAGTCCGGCAGTGGCCGCCCGTTGACAAAGACACCACCGAGCTGATTCACTCCGCTGTGACCTGAGGAAAAGGGAAAGGAGAGGAGAGGAGAGGAGAGGAGAGCAGAGCAGGGAGGAGAGGAGAGGAGAGGAGAGGAGAGGAGAGGAGAGGAGAGGAGAGGAGAGGAGAGGAGAGGAGAGGAGAGGAGAGGAGAGGAGAGGAGAGGAGAGGAGAGGAGAGGAAGAAGAGTCAAGAGAAAGAGGAGGAGGAAGACGAAGGAGAAGAGGAAGAGAAGACAACCACAATGCATCCTCAGCTCCCTGCCAACCCATGCCAACCTCAGCGATCAAGTCCCTGCTATCAATCACAAACGACTCCGGGACCAGGCAACCATGCGGGGCATCGGGCAGCCCAGCCCCAACACAGCCGCGCTGTGTTACAGATCCATGCCAGTGAGCAAGAACACACGCATCCCACAGCCGCTGTCACTCCAGCCCTTTGCCCCTCTTCATAAACACCCCAGCCAGCCCCTGAACCCACAGGATGCAAACAATCGTTTCAGAAAACATCCTTCCAAAGATCGCCTCTGAATGGCATCACAAAACGTGGGTTCTACGGAACCCACACTGAATCTCCAAGGTCTCTGCATTGTTAGAACTGTTACAGCAAATGCTATAGCTCTTCAGCATTTCCTTGGACTCCACAGTCCAGAAACGTTTGCTGTCACACTCCAAACTCTGGTGAAGGCACAGCGCAAGCACCGGAGTTTTGTTTTGGTTTTTAATTACATATATATTACGTGACATTGCATACACATATGAAGAGACAGGAAAGGAGTAGAGAAGAACCGCAGCAGCAGATATGCGGCTGGTGAACCCCAACCTGCGCCTCCAGTACAGGCGTGAGGGTCAGAGCTCCAGATAACTCCAACCACAAAGTAGTCCGCCGGCTTGCAGCTGTGGGGCCGAGAGCTGGGAGTCCATTCGCACAGGCCACAGCTCGCTGTACTTCCGCTGCTGAACTTGGCCTTCCACACAGCCAAGGACAGATATTAGCAAAAATCGGAAAGGGAAAAGAAAAGCAAAGGAGCACACCACAGTGTCTTCTATCCCTCCTTTATCTTGTTATTCTCACAGCCTCACCCCCATTGTCTAATCTTAGAGAACCAGGAAAGGGAGTTAGCACCTCTCTGTAGCCCCCTCCCCAGAAACCACAGGCACACAAATAAAGCCAATTGCCAATTTCCACTTCCTTAAAAATCTCCAACCTGCAGCCCCGGACTCTAGAGAGCAGCCCTTCCAGGAGAAGACGTGGCTCCCTGCTCAGCTCTCTTCTCTCTCTCTCTCTCTCTCTCTCCTCTTCTCTCTTCTCCTTGGAGCCTCTGATAAATTGACTCCAGGAGCCTGAGCTTCTTAGCAATAAATAAGCTCCAAATATAGAAGAGGGGGGAAAATATGATGAGCCTCTCTGACATTTGTCTTTAAAATAAAACTAGCTGCACGTCAAGTTTGAGCTTAATTTCTGGAAATAGGCGGAAGTCGCTCCGGATCATGCATGGAAGGCTAATTGAAAAGATCAGTCGGGGCGCTTGTGGCAGCCTTGTCACTTTGTGACAGTGCTCCGCTCCGGGAAATTGCATCGTCACGACAAACGGGACCGTGATAAAACGACCCTTTCCGTCCCTATTTGTAGATCACTCAGACGAGATTGAACTGCACTCGTTTCCCCTTCGAGGGGAGCCGAGTTTTCAGGGTAGCCGAAGGCTTGGGGCGGAGGGGGGCCCTCACCGACGGAGGGGGGGGGCCGGAGCCTCAACTCGATGAGAAGTGACAGGCGTTTGGGGGATCTGGGCTCCGGCCGGGCCCAGCGCAAGCGGGGACATCGCCGGGACACCACTTCTCCAACAGAGCAAGGCCTCGACCGCGCTTCCGGTTTCCCCTAAGTTCCCTTTATTGCCTTCCTCTGCTTCACAACACCAGTCTACTGCTTGGGCTGCGGAGCCCTCCCTTTGGGTAAAGGGAGCCTTCCCGGAAAGAGAAAGGCTGTCCCAGAGAGAGACCGAGAAAGATTTTACAAACTTCACGCCCAGCCTGGGCAATTCCCAGCCTATGAATGCCAAGGCTTGTGAGGCCGCCTAATCCTAGACCTCCCTCCTTCGCCCCTCATTGCAAAAAAATAAAAAATAAAAAAATAACGTGCCCGCCACCTCCGCGGCGACCGTCGGCGGGTGCTCGCCCAGGAGACGCCAGGTTGCCTCTGCCAGCATCGAAAAGGCAGCGAGGAAGCGCAGCTCTAAGTTCCCCTTCAGAGGTTAAGCCTCAATCATTGTGTCCCTTCCCTAGGGACGGCTGGCGCTCTCGCCCAGTGGCGATGATTATGCGCCTAGAATTCGACCGCGAAGCCTCTAATAGGAAAACATATGGTGTCAATTTGGATGCTCTGCGCCTCGCGCACACCCGGGAGCGAGCGGCACAAAGCCCTGCAGGCCGGCCCGCGACCCCGCGCCCCCCCGGGGCCTGCCAGCCAGGCCGCGGCGGCAAACGCTCAGCGCTGCGGGCCCCGGCCGGGACCTACCCGAGAGCCTACGGCTGGGGAGCCTGAACTGCAGGGGGAGAACACGCAGCCGGGAGAGGTGCACAGAAGCCTTTGCCTCGCCAAGGAAGGTCCCTCCCGGGCCTGGCAGGTTCTGCACAACTAACCCGCCTTAAAGCTCGCCACCTTTGAATCCTTTCCTGCGCTTTGCGCCCACCAAGCCGCGGAAGCACCTGGGGCAGCTGGCGCTTCCAGGCCTGATGGATCGGGCACTGGAGACCCTCCCAAGTCTGCAGTTCGGCAAGGGAAGGTTGCTAGAAGACTTGGGCCCTTCTGCACTCCTACTGCAGCTGAACCCTCGAACCGCTTCCAGACTCTGCACCTCAGCACGGGCCTGGTTTCACTGGGCCTCCAGGCTCCCAGACTCGGGCTGCAAACAAGCCCTGCCACATACCAGCACCCACTACCGCTATCACTCCAGCAGTGCCCCCACGGACTGAGCAGGAAGGTGGGCTGGGGCCCAGAGGGCCTGAGCACAGAGAGGATGGGAGGCAAAAGAGCCCGAGAATCAAACGCACTGCGGGCCTGGACCGATCAGAACCCTCACAGTTGCAGCTACCAGGGCGGAGCTTTCCAGTTCCAAGGCTGGACAGCCAGTTTCTTCCCAGACCCAGTAAACCTGCTCTGGCCGGTAGTACAGGGTTACAGGGTTCCAGTTTACCACCTCCCCCCACCCCACCACCACCGCAGGCCAGCGTACCCCTCTCCCTTTGCCTTTTAGGCCGGTAGCTGGGGTGGGGGGGGAGAGGAGGGGAGGAGCCGTCCAGAGAGTGACTGGGGGAGGGGAGCCCCCACGCCCCTCCCGGATGGTGGTGACTAGCAGTCTTGGCTAAACCCGAAGGGGCCTCCTTCTCCTCGGGCAACTAGGAGAAGCCTCCGCCCCGCCCTGTTCAGCCCAGCCTCTCTCTCTCTGGGGTCAGAGCCCGGGCAGGGGCGGGGAGGGGGTATGAGTTACAGGATTTGGGGGGGATGGGGTTTCTCTACCTCAGCTTCGCAAACTCTAGCGGGCTGTTCTGAAGGGCCTAGCCCTTGTTCTTCTAGGAGCGAGAGCAGCAGAGTAAACGTCTTCCCCTCTCGGGTTGCCGGGTCTGAAGGGGGGCGCAACTGTCTCAGGTCCCCGGGGCCTCTTGCCTCTTCCCTCGTGCTTGGCGGGCCTGGCCCGCGTGGACACCCGCGAACCTCTGCGCCCTCCCCTGACCTGCCGGTCTGCGTGTCCCCAGCCCGAAGTCTGAGAAAGACCAGAGGCACTTACTGTTCTGCATGCTGGCGCTGGCTGGGGGCCGCGGGATCCCACGGGGCTCGAAAATGGGGCTCTGTTAGCAAGGATATAGGCGTTAATCCAGGGCCAGCGCCAGGTAGGCCCTACCTCCCGACAGAGGACGACCTGGAACCGGGACAGGAGAATGCCCCTTCTTGAGGAAATGATCCACTCAATCGCTTGGGGCCATCAGAGAGGCATCCACCTCTGCCCTACAGTGTATACAAAATCTACCCTCTGGGCTACAAATAAAATACTCCAACATCCCCAAGCTGTTTTCCCCAAACCCCTTAGTAGCTAAGTCTTTAATCAGGAGAAACAACCCAACTTTGATTTTTTTTTTTTCTTCCACGTGAACAACAATGAACAAGTATTCTGACTTTTTCGGGGTTTGGAACCCAAAGCAGCCACCAGAACTTGCCTGAAATCTGGGAAGTCTGTCCACTCTTACAATAAAAGGTCTCACACATCTGCGCGCCCCTAGTTAAAGTCTTCCCCCTAAGACAAAACAAAAGGAGAGAAAGGTATGTCAAGCTGTGGCTCAAAAGCACAGGCCCATGGGCTCTCAGAGTCACACTCCCAGAAAAACAAAACAAAACAAAACAAAACAAAACAAAACAAAACAAAACGTGCATCTAGGGCTCAAACTACCATAGAACCCTAAATCTCAGAGTTATAACAACATTTCCAGCAGCCTGTCATGCAGAAGTCCCCACCTTTTAAAAGTAGCTGCTCTGGCCTGGCTTGGGAGAATTGGAGAATCTGACAAGTCGGGAACCATTTTGCAAAAATATCAAGAACCAGTTAAAGGGAAAGGGGAGCACCAGAGAAACAGTGGCATTAGGAATTGAGGCCAAAGACTAATACCTGAAGTTCAGAGGTGAGGGGAAGGGGGAATCTCAGAACTTCAGGGTGCCTTTGGGTGCAGACTAGGGAAGATCAGAAGGGCTGCAGAGCCCATACTCCTTCCTTCAGGAACTTCACCATCCTAGTGGCTCCAAGGCTCCCAGATCCCAACTCTGGTTACCCCTTCATCTTCCACTCTCTCCCTCAAAGCTTCCCGGTCAGGTTCCCACTCCACCCTCCTCCCAGCCTTTCTGGGACTTTGAAAGTAGCAAGCCCAACTTTTCCCCCCCAAACCTCACTTATTGTGATTAACTTCTCTTTTGGTGTTTAGATCTTCCCCCCTTTTACTGTACTGTGACACACGCTGTCTACCTCGCCTCACTGCTTTAAAAAGTACGAACAGGAGGGGTGAGCGTGGTCGACAAAGCCTACAGGCAGCGAACAATGGCTTCTATTCTCCAGCTCTCCCCAAACCCAAAGAGCAAAACTGAGTCTCCCTAACCAGCAACACAGCTTCCAACCAAATGTACCAACAACCCAACAACCCACAAAAGGGAACAGAGGGACACTTCTAGCTTTGTAAGTCCTGACCCAGTGCGGGTCCCCCAAGGTTCGCCCTCCACCACCCCCTCCCTGCCTTACCCTAAGAAGAAGGGGGGGGGGAGAAAATAGAAAAGTAATTTCTTGTTATAAATATCTGGAGGTAATTGTGCTACTGGTGTGAGTTGTTAGGGGCTGTAAAAAGATACAACGGCACCGTGGGGAGCTCAATTGGGAAGAGAGAGTTACAATAAAGAACCTATTCAAGAGGTTTGCAGGAAAAAAAAAAGAAGTAAAATAATTAAATAGTCACAGCATTATTTCTCCCTGTTTAAAGAAAAAAAACTAAAATATTCATTCTGTTTTCTGTTTTCTTATTGTGATTATTAATTTTGCCTGCCTACAAGCAAAGAATTCCAAGAAGCACATTTTTTCTCTTCAAGGCCATTCATGGTCTAATTTATTAACTAGCTGGGAGGCAGCTTAAATCCATAAAAATAAACTTAAGAGGAGGAATTTACCCAGCTTCTGAATGTGGTCTGGTAAAATTGGAGAGAGGAGAGGGTTACCTAGTTACCTCTAGCTGGGTTGGCTCCCAGGGCCTTCCTCCTGTCTCTCAGTCCCCACAGCCATAGTCAGATCTAGGACAGGCAGGAGAAACCCCAACTTCTTGAAGAATGTGCTCCCCCTCAAAGTGGGACTCCGAAACTGCAGAATAGTAGCAGGCAGGGAGAGGGGAGGTGGGCTTCTCCTAGAAGGGGTAAAACTTCCCGAATTCCTCTCTATAACCCACACTGTACTCAACCACAACTGAATGCCCCCCTCCTGGCCCATACATCCTTGAAGCCATTAAAAAAAAAAAAATTCACTAACTGATTCCAGAGAGGCCCAGCCGATTAGTTTTTGAAGCAACTGGGAAGGTGGAAGCATCTCAAGTTCCAGTTCTGCTCCATTCCCACGTCTATCTCAGCTAAGAAGCTACTTAATTACTCAAGTAATCGCTAACATTTAGTGCAAAAGCGACCGGAGAAGCTGGCGACACTGACACCCGGAAGCAGTGGTGGCTGGAGAGGCTAGAACCCTAGTTGCAGCCAGTGTCCCCCAGCTCAGCCCTAGGCTTTCTACAGCCCTAACCTAGTCAGAGACCCACTGAGGGGGCGGGGGGAAGAGTCTCCAGATGCTTCAGAGTCCAATGGGGCCTTGGTCCTCTAGGCCACTGGGCCACTGCCACCCCCATCCCCAACTCAAGCCTCAGCTTTCAAAAGCAGTTCTTTTAATCACTTAATTCTCAAAATCCATCCTCAAATTCCTTAGCTGGGGTGAAGAAGAGAGCTCACTTTTCGTCCCTACCGGCCCCCAGCCAAAGAGTAATTAGCAATTAAGATGACAAAGTTTCACTCTCTAGGGCCAAATAAGATAACAACTAATCAAATTGCCTTCAGACGTTTGCAAAGGTCGCCGGCTATAAAAAATGTAATGTCAACGGCAACAACTATTATTTGTCCTTGGTAAACTCACCAGGCTTTCAAGCTCTTTGCTTTTCATTTCATTTTCTGCTCCCGCCCCCTCCTCAAACCTTCCCAAGTTCGAGTTAAACGTCCAAAATGGCTTAGGAAGCTTTAGAGAGTATGAGAGAAAAAAGAAAAAGAAAGAAAGAAACCACGTTCACTTTGTTTTTAAACTTTCTAGAAATCACTCAAGACTGGAGGGCTGGGTTTAAGCACTCAAAAAAGAAAGCATTTCCACTTGAAATTCAACTCCATTTTCCCCCAATTACACTTGCTAAAATTCAGGGCTATTATGATCCAGGGAGACTGGAAAATCTGCACAAGGAAAGAGGCAACAACTTTATGAACTTTGAAAAGACACTTTTCCTCCTGGGGTCTTAGAATCGAAAAGCTCTCAAATTACTCAGACTAATTAGCTGGGAGAGAATGTGATCAGACGAAGGGGAAAGCCAATGCTTTCATATTGATTTTTTTTTTTTTTCTTTTTGAGTCCTCACAAAGAAAAAAAAAATCAGGAGATTTGGATTTTTTTTTTTTTAAAGCAATCCACCTTTCCACCTTGAAACTTGTTGAAATGGCAACACCGGGTTGTAGCTTTGTCAGAGGAAGACAAGGAAAAATACCCACCGAGCCTGGGAGCTGGAGGATAGGGAAGCCCCAGCTTTCGCTGGGCCAGGGCGATGGTTGGGGAAGCCTGGGGAGCAGAGAGTTTTCAAGTTCCGAGCTCTGCGCTCAAGTTGGGGGCAAGAGCCCGGGGGCTTGATGGAAGCTGACAATCCTGCCTCTCGGCTCTGAGCTCCCTCGGAGCGCGCGTTCGACCGCCTTGGCCTGGTGGCTTCCTTCTCGGTTCACGCTCACTCGCTCTTTCTCTCTGCCTCCAGAGTGTGGCTGCCTCGCCGAAAGACTGCTCCGGCTGGCGGCGGGCGCGGTGCCCCTCGGCGCTCGAGTGCCCGCGGACTCTTCTGTGCCCGAGTGGAGCGCCGCACAAAGCCGGAGGGCGGGCGGGCGGCAGCGCTGCGAGCTGGCTCTTCGGCGCTCCCTGCACACGCTCGCTCTGTGCGCGCTCGCTGGGCCCTCGGCTGGACAAAGCAGCCGGCGGCGCCCGGTCTCCGAAGCCGATCCCGGGCCTGGGGCACCGCAGAGCCTCTTCGTCCTCTGCCGCCGGCCGGGGGCATTTGGCGACGCTGGGGTCGGCAGCCGCGGCTGCTGCTGCGCCCGGAGCCTCGGTTCTTCCAGCGAGCCTAGCCCGTGCTGGCGCTGGCGCTGGGGCTGAGCCGGCTGCCTGCCCCTAGCCCTGCGCCGCTCCCGCTCGCCGGCTGTCGCCCTCCGACGCGGGCTTTCGCTGGAAGTAGAAAGTTTGGGCTCCTGCGTGGAAACTTCTCCGGCCCAACTCTCCCGGCGTAGCAGTGGGGGAGGGGACCGGCCAGAGGGAGGAAGGAAGGAGGGAGGAAAGGGGCGACCTGCCTGAATATTGCAATTAAAATGAAGCAAGAAGAAAGAAGCGGACTCACCTTTATGAGGCATCCTCTTTCGTCAAAGCTCCTGTCAAGAGTTTTGGTTGGTTGGGGTGTTTTTTTTTTTTTTTTTTTTGCTGTTGTTGTTGCTTAAAGACCACAATGGTTTGCAATGACGGTGTTTTAAAGGAGTTGCTGGTGAGAGTTTTCTCCACGGACGCTGCTGGTTTGGTGTGTGAGAGCAATTCTCAGATCCCTGGGAAGGAGACAGAGATTGACAATAAAATGGGCTGTCAGCGGCTGGAGAGTGAGAGATAAAGAGTGTGGGTGAGGGAAGTGGCTGCAGCCAGCACACCTATGCTGATTGGTGATGGCTCAAGTGTGTTAATGTGTGTGTGCCGGCGCCCGGCCTCGCCTCCACCGCTCCTCACTGGCCCATTAGCGAAGCCTGACCTCTGTCATCATCCTCCAGCAAAACACTTCCTCCTGCGCCTGAACCAGAGCGGGAAATGAGGCCGAGCCACGGTTCGCTTTTCAAACCCACTAATCACTCCGCAACATGCAAATGCACCGCTCGCTCCCACACAAAATATTGCTTTATGCAAAGCAGCGCCGGGGCCTCGCGCCAGCCGATTGGATGCTCCCTCTCCCCGCCTGGTGCAATTGGTCCGTTTGTTTGAATATGAATACACTTGTTTTCGGCTCGGATGGTGGGTCCCGGCTTCTCTCCCCGGCGCTGGGCCCCCGAGCCCGGGCTCTGGAGCTGGCGCTCGCCGACATCTCTAAGCTCCTAGCGCTCCGGGAGTCAGCGCTGCCCGCACTGTGGCCACGAACTTGAGGGGTCGAGCGAAGGCCGCTGGGCTGCGGGTCGCGCCCCCCCCCCAACCCCCTGAGCTGGGCGCAGGACTCTCAGTTCGTGGAGGGAGCAAGTTTCTGCAGCTTCTCGAAGCCCTTTCTTGCCAACTCCAGCGCAGCGCGGCCTGCCGCCCCGCCCCCGCCCGCCCTCTCCTCCCGCCCTACCCCATCCCCGCTAGGGCGCTGGGACGCGGAGCTCAGCAGCAGCCGCGCCTTAGCCCACCTGGCCTCTGGGAAGAAGAAGAGAAAAGGGGAGTGAACGGCACTGGGTCCCGGCAGCAACACTCCGACGGAGGCCGAGGCGAAGCCTAGGCCGAAAGGAGGCCGCCTGGCTGGGAACTAGGCGACGCCCGGCGGCCTCCCTAGTCTAGGCCTCCTGGGCCTGCCCATTCCCCCACTCTTGCTACCCCGGCCCTTTCTTCAGTCCTTTCTCCTTTCGGAAGCCGCGGTGCGCAGCGGAGCGGAGGCACAGCCCCGGCTGGAGAGGCCCGAGCAAACACGCCACTTACTTTGTGTACAGAGGGTTCTTGTGAAAAGCCCTGAAGAGTCCTTACCAAACACTCACCAACTTCTCCCACGTGCCATTTGTTGACTAAGTGCGGCTGCTTTTCCAGGAGCCTGAGAGGAGGGGACGCCAGGGGGAGACGAGAGGGGAGGAGGGGTGGTGGAGGCCTGGGGTGGGGGAAGATGACCAATGCTGGGGAAGAGTCGTGTGTGTGTCTTCGCCGGTGATGTCCGTGTGTCAGCGTGTGTCGATGTGTTCCACTGGTTATCTGTGTGCGATGCGTGTGTCTCCACACCGAAATTCCCTCTCCTGGGTCTGCTCAGTCCCAGGAGGCAGCTCCCCTTCAGCTGTTGCCAGAAAACCGGGAGGAAAGTAAGCAAATGGCTGTTCTCTTCTGACCACACACCAGAAGTCCATTTGTTGAATGCCGGACGATTAGGACACACCTCAGTACACTCCAAAGGCGCCCCTTGGCGCTTGCAGTTAAGGTGACAGGGGAGGGAGCGGCTGTCTACTCCTGCGAAGTCTCGAGTTCTCTCGGAGCTTGCTGCCCAAGTGGCAGGGAAGTGGAAGATTTGGGATGGGGAACACACCCCGGGACCCAGCAAAAGAGAATGGGGATGGCATAGCTGAGGCAGGGAGGCTGAAATGAAGCCACGCTGGGTACACTTGACTCCTCTTGACTTAGGAGAAGTGCTGAAAGTCAGAGCTCATCAACGAACTGTGCACCCCGAACTCGCGGCAGACAGGCGTCGTGGCAGCCTTCCCTGGGAGCTGGAACTGTAAGGACGCTGCAGGCTGCCTTGAGCTGCCAGCCTAGTGTGGGCCTCACACTCTTCTCCCCAATCTGGACCCACTAACGCCTCGACCAAGGAGCCGGGGCAGAGCTCCGAAGGAACGGAGGCCTCCACCGCCCAGACCAGGTTGGGGTTGCACAACTCGCTGACTCTCTCCGCCTGGGGATGGCCCTTCCCGCACACGTCCCAGGAGCACTCAATTCCGGGAGAAAACCCAGGCCAGAGGCGAAGGAGGCGGTGCCGGGCGCTGGGGTCAGTGGCCTCTCCAGTGTGAGATTTCGTAGGACCGCGACTTTAGGAGGATCCCGGGAAGTGGGGCATCGGGCCCAGGTCCCAGACCAGCAGGAATCTGCGTACCTTTTCTCTCCCTTTTTACTTCTCAAACAAGCGTTAAAGAAGCTTGAACTCAAGTCCATTGGCCATAGGCAAAGGGGGGGGGGGGATGAGGCCCAGAGACTGTCCGAACTGGAGGCGAATATCATTTTTACAACCTTTCAATTAGCGACCGAGTGGATTAGCACCTTCTTAAGCTTTGCCTCGGAAAGAAGCAGCCATAATCTTGTTGCTATTTCCCCCCCAGGGCACTGGCTCTTTGAATTAGCTCCTTCTCCCACTCCTCAACCCCCATCTCACCTCGGAGAAAAGTTTTAACAACAAAAAAATCATAACAGGCCAGGAGCCGGGAGCGAATGCCGCTGACGTCATTGGGTGGGGGTGGGGGCTAGGGGAGGACTCTTGCAAACCCCTCTGCACAAACAAGAAACAAAAAGGACTTGGCTGCTTCCAATGTGTCAATATTTGGGGGGGAGCTCAGCCCAAAGGGAGGCAGAGTTTTCAAAGTTTAAGGAGAGAGGGTTGGAGAGCGAGATTTCCTGGTCTCCCCGGAGGAGAGAGTCTCTGCAATCTCAAGGAGGGTGCGAGTGCTGTTCTACTTGGTGGGGCGTCTCGCGCCCTCTGCGAAGTACCCGTTCTGGTGGCGGCGCGCGGAGCTGGGACGAAGGTGCAGCACGCCTGGGCCAGAGGTGTATGCAAAATTGAGACAACTCTCAGGTCGCCATTTTAATTGCGGCTTTCAACGGGACCGAGGCCCACTTGCTGCCCTCCAGGGCGGGGGAAATCGCGCTTTCCGTTTCAGTGTCGCCTTTTCCCGCCTCTCGCCAGGTACTCCTGCACCCCCCCCCACCCCCTCCCGCCCCTTGGCGCCGGAGAAGGACGTCTTTTCGGCCTCTTCCCGCAGGGGCCGCCGGGGTCATCCAACAGGGTAGGGGAGGCTATCCGTGCCGAGGGAGTCACGCTGGGGGATCGCAGCTCCCTGAGAGTGCCCGCAGCCTCCGACCAGTATTGGCGCACAAGTGTGAGATCGGGCAGCATCTCACCCCCAGCAGTCCCTGGTGTTTTTGCCTGTACCCACTCCCCAGGTTTTCGGTCCAGAGCCGGCCCCTGGCAAGGCAAAGACATGTCCAGTGCTTGAGAGATGCGCATTCGGCTGTCGACTTCAGAACCAAGAATCTCCTACCCGGTGTCGCGACACCTCTGAACTGCCGCTTTCCACCGCCAACCAGAAGTACGGTGCTGGCGCACGGGGAAGGGTGGAGACGAGCTTTTCTCTGAAGGAGGAAAGTCTCCGCAGACACCTGCTCACTTTGCAGAGCCTCAAAGGACTTTCTCTCTCTCTGCAGGCCCTAGGAAGGTGGGTTCCCAGGATAGCCAAGCTGACGAAACAGGGCAAACCAGCGTGAAAGGCAAAGGCGCCCACCCCTGCCACCCAGTTCGGGGTGCCTCCTTCACTCGGGGTCTTTCTCCCTCTCCTTTCTCCGGCATCCTGCGGGTCTCCAGCTCACTCAGCAGCCTCGGCGAGCCCAGACCGCGGGAAAGCCGGGGAGAGCCGGGAGCCGGCAGGGTGGCGCCTCCAGGCTGTGACCACGCTCGGCTACGGAAAGCCGCGGTGCTCTGGCCCTTCCTCACCTCTTGCCAAATGACAAGTGTGTCAAGGCGCTCTCTGGGTTCAGTCTTCTTTCATTCACATTAGGCGGCAAGAGTCTCTCCTCCTCCCCCCCCCCCCCCGAAAAATACTTTTTAAAAAGCATTATCCAACTGGGTCTCCCAGCGAAGAAACCCCTACAGCTTGTACGCAGGTGGGACTCCCAAGCCTTTGCTTCCCGGACCCTACTGCTGTTGTCCAGATAGGGGCCAGTTTTAAAACTCCTGGTGTGTAGAATACTTGCAAAGCAGTGGCACTCTCCGATTTTTGCAAATAGGATTCTCAGGAAAGTTTGCTTTCCATTTCATCACCCTGGACGGTTCCTCGTCTCTCCGTTGCCCATAACCTCCTCCCTCAAGCGGCAAGAAGAGTTCAGCTTCAAACGAAAAGCAAGCCAAGGCCACCTCAGTCCCTTCTCCCAGGAGATTCCCACTTAAAACACCTGCTTGTTTTAAACGCCAGGGACTGAGTCCTGCAATTTGTCCGGGAGTGTAGCGGGGAACAAGCGAGCGGGGAACTGGGGGCTTTGCTGGGGGATTTGAGGCTGGGGAAGGGGGAGGGAGCAAATGTCATGGCTGGCTCGCTCGAGCAGCCAGGGAACCGGAGCTAAGCGTATCGGGCTTTTAAAATGACATTGATTGGGACAAGCTGTTCCCCACCCCAGTAAGAGTTAATCTGCCTGTTAATCAAGGCACTAAGGGGCTCAATGCGAGTTTTATTAGCGATTGGAGCAGAGGCGGCAGCGAGGGATCAAAAGCCGGGATCCCAGATATTTGTCGGTGCGGTCACAAAAAAAAAAAAAAAGTATTTTCAATTAGAGAACAATTCGGCGCTTTTCATCACTTTCTAACTCTGACTTGCAGATGGTGACTTACAAACCTGGCTAACGCGGGAGACGTGGGGGGTGGGAGAGTAGGGGTGGGGGGAGGGAACTGAAGCCCGGCGTAGCCAAGAGGCGGGGGGCGGAGGGGGGGTGAAGCTGCGGGTTGGCTCCGCGGAGTTCCGCGGGGGAGAGTTCAAGAATCCTCCACCTGGGGCCCCGAAGTCTGAGATTCCTCCGGAGAGGAGAAAGAATGAAAAATAAAACAACAAACACCACCAGCAATATCCGCATCCATCCCTCCCGGTCGGCTCCCACTGCTCAGGCCGCCTCTGGCTCCGGGTGGCGTCTGGGCCCCTAGCGTAGCAGCCGGGCGGGCCGGAAAGTTTGCGCAGCGCAGCGAGAGGGACTCTCCTTCCGTCTCTCCCGCTCTGCCCCCTTCTGCCCCGGAGGGGCGTTAGGTTCCTTCGGTTTTCCTTTCATATTCTAAAATAAATAAATAAACGCCCAGGCCCTGGGGAAATTTGAATAGTAACTCATTCAATAATCCAAATTATATGAGAGGGTCTAAGAAAAACTGGACAAGACAACCACATACGCCCTCCGATCAAGGAGGGCATAGGAGTGAGAAGGCGACAGAGGAGGTCTCAGTCTCGCCCTGGGCGTGGGGAGAGAACTCTGGTCAGAGGTAATTATGTCACTGCGTTTTCTCGCCGTGACAGCCGAATAAACACGATCTCCAATAAACATCTCTAATGAGGGAGGAGGCCCGAGGATGACGGGGTTTGATTTATGACTGGAGGAGAAGGTCCACTTCCCACTGCGAAGCGGGCAACTTGCTTGCCGCCCAGCTCCGGAGAAAGGAAACCGCGGAGGAGAGAACCAAGGCCCAGGTAAGGCGCATGGCCGGTTGGCCACTTCCCTCACTCCCTTGCTTCTCAGGCAAGGTGGGCAGGGCCCCCCCGCCCCCCCGCTGGACAGTGATCCCAAGCACCTGTCACAGGTGCCTGAGATACAAACGTCCTCCGAAGGTGCCTCTCAAAGGTCTAGAGAGGGGGCGTCAGGGCACGAGTGGGAGTGAGGGGCGAGCCCCGGCCTGACGCAGAGGCCTCCCCGGGCCAGCGCTCCTATGCCATGCCTAAGCCCGCTTCGGAGTCTGTGGCCGCTTGGAGCTGGACTTTCGGAACTTTCGCTCCGCAGAACCACCAGGTAGCCTAAGTTTAGGGTGGTCCCTTCCCTGACGCACTTCGGAGAAACTTCTGGCGCCGGGCTTGGGCTGTCCCGGGGCAGGAGAGTGGCCTGGCGCTGCTCTCCCCGGCGCTCAGCGGCCAGCCTCCCCTGACGCCCACAAGCTTCTCACCGAGACAGCGAGCGCAGCGCCCGCGGTAACCAGAGCCCGCGTTCTAGCTCAGTGAGAATCGTTAATTATTAGGTCTTCCGAAGTGAAGCTCAAATCACACGCTGGGGCTTTACGTGCTGCCCAGCTCTGCGGGCAGCATTCTTTCGTCCTCCGCTCCCTTCTGAGAAACGAACTCCCATCTCTAAGACTTTGTTTCGGTCCAGCCATCTACACTTTGCAACGGCTGGAAACTTTTGCAGCGCTCCGCCCGACCCGCGGCGGGGCGTTTCCACGCGCTCCGGGCGCTGGTGGGGACTTCGCGAGTGCTTGTCATGAACTGCGATTTGGGAGAGTTCTGGGTGCAAACTGCATCCCCTCCTGCATTTCTCACGGTTGCGAGCGGCTTCTGCAGACAGCAGCAGCAGATCCCCATCTCCCACTCCCCGCCCCTCCCCCCCTCCCAGCTCAGCGCCCAACTAGAAGTCCACTCTGGGAACTGGAACATTTTGCTACTTTTGCAGAAAAGCACCCTCGGCAAAGCTAAGAACCCTTCTCTCCCCACCCCCACCGCCCGCCATGCTATCCCGCCCTCACTAACGCCACCTTTGTAATGCCTCCTTTTAAAAGCAAAAGTCAAGCCCCTGAGCTACTTGGAGGCAGCCTTGGATTTGGGAGCACCCATCGCGAGCAGCAGAGAGGCGGCGCGGGGCCCGAGCCGGACGCAGGCCGGAGCCTAGGCGGTTACCTGGGAGCGGAGGGCGGGGAGGCAGGTGAGCCTGGCGGCGCGGGTTCCCACACGTCTCACCGCCGCTCGGCAGGGGAAGTGGCAGATCTGACAGCCGCTTTCTACGCGAGGACCTGCCCCAGAGTTTAAATGTCAATGATAAGAAAAGAGGGTGCTCAGGCAGGCGCTAACTTTCCTTAATATCCATGCCAGCGCGGTCCTCATTGGCTGCCCAACCCGCGTGACGTCATGGCGGCTAGAGTTGGGCTCCGCTCCGCGCAGACTTGCGCCGGGGCCCGGCGGGAGCCTTCCCCTCCCCACCCCGAGTCGGGTTCGCTCTATGCCCTGCCTTGGCCTTCCAGAGTCCAGCACGTAACTACCCACGCCCAACCCGGCCCGGGTCCGCCCAGCCCTCATTTAGGGCGTAGTCAACCCCAAGGAAACCAGTCCTCCTGAGTGCTCTCTTCCTCCTCGCTGGTACGCGGGACCCTGCCACTAGGCTGGCCAGCTACCTTCCCAGGTGCCCATCCGGTCCCCTCCTCCGATCACCGAGGGAGTCACTTTATCTGAGGGACTTGGAGGCTGCGCCTGGGTTGAGAGGGTCCTCTGGCAGGAATGGTTTTCAGGAGGAGCTCGAGGAACGATGGGTACCCTGGTCTGGCCCTCGCGCTTGCAAAGTCACCAGCTGGACACAGTCGAGGGCTCCGGGGAGAGGACCAGCGAGCCCTTACCCCAGGCTATGCCAAAGTCCTGGCCAAGCCAACTAGGTTCTTGTGAGGACGCTCCAAACAGCACCCGACTCGCCCCCTTGGGCCGAAAGACTCCAGTCACACAGAAAATATAGGTGATTTAATTAATCTTTGACTTGGTGGTTAACTGCTGACTTTGTGGCCTAGAGGAGGAAAATAGGAAAATCGCAGGTTCTGAAGTCAAGCTTCCCCTTCCAGGAGCCGAGAAAACAACAGAAATTGGGGCTAGGTGGGCTGGTTACCGAGCTGGCGATCTGCTTGTTTTCCCCTCACACCCGCCGTGGACTGGGAGAAGGTTTAGTAGAGCTGGGCTGGCTATCGTTGGAAGGGTACCTAGACCTGCATTGTCCTTCTCGCGTCCCCCGTCCCCCCAAATAGGGGAGGGGGCTTCTCAATGTTTAATCCCTTCCTGCTCCACGTCCATCCGGGTCTGGAACTAGGAAGTGACAGAGGTCCATCCTGGAGGTTAGGGGGCTCTTGACAAGGTGGCAGGAAGGGAAGTGGTGGGGTATAGAATGGCCTTCAGGCAGCTCCTGGGAAGGCCCAGTCCTGGTAGACCTGGGAGCAGGTGTGTGGGCAAAAGAGGAGGGGGAGGCCTAGGCTGGAGGAGGCTTCCGGGGCCAGTGCCTCCGCACTTTGCTCAGGTGGGGGAGGAGAAGGGAGAGGGCTGCACTGAGGGCGCAGAGGCGAGAAAGGTGCTGCTCCCTCCCAGCACACCTGGACAGGTGTAGGACTTCACAACAGGTCGGAAGGCGGGTCCGGGGAGCCCGTCTGCAGGCTCCTCCTGGCCGGACTTGATTTTATTATTTTTATTTTTTGCTCAGCCCTCCGAGACCCTGAGGGTAGAGCAGGGGAGGAGAATCGGAGCCAGCTGGCAGAGAGGTAGAAGCGTGGTGTTCTTTCTTATTTTAAAAAGTTCGCCACACTCCTTCCCATCTCAGCCCTCTGCTCTTCCCGTGTCAGGGGCAACAAGCATCCATTCCCCTACTGGCCACTCTAATCTGGGGCAGGACCCTACCACTGTCCAGTCTCCCCAAGCCAGACTCCGCTGGGGATTGGCTCTGGGAGGCGTTTGCGGGTTTCTCTGCCGCCACCGGCCTTGTCCTGTGACCCGGTTTCTTGGTAATCTCCTAGCTCCCCTCCAGGACCTGGTCCAGCCCCCGGCCCCGGATGGCCTGAGGTCTCCTCCGCTCCGTGGTCTGCCCTGGAGTCTGGACTGCGAGTAGGCCCGGAGCCTGAGTAGGCCTCCCTACTCTCTAGTTTCTGCCCCTTCTCGCTCCCCACCTACCCCCTCTGTCCGGACCAGAGGCCGCCGGGAAGGCTGCTCCGAGCTTGTTTGGAGTCCAGGCCATTAAGTGTGCGCGGATCCCTGCAACCCAGCAGGGTGCTCGAGAGCGACGCTGGAAACGCCATGGTCCCCGCCTGCTTATCTGCCTGTCAATAAAGGGCGCGCTCGGGCCGCGCGGGAGCGGGAAGCGGTGGAGGCGAGGCCGGACCAGGCCCTTCTTCCGAGCTCCGGGCCAACGCCGAAGCCGCTCTCCATTTGCCCCCGGCACAGCAGGCAGGGCGGGAGGAGGCAAGGGAAGCCCGTGCTGGGGTCGCCACCAGGGAAGGCGCAAGTTGAGCCGCTGCCGAAACTCGGTACCCAGGGTCGTTTGTTACCAGAGAGAACTCTGGAGATCCTCCCAGAACCCAAGAGCCGGGGACTCCCCTTCCAGCCTGCACGGGTCTTGTGGACGTCTCGGCCCAGCCCGGCCCCCTCGTGGTGCTCAGCCTGCGAGGCCCGGCCTCGACCCACCTAGGCAGAGGCTGCCTCTCTAGGCCGCACCTAGCAGAAGGGCACCGCCGGAGGCCCGGGGGCTTCATCGACGACTGGCAGCCTGGGATGCAGAGTGAGACCAAAGGCGGGCTGTAGGTGGGGTGCAAAGGGCCAGAAACGGGAAAGAAATCACTTTTCTGCCAGGCTTCCCCTCAGCTCAGGCTAGCCCAGATTGAAATTGTCTTGACACCCAGGGTAGTCCCAAGCCCTGATTCTCCACAGCAGTGAGCGAGCTTGGCAGCCGCCCGGTCTGCGGGGGCTCCCAGGTCAGCCCCGGCCTACCACTGCCCGAAGCCCCGTGACGCCACGTGGGGACTGATGGGGCTGAGGGGCCTGAAATAGGGGGTAGGGGTGGAGGAAGGGAGCGAAAGGACCGATTAGAGGGCAAGGCTTGGGTGGAAGGACAGCGGGAGAGGGGACGATAGAGAGCCGTTTTGGCTTGAACTGTAGCTGAGATCTGTTGTTCTTGTCCAAGGTATGTTTCTCTCTCTCTTCTCTCGCTGTCTCTCTTTCTCTTTTCTCTCTCTCCCTCCCTCCGTCCTCCCTCCTCTCTCCTTAACTGCTTTATGCAAATAAAGCAGCTTTCAGATTGGGGGAGCCCCGATGTTGGATCTATGCTACAGGGTGGGTAGGAATTGATTTGGTATTTTTCTTTTCTGTGAGAATGGGCATTGAGTCATGCAACAATTGAAAAGTAGAATTGGATGTTTCCCCTTCAGTATTTTCATTTCATTTTACTAAGTTGGAGGATAATGCATCCTGTTTGTTAGCTTCTATTTTTTTTAAAAAAAGTATTATTTTAAAATAATATAATATGATTTAAAATTATTCCTGAATGGGTGCCAGTTTCTAAAGGGATTTAATAAAACTCTTCTGTATAAAGAGTAATAGACGAAGAGGCAAAAGTCCCTGACTAATTGAGAAGAAAAACACAAACTTGTGTATATTGTGTGTCATTTCAAATAGGTACCTGAGCCAGAAATCCATATATTATCTATTATCTCAGGAATTACATTTACTGAGCAGCGCCTGTGACTCTTGCCCTTTCTTCTCTCCCTACTCTTCCTCTCCTTTAAGTGACAGGTTTTTAAAACAAGATTTTGGTTTTAAGTAAAAACTGGAGAAATGTTTTGTAAATCTGGGTGTCAAAAAGGGAAATATTTAGCAAAGCTAATATTTGCTATCTCTTCACTCAGGTCTAAAGAACTGCATAATGGCATGATTTATGCAGGAGTGTGGCTTCTCTGCTATTCAATTATTTTCCTGCTCTCATTCAAAGAAATACTTAGTTTCTTCTCTTTTCCGTCCATTCTACCCCATCATAAAGTTTTCTTGGACAATTGGGGAAATCTCCAAATCCTTCCAGTTTGCTTCCCCACTAAGGAACTCTCTATTGCAATCGATTCAAGAAAACTCTGCGTTTCCTCTCTTTCTAAACGTTTCATGTTAAGTTAGTCTGTGGCACCATGTTTGATTTCTTTCTCTCCCTTGTCCGGGTGGAGACTGAGACATTAGCTGAATTCCCTGGGGGTGATTGGATGCAATTCGCTGAAAGTAGACAGGCACGTCCTGGATGTTAGAAATTCACTTTTTCTCAACGTGACAAGGCCGCCTTCGATCTACAATTGTATTTGAATGGGCAATGAGCGGAAAGATCTCTCATCATTAAGTCTGCTTCTACTTTAGCAAAATAACGAGAGCCTTCATTTGCACACAAATGCTCATAAAACTCGGATTCCCTGCAACTCTTTAATAAAAAGGGATAGCTTCATAATTTAAACTGGAGGTGAGAAGGCAGAGACAGAGAGAGTGAGAGAGAGAGAAAGAGAGATGGGGGGTTTCAAAGACATCCCCTCCCTTCCCCCAAAAGATCCATGTGATGGAGTTGACTTTTTTTTTTTACTTTAAATCTTAAATAAGATGTGAGTTGTAACAAGAGGATTGGCACTTACTCCGTGACCCTTATAATTGGATTAAATATAGACTGAGACGTACAAAAACACACCAAGATTGACACCTGCCAACTGGACTTCCTTATGATTGATTGTGATGCGTCGTGCTGGCAACAATAATGAAATAAATTGTACGGATAAAACAGCACATTTGTCATTTCCGTGCCATGAGTGAGGAAGTCAACGAGTTAGGCAAGCTGTTAGCTGACAGGCGCGAGCGGGAGGCAAGCTAAAGAGATAAATAAGGATTCCAGGCATTGACAGGACAAATTATAACTTGTCACAACCTTTTTAAATTCAGAAGTTTTCAATTAACATATATATTGCTGTTACATATAAGATAAGGGGGCACACACGTAAACACGCGGTGTGCAAGGACCCCCCCCCCAGGGCCAAGGGCTTAGGTGCCCAGGCCTCTCCGTCCGAGTTGTCGGGTGAGATCCGGAGCGCCCCGTGGGCCACTGGTGCCTGGCCAGTCAGCGGGCGCCACGGGACTAGGTAAGATGGGTGAGGACGTGTTAGGCCAAGGGGCAGCTCCTTGTTTTCCTCGGAACCACAAGTGGTGGCTCCAGCACCCTTTCTTCACAGAAGCAGAATTCCCAGCCCAAAGGAGAGCGTAGGCAAGGCCTGCGCCCAAGTCTGGCAGGACGAGCCTGGAGCTCTCAGCCTACCCATGTTACCGCGAAGGGAGTAAGAGGTACAGGGCAGAGGCGCCCCCCTTTCACACTCCAAAGTCCCGCCTTCAGGAAAAAAATCTGAGCTCCTGGACCCAGGGTATCAGCGATGGCCACGTCCTGGGTCCAGGCCCAAGCCGGTGAACCCTGGTGTGGCCTGAGGACGCTCCCAGGATCTGGGCGCCTCCTCTGATTGTCTGGCCCAGAGCTGCCCTGCAGGAGGTCAGAAAACCAGCTCTTTTCGTCCTACCCAGGAAGAGGAGCTGCTTTTCCCCCCCTTCATCCCTTGACTTTTGTGCACAGTTTCAGGGGCTCCTGGTTGGCCCATGGGTGGGGAAGAGCCGGCCAGCAGTTTCCAGGGCGGCTGAAGTGCCTGAACTCCCGATGGGGTTTCAAGTTAAGAGTGGTCGTGGGCTTTCTCAGGGAATCTAGTCTCTGTGGGTGGAGACCGATGTGGGTCAAGTTCCACCAGGGTTCGACAAGTGTATGCGGGAGTGTAAACTCCTTCACCGTCTCCACCCCAAAGGAGGCTGATCTCTTAGTTTCAAAGCTTATCCCCACCCGCAAGCTAGAATCTGGGGTTTGAGGTGTCTCTTGGTATTCCGGGGGCCCTCTCTGCACGTTCGTCCAGGCCTCCCACCAAACTCCACTTGGAACTTGGGAAAGTTGGCGGCGGGCAGTGAGTGTCCACAGGTCTGGGGCTGCTGGGCTGGAAGTGCGGCCTGTGCAGGAGAGTAGGGTTCAGAGCAGGGCCTCGTTCTCATCCAGCCCAGCGACTCGAGGCGGTTAGAAGCGGGGCAGGTCCAGCTTCAGGCGGGCCGGGGAGGCCGGCCTGGGAGGGCGCGGCGCTTCTTCCGGAAGCCGTGGTCAGCCTTTGCTGCCTGGGCTCCGCTCCAGCCCGAGTCTCCGCGCGTGGGGCGTGCGAAGTCTGCGCCCTAGTCTTGCCTCTCGTGGGGGAAGAGCCCAATCCTGATGTCGAAGCCACAACCTGTCACCGAAATTTCTCTGAGAAAAAGCGCGTCAACCCCAAGCTCCAGCGTCCTAACCTCCCGGAGCCTGCCACCAAATTAAACACCGAGAAGCTCTGAATCTTTCAGAAGACGGAGCTGGACAAGAAGGGGAGGGAGGAAAAGGGAGGCAAAAAACAAGTTACGTGGAATTAGTTGGAAGCGGCCGCATTCCCCAGCGACCGCAGCCATTAACATTATAATCTCAAACGCCATTTTTTATGTAACACTATTGTTAGTAAATCAACTCCTCAGGTCCTCTGAGACGCTGACCCCTGGCAATTCAGTGAAAGTGTAATTATCTCCCCGAATCTTGGACAGATTTAAGAGATTACATTTCAACTAAATCTATATCAATGCTAATTCCCCCACCCCCCTCCCCACCCCAGCCTGCAGGTGCTAGGCACGGGAAATGGCGTCAGGCCCCAGCAGAATGCTTCACAAAGAGGAGAGGGCTTGCTGCCTACAGGGCCAAAAGAAATGAAGCCCCACATAAAATTACACCTATTTTTTTTTTTTTTTTTGCTACAAAACCTGGTTCTTATATAGCAAAGTTAAACAAAGCAGCTATGCTAAATTAGCGTTACATAAAGGCGAGTTTAATGCTCGGTTACAGTCAACTGGTGTATCTCTGATGGCTAATTGTCTATCAAAATTAAAGAGAAAAGAACAAATGATTCGTTATAAGAAGGTGTTAAAAGCTTCAACAAAAGGACATTTCACAAATATAATATCGGCAGCTCGGGGATTGCCCGCGGGGTTGTTCAGGCCTCGGCCCTGCGCAGCTATGAAAAGTGGGGTGCGGGGTGCTATTTGCCTGGCAAGAGCTCATTTCCTCCCAAATGATTATAATAAAAACCCGAGAAGCGATATTAGTGTAAAGATCGGGATTAGTCCTAATAGGCGCGATGGACGTGGGCTTCAAAGGCGACCCCTACTCCCTCTGCCTGGGCTGGGGGCGGAGGGCTCTTTTGCCATGCCGCGAGGACATCACATCCAAATCGCCACTGCCTCACGTTCAGGGACAACAGGGAGCGAGCACGGGTCTGAGGGTAGTTTCGACAAAGGAAAGCAGGCTCCACTGGTCCAGGCTCTTCCCTGCCTTCTCCCGGCTGGAAGAAGATGGACCCGGGCTCTCTGAGGGATCTCGGAGGCGCGGACACCGTCCAGCACGTGCCTTTCTGACGCATGGCGCTGGCCTCCGGGGACGCAGGCTGCTGTACCCAGCCCACCCTCTAAGGCTGGGGAGGATGCAGAATATAATACGACGGCCCCCTTCCCCAAGGCGACACCAGATCTACATCTCCAGGCATATTTGTTGTTCAAAGTTAATTAAACCTGAAAGCAACCAAAATACGCGTGCCAGGCGCACGGAGGCCAATTCCGGACTCTGGTAGCAGGCACGCAGCGCCAGAGAAGCGGCGAGGACCGCCGGGGCTCGCTCACTCCGTCGGAGTCTCTGTAAGAGACTCTGAGGCTGGGGAATAAAAGCCGAAACCAAATCAGGCAGCAAGAGCAACAAACCGTCTGGAAAATGGACCCACGGAGCCGCAAGAATGTATTTTTTTTTTAATCTTTGACAACTTGTGTCCTAAAGAAAGTGTATTGAAGATAATTGAAATGATTACAATTCATTGCTGCCTGACTTTGAATATGAACAGTCACATAATGACATCCCGCCATACAACAACAGTTTAATTTCCATTATCCGACTTCGGAATCCTCCAGCCAGCCGCCGGGGCAACGCGGCGCTAATGCAGAAATCTTGGCTCCTGACTACATTATTCATTTCGGGGACGTGGGGGTGGGATAGGGGTGGGGAATGGGTTTGTTCCCTCCTCCTCGAAACTTGTTCTGAGAATTCCAGGGACCAGTGGACACGGAGGAGCCGACAGCCGAGACAATCGCTGTCAAAGGGCCACTTTGCCCGACGGGGCTGCGGGCGACGGGCCCTGCGCTGCTGTCTTGTTGTCCCGAGGGTTCTCAGACCCGCAGCTCCCACCCTAGGCGGCCCGGCTCTAGGGAGGGCCTAGGCTGGGGCACCCTCGCCAGGTTGCCCTCTCGGGGACAGCTGCCCATCTCTCTTCCTTTCCCCTTCCTTTCGAGCCCTCGCGTCCTTCGGCTTCTGAGCTCCCAGGTTGGCGCGCAAGGGAGGGCGGGGCCGGTTCCGGGAGCGCCTTCGCGGATTTGGAAGTCGCTTCGAACTTGAACTTGTCCCAGCCTCCCCGCTACCGCCCTACACCCCGAAAACCCAGGGAAAGAGCGATGAGAACCAGGGGTTTGGGCACCGCTGAGACGCTGGCGCTCACCTTGGGGCGCGGCCTCTGGGCTTGGTGCCCGGGGGTGGGGGGCGGGGAAGGGCACGGGGCCTAGGCTTACGCAGTGCGCAAGCGCCGCTCGGCCCCGCCGCCCCCTACCCAGGCACCGGGTGCCGGGGACAGACCCTACGCCCCTCTCCAGGAAACTACCGCCTCTAAAAAAAAAAAAAAAGACCATCTGGTAATTGTCTTTCTTTAGATCTTCCCTTAATTATGCTTTTAATTAAAGATGGTTCAAGGCACCGGACCACATGAAGGGCAGTAATTACAAATTACATTACAAACCCGACAGATGTAGCAGGATCTGCTGGGAAAAAGGTACCGGAATAAAAATTTGACTAAACTTTGGGATAAATTAATCGGCGGCTTGGAGAACAGAAGCACAGTTCTGATTATGTAGGCTCCAGCCAGGATTTAAGTTTTGTGTCATGATTGTTTTCATATTTCTTTGACGTCTATTGATTTGGAGGCAGCTGCAAGCCTTTGTCACAGGAGAGAAGAGCAGTCACAATATATTAGCTTGATGGCATAACTCGAACCGGAGAGGCGAGGGGAGCCGGAGTGACGGGGGCGCACGTGACCCTGCCCGGGGCCTCCCAGCCCAACCCTTACATTAACTTGTTCTAACAGGAATGATGGAGAATTACTCCTAATGGTCAGAAGGTGCTTTTCTGTCGAGAACGCGGGCCGCACGAGTTGCGCGGCTGTGGCCGGGCGGGCGGAGGTGTCTCCGCGCCCCGGGTCGCCTCCTCCTCCTCGCTGGCCGCAGCTCCCTCATCGCTTGAGCCCAGGCCGGGCTCGGTGGCGGCTTCAGGTCCGTTTTCTGGACTCCCAGCTCCGCACCCACGTCGGGGGGCGCCGGGAAGGGAGAGGTTCCCTGTCCCAGGGTTGACCCCGAGGAGCCAGGCCAAGTCCCTGCTTCGGCCTTCCCTGGGGGAGGGTGTGTGTGTGAGGAGTGGACCTTTTGCGGGCAGCGTCGGAGCTGGAGGACCTGGGTGGGGAAGGCGACCGCCAGACGAGTGCCCGAAGTGACCTGGCCCGCGCGGCCGCCCGCTCGCCCACCGCTGGCGCGGCGCGTACAGAAACGTGACGCAGATTGTGAAAACAGAAGGGAGGGAGTTGGGTCATTTCCTTCGCTAATCATCATCCCCGCCTGCTCCTTCCTCCACCCCCATCCCGTCCCTGCCGCCTCCCAGCTTCGAACACGCTTCCACGCCAGAACCTGACTCACTTTGGGCCAGTGGCTGCACTTAATGAGAAACATATACGTGCCCATCACTCACTTGTGTATTTACAGCGCGGGTGCAGCGCCCTGGGGAACACGCTTGACAATTAAACACGCCCACTCACGGCTTTCTTTTGCCCACAGGCTCTCAGCAATTGATACAACCCTAATTTTGGCACAAAATCGTGCTAAAGCACCTGCCATAGAGGAACGTTCACCGGAAAGGTGTGTTATCCACGCCTGATCTAAACGAAGAGAACAGGACTGTGGATGGAGAAGACCCCGCGGCCTGACACCTTTTTTTTCCCCCCGCTCCCTGGAAAGGAAAGTTTTCTTTTTGATTCGTCCTCTCACTATGTTTCTCTTTTCCTTGGCGGTACAGTTTGAGAGGAATGTAAATATTTTGACTAGACCTCTGCAGGGGCCTTTTAAACACCAGGAGCGATCATCTGTGGAATACTGTAGTTCATAGTTTCAAAACTTGAACGTGCAGACTTCCGTCTTGTTGAGGAAACCCATAGAACTAGTGGCGACCACATAGCTCCCTATTCGTGTAAGGAAGTATTCCTTAGTGATTGGCCAAGTTTTGAGGACTTCTTTCTGTTGCCACTGCTTTCCAGATGTTTGCAGGGAAGGAATATCAATCTAACAGGCATTTGCTGGGGTTGTGGCAAAATCAAATTTCACCGTGCTTCACTTTTACCTCTTCTGTCTTTCCTCCTGTGGGGAATGTACATGAAGTGTGCAAAAGTAGAAATCATATTTGAAAAAATTAAAATCCTATTTAGCTCTTCTGTGTATTTGAAGTGGGGATTTCTCTCTTTTCCTGTTTCAATATTTAATACAAAGCAGATATGTTGAAACAATGCAAAGTTAGAAAACTAAAATAAGGAGGAAACTAATGCTAGGTTTCCCTAGTTTCTGTATGTAATACAAATAATAGAATTTTTTTCCTCCAAAATGAAGCAAACACTGCCACGAGGCATACACATCGCTAAATGTGTGTTTTTCAAAAAAAATAAAAAAATATATATATATATGTACACCAAACATTCTACAATATCGATGCACCTATGATTGCATGGTCTAAAAATATTTCTAAACACAGTTATGGTATAAAAACATTGATTTCAACTCTGTTTTTGTTGTTATTAAAGTAGTAATATCTTATTCTTGATTTTTACATACCGTCACTGTTAATGTCAGTTGTGGTCATTTTAGGGCCTGGATGTTCTAGGAAAACCATGTATAATGTCCTCATTTCTTTATCCCATTCTCCTGTAGTGTAATGAATATTTTACATAAAACATTTTGGGCATCCTTAAGTACTTTTTTAAATTAAATACTCCATGTTTGCGACAGGTAAGGCTGAACATTTTTATTTTGTTTAGAGCAAATTCATTTTAATGAAATAAAGCATAATATTGAGAATTTAAAACAGTCCCATACAGTGCCCACAAACACGTTTCAAAGCAGAATAAAGACAGTGTCGTTAGAACTGCCCATAACAGTGCTTGTGATCCTAATTTGCGTGCGTTTGTGTGTATAGGAAATCCGAGTTTTTCAGTTACTGTTATTCTGTTATTTTATTCTACGTTTCTATCAAAATACTCACCTATGCTCCATCTTCCCATAGCTTATGAGTGTACATGAATTTCAATAAATATAAATTACTGTTTAAAAGAGTAAAGAATGGCTACTTTATGTCTCATTGTTCTCTCTTTACAATATACTTCAAAATCTCTCTCTCTCTTTTAACGAATCCCACGGCAGCTGTTTCCTCTCACTTCTATATGAAAGTGAATGGCAAATGCCATTCAATTTAAAGGAACTCAAGCACAGAGAGTATAAAGATTTTGTTCAAAGTCTCCCTCAAATCTATTTTTGGACTTGGAAACAGAACTGGGCTGGAGGCAACATCAGTACACATCTCTAATTCCATATAAGGCTACTTGAAACAGGTAACTTTGGAGTTCATTTTGGAAACAGAAGACATGCATGGAAGTTTTATTTCTTAGAGACTGACGAGTTATGGTGGCTCTCAGGAGGAATAACATAACCCATGCTCTCATCTGCCTCTGAGTTACAGTCAAGGAAGAGTTTCCTCTCATTTTCTTACCCTACATTACTTTTTCTGTATTTGGCAGCTGAACCAGAGAACAGCCTGCAACATCTTGCCTTTGGGGACTTCCTGTGGCTTTGCTGCATTCCCTAGAGAAGCTCAGAATCCCAGAATCCATGGAGGGATTACAGAGAGCCACAAACATCATTCTCCCTCTAATCCATCGGGGGCCGATGCAGTATTGATAACAACCTTTCTGTTACTTGACAGTTTCAGACCATTCAAATGAGAATAAATAATAGGAATTTGGTAGTGGAGGTGGGGATAAAGCAGGGGCAATTGGTATACTCTTGGAATGAAAAGGCTGTGTTCTCTTCCAAAATCATGAAACCAAGTGCAAAATTAAAAAAATCCCCACTCCTTTCTTTCAGAGTGATTTCTTCTCTCTTTTGGCTATTGTAGTGCATTTGGACTGGGGAATTGGCACATTTATTTACCAAGAAATCTTACATTGTCCCTAGGACATGACGATGTTCAGTTGCTTGAATTCTGTAGCTTCAGTTTGCACGGTTTTCTCTGCTTGAAGCTACTATGTTAGGTAATAAGGAAGCCCATTTGCATTAGATAATAAGAATCAGGGACAAGACAGACACAGTACTGATTAAACAAGGACTCATATCCCACTTTGAGAGCTCCCTGATAACCAGAGCCACAATCGCATCAGTAGGTCAAGCAAAAATCTGAAGATAAAATCAATGTCAGTTTTCTGTCTTGGTGACGGACAGAGACTCACCAGAATTGTATCCAGTAAACCCTGTCATCAAGTACCTCACTATCATCGATGAATTCAGTTATGCTGTGAGTCAGATCATGCTCCCACCTCCATGATGATGTTTATAGCATCCCTCACTGTGACACAGACCTGCAAAAACAATATTCTAACAATTATAGCTGTCTGACAACTGGATGGGCTGCTTTGTAAGGTAGCGTGAGTGGAGACATTGGAAATGTTCAAGTAGAATCTGGCTAAATCTGCGTGAAGGGATGGTTGAGAAAATTGACCTATACCCTGAACTCCAATTCAGGGCTAGCCTTATTAGGACTTTTCCAAGAACATGCATTTATCTATTGGTTATTGTATCAAACAATTTTAATCTGGTTATTTTTGAATAGAATTATACATTTGTGTGATTCTGAATTTTTAAAATGAAAAAAATGTGAAAATTCTCCTTTCTACTCTGTCATCCAGCCACTTAGTGCTTAACCAATAATACGAGTTTCTTGTGAATAGGAAACTTAAAATACAGAATCTCAAAGCCTACTTAATTCACTTCTTTGAAGAGATGGGTCTTGCCATGTGTGTTTTAAAAACCTTTCCAGATGGGGCACCTGGGTGGCTCAGTCGGTTGAGCAGTAGAACGTCCAACTCTTGGTCTAGGCTCAGGTCATGATCTCATGGTTCATGAAATCGAGCTCCACATTGGGCTTTGAGCTGACAGCACGGAACTGGCTTGGGATTCTCTCTCTCTCTCTCTCTCTCTCTCTGACCCTCCCCCATTCGTGTGCACACCCACACTCTCTCTGTCTCTGTCTCTCTCTTGAAATAAATAAACATTTTTTTTAAAAGGCTTTCCAGATAATTTTGTAGGGTTGAGCATCATAGGCTTAACTGACTTCTAGACGCACTTCAAACACTGAGATTCTATGGAAACCTATAATGTAAAAGTATTCATTCCGTGCATTTCCATAATGTATGCCAAGTATTTTCAAAAACAGTGTACTTGTTGATTACCTTTGCAACCCTGTGAAATAAGTATTATTTTCCTGCTCTCTTCCCATTTTACAGGAGATGGAAACTGAGTCTC
Source organism: Felis catus (assembly GCF_018350175.1). Lineage (NCBI taxonomy): Eukaryota > Metazoa > Chordata > Mammalia > Carnivora > Felidae > Felis > Felis catus. The sequence goes on from NC_058377.1 coordinate 86,049,952, forward strand.
AGAGTTTATTTTATTTATTTATTTTTTTATTTTTTTTCAACGTTTATTTTATTTTTTTTGGGACAGAGAGAGACAGAGCTTGAGCAGGGGAGGGGCAGAGAGAGAGGGAGACACAGAATCAGAAACAGGCTCCAGGCTCTGAGCTGTCAGCACAGAGCCCGACGCGGGGCTCGAACTCACGGACCGCGAGATGGTAACCTGGGCTGAAGTCGGCCGCTTAACCGACTGCGCCACCCAGGTGCCCCCTGAGTCTCAGAGTTTAAAGGACTTGATCAAGGTAACTCAGCTAGTAAATAGCTAAGACAGGTAGCATTTAAGGCCACCCCAGAACCTAAGCACTTTTACTCTGAGGCCCTACCACACATCATATCAAATAATAAAATGTACCCACAGGTATGTATAATTATTTGGTATAAACTTTTCGGAAAGAGTCTTGAATTTTGCTGGAAATGAATCGTGCATTTTGTTTTTATGATTTAAACTTTATTATATTTGTATATAACATATGATTTGAATTGCAGCTGGTGTGCTGACCTAATGTTAACTCTTCTTTATTCATGTAGATGTTTATTAATGCTGACTTTACGGTTTGTTTTCCATGTTTTGGAACTACTCATTTTTAGGGGGAGAGGATACAGAATTGAAACATCTCAAACCCTTTCTTGAAAAGCTTGTATGTTTTAGGTTCTCTACCTGAGCTTCCCATGCTAAATAGCATAAGCCTCAGTTTCCATAATTCAGTGGATTAAAGAAGATGGAAGTTTGTTCTTCTCTTACCTAACAGCCTGAGCTGTGTGTTTCAGATTGTCACACAGCTCTGCTTTACATGATTATTCACACATCTAGACTCCCCTTTCTTCTTGTTTACATGGCTCACAGTGGCCTTCCAATTCTGGTTCCTGGGAAGTGAAAAGACAATGCAGGAAGAATGCCCATGGTCTCTAAGTCTACCTTGGAAATAGCACACATCCCTTCTTGCATTCCATTGTCCAAAATTTAGTCACATGTCCACAGAAAACTATAAGTAGAAGTGGGAAATGTGTCAACACACATGTAAAGAAAGGAAAGGATGATGGAATGTGGTGAACCACGAGCAGTACCCACAACAACGCATAATAAGGTCAGGAGTCTGTTCCAATCATCCAGATAAGAGCTAACGATGTGAGTGGTGGAAGTCGTGAGAAGTGATTAGATTTTGGGTGTATCATTATTTTTTCTAATGGATTAGGTAGGGTTGTGAGAGTAAGAGAAGTCAAAGTTTTGGCTGGAGAAATTGGAAAACTGAGCTTGACATTTACAGAGATGAGGAAGACTGGTTGGGTAGGATTATGGAGAAAAATGAGGAATTTGGTATTGGGTAGACTGAGTTTGAGACATCTGTTAGAAATCTAAGTGGAAATGTCAGATAAGTGTCGGAGATATGAGTCTGGAGTTCAGAGTGGGGCTCTCCAGCCTGGGGAATTTGGGAATCGTTAACAAGGAGACAATTTGTAAAACTATGAGACTGAATGAAATCAGTGAGGTACTCAATGAAGCAGAGAATTTGTCTGAGGATCAAACTGTGGCAATGTTTAAAGGTCTAGGGGTTGAGCGGAAATCAGGAAAGGAGATCCTTGGAGCAGCCAGCCAAGCAGGAGGAGGAGAGTGGTCCAGGAGGGCAATTGGAGAAAGTATTTTAGGAAAGTGAGAGTGAACAATTGGTAATCAAAGACAATATCAAATGCTATGAAATAGTTCAGACTGGGTAAAGTCTGAGAATTGGCTGTTTGGTTTGTCAGTGTGGCAGTCACTGGGGACCTTGTCATGAACTATTGGGTAAAGTGAACAAAATATTCTCGGAGTGAGATTGAAACATAATGAGACAAGAGAAATCTGAGGCAGCACAAGTGAACATAACTATCGCTGCAATCTTTGTTGCAACGGAGAACAGGAAAATAGATAATAGACACGAAGACATGTTTGCATTCTGTTGGGCAATCATGCACTAGAGAAGGAAAAATTGGTGGTGCCGAGGACAGAGAGGAGAACTGTCTTATCGGAGTCTAGAAGAAGGCAAGAAGAAATAGGATACAGCGCATACATGGAGGCATTGGTCTGGTCGGTAGCAGGAGAGGTCTGTCAACAATAATGGGGGAGAGCAGAGCTGCTGGGCTCAGATACGGTTGGGTGAGTGTGGCGGAGTTGGAGCTGGTTTTTTCCTGATCTTCTCAGTAAAATAGTAGGTAATAACTCCCTCTGGGACTATCCTCTCTTGCTTCTATGGGGCCATCCTCTGTCCTCAAATCCTTCCCTTGTCCTCCTTGCAATTTCTGTCATTCATCTTTCAGGTTTTCCATTTATCCTCTGCTTCCTCTCTCCCCTCTCTCTCCCTCCCTGCCTTTCGTCCTTTTTTTCTCCCTCTCTCATTCTCTCCTTTTGTTCTAACTTCTTACTTAGAAAATAGGGAGTAAAATAACAGAAAGATAAAAAAGGGAAACATGACAAGTGAGTCCCTCAGCTATTAAGCGCTTGACTGAGATAGGGAGTGGCATCCCTGAGCGGGACGGTGGCTTTGCTGCCGGTGTTCCTGGACATTCAAGTTCTAGTCACAGTGACAGAACTGGAGGAGGGGAGAACAACACTCTCTTAGGAGAGCTTTGTAAGTAAAAATCGATGGCCAAATTTGATCTAGAACGTTCAGCACTTAGTAGACCAGCTTCTCTACACAAGGCCATGGGAGAAAGCTCCAGGAAAGCATAAAAAAGATGCAGAAAGTATACTCTTGTATCTCAAGAAGATCGAGGAAGAGGAGAGCCTTCAGAAAAGTCAGTGGGAGTGTACATTGGTCCCCAACCAGGGCACGATCCCCCCCATAAATATCTTCTGACTTCAAAAACAGGTTCCAAGTGCCTTGGTACAGCCTGCGACTGAGTTGTCAGCCAATGGTCACCCATAATTCCCTACTTGGACACAGTTTTTGGCTGTGGGCTTATCAATCTTCATTTATACAGACCATAATGAATATTAGACTTACGTGAGACTTTGAGGACATCTTTGTAGAATGTATTGTTCAAATAGATAGGATATCATTTGGGGATTATTTTTACAGCTGACAAAAACAAGAGTGAGAGCATTGAGAGGGTTGCAGTGATTGTCCTCAAGGCCACCAGAGGGTGGACAAGAGAACCAGCTTCCAGACCTTCTAATGCCACTTTTGGCCCTCCTTCCCCTATCGCCGCCCGGGGCTGCCTCCTCTAAACTGAAGCACTTTTAGAATCAATTGGATTGAGAAATTTGCTCAAGGCTGAGAGGGCTGGAGCTTGGACGGAAATCGAGTTTCCTGGGGCAATGCCTTCTCTGCCTTCGCTCAGGTTCTTTCATCCTTGTATCACAGCCCATTTGGCCCCTCAAGTGTGGGCTCAGCCCCACCCCAGCCCTGGGGACTGATTAGGCTCAGAGGCAGAGAAAACAGAAGGCTGCTGTGATCCAGAGCTCTTAGCTCAGTGGAGATCCCACTCTGATCTCATATGTAGGGTGAGTAACAAGTAGCCGCTTACCTTGCCACACTGTGGTGAACACCCCGCCTCAGAACTCAGTTTGACCATCAGAGCCATGAGGCACTACCTTCACATCTCCCCAGCACTCGTATCCTCTGGACTGGGAAGAGCTAAAGGGACACATAGTGTCACCTAAAACAGAACCTTCACATGAGCTATTAAATGTACAGATACAGGTTTGTTTCCTTTAAAAAAGGTATCATTACTTACTCAAGTAAAAACAGTAAGGAACATTTTCAATCTTAAACAATACAGAAATTGGGGGTGGTGCATGGCTGGCTCAGTTGGTAGAGCATGTGACTTTTGATCTTGGGGTCGTGAGTGAGCCCCACGTTGGGTGTGGACATTACTTAATAAACACAGAAATTGATAAAGTAGGAAGTGGGTTTTCCTTTCTTCTTCCATTCTAACTACATCCTTTTTTAGAGGAATCCTTATTAACTGTAGAAACTTTAGAAACTATAGAAACTTTCAAATTCTTTTCAGTGCTAACTGGACATTTACATACACACATATCTATGCTCATTTAAGGAAATCAAGGATGTTCCCCCCAAGGGGGATCATTTAACAAATATAATCTTTCCAAATCATGGCCACAGTATTTCATTTTTTAAAAGTTTGTTTATTTATTTATTTTGAGAGAGAGAGAGAGAGAAACAGGGAGGGACAGAGAGAGAGAGAGAGAGAGAGAGAGAGAAAGAATCCCAAGCAAGCCCTGCCGTCAGCACAGAGTACAATGCAGGGCTCAAACCCACAAATCTTGAGATCATAACCTGAGCCAAAACCAAGAGTCAGACGCTTAACCAACTGATCTAGACTCCTAGAAACAAAGTTGCTTCACCACACTGTATGTGCATTTTAAAACTTGGGGGACGCTGCCAAACTGTCCCTCTCCCCAAATCATGTGCCAATATTGCTACACTCCTGCCAGCAGTATATGAGTGTACCTCTATCCTCACACCCTTCCCAGCAATTTGCCTCCTTCTGGAGGTCTGCAAAGAAGCAATCTGTCAGACAGAAGAAGAGGCAAATGAGAATCTGTGTACAGTGAATTCACCTGACACTTTGTTGAATCCCAGGGCCCATTCTGCTGATCTGGCTGTTTACAGAAAGGTCCTCCCTCTCTCTTGGCTCCATGGGGAGCCCAGCAGAGGAATGGTTGATGAGGGGCTCTGGGGCACTCTCCTTCATTTTGATTTAAAGTCTGCTCCTCAGTCTGCTGCTACTCAGGGACAACATGCTCTGATGGCTGATAATACGCTCTATTTGTATTCTAGCTGGGTTATGGTATTAGAGCCAGGTGTGTATTCATTTCCATCAAGGAAAGTCTTTGGGCACTGGGTGCTCACCTTGATCTCTAATTGTAATTGTAAAATCAAACCTCCACTGTCATCTCAAAGGCCCATTCCAGGCCTCCAAACTTTAGAAAGTCTATTGGCCTTCATTCCAAATGTGTAGGACAGTGGGTGCCTCCATTACAGGGCTGCTTTCCCATTGCTTTCTCCCCCTAATTTACAATCCAGTGCAAAGGAAGAGAAAGCCAGTCCTCACCAAGCCCAAGACTTTTAAAGCACCAATAATTTGCATGAACAACGATGCCCACTTCTGTTTTTAAGACCACTTAATAGACTTCATTTTGAAAACCAAAACCAAAGATTAATCTTTCCAGACTGAGTCTTTGGAAGAGAACATCTACAAATTTATTCAGAAGACTTCAAGCTGTAAAAATAATGTGCAGTTCATTTTAATGGGTAGTAAAAGGCCCCAAGGAAAATGAGTCTTTTCATACATACAGTAGATGCTTTTCAAAGGATATTCACTTATTCCTTTATATTGTTTTTTGAGGAAAAGTTTTTTTGTTTTGTGAAGTTGACATATTGACAGTAAAAAAATCAAGCAGTGCAATGACCACTCTTACAGGTGACTTTGCATATATCTTTATACATTTCTATATAACACATCCTAGAAAGTAAAACTAGTTGACTGAGGTAATTTGTACTTTTTTAAAAAGTTTATTTGTTTGTTTGTTTACTTATTTATTCATTTATGTTATCTCTACACTCAGTGTGAGGCTTGAATTCACGACCCTGAGATCAAGCACGTGTTTCCAACTGAGCCAGCCAGGTGCCCTGGAAAATTGTACCTTTTAAAGTTTTTGGCACAGCTTGCCCAATTGCCCTTTAGAAAGGTATAGAATTAGAATTCTATAGCAAGTTTTGAGAGTGTTTATTTTCCCACGTGGTAGCAGATATTGAATAGTAACATCAGTGTTTATCTTTGCTCACTTGACAGGTGAAATAAGACCAATTAAAAAAAATTTTTTTCAACGTTTTTTATTTATTTTTGGGACAGAGAGAGACAGAGCATGAACGGGGGAGGGGCAGAGAGAGAGAGAGAGAGACACAGAATCGCAAACAGGCTCCAGGCTCTGAGCCATCAGCCCAGAGCCCGACGCGGGGCTCGAACTCACGGACCGCGAGATCGTGACCTGGCTGAAGTCGGACGCTTAACCGACTGCGCCACCCTAGGCGCCCCCCAATAATACCAATTTTAATTTGCATTTTTTTATTAATGAGGTTTGACATTTAAAAAAATGTTTGTTTATTTTTATTTTTTTAATTTTTTTTCAACATTTATTTATTTTTGGGACAGAGAGAGACAGAGCATGAACAGGGGAGGGGCAGAGAGAGAGGGAGACACAGAATCGGAAACAGGCTCCAGGCTCTGAGCCATCAGCCCAGAGCCTAAGGCGGGGCTCGAACTCACGGACCGCGAGATCGTGACCTGGCTGAAGTCAGTCGCTTAACCGACTGCGCCACCCAGGCGCCCCATAGAGTATTTATTTATTAATAGTAACAATTTGTCATATATATGTGGCATATGTTTTCCTTTACTTTTCAATTTTTGTTTTCATTTCAATTAAATTTAATTACTTATATTTTTACATTTCCCTTTAAAAAATGAAAAATTCACTTTTTTAAAAAGTAGACTGTACTGTAACAAACAACCCCAAGACCAAGAGTCACATGCTGTATGACTGAGCCAGCCAGGTGCCTCCGAAGATTTATATTTTTTTAAAAATGTTTTAATGTTTATTTATTTTTGAAGGAGAGAGAGACAGAGCATGAGTGGGGGAAGGGCAGAGAGAGGGAGACACAGAATCCCAAACGGGCTCCGGGATCTGAGCTGTCAGCACAAAGCCTGACGCGGGGTTGGACCTCACAAACCGCAAGATCATGACTTGAGCCGGTCAGACGCTTAACCAACTGAGCCACCAGGCACCCCAGAAAATTCATTTTTAGAAGGGAATTGATACATGTATCCTAATGATACTGGGAGGTCTGACTGAAGGCAACTTAGGGGTAGCAAGAAAGTGGGGCAGATGGCATCTTTGAGGATACAGAAGGACCTGTCTGGCAGATACTCTGCCAGAGGCTTTGAAGATATTCTAATACTATTTGCTTAAGCATTTCCCAACAGCAAAGGAAAGAAAACCCAGTTGGAAACACCTGAGTACAATATAAACTTATTTTTCATTGTTCCTCCCAAAGTTTTCAGTTTTCGCCCAAAGTGAATTGCCCAGGCCACTTACAAACTACAGTTGTTTTGAGGAAGACTGGGTTGGTATAGCACCAGGACTACTGAAATAAAAACATAATTGGATGGGTTATCTTTTACTATCATTCTTTTTTCTGCCCTCAAAAGCCTTGATGCCTAAAATCTTCCCAAAGATCAAATGTGTGGTCTATTACATAAGGGACTGACCTAGATTTAGCTTTACTTGACAATTAAAAGTTAAAGGCAAGGAACTAAACCAAAAATAGAACAACCTTGAAAAACATTATCCTAGATTTTGGTGTGCCTGATTCTTAGTACTTAACAGATAGTGGTGACTGAATAGGAAATGAGGCTCAAATTGCTTTCAAAATTATAGGGGGAATATGTTCCCTACTCAAAAGAATGTTCTACTTTCAAGAATTTTAACAATTTAATTTTCTAGAAGCAAATAAATATTGTATAAATTTGGGGAGACATTGACTGTTAGGCCAGTGTTCTTAGCTCTTGACAAGAAGATATAAATCTATGTATGTAATATCTATATCTATGTTTAATTTCCTTGATATGCCCTGCCTTTCCTTGAAATTGCCTCGCTAAGCCTTCTCCAGCCTTGAAAGAGCAAACCAAGGACACTTCAGAGTGGTCTGGGAATTTCACGACAAGGAGAGGTATGATCCTTTGCATAAATACTTCAGGAAGGTTGGAATGAACCAGGCGAATATAACTGTATTAAAGTCAATGATAGGGACTCCTACTTCAGTCAATATCAGAGCAAGATTGTGCTTTTAATTCTCAATCTGATTCATTTAAGGGAAAAAGCTAGTTTAAAAAAATCATTACTTTCATTTTTTAGCAAGTAATCCACGCACATGGTAGACAAATTTACAATGTACCAAACGGCACACTCGGGAAGATCCATTTCCTTCCCTTTCTCGTTCCACCCAATTCCTCTCCAAACAGGAGATATTTTCCTGACACCACTTCCCCATGGAAGCGGAAATATACCGTAACATTGGTCTCTTTTCTCAATTCTGTATCTCGGAGATGTATTATTCCAATGCTCTGTATTGAAGTACCAAATTTATTTAAATAGTTAAAAATAGTCTTTTGCTATTACAAACCAAAGTAACAACAAATTTTCTTAAATATACTTCATTTTGCATGAGTATGGGTATACTTGTTGGACAAGTCACCAAGAAGTCAAATTGCTGGGTCACAGGGTTCATGCATTTTTTAATTTTGAAAGATAATCAGGCTGTTTGATTGAGTAGAACTGTTTAGTAGCTCTTATTTAATAAGATCATCTGGCTAAATAAATTAGTAGTGTCTTAGCCAGGAGGGACGCCAAAGTTTCTTTCTGAAAATGTCTCAACTAGGTGCAAACTATAAATCTCTGGGATGCATGGGAAAGGTAGCAAACTTGAGATACGGGGCCCACTTGTCATAAGCAATGTCAAATTTGACTCAAGGAGTGCTGCAGATTCTGATGGGCAATCGTGACCTTGGTGACTTTGAAGTGTGACCTACAAGGGCTGCCAATGTTGTGCACTGTAGGTGTGCTGCCTGCTATTAATTAGACCAAACCATGTGAAATTGTAGATGTTAGATCCTTTTTGACCTACAAATATTGCAATTTTCACTTTTGTTTCATTAGTGGTTCAACTCATTAATTTTATTTTAATTTAATTTTTTTCAATTAATTTTATTTGTTAGTTTGCTGTCTTACGGAGAATTCCTTAGGGAACTGGGGAAGGTTTCTTGAGGAAGGTAGATTTTGATCCCCAGAGGTGGAAAGACAAGATTAAGAATCAAGAAAGTGGATAAGAGCATCACAAATTGAGGGTTTAGGAAATGCCCCAGGGTATGAGCCTGCATAAAAGGTAAAAGTGTGAATCAAAGGACTGATGTCTCAAAAATCTACAAAGTTTCATGAACTGAAGCTGACATCCCAGTTCTCTGCAAAGCAGAAACAAAGCAAGAATGATTGGGTCAGGGCAGTGGTAGGTTACATCCCCAAATATGTACATCTGGATTAGGGTTTTAACCTTACAGCAGAAGCTGATAGGGATCGCAATTTGGGGCCATTTTGGGATTTGATACTGAAAAGTTCAGTTCAACATTGTGGTCAATATTTGCCCTAACAGCATAGACTTTAGAGGGACCCTGAAGTTCATTATCTTAAATGGTTGCCAAGGGAATGATTGTAGGGATTTCCCAACACTTGCAGAAGAATCATCCTGGAACACTGGGATAAACTTATAATGAGGGAAAGAGCATTTCCTTTTAAAATTATAGATATAACATCCTTCTAAAATTATGGATATAATGTAACAACCTGAGACAGAGTTTAGAAACCGGGGGTGGGGGGGGGGAGGGGAACTCGCTTATAATCACTACCCTAACAAAACAGATCTAAATGTTCACATAATTTTTCCCACTCCTTGACCATTTGCTTTCATCTTTTTAAACAATTGCAATCATAAGCTTTTCATGTCCCACATCTCAGTTTTGCTCATTATTGTTTTAAGTGGCTGTGTACTAGTCCCTGGGGTGGTTGAGCTATAATTTGTCTATTCATTTCCCATATTCTCAAACGTCTCAGTTTGCTTCCAATTCTTTGAAATTAGAGAAAACTGACTTTTTTTTTTTATCTCTGGGCGTAAAAATAGGCTTCCATTCATAGTTTTTTCTTCTTAAATTATCTGTTGGGGGTACCTGGGTGGCTCAGTCAGTTAAGCGTCCGACTTTGGCTCAGGTCATGATCTTGCAGTCCGTGGGTTCAAGCCCCACGTCAGGCTCTGTGCTGACAGCTCAGAGCCTGGAGCCTGAGTCTCCCTCTTTCTCTGTGTCTCCCTCTTTCTCTGCCTCTCCTCCATTCACACTCTGTCTTTCTCTCTCTCAAAAATAAGTAAACATTAAAAATATAAGAAAAAAACATAAAAAAAGTAAATTATCTGCCACATGGCTTCCCTCTGTCAGCAGAGAAATCTATTTCTCTATTTTATAATATTAAAGGGGATAATGTGTATAGCAAAGTACTTAGAACATTGCTTGCAAATGCTGAGTGCTATATAAATGTGAATTATTTTTAACAGTCAATGTATTTTGCCATCAATGTCAGAAAAAGACCTGCAGATAAAGAAGTTTATTGGGAAGACATTGGATCTCCCACAGAGAATAAGGATCAACAAATGAGGAGGAGCTGAGGGAGACTGGAGAACCACAAATCATGCCACAGAACCTATCTGGTTTCTGCACACCTCTGTTGGCATTGCTGCCACCAATGTCCCAGACCTGGTTGTGACTATTCCATCCCCTGGAAGAATTCTCGATAGCTTGTGTCTCAGAGATCTGGGTGCGGACACCCAGTTAGCTAACCCTAAGTCAGGTGCACCCACAGTGGGAGGTAGGGCCCTGCCTCCCCCCAAGACTCTGATGATGGGGAGAGGACTTGCAAAGGGAAACGAGACCTGGGGAGCGAACTGGCTAATATCTTCGCTTGCCCAGAGACGGGTCACCCACAGTTGGCTCAATCAGTAAAGAAAATTTCAACTCTGCTCCCTGCCAGAGGGGGACAAAGAGCCATTTCCCTGTACCAGCAACAATGCCCATGGACAACCTGTTGCCATTTTTTTTTCTGTACTACAAGAGCCTTTGAATAACAAAAGTTTTACTTGAGACTTTGGCTCATCTCAGCAGTGGGTTTCTTTGTTTCCTGGGCTATCAGATCCTGTTACAATTGGCTAAAGTCCTTTCCCCTCCTCACCCCTAAAATAAGAACTGAGGTTGGAGTTGGGGTCAGGATGAAAAGTAAGTGATATGTTTCTTATGAAAGTCACTAACAATCAGGAAATTTAATCCATTCTCAAACATGAGCAATACTGATTTAGGAAATTGGGAACTAATCAAACTGAGAGACAGAAGTTGCAACATAATTCCATAATTTACCTAACACTCTCCAGGGCTTTCCTACTACTTTAGCACCAAATCCTAAATTTTTCCCTGACCTATAAGACGTTGAATGATCTAGCCCCTGCCTTCCTGTCTAGATCCTTCTCTCTACCCTTTAACTTCACTTCTTGGCTTTCTTTCTCATCCCTCATTCCTTGCTCTGAGTCCTTGTCATGCTGCTCCTTCTGCCTGGAAGTGTCCCCTCTCTGCCCAAACAGCTCCCATCCCTGTCTTACATGACATTTCTAGTCTCAGTTCAAACCCCTCTGCTTGAGGAAAGCTTTCTCTAACCTTCAGAACAGGTTGGGTACCACATGACATGCACCTGCAGCATCCTGTCTTTTGTATCACTCATTCTGCCTGTTATACCCATCAGACTGTAAGTTCCATGAGTGTGGGAATCTCAGCCACCTTCAGCACTGTTTCCCCCATGCCTAGGACAGAGCGGACTCTCAAGAAATGTACAGAGAATGAACTGAGTGAAAGAATGAATATTATCTTAGCCCATCTATGCTTACATTAAACATGTCCCTAAACATGCACATTATTTACCATTTTTTAAAAATTTTGAAATGTTTTTTTCTTTACAAAAGTCCTGCAAAGATAATAGAGAGGTCTTGCAAATCCTTCAACCAGCTTCCTCTAGCATCAACACTTCACAGGGCCTTAAGACATTTGTTGAGACTAAGAAATTAACATTGATACTAGTCAGTAAAATACAAACTTCATTCAGATTTAACCAGTTTTTCCCTTAATATACTCTTTTTGTTCAGGATCTAATCCATATTTCATTTAATTACCATGTCTTCTTGATCTCTTCTCATCGATGATTTTTTTCCTCTCTTTTTTCTTTGTCTTTAATGATCTTAACATTATTGATAGGTAGTGGTTAGCTGTTTTGTAGAATGTCCCTCAATTTGGGTTTATCTGATGTTTTTCATGAATTCTTGAGTTATGGATTTGGAGGCACACCACATAGGTGATATGCTTTTCTTATCCTATTGTGTTAGAGGATACAAATGTGGATATATCTTATTACAGTGATATTAACGTTGATCACTTAGTTAAGGTGGTGTCTGCCAGAATTTGCCATGTAGTGTTACAAGTTTTCTCTTTTTATGTCATTTAAGTCGTAAGTCATTAAGTCATTAAGTCATTTTATGTCTCTTTTAAGTCATTAAGTTGGGCTCACATCGAAAAGAAGGAGAATGGAGTTCCCCTCCTGGAGGCAGAAGAACCAAATAATTTGTGGGCACAGATTAAATCCACCACCACAATTTATTTTGGGGGAGATATTTTGAGTCTATGCCACTATTCTGCTTCTTCGTAGAATTCCATCCACTAATGTGAGCATTCATCAGGAATCTTGTCTCCCCCATAGCAATATTATAATGGTGTCCATGGATTCATTTTTGTATCAAGAATGCAAATTATTGCTCATAAATTGAAAGCATCATTCTTTTTTTGTCCTCCTTAAATTTTTTTTTTAATATAATTTATTGTCAAGTTGACTAACATACGGTGTATACAGTGTCCTCTTGGTTTTGGAGGTAGATTCCCATGATGAAAGCATTATTCTCATGGCAAAAAGTGAAGAAATCAGGAGAGGTGCCATGAGTAAAGTGGAGTGATTAAAGACTTATACACAAACAACAAGACACAGAGAAGTTTGTTGTGTTTTCAGTTTCATCAGCAAATCTAATAACTTCTGGAATCTTAGGTATTGCTCAATATATGAAGTCTTTATCCTTCACCCATGCTCTCTGTGTTATCACGAAGCATAATTCACACTCAATTCTTCCAAGAGAGACCAGGATGGTGAAAGACTGGAGGGGTAGGAACTTTATAAATAGTAACACTCCTATAAAGAAGAGAGATTGGTATTATGATTATTCCAATTGCTCAATACAAAAAAGCAAAAACTTGGCAACACAACATTGCCTTGTTTCTTGGAACAAAAGTGGAGAATAACTTTGTCTCCATCTGCTCAGGACACTGAAAACAGGCCGACTCTTTACTGAGTGTGTAATCTCCATGGGAAGTGGGGTAGAATACGGTGGAAGCCACACAAGAAAGAATCCTGAGTTCTATATTTTAAAAAACAGTAGGGGCTCTGGAAGAGCTTCAAGATCAAGAGAAAAAAAACCACAATGGTATCTGAACACTGAAGTGGAATTGTTAAATATTCAGAGGATGAAAAACGTGCAGATAGGAAACCAGTCAGAGGATCAAGAGAAAGGTTATTATGTGACAAAAAAGGAAAATCTTTCCCCCCTCCCTTTAACAAATATTTCCTAACAGTCCTGTGGAACCTTGACTCTTGACTCTGGGCTGCACCTTGCGTTCCAGATGACTTGTAAAGCAATGATTTATTGGGTCCCAGAGCCAGTGAGCTTGGGAGCAGTTCAATAAGACAGTGTGGTCTGTGGGTCCTGAATCATTATTCTACCTGGCAACCTTATGACAGCTGCTGAATCTTGGAGAGGCCAGGAGGAAATGATGTTGATTTATAGAGGGAGTAGAATTGTTTGTCAATGAAAATGTAATTGTGCTTCTTCCAGGCTCAGGCATCTATAGGATACCAGCTCAGCCTTCACTGACAATTTAACATAGACCAAAATTTGGAAAAGTGAGCATTGCCTTGCAATTCCTTAAGACCTTGTGATTTTGTTAAAGGTTTCACTGTAGTTCTATTAATATACTTTCTATATTATTCTTATAACTATATTAATATTCATATTAATTTTATATATTAGTATTAACAATATCATTCTTATAACTGTATTAATATAGTTATAACTAGTATAAAACTTCTCCTTTATAGTATATAATCTTCTCCATAAAGTAGTAAGGTGGCATGCCAGCGGTGAGCATGATACACAGTGTATTATACATCTTTATAAGAATAGTTTTGTACTTTGTAAATAATCATAATGCCTACCTGTGTGTTACATAGGTGATAGCACATTCATAGTTTCATTTGCTCTTTATAACAACTGTGTGTTTAGCACATTTTAAAAAATGAGGAAACTGAGACTCAGAGACCTTAAGGAATTTGGTTAAGGTTAACCAGATAGTAACAGAGCCAGTAGCCCAAGATTGCAATGTGGCCCCTCGCACGGTGTTTCCACTGCACTGGCCCCTCTCCATAGAGTCTTGTTCTGCTAGCTTCCTGTGACCCACTGAAAAAGAAAAGAAGTGCATGCATCATAGAGTTTGGCAGGATCAATCAAAAGCAATTCTATTTTCTCTACATTAAGCATCAAAAAATTAAAAGCCATTCAGGCTTGTACCTCAGATAGACAGGTAATAAGCTGTGACCGCTCTTAAGTAGAGTCTCCCCAGGAAGATGCTCTCAGCTCTGGGTGGCAGATGGCAGACACATGAATAAATAGTCAACCTCCATCATAAGAATAATTCTGCTCAGGACTGCGGATGGGGCTGCTCAGAAAAAGTGGGGACCATGCTCCGATGGACTCCAGAGTCCAGAGGTTCAAAGTCAGAGCAGGGAGAACCTTGTGTGGGGCACAGAACCTTGGGAGGAGATTTAAACCAGCAGAGAATGTAATTACCTGAGTAGGAAGTGGGCTGTAATTTACTTTCTCCAAAGGTGTACATTCTTTGGTTACTAAACAGGCATTTGCTTTCAGTACAATAAATGGAGTTCAGTACAATAAATGGATTTTCTCATCCTTGCAACAGATTTTACGATTCAAATGTTGTGACTTGAGCTATAATTTTTTTTAATCCCATTATTAGGAATATATATATATATATATATATATATATATATATACATACATACATATATATGTATATTCCTAATATATAATATAATATAATATAATATAATATAATATAATATAATATAATATAATATGTCTCCAATATATGAGGATTAAAAAACATATGTTATATACATGCGTGTCCTTTACTTATATAATTATTATATGTTATTATAATGGAACATATGCTACTGGCCTTATATCCAGTTAGTTAATGTAGGGTAGAATACCTGTTCAAAATACCAATTTCATTCTAATTAAGCCTGCAGTCTGCAGTTGCTTATAGGAGAAATAATGACAAGGTTTAAGCAATTCCAATCAGATGCTGCCCTTATTAAGAATAGGATTTGGTGGAAAGGGTGAATGATATAATCAACTCCCAACAATTATTTATATTCATGCAGGTACTATGCTTATATGTTTATAATGACGGTCTTCCAAGTATTTCCAAATGTACAAAAGAACTTTTATTTGTTGAAGGCCTTTGGTGAATATGATTCCAAAATACCAATAAGGCTCATGAGCACTGGGTGTTGTATGTAAGCCAATTTGACAGTAAATTATATTCATAAAAAAATAAGCCTCATTATTTGTTAAAAAAATGTGAACGTTTAATATTCACACTAATAAATAAACTACTCTTCAGAGGTCAGCTAAGTGAGTTCCAGGGGTCCTGGACAATAATTCTGGGACCTAAAAGTCAGTTTCCCATTCTCTGCTGTGTGTTAAGGTAGCTTTTGCTCACTGTACCTGGTTTTTTATTCCTTCCCATCACAGAATTACCATTCCCTAGGAGGTGGTGGCCAGGAAAATCCGTGAGCACCTGTACACTCTCTGACTGGGCTTCCTTGGGAAGCAAAAAAGTCAAGGTGGGCTAAGATCCTCCATTAGGCTAACACCCGTTAGGGGTGCTCAAGTTCCCCTCCCTGAAAGACGAGAAGAGCTTGACCCAGTCATACCATTTCTGAGTATCCTCTTTCTCCTCTTGCTTTCTCCTCTTGCCCATGGCAGGCATTTAAATATTTAAGAACCGAAGAAGTTATTGGAGAAAAGTGGACATTGAATACTGCTGAGAGATTAGAGTAGTTCTAAAGTCAGTCAGCAGATGAGAAGGTAAGTATTTTATTTTATTTTAATTTAATTTTTTAATGTTTATTTATTTATTTTGAGATGGGGGAGAGAGAGAATCTGAAGGAGACTTCATGCCTCGTGCAGAGCCCAGCTTGGGGTTCAATCCCATGACCACAAAACAACCTGAGCTGAAATCAAGAGTCAGACGCTCAACTGACTGAGCCACCCAGGCTTCCAGAGAAGATAAGCGTTTTAATGTAAAGATAAAATGTACCCGACAGTGTTCATGTTAGTCCTCTTTGAGCCTTTCTTTGAATCCTCATCACAGGATTAGTTGAGTGTGGTTGGCCCTAAGTGAGGCATAGGGTGGGCCTTGGGACCTCTACTCAAAACTGAGGCCCATTGAGCACTTGCTGACCTTGGAAGTCCTGAGGACATTCTGTGCAGAACTGCACAGTACCCTGTGGCATGAGAACACTCACACCCCCGGCTTCTTCTAAAATGCCATCCCAGGCAAACACCACTCCACATTGCTGGCCTGGGGGCACTGGCAGAAGGGGAAATGGGGCTCCAACGTTCTCATTAAATCCAATATTATAGAGATAACTCCAGAAAAATCCATTTTCAACAGAATTTTACCTTAAAGTTTTTGTTTGTCCTGCTTCCTGAGACTTGCCCAAATGAATTCCAGAAAACGTGGAGAGATTTTCGCCTATCACCCCAATAGGGTAGAACATCATTTTTCTCCTTGTCCTTTGCAAATAATGACAGACAAGCTAGCTGTGTTTCCAATCGGCTCTGATTCTGCATTTTCTGCAGCATAAAGAAAAACATCTCATTCCTTTTATAGAAATGCAATCCCCTGAGGTCAGCCCTTAAAAGCTGTTTTGATCCGTGGATGTTGTTGCTGCCAAATGCTCCAGCTCCCCAACTACCATTACGCGTTTTCTCTTGGACAGGGAATTCTAGGATCATCCTTCCTGACCCCATAATAAAGCCATTTATTTCTCTCTGAGATGGAAGGTTCATTTATTTTTTTCCTCATTTCTCCTTGGCAATTATCTCTATTACTACCCATAATCTGCCCAATCTTTTTTGATAACATCCCATGATTAAAGCCAATTGGCTCATGTTGAAAGGTAGAGGAAAGTTAACCAGGCAAAGAAATATCACCCTTGGATTAAAGACGGCCAGCTTTCAGTAGGCTGATGCTTGAGAGACTTATGATGGGGAAGGGTGCATGTTGACCTAACATTCCATTAGGAAAAAAATTCAATGTTTAAAATAGGGCCGAGTAACATATGGTAGTTCCTTCTGGCAGACCAAACGAAAGATCTGTCTGCAAATGAGGTCAAAGGATGTCTTGTTGATTTTCAGATATTGTCCCAATTATTATACTGGGCCTTTCAAAAGATGAGGAACCAGGGAATCTTAACAATGGTGATGACAATAATAATTGTAGTAGCCTCCACTTATTTAGCTGAGTCCTTTGCATTTAAAAATTCACTTAATTCTCCCTCCAATTCTTTAATATAGCCATTATTATCCTCGTTTCATAGATAGGCCAAATGTTTTGCTCAAGGTCACCCAGCTAATAACTAGCAGGGCAAGGATGTGAACATGCTTGGGTCTGAACGCCCAAGTTATTTTCTGCCCAGCACAGTGCTTGACATTGGTGGGGAATATGAAAGAGGTGCAAACACTATTTTTGCCCTTGAGTTAAGAGTCTGATTTGGTATAGATAATACACTGGAAACTCTTTTTTTTTTTAATGTTTTTATTTAGTTTTGACAGAGAGAGACAGAGAGACAGAGCATGAGCCAGGGAGGGATAGAGAGGGAGACACAGAATCTGAAGCAAGCTCCAGTCTCTGAGCTGTCAGCACAGAGCCTGACACAGGGCTTGAACTCACGGAGCCTTGAGATCATGACCTGAGCTGAAGTTGGATGCTTAACTGACTGAGCCACCCAAGCACCCCAACACTGGAAACTCTTAAAGAGCAAAGAACAATCATATACAATTAAATCTCCTCAGTGCTTAATCCCCTGTTACTAGTTATTTTTTTTTTTTTTTTTATGAGATAGTCCCTGTTCAAATTTCTAGTGTGGTTTCTCTGCTCTGATTGGATCCATGCCATGAGGCACATACCCCCTAGGAGCTCAGAGATGATATGAGTCTTTGGGGGGTCAGTATTTGAAGCCTGGAGCCATGGCTTATTGGCTGCAAAACCTCATGTAAATCACTTATTCTCTCAGTCAGTTTCCTCATGTACAAGATGTGAATAATACTTACCACACACAAGTGTGGGTGGAAAAAGTGAAATAGTGTGAGGAAAGTGGTTTGCACACAGTAAGGTCTCCTGTAAAAACAATGACAAAATAACAGCAACAATATAAGTAATGATATAGAGGCTCAGAAACAATGCTATTAAAATTCAAATCTACTGCAAATAAGAGGCATCCCACCACGACTTGTTTTCAGTACAAACCTTTTTATTTGGACTGGTTTTGAGACTGGTGAACCTGGCCTGTTGTCTCAACTCCTGTATGTTTCTTTGAAAATGCTAAATAACATGTGACTGAGGGCTTTGTCCTGGCTGCATGATTTTGTGAGTTCTTTGGCATTTCTGACCAGATAATAAGTTTCTGAAGGGAAGGAATGACAAATTTTATCTCTTGGTTCTTAGCTGTCCTTGATGTCAATTACAGTGCCTTGTGCACATCAATTCACATGCAGTGAGTGATTTCTATTAATAGTGTGCTTTTCTACTTACGGGCCCCCTTCTCAAACATCTCCCCCACTTAAGGTGCCACAGTGGGTAAATTCCACCATTTTGAAAATCTAAATGTGTAGTTTCACATTCAGTTTCTCTTTCTGTATCAGGCTGTTTCAATGAGCCCATCCATTTCCACATGCAGTGCTGATGGCCCTGTTGTTCCAAAGGCCGGTAACTGTAATATCACCCGCACTAGAAGAAACCTTCAAGTAATGTGGCAAAAGTTGAAAAACAGGAAATGCAGTCAGTTGGGAAATTGACACCTTTCTGGAAGAGGAGGGAATTACAGTATGAAAAAGGAGCTAGGTAATGCACATGTGTGGGCACATTTATTTTATAAACTGTCACTTATATTACTATAAATATTTTAATTCAATGTGATCAACATAAGTCTTCACTTTCTGATTCTCCTATGCTCTCTTGCTTTCAAATTCTTTCAGGAAATGTTTCTAGGGAAACAACGGCCAGTCAGTTGTCCTTGCTGTGCAGAGAAACCTGTCACCTGCTCATATACCTGCCCAGGTGAGGGAATGTGGTTTAGAAAAGGAACTAGCAAATAAGGTCATGTGCTCCCTTTACTGCATCATGTGAAATCAGCCCAAGGAAGGAATCAGTAAGAATGTGTGCACATGCATCAAATCACTGGTTCATTGGAATCAGATCTTTCCGTGTTTTTAACTAGGAGCAAACAGGAGGTTGACTTGGGAGTTTGACTTCCTTCAGTTTGCAGCTCTTGCTTTTCTTCCCTCAGCCTTTTCCAGGCTTGAAATTTCCAGGTGACTTTTGCCTTTGTTCGGGGCACCCACTTCCACCCCTCCTCTCTTACTAGTGGTGACATCAGGAGTCAGAATACCTGACTTCCAGTCCAGCTCTGCCTTTGACCAGCTCTGTTCCACTCTCTGAGCCTTAAGTTTTCCATCTCATTTTCCAAACCTATGAAGTGGTACTCCTGATTCCTGTCCATCTCATGAGATTATTCGGAGGATTAAATGAATAATGTCTGTGAAAGGGCTTTGTAAGTGTAAATCTATTCTCAGTCTGACTGCTTACCTGCTAAGCCTTGGGAAGGATAGGAAGGTGTTAAAATATTGAACCTTGATCTTTATTCTGTGTTTTTGAAACAGACATTTCAGGTGACACGACAAAGAACAATTTTATGCCAATATTGAGAAGACCAATATGCTCAGCTTTAAAAAAAAATGCTACAGAGTAGGTTATAAACCAATGTGCAAAGTTAAAAATTTCTAGAATATGAAGGTTTTCTTCATTCAGAATGTAATGATTATTTCAAAATTGGAATGAAAATAACATTCCTATGAATACATTAATTTTCAAATATGGATTAATAAAAATAACTCTTTTGCATTAATTTCTGGATTCTTTCCCATTTCCCCCACCTTGTCTATCACATAAACAGTTGTGAGCTACAGTGTTGTCTGTGAAAGGTACATGCTAAGATCACCAATCTACAGCATTTTTGAATCAGATGCTGTTAACAAAGGTCAACTGTTACCAGCCTCCTTCCTGTATTGCTTTATATCTCTTTGGGCAAGGGTTCCTTCAAGGTCACTTTGCAGCAGGCAAGATCTTCCTGGTAATAGTAGATAATGCTGATTGAACACTTTCCGTGTTCTAGCCACTGTGCTTTATTTGTGTACATCATTCAACCCTCAAAATAAGCCCACAAGGCAAATGTGGTAGGTTGAAAGGTGAACCTGTGAATGTTCTCTTATATATGGCCAAAAATGTTTCTGTCTATGCAGATAAGAAGATTATCCAAGTGGACCCTGAATCAGTCCAGAGTTCTCCAGAGATGATGGAAGCTGAGAAGTCCTATGATACGCTGTCTGCAAACTAGCCCAGGAAAGTTGATGGTGTAGTTCAGTTTGAGTCTGAAGGCCTGAGAACCAGGAGAGCCGATGGTATAAATCCCAGTCTAGAGAAGGTGAAATGAGGTGTTCCTGCTCAAGCAGTGAGGCAGGAAAAAGGGATAAGTTTCTCTTCCCTCTGTCTTTGGTTGTATTCAGGCTGTCAATGGATTGATTACATGATGCCCACTCTCCTTTGGGGAGGGCTATCTACTCTACTGAATCTGCTGTTTCAAATGATAATCATCCAGAAGCACCCTCACAAGCATATCCAGAAATAATGTTTAATATGGGTACCCCATAGCCAGTCAATTGACACATAAAATTAATCATCACTGGTCTGAGAATGCAGTCACATTCACTGTTATAAGAGGGAGGTAGAAGGACATTTGATATTCACAAGAGGAGAAGGTGATGTGGCCATGGAGGCAGAAACTTCAGTGGTGAAGCCACAAGCCAAGAAATGCTAACAGCCACCAAAAGCTGGAAGAGGCTGGGAATGGATTTTTCCTTAGAGCTTTCATGGGGAACATAAGCCTGCTGCCACCTTGATCTCAGCCCAGTGAAAACTGATTTTGGAATTCTAGCCTCCAGAATTGTGAGAGAATGTATTTCTGTTGTTTTAAGCCACCAAGTTAGTAATATTTTCTTTCTTTCTTTCTTCATTTTTTAGTTTATTTATTTATTTTGAAAGAAAGAAAGAGGGAGCAGGGGTGGGGGGGACTAAGGGAGAAGAAGAGAATCCCAGGCAGGCTCTACATTGTCAACGTGGAGTCCCACGTGGGGCTCAGTCTCACGAATTGTGAGATCATTACCTAAGCCGAAATCAGTGCTTAACCAGCTGAGCCACCCAGGCATCCCTGTAATATTTTCTTACAACAGATATTACTATTATCATCATACCCATTTACAAATGAGAAACCAAATTTTAGGAAAGCCAAGAAAACAAGGCCAGAGTCAAAAGGAACAGTTGGGATTTGAACCCTGGGAGTCAGACTCTAGAGTCAGGGCATTTAACAAGTGAGCTGACCCATAACATTCCACAGTAGTGTTGGCAAATGCTGGCCCAGCGTGTGGCACTTGCTGTGATCACACAGTATATCATTGCTGTCTTCTTAAATAGTCATTTTCTAAGACTGTGGGATGCAGCAGAGTTCTCCACTTCTGCTTTGAAACCTCTCCATGTTTGGGTCCTGAGGAATTGAATCACCACCCCATTTCCCTCCACGCCCTTCCAGTTTCCAGCAAAGCATTTAGAGCTTCTAGACACATACAGGATGAGGATGATTTGTTAAGGGTGACATTGGATCCTGAATTGGCAGAAATTCATACCTCTGGTTACACCAGTGGATTAGATTAAAATTTATTGTTGAGTCCTGTAATTAGTTATACACAAGGGTCTGAATCATCTCTTGGCCTAAACTACCATCCAGTTTCTCCATAGGCAAGGGATATAGTGCAACTGCCTACATAGATATATTTGTGTACTGTGTATGTTATGTACATTTTTGTATTGTGTACACATAACTGGATTTATATACATACCCACTGTGGCTTACAAGTAAAGATCCCCAACAGTGACTACCTGTTTAGTGAATGCTGTTTATTGACAGCATTTCATGTGCTACCTTTACTTCTCACAATAATTCTATGAAATAGTTACTGTCTCTTTTTTATGAATTTGAAATTTTGCAGGAGGAAGGGGAATTTAAATTCAGGTTTGTCTTATAAACCTCATGCTTCTAACCAGTCAATTTTCCTGTCTTTCTATTTTGCTTCCTTACATAAGACGTTTATTAGAAGCTGTGTGTGTGTGTGTGTGTGTGTGTGTGTGTGTGTGTGTAAGGGATAGGGAAGTTGTCATGTGATTACTATAAAGAAATAAAAGGCAAAAATTAAATGGAAGGCCTTAACACATTACTTGATGTTCTCTGTGTTTTTATAAAGTGGATAATAAAGTTTAAATTTCAAAGGTAAAGATATCTTGAGATCAAATATGATTCTATTCAATGAGAATTTACCTAATGAAAACATTGGAGAGGGATGCCTGGCTGGCTCATCTAGTAGAGCATGCGACTCTTGATCTCAGGGTAGTGAGTTTGAGCCCCACGACTGGATGTAGAGATTACTTAAAAATAAAATATTAAAAAAATAAAAATAAAACTTTGGAGAGATTTCTCAGGTTCTTTACCATGGGGAAATGGCTTTGAAAATCCAAAGAAAGAAAATAAGGCATTTCCCCCTCATGAATAATAATGTGAATTTGTTTAGAAAAGATTATTTTCTTGCAAAGAATAGACACCCACCCACTAAACCAGCTGAAACAAAGAAAGAGACTGTATAAGGAAGCATAGGTGTCTGACAGAGCCCAGAATGATACAGCGGGGTATCAGGAGAAAATGAACACTCTGTACTCCCAGCTCCTAGAACCAGGCCTAGTTCAAAGTTAGGGTTCCATTAATATTTGTTGAGTGGAAGAAGGGATGAATTCTAAATTACTAGGGAATGTAATCCAATCCAATTCTAAATTACCAGGGAACGTTTAGCTTGGGTCAGGTGTTAATAAGCTGTTCCAATCAGTTTTTTTTTAATTTTTAAAAACATTTTTATTTATTTTTGAGACACAGAGAGAGACAGAGCATGAGTGGGGGAGGGTCAGAGACAGAGTGACACAGAATCTGAGACAGGCTCCAGGCTCTGAGCTGTCAGCACTGAGCCCAACGCAGTGCTAGAATTCATGAACCGTGAGACCGTGACCTGAGCCGAAGTCAGATGGTTAATCGACTAAGCCACCCAGGTGCCCCTCCCATCAGTTTTGACCAGGAGGCAGGGTTATATATATAAGGCCCTGGTGGGAGGAGGCATATGGTTCTCCGAGAAGAAAGACTGTGGATGGAAAGACACCCCAAAAAGTATCTATTAAAGAAGTAATGAGTACATTGCCTTTTATTCTTTTTTTCAAAATTTTGTTTAAATTCTGGTTTGTTAACATGTAGTGTAATATTGGTTTCAGGAGCAGAATTTAGTGATTCATCGCTTCCATATAACACCTAGTGCTCAACACAAGTGCCCTACTTAATGTCCATCACCCATTTAGCCCAACCCCTTAACCACCTTCCCTCCTGTAACCCTCAGTTTGTTCTCTATAGTTAAGAATGGTTTGCTTCCGTCTCTTTTTTCCCCTTGCTCTATGTTCATCTGTTTTGTTTCTTAAATCGCACATATGAGTAAAATCATATGATATTTGTCTTTCTGTGACTGACTTATTTTGCTTAGTATAATACACTCTAGCTCCATCCACGTTGTTGCAAATGGCAAGATTCATTCTTCATGGCTGAGTAATATTCCATTGTACATACATACCACATCTTCTTTATCCATTTGTCAGTTGATGAACATTTGGGTTTTTTCTGTAATTTGGCTATTGTTGATAGATAATACTGCTATAAACATTGGGGTGGGGTGCCTGGGTGGCTTAGTTGGTTAAGCATCCAACTCTTGGTTTCAGCTCAGGATGTAACCTCACAGTTTGTGAGTTTGAGCCCCATGTTGGGCTCTGCATTGTCAGCTCAGAGCATGCTTGGCATTCTGTCTTTCCTTCTCTCTCTCTGCCCCTCTCCTGCTCTAAATAAATAAATAAATACAAACCAACCAACCAACAAATAAATAAATAAATGGGGTGTCTGGCTGGCTCAGTCAGTTGAGAACCTGATTGTTCATTTTGGCTCAGGTCATGATCTCGAAGTTTCTGAGTTCAAGCCCTATATCGGGCTCCATGCTGACAACGTAGACCCTGCTTGAGATTCTCTCTTTTTCTTCCTCTCTCTCTCCCTGCCCATCCCCCCTTCTCAAAATAAATAAATTTAAAATAATAAAAAATTAACTTTAAACATTGGGGTGCATGTACCCTTTCGAATCAGTATTTTTGTATCCTTTGGGTAAAATATCTAGTAGTGTGATTGCTGGGTTATAGGGTAGTTCTATTTTTAACTTCTGGAGGAAGCTCCATACTGTTTTTCAGAGTGGCTGCACCAGTTTGCATTCCCAACAATGGTGTGAGAGGGTTCCCCTTTCTCCACATCCTTGCCAACATCTATTGTTTCCTATGTTAATTTTAGCCATTCTGACAGGTGTGAGGTGGTATCTCATCATGGTTTTGATTTGTATTTCCCTGATGATGAGTGATGTTGAGCATCTTTTCATGTGTCTGTTGGCCATCTGGATGTCTTCTTTGGAGAATTGTCTATTCATGTCTTCTGCCCATTTCTTCACTGGATTCTTTGTTTTTTGGGTGTTGAGTTTGATAAGTTCTTTATAGATTTTGGATACTAACCCTTTATCAGATATGTCATTTGCAAATGTGTTCTCCCATTCTGTAGGCTGTCATTTAGTTTTGTTGATTGTTTCCTTCACTGTGCAGAAGCTTTTTATCTTGATGAAGTCCCAATAGTTCATTTTTGCTTTTATTCCCCCTTGTCTCTGGAGATGTGTCTAGTAAAAAGTTGCTCTGAGGTCACAGAGGTTTTTGCCTGTTTTCTCCTCTAGGATTTTTATGGTTTCAGGTCTGACATTCAGGTCTTTCATCCATTTTGAGTTTATTTTTGTGTATGGTCGGCCGGTTTCATTCTTCCACATGTTGCTGTCCAGTTTTCCCAACACCATTTGTTAAAGAGACTGTTTTATTTTTTTTCCATTGGATATTCTTTCCTGATTTGTCAGAGATGAGTTGGCCATATAGTTGTGGGTCCATTTATGGGTTTTCTATTCTGTTCCATTGACCTATGTGTCTCTTTTATGCCAGTACCATGCTGTCTGGATGACTACAGCTTTGTAACATAGCTTGAAGTCTGGAACTGTGATGCCTCCAGCTTTATTTTTCTTTTTCAAGATTGTTTTGGCTATTTGGGGTCCTTTGTTGTTCTATACAAATTTTAGGATTGTTTGTTCTAGCTCTGTGAAAAATGCTAGTGGTATTTTGATAGGAATTGCATTAAATGTGTAGATTGCTTGGGGTAGTATAGACATTTTAACAATATTTGTTCTTCCAATCCATGACTATGAAATGTTTTTCCATTTCTTTGTGTCATCCTCAGTTTCTTTCATAAGTGTTCTATAGTTTTCAGAGTACAGCCCTTTTACCTCTTTGGTTAGGTTCATTCCTAGGTATCTTATGGTTTCTGGTGCAACTGTAAATGGTATTGATTCCTTGATTTCTTGTTTTGATGCTTCACTATTGATGTATAGAAATGCAACATATTTCTGTATGAGTCTGTTGTCTTGATGGAGTTGCTGAGTGCCCTCTTCAAGTGGAACAACACGGTCTTGTTTGGGAAAGCATTATAAAACTGGGGCAAGGTAGAGATGGTTGAACAAAAAAATCATTTTGATCATATTTCATCTGTACACTTGAGAAAATTGGGACAAAGGAAATATGTTGAAAATATTAAGGAAATACTTCTTTGTTTATGGAACTAACTAACTCTGTCAAAAGTTGTTTTGCTTACCTTTCAGTAGGGGAAATTATGCTTTACAAGGCAAAGTTTGCAGTGAGGGTCGGTGCTTGGCATAGAAACACCTGATTGAAAACTTGTAGTCTTTGCTCAGATGTGGAGAAAGTATCTGAATCTTGGCTTGTTCAGGGAAAGGCCACGCTTCTAGGAGTATAAGACATCCTTCCCAGCTTGGTCACTGCCTACTTTCTTGGCTCATTTGTCTTTGTCAACCTCCCTTCACCCTACCATCCAATACTCAGTATATTCACCCCTGCTGTAGCCACATTAAATTCTCATCTTTCCCCAAACATGCCTACTTTTTCACACACCAGTGCCTTATCTCAAGTTTTTTTCCTCTGCCTGGATTTTCTTTCTTTTATCCTGTGAGTGAACATTTACCTTCAAAGTTTCATACTCAGTCACCCATAAAGTCTCCTCTCGCCTTCTCTCTATATCCTCAATTCCCCTCCCCCTTTTATCCTCTTCCTCACTATAGTGGAGAGAAATAGAAAACAGAAACTCTTGCAGAAAGCTTATGTATGTGACCAAGATCCTATCAAGTGTCTTTACACACCTGACACATGGTGGTGGTAGAAGTGAGTCACAAAGATGGAGACCATATTTGGAGAAATCGTCCTGGCAAGCATGATAGAAGCATTTGGAATAAGGTGGCAGCACTTCTGGTGTGTAGTGTCTGGAATCACAGGTGCCAGTGATAGGGCGTGCAGAAGTGGGGAGACCTCTAGAACAATACTATGAAATGGAGGGTAAGGTCATTTTTTTTCTGGTTGTATAGCTTCCAACTCTGACCCTCCTGGAAATTGTGTAAGCTGCTTAATATCTTCTAGCAAATCTCTCTGTGCTTTAATTATGGAGGATTCCATGGTCTGCAACTGAAAACTCTTATTAATATTGAACTTTAGCACAGATTCCATATCTTAATCAAGTTTGGGTTACCAATGCCTTGGATGTAGTAATTATTCAATCAATGGATGAATGAGTGGATGAAGGGATGTGTATCAAAGGGAAGTTCTCTAGATTCCAAGATAGGAATCGGAAAACTCTGGATGACAGTAACATGAATTGAGTTTGAAGAGTCAGGGACTGAGTGGTAAGGGCACAAGGGAACCAGAAGGAAACTGAAGGAAAGTAGGCTTCACTCCTGACCAGCAGAGCATGGAGGCAGCTTTCACTTAGAGGAGGGTCATGCTGTGACCTACACACACCATATTGATTCAGTATCTCCAGCAGAAAAAATATCTGGCTAATTTCAAAGGAAATAGCTAAACCTGATGTTTGGTGCTATGCTGACTAAACACGCAGTGGGCTGATAGAATCATATTGAAAGCCTGGGTTGGTGGCACATCAATATACAGTCCCAGAGACCCAGCCAAGTAGAAGGGTGTGAATTGGAGATGAGATTGGGTCTGAGGGGTGCATTTTAGGGCTAGAAGTGCTGAGCAAGTGTGGCGGTGATAGGAGGAAATAAAAGGAAATGTGACATTCGCATTTTGTTGGTTTTTTTCCTTTCCAATTTTTGTGTTAAGGAGATTGATAATACTGTTGGACATTGTAGCTAAGGTGTACATAGATGTAGCTAGATGTAGTCACCCTATTCTGTGACAGTAGTCACTTAATTCTCAGCCGCACCCACCCTGCAATCCTTAGATGGGCTCAGGACAGGCAGGCCAAACGCTGGATAATGGGGAGTTCTTGAGCACCAGCGGTCAGTAGGATGGTTCAGATTACTTGTAGCCACTAACAACTATTTCTGCCCATCATTCTTCAGCCAGAACTTCAATTTTTTTAAGGACAGTTTTGAGAATAAATTACTCTCACCACAGAAAAGGGTCTAATATTAACAAAAGCTAAGATACATGCGGGGCAGGTGTAAATTTAGTCTCGATCCATTCTTTCCCCCTTATTGTCACAACTTTGGAAGACTCAGGGGCAAGGCATGTTGGCACTCTGGTGCAATAGTTGCAGAAGGGAAGGGGAGAGAGGCTGGTTGGCAGTGGGAGGACTAAGCTGGCTATGGAAGTGATCCCTAGTTCAAGGCACAGTGACTTGAGAAGGGGTTCCTCATCTAGGGAGCACATCAGAATCATCAATGGAACTTTCAGAAAATTCACATAGCCCTGCACCCTCCTTCAGAGATCCAGTAGGTTTGGGTGAGGTCTGGTCATCTGGATTTTGACAAAAACCCTGTGAGTAGTTCTGATGTACTCTCACTAGCTGAGAACCTCTGATTAGACAGAAATCTCAGGCCTGACTCTGATGACCATCCATGTAGGGAGAGATAATATCATGGAGCAAGGTAGATGGAGTGGTCCAGCTGGCCATGCAATTCAGAGGAAGCAGTTACAGGATGAGATCAGTCTGCAAGTGGCAGGACTCCCAGGAGCAGGTTAGGACTCTTTTTTTAATTTTTTTTTCTACGTTTATTTATTTTTGGGACAGAGAGAGACAGAGCATGAACGGGGGAGGGGCAGAGAGAGAGGGAGACACAGAATCGGAAACAGGCTCCAGGCTCTGAGCCATCAGCCCAGAGCCCGACGCGGGGCTCGAACTCACGGACCGCGAGATCATGAGCTGTCTGAAGTCGGACGCTTAACCGACTGCGCCACCCAGGCACCCCAAGTTAGAACTCTTAAGGAAGGGGGCTGAGCTGTAGTCCCTGCTGGGATTCAGGTGGAGGCCCTTGGATCTGCGGCAGAAAGCCAAAGGATTGGCAGGTAACCTTGAAACTCAAGGCCTCTCAGCTTTTTCTTCATACACAGGATCTGGTTCATTGCAAAGGAGACTAACAACACAGTCACTGTAACTGGGATCCTGCCTCTAGATTTGGGGAGTGGTCAAGAGTTCCAGAGTGAGGCATGGGGAGAAGGCCACCAATATCCACATCAAAGAGGCTCTCACAAGGGCTTATAGGTCAGTCCCACCTGGGGAAGAGGAAGGAGGGGAAAATGGGTAAGGGTTAACATGGGTTGTAAATGGCTAGTCCAGGAGGGCTTTGTGACTGCCTCAGCCAGTGTATGCCTCCTCTGTGGGGCCCTACAGGCCAGCTCTACAACTTGGGGTTTGAGCCCCGTTATTCACTTAGAGGTCTATTTGTAAACCCTTTAAACTGTGATAAAATTTTGTTCACTGAGGGCTTATCACTGGAAATTTACAGAAGTCCATCTGTTACAAGGGTTCTGCTGCTTTTGCTACACATCTTCCGGCCTTGTTCCCTTGCTTGCTCGTACTCGTGCATTTCTGCAATCCATTCATTTCCCCTGGAGACTGCACCTTCTCTACAACATACAACTTCCTGATTTCGGTCATCTTCTCCAGGCCCACAGGTGCTCTCATTGTCTCAGCTCCTGCCAATTGCCTGTGCACTCTCCCCTGCTCATGCTGATAGCTTCTACCACGTTTGCACACTATCCACATTTCTGCCGCGCCGTGGTGCATTCCTTGCTCCTGACTCTCTCCTCCACGGGAGGGACTATTTACTTCACTGCAGAAATCCCATCATTTGGGAGAGGAATGAACAGGCTTCTTGGCATAGAGCTGCTAAAAAAGACTCACTTCCTCCTCTTTGGGTTGAAAAATACATGTTTATTTCCCAGTATCTCAATTTATGGTCCTTGATTACAGAGGGTTGCCAGATTTTAGCAAATAAAAATGCAGGAGACCCAGTTAAATCTGAATATTTGGGACATGCTTACGTTGAAAAATTATTTGCTGTATATCTAAAATGGAAATATAACTGAGTATCCTGTTTTACCTAGCAACCCTATAACTGCAGCAAAGTAACTGAGCTTTAAGTTAGCCAAAAAAAAACCCCAAAACCCAAAAAAACCAGAATATTGAGTTATACACACACACACACACACGCACGCGCGCGCGCGGGCGCACACATGCACACACTCCTAATGAGTCTGGCGGTACTAGGGCAAAAGACAACTATTTGTCATTCAACAAGCATTTCCCTCTTTCTTTTAGTAATAGAACTTCCAAATTGATTTTGAGCAAAATTTTGGGAAAAATGAAAAAAGGGGTCTATATAGGCCCCTTATATAACTAGAAGTTGCCAGAGGGATATGAGTGCCAGTGATGTGTGCAATTTTAAGGTCATGACTTTTCTTTCTCACTGACTAGAATGCAAATGTGGTGGCAGGAGCTGGGGCATCCACATTAGGAGGTGAGATAGAGGGGTGCCTGGCTGGCTCGGTGGGAGGAGCCTGTGACTCTTGATCTCAGGATCATGAGTTCAAGCCCCACCCCACATCATGTTGGGTGTTGAGATTACTTAAATAAATAAATATTTAAAAAATAAAAAGGATATGAGACAGAAGCTATGTGTTGGTGTTGAGTATGAGAGAGCAACAAAGTAGGAGGATCCCCAACATCACATCAATTCCAGCTTCTTACACTCAGACTATGATGTAAGAGAGACACAATCTTCTATCTTTTTAAAACCACTGTTATTTTGGGAATGGGAAAACAGTGAAACTGGCATTCTAACTAGCACACGTTGTCATTATTAATTCTCTAGAAAACACATTTCATAATTCCAGGAGACCAGATTTGAAGAGCGTTCTGTAAGGTAGCCATGTCTTCATTCACCACGGATTCTCCCTCCTGCTTCTTTCAGAGCAGCTATCAACGCAAGACATGGGACAAGGATAAGGCAGGAAAGTGGCTCTGTCAGTGATTTTTCAATGTGAATGAGACTGACCTGAGGAGCTTGTTAAAATTCAAACTCCTTGGCTCCACTCTGTGCAATGCCAGACTTTGAGAAGTCTGGCACGAGCCAGGGAATCAGCATTTTTAAAGTATCCTGAGACATTCTGATGCACGTAGCCTTTGGGCCACACTTTGAGAACCACTTTTCTATGAGGGGAGCCCTCCACAATGCCAGACTCCTGGGAAATCCTCAGTGAATTAACTCAGGGAGCTTCTTAATTGCCACAGAGACGCTGTTGATGGTAGTGTTTAGCAATCTAGAAATAGAGCCTTGGAAATGAATACTTGGAAATATTTGATGGGACACTCAGTGAGATGCAGACATTTAGAAAGTTATGAAGCTTTACTCTGGATGGCCTGTAAATTCCACATACATGCACTAATTAGGTAACAAGACATAATTCAACTATTTAGAGTGATGATTGAAAAATAAATATTTTAAGGGGCAAAGAGGGCAAAATTTAAGCACTCTACTCTTCATGCTCATTTCTTTAGTTTACAATGTTGATGGGAAAGCCAGGGTAATTGCCAGCAGTAATAATGCTTGATAATCACATATTTGCCTGTGTTTACATTGGACATGAAGTCAGGGAACTCACTTCATAAGTGAGCCCTCATGGACGTCCTCCCACAGAGAGGCCTTGGAGAATGTAGTTCATATCACAACCAAGCAACAGACGAAGTTGATCATGACAGGAACCACAGGAGGACAACAATTAGGGATAAACCTTCAGCCCAGGGGAGTGAGACAGGGAATAGAGAGAAGCTAAAAGTGCCAACCCACCAGATAAATAGATATTTTCTAAAGCATCTGTGTTTGTGCAAGGTTTCTGTGCTAGGTACTGTGTGTGTGTGTTGCAGGGAAGGGGAGAGGGGACAGAGACGCGGGGTCTTACAACGCTCCCCTAGAGAAGCGTGACACATTTGGAGGAAAATTGCCACTATAGGCAGTGTGAGATTAGTGCCAAATCAGACCTCTAAGAGCTCCGGGGATGGAGAAGTTGGGGAGCGTGGGGACAGCCAGGAGAAGCTTCTTTAAGTGGGCTCTGCAAAGATGTCAGTCAATGAATATGGACATTCTTGGCGTTGGAGATGCAGGGGTGACCAAGAAATAGCTCCTCTCCTCCAGGGTGTCCCATTCTGGTAGAGGGAGGTAGATCATAAATGATTTTAGAAAACTATGTCATCCGGCAGAAATATTGCATTTATTAATCAACATTTATTATTAATAGTATATAATTGATAAATAACTTAGATATTCTTGGATACCAATTAGAGCTGTGAGGAAGCTCTAATGCCCTCCCTGGGTGCGGGCAGGGTGGTGGTGCGCCATGGTCAGGGACGGCCTCCCTGAGGAGAGGATGCCTGGCTGCTGGCCTGAAGAAGAAGGCGGCGGCAGCGTGTGGAGCTGGAAGAGCCGGGTGGCCAGCCCTGGGGGGTGGGGGCCGGGTGACAGCTTGGAGAAGGCCAGCCTGGCTGCATCAGGGCAAGGGAGGGGAGCGTGGTGGACACGGGCCTGGCGAACAGGGCTTTGAGGCCACGGATGGGGGAGGTGTTATCGTAAAGATGAATTATATGGTTGAGAGTCTTGGGAGAGGAACGACAATATTTGTGTTTTCAAAAACCCACTCTGGTGGCCGCGTGGGTGGAGACAGCGCGCGCAGGAGCCTGGAAGCCGAGGGGGGGAGTGGGACCAGGCGGGCAGGGGTGGCCACCAGGGAGCGGTCAGCAGCCTATCCCCCTGATGTCTGGCAGGGGACAGTGGTCAGCACAGCAGGCGGCGGCGCAGGTGGCCAAGCCGGGATGAAATGAAGATTTGTCCGGCTCCACAGTCAGGTTACTAACCAGGGCGTGCGACACAAAGTCTCCATGCCGGTCAGTCTGTTCAGACATGGGCTGCTGTTCTCTCAACACTTTCTTCCTGATCCGATGCGTCCTTCTCCTTGCTCCTCTCACCACGCTCGCAGCTGCCCACCAGTGAGAAAATAATTTTTAACCATTTTTTAATTAAAGTAATCTCTACATCCTACGCGGGGTGCCAACTCACCGGATGTAGTTTCATGCTCTTCCTACTGAGCCAGCCAGGCACCCCTAAAAAAAGGTTTTTTAATATTTATTTTTTTAGAGGGGGGGTGAGTCAGGGAAGGGGCAGAGGGAGAGAGAGAGAGAGAGAGAGAGAGAGAGAGAGAGAGAGAGAATCTTAAGCAGTCTCCATGCTCAGTACAGAGCACAATGTAAGGGCTGGAGCCCATGACCCTGGGGCCATGACCTTAGCCGAAATCAAGAGTCAGCTGCTCAACTGACTAAGCCAGCCAGGTGCCCCTAAATAAATATGTTTTAAAGCGACTGGAATCTTCCATCTTCAATCCAACCATTAAAGAGAGAGAGAGAAAGAGAGAGAGAGAAAGAGAGAGAGAGAGAAAGAAAAGAAAAGGAGGTATTTAACCATGGAACCAGTCTAGCCTCCAGGTAGGGGGCAGCATTGCCATACGCACCCACTGAGTTTCACACACACTGGCTCACTAATCCTCACAGGACTGGGGGGACTCTTCATTTGGAGGGATTTTGAGTGACTTGCCCAGTGTCACACAGCTAATGAGTAGCAATTATTAAGTCCCACCTTAAAAACTCGTGTTTTGTGGAGTTCTCTCAGTAATCCATGCTACTATGAGCCCTTTCTCAAGATGTCCCCTTTCTTTTCATGTTGCCTATCATGCTGGCTGCAAAACCTAACTCTTCTGAGTCATGCCCCAGGGACACATGTCTGTCCCTCCTGTCCCTCCAGCCTGAATATGGCTCCTGATGTCTTCCCATCTCTTGCATGCTCTGGTCTTTGGCTCCTTTGACATGTTCAAGGACAAACCCATGGGTTCCACACCTCGGTCCTGTGAGAACAGGTCTATAGTCCGGGTTTGTTGGTACTGCTACATTCAGAATGGTCCCCAAATGAGTTGTAGAAAATAACAGCCATGTTATTATGCTTGTGGGTTCTGTGAGTCAAGACTTGGATAAGGCACAGGGGGAAGATTTGTCTTTACTCCACAGGTGTCTGGGGCCTTGGTGAGGAAGACTTGAACAGTTGGAGGCTGAAATGATCTGGCATCTGGGCTACCCTCAGTTGACACTGTTGACCAGAGTGGCATATTCGTGTCCACTCCATGTGGCTTGGGCTTCCTCACAGTGTGGCCTCAGGTTAGTCAGACTTCTCACATGCAGACTCAAGACTCCAAAAGCAAATGTTCCAGGGAGCAAGATGCAGGCTACTTGGTATATCGTGACCTAGACTCAGACACAGTGTCACTCTTGGCATACTCCATTGTTTGAAACAGTCTCAAGTTTGCCCAGGTTCACATGGAAGTGACATAGACTCCACATTTCAGTAGAAGGACTATTAAAGAACTTGTGGACACATTTTAAAATCGACATGCAAATAACAGCAAAAAACTTTAAAAAAACATAATTTTTAACTCCTCAAAAAAGTTTCCAAAGCCTAGAACAGCAGTTTCTAACCTTGTCCACACAAAGAACTTGCCTACTGAAAGCGAAACAGAAATCCCTCAAAGAAAATATGCATTGTCTTTGTAAGAATAGCGCACGCTTATAGCAAACATTAATATAGCTAAACACAAAGAATTCAACATAGTATAATTCATGTAAAATATTTTTGGAATCTCACTGCCTAGAGATAACCACAGGTAACTTTTGAAGAATATCCTTTCAGATATGTCTCTATGCATATACACATGTAAACACGTGCATAATTTTATATAAATAGGATTATACTACTGAGCTCTTTTGAAACGTATTCTCTTCTTTCCACTCAATGATATTCTAATTTGTATGTTACAACAGAAAATGTTGGTTTCTTATCCTGCAGCTATTGGCCTTTTCTTTCTTCCTAACAGAGTCTCTGTTTTAATTCAGGCTTCTACCCTTCTTTCAGTGGCAATTTGTTTCCGGGAAGGCAGACTCTATCTCCAGTCCCCAGGGTAAAAGATGATTGGGCTTAACTAAAATAGCAGTCCATTCCTCTGGCCAGTGACTGGAATAATGATGGAATGTGACGTAATACTGGCAAAAGTGAGGCCGAGACTGATGGGGGAGTTGGGGGAGTGGGTTTCTTTGGTGATTAAAAAGAGATACTCTGGAATGGCCCTTCCACCATATATTGTCATTCGTATGCATGATGGCTAAAACTACAGCAGCTTCAGAGGTGGTTTTGGCTTTGATGATACATTAATGGTCGTTTAATTTCAATGGGTTGAGTTGCACTTTTCCATTACTGAGAGCCAAAAGTGTTCTGATGTATGTCTGCAATAAAATTCTACAAAATTACTTTGAATGCCTGCCTATTCTATTGTATGGGTGTACCAGAACCACCTCTGTGAAATTCCCAATTGTTTGATATTGAGACTATTTTCTAAATTTCTTTTCCTTCCTTCCTTCCTTTTTTTTTTTTTTTTTTTTTTTACCATGGTAAACAACACTGGTGAATATCAATACTTTGATTAATTCAATTTTCAGGGACCTTCCATCCTTTAACAATCAGCCTCTCACCTACATGATTGGTCTCACTGAGGCACAGGTTCTTAAACCTGTGCTGTCAAAGATGAAAGCTTGCAGCCTCCAGTGATCCCCATTTTTTCTTCCTCCAGTGAAATACACAGACTTTAGAATGAGACTGAAATGGTTAGAATCCCTCTGCTATTTAGCTGGACAACCACATGAGCTCCAGTTTCTATGCTCTGTAAAATGAGAATAGAAATACCAGCTTTCAGGGTTATTGTCAGGATTAAACGGGATGGTATATATTAAGCATCTAGTCTGGAGCCTGACTCCTAAGTGCTGTAAGGGTCAGTATTTTTACATTTTATTATCTACCCCCTGGAGGAATGTGTGTGAAAGAACAGGAATAAGGGCCATATCTATTGAAATGTGGCAGTGAGGTGCTGTTTGCTTTCTTTACAGAAGGGCCGGGACTTTCCACCATTATTATTTTTTTTTAATTTTTAAATCATTCTAGATTATCAGAAGAGTCTCAAAGATAGCATGGCGAGTTCCCATGTACCGTTCACCCAGCTTCCCCTAATGTTACCATCTTACATAACCATGTCGCATGTATCAAAACTGACAAATGACTATCAGTAATACCATTAACTAAACTACAGACTTCATTGGATTTAACTAGTTTTTCCACTAATGTGGTTTTTCTGTTCCAGGATGCCATCCAGGAAACCATGTTGCACTGGGTCCTGCTGGTCTTTAGTGGACTTGGAGCCACTCTCTTGGAGGGCTTGCGCTGAACACATTTCTGCTGGAAAAATATCCAGAGCTAGCGTTTATTGGGTGCTTATGGCTTGCCACCCTCACAACACTATGGGGTAGTATTCCTGTCCTCATTTTACAGACTCAGAGAAGTTGAGAGGCTCAATCAAGGTCACTCAGAGGCAGAGTTGGGATCAAACCAGGCAGCTTGGTTCATGTTTAGCTGCCTTTCCAGGGGATGTACTCCCCTGTTCCTTGCCACAGAGCCAGTCCTCCTGTGGGCAGAGCCAACTCTGGCCAAGACCTGGCCCTCTCTGCCCGCACCTCCTCACTGAGATGTCTCCTGGCCGCCTGTGCATAGGGCCCCTCCGTGCCCCTTTCTTGTACTCTTTCCCTAGCAGCACTGGCTCCAGAGAAGTTGCTGCTTGTCAATTCCGTCACCGAGCGCTGGGCCACAATGCAAAGGCGCCTCCTGGTGTTTGCATTTGAATAGGGACTGAGCCTGAAATCACACAATGAGGCCCGTGATGAGAGTGGGGGTGAATTTGGTCAGAGAACCTCCCGGCAGCCCCTTCTAGGCCACCCCGAAGGCATGAAGGCAGCTCTCTTCTCCACTGATGCAGCAGGCTTAGATCTCCACTTGAAATATCACAGACAGTGCCTTCTCTCTCATTCTGCAGGGACTTCCCCTGCTTCTGGGGACAAGAAAGTGATACCCCTTTTAGCCAGGGCCCCGTGGGCAGTCTGGGATCTCCCTGGGGTCTCCCAGATTTCTCACCCAGGAGGGCTGTTCACTGAGAGGTCAGCAGGCAGCCAGCGCTACAGCCTGCTCTCTGAGCTTCAGCTCTGTCACCACCGCCACCCTTTGTGGGCTTCTCATGACAGCTTCCACGTCACGGGCACCTACTGTGTGCCAGACATCACTTCACACTTCACACCACTGCAGCCCAGAGCTCCTCGTTCATCACTTTTTCAATAAGGAACTGGAGGCTTTGCCTACCCAGCTGGGAAATGACAAGAGTGTGGGCTCAAACCTCCACCTGGCTAGTTCCACAGTCCACAATCCTTCCACTCCATCGAATGCTTACGTGATGATTATTCTGGAAACGGGGTCACTGCCAAAACTAACCTCGGGTTCCTGGTGCTGGGAGGGCCCTGCACTGTCCCAGGCCAGGCGGTGTGTGGATCCTGGGCGCTGGAGGACCAGGCTGGTGACAAAGCCCCTTTCTAAGGCACCCACCTGAAGGAGGAAGAAGGGATCCTTGCCTGGCAGGCAGGAGGGCTGTGGCAAGGGCCTGCATCCTGTCAGGGAGCGGGCATTTCCTCATTCAGGTGACACAGCTTAATGAATGGGGATAGTGAACTTCGTCTCTGTTTATATGGCAAACTTGACCTAGCAGGAGTGTTACCAGGGCCTCGAAGTTTTAATCCTTTTGTTTACATTAAGAGGGTTTGGTGAAACCGACATTGTCTTAATGCTGGAAGCACATTTCAGCTGTAGGTCTGCCCTCGGTCCTGATACAGAAGCCAGCTCTGGGAACTAATCATAACATTCAGAGCTGCAACATGGGGTGACTCATTTCAGAGTCACCGACAAGCCGTCTGCACCCCCTCTTGGTCATGAGTGGCTGTGGGTCGCTGGACCGGCTTTGGAAGTCTTCAGGAAGAGGACGGGTAAGAAGAGGTAACCCGTGCTGAGTCTGCACAGTACGCAGCAAGCACTTCACATGTATTAACTTGGTTAATCTTCCCAACAACAGGGAGGTGGGCAGAATGATTATTGCCACTTTATAGAGGAAGAACTGAGGCACGCAGAGCCCGGATACACTGTTTAAGGTCACACAGCCATTAAGGGGCAGAGCTTGGGAGTTGAACCCAGGCAGTCTGACTAGAGTTGGTGCATGAGGTCTGGAGGACCAAAGACCAAAGGGTTCATGTTGGCTGTCGGCAGGTGATTTTCTTTAACTTTTTAATTTGCCTTTCTTAATTTTCTACAATAAATGTTTTGGGGGGAAAGGCAAAAACAATAGAAGGATTTCTCTAGAAAA
Organism: Felis catus; assembly: GCF_018350175.1. Classification (NCBI taxonomy): domain Eukaryota; kingdom Metazoa; phylum Chordata; class Mammalia; order Carnivora; family Felidae; genus Felis; species Felis catus. The sequence goes on from NC_058377.1 coordinate 86,088,036, forward strand.
AAATGAAGGTCGTTAGCTAGTGCGTATTGCACAGGGCTCTCTCTGTCCCGAGGGTATTCGCAGAAAACCAGATTGGAGAGATCACCGTGCCTCCGGTCGACAGATGGCAGACAAATCATCGACAGAAAATGAGGGGTTTGCTTATATACTCATTCGGGTGTTGATTCAATCATTCATTCATTCCTCCAAAAAAGTATGGAGGCCCTGCTCTGTGTAGGCACTGTGCTAGATGCTGGGGAAACAACTATGCCCAAGATAAGGTCACTGCCCTCTGGGGGATCTTAGTCACAGAACGGGGGAGCCTGGGGACAGGTTGTGCTGTCAGTTAAGCACCAGATAATGTGTTAAGGGGTATAAGAGTTCACAAGTCTGTCTCCTCCACCAGATTTTGTGCCCTTGAGGGCAGAGAGACTGGTACACATACCTGCCATATATTGCAACTGTTGATTCATTTATGCATTTTCACTTTACCAGATGGTGGTTGAACATACAGGGTATACGACAAACAAACAGCCCAAGTGGTCATTTCTCCAGGTTGAAGGAGGCAGAGAAGAGGGTGGTTGGAAAAAATCTCCATAAAGACTTGAGCAGAGGCTTAAGAGTTGAGAACGTTTTCAGCAGGTGTGGAAGGTAGGAGAAACTGCTTCCAGGTAGAAGGAATAGCATAGGAAAAATAACAGCCATGTGAAACCTGCCTAGAAATTTGGGGGTAGTTCCCTACGGCTGGAGCAGGGGGTGCGTGGATGGAGTGCAGAGTCAAGGAAGAACGGACCAGGAGAAGCCGTCAGAGCCCAGATCCTGGTGGCTTTTGTCAGCCTTGGGACTGGCACTTAAATGTGGTTAAGCTACAAGGAGAGACAATCAAAGGATGGAGTGAGGCTGTATGTGTAGACAGGGCCTAGGGCATACGAAATGAGCCCTTCCTTTCCCTTTGGTGAAGGAATAAAAGGCTAGGAAACTAACAACCTTCAGCACCTACTATCTGCCAGGCCCTGTGGTGAGTGCTTTGCAAGCCTTTAATTCCTACTCTGGCACATATCAGTAGTCCCCTTTTCCAGGTGAGGAAACGGAGGCTCAGAGCAGTTAAGTGGCAGAGGTGAGATTTGCAGTGAAGCGCATCCAGTTCCAAAAGTATTTCTCTTGACACTGGAGCCAGACAGAACAACTTAAAGGGGAATTAAGCTTTTGTCCTTGCAAAGCGTTTCGTGTACCTAGGCTCATTGGATTCTCACCGTGACATTGAGTGGTAAATTGGGCAAGTATCATCATTCTCGTTTTCAGGAGGAAAACTGAGTCACAGAGAGGTTCACTGACTACGTGACAGTGATTTGAGAGTTTCAGGATTAGAGACGTCCAAAATACAAAACAGACACCCGTCTGAAAACCACACATGGAAACAAAAATAACCCCGAGACGGTTTCTCAGTGCAAAGGGGCAGTTGTGAACATGCCACAGGCTCACATGAGAAGCTTCGCGTGTGGAGGTTTGCAGCTGGAATAGCCGGAGGGGCCAGTCCAAGTGGCTGAGCTAATCCCTTCCTCTGCCTTCTGCCTGCTTCCTCTGTCACTTTCGGGGCCCCTCCTGAGGGGCCATCTGCAGATTCTCCACGGAATCCCTCATTTAGCTCTCGAGACCCAGCACAAGCCTGGGTGCAGAATGTTGGTGCAATTTTGACAAGATGCTCACAGAGGTTCAGTGACTAGTTTTAATTAGGCCATCTTTGTTTACGTTTGATGTTTATCAGCTAATTGGCATGGCAAGGTGTGAGTCACACAGCTTTCCCCTGGCATGGAATCAGTTTGTCAGAGAAAAAAACCAGGAGAACAAATGATCCCAATTATGAGAGAACCCACCGGGCTAATTATCATTCCACTAAGGACAGAACCTACCCCCTCCTGCTGCTGCTGCCGAGGCACCAAGTGCCCTGGGATCCCCTCATCCTTCCCCTAGTTCCAGATATCCAGAAATCTGGGATCCAGGCTCCTAGCTGGCTACCCGGAGATTTATTTTCTTGAATTCAGAACCCAGCCCTAACCCTAACCCTCAGCTCAGACACATCAGGGCAACATTCCCCCTTTAGTCTGAGATATTTCTCCCCTGCAGCCCAGTCCACGAATAACAATGACTTTTCTGTCTGTGTAGTACTTTTTCTGCGTGTGCTGGGCACTACTGGAAGCACTTCATAATTCTTTTTCCCAGCAATGTGGTCATGATTCTCTCCATTTTACAGAAGAAGAGACTGAGGCAGGCAGAGATTAAATAACTTGTCCAAGGGCAAGCAACAGAACTGGGATTTGAGCCCATTTGAACTGTCACCATAGCACCTGCTCTTGACCATCAGTGATTCTTGAGGGGTCAGAGAGCCCCCAAATCAATCAATCAGAATTCTTCAGGCGGATTTCTGTGGCCAATTGACTTCTAGAATAATGTTGTCTAGACCTTTTTGCAATGATACAAGTGTTCTGTGCTATCCAACAGAGCAGCCCGTTAGCCACTAGCCACATGTAGTTATTGAGCAAGTGAAGTGTGGCTAGTGGGACCGAGGAACTGAATTTTAAATCTTATCTAATTTTAGTCGAAAGAGCCACGTGTGGCTTGTGGCCACCAAGTCCGGACAGCACAATTCTAGCTGGTCAGCACTCATTTCTCCAATACAGCAGCTCCCTGATCAACCCTGTCATTGTGCCCCCACCCCCACTCCCCTGCAGCTTCCCGGCCTCCCGGTGGGCTCTCTTGGTAAAGACAAGGATGCAGGTCTTTCCATTTTCTGCATTCTGTGCCCCTGATTTGTAAGCCCCCTCCCCCCCATCCCCAGAGGAGCTCGTGTGGAGGAATGCGGTTCCGCTGCCCTTGAGTTGAATGATGATCATGGACCTTTGGAATGTCCACAAAGCCCCGCACCCTCGGCCTCCCCGGTCTCCCTCCTTCACCGGGGTAACAGATGGCCCCAGCTTTCACCAGCCGGGCCTGAGCACATTGTCACTCCCAGCTGAAAGTGAAATATTCAGTGGCATTTAAATTAAATAGACTCTAATGCTTCAGTAATATTAATTACGTTTTCATTCATCCCTGGCCTAATAAATCAATGCGTAAAGAGGGGATGCTCGGGAGGCTGGCAGCCGAGTGGGGCCACTGAGCCTTTGTGTGAGCCCGCACACAATGCCCCCATTCTTACCGGGCTGCGCTTGCCCCTGCAAACATCTGTGCTCAGCCCCTCTTGAGGAGGAGCCAAAGTGGTAACATTTACACTCTGCTCGTCCAATTTGTCCCTACACCAGGGCCCGAGTCAACGGGAAATGTGAAGGCCACACTGAAAATAACAGGCAGGACTGGGATGTGTGTGTGTTTGGAGATGGGTGGTTTGCAAAATTTCTGGGGCAGAGGGCTAGGGGACTGGTGGACAGAGGAAATGGTGTTGAGACTTCCCTGGGGGACTGTATTAGATCAGCTGTAACCATGGAGGAAGGAGGGCAGAAGGGAAGGAGGGAAGGAGGGAAGGAAGGAAGGAGGGAGAGAGAAAGGGAGGGAAGGAAGGAAGAAAGGATGAGAGGGAGGGGAAAATAATAACAGCTGCTATGGAATGAGTGCTTACTCTGTACCAGGAACTGTGCTAAGCACTTTTGTGCGCATTCTCTAATGTATTCCTCACAATGACGTGAAATAGCTACTATTGTTGGCCCATTTTACAGATGAGGAATTCATTTGTGGTTCCAAGAGATTAAGCAACTTGCTGTGGTGCCAGCCCACGCCTTTCTGACTCCAAAGCCCACAGTCTTCACCTCTAAGATCTACTTCTACCAGAAGACAATACAGAAGAAGGGAAGGAGTCTCTAAGGGTGTGGTTTAAGTGGGGGACAGGGGGCCAACTTCTGAGAAGTTTGCAACATTCCCTTCATTTCTGAGGATTTTGCCTTTGGGGAGGTCTGTCCCTGAGCAGTGCCTCCACCCCACTCTGGGGCTATACATATGTAAAAGAAGCCAATAAAACAGTCCAGAGAGAGCCGGCCCTCCTAAATCTTCAGGGGACAAAACCTCCCACTTGTGATGCTTCAAAGCTGCCCAGAGCTACCAGTTTACCCCCAGAAGTCCTGACTCAATGCCTCTGATTGGAAAATAAATAGCCTTGCACATAAAAACCGCAGGCCAATTGTGAGCCCAGGAATGGGAAAGTGCTTTGCTTAGACCACTGGGGCCAACCTCAGAGCCCGACTTAACCCAGGCGGCCTCTCCTCAAGGAGATGGAGAGCCAGGGAGACAAGCCTGGGTGAAAATGGGAATTTAAAAATGGCTCCTTAGAAAGATTTTATTTTAAAAATTAGGATAATTGACACATAACATTGTATTCGTTTCAGGTTTACAGCATGATTTAATATATGTGTATATGGTAAAATGATAGAATTTTTTAAAGCCAGATTGAAAACATAATACATGTTAAATTCTACAAAAATTGCATATTTCTTGTAGAAAAATCAGAAAATACATATAAACAGAAGGAGTGGAAAACATCAGCTGAGTTTTTGAGCCCAAAGCTCACATTTGGTGCTTTTCATTCTAGAGAGCTTTCTCTACCAATACTGAGCAAAAATGGGACCATAAGATGCAAACCACATTGTAACTTGCTTTCTTCCCTTCCATCAATATGGCACAAAACTTTTCTATGGCACGACACAGATAGGTCCACTATTGTATTTTGAATGACTAGTTTTGCAACGTATGAATGAAACACAGTTTATTTAATCAATCCTCAAATGTGGAATGTTTGGGTTTTTTTTCTATTTTTTTCCCTTTCACAAACAATGCTATAATGAATTTCCTTGAGGCTAAGTTGGGTGCACAGACATTCCCAGGAAGTATCTTAGAATAAATTGCTCAAATAGAAATTACTAAGTCAAAGTAGATATATATATACATGCATACATTGAGGGCAGAAATCCTGAGTGTCTAAACAAATGGTTTGTAGATCAAGTCCCAACCCCAGACCCAATTTCTACCCAGTGTAAATATTCTCACCCTCCATCATTTAAGCCTGATACTTTAAGGCAGGTTTGACTGTGCAAATCCAAGCTTTGGACCCTTCTGGTCATCTCGGTGATGATGGCTCAGCCCCTGCAGCTCAGGAAGCAGCTGAGCAGAGTGCCCCAGACTAGGGTCCTTGGAGTCAACTAGATTCAGCACCGGTTTCACTTCCAACTGGCTGTGTGCCTTAAGGGGAATCGCCCAACCGCTCTGAATTTCAGGTTCCTCATCTTCAAATTTGTGGGCGGTGCTTTTATTGATCTTATTTATGTGAAGCATAAACATATATAAAACACGTAGTACAGTGCCTGATACAGTAAGTGTTCATCAGACATCTGTAACTATACTGTTATCATATTGACATATTAATGTGCTATTCAACCAACATCTTAGTTATTCAAGTTCTTGGATTTTTCTTGGAGGCAGCCAGACAGACCATGAATTGCACCCTATTTAAATCTGCCTGCATCACCTAGAAGGTGACTTAGTTCAGTCTAATATCAGTTGAGGCCTTGCCATAAGCTGAACACCGTATTACACTCTCTGGAGGGAAGACTGATGAATGTGCTTCTGGGAGCTCATCGGCTAGTGGGAAGGCCAGAAACATACATCAGTAACTCAGATCTAAGGCAGCATGTTGCCAATGACATAATGAGAGGTGCAAATAATGTGTGTGGATGAGGCATCTCAAGGGGCATCTTATAGGAGGAGGGATTGGAGGTGGAGCTCAAAAAGGTCCAGTAACTGGTCCAAATCACACACTTACTACGATGGGATCAGACTTTAGGTCTGGATGATTAAACAGTTCATGTTTATTTACTCAATACTAGTAAACAAAGAAAGGTCAAAGCTACTCTAAAGTAGACTAAGGCTGCCCAACAGAATTTGCTACAGTGACAGAAATGTTCTGTATCTGATATGTGCAATATGGTGGCCACTAGCCACATGTGGCTACTGAGCACTTGAAACGTGGCCAGTGTGGGCGAGGGACTGAATCTTAAATTTTATTTAAATGTGCCTAGCTAGTGGCTACACTGTCCTGGTGGTTGGACAGCATAGGTCTACATTGAGGGAACTGATTTAAAGAGAAGGGGTAGTGTTGAAGATCAAAGTTATCAATGACTAGGAAAGAGAGGTTTTTAGAAAACAAAAGTGAAAAGGAAAGCAGATCCTAATTCGAGAGGAACTGTTAATAGTAATTTAAAAATAGTTTTCATGGAGACCCAATATTTTTCTACCCCTGGAGGAATGCATCCATTTGGTTGATGTGCTCCGACCATGCTATCTTTGTGGCTCTTTGTCAAACAGCTTGGGGCCAAGCCAAAGCCCATGGGGAGGGCTCCCTTTGGCAAATGCATCCCCCCTTCTTCTCTGTTTTGTATTTGGCATTAAACCGAGTAACTGTCTCATGCTGAAACCACCACACGTATCTAATTCCCATTTTGTTCTCTGTCAGACTCAGGCAGAGAGCTGATAGAATAGCTGACACTTTCAGGTCAGAGAAAACTTCCTATCTGTAGTTTTTAATGGCTGGAGCTGTGCAAAGACACACCAGGCACACTCAGGGGGAGGTGAGTCTCCCATCAGGAGAAGAGTTCAAGCATGGGCTGAACAATCAGGGGTACATTGTATCCAGGTTGTGAATGTCAGATGAAAGCGAAGAGGTAGTTGGAATAAAAGGCCCTTTATGTTATTTCTAACCCCCAAAGTCGCACTCTTTGTAAAGGAGACACTGTAGGGCTGTAAAAATCCTCATCTCTCCATATACCATAATCAAGATAGACTGGGACCTCACTGAGGTCAGAGTTGTGCCCCTCTATTATTGGGCCAGGCATGGTACGTGGCACATGGAAATTCAATAAATCGTGATTATTGCTGCTGAGAGATTATTCAGATCTTGATGTCTTAGCCTAAGTATAAAATGTCAACCTTCACTTGATAAGAGTAAATGCACTAATGTAAATTCAGTGCAAATTTGGGTTAATGTCTAAGGACCAAACAACCATCCTATGTAACTGTATCAAGTACCCCATGTATGCCTCACCCTGTTAGGTAAAAGAGAGGGAGAGGACTCACAGGTTCAGTGTTTACTCTGGGCTTGTACCATGGTAGGTGCACACACTTTATAGTATAATATCTACAAGCTTGGAACAGGGATTAATATCCCCATTTTATAGATAAAGAAGCTAAGGCTTGACAAGGAAGTAAGCCGAAATCACATATAGTAAGTGGCTGAGGCAATAGTCAACAACCTTTAGTCCTAGCCCTATACTGGTTAATAGGGCAGGTGGATTAAAATTTATATAGGTAGGTTCGCTGTTGGTAAGGACAGGAGTGTTATGGACATCTCAACACTGGTGAAGTAGAGAAATGTCTTCTCCCTCTTTGTCAGAGAAATCGTCATGTCCTAGTGGGTCATGATGATTTAGGACCATTGTAGGTAACCTCACCTTCTCAGCTCGCCCCCTCTCGCTCTAATTTTTAAAAGTTCATGGCTGACAATGGAAGCTCATAAGATTCGGGTCTTTAAACTTCTAAAGAATTCCTTCAAATGAAAATGCTTTTTTTTTTTCCAGTTCCCTTCCATCGACCAATTTGCAAAGCCCACTTAAGATGTATGAACCAACACTCTGTCGCAAGGGGCAAGAACCCAATACAAAGTAGTTTAGTTATAAAAGTGGCTCATGATCTTGAAACGACAAGACTCCGGACATGACTGATGCAGGTGCTGACACGATGGTATTAGAAATGTGTCTCAGGTACCTTTTGGCTCTTCTGTCTTCTGCTTTGGCTCCATTATCAGGAATAGACACCAGATCTATGTCTTACTTGCTTAGTGTCTTCAGCAGAGACAGTGCAACTCCCCCCCCCACCCCAGTAGTTCTGGCATTGAAAGAAATGTAGTGCAATAAATGATGTGGGAACTGCGAGCTGCCTCAAGCTACAGTTCTGTGCTGGGTCTGACAGATGTCAAGTAGTGATGTGTTTCCCTTGAAATTTGAAAATATCCCGAGGCAACCCTGAGGGGTCCCTCTGGCACCCCAAGGAGCCTCATTGCTCAGTTTGGGATAGAAGGCTGTTGGGTTGCCCTCTTCCCTTGCCTGACCTGCTGCCTTTCTCCTTTTCCTAATTCCTGGTTTCATCTCTTCCTGTTACAGGGTAGTGTTTTGAATCCCATTCTTGGTATGTGTTAATGTATCACTTTAATCGGGTTACTTATTCTTCCTAACCCTCAGCCATCTCTTTGATAAAGGGTGACTACGGTATCCATCTTGTAGGGCTGTCCTCAGAACTAAAGAAGATTGTATATTGAATATGCTGAGCACACTGCCTGCAAGATCATCCATACTCAGAGCTGTAGCTATCGTTTCTCTTACTATTACTGTTATCAGTATTAATACATGGGACAGAGACATCATCCTTTGGCTCATCTGTGAATGACAGAAATCTCAAAATAAGTGGCTTAAGTGAAATAGAATTGTATTTCTCTTTCATGCAAAAGTTCAGGAAGATACTCCTGGGTTGGTATGATGCTACCTGTTGCCAGGGATGTGGACTCTTCTACCTTATCTCCATAGCTCCATTTCCAAGGCACCCTCATGGCCCAACAGGGCTGCTCTAGCTTCAGCCAACATGTCTCACTCTAGCCAGAAGAAGGAAAGGGGAGGAGAGATTCATGATCTCTTTCTTCCCGGAAATCGCATACCCCAGTCCTGCACCAATCGTAATGCCCAGAACTCCAATCACACACTTAGCTGCAAGGGACATGGAGCAATATAATGTTATTCTGGATGGCCACGGTGCCCAACTAATACAAGTTTTATTCCTATGGTGAAGGGTAAGCTCTGCCCACAGCAGGGCAGCGAGAAACAACCATGGAATCTGGGTTCACTGTGGATGATGCAACTCCGAGAAAACCTTGCTTCTGCTTCAGGGGAAATACTGGGCAATATTTGCCACCTGAGGAACATAACACTGACTCCAGAATTTTTGAGAAAGCTGGACATTAAAACTCAAGTCTGAAGCTCTCTTTCCTGAGCCAAAGAGCGTAGTTCAGTCTTTCCCCTCCTGCTGCCAGTCTGGGCTGAGGAGAGGCAGAGCACTGGCCCCAGGCAAACTTGGTTTGAGGCCAAATTCCAGAACTCTTGGGGCTGACTGGCAGCCACTCTGTCTGAGCAACCTGGGGGATCCTGAGAAAAGAATGAACATCCGAATCCCAGAACAAAATCAGCAGTGATGATGCTTCTGCCGCCCGGGTCTGGCTGGGAGGCCGCACGGTGGGGAGGATGAGGTCATGGTGACAAATGAGAGAAGGGGGAGAGCTCTAGAATGCAGCAAATGTGCCCACGAGTGAGTGAGAGCCGGGAGCCCAGAGCACAGCCAGCGTCCAGCCCTCCTTCTGCCATCACTCTCTGTGCTTTTGGACTTGAGTCTATCCAGCCAGAAGACAGAGGCACATCTGCCGTCCTCTCTGCTGTGTAAGGTTGCTGTCAGCAGGAGCGAGGTTTAGGAATGTCCAGAAAGTGAATGGAGTTCCCAAAGAAAAGGAGGTCTGGTTGCCAGGGGTTAGGGGGAGGGAAGGATAAAAAGGCAGAGCACAGAAGACTTTTAGGGCAGTGAAAATATTCTGTAGGACCCTGTGATGGTCGATACAGGTCAGTATACATTTGTCCAAAACCCAGAGAATGTGCTATACCAGGAGCGAACCCTAACCCCTACCCTAACCTCAACTATGAACTCTGGGTGATGATAATGTGTCAGTTTGGTTCACTGATTGTAACAAATGTACCTCACTCGTGGGAGATGCTGATGGGAGGAGAGGCTGCCAGAGCTGTGTTGGGGTGGGGGGAGAGCCTTTTTCTTTAAAGAAAGATAGTGAAAGAAGTTGACCTTGGGAGTCATATTGCCAATTTGGGGCTGAGTAAGGAGTTACTGAGCAGCTATTGAGAAGAAATCAACCATGTGTACTCCTCATCTGGTCCAAAAGCCAATGATAGGGCTATAAAGACAAGTAATCAGGTACCAGGTAAATAGTAATTATTTATCAAGGCAAATGTAGTAAAAGACATTAAGGAGATCCCAAACGTCCATGTAATACAAAATTGCCCACATCTTGGTGTGGAGTGGTCCATTTGATGGGGATGGTAGTTTAATCTGGAACTTGGACGCAGGAAGTAGATGAAAACATGGCTGTCACATTATCTGAGCTTTATTGGTGTGCCTTTAGTCTTTCCATGATCATTGCCTTTAACTTCTGTATTTAGGAGATGCAGTTATTAGTTTTTTTAATTTTTCTAACATTTATTTATTTTTGAGAGACAGAGCACAAGCGGAGGAGGAACAGAGAGAGAGGGAGACACAGAATCCAAGGCAGGCTCCAGGCTCAGGGCTGTCAGCACAGAGCCTGACATGGGGCTCAAACTCATGGACCGCAAGATCATGACCTGAGCCAAAGTTCGACGCCTAACCGACTGAGCCATCCAGGCGCCCCTGCAGTTATTTTTTGATGATCCACGAGCTCTCTTTTTCAACATTCAGGTTTTCCTGCCCTTTGAAGAAAACCAAGATTATCCACTGCCCTGAAGAAAACACAAGAAGGAGACCATGCCTAGTGTTGCTGTGAAGAGTCTGAGCAGCGCTGTCCAAGTGAACTGTGTGAGATGATGCAATGTTCTTTTTTTTTTTTTTAATGTTTATTTATTCGTGAGATAGAGCATGAGTGGGGGGGGGGGGGGGGGAGAGAAGGAGACACAGAATTGGAAGCAGGCTCCAGGCTTCGAGCTGTCAGCACACAGCCAGACGTGGGACTTGAACTCACAGACCATGAGATCATGACCTGAGCCAAAGTCGGATGCTTAACTGACTGAGCCACCTAGAGGATGGAAATGTTCCAACTGCACTGTCCAATATGTTAGCCACCATTGGGCACTTGAGATGTGACTAATGTAACTGAGGAACTGAGTTTTTTTATTTTTATTTTAACAAATTTAAACTACGATTTTAAATAGCCACATGTGGCTGGTAGCCACTATATTGAACAGCACAGGTCTGGGGTTGTATCCCTCAGTGGTTCTTTTTCTACTGACCTCAGGTCTCTCAGAAGTTTGTTTTGTGTATATGTGCACATGTGTATGTATATGTACGTCTCTGCATGTGTGTGTGTGTGGGGGGGGAAGTGACACGTGCATTAATGAATGTAAGGGAATGCCACAGAACTTCCTGTGGATCCAGTTAAGACCCTCAACCCACAAATATCTCAGACTCAAAATGTTGGAGCCTCTTATTACATGAGGAAACTCTTTTACCTTAAAAAGGCAGAGGACAGAATGGAATCCAGGAAATAAGGCAGGCATTATATAGAATTTCTTTGCTGTACATCTTATATCCATTTTTGTTTTTTAAAAAGGCCAATGCATTTATAATCATATTATGTATAATGGGTCAGGGGATCAGACTGAAGTCTAAGGTTGGCCCTGGCTTTGCCACCAAGTTACTGTGTGAGTCTGGCATGTGACATCCCTCTTTGGGTCTCAGTTTCCCTACAGTTGCAACAGGGATTGAATAAGATGGTTTATAACAATGGTTCATCTCTTTGATATTATCCTAGGCCTAGGCAGAATATACACATTTTTTTTCAATATACGAAATTTATTGTCAAATTGGTTTCCACCCAACACCCAGTGCTCATCCCAAAAGGTGCCCTCCTCAATACCCATCACCCACCCTCCCCTCCCTCCCACCCCCCATCAACCCTCTGTTTGTTCTCAGTTTTTAAGAGTCTCTTATGCTTTGGCTCTCTCTCCCACTGTAACCTCTTTTTTTTCTTTTTTTCCCTTCCCCTCCCCCATGGGTTTCTGTTAAGTTTCTCAGGATCCACATAAGAGTGAAACCATATGGTATCTGTCTTTCTCTGTATGGCTTATTTCACTTAGCATAACACTCTCCAGTTCCATCCATGTTGCTACAAAGGGCCATATTTCATTCTTTCTCATTGCCATGTAGTACTCCATTGTGTATATAAACCACAATTTCTTTATCCATTCATCAGCTGATGGACATTTAGGCTCTTTCCATAATTTGGCTGTTGTTGAGAGTGCTGCTATAAACATTGGGGTAGAATATACACATTTTTGATCGAAAAACAGAAAGGTGGAAAAGCTTTCTTCAGACTGGTCTAAATCTATAGCAGATTAGGTCAAAGTTTGTACTACGTTCCGCAGTCAGCTGCAAAGAAAAAAGGGGCACCGTGGTTCAATCAGCTTGGGGTACACTGGGTTGAGGTTAGGTAGGCTTCTTGACTTCAGAACTTCTCAGAACCTTTAATTTGTTCATGGGCATTATGACCCTCCAGCTGGAAGATCGAGTTGCTGCCTTTCCCAAACTTTGTTGACTCCAAAATGTATTTGTTTGAGGGCATCTTGCAGGAAGGACTAAGTGTGGAACACACTTGGGGAAATGCTGATCTGGAGGCAGTATGAGTAGATTTTTGGGACCCAGCTATCTCCTGAACTTTGACCTCTCCCTGTTGAATGTGCTGAATGTGCAAGGAGGGGGTTCTGCCCTCAGCAGAGGGTCGAATCCTGCTTTCCTTTGCACAGGTGCAGCCCCCCATGGCCCCAGCCCTCTAGCCTCCCCTTGCAGGCTGTTTTGTTCTGGGGCTATCGTGATTTGCAAATTCTTCCTCTAGCTCAAGTGCAAGGACCCGGAACATGCTCCCGCTGGAGGGACAATGTCGACTGAGACCCCCAGCAGTATTGTGACCTCTGTGGGAGCTGGCAGCACCTCGCAGAGGGCAGAGTTTGGCTCTGCAGTTGTACAGTCGGTTGTAAATTCTGCTGAGCTCTATGGATCCATCTGGATGAAAAGGTCTGTATAAATGCAAGATCATTATCATTATCAGCTGTCCCAGTTGGAGCCCAGCGATTCACAAGCCTACAATCAATGGGGCTTTTCCAACAATCCCAATCTACCCAGCTTGAAAAAGGTGTAATTACATGGAGCTGCACGTCCTCTGGAGAGACAGAGGGCATGTCTGTCCCCACGTCTGTCCCCAGAGTGATGGAGAAAGGAAACTCCCAAGCACCTCATTAGGCACATGGACAGAGGTGCCGCTAGGTTCTTCCGAGGCCGGGAAGAAAAGACATCCCGGGTCAACCCAGAACTTTGTCCTAGTTAGACATGAGGGGGTAGCATCACTTCTGCCTCTCTGCAGCCCAGGCGCTCTCAGAGGCACTATGGAGACTCCTTGAGTCGCCTCCTATTTTTTCCTTTTCCTGATTTCATCTGGGATCAGAAAAAACTTGGATGCAGAAAATCTTCCTTTCTGAAACTGCCCACCCACAGCATGCGGAGACCAGGAGAGGTTTCCTACCTGGCAACTCTGAGCTACAGAATGTAAGCCTTAGCTCATTCTTCTAGTTATGTGACTTTGCGTAACTTCCTTAACCTCTCTCAGCCACCTTGCCTGTTAGAATAGAAGGATCTTTTATTCTAATTCTGAGACTTTTGGTGCTATAGGAGGGAGAAGTAAAGAGACACACTTAATTTTTAAAACAAATCCTTCTGTTTCTAATATCCAAAACAGAAGACTGGAAATGATTAAGGTGACTTGAAGTCCTGCTCAGAGTCACAGAGCCTTATTAAGAGTCAGGGTCTTAGGAAGTTCATCAACTTTTCTGCTTCGTACTTGTCTGACTGCAGCCTCCCATCAGCCTCCTGGGCCTCTGTCCTCACAAAAGTAGGAGGGGTTAATGAGCATGTGGTCCCCCCAGGGCCTTGCCCTGATGTTCTGGTGCCCGGATCTCTAATGAGTCAAGAGCCTTTTCCCTGTCTCCGTATAGGCTTTACACACAATGGCTGAGTCATGTCCCCTCCCATGCCTCCCTCCCCCCCATTCTCCTGAGAAAATTACCGGGGAGCGGCTGAGAAGAGAGATGTGGCTAGAAAGGAAACTAAAGGGGGTGGGGGTGGAGAGTGCTTCCCTTGTCAGCTCTAGAGACACAAAGTTCAGGCCACTTTCACTCCCTCCAAACAGTCAATTCTGTCCTCAGGCTGGGGAGTGTCCCAGGACAATGACTCCTTCACTCCGGTTCATTTTTAACTTTTAAAAATGGCTTCTGTGACCCCGCAGGGTGAGACTTTGGCCTTTTGGTGTGAAGGAAGTGGTCATTCTGAAGATATGCTTGACACACACACAAAATTCTCCCCTGTGACCTTGGGCCACATCTCTGATAAATAGACTGGCCGGGTGAGGCGTCCAGCCGACTGACCTCCCAGGTGGCCAGAGTTTTCAGTGGGACCGTGGCTGACTGGATATTTCAGAGCAGCAAGGGACACCCTTTGCTGTGTCTGGGTGAATAGAATCCAGGCAAGCTTCTAGAGCACCTCAGCCCCAGATTTGGTATCATCTGCAGTGCTGTGGCAAAAATACCCACCAACCCATCCTGGGCAGATGCAAGTGTTCTCCAAAGCAGGTCTCAATTTGGGATAGTGAGAAGTAGTGTTTCTGCTGAAGAATAAGGGCTCTGTCCAACCAGCTTACTTGCCCAGGTCCAGTCTTCAGGACTCTGTTTTCCAGCTTCCCATAGTAAGAGAACATGTCTTGATGGGCCTGGTTCATCTATCAGTACACATAGCCATGTTTATGAAGTCTTAATATTTAATGCATTGTGAGTCTAATAATAAAGCAAAATTAAGACTCTACCTCCTGCAGTTCTTAGAAATGAGCTTGATTTATCCCATTCATTAGGCAAGGACATAAATGTCTTTGTCTGGGACCGGGATGTCAGATCTTTAACCTAAGTAGCATTTTGAGTATGGAAGGAGAATGTAAATAATGCTCAAGGCTGTCCTAAAAAAATCACAAAGAAATAACTAGGTTGCCCAGATCTACTAGTGCGTATTTTACAAGCTGTGCGTAGCAAATACAATCCTCATTAGCACTGCTTTTATTTGGCAGTAAACCTTCCCCTGATTCCATTTGTAAACTCGGTACTCAGAATATGAAGGATCTCATTAGCTAATGTCAACTGGTTTAGGAGAGCCTTCCCAAGGTGCCGATTTTTATTCATATCCCAGAGTAAGGGGAGTGCAAATAAGATAAGGAAAACAGGGGAAGGGAAGTAATGTTTGTAAAGGCACAGGATGAGGTGCTCATATGTTCTTCCACATAAGCCTCAGGACCAGTCCCGGAAGCAGATTTTATTATCCTGGGTTTGCAGATGAGGAAACAGGTTTTGAGGCATTAAACCAAGTATCCAAGGTTCCATAACCTCAGAACTAGGATTAACGCCAAGATGTTTTGCTTCTCATTCTCTGTTGTTCTGACGATACCACATGCTTTCTCTTTGCCCTGTTGTCTGTTCCTGGGGCTATTTACTCCTAACCATGTGACCTAGGCTAGTGTTATGCTCATTTTTCCAAGCCTCAAAATTCTGACGCAGTAAACGGAAATAACCATATTTGTCTCACTGGCCTCCCTGGTTGCCATGTGGACAAAATGAGATAATATATGAGAAGGGGAAAGGGAGAGTCTTTCTCTGCCTTCTCTTTAAGGTTTCAGGACAGTCTCCTGTTTGCTTCAGGAGAGGAGAATGGCTGTGGGTGCACAAAGGATACTTATAAACGAGGTGCGATTCTCGAGTAATAAACCAGCTTCTTATACTCCATGCCAGCACATCTCAAGACATAGGAGTTTTAAAAAGCCCAAACCTTAAGATGAAATTCTGTCCCATGGAGACCCTGCAGAGAAGAAAATAATAGATATGAACCACCCTTCCTCAAGCTTCCTCAACTTGATGCACAAAACAGCGTGGCTGGAGGGAGGCTGGAGGTGTGTGATGAGGGGTGGAGGGTGATGTGGTTTTTCCACCAGGTCAGCTCATGGTCTCTGTGACGGTGGGGCGGAATTATTAGAACAGAAACACCCCTGAGCTGTAGCAGCCTAGCGCAATGTTCAGTTGTGACATATACAGTGTTTCATGGAATCCATATTTCTGTCCAATATGGGAAATTTTCAGATTGAACCTCAACCAGCTATTCAGGAAAAGGGAGATAACATGGGACAGAACCACAGTCCCACATTGCAGAGAGGTGGCGGCCACAGTGTGCAGTATGCAGATGGGAAGGAAGCAGAAAGCCACACGACCAAGCACATTTCGAGAGAAGCTGTCAGCGAGAGGAGTAAGGGAAGAGCAGTGGGTATTTTACAGGGTATATCCAAGAGGAGGATCTCCTTAGCATTACTTTTAGCAAAGCCCATATAATTTCTTAAGATTCTTCTTATTTTGAGAAAATTTCAAGTCTGCAAAAAGTTGCAAAAATGTCCCATTTCCTTTGCTTTTGCCATAACCACTGCCATTGTCTGCCTTGCTCATATTTCCATTTTAAACTAGACCAGAGCAAGCCTAATTTAGACTACCCCACTCAGCCCCATAATCCTTCCTCTTTCTGGTAGGACTTGGTGTTAGTTTCTCTCTCAGGCCCGTGATCCATTAAGTCCTTGTCCAATCATGAATGGTTATTGATTATATACTATATGCCAGGTATGATGCTATGAGCTAGAAAAAATACCAATAGCTAATATGCATTGAATGCTTACTATGTGTTAGGTTTGGAGAAAAGTGCCTTTTTACCCATCATCTCATTGAATCCCTGTAACAACCTAGGGAGGTAGGTTGTGTTATTATCTCTGTGTTACAATTAGGGAAGCTGTGGCTAAGATCTAAGTAAGCTAGGAAGATCTAAATACGCTGATTCAGGACATGAACCCAGACTCTTTAGCCCATCTTCTTACTTATTGGACTTCTTTAGCACTATGGCTGGTCTCTGGGCTCCTATGTTGTTCTCTGTCTAATTATTTATGCTAACTGAAGTCAGTATATGTATGCTATGGTGATCTCTTGGCTTTTATTACTCCTTAAAGTATAGCTTCCCCCACCCCATGGGCTTCTGTGTGCAGGAATGAATTTTTATTTTGGTTCCCACTATCCTGTTTTGTTCTTGCTATCCAAATTCTCAGGAATTGGGCCCTTTCTCTCAGCCACAGTATATGACAGGCTAGCCCTGGAGAGACTTCCTGGTCAACAGTTGGCTGCCATCTGACCCAGATTACTATAATCCTGGATTCACTATTAATGAGTGCTTGAGGACTGGCAGGTCCCCTTGGAAGCCACCAGGTTGATATTTGGCTAATTTTCATGAGCTGCCCATGCTTTTTCTCCATGAAAAGGTTTCTCCAGAAAAAGTTTCCTGGGGAAGGTGGCACATGGATTTTGAAAGCTGTTAATCTAAAAGTCATGGGGGAAAAGTCACTCATGAGTGGAGAGAGAAATTAAACAAGACTGCTTCCAGGAACATAACCCAGTATGGATTCAGTCACACAATGATGCTTTGTATCCATCATTTTGGTGGCATCTCTCTTTCTTGAAGAAGTTGGCTTTGTACCACAGCCCACGGAAGAGGCCAAATTTATTAGACACATACAGACAGTAGAAGACTGACCTTTAGCACAAGGAGCTGATAAACACATCACCCCTTTATTAGAGGCCGAGGAAAAGTTGGTAACTAAGAAGTCACCAAAAAAGGTCAATGCTTCTAAGATTTTGTTTTGTTCTGTTTTACTCTCTCTCTCTCTGGTCAAACAAGGACAACTGTTATCTAAGTGCCTGAGAGGCAGCAAGCAGGATGGAAAGACCATGATCCAGAGAGCACTAGGAAAATCAGTAGTTCATTCTCTAGGAAAAACGGAAGGTGTTCCAAGTCAGGGATCTGAAGGTTTGCAGTTTTGAAAATAGCCAAAGGTGGCAAAGAAGAATCCATTGTTCACATTGGCAGGCCATGGCAGACTGATGAACTTGCTAGAGTTTTCAAGGAAAGCAAACAGTAACCCTCTGCGTCATTCTTATCAAGTTGGGGATACTTGCTGGTCACCTCAGATAAGGTAGACTGATCTTTAAGATCAGCACAAGTAACATATGAGCAACCTAATTTTTAGTGCGTGGGAATGTGGACCTATTGGACTGAAAGTGAGCTGGGAGGTTGTCAGTCAGTTTGCTATAATTTCAAAATCCCTGGCTTTGCCAGCTGCCTTGAAGTGGGAGTAGAACCCAAGAAAAGTAGCTGGATGCAGGGTTTGCTAAGTACACAAAGATGACCCTTACAGAGATAATCTCCTCCATTCCTTATTTCTTATGGGACCCTACACTTGATGAGATCTCAGTATTTCTTTGGAGGGAGTAGAGGTCAAGGTGGGGTGCAGTGGGATTTATTATACCTTTCCTTTCCATCTCTATCAACTAGCATCAGCTTCTGTTGGAGGGAAGAAGCTTTTTGTTTTCCCTGCCTCTTTTGTCTTATGTTGCAAGTTTTAAAATTTGTCCAATTTCTTGAGAAAATGCTTCAATCTGTTCTTTTTTCTAAATTGTTTAAACTGTTCTTAAGATCCTGAATTTCCACCTTTTTCCCACCAGACTTTGTTTGAAAGCTAAGAATAGCAAGCAGGGTTCTTAAAGCAAATTTAGGACTAGCAGAACAAATTTCTTGATTCTCAAGGGGACTACGGGCAGCTTGATACAAATAAATGATAAATTGATCATTGATATCCTAGGAACCCTTCAGCCCAAGACATGTCTTGATAGTTTTCTCTGACCTCCTAGGTCCTTTATTTTGACCCACTGGAGAATTAATAGCTACTCCATCCTTCATCCCAGTGTTTCTCTATCTCTGTCTCTGTGTGTGTGTGTGTGTGTGTGTGTGTGTGTGTGTGTGTAGATAGAATTCATTACACTGCATTGCAATCAGTTGTGACCTCCTTAAGAAGAAAGACTACACTTTTTTTCATTTTTGTGTGCTTGGAACGCAATAGGTATTCAGAAATTGTTAGTGACTTGAATTACATTTGCATGCACCTGCCAAAAGCAAAATTCTTTAGAAGGGAATATGTGAAATATAAACTTTCATGAAGATGCTGTATTGATTGATCGATTGATTGTCAAGATTTCTCATAAGTCACCTCATCTTGCTCTCTATCAGAACACCCTACTTTCCCCTGGGAGTTTCAGCAAACCTCTCTGATTCTTGTCAAAGATGAATTCCCTTCTATGGCATTCTTAGAAATATAGTACAATAATTTAAACACTTTTAAAATGAAGCAAACTCCTCCAACATGTCTGACATATCTGTTATTATTACCACCTTCAAAATATACGAATGACATGACATGGTCCAGAGATGTTTTTTTTTTTTAAAGTAGAATTCAATTAATTGAAGTAATCCTTTGGAGAGGTGGTTTTTCCCTTATCAGGGTGTTTCCCCTTGTATTTTTTCAGAAGATTATTATTTGATCATGAGGAGAACAAATTTTTGACCTCAGACTTAATCTGGACTTTGGACTCTTCCCCGTGTTTTTTTCTTTAGCATATGTTGGTGTTAGGGAATTGATCTCGCTTGTACCTTGTCTGAGGCCCTAGGAGTCCATATATAGGGAAGCTGTGTCCACTTTGCAATAAGAGAGACATCTCATGCAGGGATTAAGAGTATGGGACAGATTAAGGAGATTTATCCCTTTAAGCATGAAAACTTTTCTATTATTTTAATTATCTTAGATGGAAGTCTCTTTCAAATACATTACACGCTTACCCATCTTCCTTTTTTGTCTTTTCCTTGCTGATTTCTTCAGTTCTCAGGGTTACATGTAGCTTATCCTTTTTCCCCCAGTGGCTCAGGGCAACATTGTAACAGAGGCCCCAAGGCTCTTTATTTCTAGATAAGCATCTGGGATTGACAGGCTTCCCCTACCCTTCCCGCCTGCCCCCAAAATGAAAATAACTATTTTTTGATTAAGAAATAATAGATATTTGTTGAAAATTTTAAATAATATGGAGCTGTATAAAATGAGAGGATAACTTGGAACGTATCCTTTCAGAACTTTTAAGTGCATAAAAACACATATCATTTATTAGCTGTATGACCTTTTTTTGAGCCACTATTTCTTAGTCTATAAAACGGGGATAGCAATCTAATAGGGTTGTTGTGTCAATTGATATTTAACAGAGTGTCTGACATATAGCAGGTGATCAGTAAATGTTCATTCTCTCCCTTAACCTTTCCTTTGATAAACTGGTTTACGGAATTGTATGATTTTAAATATTGGTTCCATGGGCTCTGCTTTTAGTGAATATTTATGGAGAAGTGACCATGTACAGTAATGGCGAAGTGATCGAATTCTTTCCATGTGCCAAATCTATTTTAATCCTCACAACTATGAGGCAATTGCTATTGTCTTCCCCATGTCCTAGATGAAGGAAATGAAGCTTAGAGAAACTAAGGAATTTGTCCAGGGTTAGAAAGCTAGAGCCAATGCCGGGTAACACCAGGATTCACATGGAGGAAGTCTGACACCAGACCCCATATGCTTAATCACCACATTGTTTTGTCTCCCCAAGACTGCAAGAATATAAGAAAAAGTATGCCAAGTATCTGGTTGGGAAAATAAAATCTGCAGGTGCACATAGGTCACCGGTTCCTAAGTACAGTCTTCCTTGAGCTTACCCTGTCTCGTGGCTTCAGCATGGCTCCACAGGCTCACTCCTGCCTCTCCAACTCTGACCTGGACCCTCCCCTACTCCTGGGGCCTCCATTCTTACTGCAAATGACCCACTCAAACAAAGTCTTCTCCACCAACGCCATTTCCATGTCCCCATCCATTAGTGATTCCATTGCTTCTCCCCTCTCAGGCCTGGACTCCTAGCATCATGCTTCCCTTTCTTGGCCTCTGTTCTCTTCTGTAACCACACTGTTCTTTTATTCTTCCTTCCTTCCTTCTTTTCTTTCTTTCTTTCTTTCTTTCTTTCTTCTTCTTCCTCCTTCCTTCCTTCTTTCTTTCTTTCCTTCCTTCCTTCCTTCCTTCCTTCCTTCCTTCCTTCTTTTCTTGCTCCCTCCCTCCCCTCTTTCTTTCTTTCTTTCTTTCAAAAGATATTCTAGTTCAAAAGTTAGTCTTCATTTCTAACCAGTTCTTTCAGTCAAGCCTTTGTTACCACATGCCTGGATAATAACAAGAACTTCACGTCTACTTTTCTCCACCCACTTCATTCAGCCCACCCCCATAACACAACCATTCCTTGTCTGTGATATCACACTCAAGCTGGGCTCTGATGCCCCTTTATTTTCAGACTCATTTTCTGCTGCTCTACACTTGAAATGTCCGCCCCAGATCTTACCTGTCACCATCTCCTCTGCGACCTCATGTTCACTCCTGCCCCCAAGACTTTGCTACTTAGGTGGCCACTTCTAATGTGTCTCCCACCCCGCCCTACCCTTACTCCTCTGGAGAAAATTGGAACTGGAAGACTTTTAGGAGACAGACCACTTACTCAGATTTTTCAAAAAATGTGTCCCTAGAAGCTGCCTGTTTAAGATTCAACTCAAAAGATACTTTCTTCATGTCACTGATCCTGACTCCTTTAAAAAAAAAAAACATATGGGGCGCCTGGGTGGCTCAGTTGGTTGGGCATCCGACTTCAGCTCAGGTCATGATCTCGAGGTCTGTGAGTTCGAGCCCCGCATCAGGCTCTGTGCTGATGGCTCAGAGCCTGGAGCCTGTTTCAGATTCTGTGTCTCCCTCTCTCTCTCTGACCCTCCCCTGTTCATGCTCTGTCTCTCTGTCTCAAAAATAAATAAATGTTAAAAAAAAAAAAAAAAACATAATCCTTATTGTAACCTTCTTTTAATTTTTTTAAAGTTTATTTATTTATTTCGAGAGAGACAGAGAGAGCAAGTGGAGGAGGGGCAGAGAGACAGAGGGAGAGACAGGATCCCAAGCAGGCTCTGCACTGCACTAAGCACAGAGCCTGATGCAGGGCTCAAACTCACAAACTGTGAGATCATGACCTGAGCTGAAACCAAGAGTCAGACGCTTAACCTACTGAGCCACCCAGGCACCTACTGATTCTGGGTCCTTAAAGAACTTGATGTTCTTCAGTGCTTTGGCTAACATTTTCTCTCTTTGCTCAGCTGGGCATAAGCTTTTTGGGTATGGAGACCAGATGTTCTTGTTTCACATCCCCCACAGCACCCAGCACTGGGCCATGTACACAGAGTTTCCTCAGTAGATAGTTATTAATAGATGAATCAGTGAGGCAGACAATTATATAAATTAAGACAGTCCCGTAGGGACTGCAGTAATTAGGAAAAACTTCATGAAAAATCAAGATTTGTGGTGGGCTTTGGAGGATGAACATTCTGATTTTTGGCAAGCCAGGAACAAAAATTTGATCTGCAGAAGGGTTTTTGCACTGCTTTGAGGTGCAAGAGGTGGTCAGGGGGACCTGGGGAGTCCCACCCTTCTCGTATCTTATACAGCATCCATATGCTACTGACGAAATGTGTCTCTCTTAGTCCCAATGTATTCCC
Source organism: Felis catus (assembly GCF_018350175.1). Lineage (NCBI taxonomy): Eukaryota > Metazoa > Chordata > Mammalia > Carnivora > Felidae > Felis > Felis catus. The sequence goes on from NC_058377.1 coordinate 86,110,461, forward strand.
TCAACTCTAGACTTATATAGCCAGGGGCCTGCTGGACAGCTCATCACACAGACATTTCAGATTTCTCAGGTCCCAATCTGGATTCCCGACCATCACGGCTCTTCCCCTTTCCACCTCCTTTACCCAAAGTCTTCCCCATCTCAGTAAGTGGTACCTCCATCCTCCTAGTTTCTCAAGACTCATACCCCGGAATCAACTTTGGCTCGTTTCTTACACCCTTGACATCCAATCGACAAAAAGTCTTGTTGGTTACACCTTCAAAATCTATCCAGAATCTGACTTCTTACCACTTCCACTACTACCTCCTACCTAGTCTCCCTGCTTTCCTGTTTACCCACTCTGTTGTCTACTCTTAATACAGCAGCCAATGTGAACCCTGGCAAAATATAAGCCAGATCATATCTTAAGACCCAGCCATGGCTCCCCATTTCTCTCAGAGATAAACCAAAGCCCTTACAATGGCCCACAGAATCTGGGGTCCCCAGTGCCTCTTGGACTCCATTTCCTACAGCTGTCCCTTTGCTTACTCCCTTCCAAATACACTGCATGCCTTGCTACTGCTCTACCTGGCTCTGGCCTCAAGACCTTGGAACTTGCTATTTTCTCTGCCTGAACCACTCCTTCCTGAGTGAATCTCTCACTTCCTTCAAGTCTTTGCTCATGCGCAGGGTGGCCATATGTCTGAGCCCGGGAGAGTACTAGTTTGCATCTGTTGTCCCAGTGTAATTATTATGAGCTTCCCTTTGCACTTTTGAAAGCTTCCAGTTCGGAATGAAAGGTAGAGCATGAAGAACATATTAAAATATCATTGGGGCGCCTGGGTGGCTCAGTTAAGCGTCCGACTTCGGCTCAGGTCATGATCTCGCGGTCCGTGAGTTCGAGCCCTGCGTTGGGCTCTGTGCTGACAGCTCAGAGCCTGGAGCCTGCTTCAGATTCTGTGTCTCCCTCTTTCTCTGACCCTCCCCGTTCATGCTCTGTCTCTCTCTGTCTCAAAAATAAATAAACCTTAAAAACAATTTTAAATATCATTGTATGATGACAGATGGTGGCTACACTTGTAGTGAGTGGAACATAACATATAGACTTGTTGAATCACTAAGTTGTACACCTGAAACTAATGTAACATGGTGTGTAAACCATACTCAAATAAAAAAGTTTCCCAGTTTAGACGATAAATTATGTGTTGACTCTACTCAAATATCGCCTTCTCAATGAAGCCCATCCTGATCACTCCATTTAAATTGTACTGCCTAACAGTTGATATTCCCCACTCCATGACCCTGTTCTCTTTTTTTCCATTGTTCTTATTGCCCCTCTAACCTATTATATAATTTGCTTATTGGTTGAATTTATCATTTGTTGCCCATCTCTTTCCCTAGAATGTCCACTACACAAGTGGAGGAATTTGTGTCTATTTTGTTGACTGATAATATTCCTGTCTCCATTCCAGGTCATGGTAGGAATTAAAAAAGTGCTTACTTAAAGAAATAGTACATTTTAGAAGGCAAAACAGGGAATTCCTTAGAACTTTGGATAGTTTATGAGGAAAATAGGCTGAATACATGATAGCAAACTGTCTCAGAAAATTCAGGATGTGTGCTAGTCATACTGACCTGCTTACAAAGGATTTTGAGGTAATTTATTTTTTAAAAAAAGATCAAATTCCTATCTAGATGTGGTGTGAGAAGCATGATCAAGGAGCATGTAGAGAATGGGGTTGGGGAAAGGGATGAGAAGACAATTGTATTGAGAGTTGGGAGGGGGTAAAGTGGTGATTGTTAGAATTGATATAAAACTTAACTCTGAACTTCCTAGCAACCCAGGCAAAAAGGAACGGACAGATTACATACCTTCTGCTCCCTCCCTCATTGTTTGATAAAAAAAAAGAGAGAGGCATCAATTCTGGGAAGACATATACTTCTAGGTTTTACATTGTAAGAGGAAATTATCATATTGACTTTTATAGGTGGGGTAACCACATATCCCAAAGCGCCCAGGACATTCACAGTTTACACATGTTGTCCCAGGGAACTTAATAGTGCCCTCTTTCACGCTTAAGAGTGTCTTGGTTTGGATGAAATAAGGTCCCACTCTTTGTAAAGGACATCGAATAACAGCACAGAAAATGGCTTCAATGCCTACCTTTACAGAGGGGATCAGACAGGTATCTCAATGATCCTTTGTTTTTTTGTTTTTGTTTTTATTTTAGAAAGAGAGAGACAGAGCACACATGCAAGCTGGGGAGGGCCAGAGGGAGAGAAAGAATCTCAAGCAGACTCCATGTTCACTGCAGAGCTTGATTCTACAACCCTGGGATCATGACCTGAGCTGAAATCAAGAGTCAGACACTCAACGGACTGAGCCACCCAGGCACCCCTTAAAATTCCTTTGGAAAGACCAAGGCCTTGGGGATGCATTGGGTTCCTTTGAGAATCAAGGCACTCTTTGAGCAGCACATAGTTCCAGACTTGCTCAGAAGCAACTAGAATTTGGGGAAGCTCCTACTGTCAAGAAATTCCTTCAGCCATCTGGCTCATCATACTTGCATGATGTTAAGGTCCTTGTTTACCAAAAGCTACAATAGCAATGAACCCCTTCTTGTCTCATTTGCTCATCTTTGCTTTTGCAAGTGGCTGGTGAGGTCAGTTGAAGAGTTTTCACTGGATCTGTTTAGGGTGCTGAGGAAGCTCTTGCGCCTGTTGCTTCCTAAATAGGTGTGTGGGTCCCTTTAACAGGGCTGAGTGTGTGTCCCCTCCCTTCCACCAACAAAATTTCTTTTACAGGAACAATAAAATTCAACCACTGTATGCTATATTTACTAGCTATCTGCTGTTTTCAGCAGTGCGACCTGGGTAAGTCCTTTTACTTTTCCAAACCTACATTTCGTCATATGTAAGGAGAGGATATGGACTCTATTTGTATAGTCCCTCGCAGCCTCAGTGTTATAATTCTCCTGTAGATCTGAGATGTTTGTTCAGAGCACAGGCACAGGTATCCATCTTTCCTAAATGCCTGGCACTCTGGGCTGTCAGCACTGGGAGCTCCTCATAGCTCAACCAGTCAGGGCCAGCCTGAGCCCCAGCTACAAAGCAGAAGAAGTTTGCCTACCTCCTTCCTCCCTTCTTCCCCCTTGTCACTCTCCTTTTTCTTGGATTAGGAGGGTCCTTGAACAGTGACAAGGTAAGTCAGAACTAGGGTCCTCATTCAGCTCCAAACCTCAAGAGCTCTCATTGACAAATCTCTCTCTCCAGCTGTTAGTAAGAGGGGACATAACATATCCATTGCAAAAATGTAATACGTTACATGGCACTTACCTTGTGGCACGTGGGGTACCAAGCATTTTGCGCCAATTAATTCTCACAACAACCTCATGAGGCAGATAGGATAATGGATCCCATTTTGTAAGTGAGGCTTGAGTCCCAAGGCAATGAAAAGACCTGCCAAGGGCCACCTAAGTAAGATGTAGCAATGCGGCATTCCAACCCAGGTCTTTGTGCTCTAAAGTGCTCATGCTTAAGCAAGGATAGCTGCTCCATTAGACGCTGGGTCTGTCTTCAAGATGGCCCCCATTCATGTGAGCATGGGCTAACCTGAGAGGAGACCATTAATCTGCCATTTCTTCTAACTTCACATGACCAGTGAAGGGATTTCAAGCCAGGTAGAAGGGGACAGAAAGAAGCTATAGTGTTCAGAGGGCCCTGAGGCCACACCAACTTAAACCATGGCACTTGGGCCATGAGAGAGAAGGAACCAGTCTCTTTGCCCCACAGATTGGGCCAGAGCTGAGCAGTGAAGAGGAGTCTAACACCCTGTTTTCTCACCTCTGCTCCCAGGTTACTTCCTGTTTGACAGCCACTGATGTGGATGCAAAAGGCGTTGAGAGCCTAAGGCCTTGGCACCTCCACCAGATCTGCAAAGGTCAGGCAATCTTATCTAGAACACAACTGAGGAAGCAATTTCCCCAAACACTCTGGGCAGGGAGATGATTTGCTCCCTCTTCTCCCTTTGTGTTTCTTCTTCACAAAGACCCAGCGCCCTGTGCTAGTGAAATCTTTAAAGAAGGGAGGGGATGGGACCTGAGAGGCCTAGCAGCAGAGCGTGGCAGGGAGGACGGCTATGCCTGGTCTGAAGGCTCTTCCTTCACTTGATAGCTTCCTAACCTGAAGTACAAATGAGACCCCCTGGGATCCCAAAATAGCTCCCCTCACAGCTGCTCAGCATCCATTTATAGCACAGCCTCTCTGCAGCCTCGGGCTGCTCCTGAGACGGCACTTCTGAGGTCAGCGCCTGTGAACACCAGACTCAATGTCGTTTTAGAACAGAACTGCTCATAAAGGACCTATTATGGTCCTGTCACTGTTTTTCAGGACTTGTCCCAACCCTCAGAGACTTTAAAGGGCCAAATTTGTTTTGACCCAGAGCCAGGTCACTTTATGTCCAACAATAACCCAGAAGCTCGTCAGGTCCCTTCCTCTGTGTCCCACAGCAGCTGAGGGAGAATGTTCTGCTTCGCAGCAGCAGGACAAACAACCAAATTGATGCTTGGGCCTCAGGCTGAGTAACTTGGACACCCCTAAGGTTAGATCCACCATCAGGCTTTACGTATATAATGTTCATTTCTTAGCAGTGAAAATTGAGGCCATTAACTGACTTTATCTACTCATGTTATTCATACCAATTCTGAATGTCAAATTATAGAGCAAAGAAACACCCCCAACCCCAGTGAGGTGCATTGTATACTTCCTTCTCATACTTGATCTAAAGCAAATGAACTTTGACCTGCTTTTGCACGCGTGGCTTATTTAGAGAGGGATTGAAATAGTCCATTGATAACCAAGTGTAGTTTGCTTTTCCCCTCCTGACTCTTAAGCAGAGCCTCCAGGTCAGGAGTGACCCTGACTGGCCTCTTGTAGTTTAGTTAGCCTCCTTCTGCTTTCTGTGACAGACACGGAACACTTGTCTTCACAAAACAAACATTTTTTTGGTAAAGCACACTGAGGCCTCATATGGAGCTTGTCCACATCAGTTTTTTGGAGGCGGGTTCCTCCTTCCTAAAGTCACTGAATGGGGGCAAGTCTCTCGCTGATCTGCCCTTCCAGAACGGAGGCCTGGAGTGAGCTTATAAGAGGTAGGCCACTGACTAGACACGTCTGCTATGTTGAGGCAATGGAGACTCTGGAGCAGGGTGGCTAAGAACCTGGGTCCTAAAGCCACAGGGCTTGGGTTCCTGCCAAATTTCCATTAAATGCCAGGTGTGTGGCTCCCAAAGAAGCTACTTTGGTGCCTGAGTCAGGGTCTCTATCGGTGCAGGAGCTATGGTAACAGTTTGTTGACGTGAGATATTCACATACAGCACTTGGTACGTATAAGTCACTCAGGTTAACTGCTCATCATTATTATTTTGACCTGGAAACAAATCATATCATGTACGATCTTTGTTGTATCTTATTTTACAGCTTGTGTTTTGTAAAGTTAAACATCTGCTACCACTTCTCATAGCTGAACAAATAAATGGTGACCGTGAAGTGGTCCTCTTCCTGCTCCTCATCCTTCCCTGAGTCTCCTTCCCTTGGAACCTTTGGAGAATGCTTTCCATTGTAATTTGTCACCGAAGGCATATGGCACAGAATGCCAGGGTGGGTCAGGGATGTTGACTTAAAAAAGATGCTTAATGAAACTGCATTAAGCATAAACTTAGATGTATGGATAATAGAACTTGATTTCTCTGTAAATGAACCTAAAAAATTTTTTTCTGTACTTTAAGCTCTCACCCTATAATCTTAGGCAATTCAGCTCCTTTTCTTTCGAAGCAGGAATAGGGTTTTTATGCTGGGGGTGGATTGGGGTTGTGAAATGGGCACCCCTGGGCCTCAGTCATCCTCGTACAGTCCCTCTGGCATCTGTTGTGATGCTTTTGTTTCCTCTGGGTTTGGAAGGTTAATTCTTGGGGGTTACTTCTGCAGACTTCTCATTTGATTTCAAGGGTTCTCCTAGTTTGACTGTTTGTCGGCCGCTTTTGTGACACACTGGGGTTGTGGGGGACTTGGGGAGGTATTTGGGATCCTGTATGTGTTCATGCCACACCTGGGCTCTCAGGAAATCGCCTTGCTACCCCCAACGGTGTCATCCTGTGACCTGCGGGAACTCTGCAAGGGGGCAGTCGTGGAGACTTGCTTGTCTACACACAACCTGTAGCTACGACGGGAAGTCCACCACCACATCTGCGCATGGTTTGGCAGAGGAAATGCTGAAGCCTGGCATTTTCCTGGGCTCTACTCTTGAACAGAGCACAGCCCCTCCCTGACTTACTTGTCTTGACATTAACTCTAGGCATAGGGCACTTCCTCAGGGACCTGTTGACACCTACACTCACTATTCCTTCTCTTACTCTCTTCTCTAGCTCATGGCATCTTACACCTAGGAATAAGAAAACTGATCATGTCCCTCCCCCACCTTTAAAATAGACTTGTTTTTAAAGCAGTTTTAGATTCACAGCAAAATTAAGCAGAAAGTACAGAGAACTCCCATATACCCACTGCCCCCATGCGGACACTGCCTCCCTCACTTATCAACCCCCCACGACAGTGGTACATTTGTTTCAGTCAACGAACCTACAATGACACATCATCAACCAAAGTCCATAGTTTACATTAAGGTTCAGTCTTGGTGGTTTACATTCCATGGGTTTGATATAGTCTCCAGTTTTTTTTCAGTGGGCCTTTGTCCACTGATAAAGATAAAATACATTGTAATGAGTTCATGTTGGTATGTCATTTCAAACTCAAGACTATACATGATTGTGATTTTGTGACTCATAATAAGAAATATCTATTTGGTCTTCATCCTCATTTCTGGCACAGAGCTTCTAAAACCCTTGGTATTTCCTAAGTGATGAGAGCAGTAAAGGTGTCTTTTGTTATGTTAATGGGGTGACTTTTAGCTGACACCTAAGAATGGGAGCTGGTTGCTAAGGGACCCAATCATGTGATTATAGGGTTGGAACTTTCAGCCTTACCCCCTGACCTACTGAAAGAGGAGGGGGCTGGAGATTGAGTTCAATCACCGATGGTCAATGATTCAATCAATTGTGCTTATGTAATGAAGCCTCCATAAAAAGCCAAAAGAAGAGGGTTTGGAGAGCACCTGGGTTGGTGAACACATGGAGATGCCAGGAAAGTCATGTGGTCAGAGACCAGGAAGCTCAGCACTCTTTCCCACATACCTTGCCCTATGCAAGCATCTCTATCATTGGCTGTTCCTGAGTTATATCCTTTTATAATAAACCAGTAATCTGGTGAATGAGCTAGTTTGCTGAATTCAGTAAGCCACTCTAGCAAATTAATGAAACCCAAGGAGGGAGCCAAGGAACTTGTGATTTAAAGCTGGTCACTCAGAAGCACAGGTGACAGCCTGAACTTGCAACTGAGCATCAGAAATGGAGGGCATTCTGGTGGGACTGAGCCCTTAGCCTCTGGAATCTGATGCTGTCTCCAGGTAGATAGTGTCAGTGTTGAGTGGAATGGTAGACACCCAGCTGTAGGGTGTCTATGAAGTGCTTATTGGTGTGTGGAAAAATACCCCACAGGTTGGAATTGGGTGCAGAATAATAAGGGTTTTTACTTGACTGCACCTCTCTTAGATCTATTTCTTCTTTGTGACCCAAATTCTGATTCCTAAGAATCCCAACATAATTATTCGTTTGTTTTAATCCACAACACATATACAATGGTGTTAGAATACCAACTCTACCACCAACAATGTAATTACAGAAAACAGTTTAAAGTGTTTTTTTCCTCTTCAGTGTTTTTTGTTTGGTTTTTGTTTTTTGTTTTTTTGGGTTTTTTTTTGCCTTTGGGTTATATCCCACAAGGATATGTAGTCAAATTCTTATTGTGTTTTAAGACACCAAGTCAGACTTTTGCAAATTAAAAGCCTTGGCTTTTGAAACACCAAAGCCAAGAATTACTCTTGTTCTTCTGTCATGCACAATCCTACCTTGAGGAAATGGATGCCCTATGATCTGGCTGCTTACTTGGAGGAGGTTTGTTTTCTGGTTTTTGTTTTTTAAATCCAAGTTAGTTAACATATAGTCTAATAATTATTTCAGGAATAGAATTTAGTGATTCCTTACTGATATATGACACCCAGAGCTCATCCCAACAAGTGCCCTCCTGAATCCCCATCTCCCATTTAGCCCATCCCCCCCCCCCAGCACACCACCAGCAACTCTCAGTTTGTTCTCTATATTTGAGAGTCTTTTATCATTTGTCTCTTTCTCTGTTTTTACCTTATTTTTGCTTCCCTTCCCCTATATTCATCTGTTTTGTTTCTTAAATTCCACACGTGAGTGACTATTTGTCTTTCTCTGACTGACTTATTTTGCTTAGCATGATAGTTCTATCCATGTTGTCGTAAATGGCAAGATTTCATTCTTTTTGATCACCAAGTAATATTCCATTGTGTGTGTGTGTGTATTTTTTTAAATTTTATTTATTTTTATTTTATTTTATTTTTTATTAAATATAATTTATTGTCAAATTGATTTCCATACAACACCCAGTGCTCATCCCAACAGGTGCCCTCCTCAATGCCCATCACCTAATTTCCCTTCTCCCCCACCCCCCATCAACCCTCAGTCTGTTCTCAGTATTTAAGAGTCTCTTATGGTTTGCCTCCTTCCCTCTCTGTAACTGTATACATCTTCTTTATCCATTCATCTGTCGATGGACATTTGGGCTCTTTCCATAGTTTAGCTATTGTCCATAGTGCTATAAACATTGGGTGCATGTGCCCCTTCGAAACAGCACACCTGTATCCTTTGGATAAATACCTAGTAGTGCAATTGCTGGATCGTAGGGTAGTTCTATTTTTAATTTTTTGAGGAACCTCCATACTGTTTTCCAGAATGGCTGAACCAGTTTGCATTCCCACCAGCAGTGCAAGAGGATTCCTCTTCCTCTGCATCCTTGCCAACATCTGTTGTTTCCTGAGTTGTTAATTTTATCCATTCTGACAGGTGTGAGCCTATGGTTTCCTTAAGGTGTGTTAATTAAGATGGAGATATGTATCTCCATGTGTATGTGTCAAAGTTGCTCTGAAGAAAGACCCCGGTACAGACCACCAGCAGACGCTATTGCTAATATTACCCATGTCAGTAGTAAGAGAGAAATGGCCTCCTTCCCAAGACTTACTTGATTAATTTATCGAACAATGGCACAAGTCAAAAGTTTTATGTCTTAACAATTTTTGTTGTTGTTGCAGTTGTTGGTTTCTTTCTCTTGTTCCCACCCTATACCATCAAAATTGAACAAATTTTGAGCCAGATACATAAAGGAATCTTGAGTGCTGAGCTACAGGTGAATACTGAGGTAAGGGCACAAAGGTATGGAGTCAGTGCCTGAATTCTAAGTGATGAAAGCTGGCAAAATTACCCCTCTACTTCTCATTTATAAATCTCCAAATGCCTAGCTCACCACTGGGTCCATAATAGCCATTTGAGAAACATGTAATGCAATTTAGCTCAGAAATGGCTGTAGCCTAGACATTTAAACAAGCAGAGAAAATGCTGGAACAGGAGTTCCTCTAGATCCTAGCCACTTTCAATTTTCAGGTGGGTTCATCTTTTCTCAAGGGCTGTAGAGCCCAATACTGAGGACTTGGTGAGGTCCTTGGGAAGCTCAAGTCACCACAAAGCAAAGTGCATTTTCTTGAGTGGCCTGCTCTGGCCTTTTTACATACTCCAATTCAAAATTTTCTGCCTTTTTTCAAGAGTAGGATTTAACAGCTTAGTAATAATTATTTCACAGTAACTATGTTAGTACAAACATAATCATTATATGAATATAACGTATTACTTATATGTGTTACAATTTTCTGTTTGGTCGCTAACCATGGCTCATTTATATTTTTAGGTGATAACTTGCATCCTCTGAAGAGTCATCTAGGGCTTTGGCTGCACTAGTTCAAGGTCTGATTAGTCAAAAGTTTGATCAAAACATCATGTCATAAATCTTATTTTATGTGTGTTTTAAATTTTACAGAATGTATCATAGCTTTTTTTTGTTCTTTTTAAAAATTTTTTTAAGTTTATTTATTTATTTATTTATTTAGAATGCAAGCAAGAGAAGGACAGAGAGAGAGAATCCCAAGCAGGCTCTGAGATGTCAGCATAGAGCCCAATGTAGGACTCAATCTCATAAACGGTAAGATCACGACCTGGACTGAAATCAAGAATCTGATGCTTAACTGACTGAGCCACCCAGGGCCCTAGCTTTTATTTGTTCTAAGCAAATATCTGACAAGGTCCTGACAACTGATTTTGCAGATGAAATGTCTCAAAATGTCATTGCTTTTCCCTGAAGATCAGCTTAAAACGAATACATGTTTATATTGCATGTTGTGTTCAGAGTGCAGTTGGGTGAATGGAATGAGAACATCCAGAAAACCCAAGGTTTTCTCTTATCTTATTGGATGTGGGGATGGATGTTTCCTGTGGCTTCTCAAGGCACTTGAATATGCAAGGCCCTAGACAACCTCAAGTGACCCCTCCTATAGTGTCAGCATTGGGCAGCTTAGTAGAGTAGAAATGGTCTAGAAGGTACAAGGGCACTGGTTTTGGTTTTCCTATTGAAGAGCCACATCACCTTGCCAAAGTACCTCAGTCATTTGATTCTTACTTCTCTTGTCTATAAACAGGAATAGAAATACCTATCACATCTTACCAGGTTGTTGTTGGGGTCAAATGAGATCTTGAGCAAATGCAAAGGCCTTGGTGAGATCTAAAGAGGCACACGTGTGTTCACAATTATGTACCATTTGTTGAGGGTCTTTATGGCAACCAGCTCTACAAACAGTACAGGAAGAGAAGGTGTTTCACTTGAGGAGAAAGCAGAGTCCATTGCCTTGTTTCAGGCCTTCCAGGATGGCACTGTTGTCACCCTTTAAGATGGTGCTTTCACTTTTCTTAGGTTTTGCTGCGGTGACAAACACACCTGACATCTCAGTGGCTCATGACTAAAAGGTCCGTTCCTTGGTCACAGCAGTGGGTGACCTGCAGTTCTTCTCCATGTGTCTTCACTTAGGGATCCAGGCTGAATAAGCAGCTACTATATGGGTTACATAGCTCTCCTGGTAGAGAAATGACAGTAACAGAACTACACAATGGCTCTTACAACTTCTGTCATTGCCACTTGACTACTTATTGACCAAATCAAATCACATAGCCATGCCTGATGTTGACTGGAAGTACAATCTTCTCACATGGAAATGTAGCAAACACTTGGGAGCAGTAATACAAACTCTCATAGAAGTGAAATTCATGAACACAGCAGTCTTCAACCACCAGAACCGAATGTACCAATGAAATACTTTCAAATCTTACCTGGTGGATCATCAAATAGGTTGCTTTTGCCACAACTTTTTCAGAGGTTGTTAGGGAGTTGAAGTCCTCACTTCCCACACTGGGTCCTTGCTCAGTTAGGAGAAGGAAATAAGCCAAAAAGACTCAGAGACCCAGGGCTGGGCTGTAGAGGAAATGATTGAAACTCCTGGTAGGGAAGAGTATGCACTGGGCATCCCCACAACACAAAGTTGACTTTCGGGGAACAGAAACACCTACTCAACCAGACAAGGAAACACAGAAAAGTGAGTTTGAAACAGGCCTTCCTGGCCATAAGGCCATTGTTTTAGAAAGACAATGGTTCAAGGACCATCCTCATTCAAATGTGGATGGATTGCAAAAGAAAAGAGGTGGACTGGCTGCCAGGTTTGGGGGTGATGGTTTTGGCTGGTGTGGCATTCCTGCATCTTTGCTGGTGTTATTTAAGAGCAACATGGACATGATTTTAAACAAGTTAGTAACATTCCCATTTGAATGGGTTTACTTATTTGGCGGTAACAATATGTTCCTGTAAGGACCTAGAGACAAAGGAAGAAGCACATGCAAACGGGGTGGGAGCGAGAAAGCATTTTATAATTTCTCAGGCTATGGGCATCCATATCTGATTTCTTACCAAACCCCAAAGCCCCATCTGCTCTCCAGAGAGCCCTCTGTGGTCAACAGGGGGAAGGAAATGTCCTGTTAGTTTCAGAGAAAAGGGTTTAGGAATGACATTTAGGAACAGATCCTGGCTGTTCACTGAATTGTTTGAAAGTTCAGGTCAAAGGCCCAGAGTCTTTTGGTATGTTTTTTGTGCCACCAATTGAGCCTCTGCTGTCATGGGGATATTTTGCATCAGGGGCCAAGATGGAACATCTCAGAGAAAGGAGTGGCCTTAGAGATCTCAGAACCCAGGGAGTGAAGCTGCTTGCTCAGGTCTACCTGGGCAGTTTGCCTCCCGGCTTCCAGGCCACAATGCCCTGTTTTACTCTACACCAGCTCCCATTCACCAGCCCTGAAAAATTCTTTCTGCAGACACAACCCAGATATTTCTGTTAATAACAGACTTTGAATAGCAGTCTTCCCTTCAGGCCTTTCCCAGGCACCATTTCAAATGATGGCTCCCTTGACATAAACCCTGGGGCTTCCCTGAACCTCCTGCTGCCTTGGCAGGAACCCATGCAGCCAGCCCATCCTCTATGTGGGGGGTTAGGTGAGAACTAAGTACTTGTAATAAGGCTAGAGGTGTCAAGGAGGAAGTCACCTGAGGCCTGGGATTGTGGTCAATGAGAGAGGTAGGGCTGAATCTCAGGAGACTGGCAGCTCAGGATATAAAGGAAGTCCTTAGATCTAATATCTTTTGTGGTCTCTGATCCACCCTTGTAACCAGAGAAAACAGTTACAGGCCGGGAGAAGATACAGCGCCTTCTTCCTTGCCCTTCCTTCCACAAATAATTGTGATTAAGAGCTGGGGCTTTCTGTTTAGAAACTGCCTTCCAATTCCAGCTGCACTGCTTACTATCTCTGTTCTGTCTGGCCTCTTACATAAACTTCTAAGCCTCAGTCTCATGTCTGTAGAATGGGGGTAGCGCTAGTATCTACTTCACATGGTTGCTATGGGAATGAAATAAGAGAATGCGCATCTAGCATATTGTACAGTTTCCAGCACAAAGCTCAGTAATGGTTGCCTATCACTGTTATTTTTTAGTAGTACTTTCTAAGGTGTTGGGTACATAGCTTTGAAAGAGACAAACGTACACCAGCCCCCATGGAGCTGTGATCTGGCAAATCTCTCCCCAGAAAGCATGTTGCCTTCTCATATGTCCTTCACGACCTTTGAAAATTCAGGATGGCTAAAGAGATCACTTAGGGATCAAAGGCCAACCTGTCACTTTGTGATGGAGGTTGAGATGCAGAGAGGAAAAGGCACTCAGCCAAGGCCTTGAACTCAAGTTTCTATATGCTGTATTCCAGTCATTCATCCTCTTCTTGTTATTGTTGTTGACTGATTTTGAGATTCTTAAAATTTTTCTCCTGGGGCACCTGGGTGGCTCAGTTGGTTGAGCATCTGACTTCTTCTCAGGTCATGATCTCATGGTTCGTAAGTTCAAGCCCCACACAGGGCTCTGTGCTGACAGCTCAGAACCTGGAGCCTGCTTTGGATTTCCCTCTCTCTCTGCCCCTTCCCCGCTCATGCTCAGTCTCTCAAAAATAAATGTTAAAAAAAATTTTTTTTTAATTTTCTTCTTAACACTCGGAGCACTTGAATTCATGAGCCCTGCAAGTGTAGGGGTGAGAGAGAGTAAGGGAAACACCTGAAGGCTGAAAACAAGTGGAGAAGATCTGCCTGAGGCCTGTGTTACAGAAACAAACTCTTTCTAACAGCAGAACTCTGAGCATAAAGGGAGTATTTTCAAACAATTCAGAAAATGAGCTCAAATCAATGATATTCATAAGACAAAGAAGAAATCAACAAGGAATATTTCCGTTTTTCATCTGTCTTGTGTCCTGAATTTATTCAGAAGACATCTTCTGGCCCAGTTCCGGGGCAGGTCTATCTTCAAAGATGTTTGTTCCAGTTATTCATTGCTGTGTAACCAGTGATCCCAACATGTGATGGCTTAAAACCATTTTATCATATTTCTCAGTTTTGTGGACCAGAATACAGGCAGGGCTTGGTTGGGTGATTCATCTGTCCTGCATGTCATGAGCAGCCGCCACTTGGTGGTATTCAGTTGGTGGACAGGCTGCTCTCAAGGGTTCCAAGTGACATTTGGAGGCTTCCCCTACCCATCAGCACCTTGGCAGGGATGGCTTCAAGGCTGGGCTCCACTGGAACCAAGGACCAGAGCCTCCACATGGCCTCTCCACTCAAACTTCTTACATCAAGCCAAGCAGAGTCACATGGTCTTTTTGACCTGGCTTTAGAAGTCACATTACGTCTCTTTAGCCATGCTCTATTGTTGAAGCAGGTCTAGGCCTGCCTAGTTTTAAGAGACTGGGAATAGATCTCATCCCTGAATGGGAGGTGTGTCAAAGAGGTCGAATCTCCATGGCCCCAAACTTGGGCCCTAATGTGGAACATGTTTACCTCATTCTCTCCGAATGGACCCCTTGAGTAGCCATAATTATGAAGAATGATAAAAAGTCAGGGTGTGTAGAGTCCTCATTTCCTGAGGACAAGGGTTCATGGCAGTTTTATGTAAACCAGTATTTCTCCCCAGTTTCATAAATACATTATAGAACATCTCCTTCTAATTTTGGCCCAGTCTTGTGATAATTGAAATATACAATGGCATTTTTTTTTAAATTTTTTTTTCAACGTTTATTTATTTTGGGGACAGAGAGAGACAGAGCATGAACGGGGGAGGGGCAGAGAGAGAGGGAGACACAGAATCGGAAACAGGCTCCAGGCTCTGAGCCATCAGCCCAGAGCCCGACGCGGGGCTCGAACTCACGGACCGCGAGATCGTGACCTGGCTGAAGTCGGACGCTTAACCGACTGCGCCACCCAGGCGCCCCTACAATGGCATTTTGATATAAGCCTTCTGACATTCACATCTCTTTTGTGACCCTAAAATTGAACCATTAAGCATTTGGCTTAAAAAATATTACCAACAAATGAGCACTGAAGAACTACCTGCCTGTTGCCTGAACATCAGAGATGGAATAAGACTCATGAGAGTAGAATGGAGTAAGAGAGAGTGGAATGGCATGAGAATGAAATAAGACCCAGAGACGTTTCTATCACTTTATCAAAGTTTTTGCCTAGTTAGCATGGATGATTAGCTGTGTGCCAGGCACTGTCCTAAGCGTTTTATATACATGATCTTGTTTATTCCTTTCAATAACCCTGTGAGGTGACTGTTATACCCATTTTCCAGATGAGGAAACTGAGGTTTAGAGAAATTAAGTAACTCTCTCAAAGTCGTACAGCTACTAAATGGCTCACTCATTCACTCACCCAACAAATACTTAGTAAGTGCCTATTATGTGCCAGGCACTCACCTAGGAGCTGAGATGATAGCAGTGAACAAAACAGACAAAAATGCCTGCCCTAGTGAAGCATACATTGAAGCAGAGAGTGGAGAAACAAACAATAACATATAAATAATACATATATATAGCATATCAGGTGATGAGTGCTATGGAGAAAACTAAATAAGGAAAGCAGAATCCGGACTGTAAGGGTGGGGGTAAGTTATTGGTTCATATAGAGCGGTCAGGTGGCTTCACCGCAGAGGGGGCATCCAAGCAAGTACCTGAAGGAGATGAGGGAGGGAGACAGGTGGAAATATGGAAAGAGGGAACAGTGCTGGAGCTCAGGAAAAGAATTTGACCCCAGGTCTGTCTGGCCTAAGCCCATGCTTATAATCCCTGTGCTTATAGGACTTGGTATAACCCTGGGATGGCTCTTAGCTAACTCAGTGCTGCTCATATTTGAGCACACAAAGAATCATGGGGAATTCTTGATACAACTGAGATTCCTGGGCCACCTCCAGAGATTTTGAGGCACTAAGTCCCCTGTAGGGTCTAAAAGCTCACATCTGTAACAAGTACTCAGATTAGTGACCACTCTTTGAGAAGCAATGTTAAAGAAACTTAGCAAAATGGGGCATAAATGGCAGAGAAAGTCCTGTGGGGTTGCAGGAATGCTTATGGATGCTGCCATTTAACATTAATTCCCAGTATTCCCACCCCCACCTTACCAATCCCCCCCCCCCCACAAGAGCTGGCTGTTACCTGCTACACATACACGCACACACACACACACACACACACGCATACACACATGCAAACACATGCACACACACATATGCTAGGTCAAATCCCCAACAGATATAACCTCTCAATTATCACTTTATCTAGTATTAATTGAAAAGCCAAGACCTTAGTCAGAAATTCTGGCCCAACTCATAGCAGTTGTGTATCTTGGGCAAGTCACTTAACCTTTCTGGGCCTGATTCCTTATTTGTAAAATGGCCAGATGGGGCTTAATGATTCCAAAGGTCTCCTTTAGCAATAAAATTCTGTTTTATATGTATGCTAAGTCTGTAGGGTTAGGAATAAAAGAAAAATTCTAGGTATTATGTGAAACTACTAAGACCCACAGATTGTAGTTTTAAATTTGGGAATAAAGATATGCAGAGGTCTTCATTTTTTAATAAAGTTTGGTGAGAGAGGGAGGCATTTGATAAAGAGTGAGTCCTTCCCCTACCTAGCAAAGCATTAACCCCATTCTGTGAGGTAACAAAGTGACATAAGGAAGAAGGAGAGGAAAGAGAATTGGAGAAAGTACACACAGATTATAGATGGTGCATGTCATAATGTTGACAATGATGCTACCCGCCATTTTTCAGCCCCTTGCTGGGAGCCAGCACCCCATGATCTGGGAGTTGAATGAAATAATTTACCTTTACCATATTTCTTTGTCTTTCAGATTCAAGACCCTTCCAGATTCTTCCAGATTTTTCTGTTCTCACTGGTGGTTCACTGTCTGTGGCCTCCAGTCCAGAGTTTTAGTTCAAAGGGAAGGTACACAGGCCAGACTTGTCCATAAAATGCAGGTATATGATGAAGATTACATGGCCTGGGAGAGGGAAGGCTGAATCTGACCAAACCAAATCCATTCTGAGGTTCGCCTGAGAGGTCATCGCCTTGGCAAAGCTTTCAGCAGGTTCTTCACCTGCAAAATGAGCAGAATTGCTGTGGTTTCTACAACCTCCTGGATGCGGAAGTACCAAGAATTGAGCGTGCAGCCACGAGAGCAAGATGCTACTGATGCTGAGCATGCAAAATACGCAAGTGCCAGAATAGTATAGAAGTGATGTGAGGCCAGGTACTGAAGACAGTTAGAACCTCGTTCGCCTTTTTAATATTAATAATCACCAAGGAAGGGGCACCTGGCTGGCCCAGTGAGTGGAACATGTGACTCGATCTCAAGGTTGTGAGTTTGAGCCTCATATTGGGTATAGAGATTACATAAAAATAAAATCTTAACAACAACAACAACCAAAGACATTGATTGAGTACCTACACTTTGCCAGTTGCAGTACAAAGTCCTTTGCTTCTAGAACCTCTCTGGATTCCTATGATTACCCTAAGTGGTGGGTCCCGTTATCATTTCTATTTTCTGAATGAGGGCACTGAAGCTCAGAGAAGTAAAATTACTTTCTCCCAAGGTCATAAAACTATTAGGTGGCTGAGCTGGGATTTGAACCGGGGAACTGTGTCGCCCCCTAGTTTGGGTGGTTAATACTGTGTGCTATAGCCTGGCCTCCGTGCATTCAGCTGTGTATTTCTTGGAACAGTAACATTGGGTGCCTTCATAAATCTATAAACTGATGCTCTAGGAACATTGACATAGCTACACAATTTGGCTTGAATTTAAATCCATCTGTTTGGGCTATAACTTCATTTGATCTCTCTTTTATCTTTGCTTTTTGATTAGGTTTCACTCCCCGAGAATGATATAGTCTACCCTTCTCAAATTCCTCAATGACTGACTCCCTTCCTAGAAGAAAAGGGGTAGGGTTATTACCCAGGAGCCTCTTGACAGTGAAAAGAAGGAAGAGGAAAATACACTCTGAGCTCCAAGACCCTTAAGCTGATTGTTGAGATCATTTCTCAGCCTCAGCTTCAAATGGCCTAGGGAGCCCTGCCTGCCTGCCCACCCTCCCTGAGAAAGGACAATCCGATTGTAAATATTATCTGTGCTTCTAGGAACATTCGAATGGTAATACCCAAGCAATTACTTTCCTTTCAAGATCATTAAACACAAATCAGACTTGTATTTTAATAGGGCTGCCAATGTCGTTAATGGTGGGGAGGGTGGCATGAAGGGTGAGGTTTTTCCTCTAATGGCTGAATGTTTACATTATTACCCTTCCTGAGAAGCTTTGCTGGGGGAGGTTGCTCAGTGCCGCAGAAGCATTTCTTTGCTTTCTTGCATACGGGAATTCTACCCTTCTTTTGCCACATGTAGCTTCGGAGCATTTTGGAGGAACGGCCTGTGACCTCCCTTCCACCCTCCCCTGTTACCCACAGTGTCCCCAGAAACATGGCAGCGTCCCAGGAAAAGAAGAGGACTCTGGAAAGAGTGAACAGTGACTTTTACACAGGAGGCTCACTCTCTCAACTGGGATCCTAGCTCCCTACTCTCTTCCTCCCATTGAAAGGAACACAGGTACTAAAAATGGTGCCAGAGGAGCCAGTCAGAAGGCCTGAGTCCTCTGCTCCCATTCAAGGCAGAAGCACAGGGTGGATGGGAAGTTTGTATGGCTTGTTCTCCTCTTTTCCCTGACTCCCTGGTTTCCTGGTGGCACCTCAGAGACCAGGAAGAGATGAGCTGGTGCTTCGGTAGAAGTTGCCACTGGAGTCTGTGAGGGGGCTCTTGGAAGACAGGAGGTGCTAATGCCAGGGGTGGGGTGGACCATTCCTCACCCGGCGCTGCTGTGCCACTGTGGGTCCCTTTGCTGTGGCCCACACAGCACGTCCTCTGGTCCCTCTCCCAGGACCCTGTGAAGGAGACCCGAGTGGCTCTCTGTGGAGTGAGGTTCAGGTTCACTCAGAAACCATCCTGTACCCAAACATTCCTCCTATTTGGCAGCTGGAGTCAGTGCTTTGCCAGGATCTGATGCTTTTCACTGTTGATTGAGAAATTACACAGCAAATAGAAATTTTAAATGTTGGGTGGGCCAGAGGCTGCTATTTGGGTTGTGTTTTCCTTTGAACTTGTGCTCTGGTTTTTTCATTTTTTAAAAAAACTTTATTGATTAGTAATTGACAAGTCTAATTGTATATATTGAAAGTGTGCAATGTGACCAGTCTAATTGTATATATTGAAAGTGTGCAATGTGACCATTTGATATGCATATGACATCATAGAAAGACTTATGAATTCATTGTGAATTGTATTTCTAAAGCATAGAAAAACAGGGTATGTATGCTCAGACCACATCTCTAGAGAACAAAGTAGTCAGGGCACAGGCTTTGGAATCAGATTGCCCCCAGTTTTAATTGTCTCAGTTGTTACTAACTGTGTGACCTCAGGAGGTTTGTTTGAACTCTCTTGATTTCTTCATCTGTACAATGGAAGGGAGGGGAGGTACATGCAGAGGTTAATAATACTTATTTCATAGGATTTTTATGAGGATTAGATATGTGTAAGGTCCTTCAGATAGGCTGCTTCATGGGAAGGGCTTAATTATTTTTCTATTCTATAATCAGTGGCCTTTGGCTGCTACAGACACAAACACTAAATATACAGATAAAACCAAGTGGTTTACTTATCTCTAAGGTTAATGTAACTGATGTCACAGTCATTCTGAATATCAGCTTTTGGTGGAAGGGGGAGACCAAGAAATAAGCCCTACTGAGTTCACAGTTCTGTGGAGAATGTGCTGCTCTCCATTTGTCCCAGGTATGTGAGGAAGCAAATTCTCCCTGGTACGTGTTCTTCTTCGCGATGTATATTCATTTCCTTTTTGTTTGCAGGTGCCGTCCTGGTGATTTTATAAAAATTATATTTGTACCTACTCAGTACATTATCCTGGGAATGGGGCCCAGAATATGCGTTATGGTCATTGATCGAGAGACAAAATGGCAGCTGAAATGGCTTTCCACTGGGCACAGAGTGACAGGAAGCTTGGTATATGGAGGGAGAGCTATGTTTGCCCAAGGCCCCGAATGAGGTTCATGGTTCCAGAGCCATCTTTTGTGCTCAGATCAATTAATAACAGACATAGCCATGCCCACTGATTTCATCAATGTGTCTCCTAGCTTCTTCTTCTGGCTTGGTCTGTTTACCTTTCTGAGGTTTTATTATTGGACAAGCACAAGTTCAGACTTGGGTCCTTTCAGTGCCTAGTCTACTGGCTTATTCAAGAAGAGATCTCTGGGGATTGGAATCTCAATATTCTGCTCTAGAAGACCTCCATTTGTGCCCCCAGAGACCAGAAGTACCTGAAAAGCATCATTCTGAGGAATGTGCAGCTAAGGTTTTGCCTTGAACTTTTCTCACTAATAAGGTTAATGATGTAATGACAGTCCCAACTATAGCTTTTGGTACTAAGCCCCTGTAGAAATGTAAGTAGATCAGTGGTAAGAACTTTTAGTGCATTCTCGTTTTGAGCTCATAGAATGGGTGACTGATACATGCCCAGAGTTCAATTACACGAGGGGCTTGTTGCTGTACCTCTGATCTTTTGTGTGAATTCACTAGTTTTCATGGTCCAAAGTAGACGGGTTTGACATATCCAAGTCAAGGCTGGCTGACTTCCTTTGGGGAGCTAGTGGAGAGAGTTATTTTCAAAGTTTAATATCATGTTTTCCTCTATAAAATAATATCTGTTAATTAAGGAAAAATTAAGATTCTTATTTACAAATAAGTAGAAAGAATAAGTACAAATAAGAGAAGAAAATTATCCATAGTCCCACCACTTAAAGATAACCAGTTTTAGCATTTGGAGATACTTCTTTCCATTTTTTTTCTACTTGTGGATCTTTTTTTTTTTTTTAACACAGTGTGTTTGTACAATACACAGGATTTTTTCCTATTAACATTATGCTGTAAACACATTATTGAAAACTCTTAATAAATGTAATTTTAATAACTATACAATATTTTCTGGTAAAACTTACCTGACCTTTTCTATATATTGGGTACTTAAGTTGTTTTTGATTGTCTGTAATTATAAATAATATCATGATAAATATCTATGAGTATAAAACTTTTTTATTACTTAAGATTATTTCCTTAAATTAGAGTCCCAGCATTAAAATTACTGGGTCAGAAGGGATAGACATTTTATAGCTCTTAACCCATAATGCAAAGTGGAAATTATTTTGCTGGGGAAGACGGTGGCTGAATGGTTATTCATATTTCTAAGGCTTTCTTTTTTGTGTATTCATATACCAACCAAGGCACTATAAGATTGAGGCTTGCTAGATGTTAATTTTTCAACATTAAGCACTTGAGGTAGTGCATGAAATATTATTGCCCTTCAAAAGAGTGATATCTGTAAATAATATCAGGACCCTAAATCAAACATGCTTCAACAAAAAAGACCATTTTCTGGCTCATTAATTAAAACTCTAGAGGCAATATGCATTCAGGCATGGTTGGATCCAGGACCTTGATTTTTGTCTCCCTAACCTTTGGCTTTGTTTTATTCTCTACTGGACTAATTCTTAGGCAAGGTCTCCTCGTTTGCTCATAAGATTATTCTAGAAGCTCCATCTTCACTCTATCTTCCTAGCAGCTCTAGTGGAAAAAGCTTACCTCTTTCCCGGTAGTCTCAGCAAAATTCCAGAATGGAGACTTCTTGGCTCTGATTGGCTTAAAATGACTCATGTGACTGTGGCCTGGGGGTTATTACACTCTCCTTGGCCCAGTCTGGCTTACAGCCTTTTCCCTGCAGCTGGACAAGGACTCATCTTCACCTAAACCAACACTGACTGAGAGTGGGAGAGACATAGCCCTCCCAGAGAGAATGAGGAGGGTGTTACTTGAAGATGGGGGATGAGTGCCAGCCAAAGCAAGAATAGCAAGTGTCCATTAAAAAGCAGTCCTCTTTCAGGGTGCTCCCTAGAATGCTTCCTCTAGAATAAGAACCTCAAACAAGGTATTATGACCTTGCTAAAGATAGGAGCTGAGCCCTCGTGACCCTCTACAGGAATCACATGATCATTATCATCAGGTAAACAGACCACCATGGAAGCTATCTCTAGGAAACCAAACTCATTTCTTCCCTATTCATTTGGCAAATATTTATTTTAGCACGTACCATGTATCATTTCAGCATTTATTCAGCTGCCAATGTCCTAGGTGCTGGGGACACAATGATTCCCATCCAATCTTGCCTTCTGGTTTAACCTTTTGAATGTTCAAATGAATTGCCTGAGATGTCTCTGATGCACGCTGGCTGTCCATAGGCCACGTATATGTTTATTTACAATTGGAATGGCTCATTGCTGCTCTGGCTGGCTGGGCTATAATTTGCTCAGGCACTTAAGCTTACTATAAAAAAACAAAAAACAAAAAACAAAACCACTGCTTCTTCACTAGCCTTAATTTGGCTGTTTTGTTTGTACTAGAGATTGTCTAGATGGAGCGAGCATTCAACTTAAATGCAGCAGAAATGTAAAATAGGGCATGTGAAAGAAAAAGGTAAGAATTGCTAATAAATCCCCTCAAATGAAGAGTGACTTTCAATTTGGCCCTTGAAGGTATTTGCATAACCTAATTTCCTGCTCCGGGATCTTTGCTGTTATCCATTCACATATGGAAAAATAGAGAGTAGTCATTTGTGCTGTTACTTGAATAATAGTCATTTGTAATTTTACTTGAATGTGCCAACAAATTTTAGTCAGAAACGTCTCCCTAGAGCATTATATCCCCAAACTCTGTGACCAACAGAGGTATTGAAATTAGTGAATGCGTGCTCATTCATTCAGCAAACATTGATTGAGCCGTGTGCCAGGCACTGTTCTGAGAGCATTCTTGAGCCAAACAAAGATACTGAGGTCAACAAATCAAGACGCAATACCTCTAAATTTGAGGAAGAGTCAGCAAAGCAAAGAAGACAAAGCCTTGTGGATGTGGAAGCAGAAGACCCTTCACTGTCACACCTCCTCCATGACCCCGGCCAAGTGGCTTTGTCTTCCCGCCTTCATCCGGCTGATCTTGTAATTTGAGAGGCAGCGGCAGGAAAGGTAAAGAGGAGGCCACACTCTGAGCCGGTTAGAAGCTTATGTAATAACCTCTCCGAGGCTTGTGTTCTTTTCTCAGTTCCCCACTTACCAGCTGCGTGAGCTGGGGTGAGTTTCTTATCTCTGATCTCCGTGTTCTCAACTGTAACATGGGGTTTCAAAGAGACCTGTCTCCGAATGGTGTGTGAGAAACGCCTGAGATACTGCATTTAGAGAACCCAGCCTACTGCCTGCTGTGGAATGAGGTCTCATCGAATGTGACCTGCCACTTCTACCGTTACTGCTACTATTACAGTTGTTGTAACCGTTGCCTTGGCTGACATATCTATTTACTGAGGCTTATAACGTACCAGGTACACTCTCGTGATGGGGATAGAGCCCTGAATAAACGGGAAGGTTCCTGCTGACAAGGAGCTTAAATTCTAGTGTAGAATTATTATTTATTACTCATAATAAATTAGTAAGCAAACGAGCGCGTTGATCATATAAGTTCAGATAGTGAAATGTGCTCTGAAGGAGACGAAATGGAAAGACATAACACACAGTGGCTGGAGACAGGGGAGTCTTTAGGTAGGCAGACATTTGGTGGAATATGTGAATGCTGGGAAGGCAGCAGTTGTGTCAAAAACCTGAAGGAGGGCTGTGGCTGACATCTAACTGTCACTTATTCCAGCTTCATTTGCAACAAATAATAAATAAACATCCCTTTTGAGAATGCCGATCAGGGGTTTAAGACAGAGAGCTCAGGTTAAACTTCAATGACCTGTAATACATTCAGAGAGGTATCTGATGCTAATACTTCTCTCTTCTCTCTGTGTCTTCTCTCCCTCCCTCCCTGCCTCCCTTTCCTTCCCTCCCTGTCTCTCTCCCTCTCCCTCTCTGCCTCTCTCTCCCCCCTCCCTCCTCCCTTCCTCCTCCTCCTCTCTTCCTCCCTCCTCCTCCTCCCTGAGCCCTCCCTCCTCTTCTCTCCTGCCCTTCTCCTGCCATTCCCTGCTCCCTCTTGACTTTGAGCCTTTAGGTTTTTGGTTCCCTCTGTCTGGAATTCCTTCTTTCTTACTGGAGGTCCCATCTTTACCTGCTGGCTAATTTTTTACTCTTCCTTCAAGATTCAGAGCAGTTTGCGATTACTGTGTGAAGCTGTCCTGTCTCTGCTTTCCCCATCCTGTATCCTTTTCATCTCCCACCATTGAGTTCAGAACCTCTCCTACTGCCCGCATTATTCTACGGGATGATAGCTATTAATTTACATGTTCTTCTCCCTCAGTAGAAGAGGAGCTCCTAAAGAACAAGTTCTGCGTGCTATTTATATCTGTGTCCAAGCAACTTCGCCCAGCACTGTCTAACAGAACTTTCCGTGATGATGAAAACATTCCATGTCTTCACTGTCCAACACAGTAGCCACAGAGGATTTTGAGCACTTGAAATGTGGCCAGTGCTAGTGAGAAAGTGAATTTTTAATTTAACTTAATTTTAATGAAGTTGAGATAGCCACATGTGGCTGATGGCCACCATATTATTGGACCGTGTAGATTAGCACTTTATGTAGCACACATCTGATGTCAAACAAATGACTCTTGCAAGAGCCTACAGTTGCCGAACTCTCTGTTTTTTATATGATAGTAAGTTCTTGAAAGATCTATTAGTGCATTTTGTTTTTAATGACTTTGATCCCTTAAATCCATTAATACTTTCCTCTCACTTGATTCACTAGGTCAAAATAGTCACTTATTAACTCATTATCCTATTGTGGCTAAGCATATAAGCTCTGGGCTCAAACAGAACCCGAGTCTGATCTAGATTCAGCACTTACCAGTATTACTAGTCATGTACCCACAGCCAAGTTATTTAACCTCTCTGGAACTCAGTTTCCTTATTTGCTAAATGGTAATATTAATAACAGCCAGATCAAGGTTATTTGTGCTGATTAAATGAGATAATGCATGGAGATTATTGAGCACATTGCTTGGCACATAGTTAGCATTCAAAACATTGAGCAACTGCTATGTATTCTTTCATTCGTGCAAATCACATTTATTGAGCACCTACTATGTTCCAGATGCTATGCTAAGGGATTGGAGGTAAAACCCTTTCAAGACAATGAGAACAAAAATAGGAATATAAGCAAAATTGTGGATTCAAAAGGACATGTTATAATATGAGCATCAACACCTTATGTTTTAACCAAAAAAAAGTCTTACTGAAGTATTTTCTTTTCAAAGGGATACATTTTATCCCAAATTATTTTTTTAAACCTACAGGCCCAGAATTTGCACCCACACCATTAAGCCCTTGATCTGTGTTTGTTAATTCATGCTTAGTCTGGGTCAACATTCTTTTTCATCATCAGGTAATGAATTTGTGTGTGGCATTAAGCTTTTATATCATGAAATCCAGCTCAGAAAGGAAGATTTTTCTGCTCCTCAGAGGACTGTGTTTTCTGACTTTGATGTATCATTTATGCATCTCATCCATTATTGATGTGTTACAGCTTTTACACGAGGCACCAATCTTTTGAAATAAAAATAAAACTACATCGTCCTGATCTCTTTCTTGTCCATACTGTTTTTAGAGTACAAGAGATTCTTGTGTTCTGCAGAATTCACTTTGAAGCCCCTTTTCTTTGAACGCAAATGGCAGGAGGGGCCCCAAACAACCCGGTCTTTCCTATTTCATGGAAGAGCTGCGTGCACGTGTCTAATTTTAAATTCTGAAGTGCAAATGTCATGTAATGAAAGTATCAGCAGTTACTTAAATGTGGTTAAATATGGAAACTCAGCATAAAGTCGATGTTTATTTGCAGACGGTGACAGTGATAAGGGCAGGAGCCTTCCTGATAAGTGGCTTTCAGCCACTGTTAATCGGCTGATGGATGGATTGGTGCGAGGCTGGTCACAAGGAAGCTCTCATCCTCTGTAATGGAACTCGCTCATCCGTCTAGTAGAGGGTGGCAGGGAGGAAGGGAGGGAGAGAGAGGGTGAGAGGGAGAGCGAGCGAGAGAGAGACAGAGAGAGGCCATGTGCACAGTTGATTCCATTATTCTGCCCAAAGCAACCTCTACTGCTAGTGAGAGGAGGCAAATATCAGGAAACTTTGACCCAAATCAGAATAGAAACTTTAAGATTCACAGAATGTCACAACTGGAAGAGACCCTGGCAGTCATCTAATCCAACCTCTGGATTTTTAGATGAGGAAATTTCCATGCAAGAAATTGCACCAGCATTTATTAATCAATGCACATGTATTTACTTTCTGCTTAAAACCTACAGCTGGTTGCATAGTGCCCTTAAGGCAATTCTTTAGTAAGACATCAAGGCCCTTTATGGACTGGATTCTGCCTCTCTTTCTTTCATCCCTCCTCGTGCATGCTATACTTCCACCAGAGAGTTCCAGTACTTTGAGCTTCTTGCTTGGGCAACTTCTGTTGAAGCTTTAGAGGGCTGCTTGGATGCCACCTCCACAAAGGTTTCCCCGATTCCCTAAGTCTGGGATAGGTATGCTGTCATCTCTGTTCTTTTTCCTCTCATAGCAGCTGCCTATCATGTTAATCTGTTTACTGTCTGTCTCTCCTACTTGAGCAGGAGCTCTTTGGTGCCAGGACATCATCTCATTATAACTGTATCTCCAGGACTTTGCAAGGTGCCTGGGACATAGTAGGTGCTCATTAAATATCTGATGACGAAATGGAGTGTCTCATTATATTATATGGCAACCACTCGAGCAGACACTAGAAACCTAAAACTGAGTAAAACACAGTTTCTGTTCTGGAATAAATCCAGTTAATTCATTCCATTTATTCATGTCTCTCCCTACATATGACATTTTGCCAATGTGTCACATTTGAACTAGTCACATTTCTTGGTTTTGAGAAAAGTTTAGCTAGACACTTGAAATTCCCAAATTTTCAAACAATGCTTAATAATATCACTACTGCTAGAAATCTGACAAAAGGAACCTCAGATAATTTGACCCCAATTAAGCGGCGCTCTGACAAGTGACAAGAAACAAGCTCATATTTGTTGTTCAAAAGAACCACTGCCAGGGTAATCCCACAGCTAGTAATTATTCTCTCTCATACCAGCTCAGGTGACAGGCAGGAATGAGAAATAAGAGACCTGTAGAATGTTAGGACTTGAAGAGAATTTGCAATCGCTTAGCCCAGCCCCCTTCTCTTACAGAAGAGAAAATGGCAGACTGAAGAGAATAAGTGATTGGTTCAACGTCAAGTGGCTGGCTCATGGGTGCCTTGGGCTTCAGAGCTCCACGGGCCAGATCATTCGTCTTCAGACACACACCTGGCTGTGGGGGTGGGCATTGGCTTTTTGGGGCTGCTCAACAGCCTTTCTGCTTGGTAACAGTGCTCTAATTTTTATTTGGAAGCCTGTCTCTCCCACGCATGAGGAAGCTGACATCACTTCAGCTTCGGGTGTGCATCCCGACTGACTTAAGTCAATCAGCATATTCCACCTAACTCTCTGGTTTTCAGTCTGAGTAGAAAATCAAGAGAGCTCCCCATTGATTCAGACTTAACAAGGATGAGCCCCCTTAAAAAGCCCCCAGGCACCGGGCTCATAAGGGGTTCCTGATACCGGGACAGGGTGAGATCCATGAGCAGGGGCTGCTCTTGGAATAGAGGAATGATTTATAAGTGACAGCAGGGCCCCTCACTGGCTGCTGGAAGGCCATTTCCATCAAAGACAGAAAGAACAAAGTCAGGTAGAGACACTCCTTGTTCTGGCCATCAGCTCTAGGACACTCACTCTGTTCCACTCGCAGTCTAGGGAAGCCCATTTACTACCATGTTTCAGCCAACAATTTCTGTTTACAAGTAGTCTTCAGTTCCCAGCCCCCAAATCAAGTATTTAATTAAAAAATTAATGAGTTAATCAACCCACGCAAATTATTAGTTCACGGTGCCAGATACCATGTAAAGAATGATGTAAAAAGCTAGCTGGCCCTTCCAATGGCTGTAGACACTGGCCATCGAGCATTTTTCTCAGGCAATTTATTTTAGTTCAGAAAACATTTATGGAGCACCTGCTGCATACCAAGCCTGCATGAGGAAATGCAGAAATGAATAAGATATACTCCTGGTCTTGAGGAGTTCATGTGGTCTAATTGGAGAGTCAGACAGATAAAAAGAGTTACTGACTTCTCATCATGACCTGAAGCCAGTGTTCTGGTCAGATGCAACCAAGAACCTTCCCTGTCTAGGGAGCCTCTGGCTTCAGCTAGGCTCTATTTATTCCATTTCCAAGGGTATCACGAATTTTATTTTTTTATTTTGTTTTATTTTATTTTATTTTAACATTTATTTTTGAGACAGAGAGGGACAGAGCATGAGTGGGGGAGGGGCAGAGAGAGAGGGAGACACAGAATCCAAAGCAGGCTCCAGGCTCTGAGCTGTCAGCACAGAGCCCAACACAGGGCTCGAACTCACGGACCGTGAGATCCTGACCTGAGCTGAAGTCGGATGCTTAACCCACTGAGCCACCAAGGCGCCCCCAAGTGTATCACGAATTTTAAAAAATTGTTTTGAAAAGGAACAGTGCCCCTTGGAGGTTAAGGGCTGAGGACCATTGCTGTTATTTCTTGCTAACGAGAGACAATTCCAGGGACCCAGTGTGTATTTTTAAAAACAAGACTAAATAATAGGTTGGGGCTATTTCCATAGAGCTGCCGTGATGCTAATAAAGAGAAATCCTGGCGAGCCTGGGTAGTGGAAGATGTAGGACCTGGCAGGGGCCGTGGCACCACAAACAAGAACTATTAAACCCCAAACAAAAATACCATGAGCAACAAGGGCTCTCTGGGACAGCTGCCAGCCAGTTGGTACCAATAGAATCAGAAAAAGGCCTGTTGAAAGTGTATTTAAAAGTTCCTAGTGACTCCAGGTTACTAGAATGTACAAGCTTCCAGTTTAAGACAGATCAGTTCTGCGGATGTAATGTACAGCATGGTAACAATAGGGAATGATACTGTTTTTATATTCTAAAGTTGCTAAGAGAGTAGACCTTACACATTCTCATCATAAGAAAAAAAATTATAACCGTATGTGGTGATAGATATTAAGTAGACTGTGGTGGTCATTTCACACTAGACAGATTGTATCATTACATTGTACACTGAAACTAATACAGTGTTATATGCCAATTATATCTCAGTTAAAAAAATGTTTTTAAAGAAGTTTCTAGTGACCCTATGAGAGTTGCCAGTTTTTAAAAAGGTACACTGAAAGCCCACTCTGTGTTAGTTATTTTAGATGTCAGTTACTTCATTGAATGTTCGTTAACCATCCTTGAAGTGGGTACGGCTGTCTATTCCACAGCCTGGAACAGTGAAGAAAGGTTTGTTGGGAGGCATGTGGGAAGGAAACGCAAGGCTGCTGTAACAGGATCCCACTGACCCTGTGCCACAGGTAGAAATGAGGTAAACTCCCAAGGCTAGGGGTAAGTGTCAGAGGTATACACGTGCTTGTAGATATCTTAAAATTTATTATTTCTATTGAGAGAGAAAGAATCCCAAGCAGGCTCTGCACTGTCAACACAGAGCCCGACGCGGACTCGAACTCACAAACCGTGGGATCGTGACTTGAGCCAAAATCAAGAGTCACAGACCTAACCGACTGAGTCACCCAAGTGGCCCTTGTAGACTTTTTTATTGGGAAACATATCACACATAAATATGCGCATTATGTATATGTTGTTTAAAGAGTAATGGTAAAACAAACCCTCTTATAGTTATCATCAAGCTTCATGTTGTTACCATTTTGTTTGAGGTCTGGTCTCTTGTTCCTTTTCCTTTGTCATCTATATATGTATATATTATTTAGTTTTGCCTGTTGTTTTTTTTAACAGAATGATGCATTATATATTCTCCCGTGATTTAATACTTCAACATTATGTTTTAGTGATTCATCCAAATTGATTCATGTAACTGTGGTTTATTCAATTTTACTGCTACACGCGTTCCAATGTATGAATATGTCACAATTTATTTATCCATTCTATTGCTGATGGGAATTTGGATTGTTTCTGGCTTTACTAACAGTGCTTTACTAACATTATGAACATTGTTGTGTATATCTGTGGGTGCACATGTGTAAGAGCTTTTCTGGGGCAAATACCTCCAGTGGAATTGCAAGCTTCCACTATATGCATGTGTTCAGCTTGATAAAGCCAAAGAGACTGTTTACCAGAGAGACTGTACCAATTTTCATTCCCAGAATCCGTGGACGAGAGTTTCCATTGTTCTCCAACCTCTCCATCTTGATACTGAACAATTTGTAAATTTTTGCCATTCTCATGAGTCTAAAATAGTATTTTGTTATGATGTTAATTTGCATTTACTGATTACTAAGTTTAGGCATCTTTTCATATGTTTATGGGCCTTTTGTACTTTTTTTTTAAATTTTATTTTTTATTTTTTAAAATTTACATCCAAATTAGTTACCATACAGTGCAACATGGACTTCCTTTTCTATGAAATGTGTGTTAAACCTTTTGGCCTATTTTTCTTTTGAGTTTTCTTTTCCATATTAATTTGTAGGAGTGCTTTATATTTTTTGGATACTAATTGTTTGTTAGTTATATGTGTTGTAAATATATTTTCAGATTAAAGCTTTCTTTTCATTCTCTAGAGGGAATTTTTTTCCTTGGTGGTCACAAGTTTTTATCTTAAAACTTTTTATTGTAAAATATTTTCAAACTTAGAGAAAGGCTATAAAATTAATATAAAGATTTTCCCACAGATCCAAATGTTAATAGTTTACCACATTTCATGATCATTTTATCTATCTTCTATTTTTCCCCCTATATTGTAAATAGCATCTTTAAAAAATATGTATTCCAACTTACTGTTGGTGTTCAGATGTGCAATTGACTTTTTTACTATGGTGTTTGCATCTAGAAGCCTTGCTAAACTCTCAAACTCTAAAATTTTTGTAAAATTTTTCAATGCTTATTTATTTTTGAGGGAGGGAGGGAGAGAGAGAGAGAGAGAAAGCAGGGGAGGGACACAGAGAGAGGGAGACACAGAATCCAAAGCAGGCTCGAGGCTCTGAGTTGTCAGCACAGAGCCAGATGCAGGGCTCGAACTCATGGATCACGACATCATGACCTGAGTTGAAGTCGACGCTTAACTGACTGAGCCACCCAGGCGTCCCTCAAACCCTAAAATTTCTATAGACTGATACTCTTTTTAGGTAAATAATGAAATTATCTGCAATTAAGGACAGTTTTGCTTTGTTTCTAGTCTTTATCATGCTGTGTTTGACTGGTGATGCCTTTAGTCCCTCGTTGAATAGGTATGTTGATAATGGCCATTCTTGTCTTGTTCTTCATCTTAAAGGGAATATTTTCAGCATCTCATCATTATGAATGATACTTGTGGTAGTCTTCCTCCCTTCTTTCCTCTCTCTCTCTCTTCCTTCTTTTCACTTTTTGATAATGTCTATTATCAGGTCATGGAAATTTCTTTCCATTCCTTATTTGAGAAGATTTTGTTAAAAAAGTCCTGAATGGGGGTGTCTGGGTGCTCATGTGAGCGTCCAACTCTTGATATTGGATCAGGTTGTAATCTCACGGTGGTGGAGTTGAGGCCAGCGTTGGGCTCTGTGCTGAGTGGAATCTGCTTGGGATTCTCTCTCTCCCTTTCTCTCTGCCCCCCTCCCCCTCTCATGCTCTCTCTCTCTCTCTCAAAATAAATAAATACACTTTTAAAAAATCCTGAATAGATACTAATTTTTATTGAATGCTTTTCTATCTCCTTGTGATCTCTCCTTGTGGTCACCCAGCGTGGCAGCTTTCAGGCAGTTGAACTTCTACCAGAGGCTTCCAGAGCAAGTGTCCCAAGAGAAACTGGTCCAAGCTGCATTGCTTTTTCGAGCCTACCCTTGGAAGTCATATGGCCCCACTTTGCCACATCCTGTCTGGTGAGGAAGCCAAAGCAGACTCAGGGAGAGACTTCATCTTTTGATGGGAGAAGTGACAAAGCATTTGTGACATGATTTAAAAGCACCATACTTAGACTAGTCCTATAAAATTCTCTCAGGAGTGCTTCCTCTGTTTCTTATCCCCTGGAGTATTTATATGAGATTAGAATTCCTATGATTCCTGAAAATTTCAGTAGTGCTAACCTATAACACCGTCTGCAATAATTCCTTTGTGAGGCTATTTTAAACCACTTATTAAATTTAAAAGAACAGTTACAAGACTCTTCTTCTTTTCATTGCTTTTTGAGTCAGTTTTAATAAGTAATATTTCTCTGGGGATTTGCCCATTTCATCTAATTTTCAAAATTTATTAAATTAGAATTCTACGGTGGGCAGAATAATGACCTTTCAGACATATCCATGTCCCAATCCCTGGAACCTTTGAAGGAAGATGTTACCTTACTTGGAAAAAGGGTCTTAGCAGGTGTGATTAAGTGTAGGGACCTTGAGATGAGAAAATGATCTTGGGTATCCAGGTGAACCCAGTCAAATTACATGGACCCTTGAAAGCAGAGAATCATTCCCAGCTTTGGTTAGAGAGAGACACAATGATGAAAGAGAGCTGTGACAGGAGAAGGACCTGACCCACAATTGCTTGCTTTGAAGATGGAGGAGGGAGGTCATGAGCCAAAGAATGTGGGTGTCCTCTAGAAGTAGGAAACGGCCCTCGGCTGACATCCAGAAACTTCAGTGAGCAAGGAAACAGGTCCTCCCCTAGACCTTTCAGAAAGGGATGCACTCCTATGGATACCTTGATGTAAGCCCAGTGAGACCTTTGTCAGACTTCGGACCTTCAGAGCTGTAAGATCATATATTTGTGTTGCTTAAGCCACTACATCTGCAGAAATTTGTTATGGTGGCAATAGCAAACTAATACAAGTTGTTCACATCTTATTTTTGCTTAGTTTCTGTAAGATATACGGCTCCATCCCACTTGTATTGCTAATATTGCTTATTTGGGTTTTCTCTCATTAATCTTGCTAGAGATTTGTCTATATTATTCTTTTTTTTCCCAAAACCACAACTTTTGCTTTGATGATTCTCTATACCTATGTTTGTTTTGCATGTTAATTTGTGGCTTTATCTTTATTGTTTTATATCTTCTATTTTCTTTGGTTTATTTTTTTAACTGCTGAATTTTGATTTGTGGTTTCTTCATTTTGGAATGTTCTTTTTATCTAATGTAAGCATTGTATAGCCATAAATTTCCCTATAAGTACAACTTTAGCCGAATCCAAGTTTTTATACATAGTATTTTTACTATGTTACATCTTAATTCTTTTTTCATTAAAAAAATTTTTTTAATGTTTATATTTGTTTTTGAGACAGAAGGAGACAGAGCATGAGTGGGGGAGGGGCAGAGAGAGAGAGGGAGACATAGAATCCAAAGCAGGCTCCAGGCTCTGAGCTGTCAGCACAGAGCCTGATGTGGGGCTCAAACTCTTCAACCCCAAGATCATGACCCGAGCCAAAGTCAGACGCTCAACCGACTGAGCCACCCAGGTGCCCCAATTTTCTTTTTTTAAAGTTTTCTTTATTTATTTTGAGAGTGAGGGAGAGCAGAGAGAGAGAGAGAGAGAGAGAGAGAATCTCAAGCAGGCTCCATGCTGTCAGGGCAGAGCCCAACACAGGGCTCGATCTAGTGAACCATGAGATCATGACCTGAGCTGAAATCAAGAGTTGGATGCTTAACTGACTGAGCCACCCAGGTATCCCATATCTTAATTACTTTGTAGAGCTAATTATTGTTTCTTCTTAAAATTTTTTTAAATATTTATTTATTTTTGACAGAGAGAGAGGGAAAGGGAAAAAAAGTGTGAGCAGTGTAGGGACAGAAAGAGGGAGACAGAGGATCCAAAGCAGGCTCCATGCCCTGAAGGCAAAGCCTGGTGTGGGGCTTGAACTCACAACCCATGATCTGAGCTGAAATCAAGAGTTGGCCACTTAACCAACTGAGCCACCCAGGTGCCCTGAGTATCTTCTTAGATATATGAGTTATCTTAGAAATGTAATTTTTAAATACATAAACAAATAAGATTATTATAGTCATCTTTTTGTTTTCTTCTAAAAAAAATGTCTAACTTCTAACTTACTGTCACTTCTCAACTCTGCCGTTTTCACACACACACACACACACACACACACACAACTTAGCCATAGAACATACATAAATAAATAGGCGGGTCTGTGTTCCAGTAAAACTTTATTTACAAATACACATGAAGAGCTGGATTTGGTCTATGGGCTATAGTTTTCTAACTCTTACTTAAGGACCTCTCTCTACTCATGGCCTGTTTCACAGGGTCACCAGGACTTCTGTGCATGATGGCTAGAACTCACAGCATTATTCCTACCGTGGTCTATTGGGCAAAGCAAGTCACAAGGCCAGCCTAGGTTCAAAGGGTAAGGAAACAGACTCTACTTTTTGAGGGGAGAAGCTGAAAAAAAAATTGTAGCAATATTTGATCTCCACTGGTATCTAAACTGTCTTACTGATTGATATAGAGTATTATATACATATTATAATTAATAGACTATTTTTAGAGAGGTTTAGG
The DNA here is from genome assembly GCF_018350175.1 of Felis catus. Lineage (NCBI taxonomy): Eukaryota > Metazoa > Chordata > Mammalia > Carnivora > Felidae > Felis > Felis catus. Next base: position 86,145,094 of record NC_058377.1, read on the forward strand.
TTTACAGAAAACTGAGTAGACAGCACAGAGAGTTTCCATGTACCCCTCTTTCCCCACCCCCTCACAGTTTTCTCTGTTACTAACATCTTGCTTAGTGTGGTAAATTTGTTGTAACTGATGAACCAATATTGAAACTTCATTATTAACTAAAGCCCACTGTTGTGTTGTATAGTTGTATGGGTTTTGACAAATGCACAATGTCATGTAGCCACAATTTCAGTATCATACAGAAGAGTTTCACAACCTGAAAAATCCCCTGTGTTCCACCTAGACATCCCTGCCTCTCTCTGAGTCCCTGGAAACCACTGATCATTTAATTGTCCCCATAATTTTGCTCTTCTCAGAATGTCATACAGTTAGAATTATATAGTATGTAGCCTTACAAACTGGCTTTTAAAAATGATTTTATTTATTTATTCTGAGAGAGAGAGAACATGAGCAGGGGAGGAGCAGAGAGAGAGAGGGAGAGAGAGAATCTCAGGCAAGCTCTGTGCTGTCAGTGCAGAGCCCAGCGCGGGGCTCGATTTCATGAACCGCAAGATCACAACCTGAGCAGAAATCGAATCAAGCGTTTAACTTACTGGCACCCCTCAAATTGGATTTTTTCACTTAGTAAAATGCAGTTAAGGTTCCTCTGTGTCTTTTTGTAGCTTAATAGTTCACTTCTTTCTACTGCTAAATAATATTTCATTGTATGACTGTACCACAATTTGTCTATCTGTTCACCTACTGAAGGGCATCTTGGTTGCTTCAAGGTTTTGGCAATTATGGGTAAAATTACTGGAAACACTTGTAGCAGGATTTTTTGTGTATGTATGTTTTCAGCTTAGTTGGGTAAATACCTAGGAGACAATTGTTGGATCACGTGGTAAGGCTATGTTTAGCTGTAGCTTTGTAAGAAACTGCCAAACTATCGTTCAAAGTGGCTCTAACACTTTGTGCCATTTTTGTTTGGGTTCCACAAGCAACGAATGAGAGTTCTTGTGCTCCACATCCTGGTCCATATTTGGTATTGTCAGGTTTTGTTTGTTTCTTTTTAACCTTTCTAGTAAGTGTTTTGTGGTATCTCTACCATCTTGGTCAACTCCTGTCACTGTTGGTTTAATCTGAAATTCCATAACGACATATGATGTCCAGAATGTCTTCATATGTTGACTTGCCACCTGTGTATCTTCTTTGGTGACGTATTTGTTTAGGTCTCTTGACCATTTTCTTCTTGTTGAGTATTAAGGGTTCTTTGTTTATCTTGGATTGAAGTCTCTTTATCAGATATGTGTTTTCCAATTATCTTCTCCCAGTCTGTGATTTGTCTTTTCATTCTCTTAAGGGATAATATGTTTAAAAAATATAATAAGATTTTCTCTTATATATTTCTGTGCTTGTGACATCCCCCTATTATATCAGGGGTGTCTATTAGCCTTGAAGATAATTGACCTTGTTTGAGAAGATTGCAAAACAAAGAGTCAGTTTCCATTTTTGACTTTCGAAATGAGATTTTTGAGTCTCTAACAAGGCCGTAATTTTGAAGCCAAGCTTTGTTGTAAAAAAAAAAAAAATGATTCCTAGAATCTGTAAGCTCCTATGAATATACTGAGTCAAGCCTAGAGACTGTGAATAATAAGACCTAACATCAGCCACAAGTGGAAATCAGGACATGGTGCAAAGGGAGTTCCTGACACATAGGAAAAGGCAAGAAAACCTCACCACCTCTGACTCTACTACAGCTAGGGAAGGAGATGAATGGGAAGGAATGGTCCCTTTGCTCAGTTTCTCTCTATCTCCATGCTACTCCAACCTGCCCAATGCACCTCTTTTCTCCCTCTTACCATATGCACACACCCCCACCCACCCAGTGATGGAACTGATGCCATTATAGAGGAATAGATGAAATAGTTCTGTCTATCCATGGGCACACACTGAGGAAAGGCCACATGAGCCCACAATGCTGTCCATGGGCTAGGAATCGAACTCTCGCCAAGAAGCCAAATCTGCGGGCCTCTTACTCTTGGACTTCCCAGCTTCCAGAACTGTGAAAGATAAATGTCTGTTATTTAAACAACTCCGTCCATGATGTTTTGTTATAGCAGCTCAAGCTAACTAAGATAAGAGTCTAGCAGGGTGCTTGGTTCACAGTGGGTAGTCAGCAAATGTTTGTGGATAAATGAGTGAATGAATAAATAAATGAATGCATCGATATCCTTTCCTTTCTTATGGTAGGGGTATTTCTGTCTATAGGACTGAGTCTACGGTTTGTGTTTTAAAATGTAGGTTTTATTATTATTCAGATATGGTGGGGCCGGCAGATCAGGAGATGACTGCCATTGAAAAGATAGTTTGTTATACTCACAGACCTCAAGAGGAGAGGGCACATCATACCACACTACAAGGGACCATAGGGGGAAGCACCAAAGAGGGCAGAGGGAGTGAGGGGAAACGTGGGCAAGAGCCTTTATTGTGGTTTCCCCAGGAAGGAACAGGCAAAGCAGAACATATAAGTTTAAGATTGGCTAGTTTGAATAATTTTGGCAAGCTCCAGACATAGAACACCTGTCCTTAATTGGCTGGTACCTGGGCCTGGGGTGATTAGATCAGGGCAATGGTGGCCCTAAGTGTGAGAGCCCAATAAAGGAGGTGATTGGCAATGTGGGCTCTGCACAGGTTGGTTTGCATATGAAATTGTGCTTGTAGGTGAGTTTTTACTGTCTTCTTTATTGTCTAACCCTGGGAGGGACAGTCCCTGTAGGGTCCTCAAAGCCCCAAGATATCAAAACATCAAATACAGAAACTGGAAAATGTGTTATGACACCTTGACGATCAGGGAACCCTCTCTTCTGGCTCTCTTGGAGGTAGATCTGTGACCACTGGGAACTTCCATGGCCTGTCTTGTCCAGATTTGTCAAGATCACATCTTATCATGACATCACCAATTTTCGTGTCCATTTTTGACACATTTATTTTTTTCATTCATTCATTCATTCATTCACTCGCTCATTACTGAGCACTTGCTATGAGCCAGGCCCTGTGTCAGATAGGTCTTGGCAGCTTGGTCAGAGAGATAGTCTAGGAATCAAATAAAATCCCTTCCTGCATGGTCAGTGCTCTAACGAAACTCTCAGTACAATTATCTTCAGAGGCTTCTTACCCTTACCCTTACCCTTATCTTGTGGGTAGCAAGGTACCTTGATCTCAAGCTTAGTGATATCTGTAGAGGCAGTTTTATTTTGCATAATGGAAGATTCATTTTTAAGCAAAGAGGGGGCCTTTCCTCAGTCTGAGAGTTTTGTCTTTTTTGTGACTTTCAAGGGTAACTTTCAGATTGACAGTTTAACATCAGGGCTTTCAGAGTCAAGGCTGGGACTTTAAATAGTATGAAGACCCCAATGGTTAGACTCACAGGGGCAATCTGAATATTGATCACAAATTTTCAAATGGCTTTGGGAAGTGCAGCATGATATTAGGAGAGATTTCCAATTAGTCTGGGCTGTTCAAAGCAGCCATATGTCTGGGAAAGAGAATGCATTAGAATTTTCCAAAGGGCTTTCTCTCCTGAAACAGAGAACATAAATGGTAGTGGGGGGAAAAAATCAAAGTTACTGAATATGGAAATCACCACTTTGGGGTTTATGAGAACCACATCCTGCTAACTCCCTGCTATGCAAAGGAGCTTTCAGAGGTAATGAGGCAAGTTCCAGAGTGTCAAATGTCTGCATTGCTTTATACTTACATGAACTCTCGTCTTCGTCCTCCTGCTGGTAGGCTACATGTTCGGCCCTGGCAGAGATGGTGTCTGACATCTCCTTCTAGTCCCCTGGGGAAAAAGCCTTGCACACAGCAGGCACTTAATGTACTCCGGTGGGACTGAACTGAAGAGAAGAGACTCCCCAGGGAGGCGTAGGGACGCAAAAGGCTTTCCCTGTAATCTCTTACTCTGCTCTGAATTAGAGACAGAACAGCCTGTCTGAGGCTAGGGCTCAGCCTCCTTCTCTTTGGATGTGGAAAGAAACTAGCTCACCATGTGCCTGGCCCTGCAATCAGCATCTTACAGCACCGTGTCCTCAAACGTCTCAATAACCCTTTGTAATTGGTATTATTACCCCATTTTACAGATGGGAAACTGGAGGTTTGGAGAATAAGCTCTCCTGGGTGGTTTTCATTTGAAAGGTTTCTGAGGTCCCACCTGGCTACTCTACCAGCCTGGAAAAGCCATCTTTATTGAAGTATTAGATGGTTATGTGGACACACGGCACTCAGAAAAGCTTTCATTTTATCAAGCAGACTAAGAAGAGAGAGCTTTCCAGCCCATCAACCCAGAGACACATTTATCAGAATGGCTGATTCCTTGGAGATGTAAAACAAATCCTAAGGGTTGTATTAAGGGGGGAAGACCCAACAGTCATCCCTCCCTTCCCTGCTTCTCCAACTGGCAGAGCCACCATCAACCATAGCCGGAGCAGAAAATCCCAACAACTCACTTCCTAGCCTCCCTTGCATCTAGGAGTGACCGTGTGAGCTGCTCTGGCTAATGAGATGTAAGGTGAGATCTCCCAAGGGGCTTGTGAATAAGATTTCCTCCATGGTAAAGACAGTGACCATCAAGGAAAAGTCTCCCTTCAGCTCCTTCATGCTTTGGACAGTGTCATGTGATGATGGGATATCTTGATTGTTTTTGTGATTATGAGTCACCAAATATGTACGTTCTAAGGATGCCTGAGTGGGCAGATGGATGGAACATGGGTTCTTAGTGACATCATTAGTGATTAGGGTCACTTACCTCAGACTTCCTTTTTTGGTGTGATGATGAAATGACTTTATTGTTTAAGGTATTGTTTGTCGAACAATTATTATGAATTATTCTGAATTGAGTCTTCTGTTAAGCATTGTCAGAAAGCACTCGGACTTTTGAAATTGTGGAGAAGAAAATATATGCAGTGACAAGTCCTGAATAATAACACTGTTGTGGAGAGGGGCAGAGATTGAAAGTGGGGAGAGAGCCGCAAGGCCAAGGTCAAGATCAGAGTGCCCAGGGCACTGAAGCAGAGGGTGAGGAGGATGTCAAAGGAAAACAAATCTGGACTCGGGTAGGGAGAGACATTAATCGAAGAGACTATTGCAGTAAGGGGAGGCTGATTACTGCCATACACAGGTTGCTCTGACCATGGGGTTAATAAGTGTCCCCATAGTCAGGTAGAAAGGAATTTGCTTTTATAGGAAGAAATAAAGCCAGAAAGAACACAGTGCAGGGGAATGGGGTGAGAGGGTTGTGTTATGGGACAGTTGTTCAGGGAATGTTTTTCCCTGAGGTCAGCCGGTTCTCTGGCAGATCCTTAAATTAAGGAAGAGTTGTTCCATGTTCGAATTCTCGAGTGTGGGCCAAAGTTCAGGGACCTGGAGGAAGAAGAGAAGCCTGATTAAATTTGCGAGGTCAAGTTGGCAGGCATTTTATCCAGACTGGTCAGTGGGGACAGTTCAACTAATCATGTATGAGACAAAGCATGGATGTGAAGGGTGGGAGTCTGACCTTGTCGCAGGTTAACAAGGGCGTCATCTGTGAATCCTATCTAAGTCACGTGCAGTGAGCCATTTACTGGAACACAAAAGCAGGGTGCAGGGGAGTGGATTTCTTAACTGTCATTGTTTTCCAGGGGCACAGAAGCAACATAGTCAAGAAACTTAAAAGGTAAGATCAGACCTCAGGGCAGAGTTAAAGCGGCCACTGATCTATCCCAAAGTATCAGCCCCCTCCCATGTGCCAGGCACTGTGCTAAGGGATCCAGGGAATGCAGAGATGATTCAGACACAGTTCTCTCCAGGATCAGAGCAAGGGAGAGAAGATACGGACACAAATACCTGCAGGAGGTCTCATAAGGCCTGTGGTCTGCTGCACGTAGTTTTCCATACATTCAGATTCTATTTTCTTTGGGGACCACCTCAGCCTTGCAGATTGCCTTGCAGCAGACCCATGAGCTCTGGGTCCATAGGTAAAACCCAAGAGCATCAAAAGCAGAAAAAGGAGAAGTTTTCCAGAATTTGAGCCTTCAGTCTCAAAGCATTTAAAAGGATTAAGCAGTTCAGCATCAACCCCCCAAAAACCTCTCTCAGAGATGCTGAGTCTTGTTTTTTCTTTCTTCCATTGAAGAACATCTGGAAACTCTCACCTGAGTCCTTATGCGTTAGCCTAGGTGGAGGCAGGTATAGAGATTCTCATTATTCAAGCAGGAAGTTGGCTGCCTTGAGAGATGCAGTCACTTTAGTTGGGTAACAAAGAAGACCATTGCTGAGACTCAAGAAATGCATGTGTCCTCTTACTCGGGTTTCTGTTTCTCCGGGCCTTTTACCAATGCCTAAGCAATGGCCTTTCCGAAGGTGGCTCGAGGCAGCCGGGGTTAGGGTGAAGTTGGGCAGAAAATGCAAAGCCAAATGCTGCTCCCCAGAAGAGAGGGGGGCAATAACATAAACATTAAATTTCAACTTAGTCCACAAAACTGAAGTTAAAGGCCTGAGCCCTTTGTCTGGGGCACTATCGTTTACAGTCCTGAGCGACACAGCTGGAAGATGGTGTCACATGTCAGAAAGCATGGGCCTACATATAGCCATAAGAAAACCCTCTGAATATCCCATTCAAAATAAATTTTTTTCAGTCATCACCAGAAACTTCCTAGACTATGCAGGCTCCTTAGAGTGCTACAGGTATTTGGCTTTGAAGGGAACACAGGCTGATTGCAATTTTTCTCCTTACACTTGACTTTCCCCCAGGTTGCTTGGCTGACTTTATACTGCATATCTTTGTTTTTTCTTCCTTCCCATTCTCACTCCTTCCTCTAGCTCCAGCTCCTCAGACATGATGGCTGAGACTGCTAATTATTTCTCAATATGCCTTCTCTTCTTTCTTCAGGAGAGCTTGCAAATTTTTGCTGAGGATGCCGCTACTCGGCTGAAAACTACCCTTTCATCAGTTTCCTCTTCTCTGAAATGGATACAATAATTCTTGCTTGGCTATTTTGAGAATCAAACAAGATCATATATTTACAGAGAAGCATAGTATGAATGAAAGAGCCAGAAGATCTGGATGAATCTCATCTGCCATTAACCTACTGAGTTCCTTGGGTAAGTCACTGCACTTCTCTGGGCCCGTTGCCTCATCTGTCAAATGAAGACATTTAGACTAGATTAGGTCATCTAGATGTTTTCCTGCTCAGACATTCTATGGTTTGGAAAAATCAGGCTATAATATAATGAAGAGTCAGACTTTACAGCAGCATTTTGCCTGTGCTGCCTTGGCTGGCACTGGTTCCTGAGAGATGATTACGTGTATTACTTCCCAACTCCGTGGTCAGTGAGGTTGAACTAGACAGGGCAGCTTGAACTAGGCTATGATGGGAATATTTACACCACAGAAATCGGCAAACACTATAAAACAGGGGCTTTCTCACTTTCAACAGAGAGCTGGCTGTAAAACATTTACCAGCATATTATTTACTACAAGGAAAGAAAAACAAAGTTTCTGTACGTGTTGCCACTCAAAGTAGTCAACATCCCTAGTAAAACTTAAGATGATAATATGCACGTCGGTGTTTATAACATACAGGGGACTGAGAGGCAAGAATTAGAAGTTACCTGACTTGGATCCCAGGTGCCCTGGTCCAGCTCCAGGTTGCAGTAAGTGGGCCCCTTGTGGCATGAAGGAGTTAATACCTCTCCCTTGGTGACCAACTTACCTGGCCTTGTTGTGCTGTTGCTACCTCAGATGTGCCATTTTGTAATTTAATTAAAACCGGAGACTTGAGATAATGGGCTCGTGGTGCCTTCTGCCCCACCCTGGGTGGGAATTGGGCCCCAGGGGATTAGGAGGAAAGATCTTCCAAGATATCAAGTGATCAGGAGTAGTCATTAAATTATTCCAGTTAATCCAAATGGAGTAGTTACCTGAGGCCCTGACTCATCTAGCCAAATGGGACCTGTGGCTAGAAATGTTTGGAGATTCTGGACCAAAGGAGTATTTACTTGCTCATCCTCACCATCTAGAGTGTCTTCTTCAAAGTGTGTTTTGAGGAACAGCAGATCCTTGGTACACTAGCAATGCCCCCTTTCACACCCCAAAAGGAGTTGATAGCTAAATACGTTTGAGAAACATTGGATTGAGCAAAGGTAGACATGTTATGTATGGGAGTACTTCTCAGAGGATTTAACAGGTAAAAGTAATGCTTCTTGAACTGTCTGTGGTGATACATCAGATTTTTAAATTTCCAACCAATACACAATCCTATTGCCACCGCCCCCAATTTTGCCAACACCAAACCTAGATGAACCCTGTTCAATGGGATGAATTCATGGCTCATGCATATTCCCCATATGACTTGTATGAGTTCATGGTCATGTAACATCCCATTGTTGTAAAAATCTCTCAGTGTGTACCCCCAGTTTTTGTACTCATCATGTCCATGGGCCTTGCCCTGAGTAGCACTGTGGTAAGTACTTGGCTATCCTTTGAATGGAACATGCCTCTGCCCCAGTAAATCTTCCTCCCCATCACTGGGATTCCCAGTTTCAAGCTGGCTTTTGAGGAGTTCTGTTCAGCCATTGTGGAAAGTGGAAATGTCAGAGCTGGACATTTGTCCCCATGCAGTAGGGTATTTCCTGAACTACCCCTGTAGAACAACACTTGAATCTTTGGAGTCTAAACAGGACTTTGAAATAAAAGGCCAACTCTCCCGGAAAATTGTGCCAGCTCTGGAGAGGGTCAAACGAAAACCAGACAAGTCCCCAAACACAAAAGAAAACAAAATGCATCCAGGGCTTCCTTTTACTCCTCTGCAGACCTGTAAATGCAAAAAAGGTACAGCAGACTCTGGGTTGGACTTCCATGAAGGGCACTAAAATAGGAAGTCCCTCCAAGGCAGCTGAGACCGTCTAGTTGTCTCTGGAGACAACACACCCACTCCAATGCAATGCAACCAATCTACAGATTAAGGCTCACATGTGTCTGTTGGACATGGACAGCCCTCAGCCAGGGTAGAAGCAGCAGTGCCCAGATCCATCTCTAGGCTCCAGCATCATTTCTCCACAGCTTGACAGGTGGGTGCCAGTGCAAGGCAACTACCCCTTCCTTTCCCTTCTTTCTCTTGTGCTGATTCTCGTCATACACCCACACTGGAAGTCAAGTGTAAATAGAAGGCTCTGACTCCCGGGTCAGGCTGCTGTCAGGGTTTCCCCCCATTCTTCTCTGAAATGTTCACTGCCCTTGCCAAATCTTTATTCTGTACCTGTCAGAGCTGGCTCCTTCCAATCTCTGTATGGACAGATTCCCTCCTCGGTAAATACTCTCAGTGACCCGAGAAGTCCCTGGAATCAGGCTGTCTTTTTCCAAGCAGAGACAGTTTCAGCTGGGTGTTTTTCCTCACCTTTTCACCAGTCTGTTCTTCAGCGTGAGGAACTATTTATTCATGAAGTGGGCCTGGGGCCAGTTATGGAGGTGCTGTGAAGGATTCTGTCAGGTAAAGAATGCCAGGATCGCATGCAGCGCCATGTTTCTTGGTACATTCCTGCATGGCCTCAATACTGGTCCAGGTGGTGCAAGAGCCTGGGAAGGTTGGGCATTAGGTAGAGTTGGGTTTTGGGGTTGCCATAATGTCAAATGGAGGTGTCCAGCCAGCACTGTGAGGTATGGAAAAGGTCATTTGTGTGACCTTGACACATTTGTGTGACCTTGACATTTGTGTGACCATGACAGCAGATGCCATGGGAGTTGGAGCAGAGATCTCTGAGGGAGGCCATGTAGAGACAAAGAGCGGTGAGAGAATGCTCACAGTCAGTGAGAGGGACAGCAAGAAAAATTAGAAAAGGAGGCCGGGAGGGAGGATTTGAAGTAGGAAGGAAACTGGGAGCAGCTAGCACCTCATTAAGCCAGGGAGGAGAGAATCAGCAGTGCTGTGTTACCAAGAGATCAAGGAAATGGAAGGCTCAGAGAAGGAAATGGTTGGTGATTAAGGTGGCTTCTGAGCAAGGCAGCCAGGCGGGCAGTGCAAGCTGCACACCTCTAGGGGGAGCCATTCACACCCTTGTCTGTGGGAATGGTGACCCTGGAATTCCATTGTGCATCACCTGTGTGGCTATCGGGGACAGCCCTGCTCGTGCGAATCTTGTCACCTGAGGGGTGAAGGCAGAAGCCCCATGGTAGACTGCTCAGGTGGAAATGGGAAGTGAGGTAGGAGTTGAAGCCAGTGAAGGGGACCGTTGGAAGGATTCTGGAAACAGAAGAAAGAAAAAGAAATGGCAGCGGGAAAGAATGTCAGGTTTGAGGGGAAACAACATATTTTCCACTTGAATTATAGCTAGAGCTTGGGAATTTGAGCAAACTTTAGGCAAAGGGAAAAAGCAGCAAAGTGGGAGAGACAATAGTTTGCTGGAAGGTAGCTGGCTCTCATGGAGCTTACATTTCATGAGAAGTGGTACAATAGAGAAGAATGGGGTTAGATTTGGGAGTCGGGATAGGCTTCTGTGAGAAGGTGACCTTTGAGGTGAGACTGAATGGTGAGAAGGGACCCCCCCTGTGAAGACCAGGGAGAAGAGTGTCCCTGGAAGAGAGAACCGCCATTGCAAAGTTCCAAAGTGGGAGTGAGCTAAAGATGTTTGGGGCCAGGGGCGGCGGGGGGGGGGGGGGGGGGGGGGGGGGCGGGGGGCAGGAAGAGGCCAGTGTAGCTGGAGCATAGAGGTGGAAAGACGTGAGGTAAGGCCAGAGGAGCAGGTGGGGCCAGGTCACATAGAGCCTCTCAGATTATGGGGAGAAGTTTCCATGTGAAGAGTACCACTAATGTGTATATATGATTTATGTTCTACTCCAGCCTGAGATCTTCTTGAGGATCTTATTCATCTTTCCAGCCTGGCAGAGAGTAACAAACTGTGGCTTCCATAAAGTCTCCTTCCAAATCAGCCACCAGGAACATGCCTTACCTGAGTCAAGATGAGTTTAAATGCATGGCTTCTTAGGAAAGTCTCAGAGTTGGGTCCAAGTGCTGGGCATTTCCACAGGCCCTTACAAATGCTGTTCTCCATCCCTATGGTTCTCATGCTATCTTTTGCTGCTCAAGCTTCTTTTTGAACCATCTCTAAAATTACACCCCTTATTTTCCAGCCTTTCCCCAATCCCCATAAAATGTCTCGTTCCTTAATACTATTAGCAAGAAAGCAATCTGATTGAAAACATTCATACTAATGTGTTAATGACTGATGTCACCATCACACTCATAGGAGTATTTGATTTTATACAAAAGAAGGATATGCACCCAAATTAGAGCATTTGCTAAGAGGATTTAGGACATGTGGCTGCCAAAGAGTGAGTTTTAGAAGGAGAAGAAAAAGATTTAGGAATAGAGAGGCTTCCTAGATGCCCCAGCATATTATGTGGATACCTGCTTATGCCTAAGGCTGGCTTGGTTTCCAGATCTACAAGGACATAAAAGACAATTGTCTTTTTTAATAAATTAAGATTAAAGTAGCTTTGCGGTTTGAGGGCAGACTATGGAACACAGTTTGATACCTGTGTGCTCACTCAATCCAAAACCAGCCTCTCTGGTTGAGGTTGAAAAAAAAAAACAAAAAAGGAGGGGCGCCTGGGTGCCTTAGTTAAGTGTCCGACTCTTGATTTTGGCTCAGGTCATGATCTCACAATTTTGTGAGCTGGAGCCCCATAAGGGGCTCTCTGCACTTTGGGTAGAGCCTGCTTGGGATTCTCCCTCTCTCCCTCTCTCTCTCTGACCCTCCCCTGCTCATGCTCTCTCTCTGTTTCTTTCAAAATAAATAAATAAACTTGGGGCACCTGGGTGGTTCAGTCGGCTGAGCATCTGACTTTGGCTCAGGTCACAATCTCACAGTTAGTTCAAGCCTGGCATCGGGCTCTATGCTGACAGCTCAGAGCCTGGAGCCTGCTTCAGATTCTGTGTCTCCCTCTCTCTCTGCCCCTCCCCTGCTCTCACTCTTTGTCTGTCTGTCTCTCTCTCTCTCTCTCAAAAATAAAAAACATTAAAAAATTTAAAAAACAAAAACCAAAAAGGAATGAAGACACCTATATCTTTCTATGTGTATGTTATCTCATTTACTCTTCACTGCAACCCCATGATGTAGATGCTGTTATTGCCCCCATTTTTCAAATCAAATGGAGGCTCGGGAATGTTTAGTGGCACAGATAGTACCTCACAGTACCTCAAAGAGCTGGGATCCAAACTCAGGTCTGAGTCCTAAATTCTAATCCCCCTACTATGCCTCAGGATTAACACCCTATCTTAGGCAGTGGTGATCATGCTGGCCGGGGCATTCTGAGAACTAGCTGCAGTTTTCCACGTTTCAAGTTTGTGGTTCACTTCCTCTTTCTGGGCTTCAGTTTCCTCATCCGGAACACAGGGAGATAAACAACTCAGTTGTTAGAGGGCCCCTCCCTGCCCTGAGCATCGCCATGCTGGGTGATTGTTCCTTTGAGGCGTGGCTCATTTGATCTGCACACATCAGCAGGGCCCCGGGCTCTCTACTACTCAGCTCCCTGCAAAGAGAATGGCAGGAGATGGGCCACCCTGGACCAGTGTCAGGCGCATCCACGGAGGCCTGGGGAGATGTGACTCCCCGGGGTGCATTCAGCCAGACCTGAGATTGCTCTGCGGACGGACAGTCTGTGTACGTCTTTGTGAACAGGGCCTGAGCCCATGGCCCAGCGAGCACCAGGGCCTTCTTCACAACTCTAAAGCTACTTCCAAGGCGGTTGAGTGTTGGTGTTTTTCCTCTCTCCTTTTCAGTGCCAAGAGGTCAGTCTGAGTGTAACTCTGACAGATGAAATCTGCTCCTTTGGAAACACCCTTTTCAAATCCAACCTGAGATGGGATTAAGAGAACAGCTTTGGCTCGTTTTCAAGACTGTCATCTGACGAACATCTCCAAGCTCATTTGAAGGAAGTGACAGAAGAGAGTGAGATTCAAATCAGGGAAATTGGCGACAGGCTCTGCTCAAAGCAGCCTCCCCACCTCCAGCTTGCAGCCCGCAGGAAACAAAAGCTTCGGAGTAGGAAAGTGACACAGCGCCACCTCCCGGCAGCTGCCTGGCCGGTTGAGGCCTCTGGCTGAGGCGACGTCTCCCCAGCTTCAGGGCCTGCCCAAAAGTTGGGGAGGTGAGTCCTGTCACTCGGTTCCCAGGAGATAGGAACAGGGGGCTTTTCAGAGCTATATGAGTCTCAGCTCATGATGTACAGGTATGTGTGTATTTATATGGCATGTATATATATATGCAGCCAATTTGAACCCTGAGTAGGATTTTGTCTTATGAGGGGCAACTCTCTCCCTCACTTACTCTTAGGCAGTTTTTAAAGGCAAGATCATATATGATCAGGATATGAACTCTGGAGCCAGACGGCCTGGGTTCGAACCTCAGTTTTGTCACCGAATAGCTGTGCAGTCTTGGGCAAGTTAGTTAACCTCTCTGTACCTCTGTTTCCTTTGAAAGAATTGAAGAGTCAATACATGTGAAATGCTTAGCACCATTCCAGTCCCATGATAAGCATTTAATATGTATCAGCTGATATTACTCAATTAACCAAAGTTCATACATATCTCTTCCTTCTCATACCCACCCATTAGACGCATTTCTAACTTCTTGTTCATGGATATATTCCACGTAGATGTTTCCAGTTCAAGAAGGAGGATGGTTAAATCCGTAATTTTATTGAAATAATTGGCCCCACCCAAACCCACACCCTAAACTCTGTGTATAGACTCCCTGGCAGATTTTGAGAAAGTCATCCTTGGGGAACTCCCACGTCTTTGGTTTTGTGAAGCAACCTGGCCAGGCAGCTGTGCAGTTGATGCTTTAGAATAAACCCAGAGAAGCCAGATGGGCTTGGGGGAGATGCTGTCTTCAGATGCTGCACTGAGGTTCAACTCACGGGCGAATTTTAGTCCTGGGTTTCCCCCCACGTTTGTCTGCAGAGTAGTCTTAGGATGCCGATGAATCAGGAAAAGCCTCTGTTTTCAGCTTTCCTGCTTCGTTTGAACCAGAAGCGTCTCTCAGAAGCTCCATTTTGGGGTCAGAAGTGGGACGCTCATTGATCCTGACAGAAGGTCCTCCTAACCTAGAGAAAAGATGGCGAGGCGACAGGCTGCCAAGGTCAGAGGCTGGCCTTTCCGAAAGTCAACCATAAATCAAAGCCTCCAAGGTGACCACGTGTCACAGACACCAGCTCTGGAGTCCCCGGGGGGCGCGGGGCTTGATGACAGGAGACCACCTCTTTCCCAGCCCGTCTGCTGCCAGGGAAGACCAGCATGTGGGCCGGCCATTGCCACTGAGGAAGTCGTCCTGCTGTTTAATGAGGTTTAATTTTCCCTCTAAAGGAGGGCCCGGCTCAAACATCTGTCTCATCAAAGGCGTCGGAGTCTTGGAGACACAAAAGCTTCTCTTAGTGCCTCCATCCTCTGGCCTTTATCGTTCCCAGAATCCATTCCATTAGTGTGTTGGAATAGCTGTGACTTTGCCACTACGCGTGCATTTGGGGAGCGCAGCCAGTTTTCAGGCTGAGGAAGGCAGAAGAGACAGGGAAATGCCTTCGAATCTCCTTAGACTTTGCACTTGGCTTCCTCCTGTGGGCAAGACTTAGCCGTGACTCACCTGCTTTAGAATGTTTTGTTAACCAATCCCTGATTCGTTTTAAACCTCTGAAGCGTCAAGATAATAGCCGCCAGGGGCCTGGGAAGAGAGTGGCGACCTCAGGCTGTTAAGCAGTCTGCTTGTGGGGGACAGCAGGTGACCAAGAGAGCAAATCCCAAATCTTCCAACTGGTGCCCAAGCACCTGAGCTCGAGTCATGAGGATTTTTGCAGAAAACCATGAACCATCAATGTTTTAAATTTAGAGGATTAAATATACAATTTGGGACTACATCTGGCTGCGGAGTCATAGATAGCCCCGACTATATTCTGCCATTTATTAGCTGTTGGGCTTTGAACTAATTACTTCACGTCTCTGTGCCTCAGTTTCCTTGTGTGTAGAAGAGACTCGTAATACTGGTGTCAGGACTGAACGATAACAAATGATATGTTTTATTTCAGCTAGTGCTTGGAGTATTGTAGACGCTCCATCAATAGTAGCCTTGTAACAAAAGTTTAAGAAAAATGTATCAGAGGAACAGTTAAATTGAGAAGTGTCTTTCCATTGAAATGATCAATACGTTTATCTTGGATTTGTAAATTGGGAGAAGACTGGCAGGGTACGGTGGCCCAGTGAGTACAGTAGTGCTACCCAAAGTCCTCCACCTTCTCCTGGTATGACAACGCACCTGACCAATGGCATGAGGATGCCCGACACACAGCCATGAGTACAACCAGTGTCACATAAATGACACGTCCAGAGCCTGGTTCCATCTCTCACCAGCTGCATGACCTCGAGCAAGTGATTTAACTTCCTGAGTTTGCAAACCAGCAATATTAATAATATTTACCTCGAAGGTTTGTAGGGGTGGGTGGGTAAATGTGACTGTGTACATAAAACACTGAAGATAGTGCTCAGCACAAAGTAAGTACTCAATTAAAAAGCAAAGCAAGGCAGCTGTGACTAATGCATGATTTCAGCCTTAACTGTAACCCCACCCTCTCTCCCTCCCACTCAGGGAAGCAATTTAGAAAATAACATTTCGGGGCAACTGGGTGGCTCAGTCCATTGAGTGTCTGACTCCTGGTTTCGGCTCAGGTCATGATCTCATGGTTCATGGAATCGAACCCCACACTGGGCTCTTTGCTGACAGTGTGGAGCCTGCTTAGGATTCTCTCTCTCCCTCTCTCTCTCTGCCCCACCCCACTGTCTCTCTCAAAATAAATAAATAAACATTAAAAAAAAAAAAAAAGAAAGTAACATTTCTGCTCTCTAGGTCGAATCACCATACACCTGAAACAAATATAACACTGTATTTTAACTATAATGGAATTAAAATAAAAAACTTAATAAACAAAATAAAGATTATTGGGTCAGTTAAAAAAAAAGAATGTTTTCGTAGGGGTAACCTTGGAATGGCTCAAAATTCCTTAAAACCCATTCACACCTATTGTTTTAGCCATTCTGAGTATCAAATTGAGAACAAACATATAACAGATACGGATCAGAAGTCCCCCAATGCAGGTGGGTGCCACACTTTTCTCCAGACTGCATGAAATCTGTTTTCATTTTCTATGGCTGCTGTAACAAACTATCACCAAGTGGCTTAAAACAACACAAATTTGGGGCGCCTGGGTGCCGCAGTCGGTTAAGCGTCCGACTTCAGCCAGGTCACGATCTCGCGGTCCGGGAGTTCGAGCCCCGCGTCGGGCTCTGGGCTGATGGCTCAGAGCCTGGAGCCTGTTTCCGATTCTGTGTCTCCCTCTCTCTCTGCCCCTCCCCCGTTCATGCTTTGTCTCTCTCTGTCCCAAAAAATAAATAAACGTTGAAAAAAAAAAAAAAACAACACAAATTTATCTTACAGTTCTCGTGGGCAGAAGTCCAAAATGGGTGTCAGTGCATAAAAAACAGGATCTTGGCAGGTCCGTGTTCTTTCTAGATGCTCTATGGGAGAAACATTCCCTGTCTTTTAAAGGCTTCCCGGTTCCTTGGCTTGGCCACCTTCCATCCTCAAAGCCCACAACGGTCGGTTGAGTCTTTCCCACCATACGATCTCTTGGATTCTAGCCCTTCTACCTACCTCTTCCTCGTGTAAGACTCCTTGTTAAGATGCCGGACTCACTCCAATAATGCAGGGGAGCTTCTCTGTTTTAAGATCAGGTGATTAGCAACCTTAATTCCATTTGCAACCTTAGGTCCCCCTTGGCATGGAATGGAACATGTTCCTAGGTTCTGGGAATTCCAGTGTGGACATCTTGGTGGTGGTGGTGGTGGTGGTGGTGGGGTGGTGGTGGTGGTATTATTTTGCCCAGCACATGTGATAACCTTGAATCTGCTCAAAATTGTTTAACATTCATTCACACATGTTGTTGCTCTAATCTTTACCAATAACAAATACTGTGAATAACGTCACAACTAGCATTGATCAGAAGTTCTCAAACGCTGGCAGATAGATGCTACTCTTTTCTCCAGGCTGCATGAAGTGTGAAAAGACAGGAAAATACAGTAATTCTTTTTAAGAAAACTAAATGTATTCCATTTAAATGACTATTCTTTTGGTATAAAAATGGTTTTTTTCATTTCTAACATTATTTGGCAAATATAAGCTTTGGTTTTTTTAATTAAATATAATTTATTGTCAAATTGGTTTCCATACGACCCCCTGTGCTCATCCCAACAGGTGCCCTCCTCCATGCCCATCACCCACTTTCCCCTCTCCCCCTCCCCCCATCAACCTAAACTCTGATACCTCAGTAAGCCAAGGTCCAAGAATTTCTTGAGAAGGAGGGGACTTCTCTGGTCTGTGCAATTCAAGGGATGGGAACGATTACTGCCATCTAGGAGCCCTGCTTCCATCCAGCAGTGTCTGGGGCCACACGCCCTTCAGGGCCTCCAGCCCTTCCCTGCTCAGTTGTCTATGCTTCCCAGGGTTTATGGAGGCCAGCCCTTGTGAATTCAGAGCCAGAGACATGGGACATGGAACAAGTCTGTCCTCAGTTTCCCCATCCACAGAACTGGAAGGACAGAAAGCCCACCTTGCCCTCCTCACAGGACAGCGAATGAGGAAAGTGCCATAAACTAGAAAGTGCTCTACAAAGAGAAATGGTTGCTTCTATAACTGAAACTCAGACTCTCTGTTTCTGAATCTTTCTGTAGTGTTTTCTGAAGAGTGGGTGAGAGAAAGCGAGAGGGCCCCAGCGGGTGCAATTAAGCACTTAGGAAATAGCAGTTTTGTTTCTCTTCCAAACAAAAACAAATCCCTATTTTTTTAAAGTTTATTTATTTATTTCAAGAGAGAAAGAAAGTGCAAATGGGAGAGGGGCAGAGAGAGAGAAGGAGAGAAAGAATCTCGAGCAGGCTCTGCATCGTCAGCACGGAGCCTGACATGGGGCTCCATCCCAGAAACTGTGAGAATGTGACCTGAGCCTAAACCAAGAGTCGGACGCTTAACTGGATGCTCAGTCGGACTGAGCAACCCAGGCGCCATGCCCGCCCCCCCCCGCCACCGCCTGGTTTTTTAATTGTGGCAAAATACACATACCATAAAATTCACCATTTTACCCACTTCTAAGCGTATAGTTCAGGAGTGTCAACTGTATTCACATTGTCGTGCACCCCATCTCCAGAACTCCTTTATCTTGCAAAGCTGAAACTTTATGTTCACTAAACAACTCCCCATTTCTCTCTCCTCTCCCAGCCCTTGGCAACCACCATTCTACTTTCTGTCTCTAGGAATTATACTGCTCTGTGTACCGAATATAAGTGGAATCATATCGTATTTGTCTTTTTTATGACTGTCTTATTTTGCTTCGATAATATCCTCAAGGTTCATCCATGTTGAAGCACGTGTAAAGATTCCCTCATTTTTTAAGATCAAATCATATTCCATTGTGTGTATATATCACCTTGATTGCATCCATTCATCTGTCTATGGATGCTTGGATTGCTTCCACCTTTTGATTATGTGACTGATGCTGCTATGAATGTAGGCGTACACGCATTTCTTTGACATCTTGCCTTTAGTTCTTTTGGGCACGTATGGAATTGCCAGATCATCTGGTAATTCCATTTTTAATTTTTTGAGGAACTGCCATGCTGTTTTCAATAGTGGCTGCACCATTTTATATTCCCACTATCAGCACACCAGTGTTCTAATTTCTCCATATCCTCTCCAACACTTGTTATTATTTGTTATAGCAGCCATTCTTGTGTGTGTGAAGTGGTCTTCATTTTATTTTTATCACAAAAGTAACATCTCTTCAGAGTAAAAATACTCAAATGGTGCAGAAAGGCAAACATTAGGGGCGCCTGGGTGGCTCAGTCGATTAAGCGTCCGACTTTGGCTCAGGTCACAATCTCGCGGTCCGTGAGTTCAAGCCCCGCGTCGGGCTCTGTGCTGACTGCTCAGAGCCTGGAGCCTGTTTCAGAATCTGTGTCTCCCTCTCTCTCTGACCCTCCCCCGTTCATGCTCTGTCTCTCTCTGTCTCAAAAATAAATAAACGTTAAAAAAAATAAAATAAAAAGGAAAGGCAAACATTGAAGCATAAGACTCCCCTAGTTGCCTCTTCCTTCCTCCTACATCTCACAGGTAACTGCAGTCACACCTCTTTCCGGGTACTGCCAGAAAATTCTGTGCAAATATATTCATGTCATCTTGCTTATTAGACAAATAAGATTATATATACATACACTGCACACTTTATTTCACTTAGTTGTGTATCTTGGAACTCTTTTCATGTCACCACCTATAAATTGACCGCATTCCTTTTTCACAGTCACATAATATTCCATTGTATGAATGAACTGTAATTTATTTATTTATTTTTTTTAAATTTTTTTAAATTTATTTTTAATTTTTTTTTAACGTTTATTTTTTTTTGAGACAGAGAGAGACAGAGCATGAACAGGAGGGGCAGAGAGAGAGGGAGACACAGAATCGGAAGCAGGCTCCAGGCTCTGAGCCGTCAGCCCAGAGCCCGATGCGGGGCTCGAACTCACGGACAGTGAGATCGTGACCTGAGCCGAAATCGGACGCTTAACCGACTGAGCCACCCAGGCGCCCCAAATGAACTGTAATTTAAACAATTCACTATTGGTGGACACTTAGTTGATTTCCAGAGCTTTTTTTTTTTTTAATTAAAAAAAGTGCCAACAGTGAGAGGCTGTACAGCACTGTGATCATGAGTGCAGACCCTGAAGCCTGGCTCCTTAGGCTCAAACTCCAGCTCTAGCCCTTAATAGCTCTGTAATGTTGGACAAGTAACTTAACTTCTCTGTGCCTCAGTTTCCTCATCTCAAAAATGGGAATAATAATAATAGCGCCTACTTCCTAGGATTATGGCAAGGATTAAACGAATCAATATATGTAAAGTTCCTAGCGTGTAAGACGTGACGTGTGTGTAACCTGTTATTCTGTTTCAGTCAACACCCTGGAATGTACACGTGTTTGTACACTTTTCCGAGTATTTATGTAGGACGAGCTGTTAGAAACCATAATGCCGGGTCAAAGGTTATGATTTTTTTTTCTTTCCATAAACCTTTTTTCTTTTTTTAATACATTGTCATAAGCTGGAGACAAAAATAGTTCGTACAACCTGGGGTATGATGGGTTTGCATACAGTGAAAAAGTGCCAAACTGTCCTCCAGGAGGGTTGCTCGTCGACCTCCAGGCTCCAGCACTTCTTGCGTCCCGTCACTTAACTCCTGTTCTTGGACTGTCTCCATCGTCTCTTCCCTGAATGCCAGCCGTGCCCCTTCCCTCTTTCTGCCCAGAGAGAAGGCGTTGGAAGAGAAGATGTGCCAAGCCAGGCCTGGGGACCTTCTGTGGACATGAGCATTCGCTGGGCACTTCTCACTCTGTCAGGGAGGGGCTCCTCTGTGTGGTGCCCAGCTCTGCCCCCTCCCCATTCACATCTACTCCTGAAGCAGGAAGCCTGCCCACCCCCATCCATCCCCAGTTCCTCTCCTTTCTCTCCAGCCTTCGCCTGACGTCCCTGGAACTCAACCAAAGCTTACCAAGCCACTATGAAGGGCAACCTTATTTTTTCAGGCCTTCTTGGGCAGTTAGGGTGTGGACATCTAGTATCCTCTCCAGAAATACATCTTCATCATTTCTGTTGATTATAAAGCGATTCATGTTCCCTGTCAAAAAAATAAAAAAAAATTTAAAAAGGCAAGCAATACAGAAGTATGAACCAAAGTCAAAGCAAAACTTTTCCCACTATCTCATGTTCCCAGAAATAATCATCATTAGTCATTTGTTCAATATTCTCTTAGACTCTTTAAGCACATGTATGTTTTCGCATAATTTTAGTGTGTGTGTGTGTGTGTGTGTGTGTGTGCATTTTAAGTAAGCTTCATACCCAGAACAAGGCGCAACTCGAGGCTTGAACTCACGACCCTGAGATCAAGATCTGAGCTGAGATCAAGAGTCGGATGCGTAACTGACCGAGCCACCCAGATGCCCTGGAACACACATATGTTTTAAATGCAATTATATTACACATATTCTGTAACCTGCTTTTTTCACTGAACAATGGGCATCTCTCTATGGCAATACATACAGATCTATTCCAATGGTGGCATGACATTCTGGAAGGCTTTTTATTAAAAAAATACTTCTTGGCCTTGGTTCCCCAAATTTCACAGGGGGTATCCCCTTTGGAAGAGGTGTAGGGTGTGCTAGAAAGTGCACTAGACCTGGAGTTGCAAGATTGGTTCTTGACAGCTCATTGTACATCCTCGAACGACTAACCTCCTTTGTCTGTGTTGAGAAATAAAATATGGCAACGCATGTGAAAGTGCAAAACTCTATTGAAATATACAGAAGCATTATTTTCATGAGACTGAAATCGTCTTGGGTAAGATGCGGACAATACAAGGTGGTCAAGGTCACATGGCTGTCTGGGCGTGGCTTGTGGCATCCTCTGGAACAGCTCCTTCTGCTCACCCCCAACAATAGATCTGTCTGGACACTATAGGGAAGCCAGACCCATGAGCTTACTGTGTGCTGTGCTAGAAGGAAAGCAAGGCTTATCTGTCCTGCAGTCTTGTTCTTGGGAGGCAGATTCAGAAACCAGACCCGGTTTAGTGTTCTCCCAGTCCCTCCATACAGCCTGGCTTCCTGTAAAACAGAGAGGACAGGGGCGCCTGGGTGGCTCAGTCGGTTAAGCATCCGACTTCAGCTCAGGTCACGATCTCGCGGTCCGCGGGTTCGAGCCCCGCGTCTGGCTCTGGGCTGATGGCTCAGAGCCTGGAGCCTGTTTCCGATTCTGTGTCTCCCTCCCTCTCTGCCCCTCCCCCGTTCATGCTCTGTCTCTCTCTGTCTCAAAAATAAATAAACGTTAAAAAAAAATTAAAAAAAAAAACAAAACAGGACAGATTCTGGCCAGAGCAGGGGCGGTGGGCACAGGGGACTGGAGGCTTTCTTGGCAAAGTCATCCAAGGTCAAGAATGAGACACTCTCCAACGTAAGTGTGGGGAGGGCAATGGCCTAGGAGTCCAGAGATTTGGAATCTGGTCATTGTCTTGTCACTAACCTTACTCAAGTCACTTTGGGCCTTATGGTTTTTATCTATCAAATGAAGGGGTTGGGAAGTATGATGCCTAGGGACTTTCATTCATTTGTTCAACAAATATTTATTAAAAGCTTGATACTAACTAGGCACTGTGACCCCTGAAGACACAAAAATTAAAAAAAAGAAAACAAAACAGAACACCGACGAACACTTACGTAGCACTTATCGTGCTAGGCACTGTTCTAAGACTTTTATACATATTAACCTAGTTAATCTTTAGGACAGTTCTATGAGGTAGTACTACTAGTTTTCCCATTTTACAGAAGAGGAAACTGAGATACAGAAGATAAGTCCTTTGCCCAAGTTTACTGAGAAAACAAGACATAGAACCCAACTCTCTGGCTTACATCTGTGCTCTCACCACCACAAAAGTCACAATATAGTGATAACAACGACATCTTGACTGGACACCTACCTCATACTTAACGATGCCAGGCACTTTACACTCTTTCTTGCATTTAATTCTCACAATGAGCCCATGAGGGAGGCAGCAATATTCCATTCTACAAGATGAGAAAATTAAGGCTCAAGGGGCACATAACAGCTTACAAGTGGCAAAGATGGAACGTGAACCCAGGTCTGCTGAACTCCAAGTCAGAGCTATGAAGTACTGTGCTATTTTATTCTTGTAATACAGCCAAAGTTGGAAACAAAGTTGAGACAAGACATGGAGGTCTGGGTCTGGGCAGCCACGGGCTGTCTGGTCATCCCATCAGGGCCCTCAGTGGATTGTATTCCACAGCCTGAGTTCTCCATCACTGGCTCTGGGGTGGCCACTGAGTACCCGGCTGGCACCTTGGCCATCCTGGATTGGTAGGTAGAGAATAGACAAGACCCGGCTTTTTCCTCAGCATCCCCCACCATTCCTGGGATGGGCTCCTGGCTGCAGTAGCCTCAAGTGGATATGGAGCAGAGGCTACTCCCGGGCTGGGGTGTCAGAGACCCCGCAAAGTCTCCCCCACAGGCCGATGCCACAAATGTGTTACCAAGCAACTGCCCCTCCCAGAGGGGTTGCACTTGACACCTTGCATGAATGGGCTTCTCGGACCCGAGAGCAGGTTCTGATGGACAGATTGGGGCTAGGGTCCTAGGAGTCCCCCACACAGAACCGGGAGCCCCATGGGTGGGTTCAAGTTTGCATTCCGCTGAGGTTTCAATAAATGTTAGAATGCACAAGTTAATGGATAAATGATCTAACAAATGAATGCACAAATGAATGGATCAAAATGAACTAAGAAATGAAAGACTGAACAAAAGAATGAATATGTTAGCCAGCAAAGGAAGGAATGAGTCCCCGACCAGCCCTTTTGCCTCAGCGTCAGTTTGGGACCTGGGGCCAGCGCATGGGTGAAGGGCAGGAGTTAAAGAGCAGGACAAAATTGCAGCATCCAGAACTATCCCATCTGAGATGCCAAAAGGGAGAGCCCAGCTGGCATCTCAGGCGTTTCCCCTCTGGAATCTTTCTGGCCAAAGTGCCACTCACTTGCACCCTTTGCCTCCAGGACTGTAGGAGAGGGAAGCTCAGAGCTCCCTCTCGTTGGTACCCAGTGGGCGGAGAGCTCCCCCTTCCCCAAGTAAAGGAAGGACCCTAACCCACTCCCTTCCCCCTCTGGGAAGCCACACAGAACTCCAAGTTAATTAAAGCCTCCACTCTGAGAAGAAGGGAATGTTCCATTTGGTAAATTTAGAAACAGCTGGTTAGTTTTACCCATTACTTTTGTGCTAACATCAGTGGAGCTCATTCAACTCTGTCTTTTTATGAAGCTGTCCTTCCAATGCTACCTGATAGCTACTAATTGCTGCAACTACATTTCTGAATTGCAAATTTTCTGCACTGATAAAAACTTTGATTGCCTGTCAGCTACACATAAGGAAAAGATCAGCAGTGCTAAATGAGGGGTTCCACGCTTGGATAATAATGCCTAATGAATTATTCAGGAAAGAATGCTTGAATGAAGCAAACAATTTGAAGGGTTACTAGCAGCCGTAACAGTTCAACAGGCAAAAGAACAAAAGTATCATCCTGAACATTACACTAATGATTAAAAAATGCGTATTAATTCTAGATTTGGAGAAAAAAGAAATGCCAATCTGATTTTAAAGGTTAATCATTATTTTCTCAGTAATGCTCTGATCTCTAGTTGGGGGGGAGGTGATGAAGGGGGAGAACCCTTTACCAATATTTTGGGATGTATAATATTATGACATAATAGAGTCATATAATTTCACACACATCATTTAAAAATTGTAAATTTCAAATTTCATTGGAAAAGATAACACAAAAAACTAACAGTGCGGCAGTGGAATGCTCGCTAGAGAGAACTTTGCTGAGCCCACGTAGTACCAGCACCAAGGACCCCCTCCCTGAAGCGAGGGGCCCTGCAGAAATAGCAAAATGAAATAAGATGTATGTGATTAAACATATGCAAATACATATCATAATTAGTGGCTCTTTCTGGTGGAATTTGAATGCATTTTACGTATTTTGCAAGTGCACCAGTGATGCGAATGGAAAATTCTTTCAAAAGCTTCTGCCTGTTGGGTCTGAAACCCAAGAAAACAAACCAATAAATCAGGTTTAAGCTTCTGTCCAACACTGACACATTCGCTGCTTTCATAAAAAATATATTTCTACCACCCAAAGTGCTAATTTGTTTTGACAGATGCTGTGGAGTTGCCAAATATGAGGGGGGTGCGGGGATCCTGGAAACTGTAATGCAACATAGTATAATTAAAGATGTTAAAAAATAGGAATGCAACTACTGTGATATTATGATGTATCTGAATATTTAAAAATAGCTCTTCAGACTATTCAGCTCTCTCAGGATCACCTGGAGAATCTAAAAAGACCATGGTGTGGGACAGGTGGACTTTTCAGAGTGGCTTTTGATTATGGAATATGCAGTCAGCCACTTCACAGCTTCTATGAGATCTGTTTCTTCAGCTCAAAGCCTGTGGTATTAGTCACCAATTAGTAATTTTATTATAAAGATGTTTAACGTCAAGATAACACTCTTCGTTTCTGGCGGTGACGCTGTGCAGTGGCTTGGGAAGTCTGACTTCAGGAAAAGAGCTGACCATCTGCCAAGGCCTGTGCACTCACAGATGACTAATGTTTTCCCCGGAGGACTGTGGCTCCCTGTGTTTCTGTCGCTGTCTTTTCGATGTCACAAAGCAAGGTTGATAAACACATTCAAGTCACAATTAAAAAACATTTTCACTGACCAGTTGCCACCGATGATATCATCAGACAGCTTCCGTCGTTGTTGTAACAACGCGTTGAATGGTGTTGATGTACAGGCAAGGAGATGCTTCCCTTTATCTGGTCCTTACCTAGCTCTGTGCTTCTTTAATGACATTTCCAGGTACCAGGAGTCTTGTAAGGAAATGCCATTCAGCATTAATTGGACAGAACTCTGGGATTTTCAGGCTAAGTCCACAAACCGGAGGATCCATCTAAATTGGAACTCACTGAGCAAGGGATGAAGTAAGGGATTCAAACCAAAGCCAATCAATGAGCTATCCAACTTTTTCCACCTTCAACAAATCCAACCTAGAATGAAAAGTAGAGTGTTGTGCTTTTTTCCAGCGGTGACAAAATCACATCCCTCTATTGCCACTCCTACAAGATTTATAGGAAGGCTGTGGACACTTAGCTTACAACAAGAGAGATCTAACTGGACTTCAGGCCTTTGTTCTGGATGATGAAGGAGGGGCTGGTAAATGGAGCAGCTGCTGACATTTATTAATCTCCATGCTGAATACTGTTCAGGTATTATGCCACTGAATCTCCATGATAACTTCAAAGTTACATGAATACATCATCTGTATTATAGATGCAAAAAATGGATGTTTAGGCCACACAGTGGTGGCGGTAGGATTTGAACCCAAGTCTGATGTCAAGATCTAGGTCCTTAGTCATTCAGAAATATACCTTGAGGTTCATAAAGGAGCCCCTTACAGCTGGAAGAGGACTCAGAAGTCATCCAGTCTTTCACTTTGCAGAGGGGAAACTCAGACTCAGAGACATGGAGAGGGGAACCCAGGTTATATTGTTAACTGGTGACAGAGCTGGGACTTCTCCCCTTCCACTATGCCACACCATCCTTTTTTTTTTAAATTTTTTTTTACTGTTTATTTATTTTTGACAAGAGAGAGAGAGAGAGAGAGGCAGAGCATGAGTGGGGGAGAGGCAGAGAGAGAGGGAGACACAGAATCTGAAGCAGGCTCCAGGCTCTGAGCAAGCTGTCAGCATAGAGCCCAATGCGGGGCTCAAACTCACAGACCCTGAGATCATGATCTGAGCCGAAGTCAGACTCTCAACCGACTAAGCTACCCAGGCACCCCAACCACACCATCCTTCTTAAAGTGGATCCTAAAATGGGTCCATAAAGGCTATGGATCCTTTTTGGTCTTGCCCATGTACAGTCTCAGGATTTCCTGGGCTTTGTTCAGCCCTACATGGGAGTTTACACTTCCCTCCATGGTTCCAGCATTCTTGGGATCTCTGAGTCCTGGGACACAGCATGGGTCTTGTATCATACTCCCATACCTTCCAGCCATAGTGCTTTTAGAGCAATATCTATCACAGGTGAACTGAAGTGTCCTGTGGAGAGCAATGACCATGACTAATGGGTGAGTACGCCTCACTGATGACTCTGAGAGTGGAAACTCCATGGTCTTTCCTTTCAGAACAAAATGAGAGTAAATGTGCTAACTGGTCAGAGGACTGGTTTTGACAAGACCCTCTGGAGGAAGCTTGGTCTACAGTGAAGTGGTCAGCAGAGATCGAGAGTTGCAGAGTGTAAGCAGAGGGCTGGATTTCAGTCTGGGGTCCTGGGCCTGCCTAAGTGGACTGAATGACTTCAGACAAGTTCCCCAGCTTCTCTGAGCTCTAGTTTTCCCCGCTATAAAACAAAGAGATGATTGGCTGACCACTCCCTGTTTGTTTAAGATAATTCAGGTCTGAAAACATGGGAAGAATGCGATCTTTCAGGACTTTTCCAGCAGAAGATTCTGTTTTAGGTTTCCATTCATGATATTCAGGGGTGGCGGTGGGATGGGGTGGGGCAGTCTTCCTGCCAACTGGAAATTCCAGAGGGAACAGCAAAATGTGATCTTCTCCAGAGCCTAAGAAATACTTTCATCATTCTTTAAGAGCTTTCAAATCATTCTTGAGTTATTTCTTGTATCCACTGGATGACTTATTCCAGGACTGTTTGCATTAGAGCTCTGAGCTATATAAAAATGGGAATCTCAGAACCAATCTTGAACAGTGCTCAGAGCTTCCTGAGGAAAATTAAGCCAAACCGAACACCAAATCTTTTAAAAATTCAATTAGAAATATGCTTTCTTCTAGGCAGATTTTGTTCTTTTTTTTTTTTTTAATTTTTTTTTTCAACGTTTATTTATTTTTGGGACAGAGAGAAATAGAGCATGAACGGGGGAGGGGCAGAGAGAGAGGGAGACACAGAATCGGAAACAGGCTCCAGGCTCTGAGCCATCAGCCCAGAACCTGACGCGGGGCTCGAACTCACGGACCGCGAGATCGTGACCTGGCTGAAGTCGGACGCTTAACCGACTGCGCCACCCAGGCGCCCCTAGGCAGATTTTGTTCTTGACATACAGTTGGTGGTAGTGGTGGAGGTGTGTGGGGGAGTGGGGTGGGGTGGGATGACAGGAACAAAAAGGGGCCAAAAGAGTCAAGAAATGAGACTGAAGGAAAGTAAGCCCAAGGCACACATGGGTCCTTACTTTCTCCTAATTTCTGTCTTCTCTATACATATACACACATATGATTGTACCAAACTGTCATCAATAGTAGCTAACATTTTGTGTCCCCGTTACATGCCCGCCATATGCTAAACACTTTACACGTATTAACTAATTTAATCCTCACAATAACCCATTGATTAGGAAAGGCTATTAACCTTTCTTCTACAACCGAGGGGCCCAAAGGACAGAAATGCTTATAGATGTGCTCAAATTCACTCAGTAAGTGGCAGAGGCAGGAATTACACCAGGCAGTCTGGTTCTAACACTCAGTTTGTAACCACTAGGCTCCTCTGCCTTCAGTACGGTGATACCCACATGGCCTGATTATTTTTTTCTGGTATAGAATCTTTTTCATTACACACACACACACACCTCAACTGTATTCAAAGCCCAACACAACCAGGTTCAGAGAAGTAGAGGGCATCTCCCTTTTAATGCAATAACAGAATTTGTATCATAAAGAGCTGGGTCTTGAGCCAGGTCAGTTTGTACTTGGATGGACTGGGCCTTCCAATGTGATTGAGTTGCTGGATTTCTGAAGTTCCTTTGCTTTGTGGAATGATATGTTTCCTTTCTCTTCAGGAGCAAAGAGCTCCTTGAAAGAATGATTTTTCAAAAGTCCATTAATCCAGGAGCACAGTTCAGCTATGGGGTATTTCCATTGTTTTAACCTTCCAGTACCACCTTGCTCTCTTCAGCTCCAGACATGCACCCTGTGAAGCCATGAGGCTTTGGTGGGGTAGGCAGCTGTCTGTTAAAATGCTAAATCGACTGCCACCCATCCAGTCCATTTCTGTGTGTAGAGGGATTTGAACCTAAGCTGGGCAAGTGAATTAACCCTGTGCCCTCTTGGCCCCTCAGCCCTCCAGGAAAACTATGAATCAAATGGAATCTCCCTCATGCTAAGAGGCTATAGAGCTGTCATTCCATTATGCTTTGCTCAGGGTAAGAGGTCCCTGGAGACAGTATAATGAGCCGTGACTCCCGGGGTAGGGGGAGTCACGTTACTGAGTGTCCTCAGCAGCATGGCTACCATGGAAGCAACACATGCACTGGCATGTTTCTGGGCAAATAACACAAGTTTTTATTTGTTTGTGTAATGAAAGATTATGTCTAAGCTCACTGGTGAATAGCAGAAGATTGTCAACACCCAGGTGGCCACTTTCCTAAGAAGTGGAGTGAGCCCTTCTGCTGTCGAGGGCACAAGGGGGAATTTTCTGAGTGGAAATGTTACCTCATTACTGCCCTGCCACAGAAGATAAACACTGGAGGAGTTCAGGGACAAATAAGGCCATTACTAGAGATTCATGGAGATACCGTCTGACCCCTTCTGACTGTAACCCCACAGATAGAAGGGAAAAGAGAAAAAGACAAAAAATACCTTTTTGTCAAGGAAAGAATTTGTGGGCAAAGGGTTAACCTCCAAGCTTCACTGCTGGTCTAGAAAGAACGCCCATTTCCCTTACCCTTCAAGGTGCCAGTCCCTGAACAGAGACAGCTAGTTAGATATTAATAAGTTTCACTCTCCAGAGGAGAGTAGAGGCCAGACTGGGGTCTCTCAGGATTTTTCGCTTTCTCCCAGTCTGCCAGCCCTCTCAGTGATTATATTAATTTATCCAGCAAATATTGAGTGTTTACTTTGTGTTGCCTCTTTGTTAGACATTAAGGATAAGATGGTAAAAACACTCAACAGACATACGTCTAGAAAGTGGTAGAACTGTAAGCCCTCAGGAAATTTACATATCCTGGAACCTTCAGTTTCCTTTCTGTATAGTGACAATAATGTTTATTTCAATGAAAATGAAAGAACTTGTTTCTAGGACTATCCCTTACTTGTCAAATGTTTCTGAAAATACCCAACATTAAAATGTGAGTCACCTTTCAGATGTCAGTTAATTCCTATAGAATGGAATGGTCCAGAAATCAGAATGGTGGCAGTTATGAGGGAAGAGATTTAGGATGCAAAGTTTGCAAAATCAGATTCCCAAAATGCCATTCTCGAATCGTACAAATTTCCACCAGTATCCTCTGGTGTCGGCAACATTTGTTTTCAAGATGAAATGCCTAGGCCTCAAATTAAATGCTGTTATCATGAATTGCAAATATGCCACTCTTTTCAAGCCATTTATACTGCAGAGGTATGGCTGGTTATTGATTACCTTAGGCTGAACCAAGACCACCCATTAAATTAAGCCCTTGCAAAAGAGGCGATCAGAGGCCTTCATGCACAAAAAAGTCCATTTTTAAACCTGATGGGATTAGAACTAGAGGACCAGGAATGTCCAAGTCTTGCCTTGTCAATTACCACTCCTCTTAGCAGCTAAGGGACCTCTGAGTAAGAAGAAAAACAAAAAGCAAAAATAATTAAATGGAAATAAAAATACAGTAAAATCCCAATGTAATGCTTAAAATAGGGTTACGCAGTCTAGTCACATAAACCGTGGGGATGTGTTATTGTAAAAGTTAAGGAAATGACTGGGATCAATTTGCTACAGAGGATGGGACCGAGCCATCTCCAATTTTGCCGTACTCCTTCTCTGATATGAGGCAGGTTGGAACAGGCGTCATTGGCCTTAAGACCTCAGTAGAGTCTTCTCCCCAACATCTAGACTTCTCATTTAAGAGCTTACCATTGTGTCTACAGAACGCACATGGAAAATCAGCCATTAATATTATTGTTGTGGTTGATGCCTTAAGTCAACCCTAAAAGTTGGATAAGAGCCACATGTCCTCAGTAAGACTTGCAAAGTCTAAACCAAAATTCATTTTGTGGATTAGAATCCGGTGCAGAGCTCTGAGAGGCCAAGTTAAAGTTATCTCTCTCAAATGCCTGCACACCTTCAGGAGGACTTGTCTCTGCCCTGAGGTTGACAGTACTTCAACCTCGTTTCTAAAAACAGCCTGTGCAATGACGGCCTGGGCTGGCACAACAGGCAGAACTGAAGGCTCTTCTTCCCAATTCAGCTGCTTCAGGGAACCAGGAACACACCCCCTCTTTCATCTTGAAATTTTAACACCATAGCCCTGGGGTGGGGAGGTCAATGGGCAAAAGAAGGCAGGCCCATGACATCTGCCCCGGGGTACCTGTCTCATGTTGCAAGTCTTTTTGACAATACACTGTTTGATACAAATTCATTTCCAGACTCTTACCTGTTCCCGAAATCTTCACAAACATGATTTGTTGTCCTTATGTTGATAATTAACAAAAAAATGATAGTTTCAGGTTGAACTGGGTGAAATTTCCATTTTTGTAGTTCTAAATTGATTGAATATCAGTAATTTCATATGGTTTAGCCTAATGGGGCTAATTTACACACGGGTAGCACTTTACAGTTTGCGAAGTACATTTACATCCATTATCTCATAACCTAGTAGTAAGCGTATGAGGTAGGGGTGACCGATTCTATTTTACAGATGATAAAATTGAGGCTCACAAAACTCACCATGAATTTATATTTGTTCTTTAGGGGGAATCGTTTGTAAAGCCAGAGGCAGAAAGAGTCCAACACCCTTAAGGATTGTGGCAGCAGGTTACAAGCTGTGGGGTTGCACACAGCAGAAGGGGTCTGCTGCTGTGCCATTGGTATATTATACCGTTTTACTGATGTCACTTGAGTATCACAGACAATAAGCAATTTGCCCATCAATAGGACAGGAACATGCACTCAGGTGTTTGAATGCTGACCTAGCACAAT
Organism: Felis catus; assembly: GCF_018350175.1. Classification (NCBI taxonomy): domain Eukaryota; kingdom Metazoa; phylum Chordata; class Mammalia; order Carnivora; family Felidae; genus Felis; species Felis catus. The sequence continues at coordinate 86,176,756 of NC_058377.1, forward strand.
CTGTCCCACGTTGTCTCTTCTCCCCATTTCCTGACTTCTGGTCATTGTCAGCCACTCACTGACTCACCTAAATCACCAGAGCACTTTGCCTGGGTGTACACTTTCCTACCAGATGGTTGCTCCATGGCCAAGGTGTCAATACATTCAAAATGGTGCGACCCATCCTAGTTGTATTCAATCAGGCATACAAAACAAGAGTAACAAAACAATATTTCTCTGTTCCTCTTCCACCTACAAAATTAGAGGACTTCTAGCCCCTCTCAAACTCCTCCAAGCCAGTCCAGAGTCCAGAGGGCTGCTTACACTTACTCCCATATGCCGTCAGGTGTCGTCCACCATCTCCTCCTCCAGAGCTCAATATCAACAAAGACCTCCCAGGGGCGGCTGACAGCCTCCATCAGGATCATTGTCCTATTGGGCTTCTTCTTTCCTGGCTGGGTGCGGGGAGTGGGTGGAAATAGAAACATGAGTGGCACCACTTTCCCCATTGTTCTCAGCCAAGCTTGCTTCTCTCTTTCCATATGTAACCCAGATATCCTCAGAGATAAAGGAATTGGATCCCAGCCATCTCTACGGCCTGTGAGGGTCTAAAGTTCTTGGCACAATGTCTGCTAATTCCAAGAGCTTCTGTTCAGTGGTCCAGCTCCTGAATGCACACGTGCTGTTTCTCCTCTGCCTGTGTAGCCCACTGCCCTCCCCACTCCCACTGCTGTGCAGACCTAAACCTCAGTCTGTTCATCAATTGAGATGAGAAGTCCTGCGTCAAATACAGTGGTTACGGGAGCAGGGGAAATGGTCATGGAACATACAGCCTTACTGTATTCTCTCTTCCCTCCTCCTGCCTCTACTCCTCACCTCCCCCTTCTTGGAATGACCTCTGGAAGATTCAAATTCCCCTCCTCTATCACACTGCTTCCCCCTCCCTAAAGTCTTGAATCCAGCCAACACACACGCCCGGGGTCTTACTGTCTACCCCAAGAGGGCTCATCAAGTCATTCCTTCTAATAAATTCTGTGGTTTCCCTTAGAGGAATTCTGGAGGACAAAATTTCCCCATCCAAAGCTCAGAATGAGGTCTTTCCCATGAGATGTCTTGGTTGCTCCTACAAGTAGCCCCCAGGAGGGCCCCTTCTGGGTCTGCAGTGTGCCTGGTCATGTCTGGGTCTGCAGCTGCTCCACACACAGCTTAAGCTAACCCCTGGGGGCTTCGCTCTGGAAACAGGTGGATTTGTGGGGATATTTTGGAAAGGTTAGGAAGCTTTTAAAAAAGGTTTAATTAAAAAAACTTCAACAACTAGATGATTATTCACTTTGAAGAAGAAACAGGCTCGGGGTGCCTGGGTGGCTCAGTTGGTTAACTATCCAACTTTGGCTCAGGTCATGATCTCGCAGTTCGTGAGTTCGAGCCCCGTGATGGGCTCTGTGCTAACAGCTTGGAGCCTGGTGCCTGCTTCGGATTCTGTGTCTCCCTCTCTCTCTCTGACCCTCCCCAGTTCACACACTGTCTCTCTCTCTCTCTCTCTCTCTCTCTCTCTCTCAAAAATAAATAGCCATTAATTTTTTTTTTTACAAATAAAAAGAAACAGGCTCTTAGTCTCTGTATAGGGTCTCAAGGTCTGTCCCACTCCGCCTCGCACCCCACATCTTTTTGAAAGTGGAGTGAGGGACTTCATCAGCAATTGAATCAACTAGAGGGCTCAGACAAGGAACCATGAGAGCTACATTCTAGCCCTTTGTATACCACTGGCCAGCTAATGTGGCTTGTGTGAAATCAGTTTCCCCAGTCTCTGAAGATATTGACAGGGTCATGTTTCTAGCAATGGTTCAAATTGTCCCTGCCTGCTCAGGCAAGACCTCAGTCCTCTGTATGCCACCTGCCTCCCCAGCTCCCACTACCAAATATGCCTGAAAATGCCTGAAAGGTGTCCTACATATGTACAACATAAGTTACTTAGTGGTCTTTAGGGTATCTGGGGACACTGCACCTGCTTCTGATGTCTGTTACAAGGTATCATGGTGTCCTGTGAAGGCTACCACCCTCCTACCTGATACACAAATGTCTGAAGTCTTACGTCAACATTCCCAAGTGGTCAGTCTTGAAGGGCTACCTTTCCCTGTGGGTCACACTCTGTAAGAGGATGTTACTGCCCCCAGGGTCTTGTAGACTTTTGTAGACAGCTCTGAGGTGGGATGTTAAAACTGAGGTCCCAACCCTCTGGGGACTGAGGAGTGGCTCCGGGCCAGCTTGTGATGCATGGATCCTCAGCACGTCATGGAAATAATTATGGAAGACTCTCTGCCAGGCCTGCTCATACAGCTCTGTACCCAGGGATGGGAACACTGAGTGAGAGCCCTGCTAAATCGAATAGATGTGGAAAATGGTGTGGAAAACGGGTACATCACTGACCTCTCTGGATCTCAGTCTCCTCACACACAAAATGATCGGACTAAATTGATAGGTTTTCGGGGCGCCTGGGTGGCGCAGTCGGTTAAGCGTCCGACTTCAGCCAGGTCACGATCTCGCGGTCCGTGAGTTTGAGCCCCGCATCAGGCTCTGGGCTGATGGCTCAGAGCCTGGAGCCTGTTTCCGATTCTGTGTCTCCCTCTCTCTCTGCCCCTCCCCCGTTCATGCTCTGTCTCTCTCTGTCCCAAAAATAAATAAACGTTGGAAAAAAAAATGTTAAAAAAAATAAATAAAAAAAAATAAATTGATAGGTTTTCAAATACAAGGACTTTCTTTACTTTTAAGTCCAGTTTATTAAGGCCTAATTTACATAAGCGCATTCACTCTAGGTATCAAATTTGATAAGTTTTGACAAATGTGTGCAGTCATTTAGCCGCTACCATACATGAGATACAGAACATTTCCATCCCCCCAAAAAGTTTGCTCATGTCTTTTTGCAGTGAATCCCTCCCCATGCCCCCACCCTGAATTGGCATCCACTGACCTGCTTCCTGTCTTTTAAAGTCTTTGCTTTCCCAGAATGCCATGCAAATGGAATCCTTTCTCATTATTGAGGTGAGAGAGCTCTTTATATACGATGAATTCAAGCCATTTATCAGTTATGCATTTTGTGAGGAGTTCTTTTTATAAAAATAACAAAAGGACTCTCATGATCATCATGTATAGTGCTAATAATCCTTTGAGAAAAATACACAATAACAAAAAACTGCTCTTTTTTTAACTCAATGCTTTCAATGAATTTGTAGTGTATTAATAACAAAATCTAATATATTTTTAAAAGATTTATACATGGTATTCACTTGGGTAGAAAGTTTACTTGAGTAGGATGGTAATAAAATGCAACAGTCCTTTTTCCTAGAAATACTGTCAAATGCACATACATATAAAAATATTTGCAGTCAATTTCAGAAGGTTCATAAAGGCCTCAAGTCCACCACGAATGCCTACGGATAGATCCATGGTGCCAAGATTAAGCCTCACTGGTTGATTCAGCCCACAGTCAGGCATAATGTAAATGTGGGTTTGAGCATCTCTTGCAACGGCTCCAGGGTTCCCCAGAGGTTCATAATCCACTGTTGGGAACCTCAGCACCGGTGACCTCTGAGGACCTTTCTAGCTCAATAAAATCTGCAATCCAAATGGCACATTTGCCCCATAATGGGGAAAAAAATCCTTAAGAAAACTTACACTTGCACCGACATTAGAAAGGATGGGGGCGGGGGCGGGGGCGGGGGTGGGGGTGGGGGAGGCATCCCCGCCTGGGACTGGTGGGCCCAAGCTTCTCTCTTCAACTCTGTTCCTTCGAGTGTCAGGAGTTGAGGTTCCCTCTCTAGGCGAGGCGATGAGATTTGGTTCTGAAGCAGCGTGTCCATGCCTGCCTTCTTTCTGTGGGCCTCACTGCAGACTTCTCTGGTGCCTCCCATGAACACACTTAATTGGCCATGTGTCAGCTCAATTGCTGAGCTGATCTAAGTCATGATGAATCTTCCCTGCTCTTTGCCCTCCGCCCCAGCTTGCCACATAATTCTGTATCATCAGCACTCACCATGAATTTACATTTGTTCTTTTTTTTTCTGGGTCATTTATAAAGCTGGAGGCAGAAAGAGCCCCAGATATTGATTTGGAGGAACTGTGTTTCAGCCCTTCCACTTTGCTGTTGAATATTAATCACAACAGACATGCGTTTGTGGGATTTGTGGGTGGGAAAGGGGGCCACAGTCAAGGGATACTTTGGAGAGGGATTAGGTGATTGGATGGGGAAGATGTTGGGAGGTAGAGTTGGGAATCTGATGGTTGTTGGCTCAAAAACAATTGCAGGGTAATTCCAACAACCAGGAAGGCGGGAATCAGGGGGAAGAAGAGAGGGATAAGTCATGAGTTGAGAGGTTTGGAAACGCTGATTTTTGAGAAGTCAGTGGAGATATCCAGGAGAAGCTGGATAAAATGTCTGCAGCTCAGAAGCGAGGTCTGGGCTGGAGACAGAAATCTGGGGTCATCAGGAGGTAGCTGTGAGAGTGAAAGAGCTGGTCCAGAATTGTATAGACAGTGCTAGGGATATGGATGACCTGTGGTCGTCACCCTCTCAGGCATGCTATAGAAGTGACTGGGGTGTGTAACTTCCATGACACCCACGAGCAAGCAGCCTGTTATACTCTGTGATGTGTATGTCAGGGGCATGTACCTCTGCATTTCTTTTCATTCCTTCCAAAGAAAATCCATTGTGCAAAACATTATCAAGCAATTCAGATTAATAAAGTGTTGCTGGAGAGCTGCAAGACGAGGCTTACATGTACCCCTTACAGCAAAACGGTCCCAAATCTCCACTGCATGGATGTGTCCTTCTTCAGTGGCCTTCTCTCTCACCATCACCTGTGGCCTTTTTCCACTGCCACCCTTCTAGCACAAGGGTGCTAAACAATTGTCCTAAACAATTCAGCTCTGGCTCCTAATTTGCATAGCCCTCTCAGTAAAGCAAACCCTCTGCACTTAACCAGGCCCACCTTCTTTTAAGGAAGTAGCCAATAGTATTGGTGCATCATGCCTCTTGTGGGGGGGGGGAGGATCGAAACACACACACACACACACACACACACACACACACCTCTTAACTGATCTGAGGCATAGTGTGGGGTTTACAAGCAGTTGACATTTGGGTCTGGATAACTCTCCTTTGTGGGGGATGTCATGTGCATAGTAGAATGTTTATCAGTGTTTGTGGCATCTACCCACTGGATGCCAGTAGCATACACTGCCCTCTACCTGCAGGGGATTTTTCAACACTCGGGGATAAAACCCCAACTCCAACACACACTAATTCTGTGACTTTGGGCAAATGGTTCAACCTCCATGTGCCTCAGTTTTCTCATCTATAAAGTAGGGGTAATAATGGCATCTACCTCATAGAGGTTCTAGTGAAAATGAAATGATATAATACTTGCAAAAGACTCAGAACAGGACCTCCCATATTGTAAGTACTCAGCTAAGGTTAGTTCTTATTATTCCAAAGGGCAGACCAGCTTATTCCTTCTGACTCTATATGGAACTCTCCCGAAGAGGAGCTCTGCTGAAAATGATTTTCTTTTTCCAGTGTGAATTACTTTCATTCTTAACAAACTCTGAAAACTTCAAAAGAAACCCATTTAGCCCTGTTTCCAAAAAAAGGATTTAGGTCTTAATCTAACTAAATGAACAAAGATCAAGGAGTCTTTGGTGTCAGGTTGTCGCCTTGACTCCAATCTACCTGAAGATGAGAAGTTGTACTTGAATGAAAATAACTTGAATACTCATCCTGGGTGCAAGGGGAAACCCGGCATCCTCCCTCTGACGTCTGGGGATGTGTGTGTATGGATACATCTCTATTGGATGCCTTTGCTCTGATTCCTCCACCAAATTCTTGCTAGTCTCACTTGGCATGTTTCACCTGTTCCCTTACCCCTGCATTCCACACGAGAGATGGTCCATCCTTTCCTCTGATAACCCCGGCAAGGAGTTATGTGTGGGAAATTTTTACGAGTGATTCAGCAGTCACGAATGGCAAACCCCTTAAAGTTGAACACTAGACATTCCTTTGTTTCAGTCTCTTAGCAGCGCCCATTGCCAGGGACGTCTCCCAGGCTCTCTCCTCCTCCAGGTACTACCCTTTCTCATCTTGGCAGAATCCGTCTTTCTGCCTCCTCCTTGCACTTCTTTCCAAGCTGTTGTTGTTGTCGTTGTCTTGTTGTTCCTGGGCTCTTCACCTGCTTCCTCCAAATCCTTTACTCTGCAGGGCAGTTTGGTTGTGTTTGTTTCACTCCTGCACCAAAGGGAAGGAACACTAAGAGAGATCTTTTCACAAAACGGCTCTTCAAGGAACTTGAGAGTTTTTTTTTAAGTATATTTATTTATTTTGAGAGAGAGAAAGCACTAGCCCAGGAGGGACCAAGGGAGAGGGAGAGGGAGAGGGAGAGGGAGAGGGAGAGGGAGAGGGAGAGGGAGAGGGAGAGACAGAATCCCAAGCACCATGCTGTTAGTGTGGAGCCCAATGTGGGGCTGCAAGCCACAAACCTTGAGCTCATGACCTGAGCCGAACCAAGAGTCAGACGCTTAACTGACTGAGCCACCCAGGCACCCTGGAACTTGAGTTTTAAAAGCAAGTTATTTTCCTGGAGAATTCCTCAACACGCCTTTGACAAAATTTTTTTCTCCTGTATACTCTCATACCTTCATATGACATTATAGAGCACACACCCCCATATTCCATCACTATTCTAATAAAGATTGCCATTTTTGTACACTCCTTTCTAGCTTGCTGCTTTCTTTTTAAACCAAGTTATTGAGATAAAATTTATGTACAACGAATGCTTCCAACTTAAGTGTGCAGTTTGATGAGTTTTGACAAGTGTATATACCCATGTAAGCATCACAATCAAGATAACGAAAATCAGCATTATCCTCCCCAAATCCCTAATGCCCTTTTGCAGTCAACCCTAACACCCCAGCCCCAGGTGACCCCTGATTTGCTTTTTGTCGCTATAGAGTAATTTGGCCTGTTCTAGAACGTTACATAAATTGAATCATCCAAGAGGAATTGTTTCATGTATCCCTTCTTTCAATTACCTGATGTTTTTGAGAGACATCCATGGCATGTATATCAGTAGGTCCTTCCTCATTATTGCTGAGTTGTTTCCATTGTGGGCATATATCAAAATGCATTTGCCATCTTCTTGTCAATGGGTATTTTCTAGTCTTCCCCCCCCCCCACATACACATTTGTATTTAATCATTTTATGAGTTTATGTGATTATTTTGTAGAGAATTTGTAAAGGAAAGAAAAGCAGTAAAAAGCAGATGGAAAAATGCAAATTTATCAATTGGTCACAAACATTGTTAACATTTTGGTATCTTTATTTCTAGATTTTTTTCAACTTTGCACATACTTAAGGTTATAGTTCCTTAAGTGTTTCTGTCCCTTAAGTACTATATCATAAACATATTCCTCTGCTAATAAAGGTTGTTAAAAAGGATGGCGTTAACGGTGCCAATGTGAAAAGGTTGTCAAGGTATGGTGTTAAGTTCAAGCAAACTGCTGAACAGTATATTTAGTGTGAGCACATAGAAAGGGATAGCAGAGGACGTTTGTGAGTGGGAAAGTGGTGGCTGAGTCAGAGGTACCTTGCTGCTGACTATGCAATGCCTTGGTTCCTAGGCTTTATCTGGGGAGAACTGAGGAGCCATTGGAGGATTTTGAGCAGAAAAGTGGCATAGTATGGCATGAGATCACTTGTTTTATAAGCTTTCTCTGGATAATGTTTTAAAGAGACCACTGGGCAAGATGAAACGAGGAAGGCCAAACTGGCAGCTGTTGGGATAATCCAAGTGCAAGTTAATGGAAGCTTGGACCAAGATGGTGGTGGTAGAGATGGCAAGAGATGGTGAGATTCTTGATATATATTCATATATACGTGTGTGTGTGTATATACACATTTTTTTAAAATTTATTTTTAAGTTTATTTATTCATTCAAGAGAGACAGAGAGCAAGTGGAGGAGAGGCAGAGAGAGAGAGAGAGGGAGAGAGAGAGAGAATTCCAAGCATGCTCTCCACCATCAGCACAGAGCCCAACGTGGGGATTGAACCCACCAAACACGAGACCATGACGTGAGCCGAAACCAAGAGTTGGACGCTTAACCAACTGAACCACCCAGGTGCCCCTATACACATCTTTTAAAAGTTAGGCTTCATGCCCAGCATAGAGCTCAACACAGGACCTGAACCTACGACCCAGAGATGAAGACCTGAGCTGGGATCAAGAGTCAGACGCTTAACCAACCAAGCCTCCCAGGAGCCCCGATCCTGGACATATTTTAAAGATGCATCTAATAAACTGGATGTGAGGTGTGAGAGAATGATAGAAGTCAAAGATCCTTCAAGGATTGTGAACTGGGCAGCTGAATGTGTGGAACTGCCATTTGCTGAGCTAGAAAAGACTATGGGAAGGACACATCTGGCGAGAAAGAGGTAGGGGAGATTTGGGAAGTAAGTTTAAGAAATCTTTTACACATCCAGGTAGAGATGTTGATTGAGCATGTGGATATATAAATCTGGAGCTCTGGGTAGTGACGCAGTCTGAAAATAAAAATTTGGAATTCATCAGCATGTACATAGTATTTAAAGACACACTACTGTGGGGCGCCTGGGTGGCTCAGTTGGTTAAGCGTCTGACTTCGGCTCAGGTCATGATCTCGTGGTTTCCAAGTTCGAGCTCCATGTCAGGCTCTGTGCTGACAGCTCAGAGCCTGCTTCAGATTCTGTGTCTCCCTCTCTCCCTGCCCCTCCCCTGCTCACACTTGTCTCTCTCTCTCTCAAAAATAAACATTAAAAAATTAAAAAAAAAAAAAAAAGACACACAACTGGATGAAATCACCGAAGTGAGTTTAGATAAAAAGTTCCAAGAACTAAGACCTGGGGCACTCCAGTGACATAAGGGCAGGGACATACAAACAAAATATCAAAGGGCCTGAGAAGGAGCCAATGAGGTAGGAAGAGATTCAGGAGAGCATGGTATCCTAAAGACCAAGTGAAAATGGTATTTTAAGGAGTAAAGAGGGATCAACTATGCCTAAGAGAAGTTATCAACAACTTAAGTTGAAGACTGATAACTGACAGCTGAACTTTGCAACATGGCAGGTGGTCTTAGTGGCCCTTCACAGGAGCTGCTAAGTAGGTGGTAGGGTGAAAGCCTGGTTGAAGAAGAATCGAGAGAGAATGGGAGATAAGAGTTTAGACAAAAGCAAAACCTTGGTTAAAGTGGTGGCTCAGTTGAGCGTCTAACCTCAGCTCAGGTCATGGTCTCATTGTTCCCAAGTTCAAGCCTCACGTTGGACTCTATGGTGACAGCTCAGAGCCTGGAGCCTGTTTCAGATTCTGTGTTTCCCTCTCGTTCTCTGCCCCCCCCCCCCCCCCGCCCCGCTTGTGCTCTCTCTCTCTCTGTCTCTCAATAAACATTAAAAACAAAATTTAAAGTCTCATGCAATGAAATTTATGAGGAAAGACTACTGTGACCCAGCTTTCCCAGTCTTAAAAGGGATGGTGATATGACAACTACACATCCCATTCCTCAAAAGGGAGTTTAGAGGTTCTAGAAACAAATGGTAATGAATAAGCCCCAGAATGAATGGGAATCAGAAGCCCCACATTCAAATCTCAGATGTGCCCTAATTCATTGTATGATTTTATCAAGATTTGCTCCCTCTGGACCTCAGTTCTCACATGTGTAAAACTGGAGTGTTGAGCTAACAACCCCCTGGAATCATTACATAATCTAATATACTATGTAGTCTCTAAGTATTTAAAGATCTCTTAATACAAAGCAGTTGAATGGCTTTTTTCTCCTCCGGCTGTTCACAGCTGTCTCCACAGGACATTGACTCTGATGCACTGGAACCTGCAGATGACTTGGTCTTCTTCACTCAGAAGGGACATGATGTCAGCTGGACATTCTTCAGATGCCTCTCCTTTGATTCACAAATCCTCCGTGCCTCAGAAGAAAAAGAGTTCCTCTTCCTTTCCATCCCATTGCCTCATTTCTTCAACTCTCATCCCCTTTATAAAAGTTAGAATCGAAAGCTCTGGTTTCAAAGGGGTGAGTGAATGAACGGTGTTCTGCTGGGGGGACATTATTATCTGTTTTTCAGATGGCAAAACTGAGCCTCCACGAGTATAAACTACCTGCTCAAATTTACAGTGAAAAAGGAGGGTGTAAGGCTGTGAAATGGGTCTGCCTGACTCCACAGTCTCCCTCGGATGGAATGCACTCACAAATGGAGGTCTCGGTCTACATTCTCTCTGCTGTTTTGCCCAACAGCATTATCATCTGTGTGTGGCTTTGATTGTTTATGTTGATCTGGCCGGACCTGCTCCTTGGCAGAATGCCCATTTGAAAGTCTGTTTACCTGCTTATGACTGTAATTTTATAAACTCTTGGCTGATTTAGGGCTCTTTGCAATCACTGACTTGTACCTTTAAAATCCTCATGCCAGCTATGCAAAAGAATTCAACAGTGTTGTACCTTTTATACAAGGTTTGAAAACACACGTTTTCATTGTTTGAAACAATACGTTCAAGGGCATATCTGTAATAAAACTATAAAGAAAAGAGAATATGTGTGGAAGTTAGCGATCGCCACAAAAAGCGTTGTAGAAGGACTCACCTTAAAATTCAGCGTCTTGCAGCCACAACCATTTACTCTCCTGGAACTGGGGGGTGGCTGATGCAGGCTGGGCCATGCTGGGATAACTCCGCTCTGCTCCAACGGGTCTTCCGTCCTTCTCCTTGACTGACAGTCCAGGCATGTTTGTTTGTTTGTTTGTTTATGGTCATGGAAAAGGTGCAAAAAGGCAAGTGGGAACACAGAAAGACTATTGAGGCCTGGGCTTAGAACTGACATCATTTCTGCTTCTTTCTCTCGGCCAAAGAAGGTTATGTGACCAAATAGAGAAGAAAAGAGGGAATTGTGCACTATCCGCAGTGAGAGAGCTCTGCAAAGTTACATGGAAAAAGGTGTGGCTACAGTGAGGTGTGAAGAGTTGGGGCTGGCCATATCATCTACCTCCATAACAAAACACTAAAGTCAGGGTAGCCTTTGCCTCTGGGGTGGGGGTGGAGGAAGAAGGTTTGCCATCAAGATGCAATGCACTGCATTTGTTGATAAAGAAGAGTTGTAAATGTATGGCTCTTTACGATCTTGCTCTTTATAGATTGTATATTCTATGGGTGAAATATTATCTAGTAATTTTTTAAAGTTATTGGAATCAGATGAATAAATAATAAAAGTTACAGCATTTGGGAGATTCAGATTCTTTCAGCTTCACTTAAAAAAGTTTTTTTTAAATGTTTATCTATTTTTGAGAAAGAGAGAGAGAGAGACAGAGTGCGAGCCAGGAGAGAGAGAGAGAGAGAGAGAGAGAGAGAGAGAGAGAGTGCGCGCCAGGGAGGGGCAGAGAGAGAGAGAGAAAGGGAGACACAGAATCCAAAGCAGGCTTCAAGGCTCTGAGCTGTCAGCACAGAACCAGACGCGGGGCTCGAAATCATGAACCGTGAGATCATGACCTGAGCTGAAATTGGACGCTTACCAAACTGAGCCACCCAGAAACCCTTCAGCTTCACTTTTTCAATTTGTGCTTCTCTTGGGAAGCCTGGCTGGCTCAGTCGACAAAGCATGTGACCCTTGATCTCAGGATTCTGAGTTTGAGCCCACGTCGGGTATAAAGATCTTTCTTTTTAAGAAAAGAAATTCTTTCTTGTCACCCATTTCTTTTTCATTTCACCCATTTCTTTTTAAGAAAAATCTTAAAAAGAAAAATCTTTTCAAAAATGTGGCCTTCTCGGGGCGCCTGGGTGGCGCAGTCGGTTAGGCGTCTGACTTCAGCCAGGTCACGATCTCGCGGTCCGTGAGTTCGAGCCCCACGTCGGGCTCTGGGCTGATGGCTCAGAGCCTGGAGCCTGTTTCCGATTCTGTGTCTCCCTCTCTCTCTGCCCCTCCCCCGTTCATGCTCTGTCTCTCTCTGTCCCAAAAATAAATAAAAACGTTGAAAAAAAAATAAAAATGTGTGCTTCTCTTTCCTAGTTTCTGATTTTCTGATTTTGTTTACTCTCACTTGTCAATACAAATAATGGTTTGGTTATCTGACATCTGGACATTAATACCATCTACATGCATATTTATAATCTTAGTAGGCTGCTCACACTTTTTTTTTTTTTAAAAGACAGCCTTTACATTCTAACAGAGTTCATTTTCTTTAGTTCCTTTCAACGTAAACTCATCTAAAAGCACAAATTGTTGTCCTGGCAGTTATTAGTCTGGATTGATTAAGTTTGATCTCTGGGTTAATTTCACATGTAATCATATTATAGTTAGTCACACCTAGTGGCTCTATTAATTCAGATGTATTTGCACTTCCTTACCTATTAATTACAACCACCTCTGAAGACTGATTGGGTCTCAGCTACCGAAGAAAAGCAATCCCCATATATCAGGGAACAAATTACTGCCTCCCACGCTAGGAGAACTTGGTTGAGGCTCTGTAGGAATATTATTGATGACATCTTTATTCTCTTCCTTCTTTGCAGATGAATGGTGCACTGGCTAAATGAGCCAGAAATACCAAGGCCAGGTCTAAACAGACTGGCAGACCTTGCTTGGACCAGGAGCTGGAAAAGCAGCAGCAGGAGAGGCACCTATATAAGATCTGTGCAAGTTGTATTTGTAAGAACTTAAAACTACGTATTTGGGTGAGGTCCACTTCATATAACTTATTCATCTTTCTCTCTGGATTTGAAGAAGGTTCACTGAGTGAGCAGCAAATTTGGTCATGGGCTGGATAGAAAGTTTGAGGCTGGACCTGCACTTAATGAATAAATGCAGTACACATACTCAAAGTTTCCACTACCTCCTGCCTAAGTCCTAGCCCAAGCCCTACTGAGGGAAGCCCTATTTAGGGAGTGTTATTTGAAGGACATGTGGTTCCGTCTATTTCTCCACAAAATCAGTCTTTAATTTCTGCATTCAGGGAATTTCAAAACCCTATCTCCATGGCCCTTCAAAGCACTGTTTTCACAGAGGTGCAATTTTGTGTGTTGTCAGCTCATCTTGTGAAATGGAAACTACATTGAATTTGTCATAAGATTTTTGTAGAGGACATTACAGTCTACGTTTCTTAGTAGATGAAGCCCCACCCAAGAAAATTCTCTTTATTCTAGGTTACAAGAAAAGCTCAGCATCTCCTCAGAGAATACTGGAATCATATAATGGATTGTGTTTCCCTTTGCACTCTGGCCACTAGGAAGCTCAGAGTTAGTTTGGAAGCTCAACAACAGCAACTGTTTAGAATGTTACCATCTGCACACCTGCATTCTAACTCTCTTCTCCACCTTGACCATTTATTTTTAATGCATACCTTTATCTGATTTTAGTTTTAGCTAATGGTTTTTAGTTTATGTTTTTGTTTTTGCTAATAACCAATTTTGCCACATGTCTAACATTGGAGAACCTAATGGGATTTGAATACATAATAAACATCAAGAGTAACCTTGAAGACATTAACCACAAAAATTTGTGGGTATGGATGGAGAAAAGTAGGGATAGGGAAATAGGGTGGGCAGCCAGGAGGCTGATTGTATGTATACGTGTACCTCAATCTTCAGTATAACCCAAAGGCAAAATCATTATCTTCTCTACAGGTAGCACAGCCCTCTTGCCTGCCTCCAAGGCTTCCTATTTTCTCTATCCTAATGTTGTTGACCTTTCCTACACCCCCCCCCCCCCCCCCCCCGCCATAGCTCCAGGAAATTCCTGGGAACAAACTGAAGCCACAGAATCAAGGTGCTCTCTGCCATGGTTCTGAGGCCATTTCCACCAAGTCTCATCTCTGACCTGCACAAAGTCCTCTCCATGACCACCAGCTGGAGGTGGATCTGGAAAAGTCTTTTCTGCATGGCTGCATATGCTCCTGGAAGTTCTGAATGCAGCAAAGAATAAAGTGCAGTGGAATTGCTATTCCTAAATGCTCTGATACATTTCATTCAATGCACCTTTTATTTACAGAGACACAGAGCTGGGCACTGTGGGGTGATCCACAGGGGGGACAAGATTGGATCTTAGAAGTTGTGGGACCAATAGTATTGTCTATTACATCCCAACTTTTAAATATTTTTGGCCCTGGAAATTCTTTGCCCAACAAAATCATGCAGATTTGCCTTAGGGGAAAAGAACAGAGCTGGCTGGACTGGACTAGGCTTTCAGGACTGCTCAGCCGCATGTCCCTTTGCCTCAAACTCCTTCACCTCTGGGCAGAACTCTGGGGTTCCTTGGAGAAGAGCCTGAAAACTACTAACATGGTAGTACCAAGTGGTGAATTGTCTGGGTTGGAATCCTGACTGTAACTCACGAGGGCTTGGTCCTGGGGAAGATACTTAACTTCTTGGACCCTCAGTTCCTTCATGCGCAAAATGGGGACTGAAATGGTGCCCACTTCACTGGAAGTTGTTGTGAAGTTTAAGTGAGCTAATGTATATAAAGTATTCGACATGTTAATTTAATAGCGCCACTCAGTCAATAAGTGATGAGTACTAAGAAGCTATCACTATTAGTCCTGTTAAGGACTTCTTGCTATTAGTCTTTTCAATGAACTGCAAGTTACTGAATTCAGTAAATGAGCTACATCAGCCTCTGTCAATCTGAGACCTCTCAAGGAGGAAATCGTTTTTCCAGTCAGGGAAATGGTTATAAACGCAGCCAAAATTATCAACCTGCATGTCGAGCATCAGCGAATGTTAAGAGGTTTTTTAAAAAAATCACCAATAAAATCATGCTTGGATCTTTCAAAAAGCAATGAAAACCATTTGACTCCACAAGCCTCTGTTCCCTTTTCTGAAGAATGGAAGGCAGTGAACCTCAGTCCCCCAGTTTGGGGGAGGTTCAAATGACGTCTTGAATGTGCCAAGCGTCTTTCGAGCTATTTGTCAAAAAGCCCCAAGGAGCCTTTGGCACCTAGTAGACATCAGTAAATATTTGTTGCTTCTGAATTCTTCCCATCTGGGAAGCTCTCCAACGTCCTGGAATCCCTAGCTCTCCCACCAAGCAGGTCAGAAAAGCAACTTAAAGGATTCATTTCAATGTCCATTTTTCCACTTTCCCCCTGAAAAACCACTTACAATGCTGCCAACTTTCTCATTTGGCTTTTTCTGGCCTGGTTGCATCTTATTAAGGGTCACTTCATTCATCAGCATAAGGAAGACTCCATTCTGTCAACAGGAGAGGAAGGGCTGGGTCTCCAGTCACAGGGCAACAGGGAGGCGGGTGAAGAGAAGGATGGGAACAGCCACAGGACACATTTAATTAATAAAAAGCTGCAGTTGAAAAGGCCCAGAATTTCCAAACAGCCCTTCATTCTTATATTACCTGCCCTCCCCCTACCCCCAACCAGCTGATCATTGGATGGTGAGGAAGCAGGTGCTAGTTCACAAAGCCTGTTCATTTATTCACTCATCCATTCAATTACTCATTCATTCACAATTATTTCTTAAGTGCCTATTATGTACTGGGGGTCTTTTGCAGAGCAAAAAGTGGACACCCACTTCCTGTCCTCAGGCAACTTACAGCTTAGGGGTAAGGCGGGAGCACACACATCAATCAATTGGTCAAAACTGTGATCCGGGCTATGATGCTATTCCGGGAAGGCTCCCGGTAAGTGACACCTGACCTGAGATCTGAAGGAGCCACTGGAGGAAATGGGGGGTGATAGCAGGAAGTGGGGAGAAGGTTCAAAAGAACATCATATGCAAAGGTCCTACAGAATGAAGAACATCTTTTGGGACATAGGCAAAATTAAGAAAGTGCCTTACTTTTTGACGGGACCCTTAGGTTGGGGACACAGTGGTCCCCATGTGGAGCCAAGCACTCAGGCAGGAGTCAGCCAACGCCAGTTCTAGTCCTGGTCCCGTTGTTGGTCAGTTCCTTCTTGGACCTCAGTTTGCCAGCTGTAAAATGGGACTAAGACCATTCTTGTAGCTTTATGATGAGAAGGACAAGTGGAACGTGTGGTTGTCACCGAGAGGCTGGGCAGATGCGTCACGACCAACCCCCTCCCCCACGGACGCGGGTCAGAGTTGGGGTTCAGAGCTAAGATCCAGGGCTAGTAACCGGCCGCCTCAGCGGGCTCGAGGTCGTCCTCTCCTCCCGCCCGTCCGTAACATATGCGCGAAGGAAAGTGCTACGAACGCCAAACGGCCGCCCCCCCGCCGGCGCCATCTGCTCCGCAGCGCTCGCCCGCGCCCGCCCGGGTCCCGCAGAACCGCGGCAGCTGCGCGCCCAGCCTCCGCCCGCTCCGCGCAGCCGGCGCCGCGCGTCCTGTCCGCGCCCGCCGCGCCCAGGACGGCACCCTCCGCCAGGACAGCGCCATCCCCTGGGTGGAGGGGCGCTCGACCTCCGGAAAGCACGTCCTGCCTGGGCGTCCCAGGAAAGCAGAATGCCTGGCTCCGGAGGCAGATAAGCCTGGGGTCTAACATCGACTGTAAAACTGACTACATGTGTGCTATCGGGCAAGTGACTCCTGGCCTCTGTTTTATCTTCTGCAAAATGGGTATAATACGACCTGTCGTCTAGGATTGCTAGATGGATTAAATAGGAAGTCTTATAAAAAGCGTTTAGCACAATGTCTGGCATATAAGTGAAACTTCCTTGCTATTGATTTTATTCAAAGCCTGCCTTCCTGGGGCTTTATGGTCACTGGCTGGATTTCTGTAGCTCCTTTAAATTTCAGTTTGCTCCCACATTTCCTCCTCTCTCACCCTTTTTGTCAAGCATGGATACAGAGGCAGAAAGATGCTGCTGCTTTTTGGAACGCTGCCTGCCAGTGAGTGGCCGGGGAACTGGGGGATCCCTGGATTCCTCACCCTTTCCTGACCATGAATGAGGTGCAGTTTGCAAAGATCTTTTGATGATTGCCCAGAAACACCCTTTTGCTCTAAAGCCCACTGCAGGACCAGCCCAAACAGTGACTGATAAGAAGGCAGAGTAATAACAAAAGGTGAAAGGAGAACAGGAAAACAAGAAATGAAGACACTCCAAGGCAAGAGGGACTGCATTTGTTACATGATAGGTGGATCATTCCCAGACTTTACGTAATGCAAAGGTAATCAGAAGGCATGGGTTTTAGTCAAAAGTCTGTCACTTACTAGCTATGTTACTTTAGGCAGTTGAGTTAACAGATGTACATTGAGCACCTACTATATGTGCCAGGTGCCATTCTAGGATGTGAGATTACAAAAGCAAACAAGACCCAGACCCGAACCTCAGGAGTTTGCAGTTTAATGGGAGTCAGACAAGCATGGGTGCCTTGGCAGAAAGTGCTTTAGGGCTCCAAAGGGAAGCTTGTCAACATTCTAGGGGTGTAGGGGCAAGTCACTGAGCCGCACTGTCCTAATTTTCCCCGTCTGAGGCTGGGGTCTAACCGTGATAAGTAGAAGCTCATTCTTTCGTCACCCCTGTAACCTCACCTCCTACCCCATCCCTAAAGTCCAGCACATTTGCCCTGCCTCAGCATCCAAGCAGCTGCCGCAATTCTTTAAGACTAATAGGAGGAAAACGCTAGAAAACACAATATACAGAAAACCATCGTACAACATAGGAGATGTGAATCGTTGATACAAACACTGATGTCAGAGATTACCTGCTACACTTTAAGGTACTCTGGGTGCTGCACAGTAGCAGGTGATGGTGGGTGTGGGAGAAGGTGAAGGGGAGGGGGACGTGTGGTAGTGGAAGGGGAGGATTTGCCTCTCATGGGAGAACTGAGTTATACAAGGGCCCTCAGTCATCTGGTTGCTTTTAACAAATATGTACTAGGCATATGCTCTGGGCTACACAGTGAACAATAGACCGAAGCCCCTACTCTCAGGAACTTATCTGCTCCTAGTGGGAGTTCAGAGTGGAATCAGATAATTTAAAAAACTACGCAGCGGTTGATGGTAAGTGCTCTAAGGAAGATAGAAATAGAGCGTTAGGGAATAATGGTCAGTGCCCCTGTATGTGACATCTGAGCATGTTAATCCCAGTACTCAGAGAATTTGTGGTCTGAACCTAACTGTCCTTTTGAAGGGAAGCAAATCATGAATATCTAACTCTAGGTAATATGTTTAATTCACCCCAGCTTTTCTGAAATGGTCTTAGATTATATAGGCAAAATGAACATTTAAAAACTACCCTTAATCTCATTCAGACTCAACCAATGCAACATATTAATATATATCCTTCCAGAGTCTTATCTATACATATACTATATATTTCTCCCCAGTTCCCTTACTTGCAAAATGAGCAAGATTATTCTTGACTTGAGTTATGTTCACTTGAGGAAAGTGGCGATACACAGCAGCTAGAACCCTAAATGTTTCATAGCTTAGTAATATAGCTCCCTTTTTTTCTGACTCAAGCCTTGCCTCCCCCACTGTACCCTAAGTAACCACCATCTGTGCAAGTCAGGCTGGAACCGCATTTCCACCACCATTTGATAGATGCCAATGAGACTCCATTGCAGTTTGCCCCAGCCGATGATGGTTTCGAGAGATGAGCTGGAGATGATACGGCTAACGTTAAAATGGCAATCCCACAGCAGGGGGTCTCAAGCATTACAGAGTTTAGAGAGACCCTTTTAGAGTATCCTTTTCATGGCTCCTTCTCTCTGGGAGCAGACCTTCTGCCAAGGTGGGTAAGTCAGGATGAATTTTGAGGTCAGCAGCTACCCTGGAAACATCAGTCCCTCTGATCTCTAAGCCATTTGCTAAGGGTGACTTCCATCATGCAACATTGTTATGACTCCATCATGTCAACAACCATTTATTGAATTCATGGCACGCATCAGGTGGGTGTCCACTATTCTATGAACTAGAGATACAGTAGCAAAGAATATAAATATAGTTTCTCAGTCTAAGAGCCTGGAAACACTGGCTTTCCTTATGAAAGATTTTCCCTCAGGACCCCCAATGTCTTTTCTGGCGATTTGGCTTCCATAAGAGTACTAGGAAATCCATCAGATATAACTTTGTGTGTCATAATCCCAACTGTGGACCAAATTCTAGTCTTTATTTTCAAAAGCACTTTGGCTCTCACTATTTTTGACTTAAAGCCTTGGACTCCAGAGCCATACTGCCTGGGTTCAAGTCCTGACCCTGCTCACTCTAGTTACTGAGCTTGGCCAAGCTACTGAATCGTTCATGCCTGGGTTGGGTCATTTGCAAAATGGAATAATAGTAATAGTCAACATGATCTGGTGCTTACCATATGCCTGGCAGTGCTCCAAGTACTTTAGATATATTAACCCGAGATCCTCACAATTCTACAAGGTAGGCGCTATTGTACCCCATTTTACAGATAGGAAACTGAGCCACAGAGACGTCAAGTAATTGCCAGTTGTGGAACTCTAATTTTATGAGATTGTTTAAGGATTTAAATAAGGGGCATGGAAAGTGGTCAATTAATTCCTTCTCCTATTATTGTTATGGTCATTTTAAGTGGAAAAAAAAAAGTTGGCAAATCTCAACTATGAGGAAAATAGCATAGAAAAATCTAGAAGGAGGGGCACCTGGGTGGCTCAGTCAGTTAAGTCTCTGACTTCAGCTCAGGTCATGATCTCACGGTTTGTGAGTTCAAGCCCTGCGTTGGGCTCTGTGCTGACAGCTCAGAGCCTGAAGCCCGCTTCGGATTCTGTGTCTCCCTCTCACTCTGCCCCTCCCCCTTTCATGCTCTGTCTCTGTCTCTCAAAAATAAACAAACGTTAAAAATTTTTTTTAAAAAAGGAGAGAAAAATCTAGAAGGAAATTTATCAAAACACTAATAGTGTTTGCCTCAGGATAGTGAGATGATTATAGGTGAAATCATATATAGGTGATATAGGAAATCATCATTATATGTGACATTTTTCATACTTCTTTAGACTTTCATAAAAGCTTTCCGAATTATTTTACTGTGAGTAGGTATTTCTTTAATATTCAGAAGGAAATAATGCTAAAATTCCTGGGAGAAAATGAATTTGGGAAGCTTCTCCTCTGGGTCCTGATGACAGCTGTGCATTCCCCTCCTTGAGGGTGCAGGGCCCTCGTCTGAGCTGGTGACCCCCACTTTCAGGGGCGGGAGGGGGCCTCAGGCAACATCCGCTTCCCCGGTGAATCACAGATCCCATTACTCACTTAGCTTCATTACATCTTTAATTATGACCTTTTAGTCTGAGTGAAAAAGAAGTATAATTTTACTTTAAGAGATATGCCAGGCCTACGCTCCCAACATTTCCAGGTTTCATGGAAATTGCAGGGATCATAGAAATTTAACCTGATAATTACTTCAATATTTCAAGGCACACAGTTTTACTCTCTCAGAATAATTATGGGTTGTTGTTTTTTTTTTTTCTCCCAAATTCTTTTATTTCTCCGTTATTACAGGTTATGCTCATTTCTGTTGTGTATGCTTGGAGACACAGGAGAATGCAGGACATCCTTATGCACTCTGGTCTGTAGCACCTTATTGTTAATTTTTGTTCTTTTATTTTCTCCCATTATTATTTCTCTTAGACTATAAGTTTTATGTGGGCAAGGAAAACACATACTTGGTTCACTCTGTCCCCAGTGCCTAAAACAGAACTTAGCACATAGTAGACATGAAAAAAGTATTTGTTGAATGAACACCTGAAGGAATATATTTTTAAGTGATTATATTAGTTGCATTTGTTGTATTATAAGGAAATCTTGGTATCATCAAACTCTTGTTGGGTGCCTACAATGCAAAGGCAGTGTAAGATCCACCATATGCCAGGTAGTAAACCCTTGGAGCCAGAAGTGCTTCAGAATTCAAGAGTTTCCAAATTGTATGAAGGCCGTTTTATCTAACTCTTAGCAACTACTGAGCCAGTGTGACTAAACAGCAAATGCATGTATTTTGCTGTGAAAATGTATGAATATACCCAGTAAGCGGGACAAATAAAGACTATAACCGTAAATCAGCTCAGGTGAGTTTTTGGTGCTAAACAATTCGAGTCAGGTCCAGTCCTGCTGTCAAATGAGTTGGAGGAACTTCTGGTTGTTGGCAGTTTGGCACTGCTGGTGAAGAAGGAAGGAGATGATCACGGTGGAAGTTAAGAAGGAAATCATCAAGAAGTACGAACAAGGTACGCGAGTGGCCGAAACTGCAAGATTTTACAAGTCTGTGTCTGCCTCTCGTTTGCAGAGGAGGCAGAGAGAAAGGCAGAGGAATCCTTCACTTCAAATGAGATTAGGGAGATAGTGTAAAATGTGGGAAACGGTGCAAAATTTTGTAGAAAAGCACCACCCGAATAAGGCTGCAGCAGTGCTAGTGATGAATCTTTTTAATGACAATGCAATGTCACATTTCCACCAAATCCTTAAAAGGAGGCAAAAGCACGTGTCATTGGATAGGTCCTTTGTTATATTTGCATGAATAGAAAAAGATTCAGTTGAGCCAATAGAGAGCAGTGATTCCATTAGGGAAAGTCGTCCTACACAATAACCCTCCTGTCTTCTGTCTCCCTCACACCAGCCATGAAGGTTTTCAAAGGTAAGTGCAGGTTATTTGTTTATTTTTCTTTATATTTGGTATTCTCTTTATTATTTTGTATTATATTACAGTTTTGTCATCATTTTTATATGAATATTTTTGGGTTGTGGAATGAATCATCTGAGTTTCCATTAGTTCTTGTGGGGAAGTTTGCTTTGATATACAAGTGCTTTGGATTACAAACATGTTTCCAGAACGAATTATGCTCACAGACCAAGGTTTTATTGTGTTTACTGGGCACTCATTGTGGGTCAGGTTTTTACATATTAACTCTTAAATTCTCGTAACAACCCTGTGTGTTAGGCCCTGTTATCATTCTCCCTTACAAATGGGAAAACTGGAGACAAAGAATGTAAATAATTTGTCCAAGATTACAGCCATTCAGTGGTGGACCTGGATGAAGCGACACTGGCTGTGGGTTTCAAGCACTGGGTTGGTCACGTCCCCTTTTTTCTGCACTGGGGCCATTGTATACACTCTCACAGATGTTGACTGCAGGATAGTATTAATAAACTCTTGTCATATACTGTATTTAATGTAACTGGCAATAAGGCAGCAGAGGAACGGGTCTATATCTGCAGGCAGCCAGACCTAGAATGAGGCAAAGCATTCCTGAGCTTACTCTTGTATGGAAAAGCAAACGACTGTCCATAGGTGTTTTGAAGTGACAAAAAATACACTAGTGCCAGTTATGGGCACCTTCCAATGTTCTGAAAAATCCCTGATTTCTACCAAACACTGTGGCCTGAGACTGAGCATCCGAGCAAGGGAGATGATCACCCACAATCCTGCAGTGAGCAAGAGAGAGAGAGAGAGAGAAGAACCATTGACTCAGTTGTGATCATGTGATGTTCCGCATCACGTACTACTCGTATTGTAAGACATCGCTCGTTTATCAAGTGAAAATTTATTAGAAATGTTTGCTCATCTTGTGGAACACTCGCAGAACAAGTTACTCACAATCCAAAATTTTGCTGTATTAGCTACTAACATATTACCTCATTTTGTGAGGCAAACAGCTGGGGAGACATACACGATTTTGGTCATTTGACAGGTGGGGAAACAGGAAGCCGGGCCGCTTGAGAACCTGGCTCATGGTCACACAATGGGAAACTGACAGGGCGAGGATTTGAAACTCCAACTACAGTATCTTGCCCATTACACCAGCTCACGTAAATTCTTGTATCCATTCAAGATTCCTTTTGTCAGCTGTTACTCTGCCTTTCCCTCTCCAGTATGGAATTTTTGAGGGGAAAAAATTAAAAGCCTAGGAAAATTAGAAAGTGTTTAGACATGCATTTTATTAGCAGATTCCCTCTCTTCTCTCTCCTTCTTTCTTTCTCTTTTTTGTTGAAAAGCAAGAGGCAGAAGAACTTGGCACCATTTCCATCATGTCGATTCTTCTGGGTTTCTCAAATGTTGCGATCCCTGGAAAGCCGGGATTCATGCTTACCTCCACTCTTCATTAAAGCGGCCGTGGCCACGAGCTCGGGAAGGCAGGCTGCTGGTGCAGTGGGTGGGCGTGCTGAATAACACCCGGACCACAGCTGGGGCTGCCCTTGTCAGAGTGCCAGCCTGCCTTACCCAGTCTGTTCTCGCCCGCTACCTGGCCCTCGCCCATCTGCTGCAGAATTCATAAAGTGCTGAAGATCACAAACATCTGAACCTATTATAGGTAACATACTTCAATTACATTCTGATTGTGGGCTTGGCTTCCTCCAACCTTGGTCTCTAATGGCACAAGGATCAAAGTCTTCCCCACAAAAACGGCACTAATCTCTAGGTAGTTCCATCATTTGGGGGGGTGCTTAGAAAGAAGCCATTCTCCTATATGCTATGTGCTTTGTATTATTCGGTTACCCGGCAGGGGTACCCACAGATGTAAAGAAAAGATCTGAGAGAGAGAGAGAGAGAGAGAGAGAGAGCGCTGATTTAAAGTCCTCTCATAGGAACTTACCATGTTAGTTGAAATGACCTTCATTCTCCTGAGGGTTATCTGTCCTGGTTGTTGACTTAGATCATGCAATCTGTGACCACTCTTCCAAGGACATCAAAGAATAAACTGCCCACATGTCCTCAGTCTACTGCTTCCACATGTCCCTGCCTTGCCCCTGCCAGGGAGCCCTGGGCAACATTACTGGGGGGTGGTACCCCGAGTCAAGGCAGACCACAGGTGGCTCCAATTAGAAGCCTGGTGAGGACGACATCTCAGCCTGTTTGATTTTTTTTTTTTTCTTCTTTTTTTTCCAACGTTTATTTTTATTTTTGGGACAGAGAGAGACAGAGCATGAATGGGGGAGGGGCAGAGAGAGAGGGAGACACAGAATCGGAAGCAGGCTCCAGGCTCTGAGCCATCAGCCCAGAGCCCGACGCGGGGCTCGAACTCACGGAGCGCGAGATCGTGACCTGGCTGAAGTCGGACGCTTAACCGACTGCGCCACCCAGGCGCCCCCATCTCAGCCTGTTTGAGGCTACTCTCGCTTCTCTTGTTTACTGGGTTTGCAAACGAGCAGTTAAAAGACGCACAGCAGTGTCCAGCTGGGCCATAGTAGAGCCTGAGACAAAAGGAAAAAGTAGTCTTATCAGCACAGCTCTTATTTAACCTTTTGAGATTTTGTACACATGGAATTTTGGTGTTAACTTTTGTTTTTCAAAAATGTTGCCTCGAAACCTGATTTCTCTTGAGTACTGGGTTTTTCTGGCGATCCCTTTTGGCACCCAGACTGGATACACACCAGCTGAGGAGTGAAGAAGCTGGACTATATGCACCAACTCCTGCACTTCACTGGTTGCAGGTTGCCTGGGGCGTATTAATGAACTCTGACACTTCCAGCCTGCCCCGTGTGCAGGTTAGACAGGTGCCGTCAGCATCAGGCAGTATCCATTTTGGACCAGTCACTGTGGCCAGAGAAGTATGATTAGCCACAGAAGTCCTTTCCAAAAACTATATGGTTTGAAGGAGCATATCCCACAGCTGAACTTGGAGTGGCCTTGGGACACATGGGCACCTAACATAGTCCATGCCTTTCTCTTTCTTCCGCAAGGCAGTTTAAATTTCGTCACCTGAAACCAGAGTCCTGATTCTTGCTGACAATGGCTGAGGATACTGTGGTTCTTCCAGCTTATTAAGGTAGGGACAAAATAGGGGTAAGGGGCCAGCAGAGTGTTCCTATGCTTGGGCCGTCTTCAGGGCACTACCTCTCCAACTTGTAGGGGAAGAAATTGGGGGAATCCAAGGTCACACTAGTAACTAGGATAGCAACAACATTAGACTTTCATGGCACTTTACAGTTCCAAATCCCTTTCACTCTGTTTTTTTTTTTTCCTCACGAAGGCTTAGAGGTACAGGGAAGGCAAGCTGTGGAGCCCCCATTTCAGAGAAGAATGAACTGAGCTCCAAGAGGCCCAGCAATCCATGTATAGCTAAGGGATGGCAGAACACCTTGCCTTCTACTTCACCATCCTCAAGCCAACAGAGACACAGAACAACGGCGCCTATCTTAAAGCAGACTCTTTTCCTTTCCTTCTGTAAATGTAAACTTCAGTTTACTGGTTCCATTCCATGCATTCTATAAGGAGTGACGAGTGAGTTGGTGCTTCTCAGGAAAAGGGACCTTCTCTTTGTCACCTTCAAATCTGTAGCTCCAGCACGTCCTGGCAGGAACAAGTGCCCTGTTGGCATCTGTTGAATTGGATTAACACTGAGGAGGGAGCAGCTCAGACCAGAATGTTGGACCTTTTAGAGGCAAGACTGTAGTGGTAAGAAGAGTTACACCCTCCATTTACCGAACATGTACTGTGCCCAATGCTCAGCTGTTTCATACCCATGGGAAGTAAATGTTCTTGTTGTTTTATAGATCAGGAGAGTAAAGATCAGGGAAGAGGAAGGATCTCACTCTGGGCCAGGGGAGGGATGAAAACCCAAGGCTTCCTGACTCCCAGACCTGCTTTCCTAAACCACACGTGCTCTGTCAACTCAGAAGCTACTCAGTGCCACATTGCAGTTCAACGTAAGAGGCTCGATAAAATAGTCCAGTCTTACTGAAGGAGTTCCTTTTCCTCTCCTGCCCTCCAGGCGGGCTCCAGGGTTATTTCATACTTTTGCATACAAAATCTAGAGCAAAATGGGGGAGGAGAAGTAGCAGGAGTTCTGGAGTTAGGGCAGGGTGGAGGCAGTTGAGGCAAGTTTGAAGGAAGCATGTCTATGAGAGTATGGGATGTGAGGTGACCAGGAGAAGAAAAAGGGGTACAAGAGTGTTGCTGGGGGTTAGGAATCAGATTCCCGTGGAATCTGTAGATATGTACAATTATTTTTGGCTCCTTTGGAAGATGTACTTTATTTATCTTTAAAGGCTTATTTATTTTTGAGAGAGAGAGGGAGGGGAGGGGCAGAAAGAGAGGGAGACAGAAGATCCGAAGCAGGCTCTGTCTGTGCTCACAGCAGCGAGCCCAATGTGGGTCTCGAACTCACGAACCATGAGATCATGACCTAAGCTGAAGTTGTACACTCAACTGACCCTGGAAGATGTACTTTCAAATGCCAGACTGTTCAGGACTAAAGCGTGTGGGTCAATGGGATGTCATAAGAAGGTGACAGAGCCACTGGAGGTATCCAGGCTGAGGCTGGGCAACCCCTTAGTGGGAACGTTGTTGAGGGGCTCCCAGCATTGACTGGAGGAGGGCCGGACAGCTACAACTTTCTGATTTTTGTTTATCTCCGCAACTCCCATCCTGGCTAAGCATGGAGGCAACCCAGCCAATTTGCTCATCCCTGCCACATGCTGTCCCTCTCCTGACTTATCAAACGTTAATCAGTCCCCACCTCCCACCCCATCTTAATTATTTGCAATGATCCGTGATAGACAAACAACTCTGCAGCTTGAAATCCCCCCATCAGGCAAATATTAAATTATTCACATCTTTCTTGCAGATTTTTCACGAAGTGAGTTGGTAATCAAATGACTCTCAAGCGCCTTTACCATTTTATGGTGGCGACCCTGCCCTTCCCCTTAATGTGTGTATCTTCATGCCTCAGCTACACTGAGTGTTCTCCCTTCCTGTTTATGTTTATTTTGGAAGCAAAATGTGTTTACAAAATCAGTTAAAAAGTGTTAATGATCAGTTTCCAGAATGCTAATGTGAATCCAAATTACTTTCACATGAATCAAGACAAATTTTAAAATGCCATTTGATCATAAGCTGTTTTAAATTTGTGTTACAAGTAGCGCAACAAATCTGAACACATGCCTTTTTAAAAAAGAGCAGTTTAAAATAACCATTCTGATGGCATGAGGAAGTTCAGATAAAAAATTTCCTCTGACAGGGAAAGAAGTTAACTTTTGGGCATTCACATGGGAGGAGGTGGGAGGGGACATACACCCAGAGGAAAAATATCATTTATAATTGTTAAAAATAGGATAGAGCTGTGAAACTTACATGGTTTTCATTCATCTTGTTTATTATTATTTTCCCAGTGTCCAAAAGAGGAAATGTGCCTGGCACGTTGCAGGCACATGACAGTATTTGCAGAATTCATGGACAAGTAAAATCAGTTTCATAAATTATAGAATTTAATATGAGATTTTATTTTCTCTGATATAAAAATTATGAAGTTCATGGCAAGTTAGAATAGAAAATTGAGAGCCACATCTTGCAAAACTACTGATTCCATATTCAGATAATATGCCTTGTGCTTGTGCATGCTGCCCCATGTGGGTTACCCAGTAAAGTTGCTCACAGCACTGGGGGGCCTGATCGTCTGGGACACAGGCACAGTGTTGGTTTCGGCGTGTCCTGTGCAGAGTCACAGCTGCTGCCCACCTGAATTTACTGGAATGCATTTTTTTCAGTGGGTCCATCACTAGTGATAATGGAAATGGAGACCGTGAGGTGGTCCAGTGCCACTGCTGTGCTGTTAGAAGTCATCTTCTCCCGAATCAGACAATCTAGGACCGGCTTTCCAGAGGTCCGAGGGGTCTAGGGGAAGACAGATCTGGGGTAGAGGGAGAAAGCAAGGGCTTTTGGAGAGACTTCCACCTCTTGCCCAAGCATCCCTGTCTTGCTTTGACTTGCATACTAGGTTGCAAGGTAAGATTTTCTTTGATAAAAATCTTCAGGTGCTATTTTTTTTTAAAGCGTTTAGAATATTTATCTACACAGCCAAAAGTGCTAGCAAAAGATAAGTCCAGGGATATGGATCCAGCTCCCCAAGGAACTGCTGACCTTGAGTTAATGTACGTGTGTGTGTGCAAAGCTGTGCCTTCATTAGAAACAATATAGCTTCAGAATCTCTAGGCCATTTCACAAAAACTCCCCATGTCCCTGTTTTGGAATATGCCCATGTCATGGGTTTGGTTCCTACTCAGAGGAACACGTAAAAGTGGGGAAAATTTGACTTCCACGTTTCCCAGTGTTCTAAATGTTCCCATTTCTGGGCTGGCAAGGGTTCTTCTGTTCTTGGCGCCCAGAGCAGAATCTGATAAGTCCATTCATGAGCAGCTTTGAGAGTCCAAGTCTATGCCTTAAAGGGACAAGTAATGGTTTCAGACCAAGGGATTTGTTGGTCAGGAGAAAATGGCTAAGAAGCCTGGGGGATGGGGAGCCCTTCCTGGAAAGCCCTGGGAACCAGAACCTGCTCCATGTCCTTGGGTCCTCCCTTAGACACCAGACAGGAAAGACCTAGCTGGATGCCACAGTGACCCAGTTGTCTCTCTCAACCCACTGAAGCAAGAACAATATGAAGGGAAATAGCTTTGGAGTCAGGCTGACTTGGGTCACAACCCAATCTATAAGAGCTCTGTGACCCTGAGTTGCTAAGGTCACCGTTCCAAACTGTGGGTTTCTTCAACTGTAAAAACATGGTAAAAAAATGCATTCTTCCCACTAGGTTATTCCAAAACTTAAAGTAATGTCTGGAAGGTTTTTGACAAATAGTAGGTACTCAATAAATCATAGCTATAACATATTCTACTGTCTCCACACTGTTTTGAAAGGACCTACTTCTAGTGGAGTCTACTTCTAATGGGGAGACATTTTTGGCTTTTAAGTAAAATCTACAGAATATCTACATTATGCTGGGGGTGCCTGGCTGCCTCAGTCGGTTAAGCGTCGGACTCTTGATTTCTGCTCAGATCATGATCTCATGGTTTGTGAGATTGAGCCCCACATGGACCTCCGTGCTGACAGTGCATAGCCTTCTTGGGATTATCCTTCTCTCTTTCTCTTTCTGACCCTCCTTTGCCCATACTCTCTTTCTCAAAATAAATAAATAAACATGAAAAAACTGTTTTTCAATTTACACTATGTTGGATGGAATATGTGCTTTAGAGAAAAATAGAGTGGGAAAGAAGTATTCAGAACACTGGGGCTAGGGGGTCTGAGGGGAAGCCCCATATCTGGTTATAAGAATGAGAAAGAATTTCTTTCTCAAATTATCCTTCTCTTCTTCATGAAAGATATTTTTACTGCCAAATAAGAATAAATAGTAAAGGAAAGCAGAGTCTGGAAGACACACAAATGTTGTCCTGTGGAGGCAGCTGGTGTGCTGATATGATGTGGGACTTCAGGTCTTGAGTTTTAGTTTGTCATTTTCAAAAACAAGTCCTGATTGTCACTGCACCTATCTTTGACTTTATTTCCTTACCTCTAAATTGGACATAATAATCACTGTCTTTTGTACATGAGATGAAGAAAACTTCTCACCTCAGCATAACAAGCAAGGGTCAGGGTGTGGCCACTGCAGGCTGCTTACCCAGGGGACAAAACTACAGAGGATACAAAGGAAATAGCCCACTCCTCCTTTCTGCACACACACAGACCCACACACATTTTCTCTCTCTGTCTCTCTCTCTCTCTCTCTCTTGCAAATTGTCAGGAGACTATAGGTATTGTCCTCTGAAATGAAAGTTATCCTAAGGCCAAGGGAACAGACTTGCATTGAGATGGTCCAGAAGGAGCTCTTCCATCAGGAATGGCTAACTTACCACGTCCCCTAATGGTGCCATCTTGATTTGTGGATTTCAGCACTGTCCAGGCTCCAAGGGACCATTGACTGGTTGCAAGTTGCTGACAAGAGAATGCTTGGTCCTGAGCTGTATATATTTACTGTACCATATAAATAATAAACACTAATAACTCACTTTATCCCTTACGATTTCCCCATCCGTTTCCTGGCCATTTCTGGACCTTTCATCACATACCAGATTGTGTGGCTGACTTTTATTGCTGGCTGCTCATGCAGGGTGAGAAATCATTGTTGCCTCATAAATAGCTAGCATCATTTTTTTTCTCTCATTGAAAAGTTATTCCAATTCAACCTAAATTTCCAGCAACCAGGAAGTGTTTAAATAAATCATCCTCCATCCATTTGATGAAATTATGTAACCATTAAGAATCATGATTTTGAAAGCTATTCAACAGTATAGGGACAAAAAAGCACACATCATAATGTTAGGTGAAAAAAGCAATACAGAAAACCATATATCCAGCATGATCCAATTTTGCACGTGAATTTCTATGTAGATTTACGTGTGTACATTAAAGAGATGGCAAGAAAATGCTTGAAGTGTCATTTCTGAGGAGGATGATTGTAGTGATTTTTTTTTCCTGCACTTTTCAAATTTTCCATGGTACACTTTTAGAATCTGAAAACAGGGTTATCTCTTTATTAAAAATTATTTTAAAATAACATTTCAATTAGTTTACTCAAACATTTTATTTCTTTGTTTAAAACATTTCAAGTTGTTTGACAGATGAACATGGGGAAGGGAAGGAAAAAAAGATAAAAACAGGGAGGGGAACAAAACATAAGAGACTCTTAAATACAGAGAGCAAACTGAGGGTTGCTGGAGGGGTTGTGGGTGGAGGATGGGCTAAATGGGTAAGGGGCATTAAGGAGGGCACTTGTTGGGAGCACTGGGTGTTATACATAGGGGATGAATCACTGGAATCTACTCCTGAAATCATTATTGGATTATACGCTAACTAACTTGGATGTAAATTTAAAAATAATTTTTTTTAAAAAAGGAAAAAAAATAGACCCAAATTAAAACAAAAAAATCTCAAGCTGTTTGAAATCACACAACAATAAAAACACGAGCTCTGTTGTCGGCCTAACAGACGGTTGCCAAACGGGGTGAGATCTAGGGGCAGCCTCTGTGAAATCCGCACGATGTGGCTCACTCTTATTTGGAGGCTCCTAGTCAGGCTTTTTGTTCTAATTTTTTCCCCTCTAAATATGAAAAATTCTATCTACACACTTGCACGGCCCTACATATATAGACATATGAAGTGTATTTTCTGGTCTCAGATTGACATCCACCTAAGAAATTAGCCTATGAAAGCCCCATCACTCACATACACTATTGCTGGGGAGGAGGGGACAATTTTATTTAGCTAATTTTTAACAAATCTCAAATGGTACCCACATCTGAAGCCCGGAGGAAGGATAATCAAGTCAAGCCCCATTGACTAGGAGAACAGTGAACTGTGGAAAATGACTTCTCAGCACTGCACAGGGCCCCAGCTCCATTTAAATAACATGTTCATTATTCAGATGCTCGGCCTTCTTACAGGGGCTGTTGACCTGCCTGGGGCTTGCCCCAGCTTCTGGGGTCTCTGCAGCATCCCGGGACAGTCTGTCATTTGTCCCTGTCATCGTGAGTCCCCAGGCAGCACCACAATGGATCCTCAACCAGCACCAAGAGAGACATGAGCAGTTAACTACTGTTTTCATTTTACAGATGGGGAAACCAAGGCTCTGACAGATGGTGTGACTTGCCAGGGTCACACAGCCAATCAGGGATGGCTGGACCTAGGTGTTCTCACTCCGAGACTATCTTATGCACCAACATGTCTCTCCACTGGCCCATTTTTAGAAGATTTGATTCTGATCAGCTAGCTTAGGTAACATGCGTGTATAAAAGCAGACTGTGAGCACAGAACAAACAAAACTATAACAAGAAAAGAGACAAATTGCTGAAAAAAAAAATTTAAATAAAATGTAAGAAAACAGACTGCAGATTCTGAAGTTTGGGCAGCTTACCAAGAGTGACACCCGACTTTTGGTGCAGTGTTGGGCAAAGTTCAGTGGGAGAGTAAAGAAAGGAAAATAACAAAAATGAAAAAAAAATGCTAATTTTTTTTAATTGAGCAGCTACCATGTATTATTCTGAGCATTTCTGAGCATTTTCCAGGTTTTAGCTAGTTTCATCCTTACAACAGCCCTAGGAAGTAGACACTACTATTATCCCCATTTTGCAGATGAAGAGACTGAATGACAAGGTCTCATCGCTGGACCTGGGAAAGTAGAAAACCAGTTTTGAGTCATCTGTGAGAAGCACAAGGGCAGACAGAGTCAAGTTTGGACTCCAGCTCAGCCACTTCCTAGTTGTATGAACTTCGGTGATAACTCAACCTCGCTGAGCTTCAAATCTCTCATTTATAACACAGGGATCATAAAATCAGGCTCTTGCCCTTGCTGTAAGGGTTTAATGAGATAATATAGGGGGAAAATCTGCTACCACACCAGGCATGCAGTAAATGCTCAATGAATTGTAACTAGTTTTGATCTCCTCCCCTTCTACCTTTCCCTCCTCACTTCTCCTTTTTCTTTGCTGCTTCTTCCAATGGTTGTGAAAAGGGAAGCAGGCTAATTCCTTTGTTCAACAAACATCTTGGTGTTGGGCAGTAGTCTGGATGCTGGGGAGTGAGCACAAGACCAGCACTGCCCCCTCTGGAGATTCCTAACCCTGCATGGTGACCCTGGTGGGAGAACCATAGGGGCCGGGGCATGTTCAGTGCACTCCTCGATTCCCCTGTCTACTTCCTGCCAGCATTTAAGTTTAATGACTCTGGTCTAAGGTGACATCAATCAAGAATTTTTTGAAGACTCTGAACACTGTTAGGTTCCTCTTAGTTGGGCCTGGTTTCTGGTGGGTTTTTAGTTACAAAGCTCAACCCCACCAAAGCTTGTGTTCAACCTTTGCTGGGGATGCCTGGGAAAGGCTGGTGCCCCAAAGAGCAAGCCAAAAGACTGATAAATGAAATGGTTGTCATTAGCTATTTCATTAATTCACCCCCAAGTCACCCATCTAACATCTACGTAACCACAGTAGATCCTAATCACACACAGGGTGCTGGGGTGTATATGAAGGAATAAAACTTTGTTCCTGGCCTCAAGCAGCTCCTGGTTGAGCAGAGATGCAAGCTAGTGAAGAAGTCATAGCTGGTTGGTGCCACAGCCAGGACTAGACTTCGGGTCTCCTGGTGACAGCAGAGAACCTATCCTCTGTCTCACAAATACCACATTCACTCTCCTCTTTTGTGCCAGCAGAGCTGGGAGCCTGGTTCTCATGACAGCTGTGCCTCTATGCCTCACCCGGAAAGTACCAAAGTAATAGCTTCTGTTATCTAATGCTGTGTAACGAGCCACCTCCAAACTTAACAGCTTAACATTGTTTTTATTATCGCTCATGATTCTGCGAGCTGACTAGATTCCGCTGGGACGTTCTTCTGCTGGTCTGGCCTGGGAATCACTCATGCGGTTGTAATCAGATGGTGAGTGGGCTGGTGTTATGTGAGGACAGCCAGGCTGAGGATGGTTCCCTCACTCACATGTGGGGTCTTTCTCTGTGAAGAGTTACCCTGCAGAACCCTTCTGCATGGACTCCCTCCAGCAGGGTAGCTGGGCTTCTTACGTGGTGGATGGCTTACAAGAGCACACAAGTGAAAGGCCTTCTTAAGTCTTGGCACAATATCATTTCTGCCACACCCTATTGGCTAAATGCAGATTCCTGGGGTGAGGAGGGAGGGGGCCCCAGAGGGGTATGAATACCAGCACCCTTGGTTATGGGAGCCATCTTGGGAGACAAACTACCACTTGAATGCAAGCTAGAGCAACCCAGCTTGGGTCTCAGTTGCTGCACCAGGAAGCAGGCCACCTAGGCCAGGGCCCTCAGGATACCAGACAGTATGCAGACAGTGATCCAGGGAGGACAAAGCAATGACTGTTTCCTTCCTCTGCTTTTCTCCTACTCTCTTCCCAGACTCCTCTGGGCAGTTCTTCCTCAGCTTTATCTCCCTTGTGGTAAAGTTTGAAGGATGGAAACTCTAACTGGCAGTCAGACAGTGATTGGCATTGGACCCAGCTCTTCATTATGCTGAAAATCATTGTGCCAATCTAAGGGAAACTGTGTAGGATTGTTTGCAATTGATGACAAATTCTTTTCGCCAAGAGTGGCAGGTCCTTCAGTCAACACAACAAAGTGTGCTCACTCCTGGCTCCCCTTCTTAGCTCTGGAACTCATCAGACTTCTAACCTTTTTTTTTCTCCTCATAAGAAATATCTAAATTGACAACAGATAAAACTTGAGAATGAATAGTACTGGGACAAGATTAAACTATTTGTAATCAAAGATTCTTCAAAATCAACTCTCCTGACCTTCCAGGATGGTGAGATTTAAAAAACCAAAACTAAAGCAAAAAACCAAAGCAGTAAAAAAAGAGAACAACTTCAGGACATTAGGAAAATACTTTACTCAGCTTATAGTTTTGAACCCAAACGATTGTACTATTTCTAGCATAAGGAACCCTTAAATCTCCTGTGTCCATCCTGTGTTTGGAATATTCCCTGGTGTATTGTTCTCAGAAGTGGGCTGAGAGTGAGTTTAATAAAGGAAAAGGTGCTTGGATTTTCAGACACTGACAATAGTATGTTTTTACCTAGTGTTTTTCAAACTTAAGCAGACCAATGAGAGAAATGCACTGCCCTCTGTTGGAGAGTTAGCAAAATCGGCCAGGAGCTGAGACAGCATTGTGGTTTCAGGCTTCCTGAGAAAGCCTCCTTTGGGGGTTTTTTGACTGAGGGGACACAGGTCTCCCATTTAAGTGTGGCCCAAGAAAAAGAGAAGTAAAAATGTTAGAGATGCCCACATAAATAAGACTTACATTTCTACAATATATCCAGCTGTGGGTTCTCAGTTATAACAAAGAGAAAAATGACCAAAGTAGTAAATTGTAGGGTTTGGAGATATAATATGTGTTGGTAAATATTTTACATTGGAGAACTAGGGGTAGAACTATTTTCTTTCAACGTTTACGTGACATAGAAACGACTCATCTGACATCGTTAAGGTGCTTTATCCTGTGATGACAATTTGCAGGGTTTTAGAAAATCAGTCAAGTTGCCACCGTCTCCTTCAGGAATATGGTCACTATTATACTGAAATGCTGCCCTCCCCCACAAATATCCACGACTATTGCTTTCTACCAGCCAGGTCACCTACAGAAGATTAAAAAAAAAAAGCAAACAGGCCTTTGCCTCTCTTGGGGAAAAGATCATCTCAGCAAGATTTGCGAGGACATTGACTCAAAGGAAGAGAAAAGTCTATTTTTGTTTGCTCAAAGGCAGCCAAGGATGCTCTGAGCAAAGAAGAGACAGCGATGTTCTACTTTTTCTTCTTCTCAAGTCTAGAGCACCATTCCCCCAAGCACCTGTTAGCATCTTGGGCTTGCTTTCAAGTATTTTGAGAGGAATGGAATTAGAGAAAAGAGGATGGGTGAGGGGAAGCAGTGCCGAAAAGAACATTTCACACGGTGATTGAGACATGAGCATAAAGAGTATTCGTCACTTTGACTCAGTACATTCCATTTCTAGAGATCTGTCCAGAGAGATACTCACAGAAATGCCCCAAGTTAGCTACGAGGAGATCCACAGAAGCATTGCTTGTGAGGATAGCAAGTTAGAAACAACCAAAATATCTTGAACGGAGGACCGGTTGAATAAGCAAGGTTATACAATGGAATACTCGGCAGCATTAAAACAACAGCTAATGTTGTTGTATTACTACCTCTACAGTATTGTAGAGGTTCTCCATGGGCTGGCTAATGTGGCCAGCACATCCTGACAGGGTAGAGTATGAAGTGAACCACACAAGTTGCAGAACAAAAGTGCTGTCTTCCATTTCTGTAAATACAATTATATTGTTATTATAGTTTATTGTTGAAAAATAAGCCTGGAGGAATATACACCAATCCATCAACAATTGAAATCTCTAAGGGCTGAGATTATACAATGTTGCTACCTCTTAAATGTAATCAAATCATATTTTGGGGCATTTTAACCATTAGCATATATCCCTTTTGTTATCAGAAAACGTGGAAGATTTTCTTTTTAAGCTGGATAGGTATGTTTTTCTTTCTGCAGAAATACTGTCAGGAGGTCCCCCCTCATATGTATTAGCACTCTAATGATGGAATTAAGTTGATCAAGCAAATCACAGAAAGAAAAATCAGATGAATTATATTATACACACACACACACACACACACACACACACACACACTCAGTGTCTGGCACATAACAGGCGTTCAATAAATGTTTGCTGAATGATGGTATGAATAAGTGAATTAATGCAGAACCGTTTCCAATATGCCTTGTTTAATTTGCTACCTGTTTTTTTAAATCATAAGTAAATGTGTTCCTTTTCAATAATATCTCCAATTGCTTTCTCTGATTGCAGAGTTCACTTTTTTTCTCTTATACATCTTCAGAAACTAAAATGCTAGGGTAGAGGCTGAGGGGGAGGAGGACATAAAAAACAAGGTTTTAACAAGAGGGAAAAGGGATTTTCACAAACCACCAAAGTGCTACTTCTCTTGGAAGAAGTGCACCCTGGATTTTTTCCAGCTGAATTCTGCAACAAAACCCAAGGAAAATGAACATTAATCTTTTATGAACTAAGCCCCCGAATGAACAGGCTTTGATCTCAACCCTAATTAGGTTGCATCTCAATACAGAGAATCCTTAACGAATAAGGACACATAACAACACAGGCAAGCTCTCTTCTGGGACTGACTCAGAAATGAAGGGGCCGCCCAAGCCACACTCAACTGCTCTAGTGCATTAGGGGTTCCTGACTTTACTTGGAAAATGCACCATCATCTTGGATGCAAAGCAAATGGAGTTTCCTGTAACTGAAATTCTTGGCCACCTGGCTACCTCCATGGCCATCTGGGGGTCTGTGGATAAATGAGAAGAGAAAGGGCAAGAAGCAGGGCTCTTAGAGCGAGTGTCAGCAAGTCAAGCAGGTTTCTTGTGTCCAGCAGAGCAGCCAATACTCGCTGTGTTCAGAAACAGGATAACCCACAGACACACGGGTACCTGATGTGGAAGGCAGTGTGGTGTTGTAGAGTCCCAAAGCCCTGAGTTCAAATCCCAACTGGACCACTTTCTAAGATAAGTTACCCAGCCTCTCTGAGCCATCATTTCCTCATCTATAAAAGGGGGCTAGAGGTACAGCATGGTTGGAAGGATTGAATGAAATGAACTAAGCATCCCTCAGATTGTTCATTGCTGAAACAGACATTATTTCCTCAACCAGTGTCCCATTTGATCACAGACTCCTGCATTCTCCCATTTGCTCTTATCAAAAACTTAGTAAGGTAAGCTGAATGATCCCCATTTTATAGTTGAGGAGCCTGAGACTCAGAGAGGTGAGGTAATTTGTCCAAGGGAACAGAGCAAAGGACCATCAAGGCTAAGATTTCTAACCCCAATCATGTGCTCACCACAGGCATGGAGTTCAAAGGGCTGATGTGAAAGACAGAAAGAACTACTGATGTTTGACATCTCAGAGTCAGGGGACTCTGGATCTTGGGACTCATATGCATGTTCCAGGTCAGCAGAGAGAGACCCCAGGATGGGCTGTGGATGGTTTTGGTGGAGAGGCAAGGGAGCTCCCTTCCCAGGGCAGCTGGGCTTGCTACACCCAGCCTAAGGAAAGGCACCCATGCTGGAGGACGCCTCTAGGGCCATGTGGGTAACATGGCTTTGATATAAGCACACATCACTTCGTCCTGTCTGTATTGGTTCTGTCTTCATCCAGGGAAATCTCCCAACCCATCTAATTCTCTTCCATGTTCACACATTGGGATGGCCCTTGATCCGCATGAAACAACTGTTTCAATATCCTCCTCCAATCTTCCTTTTGACCAGTCCCCCCATCCCACCAGCCCTTGGGTTCATTGCAGTAGTCACGACTTCCTCATCAATCGTCTGATGCCATTTATTTGGCTTATAATAAATCCCCCAATCCAACCCTGCTGTCCCACATTTGTCCAGCACATCCCTGCTGCCCAAGAATGCCTTATCTTATTACTGTAATTAACCGGTACCATGCTAGAAAGCTGAGCCAGAGTAAGAACTCTTGGGTGAAGAAGATTTGCCAAGGGTTACAATGCATGAGAATTGGAGTGGATAGAACTTGGCACTTGAAACCTCTTCCTTCCACATAGAACTTTATTCTAGCAACTCATTAACTCTGGGCAGTATAGTCACATTTCTGAAGCTGGTGTCTGGGAGTCTATTTGGATTCTGCAATCCTGCTCTTTTAATTGCCAGTCCCAGACTGTTTCCTCCTCTTCTACTTCTGCCTTCAAAATTTGTTATGTTATATAAACTACGATTGTTTATTGGAATATATTGTATTTATGTTAGCCAGCATTTACTGTTCATCTACTATGTGTCCATCCTAGTGATAAATATTTCACACATGACATTCATCTAACACTTAACAAAGAGCTCAGAGAGGGGTAGTATGGTTATCACTATCTTGTGGACATGGACAGTAAGCCCAGAGCATTAAACACTCTGGATGCCCCTTACACGCATTAACATTTGAGAATGTCTGGCCGAAGCACTGTGGTAATCTAGAAGGGAAAAGATGACATCCAGCCAGGAGAATCAAAGTGAGAAGGTAAGAACAGAACTGGTTGGAAGAGAATAGGAGGAAAGAAGGAGAAACACGTTTTAGGCAAAGGAATAGCATGAATGATGCCTCAGAGACAGAATGGTACAGACAACAATGAATACCATTGAAATACTTGTTGAATTTCTGGTTTGGCCATGGCAAATGGGTCTCAAATGATAATATGCAATCTAGAAGCCATTACATGAAAAGGAAGAGGGGGGCAAGAGCCCCTATGACAGGTGACAGCCACTCACCTCATTTTCTGAACAATCCAGTAAGTAGCTTTCATGTCCCCCTTTCACAGACAAGAAAATGGTTTCAGAGAAATAACCCATCTAAGAAATATTAAAAGGCTATAGAAAGTGGTAGAATCTGTATTCAGACCCAGCTCTGTCTGGCCGTGTAGTTCCCAGGCCATCATCCTCACCATGCCGATGAAGGAGGGCCTGGCTCCTATTTCTGACACTGAGTCTGGCTGGGACCAGTCTTGATCAGTGACCTTTGTGTCCTTTAAGAAGCAACTGTTTTCCATCCTCCTGACATTTTCTGCATAAGATGCAGCAATGCTGAGATTCTGGGTGTCCCCAGTTGTGAGGGAAAAGGCTACGAGATGCCTTCGGGCAGGCGAGGAGGCAGCCACATTTAGGGCACAGCTGAAATCAGCAGGGCAGGCAGTTGCTCCAAGCGAAGCCCCAGATGGGGCCTCCAATGAGACCACCCCCTCATTCCTGGCTGCCAATTCAACATCTGCTCCCAGCATATCGGCTTGCAAATATTTCAGATCCACACCCCCAAATCCAGATGTGTTTGTGTCATGAACTCTACACACTCTGCTAGAAATTACTGAGGTCTGAAAAAGGAAATTAAGTATTCACTCAGGCACACACAGACCAGTGACCCCAAATATTCTGCACATGTCCAAAGTTTGGGTCACTCACATTTAGGGATACTGAATACCAGCTCCCACCCATCCACTGGCCCACCTTACTCTCATCAGATGTCATATGTAAAGGGATTCATGTCTGCTTTCAGTTTAGTGCCAGTGAAAGGTTTATGAACGTGGAAATCATCCTTTGCATGGCGGCCAGATGCTGCTTTGTTTTTATTTATTAGCAGATTGGTTGGAGCTTCGGTTCAGTCTTCAAACTCAGCATTTCCAATAGTAGAGAAACCACAAATCAAGAGAGCTAAGGAGCATTGCATTTCACTCTGGTTACATGTATGGGTCATCTGGGAAGCTTTAATTCAATCCCAGTGGGAAGATCTGGACTATAGGCCCCGGCATCCACATTTTGTTTACAGTTCCTCAGTTGATTTTAATCCACAGCTACTGCGGAGAACCTCTACAATGGAGATTACTTCTGGACTTCTGTAAAGAGATCAAAACACAAGGTGGGAGATGGGGTGGGGGGGGGTCTAGGAGATAAGACCAACTGCTTTATCTCACACAGTTGCAGGTAAACTCAACTCTTTCACTGACTAATGTGTCACTCTGGACAAAGCATTTGATCTTTATAAACTGGCTCCCTCATCTGTCAGTGGGGGTAATGATACTTGATTGGGCTGAAAGAATGCTTAAATCAGAAAATGTTGATAAAGTGCTTTATATAGTGCTTGGCATATCATAGGGATCTAGCAAATGGTAACCATTAATGTTATATTACAACACACACACACACACACACACACACACACACACACATACACTTGCCCACAGGGAGGAGGAGGAGAGATAGACCAGAATAATGCACATGAAAATATGAATACTGGTGAGGGGAATTGCAGACAAATTTTTTCTTTTCTCTTTCTTTGTTTACTATATGCATGACAATGACTGTTTTTCTTCTAATAAAGGAATACAGATTATACTTTATGATGATAATGATAAAAGATACAGAAAAATCTTCAGGTTTTAGGAAGAATGTGGAAAATATGACAAAATATGACAAAATAAAAAATCTGGAAGGTTTCCAGGTAGCCCTTCTTACCCCTTCCTTTCTTCCTTTTGTGTTCTTCAATTTATTTTGTAGTGAGAAGGTATTCATTTTTTTTAAAAAAAACTTTAACGTTTATTTATTTTGAAGTGGGGGAGGGGCAGTGAGAGAGGGAGAGGGAGAATTCTAAGCAGGCTTCTGTGCTGTCAGCTCAGAGCCCCAGGAGGGGCTCGATCTAACCACCTGGAGATCATGACCTGAGTCAAAACCAGGAGTTAGGTGCTTAATGGACTGAGCCACCCAGTCCACCCCCTCCACCAAGGTATTCATTTCATAATAGAAAAAAAGGTGTTGGGGCTCCTGGGTGGCTCAGTCAGTAAAGGTCATGATTTCACAGTTTGTGAGTTCCAGCCCCTAGTTGGCTCTGGGTTGACAGCTCAGAGCCCAGAGCCTGCTTCAGATTCTGTGTGTGTCTCTCTCTCTTCCCTTCCCTTACTAGTGCTCTGTTTCTCTCTGTCTGTCAAAACAATGAATAAACATTAAAAAAAAAATTTTTTTAAGAAAAAAGGTGTTGTACTTTGTTTTCTTGCCCTCCCTCCATCCTCTGAAGGTCCACCCTGGGGCTGCTGATGCCAAGTCTTTGTCTAAGCCTTCTTCCCTCTGCCCTGCCTGGATCCTTGCACCAGTACCAGGGCCGGGAGCAAGCAGAGGGTGAGCGCAGGGTCCCAGCAGTGCCTTGCCCTGGTTTCCTCCCCAGGCCTTTAGAGTAGCTGCAGAAGTGACATAATGCCATCAGCACTGCCCTTGCTGCTAACAGCGACCATGCAACCAGTAGGCAAAAGATCCATTCGCTGCAGCAAGGGGTAACTGCCACCGAGGTGGGTCTGTTGTCCCCCACCTTGTCTGTTCCCCAGGTCCATGTAGGGTGGGCAGACTCCCTGGATAGCCGTGGGTGGGGTCTTTGGGGACAGATACACAAGGCGGCAGTGAAGCTTCCAGGAGCCAGAAGTTCCTTCTTCATTTAATCACCATCACTCCTTCACTCAACAAACATTTTGGCATTCCTACCATGTGCCAAGCACCACCTAGCATGTGGGAAGACAAATAAAGATGACCTAGTCTTTGCTTCTAAGGAGTTCATGGACAAAGGGACATTCAACTTACAATGACAGTATAGTGTGAGAAGTGCCTTGATGGGGAATCCCTGGGTGCTGAACACAAGAGAGGCATGTACTGGGGGGTGGGGAAGGCCAGAGGAGACCCTGATTCCTGAGACAGTTCTTCTCTGATAAGCAGGAGTAACCAGAAGTTGGGGAGAAGGAAGTTTTAGCAGAGGAAACCACAGAGGTGGCTCAGAGGTGCAGGGCATCTTCTGGAAATGTCAGGGAGGCCAGCAAAGTATAAGTGAAGTGCAGGAGAGAAGATGAGAAGAAGACTTGGGGTGGGAAGTGTCAAGAATGCTCCCAGAACTTTCTCTCTGACTCTCCCAAACCTCGGTAATTCCCATACTACCCTTATGGATTTGGCCTCATCTATGTCCTACCTGAATTATTTCTTTTTAACTTTTAAGTGACTCACTTTTAAAAAGCTTCACTTAATACAAATCAAAACCACACTCAGATATCACCTCACGCCAGTCAGAGTGGCCAAAATGAACAAATCAGGAGACTATAGACGCTGGAGAGGATGTGGAGAAACGGGAACCCTCTTGCACTGTTGCTGGGAATGCAAACTGGTATAGCCGCTCTGGAAAACAGTGTGGAGGTTCCTCAAAAAAGTAAAAATAGATCTACCCTACGACCCAGCAATAGCACTGCTAGGAATTTACCCAAGGGATACAGGAGTGCTGATGCACAGGGGCACTTGTACCCCAATGTTTATAGCAGCACTCTCAACAATAGCCAAATTGTGGAAAGAGCCTAAATGTCTATCAACTGATGAATGGATAAAAAAATTGTGGTTTATATACACAATGGAGTACTACGTGGCAATGAGAAAGAATGAAATAGGGCCCTTTGTAGCAACATGGATGGAACTGGAGAGTGTTATGCTAAGTGAAATAAGCCATACAGAGAAAGACAGATACCATATGTTTTCACTCTTATGTGGATCCTGAGAAACTTAACAGAAACCCACGGGGGAGGGGAAGGGAAAAAAAAAGAGGTTAGAGTAGAAGAGAGCCAAAGCATAAGAGACTCTTAAAAACTGAGAACCAACTGAGGGTTGATGGGGGGTGGGAGGGAGGGGAGGGTGGGTGATGGGTATTGAGGAGGGCACCTTTTGGGATGAGCACTGGGTGTTGTATGGAAACCAATTTGACAATAAACTTCATACATTGAAAAAAAATAAAAAGCTTAACTTAAATGCACTGTAAAAGAAATTTGGCATTGTTACCATGGATAGGAAATCAATAATGCCTGCTTGCCATAAATGGAAAGTCATGTTAAAGATAAATGTAAGTCCAAGTTACAAAACTCTGCTTAGATTTTGGTGGGTTGAGCCTGAAACCTGTATTCTCTTTGTCCAGAGGGGGACTTAACATGTATTTGAGGGCAATACAGACACATAGAGGCTTTCTCCTGGATAATCAGAGGCTCAAAAGAGAATTAGGAAAGGAATAACTTTCTCATTCTATGATTCAAGTTTCCTTAATGTCTAGAGGCTGGGTACTGCTACCTTAAACCTTCTTTGCTGCCCTTACAGGTGTGTGCGTATCATGTTCTGGAAAACACAGTCCCAGAGAAGGACCCTCCCTGGAAAGGTGGTCCTATTTCCAAAGACACAGACAGGAAAGCCCAAGGAAGACCAAAGGGAGGCCCAAATCAGTCACCTGCAAATCCACCCTGAACTTTCTGTGCATCTTAAGCAATGTATCATGCACTAACTTACGAAAACCACAAGCGGAAACAATCAAGAAGCTGTCTCTGTGCCTTTCATGGCACAATAAGGGAAGTTAAAATCCCACAAGCTCTCTAGAAACAGTCGTTTCTGGCAATACTCACCACTCCCTAATTGACTGTGCTAAATATTATTCCTGGTGCCCCCCAAAGTGAGCTTTTATCTTATCACAACTTGGTAAATATTATGATAGGCTGTGGTTTTTATTACCACAGAAGTATAAATGCTAACTTTTTCATCGATGCAAGATGTGGCCAGAAAATCTCAGTAGTGAGAGCTTGAAAGCAATTACATCCTTGTTATTTAGAGGTTTGGCCAGATGTCAAGGGAGTTTATAGCCAAACCACTACTTTGGTGGTGTTTTGTCCCCCAAAGTAATCCAAAAATTAATGTACCAGAAGGAAATAATATGTTTGTATACTACATTGGGATAGCTGAGGCTTTGCTCTTAGATGAAATACCAAAGGAAATTCCTTTATCGATAAGGAGAAACGGTGTATTGGAAAGTAGTTTTTGGCTTGGGTTAATACGTTTCTCTTTGGTCAGTGATATTTCTGAAATGGTAGAAAGCTCAGAAAAAAATTGGGAAAATACTATAGGTACTCTGTGTGTGTGTGTGTGTGTGTGTGTATGTGTGTGTGTGTAGATAGATGATAGATAGATAGATGCCTAGATGAATAGATACACAAACAGGTAGATATCCACACCAAAAAATGAATTAACCTGCTGGCAGCCTTCCATTGTGTAGTTGCATGAAGCTTCTGGAAGACAGAAGAAAGCTTTGCCTGTTCAAGTCCACTTTGATGCACCTGCTGACCTGAGCCCAGCAGAGAAGAATTGACTGTGTAGTTTTGGAAATGACCCAGGTGACAGTCATTTCCAGAATCCATGGAAACCCCAGTGCACTGGACAGGACCTCCCTCACACCCACAGGCAGCTCCTTGAACAGCCACGTCCAAAAACCGGTTAAGATGTCAGCCAAGCTCAGGTGGCTCAGTTTGCTTTTCTAGGACTTGTCGTTTGTCCATGATCTGTCCAACACATTTGCTATGTTGCGCTCAAAAATTTGCTTTGCATTTTTAAGTTTGATAAGCTTCTTAAACACAAGGACAGCAGATGAGTGTGCAAAGTCGTATGCATGAGATATTCATTCTTTTGTTTTTCTCTTATTAACGAAAGTTTGGACACAAAGTTTAAGAGATGTATTAAATATTCTGCTGCTGTTAAAAAAGATAGGCCCTTATGCATTCACACTGAAAGGTGTTCACCAAGTAGAAAAAAACTTCACAGAATAGTATACTTCTCTCTCTCTCTCTCTCCCTCTCTTTCTCCCTCTTTCCTTCTAATGTAATACATGTTATATATTTCCCGTTTATATTGAAATGCATATAGTGTTATTACATTCACATACGCTTGGAAGTTCTAGGAGAATAATACAAACCAATCTTCAGGGAAATTTGGATCATAGAGGGATTTTCACTTCATATTGCTTAAAAAATTTTTTATGATGTACCATGCATTTCCAAAAAAGTTTTAAGAAAGCTGATTTTTTAAAAAAAGAACAAAATGAAAAAGAATTGTACATGTGCTTTCTTTCATTCTATCAACCAAGGAACCG
The DNA here is from genome assembly GCF_018350175.1 of Felis catus. Lineage (NCBI taxonomy): Eukaryota > Metazoa > Chordata > Mammalia > Carnivora > Felidae > Felis > Felis catus. The sequence goes on from NC_058377.1 coordinate 86,221,512, forward strand.
TGAAGAAGACTTTAAAAAAAAATTAACCCAGAAAGATGATATCAGACCAGAGACTTTTCTGTTTTAGCCTTAGTTCTTGATTTCTATCGAATACTGCTTTAAACTTTGGTCCATCTCATGAATCTACATGACAAACTCAGGCTCAAAGCACTTGTTTTTTATTTTTATTTTTTTATTTTTTTTTCAACGTTTATTTATTTTTGGAACAGAGAGAGACAGAGCATGAACGGGTCAGGGGCAGAGAGAGAGGGAGACACAGAATCAGAAACAGGCTCCAGGCCCGAGCCATCAGCCCAGAGCCTGATGCAGGGCTCGAACTCACGGACCGCGAGATCGTGACCTGGCTGAAGTCGGACGCTTAACCGACTGCGCCACCCAGGCGCCCCAAAGCACTTCTTTTTTAAAAAAAAAATTTATTATTTCTTAAATTTTATTTATTTACTTATTTATTTTGAGAGAGAGAAAGAGCATTTGCACACATGTGGGGGAGGGGCAGAGAGAGAGGGAGACACAGAACCCGAAGCAGACTCCAGGCTCAGAGCTGTCAGCACAGAGTCCAACGTGGGGCTTGAGCCCATGAACCGTGAGATCATGACCTGAGCTGAAGTTGGATGCTCAATAGACAGTGTCACCCAGGTGCCCCTGAAACACTTCTAATTTGCAGTCACCATGGGGGCAACAGAAAGACCAGCAACTCAATCTCTGGCTTGATGGAGTCCACTAAGAGCTTACTGATCCAAAAAAGCCCAGGTTCACTTAAAAGCCTTCTTCCTAAAGAATCTAGTAACCTCTGGAATGCCCTGAACATTTGAATAATAGATGTCATTTATTAAGTAGCAGCTTTGTCACAAGTACTATGCCAAGTTATGTGTGTTATCTTTTATCTTCACAAAACTTGGAAGGAGAAACTATCTCCCATTTTACAGAGGAAGAAACTGAGGCCCATGGTGCTTAAGTAATTTACCTAAAGTGGCAGGCTAGGAAATGGCAAATCTTGTGCCCCCATCTCTGCCTATCTACTGATCTTCTTTATTTTCTAATTTCTAGGCTATCTGAGGCAGTAAGTGATGTGCTGTCTACTTAAGGACCATGGGAAGCTAATATCCCTTTGAAAGTTTTCAACGTACCCAAAGACTTACTTATTCACCTATGGTATCTGGCCCATCAGTAATTTCCCCCTTTGCTTGGTACAAATTACTGTAGCAATCAAGATGCATGCATCCCATTGTTCTCTGACATTTAGATATTACAAGCCTTGGATAGTTTTTAACCAAGACAGCAAAATCCTTTCACAAATGAGTTCATTTAAGGGAGAAAAATGTGTTGGCAAGGAATAAACTATAACTTGTCAAAGGCATGCATATTATTTTTTGCTAAATTCATGTTTTCCCTTGTTGACCAATATGAGCAAAAAGACTTTTGCAGCATTTGTTCTGGTAATTCATGAGTGGTATCATTACAATATAATATCTTCTTAGTAATAAAGAATAAGTTATGGATCTGGGAATGAGGTTTTTAATGATAAGTACTCATAGGATATTGGCTCATGTGAAATTTTTTCTGGGTTAGATTCTAAAATCCTTTTAATAAAGTAAAATGGAAGGATTATGAGGTAAGTGCTTTGGTGATCTCTTGAATACTCATTACTCCCCTCTCCACTGTGTGGAGTCTAGTGGATAAGGAGTTGATTCTAGCTCCAGAGGTGGACCCTGGACAGTCCAAGCTGACTGCCAGGGGACCCCTTTGCCCTCTGGTTTAGGAACTTATAGCTAACTCAGTCAGAACATGGCATTTCCCCAGACTCAAGAATTGATGTGGGAATAAACATGTGGTCTCATATGCACCAGTAAGTTATATAGGGAAGTTGATGGGGTGGGGGAGTTCTGGGAAAAGTGTTCTTACTGTTAAGAGGGAAACTACAGGAAAGATAATTTGTCTGTGGATATTGTCCTGCCTGGGATTCAAGGCCTGAAATGACTACAGCCACCTCAATATCACACTGAAGGTGACATTGGTATGTAGAGGAGGATTGAGACAAGAGAACCTCAGAAAAAAGAGCTGGAAACATGGGTCTAAATCAATCACGGAGCCTGCCCTTCTGTTGGGTGTTGATACATGAGCCAACACATTTTCTTATTGCCAAAGCTGTTTTTGAGTTCCTGTTATTGTCACCTAAGCATCCTATATCAGGCAGCTCAGGCAGCTCAAACACCAGAAATTTATTTTTTCACAGTTCTGGAGTCTGAGAAGTCCAAGATCAAAGTGCCAGCTGCCTTAGCTCCTGGTGAGGGCTCTCTTTTTGGCTTGAAAAGGCCACCTTCTCACTGTGTCCTCACATGGCAGCAAGAAAGAGAGCAAGCTTTCTGGTGTCTCTTTTTATAAGGACACTAATCCCAATATGAGGGCCCCATCCTCATGACCTCATCTAATCCCAATTACCTCCTAAAGGCCCTTTCTCCAACGATCATCACATTGGGAGCTAGGCCTTCAACATATGAATGGGGAGGGGGTTCCAAAACATTCAGTCTATTACACATCCTAAAAAAAAATTAAAAAAAAAAAAAAAACAGTTGCAACCATTCTTTTGATCTAATTCCCACGTTACTATGCTTTTGTCATAAAAGACTTCAATAGGGACCAACTCTTCAGAGGTAAGACCAAATCAACCATTCTACTCCTTGGACTAGGAAATTAAGACTCAAATCACAAAGAGCAGATGACTTAACTTACGCAGAAACACGATTCTACTTGGCTTTCAGCTTTCTTGCTTTCTCCATAAGGATGTCTCACTCACAGTCACCAAATATGTCCAACGAGGGTTTCAAAGGTCTTGGCAGTCAAATCAGAAGAATCTATGCATTGGTTCTCTGTTGATAAGGCTGGGCCTAAATTGAAGCCAAAAGTCATGTAACCCCCTACCATGGGCCTATTGGTAGAAAGGAATTCTAATCCTGAAACCTTGTTTCAGGGTGCCAACACTAGGTAATTTTGTTTTTGCAGATCTTGATCAAGTAATTAGCATTAAAGGTATTCCCCTTTGTTTTGCTTAGTAATATACATGTACTCAGGGAGAACCCATGTCTCCAGGTCTTCTGCAAGAAACCTGTTTATTTTTGTTTGAACCAATATTGCTTATTGACATTTGGCCAGAAAGCCAACCCCTGCCCCTGCAGTACTTGTTAACATTCTAGAAATACCGCTGGGAAAACGGAGGTTGAAAACTGAAGCACTCACTCCCTTCAGCTTTCTGCACTGTGATTTGGGGATGAGAGAGGGGTGTGTGCATGTGTGTGTTATGCTGTCAACTGGAGCGTCAGTGGCAGCTTTCAGTAGCAGCAATAATGTGGCAGTTCTGAGTGGCACATCCTCTGAGTAGAGAAGGATGAAGCAGGTCTCCAGGACTGGGAAACACTGAAATATTCCGCCTGCCACATGCCAGGTTTCCACTACCAAGGAAGTTGCCAGGCTAAGTGTTGGCTTGGACAGCCCATCAGAGAGAATTGCTCTGTTTTGGAACCGAGGAATTCACACCCACTCTGAGGCTGGCTTGGGCACATGCCTCTCCCAGCTGGTCCCTTTGAAGGAATCTCAGCTTCCAGAATGTCTGAGCTGCTTGAGAGATACAAGAATCACAGAGACCCAGAGAAGCTGTCCTTGACATAGTATAAACCTCTGTTGAAGACACTCCCTTTGAAGAGGGAAAACAAAGCTCCTGGACCTCAGAGCTCTAGCTGAAGAGGCTACCGAAGCCAGAAACTAACTGCCAGAGGAATTTCCACAATCCACATGCCTGTATTTGGCCACTAAGTATGAACATTCTGATAGACAATAGAGGCACAGGGTTTTCTGGTCGGAAAGAATAGAGCAAAGAGCAAAGCAAAGACTGGCAAAAGCAAATGCTGTGTCCCCTGGGTGTAATAGATCTCCCGAGACATGTGACTCTAAAGAAAGCTTAATTAAATTTAATGGACAAACCTCTCGGTGCTAGGAGGCATTTTAATGTGATATTTCGGTTCTGGGTAGACAAAAATCACTCTTCCTTGCCTCGCTGCTCTGTCCTTTAAATGAAGCAAACTTCCTGATTAGTGCCATAACTCTCAGGACTGAGCATGTCCTGTCTGCTGGTAACCTCTCCAGGACACCTGAGGGGGCTGCTCACTAAGTCTGCAGGACCTGGCTACATATGTCAGAAGGGAGCTCCCCACATGAAGGACGGTGGTGTCCAGACTGTCTGGGCACCTCAATGTCTAGCACAGGACGTGGTGCAAAGGATATTTGATGAATGGATGAAAGCAGGAAAGAGAGAGAGGGAAGAAGGGAAGGAAGCGGGGGGGGGCAGAGAAAATAAATCGACTAAGAAGGGCTGCAATTAAAGAAAATGTCTCAGGCACAGCCCAGTGAGAGAGCAGAAAGGACAGGGTAGGTTTATTTAGAATAAAAGACTAATAGAGCCTCAATATTCCCATTTTGATCAGGTAATATTCTTTCCATCTTCGATCTGTCCCCCGTTCCCCACCACCACCCCTTTGGCTCAAGAGAAATTGACTCCGCTCCTAGCTGGGCCTGGTTGGCTGAAGCTAATTCCATCCTCTCAAGTGATGTGTTCAGGAATGATTATATGATCCATTCAGGGCCAATGGAATGCAAAGAAGTTTTGCTATGGGTATTGGGGAGTTTTCTTGTCCTGGGAGAGCTCCCAGAAGTGATTCTCTTTCTTCTTTTGAGTCCCAGAATGATTGCTAACATCCTGCTCCTGGCCTGAGATGAGGTCAACACATGGAAAAGGGTGAGGTCAAGAAAGTAACAGGAAGATAAAGTATAAAACGAAGCCAGAAATTGCCCTGGATAAAGTATATAACAAAACCCATCTGACTCCTAGACTTCCAGTTACAAGAGTCAATCAACAGCCTTATCTTTTGTCCACTTTGAGTTGGGTTTTCAGTTACTTGCAGCCAAAAGTGTCCCAACTCACCTACCCTTGGTTCAAAGATTGCTCTTTGAATCACAGCCAAGAAGTAAGCTGTTCTCCAATACAGGTTGAAAGTTGGATGGGAAGGTAGTGGAAGAAGCCAGAAATCACGACATTAGCAGTGAACAGCCGCTCCCACCCAAAGCCCACCACTCCAAGCCTGCTTGCCCTGGGATGGCTTTTTTGTAGATTGGTACTTAGAGTAAGACTTACAAAAGGGTCCTCAAAGAGCTGTACCTAGCTCTGCCTCTAACTGTGTGACCTTGAGCAAGATACTTAATTCCTGAGCCTTGGTCTGCTTTAATCCATGTTAAATGGATTAAATGAAGATTAATGAAGATTCCTGTCATACATTCTTCATGAAGTTTCTGGGAAGATCAGATGTAATTCTGAAGGGCTACAAATCTCAATATATATACTATTACAGTTGATGCTTGAACAGCACAGAGGTTAGGGATGTCCACCTCCTTGCAGTCAAAAACCCATGTATAACTTTTAACTCCCTCCAAAACTTAACTACTAATAGCCTACTGTTCACTGGAAGCCTTACCAATAACATAAACAGTTAACTAACATGTATTTTGTGCATTATATATATTATATAGTGTATTTTTACAGTAAAGTAAGCTAGAGAAAAGAAAATGTTAAGAAAATCATAAAGAAGAGAAAATACACTTAGAACACTTATTTATTTTTTAAAATCCAGGTATAAGTATACTTACACAGTTCAAGCTCGTATTGTTCAAGGGTCAACTGCATTATCTTTAACTGATTAAAAAAAATTTTTTTTAATCTCCCTTGTCTGCCTCCCTGACAATGCTAATATCTGATAAATATACATAAGTTACGTATACATTTAACCAAAATACTGACTTCCCTTCAAACTTTATAACTATTATTTCTGCCTGTCTACTTCCAAAATGAATTTGAAGTAGTTTACAATAAAAAACCCAGTACAATAAACAATAAAATAAGAGTACAAAGATGAGAAACAAGTAGGGAAGTGAGGACATCACCTGAACAGAGAACCCAAATGAAAAGCTACTGTAATTGAAACTGAAAACTTAGTTCTGAGCTTTCTGATAGCCAAAGCAAAAAGGGGGAATTATTTTTAAAGCCAATGTCATACAATGCACTATTCCAGGCACAGTGAAAGTATAAAAATGAATAAGACATGGCTCTTACCCTCAAAGATTTAACAAGATAATAAGGAAGACAATCTATCAAAAAAAATTTTTTTAAGTAGTATAATGCATTACTAAGTAATACAAGTACTATTACTTACCATCTAGAGAAAATCCATGGGATCAGTGAGAGGTGAGAGATTAATTCTAGCTCTGGGAAAAGACCTGATAAAAGAAAGGACATTTGAACTGGATCTTAGGTGGGGTTGGAATCTAATCTTTGGAGATTGGTGGGAAGGAATTCTGGCATGAGCAAAGTACCTGAATACAGTATACTTAAGAAAGGTTGACCGATATACTTAATCTGGAGTGTACTAGAGTGTGTGATCTATGTGTGTGCATATACATATGTGTATATTAGGTAAAGGAGGAGATAAGGTTAGTGAGGGAGATTGGGGTCAGTTATAACAGTCTTTCAATGCCTTGCTCAGAACTTTGAAGTTTGTTCTGTAGGAAATGAGGGAAAGTCACTGAAAGCTTTTCAATAGGAAAGTGACATGATCATAGTTGTTCTCCAAGTAATACATTTTTGGTGGAATTTCCCCCCGAGAGATCAAAATGGAAAGTGTGGCTCTGCTGTGAGCTAGTATATTTCCATCAGAAACTTATCCTTTCTCTATGCCATTCTGTGTTCACTTGACAATTTTTCATTACATTGATTCTAAGTCAGTTATTCCCAGAGAAAAGACAGAAATTCATCATCTTTCCCTTTATGATTTTCTCCTCTGTCATCAAACACATCAGCAGGCATGAGTTTTATCATAATTCAATTCCCGCCTTCCGCCCACCTTAATTACATGCATTTCCACTTGATAATAATTCACTGGAGTATTCAGGAAGATCAGGAAGTTAAACTTCTGTTTGTCTTGGCAACTTTTTTGGGAGAGCTCCTACAACGATGCACAGGACAGGAAGCTGTTTCACACTGCCTTTCCATGAGCAAAAGAGATGCTCTGTGCCCTTAAAGGCTCAGAGTTTATCCACCTAATAGAACCATGAAATCTACCATTAAAGGGGGGTTTGGGGACTATCTGCTGGGATGTAATGAAGGGAAGAAGCACTGGTAATGATTTTTTTTTTTACAGCCATCAGTACCAAGAACATTGCTTTCTCTTCTCCAACACATTAGTCTTGACTCCAATCATTGGAGTAAATGAGTTGTTGATAAAGCCTCAGGATCAGAATCCTAGGATAAAACTCAAGGGCACCCACTTTTTCCACAAATGCTTAGCCCATCACTTCTTAACTGAATGCAGTATTTGAACATCCATCAAGTGTAAAGTTAGAGAAGGGTCTCTAGGAGTCTTCACTGATTCCTCCTGGTTGAGTTAGATGCGACTCCTTCTCTGAGTTCTTGTATAATGTCTCATGCATCTCATTATATGACTCACATGCTATTATGATATGTAACATTTGAGTGCTTAATATGCCCCATGAATGTTATGTTATTTCATTGTCTTCCTAATGATGCTATGTGATAGATACTATGATTATTCCCCTTTGATGATGAGGAAGATGAAGCAAAGCATGGTTAAGTGACTTGGCCAAGATCATATAGCCAATAAGTAATGGAAGTAGAGTCTGATCTCCCATGGTCTGATTCCAAGTCTAGCTCTTAAGTTCTTTGATAGAATGTTATCCTGATCTGTTTTTGTGTCTGCTGCCCTTGTACTCCTCCCTGACCCCACTCCTGATGTGGGTCAGGAGAATGGATTCCCTGGCATGGGTTGGTTTATCTACTCTCATATCCCTATTGCCCAGCACAGCACATAGCAAATAGCAGGAGTTCAACCATTGAAATCCAGCTACATGCATGAATATATGAGAAAGTCAACTGGTAACTCTTCCTACCAGAATCACTGGTTTCCACGATGTCTACATTTTAATTCTGGTTGAAGACACATCACATCTTCAAGGAGGAACAATAGGAGCCTTTCGTATGTATCTTTATTAACTTATAAATTCAGCCACGGACATTTTCCCTCTATGTCAGGTGACCCAATTGTGGGAGAAGTTGAAAAAGAAACATTTCTCTAATGTGTTTTCCCCACAGAAATTTATCTCCAGCCACATTGGACATATACAGTTTAACTAACTCGTAAAGAAAGAGGACCTGTAGGGAACCTGGGTGGCTCAGTCGGTTAAGCACCCGACTTTAGCTCAGGTCACAATCTCATGGTTTGCGGGTTAAAGCCCCACATCAGACTCTGTGCTGGAAGCTTAGAGCCTGGAGCCTGCCTTGGATTCTGTCTCCCTCTCTCTCTCTGCCCCTCCACTGCTTGTTCTCTCTCTCTCTCTCTCTCTCAAACATTAAAAAAAAATTTTTTTTAAAGAAAAGAAAAGAAAAGAAAAGGAAAAGAAAAGAAAAGAAAAGAAAAGAAAAGAAAAGAAAAAAGAAAGAGGACCTGTTTCTGAAACAGGTGTCCAAGTCTGCATGAGCAAGGGTAACTCCATTTCTCCTGTTCAGTTTTCTTGTGCTGCTCTCCACCCAGCCAGCAGGGGCACAAGCTTGGGATCTGGCCTGTGATGGGACCCTCCTCTCCCACTCATATGGCGAATCCAAAGGAAATTCTTGGCCAATGCTATCTTCTTGTTTTGCCTGGAGATTCTTTCCAAGTTGCACTCTAAACTGATGCCAGGGACCAGACATAATTTGATACGTATATCAAATTGAGGCTTCAAGGGAGACATCTGAACACAGAAAGCAACTGGCTTCTTGGATCTGAGGTACAAAAATACAACTGCAGAATGCACTGGCTTCTAAAGAAGACCATGGCTAACGACGCTGAGCATCTGAGAAGTGCAGTCAAACCCAAGGGAGTTGGGCAGAGTCTCAGTCTCCACTGCCTTTCCCCCAACATGCCCAGGCGCTTTCCTTCAGAGGCCTCACTCCTGCCGTGGTAGGGCTTTATTGTTTCTACATGGGTGGTAGGAAACAGAATGTGGTATTTTTGAAGATGGAAACAGAATTCCTCCCAGAAAGAGAGAGATAGTCAGATCTCAAGGATGAAGCCCCCTGGCCATGGCAGGAGTGGGCTGGAAAGGAAGACGAAGAGGACCAAAATGCGTGGACTGGAAGATGGGAATTTGAGGGTTGGGAGAGAAAGGAACAAATCAGATAAGAGAAGAAAGATTGAGATCAACACAGAACTAGAAGTGGGTTCTCCTTCAAGAACTATCCCGGAGTGGGAACACCCAAAGTGCTCTGAAGTGCTATTTTAAGTTATTCGCTGAGCTGTGAAGTCATCCCCTCCATTGCCTCAAACCTTCAGGAGGCCTTCCCAAGTGTTGGGCCAGAAGTGCTCTGGGGAGCAAAGTAAGTGGGTTGATGCTCAGTGGGGTGACCCAGACCAGAAAAGGGGTGTTATACCTGGAAGGCAAAACAGAGTATCCGTAGAATTCAGCAACAACAGGAATTCAGATCAGAGATGATTGTGGAAAATCTGAGTCACCCCTAGAACCACCCCAAGATAGCGAGAAGAATATTGTGTTCCTTCCTCTCCCACCACATGTGAGATGAGGGTTCAAGACAAAAAACATCAAAGGTCAGCATGTCCCCAGTAGGCTGGGCAATTTGGGAATATCCATGTAGCTGACATTTGAATTATACATGCATAACATGATTCTTTAAAATGCTGTGGTGATATTTTTCCCTCTTAAATATAATACAATTTGGGGGGTATACAACAATTTTGACCCCTCTTCTAGGGTTCCAAAAAGCCCAAAGGAGGAAGAGTGGGAATTACCTTTGTATCATTATTTTTTCCCTCCAAAAAAGAGATTCAATGTTTCTAAATAAGAAACTCGTGACTTGGGAGAATCTTTGTTTGCCTCTGATTCTTTGGAACTGGGCTTCACGACTATTGAACAACTACTAGCTGTGGCGCATTCGGGGATTCACTGGTCAGCTTAACTCAGATCTGATTGATTTCACCATTTCACTTGTGCGTGTGGTGGGGGAACAGAGGGCATGAAACCAGAGCTGATAAATACAACAGCTAGTGTCCCATCGGGGAGGAATACTGCCACCACAGAGTGTTCTGAGTGAGAGGGTCTTTCTGTCCTCAGCCCCCACTGCCATTTTGGGATGTGCTCAGTTTCTGATGCTCGTTTTGATGCTCTAACTCCTTCCTCTGCAGCCTATCTTCTCCATGTGTTTGGGTGGAGATGTGCTTTAATGAAGACAGGCAGGAAAATATGAGGTTTGAAGAAGAAATCAAAAACCTGAAAACAAATTATTTCTTCGAGTTCAGATGTTCATGAAACTTTAAGAGAAATGAAAGAAAACATTTTCAGGAGCTGGACTTTCTGTTCCCTCTGAGGCCCCTGATACGTGTGTGCGTGCGCACACACACACACACACACACACACCATCTCCCATTAGCTGATTCCTACAAGGCTGCTTGAAACCATTTGGTAAGTGTTGGCGTTCTGCACAAGCTGAGGCTGGGGCAGATAGGAGACAAGACACAATAAGCATTTCAAGAAAGATCTCACAATGTGATCATCAACGTGTAATATGATCTGGGGGTTAGTTAAATAAAATGTGAAAGCCATATTAATGTCCCTTTTGGCTGTCCAACCTAGTATTTCATTTTCCTTTCCAAGGAGGCAGAAAGTAGGGCCAGCACATAAATTATAGATGAAACCCCCATCATATGTTTATAAATACACTAACATTAGCATTTTACTTCCTCATAAATCTGCAGCAAACACTCAGGCGCAAGATAGAAAGCCCTGTAAAACAATGATATATTCTCTGCTCCCAGGCATTGACTAGTGGCCCATTCACTAGCGGTGCTGTTCTTTAAACACGCTCCCTCCGCTCATGCCCCCTCATTTAAAATCCATTTTAATTTAAAGATGCGCAAGCCAGTGCTCGTGGTACATTTACTCATCCTAGTTATACATCATGGAGCAAGGAAAAGAAAATTGTTTCATCTAGAGATACGGTTCAATGTGGTCACCACTGAACAGTGGAGTAATTACCATATCAGGCCCACTCAAAATGCACTCAGGGTGTTCTGTGACCTATCATTTGCTAATCTGCATAGTGAAGTATAGCTTCATAACTATAAATTGCTGACTTAATTAAAACCAGGACCTTTCTGTCATTTAATTACAGGGAGAAAGGTTATTGCTTAAATGCAATTTTCCAAATGTGATTTCTTAACAGTTATTAACTGCTTCACCATCATTTATTGTTTCAGATTTTTCAATTTGAAAATACTCCCCGTGACAGAAGTAATGACTTCATGAAAAACTCAATCTAGAGGGAGGCCAGCCAGCCCATTTGTTTCTCATAAGTGGAGCCGACAGGAAACTGGAAAATGTCACCGAAGGATCCTGGGATGGCTCTCACTTTCAGAGAGTAATTAAAACCCAGAGGTTGTATCAGAAACGAGGGGAGGTTGTTTGGGATATTTTAAAGGCGGTGCCTCCCTTCCGTCCTAGCTGATATGTCTGTTTGGCCTTATAAAATACGGCCATGCCAGGGAGGTAGGACCGGACCGGGCTAAGGCCAGCATGCAGCAGAGTGAGCCTCAAGGGGACCAAAGACACCAGTTGGGGTCAGACAGCTACTAGGCATCAATGTGAATGTATACGTAATGCGCTGTTTATAATGTCCCTGCACCTAGGACTTCTTCTCCCACAGGACGAGAACCACTGCAAGTCTGGGTGCGATAGGTAGACACACCAGGAAGAAAATAGTCCGTTTTCTTTCAACCTATGTCTTTCTTTAATCCTTGAATGGTTTTGTCTTCTCTTTCTCTCCTCATTTTAATAGGTAGCCTAGAGGTTAAGCAGGTAAAGTGGAGTGACAGGTTGAAGTTGGCCAACAGAGATAACCTGAACAACTGGGTATCCTGTGAAGCACTTCTTCCATAACACAGGATTTAGTTATTGTCTTCGTGCTCATGTACACTGAATGTGAAAATGAGAAACTCAGTCCTTCACTTCCTGTTGTCGCTCATCTCCAGCAGAGGAGACGGAAAATCTGTTTTCTCCTGTTTTTGCCTACCTCCATGCTAGGAAGTTTGCAAAATGAACAGACTTTCTGCTTCCAGAGACCTGAGTATGGCTCTGGGACAGGAACTGCTTTGCTTACTATCTGAGGAGAACTCCCTGCCTCCCATTCACTTTAGAAGAGGGTTACAGTTACAATGGCTCTGACAGAGAAGTGAAAATTCACCCAACTTCTATGTATTTTAGCCATTACTATTGGCTTTATTCATTGTGGCAGATACACAAAAATGACAAATGGGGATTTCATAAAATCTTAATCAGATTACTAATAATCCCTACGTTCTCCATCAGCATTGTGTTCTACAGTTTTCAAAGTATCTTCATGCACTTAACCAATTTCAGTTCAATTAAGCAAATATTTTAGTAGCACACATATTGAAAAGATATGGCTCCTGCTCACATTCAATCAGGGGAAGGCATTTGATCCTTACTCTAATTCTATAAGGTAACAGAGATGTTTGAATAAGGTTACACCATACCCACTACCTTCTTTTTTTTTTTTTTTTTTTTTTTTGCAGTAAACAGAAACACACTCAAACTTGATCAGAGTAAGTAAAAGTGAAGCTCAGCACAGGCATTTAGAAACCCCAAGGAATCCAAGGATAGCAGCCTAGTATAATTAGTCTCCCAGTGAACCAGAATAGGAAGCTCAGATCCAAGGCTGCTTTGCCTCTAGAGGCCACATGGCCTCATCTCTGTTTCTCTTTGGGTTTCTACTCATAATTTTCTTTCTTAACCAGTTCCTGTCCTTCCTCATTTCATACATGATCCAACATGGCAGCCATCACATCTCCTCAGCTATACTATGCATCATCAACCACCAAATCTGTGTCTCTTAATGCAAATTTCTGGAATAGGTAATCTGGTTGTCTGAATGCTTTGCTATTAGCAAATTATGATTCACTGGTTAGCTGGGGCTTTGGATAGAGCAAGAAATAAAACATATCTAGGACAGCAGAATAAGAATTGTGATCTTCAAGGGCTCAGTCAGTTATGCTGCCGACTCTTGATTTTGGCTCATAGTTCATGAGATCGAGCCTTGTGTCCAGCTCCATACTGATAGCACAGAGTCTGCTGGAGATTCTCTCTCTCTTTCTCTATCTGCCCCTCCTCCTGTATCTCAAAATTAATAAATTTTAATTAAAAACAGAATTATGATCTTTATTTGAGAGCTAAGGAAATTTAACCTTAGAGCTAAGGAAACTTGCCAAGATTCACAGATTATACAACTGAGTTAGATCTACATTCTCTCCTAGTCAGTGCCTCTCCCAGGGGCTAGAAATATTGAACTCATTAAGGTAAGCGATTACTGCTATATATATGCACACAACTGCAGGTTCTCATATTTGTTATCTTTCATTTTAGCAATTAACTTTAACACTTTTTTTTCCCCTTGACAATTGACAAGAGTACAAATCTAGTTAAAGGGGAAATTCTGCTGTTTTCAAATGAGAAAATAAAATATTTCTTTTTGGTAGTTTATATTAGTTAATACAACTAAAGCTCTCATTTGTACCCTAATAGCCAAGCCACTGGCTATCACTTCATCAGAAAGATGGTGGAAGAGAGTAACAATGACTAATACACATTCAAGAATTTAATTTGGAAGCCAAATGCTACATTTTTTTACACACCAAATGCACAACAGTGACAGAGTTCATTTCATTCTTGCCATGATTGCTTTATGTGGCAGCCTTATATTTTGGTATAAAAATCTAGCTCTCTCATGGATGGGGTATCCAAAAGTGCCCTAAATGACTTCCTTTGAATCTTGGCAGAGGAAATTATTTCGATTCCGTCCCTACGATCACCACAGCCACCAGAAATGAGGTGGTTTTGGAGAAACATTGCCCTATGTTTTATGAAATGACAAGTTTTTATAAGGCATCGTCCTGGATGGAATGTACAATATGCAAAGGTAAGAGAAGGACAATTCCTGGATGTGGGTGCTGGTGACATTTTAAAAGTAGACACTCCAGTTTGGTCCACCACATTATGACTTTACAGCAGCAGACCACAAAACCACATAAGGCGTGTACTATAGGTGATTTCTGGGCTGATTCTGGATGATTCTCCTCCCTCCCTCCCCAACCCAACGTCACTCCGGTTTTTTGTTTTTGTTGTTCTGTAACAGTTCTCTTGAGATATTAGTCACAGATAAGTTTACCCACTTAAAGTATACAACTGAATCATTTTTAATATATTCACAGATTTATGCAACCAACACCACAATCAATTTTAGAACATTTTCACTACCCAAAAAGAAACTTCACACCTCTTAGCAGTAATCTTTCAGTTCCTCTAACCCTAGGCAACCACAAAATTACTTTCTCTAAAGATTTGCTTATTCTGCATATTTCATATAAATGGGATCATAACTTTTGTAACTGGCTTCTTTCACAGAGCATAATGTTGCCAAGGTTCATCCATGTCGTAGCATGTGTCAGCACTTCATTTTTATGGCTGAGTAATATTCCATTGTATGGACATACCACATTTTATTGACTCATTTATCAGTTGGTGGATATTTGGGTTGTTTCTTCTTTGGGCTATTATGAATAATGCTGATATGAATATTCATGTATAAGATTTTACATAACTATACATTTTCACTGCTCTTGAGAATAAAGAATTCCTGAGAATAAAAAGGATTGCATTAAAAATATATAACAGGGGGCCTGGGTGGCTCAGTTGGTTGAGCATCAACTCTTGATTTCATCTCAGATCATGACCTCAGGGTTGTGGGATTAAGCCCCACGTTGGGCTCCATGCTGAGCATGGAGCCTGCTTAAGATTATCTTTCTCTTCCTCTGTTCCTCTCCCCTGCTCTTGCATAATCTGTCTCTAAAATCTAAATAAATAAATAAATAAATAAATAAATAAAACACCACAGATTGGGTATATACAACTGGCAAAATGGGCGAAGGAGAGTGGGAGATACAGATTTCCAGTTATGGAAAGAATAAGTCACAGGGATAAAATGGTATTATAATACCATTGTATGGTGACAGGTGGTAGTTATACTTGTGCTGAGCACAGCATAAAGTATAGACTTGTTGAATCACTATGCTGTACATCTGAAACTAATGCAACATTGTGTGTCAACTATACTTCAATTAAAAAAAAAAAAAGAAAAAAGTGTAAAAGAAAAAAAATCAATTATAGATATATGAAGAACAGGATTTTATGTTCTCTTTGGGGATGATCCATTAAAATATTTTGCCCATGGTTTAAAAATATATATCCAAAAAAGTCTTGGGATTATTTTTCTGTAACTTTCTCTCTCTCTCTCTCCCTGTCTTTCTATCTCCTACCTATACAGCAGAACCCTCAAAGGTCTTCCTTGCCCTCATACTAAGTACCAGAAAAGACTGCCTAAAACTCAGCTCAGAGGTTCTTTCTTCTCTTTGCCTTATCTTATCTTTTCTATTCACCTTTCCTTACCTATTCTCTTCCTCTGGTCTGTACTTCCTGGTCCTTCTGATTTAACTCTTGCTGCCTCTTTATCTTCTACATTTTTCCTACTACCTTCCTTTATCTGCAATAATGTAGCAAAAAGCCCAGGCTGGTAGGTGCTTCACAGTACCTAAGGGCGTAGTGGAGGTGTGTGAGAGTGGGGTGTTGCTGGGGGGGCAAAAGCGGTGGGGGAAGGAGAATGAGCAGAAAACACCACAGATACAATAATTAGGCTGCTTCCAGTCACTCTTAAATTGTGATGTATCTTTTTTTTTTAATGTTTTATTTATTTTTTGAAAGAGACAGAGACAGGGTGTGAGCAGGGGAGGGGCAGACAGAGGGAGACACAGAATCTGAAGCAGGCTCTAGGCTCTGAACTGTCAGCACAGATCCCAATGCAGGGCTCAAACTCACAGACTGTGAGATCATGACCTGAGCTGAAGTCAGACGCTTAACCGACTGAGCCACCCAGGCGCCCCAACATTGTGATGTAGCTAAACAAAATCCAGCTCTGAAAAAATATCTTGAAAAAGTATATACATTTTACTTACGGCCACCAAAGAGAACTGCATAGTCTGATTCCAGCAGTGTCCTAGTAATTCTTTCCACTCATCTTTCTCAGCAGAACCCACTCAACATGACACCTGCTCCCTTTCTTCCCTTTGCCTCCCCAACGATCTGTAATATACACAAATGTCTCGAATGTTGTCACATGCACCAAATAATGGCATTGAGCTAAACATTTTCTTCCAGCTGAGCAGCCAACGGTTTCACGAAATCTGTGTTCTTGAAGTATAAGTGCTTTGCAACAGGAAATTCAATGAATGATCTGGATTGTAGAAATTGTGCCTTTTGTGTTTCACCAGCAGGTAAACCCCAAGTTTTATGTCTAGGGTGGTGGACAGCAGAAGTGGGGTAGTTCATGGATCTGTGAACTCTGACATCAGACTGCACTAAATTCTTTCCCGTTGGGAAGAAGATGCTACGATTTTTTAAAAAATATATGAAATTTATTGTCAAATTGGTTTCCATACAACACCCAATGCTCATCCCAACAGGTGCCCTCTTCAATGCCCATCACCCATCCTCCCCATCCTCCCATCCCCCATCAGCCCTCAGTTTGTTCTCAGTTTTTAAGAGTCCTTATGCTTTGGCTCTCTCCCACTCTAACCTCTTTTTTTTTTCCTTCCCCTCCCCCATGGGTTCCTGTTAAGTTTCTCAGGATCCACATAAGAGTGAACACATATGGTATCTGTCTTTCTCTGTATGGTTTATTTCACTTGAAGATGCTATGATTTTTATCTGCCCAATATTTCTCACCTGCCAAACCTCAAACAGATCTTGCTCCCTCTTGTGCTAGTCACGACCCCTCACTGGTCACAATGACTGACCATGAAGATGGCCAAGTAACTGAAGTCCAATCAAAGTGTATTTGGGGGGATGTCCCCAAATATAAACTGGGAGAAACAGCTCCTTTTCATCTTTCTTTGTAACAAGTTCTAAGAATAGAATCCTAGAGTGGCCCAAGGTTGTGTCTCCTGCCATTTGGAGAATCTCATCTACAGAGCAAAGACAAAGTGCAGGACAAGCAGAAAACATAGGAAAAGAGACTCCTGACAGTTAAAGTCCTTGATCTTGGCTTCCCTGAGCTCAGATCCACCCACCCTACTTTTCCCGCAGTTTGAGTCCATGAACTAAAGAAGTCTGTTTTTTTGCTTAAGCCAATTTAAATTGTTTGTGTCACTTGCATCTGAAGAGTCCTTCCTTACACTTTGGGACATGACAAGGCAGTGTTTTGCATGAGCAAAGGGATCAGAGGTTCTAGAGACATACCATGTATTCTTCTATTTGCTTGAAGAGTATAACACGGCTATAGCTCTCTATTCCTGCCTCAGCTTTCAGCGGGTGTTTAAATAAAATATCAAATGACTCACTCACTATCTTCCATTTCTTCTCTGTCCAGTTCCTTGAAAGCAACCTCTGCCTGGTTGTATTGGGAGCAGGTCTCCTGTGTGTCATTTATTCATTGGCCATGCCCCTCAATCAGAGAATCCTTCGTCTACAAGCTAGAGAGCATTTTTAACCACCACAAAATGCACATGTGGGCTATCTCCCTTCACTTTCTGATCATGTAATTTATATTTGCATTTTGTGTATTACACATTAGCCACAAGATTGGCCATCAGTTTAAACAAGGCAAAACCTGCAAGGTAACTTTTTTAAGACCAGGTGATTTGACGATTTAAAGGTACTCATATGCATGTCTGAAGTTCTTGAAATGAATATTTACATAATATTATTTTGAATTATTCATACCCCAAATTTTTAATCTAAAGGATTTTTTTTTAAACAAGAAGTGTGGAGTCCTCTTCTATTTGAGGAAAATGGCAGTGTCCAAACACACACTCTTTTCTCCTGAATCTCAGTGGTATGAAAAGAAGCTTGGGAAAGTTTCTTTATCACCAATCTTGCCACTGGGACAAGACAGAAAATGAGCTTAAGCTGTACCAGTGTCTCCATATTAATTTGGAAAGTGCCTATGGCCAAACTTGGCATCACTCTAGCATGTTATTTGGGTAAGTCCACACCACCGCCCCAAGCCAAAGTTCCTTTAAGGTCAAAAACTATAACTCATACAGCCCAGTTCCAAGGAGACAACCTGGCATAAGGAGGTACACAACAATCCTGACAATGGCTAATATTGTTAAAGCATTCGTACATACTGGCACTCCTCTCATACCACTCCCCTCATGTTACACTGCAGCCTCATTGGCTTTCTGTCTTCCCTTGAACTTGGTACATCCAACTCTGCCTTAGAATGTTTGCACTGTTTCCTTGCCTGAAATGTTCTTCTGCCTCCCCTTGACTCCTACCGGTCATGGAGGTGTTCAGGTCAAATGTCATCTTCTCAGAGAAGTCTTCTAGATTGCCCTGTGCTGGTTCTCTATTGCCCCATAACAGATCCCCTCCAAACAGTGGCTTAAAACAGTAAAAATTGTTTGGTTCAGGAGTCTGAGAGGGTGAGGTCTCTCAGGTGGCTGCTCTCCGGTGAGCATCTTGAAAGCATCATCATCCTATTCCAGGTGCCTCGGCTGAGAAGACTCAGCTGGCTGCTTGAGTATCTCTCTCTTTCCCTGTGTGTCCCTCCAAGGGGTCTATCCACATGGTGGCCTTAGGTTAGCTGGACTTATTACATTCAGCTGAAGATGCCTAGAGTTCCTGTTCTAAGAAAACCCAGCAGAAACTGCATGAAGTGTCACTTCCTGTGCATCCTATTCTTCCATGCAGTCAAAAGGCCACCCAGGCACAAGGGGAAGGGACCTAGACTTCTCGTCTTGGTGAGGGGAATGACAAAGAACTTGTGGACTTGCTTTAAGACAGCATGTATGAAATAGTATCACAAGCACTCTGTCACCTCACTTTGTTACAATTCTTGGCACAGTATGTAGTGTTACCTTATATTCTTACTGGTTTGTAATCTCTCTAAGCCCCCAAAGAATGTAAATTTTGAGAAGAGAGGCCTCATGTGTCTTATTCACCCCTGTGTCCCCTGTGTTTAGTAGAGCAGTGCCTGGCACTTACAGATGATAAATACATATCCAATGAATGAATGAACTATGAATGACAAGGGCTATTCTGAAGTCTTCTGAGTATCATCTCATCGAGATTGATACTTGTGGGCTCCATTTTGGATGAAGATGGACGGTCCTCTCCTTCCTTTTTGTACTCTTTTTCTTTTCATCTCTCTTCCCCCTCCCTCCCAAAATAATTACAAATCCTTAACAAGACAGTATTTCAAACCTAGAATTCTTAGGAGAATTGTGATCCTTTGGAGATAGCTTACACTATCCCGTTTTTTAGGAGAACAAACACACCCAAGCATGCTGACTGCATCATTTGGTTAAGTCAAGGATACTTATGCAATTCTTTTTTTTTTTTTTTTAATTTTTTTAACGTTTATTTATTATTGAGAGTCAGAGAGAGACAGAGCATGAGCAGGGGAGGGGCAGAGAGTGGAGGAGACACGGAATCCGAAGCAGGCTCCAGGCTTTAAGCTGTCAGCACAGAGCCCGACGCGGGCTTGAACTCACAGACTGTGAGATCATGACCTGAGCCGAAGTCGGACACTCAACCAACTGAGCCACCCAGGAGCCCAGATACTTATGCAATTCTGCACCTTGTTTATTTTACAGATCATAGATTGGCCTGGATCTTTTTGTTTGTTTGTTTGCTTCCTGAGTTTTTTTTTTTTCGTTTGTTTGTTTTGCTTTGTATTTTGCTTTTCTTCCAACCAGATAAGCTGAGACCTGCTCTGTTTCCATTTGAAGGTACTCATCTGTCTACACTCCTTGACATTTCTGTCCCTGAGATTCAGCCAGAGATTTAGCAAGCTTTAACATTCTAACTACATGTCGTTGGCACCATTGTCTCTTGTCACACTCTTAATTCTATGTTCTGATAATAAAACTTCATTAGTGTCTGCGCCTCTTTTCCCTTACCTTTGAAATACTGTCTTCTGCTAAAATGATTAGCAGTGCTCTGCGTCAGATCATTTGGCTGCCTGACAGCCATTGTGAGTGAGCTAAACTGTGGGGATATGAAAATTTCTGACAATTTCCATTATCGTCAAATGGAGATATTTACTTGTACAAATATTAAAGGTTATTTAAAGATGTAAACTGACTTCATTTCATTAGAGGTTTGCATAAGGTAATAATTTAAAACAACTACCCATCCTCATTTAAATAAATTACCAATTCATTTTCTGAAAGAAAAATGCCACTTCTCCAGGCTGTGTTTTTAAGTGCTTGCAATAGTAGAAGGATGAAAACAAAAACCTATGAATATTTCAGAACAAGAAATGTTCAAGTTCTCTTATTGAATCAGACAATGGGTTATTGTTCTGGAAATCTGACTGAGAGTTGTCCAATCAGATGAGATAGTGAAATATCACTGACATCAAAATGGGTCTTAGAAAGGGGGTAGTAGCAACTGTGGTTAAATCCTCCTGAATTCCAGTTCTAGGAATTTATCCTAATTAAAGAAAAAATCAGGATGTGTGCAAATATTTATTTATCTACAGGGATGTCCATCCCAGTGTTATTTTTTTTTAATTTTTTTTAATGTTTATTTTTGAGAGAGAGAGACAGAGTGCAAGCAGGGGAGGGGCAGAGAGACAGGGAGACACAGAATCTGAAGCAGACTCTAGGCTCTGAGCTGTCAGCATAGAGCCCGATGTGGCGCTCAAACTCACAGACCATGAGATCATGACATGAGCCGAAGTCAGACGCTTAACTGACTGAGACACCCAGGATCCCCTTTCCCAGTGTTATTTACAATGGGAAAGAAAGAAGGAAGCCAAAGAAGAAAGAAAATGTATTTGAGACCAGGGAATTGGATGATACATTAGGGAGTAGACATATGATGGACTACAGTAAAGATGATTAAAAGTCATATTGTAGAAGAATTCATAATGACATGTGAAAATATTCACTGTAAATGCAAACCATAAGGATATATATCCTATGATATGGCTTATGAAAAGGTAAACATCTATGTTTGCATTGAAAAAAGGCTAAAAGGTGGGGCACCTGGGTGGCTCAGTCAGTTAAGTATCTGACACTTGATTTTGGCTCAGGTCATGATCTTGTGGTCATGAGATCAAGTCCTGCATCGGGCTCTGCACTGACAGTGTGGAACCTGCTTTGGATTCTCTCTCTCTCTCTCTCTCTCTCTCTCTCTCTCTCTCAAAATAAATAAATAAACATTTTTTTAAAGGCTAAAAGGAAATGGATACAAATGGATACAGTGGGAATACTGGTGATTTTAATTCTTGTGCTTTTACAATGTGAAAAATACTGGCAATCCAATATTCAACCGTTTGCAACTTAATGGTGCTGGAGGCATCGTTATTCTTGCTTAGCTGAATCAGCGCTTCTTTTCATCTAGTACAGCACAGAATATCCCTGGGTGATTCAGTGTATCAATGCTAGTGCTATGCGGGTTGGCAAAAGGATATGTGGAACGAGCTGGTCTGATATTACACAGGAAGTTCTTTAGGCCTCCAGGATTTGGTATCTTGGGGCCAGTCCTTCCCACCGAATACCTTTGATATTAAGCCAGTAAAATACTCCCTAATTGTTAAATTAAAGCCCTGCCTGCAAAACTTTCAAAAGGCATTGTATTTTATTATTATTATTTTAAAATTTAAATCCAAGTTAGTTAACATATAATGTAATAATGATTTCAGGAATAGAATGTAGTGATTCATCACTTACATATAACATTCAGTGCTCATCCCAACAAGTGCCCTCCTTAATGCCCCTCACCCCTTTAGAGTTTTCCCCCATCCAACATCCTGCCAGCAACCCTCAGTTTATTCTCTGTATTTATTTATTTTTTAAAAAAATTTTTTTCAACGTTTATTTATTTTTTGGGACAGAGAGAGACAGAGCATGAACGGGGGAGGGCCAGAGAGAGAGGGAGACACAGAATCGGAAACAGGCTCCAGGCTCTGAGCCATCAGCCCAGAGCCCGACGCGGGGCTCGAACTCCCGGACCGCGAGATCGTGACCTGGCTGAAGTCGGACGCTCAACTGACTGCGCCACCCAGGCACCCCGCTATGCTCTGTATTTAAAAGGTTCTTATGGTTTGTCTCCCTCTCTGTTTTTATATTATTTCTGCTTCCCTTCCCTTGTGTGCATCTGTTTTGTATCTCAAATCCCACGTATAAGTGAAATCATATATTTGTATTTCTCTGACTGACTTGTTTTGCTTAACATAATACACTCTAATTCCATCCACATTGTTGCAAATGGCAAGATTTCATTCTTTTTGATTTCTGAGTAATATTCCATTGTGTGTGTGTGTGTGTGTGTGTGTGTGTGTGTGTGTATCTTCTTTATCCATTCATCACTCAGTGGACATTGGGGCTCTTTCCATACTTTGTCTATTGTTGATGGTGCTGCTATAAACATTGGGTGCATGCGGCCTTTCAAAACAGCACTCCTGTATCCAAAAGGCATTGTATTTTTTTCTTAACGTTTATTTATTTTTGAGAGAGAGAGAGAGAGAGAGAGTAGGGGAGGGGCAGAGACAGAGGGAGACAGAACATGAAGCAGGCTCCAGGCTCTGAGCTGTCAGCACAGACCCCAATGCAGGGCTCCAACCCACAAACCATGAGATCATGAGCGGAGGTGGATGCTTAACTGACTGAGCCACCTAGACGCCCCAAGGCATTGTATTTTAAAAGAATGAATTAGTAGGGATTAGGTTGGCCTTTGTGTCACAAAACTCCCCTACCTCCAACCTCCAGCATAAAGCACAATGGTAGTTTTCTCGCTTTTAAGAAGTCCAGGGCTGGTAAGGCATTCCGAGGTCTAGGGATTTCAGTGACTGCTATCCTGTTGCTTTACTACCCTCAGCACACTGATTCCTCCATGAAGTCCAAGTTCCACCCATGACAAAACATTCTAGAAGACAGGTGGCAAAAGAGGAAATA
This sequence comes from Felis catus, assembly GCF_018350175.1. Taxonomy (NCBI): domain Eukaryota; kingdom Metazoa; phylum Chordata; class Mammalia; order Carnivora; family Felidae; genus Felis; species Felis catus. Next base: position 86,244,650 of record NC_058377.1, read on the forward strand.
GGCTGTGTCCCTACTCTAAAATCACAGTCAAGACTTTTGTTATAACCCATTGGCCAAAACTTGGTCACATGGCTACTGCAAGGTTGTGTTATGAGAACCTGGAAAACCTATTTATTCTACTTGGCTCAGTTAAAAGTTTTAAGGGAAAAAAAACAAAACAAAACAAAACATATACTAGAGGGCAAGTAGTAGCCTCCCCAAAACCAGTCATACATGTGGGCATCACAGGATGTCATCGGGCAGAAAAGACCAACCAAGTGTAACTGTTTCAACATTTTCCTACCTATTCAATCCAGAAAGCAGTTCCTGGTGCTTGCATTTATTTGAAAACAGTCTACATGCTGCAGAATTCCAAGATACGGTCTCTGGGAAGAAATAAAACAGCTGCAGCAAATAAAGCAGATGGGAATTAAGAATGCTGGAGAATCTCCAAAATATGATCCCATTGTCCACTAAGTGCCAACTCTACAAAGAATGTATGCTCCAAAATAGAAACTCTATGAAACTTTGAAGCATTTGATTAATGTAAACCTACATGAATAATGCAAGGCTGTGCACCAGGGCTGGATGTGAAGCAGAGGGAGGAGAAAGATTAGCATGTTCATCTTGGCTTAAAATTAAGAAAAATTCGCAGAGGGAACTCGGGCATTTGGGGGTGAGGGGTGTGACAATTAAAATGGCCACTGCTGACGTGATCCTTGGGGGCCTCAAAGCAAACACCAGCTGGCTTGCCAATGAGATCTCCTCCAGCAGGTAGACACAGTTTGTGCCCCTCAAGGCCCCCCAGGTCCAGCCCTGTGTGCCATTGGGTAGAACAGTCTGAGCCAGTCATGCATATGTGACAACATGCAGGCCCCCAAAACTCTTCTTTGCTCTGTAAATATCTTTCCCACCTATAGGTTGCTGAGACTAGACCTTCTTCCATTAGACATTCTCTCCTTTTACATTAATGAATTATTTTCTGTTGAAATGCAAAGATCTCTGGGAGGGGTTGCACACACATATTATTCCAAAACACTGACCTTTCTCTTTTGCCTATAAAATTTCTTGTATAAATCTTATCACAAAATATTTTAGATTTACAGAAGGTAAGGAATCACCCATCACTCAACTTCACATATGGAATATTATCAATGAATCTCAGACTCCTTTCACCCCTTCCCTAATCACAACTTCTTCCAGGCCCCTAGAAGTAACTTCCATCTTGAATATAATTTGGTGTATCGTTCTTAAGCATGGGATGTCACATGAATTCATTATCTAGCCATCAAGCCCGTATCTCCTGCCCTTCTACTGCTTCAGGTCATTATCATTTTTCACCAAAGCCATTCATTCAGCACACACTGAGCACCTACTCTGAGCCAGGCACCATAACGACAGTCTTCTAGTCTCCAGTATCTTCTACTCTCCATCCAGTTCATCTCCCACTTTGCAGTGGCAGTGTTATATTCCTGCTTAAGAACTTCAAACAGCTTCCTATTGCCTGTACGATAAAGTCCAGGCTCCTTAGCATGGCTCCCAATGCCATGTGACCACACTGCTAAATCCTCTCCTGGAGACTTGGAAGGGTTAAGGTAAGGATTAAGGTGGGCACAGAACTGTCATTAGCTTTACTGCAAATGGACCTCTGTGCAAATGTTTGCATGGCTGCAGTAACAGATTTCTGGGATGTATCTTTTCATTTTTAGTAGAAGGAATTAATAAAACATGTGTTCAAATCCAAGCTCTGCTTCTTGCCAGAACTGGGGCAAACTGTTTCATCTATTGGTTTCTATTTCTTTGTAAGGGTAAGTCTCTATGGAAAAGACTGCTTGTTAATCACTGAAGTCCACTTTGCCCTTCTTCTATAGTTCTGGAATTGCAGCTAGGACATTGTTGTCCAGCTAAGGACCACATTTCCCAACTTTCTGTGGGATTTGATTTTACCCTACTTAGAAACTGATATATTCACTTGTTACTGTTTCACTGATGCTATGAAACTCCTAGGTGAGAGGCAAAGGATTTTATCACTCATGATACAACAAGCAGCATGAACATATTTGCATTGGTTCCTCTTCTTCCTGGGTCTCATGGGGGTAATGAGACAGACCCAGAGGTATATTATGCACACAGAGGGTTTGGGTTACAACGGAGGAACACTGACCCTGGGGAATCCACCTCTTTTTATAGCAGAGAATAAAGAAGCCTGCTCATTGTCCTTGGTGTGTGTGTGTGTGTGTGTGTGTGTGTGTGTGTGTGTGATGTGTCCATCTTTTAAGGTTATTGTCTGCACAAACAGCTGTGAGAAATGGCCTGGCTAAAAGAGCAATGAGGCCTTTCTAGTCTTGGTGCATCCAGTCTAGTCTTGGACAAGTCAGAGACCCAAGCAGTAATCTCTCCCCACACCTCTTTTGATATTAAATGTGACCATGTGACTGACCATATTCTGCAACAGAATTTGAGAGGGCCTATGGGCTGACAACATAAGACCAAGCCATGCCTCATCTACTCCCTTTTCCCCCTTCACATTGGCTGGATGGTTGGAATGGCAATGATAAGAGTAATCTCAGAAACCAAGTATTAAAGAAGGTGGAGCTGCCGTCATCCTGAGTCCCTGAATGACTGTGTGCAGCAAAGTTTCCACCCACTTAGAACGTTCATTTCATATTGTCATGTGAGAGAGAAATAAACTTTTTATTCTGTAAGGCACCTAAAAAAGTTAATTTGCTACTGTGACCCGGCCTACCCTTCACGGATACAACATCTAACTCAGAAAGATTGTGGGGATTAAGTGAAATTGCAGTGGCTAACATTTATGCAGAGTCTACCAGTGTGCTAAAGACTTATACACATGGTGTCGTTAAATCATCACAATAGTCTTTCAAGATAGGCTCCGTCATCTCCATTTTATAATTGGAGATCAAAGAGATTAAAAAATGTTCTTAAGGTTCAGGGACCAGAAATTGATAGTAATGGGACCAAATCCAGCTCTGGCAAATGCTGAGCTCATGGTGGTCTGCAGTAAGCCACATGTTCCCAGGTTTCACCTGCAGGTTCTCTCTCTCTTTTTCTGTCCCACCTGCTCCTGATCCCCCATTTCTTCTTCCCCTCCCTCTTCCTCCATTCCTTAATATTGGATTCCACTTTCATGTAAGATGGAATGCTACAATGTAATAAATACTGCGGTCAGGATATGTGAGTTATGGTCTCAGCTCTTGCAAGCACTAGCTGTGTGAACTTGGTAAATCATTGAATTCGTCTGACACCCAGTTTTCTTGTCAGAATAATAGTTATGTCAATGGTAGTTGCCTTATCCATCTTAAATGATGACTATGAGGCTCAATTAAAATAAATTACATCAAAGGTCTTTACATATTATAAAACATTCTAGAAATGGCAGGTGTTTTTCTCCACTTACCCCCTTTCCATATGCCAGTAGTCCACGATGTATGGTCCCTCTACAGCAGCATCAGCATCACTGGGAACATGTTAGAAATTCAAATTCTTAGGCTCCACCCAGGCTTGCTGAATTAAAAAATCTGGAGTACGGCCTAGAAAACTGTATCTACCAAGCCCTCTAGGTGATTCTGAAGGACACTCAAGATTGAGAAACACCATCACATGTGCACACACATGAACACACACTCTCGTATCCAGATGGAAGTAAGTCAAAATAAATATTAAATAGAAAAGAAGTCATAGAAGAACAGCCTGAGGGTGGTGTTTGTGGAAGGAGGTGTGAGTGCTCAGGAGAAGCCTGGGAGGGAAGAGTAGGTCGATGACGTGCATAAGGGTGCCAGGCCTTCTGTATTTAGAGAAATTTCCTTCTTCTCCCAAAAACCAGTGCTGTGGTCTATGGTTCAGCTATACCAATGGAAGAAGAGCAGGAAAAGTGAGTCTTGAAATGTCCCCATATTCATGAGGACTCTTTTGGTTGCAAGTAAGGGAAGCCCATCATAAATAGTTTTAAAGAAAAATGCAAATTTATTGGCTTACAAAATTAGAAACTCCAGGAGTAGACTAACTTGAGGCACAAGCTAGGTTTTTAGGCTCAAACCTTGTCTCTTACTTTCTTGGCTCTAGTTTTCCCCATTGTTCTCATTACTCCCAGGGTCTTCTTGTGTGGTGGTAAGAATGTCCAGAATTTATCTGCTTAGCAGCTCTAGTGTAAGGAGAGTGCCTTTTTCCCCATAGCTCCAGCATAAATCTGAGGCTGACTCTCCTTGATCTTGCTTGGGACACATGCCCACCCTTGGGCCCATTAGCATGACTCTGATTGGCCAGACCTAGGTCATATACCCAACCCTGGAGTCCAACATACCCACATGCACCAAAGAGGGGAGCGTGTTCCCTAAGAGAATATAGGACTGCTGTTACAAAAAAGAGGGCAGGTTGACATCAGGCAGGTAATAATAACAAATGTTTACAAGAGACACTAACCTCCTACCTCTGTGAAGACTGGGATTATGGGTCAGCCATAAACTCCTACCAAGGTTCCCACCTTCCCTCTGAATCCTGCAGAATCATCTGTGACAGCAGTGACTGATCCTGAAAGGGGAGGGGTAGAACCTAGGAAACAGCAGCTTAAAAAATAGGCCTGACTGTATCTCATAGTTTCAGGCTTGACTCAACTTCTCCAGTCTTGGGAAATTATCCAGAGAGAAATCTTTGAGCTTCATCACTCATCAGTTCCCATCTCGTTTTGCAACTTTCTGTGATAAATAAAATTCCAGTTGCCTTACAAAGAGAGGCCTGGAAGCTTCAATGTCTTTTAGGTTTGAGTCCACAATCTGTAATCTGTGCTATACAATAAATAAATAAATTCTCCAGCATGGAAATGTTCTTTATCTGTAATGCTTAATGTGGTAGCCACTAGCTACTCATGGCTATTGAGCACTTGAATTGTGACTGTTGTGACTGAGGAATTAAAATTTTCATTTTATTTAGCTTTAATTAAGTTTAAGTTTAATAGCTGCACGTGGCCAGTGGCTACTCTGGCCTAGAATAGATTGTGGGGAAAAAAGTCAGAGCAAAGGCTCTGACATTCTGAATCCTATCAAGTTCAAAAGACAGGCTTCAATTCAGGGCTACTCACTTCCTGTTCTACTCTTCTTCTTAGTAATAAACTTGTAAGTTTTAGTGGACCCATGACCTACTAGCAAGAGGCTCTATTGCTCAGCTTGCCTCGCAGCTGGCAGGGCTGTTGGGCCGGAAGTCACATGTTAACTGGTTTATGGAATGTGAGAAGGGTTATGTGCAACTTTGGGGTTATCTCCTTAAAGAAAAAACCCTTGCCCTGGACTTTGTCTTCTCCTAGACTGGAAGGCAGATCTGGAATTGAACGAACTCAGTCCTCTTAACACAACACCCTAGGAAATCATGGACCATAAAGATGGAAAGATGCTGGGTCCCTGAATTATTTGATGGAACAGAGATACCATATCAACTTTGAAATGCTCACCTTAGGACCATGTGGCAGGAGATAAATAAAACACTTTTATTTTAACCATTTTGAGCTTCTGTGTTGTAGCCCTTAATCTCTATGCTACTACATCATGTATTCAACAAGGCAGCAGCGTGGGGCAATGGACTGGTGATTTAGAGGTCTGAGTCCTCATTAGTTCCACCACTTGCTATGGCGGGATCTTAAATTTCTGTGTCCCCTTGTGTAAAAGGAGGCATTTGGACTGAATATGGGCTGTAGGAAAACAGAATTCATCTTGAGCAAAATAAGGAAAATAATAGCAACTACTTTGTAGAGTCCCAAGGATTAGACGAGACAACACATAAAGCACACTTAGCCCAACTCCTGAGATGCAACAGATGCTCTATAACTATTAGCTGTAATTATTGTTGTTGTTATCATTACTATTAAGTTCTGACCCTGACAGACTGCAGGGAGCTTCCTGGAGAACTGTGTTGACAAAAAGATGAGACCCCTCAGGACCCCATCAGTGCTTGCTAGAAATTAACGCCAGAATCATCCGGCAGGGTCTACTGTGAGCACAGGAGGGAGAGTTCCCTATAATGAAGGGAATTCCTGGATTTTTTTTTTGTTTTTTAATTTTCCTTTTTTAATATTTATTCATTTCTGAGAAAGAGAGAACACAAGCGGGGGAGGAGCAGAAATAGAGAGACACCAAATCTACAACAGGCTCTAGGCTCCGAGCTGTCAGCACAGAGCCCCATGTGGGGCTCGAACCCCTGAATCGTGAGATCATGACCTGTGCCAAAGTTGGAAGCTTAACCGACTGGGCCACCCAGGCAGCCTAGGAATTCCTGGATTTCCAAGGCACTTCCCTTCCAATCTCACAGAATTTATCTATCTGTACTAACAGCATAGAAATATCCTTTTCCCCTTCCTCCCTATGCACATATGCCACCAAATACTTCGAGTAAAACACAAATACAGGAGCCCCTCCTATGGTTTTTCACTCTCTGGCCTGCTCTGAGCCCATTTTCTCTCTCTCTCTCTCTCTTTCTTTCTCTCTTTTTGAGCCTAAACCCTGAATCTGGAGACTCCAGACTTAGGAAAGATACCTAGACTTCTTAGGTTTTTCTTATTATTTTTTAAATTTCCTCCTCACCTGACTCAAGTCACTTTTCAAGGCCTGGAAATTGCTGTGTTAAAATGATATTATTCAGCCAGTTCCATGAAGGAAGTGTTTGGAGGACAGGGGTACCCAACAGGTACAGTCCCTTTTGGGGGTAACCTTGCCTTGCTGATGTGATGACATGTGGAAATTCTGCATCCAGGATTCTGGTCTTCTGGAAACATAAACACTCACACAGCTTAGAAAATAACCCAGGTCAGAGAATCCAAATCTGCATGCCCATACCCAGTCTCAAATCATTTCCAGAGAGAGGTTTTATTTGGGATCTTTTCCAAAATCACTGAAATTAGAGAAACTATGTAAGGAAGGTTCAGTTGGGGAAAATTGGAAAATAGAATCAACTCAGTTTAAACAGTGCATAGTTCTCACAGGATAAATTCACTTCAACTCCCTTATTTAGAAAGATAGGTCTTTATATTTTTTCTTTTATTTATTTTTTTATTTTAGAGAGAGAGCACAAGCAAGGCAGAGGGAGAGAGAGAGAGAATCCTTTTTTTTTTATTTTTTTTAAAAAACTTACATCTAAGTTAGTTAGCATATAGTGCAACAATGATTTCAGAAGTAGATTCCTTAACGCCCCTTACCCATTTAGCACATCCCTCCCTCTCACAACCCCTCCAGTAACCATCTGTTTGTTCTCCATATTTAAGAGTGAGAGAGACAGAGAATCTTAAGCAGGCTCCACACTCAGCATGGAGCCCAACATGGGGTTTGATCCCAAGACCCTGAGATCACGACTTGAACTAAAATCAAGAGTCAGACGCCCAACTGACTCAGCCACCCAGATGCTCCTATTTATTCTTTTATATTGGGGTCAGCAAACTGGACCCCTTTCATAAAGAAAGCCACCACCTGTTTTTGTAAATAAAGTTTTATTGGACCACGATCACACCCATTCATTTACATATCACCCATAGCCCCTCTAGCCTTGCCACAGTAGAATTAAGAAATTGCAACAGAGACTGCGTGATTCACAAAGGCTAAAAGTTTTACTTGCCTGTCCCTTTAGAGGAAAAGTTTGCCAATTCCTGTTCTATATTTTAGCAACTTCATTTCAGGCCAATATTATTTTTTGACTTCAGTCAACCAACCAAGCTAACACAACCATTACCATCTGCCCATGTGTACATTTATTCCAGTAGCTTCGGTAATGGCACCCATGGCAACCATTTCAGCCATCTCTATGTCCCTCCTTTCCTGGTCTAGCACCCTAAGGGTCCATCCCCACACCCACAGATAGGAGAGGTGAGCGATTTTGGGGGCCAAAACACACCCTGGTTCTCAGACAGCCTTAAAGCCCCAAGCCTGTCATGGTCTTTGTAAGTTCCCTTGTTCTGTCAGATGAGGCCAGACCACCGCATGGTGTGGTTCACAGAAGGCATCCCCCCTCTGTGGTGGGGAGAATACAGGAAGGCCAGAGATGGTACAACCGGAGAGTCCTGGCTGGTCTAGTGTTGAGCTGATTTTTGCTGTGGGGGGAGCACAAACCCATGTTGCCAAATGTGCAATTCTTTAAAGGGAATCTGGAAATCCCTTTCATTTAATTTTGTTTCCTTTTGATAGGTGATCACTGCATGCTGAGGTTTCAGACTAAGAGCTAATGACCTTGGGCAAGTTCATCTGCTTTTCTCAAGTACAGTGTCCTGAGCTATCCAGTGAATAGAAAGAAGGAAGGAGAAGTACTCTCTCTCAAAAGGGGTTTTGGATGCTTCCCCATGATAATCATGAAAGTTTTGTAGAATGGAGCTTGGTTGGCACAGAGTAAGTGATCAGTAGTTGTAGCTTTTTGGTTTTTTTTTACTGGAGGAGCACTACATTGAGATCCCATCTGTCTTGCCTATATCGATTCAGAATACAGTGTCCTGTCTTCCAAGGCAGAGACCACCTAGAGGAGAGATCCAGGGCTCAGTGTGAAGTCTCTGGAGCTCTTCATACAGAGGGGTGGGGGAGAGAGATACTGCAAGGAACTGCTCCAAACAACATCTGCTGAGACCTTTTCTACTAGAGGGAAAATAAAGAAATAAATAAAGACGAAAGGCTGGAAGGAAGGAAAGAAGGAATGAAGGAGAAAAAGAAAGAAGGGGAGAAAAGAGGAGGGGAAAATTAGATTTAGAAAAAAACTCAAAGCATAGATAACATTGTATTTAATACATAGGATGATACCCCAGAATCTTGGTTCAGGGATATATAAAAAACTGCTAGGAAAAGTCATGTTGCAGATTATAATTAATGATATGTAAAGATGCTTAAGACATTGTTGAGCTTGAAAATCAGGGTATAAAATAACGTGTGTTGAATGAGACTAACAGTGTGTATGTATTTACTCATATCTAAGTAGAAAAAAGACTAGAAAGACAACATAACATAAAAAAATGTTAATCTCTGGGTGACAAGACTGTGAGTGATTTTTGTGTTTTTGTTTTACTTATATAAACTTCCTAAATTGTCTTAACAAACCTCTAAGTTGTGTAATAAGACAAAATAAGAAGTATTAAAAATAATCAGTAGGAGTGTGATGTTAACTAGCTACAGCCAAACTGACAGTTTCAGATTCTTTTCCCAAACTTCCAGCAGGTGGCGCAATGGCAATGTCTGCCTCCGGCCAAGTTTCACTCCAGATCAACAGAATCTCAGATGCTTTGCTGTCTGCAGGCCTTGGTAGGTTCCTGTACAGAGCCTCTGTTGAGGCAGAGGACACGTTCCCCAGTAGGGCGGGGGCACTTGGAAGAAACAACCCAGACCGGGGGGCTGCCCATGCTCAGATCCATGGCCCAGGGTTCCATTCTTCCTACACCGGGAAAGACAACAGTGTTAGAAATTCAATGAGACCCCTTTCCTCTCCTTCTCTCCACTGACATCCTCCCCCTAATTTGGCCTAGGGAAAAATTCAAGTTACACTTTTAGGTCGGCATTTCTGGATTGGATTGGATTGGATTTGCAGCTCATCCAAACCCTAATGATAAGTGAAATTTTGAGCTGAAAGGTGAAAAGGGGGGGGGGGGGGGGAGGAGGTAATTCTGTATCCACAATGTTCTCCAGTCAGTACACAGTAAACCCCATCTACAAAAATGATGGACATTTTGGCCACTCTCAGATGTGTGGGTAGGAGGGCAGGAAGCAGGCAACCAGGCTAACCAGCCTCCAGGGAGTAAACAGGACAGAGTCTTTCCAGGCCTGGACATATCTGAGGCAATGGATGGGCACAGCTGGGGCACAGCCTTCACCTGCTCTGGAAGAGGAGCATATCTCAGAGGAATCATCTCCACTCTTTCTTTTTCACTTTTGTTTTGAATCTTAAATTGTTTGCCCCTAAGAGAACCACTCTGAAGGGAATTCAGGGTAAAAAAAAAAAAAAAAAAAAAAAGCCTCCAGAATCCACCAAAATGGTCTCCATTCTACCCAGGCCAGCAAACACATACACAGTCTGGAAATAAGAAATGTTCTGGGCCCTTACTATTTCTCACAGCTCTTCAATAAGCCTCCCATGCCTTTCTCCGTGTTGACATGAAGAAAAGGAAGGGAGGAAGGCAGGGAGAAGAAGGACGGCATGGCTCATCTTGGCAAAAAAAAGGCTAGCAGTCTCCCCTGGCCTGGTTCCAGAAGTTTTCACTTACTGACTTATTCCTCTTCACCCCCGTTGTAATCTGGACACCTTAACAGAAGACTGACTTGCACGTGGCACTCATCTGGGTTTTGAGGAAAGGAATCAAAGCCCTTAGCATATAGTAGCTTTCAATCTCAGACAACCTAGGCAATCAGAAGGATCCACAGAAATGACAGGCAACAGGGATGTGGCAACAACCATATGTGTATATGTAACTTCATCCTACAGATGCTCATTCCTGCTCCAGCCCTCTTCCACCCCCACCTCCACACCCCCAACACACACATACACATGCACACACACACAGGCATTCCTCAGGGCACTAGAATAGTGGAGATCATATAACAACAGGAAGATGAAAATAACACTTATGAGACTGTATATCAGTTCAGATTCAAGGCTAAGGGCTTTGGAGTCACTCAGCCTGGGCTTGAGTCCCAACCCTGACACTTCCTATTGTGATACTTTGGATTACATAAACTCTCTGAATCTTAGTCTCCACATCTGTTAAATGATAATAATAATGTCTACAAGTCACAATATTACAGAGAGGGTTCAACAAGATTCTTCACGTAGAACACTTAGTGCAGTGCCTATCTGTGAGCAGCTCAGTACAAGTGTGCCGTTATTACTTTCTAAAAGCCAAGGATAAAGGGGCAGTTTGAGATTGCCTAACTGAGTTTGTCAGTTGAAGGGAAATTTCACCAGGGGCAGTTATGGTCAGTGACAAGACCTACTGTCACCAAGGTAATTTTTAAAAGACATTTAGTATGCTTTTAAGCAGATCCCAACACTTTTGGGGGGGACAGGTTTTTAAAGCCACGATCTGGGGACGTCTGTGTGATCAGTAAGCTAGGAGGGTGTGGTGACCGCCAAAATAATCAACAACCAGCACAGCAGGAGCTCCAGCCAACTGGAAAGAACCCTGTCTTAATGCTGGATCCGGGTCCGAGAGAACCCCTGGGTTCCAGGCCCTTTATGTTGGATTTTGGGGACATTTGGGGAACCCAGGGAAGGAGCTGGGCATCAACAATGCAGAAGGGCACTTGGCAGGGGCTCCTGACCAACTAGTACATAAGAAGTCTAGTAGGCCAATAATCTGCAGGGTCATGCTGGTGCACCCTGGCTCAGTGTCAGTTCTGGGTCAAGGTATGGGGTTCAATCTCATTCTCACTTGAGCATTCCTTTGTCCACCAGCCAGACTGGACAAATGTGACTTCTTTGGCAAAAGAGATCAGTGAAAAATGTGTGAAATGATGTTCAGCAGAAATCTCTCCCCAGTTCTGGAAGGACAACACAATGTTAAAATGGCACATGGTTGGTTCCTAATCTTTTGTAACTGGTAGAGGGTAAAATATTCAGGAGCCCCACTTTCTAGCTGCCAACAGTCCAGGAGAGAGCTTATTCCCAGTACGAATGGAAGGAGAGCCCACTAATGCACAAGGGCTCTTCTGAGGTGGGTTTGGTGAGGCATGAGGGAATATCCCGTGAGGTTGTGAGCTCTTGGAGTGAGGAGCACACTAGGCTCTGTGCCACTCCCAAAACACTGTTCCCGATCAATACTCAGTGTGGCCAGGTGTTAGTGTGGAGCTCAAGCTTTGGTCAGAAAGGACTGATCACATGTCTGGGACAAGTTTCACCAAGGTGAGGGACATGAGGGGAAGAAACATGAGAGCATGGGGAGGGAAGACTTTGAAGCCAGCCTCTGTGGTCTTGTGTCTGGGCTCCAGGGAAAGATAGGGCTACAAAGTGAAGCTGGAAGAATGCTTTGTCTCCATATTCTCTGGCAGACTGTAGGAGAGCAAGGCAGTTGTCCTTTGGAACTGGCAAGAATGGAAGGGGGTAAGAGAAGAGATCATTCCACAGTTGCTAAGTGGCCTGAGTGGAGTGGGTGCAGTTTGGCCCCCAAGCTAGCAGAAGAATGGAGCCCCACTACATGGAAGGGGTTGTAGGCAGCAACAGCACTGGGAGACACCTTCCCTCAGCAGCATCGTTAAGACTTTCCTTGGAGTTTCCCTGCAAAAGCTGGAGGGGCTCTGAGGAGAGAACCAGAGGGCCTGCTGCAGTGGGAAGGCAACCCAGAGAAATGCACGCCACTCGATGACAATGACCCCCACATCTAGAGAGCATTCTGCAGTTTACAAAGCACTGTCTCAAACCTAACTCTTCCCAGTGGAGATTACTACTCCTGTTTTCTAGATGAGAAAGCAAAGACCCAAGAAGGTGAAGGGATGGAGTCAAGGTCTATCATGATGGTGCCAGGACGAACTGGATTGTCGTTCAGGTTTTCTGGCCCTCAACAAAGTACTCTTAATCAGAGTGGGATCAAGTGAGGCATGTGGGGTGTAGTACATAAGGAGGCAAGATCCGGAAGAGTGAGGTGGCTGGGGCACAAATCTGAAGGTGCTTGAAATGGCTCTCAGGAGTGTACAAATGGGCAGTCTGCCTTCTTAAATTTGGCCCTGAGACACCTTGCTCACCTCCCCCACACCCAGGCCTTCCTTTAATGACCTGTCCCATTCCAGGGGCAGAGAGCTTTGCCAGAGGAGCATACTGTCGGGATTGCAAACTAGATATCTCTGGCCCCCGCTTGCCTGTTGGGCACGTCTGGGGCCTCACCACAGGCTACATCCTTACAGAGAAGTAGCCTGGCATCTCAATCTGTTCTTGCAGCTCAGAGAGGGGGAGAAAAGGAGAGGGTTGCCACCAGATACGCTGGGCACCACAAACAAACAACAAAAAAGATTCATGTGTTCAATGGAGCTGAATTTTAATTGATACTTTCTCAAACAGTGGTTCTGAACCAACATCCCTCAGCCCCCAAAGATGATAAAGGGGGTGTGGCTTAACGCCACAATTAGCAGACAACCCCACAACAAATACAGTAAACATTAATCATATTAAATATTGAAAGCAGACTTTGGTACGCTTGAAGAGCAATGGGTTTTTTAAATTTTATTTTACAGAAGACAAAGCAATGATTGTGGAAGAATTATTCCAATGTCAGGGCTGAAGGGAAATAATGTAACATTCTGGAATTTATATAAAAATTACAGCTTTGTTGTGTTTCACACTATATATAGTAATTTAATCATTTGCAGCTGATTAATTTCAGCGAAGGAAAATGTAGCATTATGCATCCCTAATGGAGTTCCAAGGTTTGAATTCTAATCGTGAGTTGGGCACAGTTTAAGTCTAAATTAGCAATTAGCCTGGGCAAGGGACATGTAGGTTGAAATGGAGTCATCTGTTGACACGCACTGAGTCAATAAGAGAGCGGCAAAGAAAATCATCAGGAAAATGCTCGCCACAGAACACTCTTTGCTGGGTTAATAATTATAATTCCTGACATTACCAGAATGCCGCTGCACTTTAAAAAACATTTCTTGTACGTTTATCTCATTTGCTTTGGTCTCCGTCTAAGTCTATGAAGTGGAGATTTGTGCTCCATTTCATAGCAAGGAGACTGAGGCTCAGAGAAATTAAGATCACAGTGAGGAGGAACATATTGTGGCAGTCTTTGAACTCAGATGCTCCAGTTTCAAAGCTAGCACAGATGGTCCTCAAATTACAATGGTCCAACTTACAATTTTTTGACTTTGTGAAGGCGCGAAAGCAACACTCAATCAGGAGAAACTGTTCTTGGAGTTTGGAATTTGGATCTGTTTCTGGCGGTATGCAGTGGCAGCCACAGCGTCCAGCCCTCTGTGCCAACAGGGAGGGTAAACAGTGACACACTTACAACCATCCTGCACCCATAAAACCGTGCCGTTTGTCACTTTCAGTACAGCATTCAATAAATTGCATGAGATAATCCACACTTCATTCTAAAATAGCCTTCGTGTTGGAGGATTCTGTCCACCTGTAGGGCTAATGTAAGTGCTCTGAGCACGTTTAAGATGGGTTAGGCTAAGCTAGGAATGTTCAATAAGTTAGGTATATTACATGCATTTTCGACTTATATTTTCAACTTATTGATTGGTTTATTTGGACATGACCCCACTGTAAGTCGAGGAAGAGTCTCTCTACAAGATATTTTCTGGGGGAAATTTGCTCCATCTTGAGATTCTCCAGAATGAAGTGCAAAGGTTATAACAATACTGATAAAAGTGACCCCTGATGAAACTCTCATGATGTATCCAGCACTGTGCTAAGCATTTTAAGGTATTAGCTCAGTTAATCATAGAACACACCTATGAGGCAGCTTCCATTAATATTCCCTTTTACAGATGAGGTTCAAATGGGTTAGGCTACTTGTCTAAGTATGCAATTGGGATTGAGAACCTTGCTTTCTGCCATAACACTTAGCTCCTCTCAAAGACTGTTCTTTTTTTTTTTTTTTCAATATATGAAATTTATTGTCAAATTGGTTTCCATACAGCACCCAGTGCTCATCCCAAAATGTGCCCTCCTCAATACCCATCACCCACCCTCCCCGCCCTCCCACCCCCCATCAACCTCAAAGACAGTTCTTAAATGCCAGGGTAAGGTGTCTGGATCATTGAGTCTATTTGGAATCTGGCGTGCTTGGTTGTGATGCACATTTAGGGCCAGGAACTAAGCAGAGCCCCTGTGCTGGATGTCACCACATCCATTCTCTCCTCTCCACTTGCTCTGAGCCAGGAAGGTGAGGCTGGGTGGATCTGCTGAGTCTGGCCAGCGGGAGCAATGGCAAGAAAGAGATAGGAACGAGGCTCCCGTCACGTGGCCACGATGCCCTCCTTGCCTCCAGGTTTAATAACTGCACCTCTCCCTGGCCCTTCAAGCCCAGAGTTGGGTATGGTGCCCACTATCACCATCCCTGGAGCATAGCACTCTCCCTTCTTGCAGTTTCTCTACAGTTTGCCTTTCACCAATGAGTGATGCATAGAAGACCTACTCTGAAGTCCAACCAAGCAAAGGTTGTTTTCAAGGAACTGGACAGAGAAGAGTGAAAGATACTACGTTTTTCAATGTTTCATTTAAACACCCACAGAAACCTGAGACTGGAATGAAGAGCTCTCCCTGGGTTACACTCTTCAAACAAATGGAAGAGCTCACCGTGTGTCTCTAAAACCTCGGATCCCTTTGCTTATGCAAACTGCCGACCCTTTGTGCTGCCTCCAAATATCAGGGCTCTTTGGATGCAGGTGACAGACACAAACTCAAACTGGCCTAAGCAAAAGCCAATTTCATTAGTTCATGGACACAAACTGGAAAAAGTAGAGTGGATCTGAGCTCAGGGAAGCTGGGATCCAGGAAGTCCACTACCAGGAGGATACTCTCTTCCATTTCTTTTCTGCTTCTCCCTGCACGTAGTCTTTACTGACAAATGCAGCCTTGCCAGTGATGCCATTGACAAAAGCAAAATTAAAACCAGCAATCAGATGGGAACTGGTCATTTGGAGTGAAATTCACTGAATCAGTCAGAGTCCTGGCAGGAAGCAGAATTTCTCAGGTTGTTTAAATAAAGGGATTTTTAAAAAAGCATACCCACCTTTTCTCTTTTTTTGAATGTTTATTTATTTTTGAGAGAGAGAGAGAGAGAGAGAGAGAGAGAGAGAGAGAGAGCACAAGCAGGGGAGGAGTTAAGAGGGGAGGGGGGAGGCACAGAATCTCAAGCAGGCTCCAGGCTCTGAGCTATCAGTACAGAGCCTTATGTGGAGTTTGAACCCATGAACCATGAGATCATGACCTGAGCTAAAGTCAGATTCTTAACGGATTGAGCCACCCAGGTGCCCCTAAAGAGATTTTTAATAAAAGGACTCTTTACAGCGATGCGGACAGTGTTAAGTATATAAATAAGAACTACCAGAGCACCCAGACTGGAAGAGGAGGAATCTATTATCATCGTAAGGTGAAGGGCCAACGGGAGGAAACACCGCTGCTGGACACTAAGAGCTGCCCCGTGGAGAGGCATGAGGTGGGGACTCAGGTGTGATGGACGCTGCTACCGCCAGCAAGAAGAGCTGGAGCACCTCACCTTTTCCCTCTCTGATCTTTGATGTCTTGCCAGTAACATGCTCCCATGGGCCTCACCCAACCAGATACGCAAGTACAAGCAAATTGGGGTGGTACAGGGTTCAAGGTCAACTTCCCAGGGTACAGACTAGGGTAGTTAAGGCAGAAGGTGGAACTCAGGAGACAAAGGGAGACTAACCTGCATGTTTATTTTGTATCTGTTGGGGTGTTAGGAAAAGTGAACGTATTTAAGAGTGTTTTGATTTTATGAGCGTTTCCTAAGAATTTCAACATCAATGACATAACTGACTTGAAGCAAATATCATCCAGAGTTACTAAAACCACTGAATGATTAGTTGGTTGGCCATCAAGATATTTACATGATCTCAAAGTATCTTCCCAAAGATTACCTGTTAATTACAAAATGGAAGGTATCTTTCTGCCAGAGAGATCTGCCAGGCAGCTGCTTAACCAAGCAGTCTAGCTTAGCATCACCAGTAAAGGACACACTGACACCAAGTGCCTCGTCATAGGATGCCACAGGAGGTATACAACTTCACCTCTGTTGTATTCTTGCCAGAATGGTTAAGCTGTCTCATTTGGAGGAAATGATCAGGCAAGTCCAGATCATAGAGCATACTACAAGACAGCTTGCCCAGACTCTTCAAAAAAGTCCATCCCCTGACCAATAACAACTG
Source organism: Felis catus (assembly GCF_018350175.1). NCBI lineage: Eukaryota > Metazoa > Chordata > Mammalia > Carnivora > Felidae > Felis > Felis catus. The sequence goes on from NC_058377.1 coordinate 86,261,485, forward strand.
AAAAGTTAGGTGTAATTCAAAAACAGAGTACTGCACACAATTTGGACAAACCTCACATACGTAGTATTGAGCAAAGGAAGCCAGATTCAAAAGAGAGTTTATAAAGTGTGATTCCATTTACATAAAGTTAGAAAACAGACAAAACCTATTTGGGTATTAGAAATCAGGACACTCGGGGTGCTTGGGTGGCTCAGTCAGTTGAATGTCCAACTTCGTCTCAGGTCATGATCTCACAGTTCCTGGGTTCGAGCCCCACATCAGGCTCTATGCTGACAGCTCAGAGCCCGGAGCCTGCTTCAGATTCTGTGTCTTCCTCTCTCTCTGCCCCTCCTCTACTCGTGCTCTGTCTCTCTATCAACAATAAATAAGCATTTAAAAAAACCTTTTACATTAAAAAAGAAAGGGGGGCACCTGGGTGGCTCAGTCGGTAAGCGTCCGACTTCAGCTCAGGTCATGACCTCATGGTTCCTGAGTTTGAGCCCTGCATCGGGCTCTGTGCTGACAGCTCTGAGCCTGGAGCCTGCTTCAGATTCTGTGTCTCCTTCTCTTTCTGCCCCTCCCCCACTCACACTTTGTCTCTCTCTCTCAAAAATAAATAAACATTAAAAAAAAAGAAGTCAGGTTTTCCTTGGGCATGATGCCAGGGAGGATGCCCAACAGAACACTCTGGGGTGCTGATGGTGTTCTGTTTCTTGATCTTAATGCTCATTATAAGGGTGTATTCACTTTGTGGAAATCTGTTATAGCCAGTGTGCTGTGCTGTGTGTGTGTGTGTGTGTGTGTGTGTGTGTGTATTCACACTCCTTAGAGAGAGGAAAAGAGAAATATAATGTTAATGTGGCAAAATATAGCCAACTGATAAATCTATATGAAGGATATATGAGTATTTTTCATTCATTATACTATTATTTTAATTCTTCTCTTCTTTGAAATCTTCCGAAGTAAGAAGTTAGAGGAAAAACAGACATGGTTTTAAATTATTTTTTAACTGTTCCACGCCACACAAATGGCTGGCATATTATTTATTAGGAATGGCCTCTCCAATACATTCACATCAGCCACACACTTATTTAAATATATGCAAACTGTTCATCCTTAGCTAGTACAAAACAAAGAGCAAAAAAAAAAAAAAAACGCAACTATTTTGCATTCATCATGATCCCTAAACACAAGCCAAATATCTGTCTGGTGTTCAAACACAAAAATTGCAATCTTTTCCCGTGTTAAGAGAAAACGTGCTGTGTTGGGCATACTAAGCTATAGCTTGGAAACCACAGAACCATACCTATGGGACTTTGAATTCCTACAGGTTATTTTAATGGTAGGTGAGTTTTACTATGCTCGCTAAATTTAGAACCCAACTGACTTAGCTGTGACACCACCGGCAATGTTGACCAATATTAGAATCTTGTTTATCCTTTAAAATATATAATCTTCGTGTGCCTGGGTAGCTCAGATGGTTGCATGTCTGACGCTTGATTTTGGCTTAGGTCATGATCGGAGGGTTGTGGAATTGAGTCCCGTGTTGGGCTCCATGCTGAGCATGGAGCTTGCTTAAGATTCTCTCTCTCTCTCTCTCTCTCTCTCTCTCTCTCTCCCTCTCCCCCCTCCCCTGCTTGCTTGCTTTCTCTTGAAAAAAAATAATAAATAAAAGTATATGTTCTTGTTGGGGTAGGAGGAAGAAAATTCAGATCTCTGTCTTCTGATTTTTTAGACCTAGGCATGGATAGAAAATCCCAGAAGAGGGCAGACAAAAGAGGAAACAGAGAGGAGATCTATTTGTTTTTATCCACCTCTGTTCCAAAATCGCAGAAGATCCAATGTGGGGAGCAACTACTCTAAGAAGCAATGGTTCTTACTGTCAAATGTCATCATGACAAAATCTTTATGCCTCCCCCCAGTTCATCCTTTAACTGCCAAGGCTTCAGGAGGGCACAAGTATTGTGGCCTCTTGGCAGCCTGGGTCTGAGAAAGAATCAGACTCTGGTCCTGACTCTCCAATCTTCCAAAGCCAACTAAATAGACAACTTTATTTCAGCCCAATTGCCAGCTGATCTGTGAGCCACTCTCTGGCACACTCCTGGAACATAGTAGGTGCTCAATACATACTGTTAGATAAATGAATGATCTAGGGAGAGGGAACTGAAGAAGAAGCTGAAGGAATGGTTTTCATAGAAGATTCTATGCAACTCAGAGGGCTTTTTGCTGATTTCTGCTCAGAACCCAGCTCTGGAATGCTCAAGGATGCCATCTGGGATCAGTAGAGATGTATCCTTGGCAGGAATATCAGCATTCTTACTTCAAGGGACTTTGCAGGGAACTGACATCTGTAAGGGGGCAGAGTAGGAAAGAAATACCATAGCTGTGAGGCAATTTATGGAAGATATACTAATTTTTGAGTCTATATGTGATATCCCCTAGGAGTCCTTGACTAACTCAGCATTTGTAGGGGGCTAAGGTGGTGACAGCATAAGAGTATAAGAGAAAGAGTCAGTGAAATTAAGGAGGGGGGCTACTATTACAATGAGTCCATTTTGTGCTCTAAAAAAATCTGTATCGAGAGTGAATTATGTGTTAGATCCCATGCTATATACTTCAGATATGTTATTTTGTGCAATTATCACAGCAACGCAATTAGGTATCTCATTTTACAAATGAAGAAACTAAGGCTTGAAAAGGTAACTTACATAAAGGTGATGGTTATGGGTCAGCTTGACTGGGCCATGGGATGCCCATATATTTGGTTAAACGTTGTTCTGGGTATGTTATGTCTGTGACGGTATTCTAGGATGAGATTAACATTTGAATCAATATACTAAGGAAAGCAGATTGCCCTCCCCCAATGTGAGTGGACCTCATCCAAGCCATTAAAGGACTCAACAGAATAAAAATGCAGAGTAAGAGAATTCTTTCTCTGTCTTCAAGCTGGACATCAGTCTTCTCCCACCTCTGGACTCAGTCTGGAACTATACCATTGGCTGTCCTAGGTCTCTAGCTTAGTGGCTGCAAACTTTGAGACTTTTCACTGTAATCACATGAACCAATTTCTTATAATAAGTCTCTTTATATTTGTATACAAATTTGTTTAACTTTAACTCAGTAGTTCCCTGATGTGTGTGTGTGTGTGTGTGTGCATAGTATTATTATATTCTGTTACTCAGGAGAATCCAGACTAAAATACTAAGATCATGCAATTATATAATAGACACTCTTGGCTGAGACACCCCACTCCCCTTGCTGGTAGGACCCACCTTCCACTATGAAGACTTAAATTTCCAAATACTCCCCTTATCAGCTTCTCATTCAGGGCACAGGCATGCAACCCACACCTTGTCATGTGAACCTAAAGGAGAGTTTGGAGGGAGGTAGTCCTGCAAAAGAGTTTCTTTCCTAAAAAAGCAGCCAACCAGGAGGAAATAGCTCTATCCAACTTGGTGGAGGATTTCATCTGCCTGGTGCCAGAAACTACAGCAACATCTTGCAATCAGAAGGAAGACATTGCCTTTGTGCTGAGGAAGGCAGAACAGAAAAAAAAGTGTGAATTCATGACATTACTGTAGAGCTGCTGGATTAACCAATTTTGAAATCACTGGCCCTCCAGATTTCTTTTTTTTTTTTTTTTAATTTTTTTTTTCAACGTTTATTTATTTTTGGGACAGAGAGAGACAGAGCATGAACGGGCAAGGGGCAGAGAGAGAGGGAGACACAGAATCGGAAACAGGCTCCAGGCTCTGAGCCATCAGCCCAGAGCCCGACGAGGGGCTCGAACTCACGGACCACGAGATCGTGACCTGGCTGAAGTCGGACGCTTAACCGACTGCGCCACCCAGGCGCCCCCAGATTTCTTATATGACATAATATTCTTACTGTTTAAGACCCCTTTAATGTCAATACTACCCAAAGCAATCTACACATTCAATGCAGTCCCTATCAAAATAACATCAGCATTCTTTACAGAACTAGAACAAACATTCCTAAAATTTGTATGGAATCAGAAAAGACCCTGAATAGCCAAAGTAATATTGAAGGGGAAAAACAAAGCTTAAGGCATCACAATTCTGGATTTTAAGCTGTATTACAAAACTGTAATCATCTCCACAGTACAGTATTGACACAAAAACAGACACATAGATCGATGGCATAGAATAGAGAATGCAAGAATGGACCCACAAATATATGGCCAACTAATCTCTGACAAAGTAGGAAAGAGTATCCAATGGAAAAAAGACAGTCTCTTCAGCAAATGGTATTGGGACAACTGGACAGCAACATGCAGAAGAATGAACCTGGACCTTTTTTTAACCCCATACACAAAAATAAACTCAAAATGGATGAAAGACCTAAACGTGAGAAAGGAAACCATCAAAATCCTACGGGAGAAAACAGGCAGCAACCTCTTGACATAGGCCACAGGAACTTCTTATTTGACATGTCTCCAGAGGCAAGGGGAAAAAAAGCAAAAATGAACTATTGGAACCTCATCAAGATAAAAAAAAAAAAAACTTCTTTACAGTGAAAGAAACAATCAACAAAACTAAAAGGCAACCGATGGTATGGGAGAAGATATTTTCAAATGACATGTCAGATAAAGGGTTAGTATCCAAAATCTATAAGGAACTTATCAAACTCAATGCCCCAAAACCAAATAATCCATTGAAGAAATCGGCAAAAGACACGAATAGACACTTTTCCGAAGAAGACATCCAAATGGCCAACAGACACATGAAAAGATGCTCAACATCACTCATCATCACAGAAATACCAATCAAAACCACAATGAGATACTACCTCACACCTGTCAGAATGGCTAAAATTAACAAGTCAAGCAACAACAGATGTTGATGAGGATGCAGACAAAGGGGAGCCCAGTTGCACTGTTGGTGGGAATGCAAACTGGTGCAGCCACTCTGGAAAACAGTACGGAGGCTCCTCAAAAAATTTAAAATAGAACTACTGTATGACCCAGCAATTGCACTACTAGGTATTTATCCAAAGGTTACAAAAATGCTGATTACAAAGAACGCATGTACCCCAATATTTATAGCAGCACTATCAACCATAGCCAAATTATGGGAAGACCCCAAATGTCCATCAACTGATGAATGGATATATGATGGAATACTACCCAATGATGAAAAAGAATGAAATCTTGCCATTTGCAACAACATGGATGGAACTAGAGTGCATTATGCTGTGCAAAATAACTCAGAGAAAGATATCGTATGATTTCACTCATATGTAGAATCTGAGAAACACAACAGATGAACATAGAGGAAGGGAAGGAAAAATAAGATAAAAATAGAGAGGAAGGCAAACCATAAGAGACTCTTAAATACAAACTGAGAACAAACTGAGGGTTTCTGGAGGAGAGGTGGGTGGGGGGATGGGTTAAATGGGTGACGGGCATTAAGGAGGGCACTTTTGGGGATAAGCACTGGGTGTCATATGTAAAAGATGAATCACTGGGTTCTACTCCTGAAGCCAAGATGACACTGTATGGTAACTAACTTGAATTTAAATACATTTTTTTAAAAATGTATGCCCAAAAGACCCTTTAAATGGAAGTCTGTTTCCTGCATCCAAAATCATCCTAACCTAATTAGCTGATTTAATTTTCACTGTACGAACTCACATTAAAGGGCATCAGTTTATCTAGTCACAGGTATAATTAGAGTTTCAACTCGTATTCTTCTTTATTTACAAATAGTCCAACTAAACACTAAGTATGTCTATACATCTATGTCCATATCCATCCCTGCATCCCTTCATCCTTCCATCCCTCCATCCCTCTATCTATCAATCATCTATCATCTATCTATCTGAGTTCTGTGATCGAAAAAGTTTAGGAAGCTGTGATTGGAGCATACTATAGCTCCTCTGGAGAATCACAGTGAACATTAACGTGGGAGAGCCTCTGAGAAGTTCTACAGTAAAGAAACTTCAACTCAGTATTTCTCACGTTTTTGTTATCTAATCACAGAACTCTTTCTTTCAGCACACACTGTAACAGCAACCAAGTTTGGGAAACACACAAGTGACTGGGTAACTCTCTCTCTCTTAAGATCCCACACACACACTTTAAGAGGGCAATTGTTCCCTCTGAAGGCAGCACTTGTTATCCTGAAGCACTCAAGCAAAGCCTCCAGCACAGAGAGGCCACTTGGAATTTGCTTAGCAGATGTTTACATATAGCTGATGTTAATTTCTACACAAAAGGTTTGTTTATGGCCTTGACTTATTGTTTAGGATTCACAACTACATTCTAGGACCTTCGAGTCTGGCCCATCATCCTGCTTGAGCTAACCATATTTGACACAAACAGTTCCCATTCAGGGTGGCCCTATCCCCTGTTTACACCATCCACAGCCCAAGAGGCAATCTCGTGCTTGTGTGTGAACATAAACTTCAGATCACATGCATCCTAACACTACTTCATGAGCAAGAAATTATTACATCTGGTTCACTGACATTTACTTCTGGGAACTGTTTCCATCAGATTAATCCGTTTATCTAAATGATCTTCCACTCACTTCACTACATCAGAATTCACCAATACATTTTCTGTTGATGCTTCCAGTCCTCCTTTATGTGGCCCAAGATACAGGGTCATTATTGCCTGCGGATCTGCAGACTGGACCCTGATCCAGTCTGCTGTGAGGTGCGAGGGAGCCCAAAATAACATGTACCCCATCAGCGTTCAGGAAAGGGGAGAAAGACAGCTAAATGTGTCAGCGTCAGCCTGTTACTGAGAGTTTTGGGAAAAGTGGCTTCAATGTGCAGGAGCAAACAGGCCTTGTGTTAGGACAGGTAGTGTATGCCACAGTTTTAACAACCAACCAGGACTCTCGGCGGCTGGTAAAAAAACAAAGGTTTATTTCTGATTCACACGCCCCCCGTGGCTGGCTGAGGGTCTGTGCCATGTCATCTTTACCCAGGGACCCAGCACTTGGAGCACTCACTACCCGGAACGCTGCCAGTCATCACGGCAGAGGGGGAAATATGAGTGGGGAGACACACACCCACTCTGGGAGCTTCTACCCAGAAGCGATCACATCGCTTCTGCTCAAGTTTCATTGGCCATGTGTGAGCTCCATCACCCAGACCCCTTACCTCTGAACCCCAGAGCCAGACAGATGTGTTCCTCTAGAACAGGCGTCACTGGAAAAGCCGCAGGCTGCATCCCACAAAGAGCAGAGCCAGGCAGGTGCTCTCTGCAGACACACAGATCCCAGAGCAGTCGATGGGGCTAAACAGAACTCCCCGTCAGCTGACAGGGTGGACATGGCCAGGCAAAGGCAATCAAATCACACTGAGACTTTTGCACAACAGGTTATTCCTTATGGTCTTCTTCAGTATGAAGTTCCCCCTTTCACTCTTGAACCCCTTCTTCTTCGACATGTCCTCCACCTTCCTCATAATTTACTTTCCCATCACTCTAGCCTGCTTCCTCCTTCTCCAGTGACAGCAGTGAACCCCACTCCACTGCTGGGCGCCCAGTGACATGAGCCAACAACCCAGTGGCTGAATCACAAACAGCAAAGGTGATGTTTAGATCAGTTTGAGACAGGCTTTTCTGTAACTGGCTGCCATAGGCTTCCTGTGGGAGCACTGAGCAGGTAGATAAACGAAGAGATAATGTTCCGTGTGCAGTAGGTATAGTAGCTGCTCATTCAATGTCAGTTTCCACCTTCAGTACCTTTGCTTCTTCTGGTCCTCTCATGGCATGCCCTGTGTTTTTCTCTTTCTGTATCCAGATGCCAACTACTCCTCAAATGTCAAGCTTAGGTCCCACCTCCTCAGGACACATTCATACCTCTACAGCCAATGGTGACTCACCGTGATGCTTTGTCTACATCCCTGTGCTAACCCTTGGAACTCAAGTTGTTATCTGACTTCCATGTGTGAAGATGGACTCTACAAGTTACCTGGAAGCTCTTGGAGGGTGGTGGCAATGCCTCATATGCCCTCTGCTCTCCTGACAGAAACCAGGACAGTGCTGGATGCAGAGCAACTTTGTGACAGATAGTTTCTGGAATGACTTGGTATACAGGCTGTGCGGGGTGGTTGGTGAGGTCTGCTCCTATTACAGCGGGTAGGGGAATGAATGAGCACCAGCCCGGGCAGGGTGGACACTTGATCATGCCGAAACCCAGGAGACAGTCTCCACGTGAGTCCACGACTGTGGGGTAAGATGAGACTCTCTCTTTCGGGAAAACATGTCAGAACTGCCAAGGGGGAGGGTTACTCAGCTGGAATCAGTAAGGAGATAAAGGAAATCTCACACAAATTTTATTTTAATTATTACATTATTCATTTCTCCCAGGATTCTGGGTTTTTCATTTGCCTGCTTTTACTGGACATTTTTTAACAAGTAAAGAGGTGAATTTTGCCCTGTGAACGACCTAGGAGCTGCAGCTGACTCTGGCTTGATGTCAGTGACTTTTAATGAGGTGCCAATGGCAAAGTGACTCTCTTGCCTAAGTTTTGATGTACCAGTAATAACAATTATTATGAGCCAGTTACTATTCCAAACATATTATTTGTACTAATCCATTTGATTTTTACAAGAACTGTACAAAGCAGGTGCTATAAATGTCAATGTCTCAGAGATCAGAAAGCAGTGTAACAGAGAGGTTGGGTTATTTGGCTAAGGTTACAGAGCCTGGAAGTGCTGCAACCAGGGTCTGAACCCCTGTACTCTGCCTCCAGAGCCCTGACCCTTAACCTCTACACTGAAGGGCGGGTGGGGCAAGAATGGGAGAACTTGGGCCTTCTGAAATCAATCACATAGGGCATGGCCTTGAGAGACAGACAGCCTGGGTTCTTTACTGTCTACTAGAAGTTTCATTTTAGGCCAGTTGCTTCACCTTCCTAGGTCTTAGTTCCTTCATCTGCAAAGTGGGGTTAAAAGAAATTAATATATAAGGTGTCTGGCACATAGTAAATGCACAGTAAATGTTAGGTATGAGTTGTTCTCATATTCTCTTGTCTCCTAAGACCAGAGTCTTTATTTCATTCAAACTGCATTCCATCTGCCACTCTTCTCACCCAGTTCTGTGACTTGCAAACACAGGAAAAGAGAATTCTCTGATGAAATGGAGTTACAGGCCGGCCAAGCAGTGACTAGATCACCAGGCACCTCTGTCCAACACCTGCAGTCAGAGGTTCATAGGTCCCTTAGGAGACCCCAGATTCCACCGCTTTAGCTAGGAATAAAGATGTGGCTGTCGGGGTGCCTGGGTGGCGCAGTCGGTTAAGCGTCCGACTTCAGCCAGGTCACGATCTCGTGGTCCGTGAGTTCGAGCCCCACGTCAGGCTCTGGGCTGATGGCTCAGAGCCTGGAGCCTGTTTCCGATTCTGTGTCTCCCTCTCTCTCTGCCCCTCCCCCGTTTATGCTCTGTCTCTCTCTGTTCCCCCCCCCAAAAAAAAAAAGATGTGGCTGAGAAGAAAACAAGTTCCTTGGGTATTTATCATTATAGTTCGTTTATGCCTTTTTTACCTTCCCCCTCTCTGGCCCTTAATCAGATATTTCACATTTGTTAATAAATCCAAAGTCCAATGACAGAGCTACAAACAGCAAACCAACCAGTGTTTCCCCATGGCTACTTCATAAAATGACACAGACCTAATCAAGCTGCAAAGAGGGGCAAGCTGGTTAAATTAGTTTTTTTACAAAAAGAGGAACTCTCTTCCATTGTGTTTTACCTCCAACAATATTGAAGGCAATTTAATAGCTTTATATGCAAACAGCCATGTCTGGTTCTCAAGTAATTGCCTTCCCTGATGTAAACACTGGTTTGGGCTGTTCACCTTTCACCCAGAATAGCTGGGTGAGCAGGTGTGGTCTGGAGAAAGAGAATGCCTGGGTTTGAGCCCCACACTTGCCATGTGACTTTGGGCAAGTCACTTGCCCTCTGTAGGAGGCCACTCAAAAATAATCATGTCCTAATCCCTGGAATTCGGGAATGCTAATATGGGAAAAATTTCGCAGGTATGATTAAATTAAGACTTTTGAGATGAGAAGATTAGCCTGGATTATCTGGGTGGGCCTTCAATGCTATCACAAGCATCCTGCAAAGAGATGTAGGAGTTTATGCCCACACACGGAAGGCAGCCAGTGACATGATGGGGGAAGGAGAGAGACAGATTTGAAGATGCCATACTGCTGGCTTTCAAGATGAAGGAAGGAGCCATGATCCAAAGAACGAAGCCCCAGGAGCTGGGACAGAGAGGCAGCAAATTTCCCCCTAGAGCCTCTGGAGGGAATAGAACTGCACCTTCAGCCTGATTTTCATCCAGTGAGACTGTTGGACTGGCAGCTTCCAGAACTTGGAGGGGAGAGGACATTTATGCTATTTGAAGCTGGGAAGTTTATGGCTGTTATAGGCAGCCCTAGGAAGCGACCAGAGCCTCTAGGAGTCATGGTCTCCATGACCACCAGACACAGGATGGGACAGGGCCAGGCAGGTGATGTGGAGGTGGGGACTGTGACAGAGGTGCTAAAAAGTGAGATGTGGAAGCTGGCTACAAATGCCATAGCGGGGCAATTTCCTGGTGACCCAGGGCAGACCTCCACACATCTGCTCAGCACTTCTTGAGTGTGAGGCTCTCGTGTAACTCTACACAAATCCTAGTGGTATAGACTCTGCAGCCAAAATCTCACTGCGCCTCTAGGTACCTGGATCAGGCTATTTAATCCCAACGGCTCGGTTATCTGAGCTGTAAAATGAGCTAAATGAGGTAACGGCACAAAGGACTTGGTGCCTTACCTGGCACAGAGAGGTCCCTGAACAAGGTGGGTTTCCTTACAGTCCTCTCAAAGAACAGAGAAGCAGGAGGGGCTTCTCTGGGATCTTCCCCTCCACCCCCTTCCAGCTGGACACCAGTGACAGAAGAAAATGACCTGAACTGTGATTCTTGTAGCTGTGTGAAAGAGTAGCACCATGGCCATGAAGGTCAGCTTGCAGACTGGGAATGGCCCTTGATGGTGTTCCCGCCAGCCCTTCAATGTTCACTGAACATGTTTGTTGAGCATCTACTACATGCCAGGACTGGTCAAAGCTCCCAGTGAAAGCAGAACAGTATAGCACATGGCCACTGCCAGCTCCAGAAGTGTTTTGTGCAGATTAGAAAAAGTTGCCCTCTCTGGGCAGACACAGCCCTGTTGGCACACAACTTGGCAAGCAGGAAGCCCCTTTGCATAAAGGAAAAGGTGTCCCCTCATCCAAGTGGACACAGCCCATGCAGGGCTCATGGTTTGACCAACAGAGTGAGGACAGGTCCTGTGTACCCTTCATCCAGGTGGCCTGGCTGTTCATAAGTGTCCTGCTAGATGCAGTGTTCCCCTAATCATGCTTTACAATTTTTAAATTTTAATATAGTTGATACATGATGTTACATCAGTTCCAGGTGTACAACATAGTAATTCAATTTCTCTAGGCTTTATGCTGTCCTCACTACAAGCACAGCTAACGTCTGCCACCACATAACACTATACGATACCAGACTCTGTTCCCTATACTACACCTTTCATTCCTGTGACTTATTCATTCCATAACCAGCAACCTGTACCTCCCACTCCCCCCTTCACCCATTTGCCCATCCCCCCACCCTCTTCCCTCTGGCAACCATCAGTTTGCTCTCTGTATTTATAGGTCTGATTCTGCTTTTAGTTTATTCGTTTGTTTTGCTTTTTAGATTCCACATATGAGTGAAATCATATGGTATTTTTCTTTCTCAGTCTGACTTATTTCACTTGGCATAGACCCCCCCCCCCAGGTCCATCCATATTGTTGCAAATGGAAAGACCTCATCTTTTTTTATGGCCGTGTCTTATTCCACTGTATCTATACATCACACCTTCCTTTTACATTCATCTATTGATGGACACTTGGGTCGCTTCCATATCTTGGCTATTGTAAGTAATGCTGCAATAAACACAGGAGTGCATCTATCTTTTTGAATTAGTGTTTTTGTTTTCTTTGGGTAAATACCCCATGTGGAATTGTTGGATCATATGTTATTTCCATTTTTGATTTTTTGAGGAACCTGCATATTGTTTTCCACAGTGGCTGCGTCAACTTTCATTCCCACCAACAGGGCAGTGCATTTTTCTTAAAGCTAAATGTGCTCTGTTCAAGAGCTTCTCTTTGATTCTCTCCTTTCAGATAAATGTCCTTCCATTTATGAAATGAGGGTAATAATAGATGGCCATCGAGAAGTGTAGATGGCACTTGTGGGTTTTATCTCTTTTGTGAAATGTTCTTACCTCACAAAATTAAGTTGGCAACTTTGTCAGTTCTCTGGGACATTTTTCTGGCCTGCAAATTTTATAGCTTTGGAAATCACCAACCAATGGGAGGCGTTGTATGGTAAGAAGCCCTCTGTTCAAGCAAAGAAAAAGTCATTGCAAAACACAGAGCCAGGCAGGTACTCTATTAACATCAGTGTCCCTGAGCTGCAGCGATCTGCATGACATCTCAGAACTGCTGGGTTGCTATGGTTATCACTACACCTCTGTAATTACCTAGGACGTTGCTGTCTTTGTGACACATGAGGCCCATGCCATGCAGATATTCAAAAAAGAAAAGATGTTTGCATCTGAGAAATGTACATGTGAGCAACAAACGCCACTACTGGAATGCAGCCGCATGCACACATGAAAACATTCATGCACACAGGAGAAGCACTGCCTCTTGCATGCTTTGGTGATTAGATGCGCCTCATGTGAAGACCACATAGCTGTGAGGAGGCAGGCCTTGGCTCCAGAGCTTAATCTTTCTCTTTGAGAAAGACTGAAAGAAGCCAGGATTCTTTCAATTGCTGGAAGCAGAAAACTGGTCTCAGTGAGAGGGGAGTGAATTGGCTCACCCAACTGAGAACGGAGTGTTTCTGTCAGGAATAGCTTGATCCAGGGGCTCAGTGACAGTAACAGGATCTGGCTTTCTCCTCATCCCCCTGATGCTCTGCTTTCCCCTGTGATCACTGGGCACAGGCTCTCCCCTCAGACGGCCTCACCACGTGGCCGATTGGCTGCCAAATTTCTAGCCTTGGATCCACCAGAAAAAAGGAAAGCATATCTTTCCCAACAGTTCAAACAAACAAAAGTTCTGCGTCTGGGTCTCATTAGCCTGAGTTAGATCATATGCCTATCCCTGCACCTCCCACTGTAATCAGGGGCATGCTGAACCCTGAGCTGGGTTGTGGGGGAGCCATAGTTCTCTAGAATATGGTCAGGGTCAACGGATGTGGCCAGCCTAGCTTCCTTTTACACCTAAAAGGAGTGGGTTCTAAGAAGTTAGTCCCCAAAGGGACATCGCCCATGCTGCTCATTCTCCCTTTGCCTCTGCCCGCCTCCTCCCTGATCTGTTCTCCCCTTTGAGATGCTGCCCAGTAGGGACTTTGTCCCCAGGCCCCTTGCTGGCTGGCCTCTGATTGAATCAGATGACGGGAGGCACAAGCAGGAGATCTGAGGGAGGGAAGGAAGAAAACGAGGTGAAGGTACTTCTTCCCTGCTCCCTCACTGCTCTAGGACCTCCCAGCACCCCATTCTCACTGGGGCAAATTCATGGGACTTCTTCCTCCTGCCCTGTCAGCCTCCTGCTGCTGTAGTCTCTGGGTACCTCAGTGCCCCCTGTTTGTTCCTTTGACCCTGTACATATATCTGTTCATGGTCCCTTAAAGTTTTTTCATTAAACCAAGGGTCAGCAAACTCTGGCCCATAAGCCAAATATCTACTTCCCAGTCTCTTCTTGTAAAGACAGTCTTACTGAATGGAACTCAGCCTCACCCATCGCCCATCACTTAAGTGCTGTCTGTGGCCAATTGTGGCAAAGACTATGTGACCTGCAAAACCAAAAATATTATTATCTGGTCCTTCACGGAAAAAAAATTACCGACCCCTGGGCAAACCATTGGTGATGGATTTTGTTTCCTGCTGCAACCCTGCCTATTACGTTTTCTTATAAAACTTAAGAGGAGAGTGCTACTTTTGCTGGGAGATTTGCATGTAAATATCAATATAAAAGGTCAACGCTGCTGGCTCAAGGGGAAACCACATAGGGCAGACAGAGACATAGCAATTTTTGTTCATACAGCAAGCCCTGCTCTCTCTCAGCCCTTGAGATGAGGGGGGCAGGACAGAGGGTGCTTCCAGGGCTGGCCCCTGGCCAGCACCCATATAGACGGCGCACCTGAGTGCTCCAGCTTCATCAGAGCATGCCGGCGAATGGGAAAATCAATATGTAAAGAACCAAACCGAAATACTGGAAGAAAAAGATGAACATTGCTAGGTTTAGAAAATAAAAATGTTCTAAACAGATAAACAGTAAGCACTGCGCTTTGATTTGTACTGTTTTCCAGTCCATAAAACCCTAATATCCACCGACGTTTCATTAAGAGCTTCTATGCCACTCGGCAAGCCTGCGGCAGCTTGAACAGATTGCTGCAAAAATGTTATCCGAGCCGCAGACCCAATCTTTAGCAATGTTTTACATGGGTGCTAAATGGGGGAGAAGTCTGATCAATCATGAACAGAGGTCTAGTTTAGGGGAAAAGTAAATGCTAGAGTTAAATGAACAATATCTATCATTCTGCAATGCAGTTCTTCCAGTCAATCAAAAAAAAATGCTAGGCAAAGAGCATTTATGGGAGTGAGGGGGAAAAAAAACCCAGCAATGAACATATGCAACCATATCCTTCGGCTTTTCAGAAACAGGGAGGATTTGTGTTGTGAATAATAACTCCAGTGAAATAAATGTTCAAATTATGTTGGGAAATTGCTCATTTGGACTCCTAGCCTTTTGCAATCTCCAAAGCTAATAATACTCCAGTTTATGAAATCTCTAACTAATATATCAAAACCTCTTCGTCTGTTGTCATCCTCAGTCCCCCAGTGGCCCCACTGAAAGTTTTCTGAATGATCAGCCAGCACTGCAGCCACTACAGGGGACCCTTTCCTTTAATGATCTCCATTCTGTGACTGCAAGGAAGAAGAAAAAGCCCTAGATAAGAATGCAGCAACCCTGAACTGGATTCTAGGCTAAGCTGAGAAGCCTTCGGCAAATTACTGAATCACTCTCTGAGTGAGCCTCAGCTTCTTTATCTATAAAATGGGACCAACTCCCCCTGCTCCCTGCCACCCAGGTTCTTATGAATTCATCTATTTCCATTTGATGAATATCTTCTAAGAAACTTTTATGTGTCAGGAAAGTGCTGGGTGGGAAGGAAGGTGCAGGCCCTGCCCTCGTGAAACTCGAGTGCTGAGAAGAGAGGGCCAGTGACAGCATGCTGCAGTAAGCCCGAGAATAGCCATAGAGACAGGTCTCTGGAAGCACCCAGGAGGCACCTGCAGGCCAGAAAGAGCTTCTGGAAGGAAGGGATCCCTAAATGAATTCTTGAGGAATAAGTCAAAGAAGAGGGGTAGAACGGAGAATATTATCATCACAAGGAAGACGAGAAAGAAAGTGGCCCCTTGGAGGTACTTCAAGCATCTTTGCATGGCCACATCCTGAGGTTCAAGGTGGGGTGTCACGAGCCCAAGGAAGGAAGGAAGGAGAGCTAAGCAGGACCCAGCTATCAAGGGGCCTCCTGGTTCCGCTGCGGAATTTGGACTTAACCTTAAAGGCAATGGGGAGCCCACTGAAGGGTTTCTGCTGGGGGAGGCAGCCTGATTTGCTGTGTTTTAAGAAGGCCATTGTCACCCCCCAACAGCTGCCAGGTGGAGGAGTGAGAGAGGAGGCTGGAGGCACAGAGGTCCACAGGCCAGAGGCACTGGCAACTGTGGAAGAAGATACAGGGAGCGGAGATAAGGTAGAAGACGCCTTGTAAGAGGCATGGAGTTGACAGATCAACCTGCTAGACTGGTGGGAAAAGGAGAGGAAGGTATGAAGAAGGATACTAGCATTTGGGCTTGGACAAAAGGGCAGATGCTGGTTCTTGTCACTGAGAGGGAGCATGCTTGACCATGGTGCCTGGCACAAGGTAAGGTACACAGTAGGTGCTCAATAAATGTTTGCCAACTCAAAGCAGAATCCTTATTCTCCTAGCTTCGTTCTCATTCCACTCCTGCTGCCCCCACCCACTGTACCTCATTCTGTACATCACTGCCTCGTAAATCTTCTTAAAATACCAATTTGTCTGTCAAATTGAAATGGCTCATTTAAATGGCTTAGGATTTCCCCAGGCACCACTCAAAGCCCCTCCGCTCAGCCTCCCTAAGCCAGCTCGCCCACACCGAGCAGTCTTGTTTCTGTTCTACTTCAGCCAGAACGTCCACACAGTGGCCCCATGACCTGCTGGCCTTCAGGTCTTTATTCGGGCTGTGCCTCCTCTCCGGAGCACCCGCCTCACCTCTCTTTTATTCTGCCACTGCAAATTCAAATCAGAGAATCACAGTGGAGACGAGGAAAAGAGAAAGCAATTCTCTCTGTACTCCTGTTAATTCTTAGGCATAGTTCTTTGACATCCAGGCGACTCACAGGTCTGAGGTTAAGGAAGTTACGAAAGAAGAGAAAACAAGAGGTAAGTTTATCTAGGTTATAAATAAATTGGCTAATCAGACGAGTCTTAATACATCCTCCTAGTACATTCCAGACTCTCGGAGTCCTTTTGATTTTGAAATGCGTTCTTAAAGCATGAGTGGATTATGATTGTCAGGGGGAAAAAGCAGTTTTCTTACAGGCCTGAAGCTGTAAAAACTGCTATTCCTGTTCTTTCCACAAATGAGCCCACTTTAGTATGTCCCGCTGGGAAATGAAGGCAATTGCTTTATGCCTGGGAATTACCAAAGATTTACTTGAAAGCACTACCTCACACTCAGTGGGAAATAAGTCTAAATGAAAGGGAAGACAATTAGCCCAAATGTGCCAACTGCAACGGTGTTGGCTGGCTGGTTGGTTGATTCTGAAAGCCCATTTTTGTTTCTAGAATCAAAAGTTGCAAAAACAAACAACAAACAACAAGACCCCCAGTAGTCATATAGTCCAAAGATGAGAAGCCCATGGGGCAAACGCAGACAGGGTTACTTTGAAGGCCACCCATCTTTGTGTTTGAGCCCTTCCCAGGACTCTGGGACAAACTGCAATCCTTTGGGCCAAGAAAGCCACAGAGCTCCCTAAAACAACCAGCAGACCCAAGTTCTGCCCACCAGGCTTCCCCATTACAACATGACCTACCTCCTGCCCCAAGCTGGTTCCACCCCCTTTCCAGCCACCAGGGCAGTATTTCTCAAACTATGTCCACGAACTACCTGTACCTGCTTTAATGCATCCCATGCTTCCTGGGTCCAAATCACTGAAGGTGGGTTCATTCTTCAAGGCTATGTGTGTGTAGTCAGACTAGCAAGGCTCCTTTTTTTTCTCCCGGTAAATTGGCATTCGCCTTCCATTGCTCTCCTTACCCAACTTAGAGTATCCAGTCCATTGTTTTATTCTAAACATCCTTGCAATTCTGTGCCCTACAATTCTACTCTGTTCCCCCAGGAAACTCACTCCTCACGCACCTCAACAGTGTTGTCAAATCTCTTCTACTCTCTTCAAATTACAATTTCCTAATTACCAATCATACAACCTTGTAGCAATCCCCTAATTCTCTGAAGATTTAGATGCTACCAAATGAGAATTCTCTCCTCCTCTAGATACCAACACACACACACACACACACACACACACACACACACACACACCAGTCTTCTCTGGCCCCATCCTTCACCTTGACTCTGGATCCCACCCGGCCTTCCTTCTCAGAGCCTTACACTTTCATGTGCCTCCTCTCACCTGTGTTCTTAGTCATATTCTCTTAACTGAACTCTTCCCTTGGCTTTCCTTTCCCATTATAGAGCATCACTAGAGTAACAAATTAGTGTGGGGCCCTCTCCAATATCCAACTTAGAGAATAATTGCATCCATAACGACATGTTCTACATTTGGATACCACACTTGAATGTTCACCTGATTGTTGCCTATAAATCCTTAATAAAATGAAGAATATGTTCAATACAGCTTTTAACATTTATGATTATGGAAATTTCCAAATATATTAAAAAACAGAGAAACCAGTTTAATGAACCACCACGTACCCATCACCCAGCCTCAACAATTACTACCATTTTATGGATGTATTTTAAAGCCAATCTCACATATCAAGTGATCACAATATGCAACTCCAGATGATAAGGGCATATTTCAAAAACATAACATCTACCAATTACTACAGCTAAATAATTGACAGTGATATTAATCACCTAACATACAATCCATGTTCCATTTTCCCAACTATCTCAAGATGTCTTTATAAATTGGTTTGTTCAAAATCAAGATTCAGTCAAGATTCCCATATTGTATCTCATTGTTGTGTTTCAAGTTGTTTTCATCCTATAGTAGTCTTCTTGCCTTTATTTTTTTAAAAGGTTGATTTCGTGGGCCATTTGTTATGTAGATTATCCCAAATTCTTGATTTGGCTAATCATATCCTTTACAGTGTTGATAACTTGTGTCTCCATTCCCCACATTTCTGGTAAAGTGGTAATTACATCAAGAAATTTCATTAGATTGGGGCGCCTGGGTGGCTTGGTCAGTTAAGTGTCCGACTTCGACTCAGGTCATGATCTCACGGTCCGTGAGATCGAGCCCCGCATTGGGCTCTGTGCTGACAGCTCAGAGCCTGAAGCCTGTTTCAGATTCTGTGTCTCCCTCTCTCTCTGCCCCTCCCCTGTTCATGCTCTGTCTTTCTCTGTCTCAAAAATAAATAAATGTTAAGAAAATTTAAAAAAATAAATAAAAAAAAATAAAAAAGAAATTTCATTAGATTGGGGTGCCTGGGTGGCTCAGTTGGTTAAGCGTCCAACTTCAGCTCAGGTCATGATCTCACAGTTCATGGCTTTGAGCCCCACATCAGGCTCTGTGCTAACAGCTCAGAGCCTGGAGCCTGCTTCAGATTCTGTGTCTTCCTCTCTCTCTGCCCCTCCCCTGCTCACGCTCTGTCTCTCTCTGTCTCTCAAAAATAAAGAAAAATGTTTTAAAAAAAAGACAACAGAAGAAGAAATTTCATTAGATTTGGGTTCAGCCTTATTTTTAGTAAAGTACTTCATAGACAGTGCTTTTTAAACAGGATGTGGTAGAGACCACTTTTAGAAAAACTCTTCCTCATCTCACATCCTCTTCCATCTATCAACCTTTCTATCTCCTCCCCATCCACAGCCAAATGTTTCCTGAAAGTGGCTGTCTTCATTTTCTTAATTTTTTTTAGCTTCTACCCACATTTTAACCCACTCAGATCTGGCTTCTGCCCCTGTTGCTCCTAGAAAAAGTAATGACTTCCATACCACCAAATCAAACAGACTTTTTTTTTTTCAATTCCTATTTTGTTCCAGTATAAAATTTAGGAGGTTAAAACAAGAATTTATTTTTCTCCCTCATGGTCCTGTGGATTGACTGGGATCAGCTGGGAACTTCTCACTTGGGGTCACTCAAAGGGTTGGAATCATCTTGACATTCAAGATGGCTTCTTTCCTCATATGTCTGGTACCCAGGCTAGAATAGCTAGATTAACTGGGGATTGGCCAGGCATCTCTCTCTCTTCTTGGTCTCTCTCTCTCTCTCTCTCTCTCCCTTTCTCTTCCATAAAGCATTTCACAGTTAGTTTGGACTTCTTCACAACATGATGGTCTAAGGATAAACGGACTTTTCACTTGGTGGCTGGCCTTCCTCTGAGTAGGCGTTTCAAGAGACCAAGAAACACTGCAAGGATTCACATGACCTAGTTTCAAAAGTCACATAGTGTCCCTTCTGTGCAGTTTATTGGTTGAACGCAGACAACCCTCATTCAATGTGAAGGATACTACACAAAGGTATGAATTTCAGGAGGCATCCTTCATTGGCGGGGCGGGGGTGCGGGCGGGCATCTTTGGAGACTAGTGGTCATACTTCCTCTTTGACTTTTCAGCAATTATCAGAGCCTTTGGAAACTGTCTGTTTTCTTATTAAATACGCTAGTCCCTTGTTTCTATAACACACCACATTTCTGCTCTCTTTCTGCCTCTCTGACAAAGGTCTATCCATGGTCTTTGCAGGCCTCATCTTCCTCTGCCATTATCTTCCAGGCCTGGCCCTATGCCTCTTCTTTTCTATATCTCTTCTCTCCCAAAGCCATTTCAATGTCCACAGTTTCAATTAATTTCTAAAATGTGAATGATGAAAGTATTAATAGCTCCAACCCAATCTATCTGCTGAGCACCATACCTCACTATCTCAAAATCTCCCTTTGAATATCCAAAGGTACATCCAACTTAGCATGTCCAAACTGAACTCCAAATGGACCTCTACCCCCAACTGGGGCCTCTTCCAGAATTTTCTATATTGTTTAATGGCACCACCATTTCCTCCTTTTGCACAGAAATCTGAGGGTCATCTTCAACATCTCTCTTTGTCTCTCCGTTATTGGTTCAATTTATTCTTTCACCGAAAGACTGTTTCTGAAATATTTCTGCCCCCTCTCCCCCACCTCCATCTTTTATCACCACCTACTATCCACGCTACCATCTCACACATGTCATCTCTAGGGCTATCCCTTGAAGAAGGTGAGATCCAGGGCACCGCAAGGCAGTGCCGAGTTCACCCAAAGTTATGGCCCTTGAAAGGAGGCCATTCTGTATTGGCATATTTTATTGGCCCCTTGAGATATTGTTAAGGACAGCAACATCAAAATTGAATTTTAGTGATGTTGATTACATGATATTCGTTCTGTCGCTTCCCATCCTAAGTGCAGGGCTCAAGAAAATGCTCCATATTCTCTACCCAAAGGAAAGGCCTGCTAAATGGTCTCCTTGCATCCACTCCTGTCCCTTCAGAATTTCTCACACTTAACTGATTGAGTTACCCTGACACCCCTAGAATTTCTCCATGCAGCAGCAAAAGTAACCTTTTGCAAAATGAAACTATGGATCATGCTCTCTGATTAAAACTCTCTAATGGCTTCCAACTGATCTCAGCATAAAGGCAGAAAAAAAAAAAAACCAATCCTTAACATAGCCTCCAACACAGAGACATGGTCTGTCCCCTTCTTTATTGTTATGATGTTTTGACCACAAGTAAGAGAAACTTGAACTCAATAAGGAATCTCAGGAATTATATAGCCCATATAACAGGAAGTCCTGAGGTAGGGTGGCCTTCGGGACAAGTTAATTCAGCAACTCAGCCTAGGTCAAGGAAAAAGGTTCTTTCCACATGTCTCCTCCATCCTTGGTGACAGCTTCATCTTCAGGAGGAGAGGATGGCTGAAGCTGCCCCAGGCTTCACATTCAGGTTTGACAAAATTCAGAGGGACAATTAAGGACCCACTTTTCTTTTGACTCACTCTTAGGAGCAAGGACACATCTCTTGGAAGTCCACAGGAAACTTTCCTTCTCTTCTCACTTGCAAGACTCAGGGCACAAGCTGATAAGTAAACCACTAACTGGGAAGGGGTTCACCCCCCTTGAACTGGGAGTGAAGTTAGTGTCCCCTGAGGCAGAAGACTGTGTTGAGGGATGTCTAGATTCCTGAACAAAGTGGGGGTTCTGTTGTGAAAGGAGAAAGGTATAGGGCATGCTGGGTAGACTCTGCAGTCTGATCTCACTCCAAGTTCCCCTGCTTCTCTCCACTGCAGCCACATGAGTCTTCTTTCACACCCTTGTCTGTACCTGCTTCCTTTGTTCAGAGTCTGGTACATCCCCAGGAATGCTTCCTCCCTGAGGAAATACGAAGTATCCTTCCCGTCTCAGCTAGAGCATTACCTCCCCTTGGATTCACCCCTGACCTTTGCAGGATCAAATCTCTCTGCCAGACAAATGCTCTTAGAGCCATGGACTTCTCCCTTGTAGCACTCACCACTGCTGCAGTTGTACATGATTTCTGTGATTATTCCATCAATATTTTTCCCCCATCAGACTGAAAGCAGGGACCATGTCTGATTCTCCTCACTATTGGATCATCAGTGCCCAGTAGTGTCTGACACAGAACCACAAAGAAACAAAACCCAAAATATCATGAGTTGCATGAAAGAGTTTGAAATCAAAGGGAACGATTTTAGTTAAGGTGACTTTTACCTGAGCGTCACATAATCTGTGGTCCAAAATGGGAAACTTTTGAGAGTCAAAGGGGGCTCAGTTAATAGTTAAGCCAGGACAACAGGGTAAACCAAGATGTTTCCACGAATGCCAGGATAGGTGGTTACCCTCTCTGTCCCTCAACATTGTCCCAGACTTCTTTTGTTGTTGATGTTGCTGTTGTTCTTTTTGTGGGTGTTTCATTTGTTTGTTTGTTTGTTTGTTTCAAGTTTTTCCAACACTTCTTCAGGAAAGAATAGGGGAGGCATGCATTTCCAAAGGACCACACTGATGTACCTCTCTTGGGATTTCCAAGGTGACCTTGTTTTTCTTGGTTTATGTCTCTGAACCTTTGGGGCACATCATGCAACTAGAGCACAGACTCCTAGAGTATCCATAGTTTGCATATTTTTTTTTTCTATATGTCATGGTCATTGAGAAATCTGCTCTGTCACTTGCTGTTCATGGTAATGTAAACTGGTACACCTTTCTGGACAGCAGTTTGATAGTTTATCTTCAGAGTCTTCAGAAAAGGATATACCTAGCAATTCTACTGGTAGGAATTTGTTCCATAGAATGGATCAGATAACACTCAAAAATATTTGTATAAGAATTTACTATAAAAAAAGTCCCCCAGTTGTTCATCCTTCTCTGTGTCCACACCATTTGCCCATAATTGTGCTGAGCCATTCTACTCTGTGCAGTTGGCCACATGGCCTGCTTTGGCCAACAGGATGTGAGCAAATATGCCACAAGCAGAGGCTTGCAAAAGTGCTTGCACATTTCTGCTTAGCTGTTGCTCCTCTGAACAGCCATGAGAACATGCTTGGGCTAGCCTCCTGGAGGATTACTACCTGGAACAGACCAGAAGTGCCCTGGCTGTCCAAGCCATGAGCATCCTAAAGAAGCCAGTAGCCAGCCAGTCACAGACATGAGCAGGTCAAAATGAGAAGGACTGCTCAACCAGCAGGCAGTTGGCTGCAAAGGTGTAAGTGTGCCCAATGGAGAACAGCCAAGCTGAGACCAGATCAGCTGAACCCCCCCAGTCTTGCAAACCAAACAAATGTTTATTCTGGTATGCCACTGCAATTTTATCAGTTGCTCACTACATAGCATCATTGTGTCAATAGATGATACAATTGCAGTGCATCCAACAATTGAAGAATGGACCAATATCATGCAGCCATTAGGAATGTTGTGTAGATGTATACGGACTTGAAATGTTCACAGTAGACTGATAAGTTACAGAAGGAATGCAGAACATTGTATATAATATGAGACCATTTTCATAAAACATAAATGTTTGTACCTGCAAATGAAAGTGTCAGGTCTAATATACAACAAGATGCTGACATGGTTATTTCTGGATGATAGAATTTGAGATGATTTGCATTTTTTGTTTATCTGCATTTATAGTTATTCTATAAGAACATGTGTTACTTGCATAATTTTTCATAAGGGAGAAAAATATTTTGTTTGATTATCCTTTGGTTTGTCAGTAATAATCCTGAATGCTTTTTGGGTTCTTTTTGCAGATAAGGTCTTCAGTACTCTATTTCTACAATATCCTGTGCAGGAAACTTGGAAACATTGCCTCTTTCAAGATTCACTAGGGAGTGCAGGTAGTAGAACATCCTTTTCTAATCCCTCCAACAAACCTGAGAAATAAAGCTCTGCGTGTGGGGGTGGCTTTCACACCAGGCCCAAAGTTTAGAAGAACCCTGTTTCCAGCTCCCCTGCTGGAGCCAAGATACTGTAGAGCTCCCTCCCCCAGAGACAAGGGCTGGGGAAACTGGGAGCAGAGGAGTGCACCCAAGCAACTTCCGACCTACAGGGCTTAGTGACAACCCTTGAACAAACAAAAGAGAACTTTTTCTAAATTCCTAGTAACAGGGTATCAAATTTCATACATTCAGAAAAAGAAATTCAATGCCCCAAGGCAGGCCAAGCATACCTAATGCTAATTCTTCCAAAGACTAAAAGGACTTTTTCTTTTCTTTTTTCTTCTTTCTTTTCTTTTCTTTTTTCATTTTTTTCTTTCTTCATTTCTTCCCTTCCCTTCCCTTCCTTTCCCCTCCGGTCCCCTCCTCTCCCCTTCCTCCCTTTCTTTCCTTCCTCCCTTCCCTCTCTCCCTCCCTCTCTCCCTCCCTCTCTCTCTCCCCCTCTCTCTCCTTCCCCCTCCCTCCCTCTTTCTTTCTTTTCTTGCTTCCTTATCCAACATTTTGTAGTGAGACTCTCATTTAAAATCAGCCCTAGTTTATATAGCAACTCTATCCCTGCATTCTCCTTGCCAATCCTCAATTTGCAATAAATCGCACATCCACTTTTTTTCTGCCACAAGTGCTGCTGTTGCTCACACCTGCTTCACAAAGCTGGTGAAATCACACATCAGGCTGAAGGATTCTATAGCAGTCATATAATAATAGTATTATATGTAATCCCACCCCAGCTGGCTATCCTTAAAACCCTGGATTTCTTTTTCTAATTCCTACTAATTTCCTCATCCTTTTCCCTAATTTGAGTAGATCTTAACCTTTTCGATCTTTTTCATGCCCAAGCATCTCTGCTCCCTTCCTCACACACTCTGTGGAATTGACTCCTAACATGTGAGATCCAAGGACTGGCATTCCTCCTTCTCCAACTGTCTCCCTGCCTCCTTGTGTCCTATGAACCCCCCACCCCCCACCCTGCTCTGCTCCAATCTTCCTCCAAAGCTCTTGGTCCCAATCAACAGGTTTCCCCAGGACAGAGGCTCTTTAAAAGCTCAGTTCAGGGGATCAAGCAGAGTCCACGAGGCACTCCAGATGACACAAGATTCTTCTCAAATTAACGCAAATTTTTGCCCTTATGTCAATCTTTAGGTGAGAGTCTCTAGCTTTCACCTAATTTCCAAAGGGTTCTAGTGATTGAGGACTTTGCTTCATCAGTTACCCACACTTTCTTGCATTTTCAGGCTCTTCCCTTTTGACAGGCATCCTCTGCCCTATCTACAAACAACCTAGGGCCGTGGACAAGCATGAAATGTAACTGACAGGTTGACAGGTTATGCCAGGTCTGCTCAGGCTGCCATTACAAAATAGCACAGGCTGCGTGGCTTTAACCACAGAACTGTATTTTCCCACTTTTTCGAGGCTGGACGTCCAGGATCAGGCTGCCAGCATGGCTGGCATCTGGTGAAGACTCTTCCTGGATTGCAGACAGCCACCTTCTTGCTGTATCCTCATATGGTCTTTCTTTGGTGTGTGCGTGCAGGCAAGGGGTGAGGGGGCGATCTCTCTCTCTTCTTCAGCTTCTCTTCTTGTTGTAAAGTCAGGAGGGACAACCTCCAAGCCCTTTACTTGTTGAAGCTGAAACAGGAAACCCTGAGAGGGGCTAGTTTTTGATAGCCTGTCTTTGATTGTCTTTCCCTGACTAGTTTGCTTTGACGGTGAAATCCAAGGTTGGTAGTAACAGTCCCATCCACCTCAAGGATGTACTTTATATTAGTTGAATCTGTTTAAATTTATTGAGACTTGTTTTATGGGCCAGAAGATTTTCTTAGTAAATTTTGTACACTTGAGAATAATGTGTATTCTGCTGTTGTTGGGGCGTTTTTAAATTTATTTATTTTAATTTTTTTGTTATTGTTTAATGTTAAATTATATTTGAGAGAGAGAGAGAGAGAGAGAGAGAGAGAGAGAGAGCATGAGCAGGGAAGGGAAAGAGAAAGATGGAGATAGAATCTGAAGCAGTCTCCAGGCTCTGAGTTGTCAGCACAGAGCCAGATGCAGGGCTTGAACCCACGAACCTTGAGATCATGACCTGAGCCGTTGTAGCATGCTTGCTTAACCATTTAACTGACTGAGCCCCTCAGGTACCCTGGGTGTTGTTGTTGTTGTTTTCTTTTAAACATCAATCAGGTCAAGTATTGCTAGAGTTTCAAATCTACTATATTTTTGCTGATTTTATGCCTATTGTTCCATTAGCTATTGAGGGAGAATTTTTAAAAAGTTGTTGACTATAATTGTGTATTTGTCAATTTTTTTCTCCATTTATTTTAAAATTTTGCTGTTAGGTACATAAACATTTCGGATTGTTAGGCTCGCTTGCCTATCTGACCCCTATGTGATTGTGAAAGGACTTTCTTTACTCTTGGCAATATTCTTTGCTCTGAAATATACTTTATCTGATATAAATATAGTCACTCCAACGTCCTTTTGATAAGCATCAGCATGGTCTATTTTTTCTATCCTTTTACTTTTAACCTATTTGTGTCTTTATATTTAAGATTCATTTCTTGTAGGCAGCATATAGGTGGGTATTGCTTTTTTACATAATTTGACAATCTCTGCCTTTTAAACTGGAGTATTTACACAAATTACCTTTAATAAGATCATTAACATGTTTAAGTTTGAGTCTATCATCTTGCTATTTGTTTCTATTTGTCTCTTCTGTTCCAGGTTCTCTTTTTACTCTTTTATCTGCCTGCTTTGGGATTAATTGAGTACTTAAAAAAATTTTTTTTAATGTTTATTTATTTTTGACAGAGAGGGAGAGAATGTGACATTGGGAGGGGCAGGGAGAGTGGGAGACACAGAAACCAAAGCAGGCTCCAGAAACAGAAACCAAAGAAGGCTCTGAGTTGATAGCACAGACCCCAACATGGGGCTCAAAACCACAGACCACGAGATTATGACCTGCGCCAAAGTTGGATGCCTAACCGACTGTGCCACCCAGGTGTCGCAATTGAGTACTTTTTATGACTATTCTATGACCTTTGTTGGATCATTTAACTCTTTGCTTTCATAGTTTTGTGTTGCTTTAGGGTTTATAGTATACTTCACATTAACAATGGAAGTTGAAGAGTTGACTGCTGAAGATTAAGACTCATGGAACCAAAAATGACAATATTTACATAGCTATAGTGTGTGTGTGTATGTGTGTGTGTACACATAACAACATTAAAGAAAAGACATGCATCCTTCACATCATAGTGATGGGTCTGGAAAGGTCAGAAGGGTCTTCTATTGCCCTGCTTTCTATAAGGACCACAGCCGAATACAATTTATCTCTTGGATCAGGAACCACTGTGTGTATACAGAACTCCTCAGAAATAAGCAGCCCCAAAGGGCACCTCGCCAGTCATGTAGCCATATATATTCTTGCTACATGGAGGCAGACTCCTCCAGGAGTCCCAATAAATGATGGTACAAAGTTGTAAAACTTGCACCCAAGTTTCTCAGACCCTTGGTTTCAAGGCAATACTACGATGGAGTGTGTTTCATGACTTGATTAGGGGTCATGTTTACGATGCAGAAACGTTAGCAAAATGGCTCAGATTAATTCCTACTCCACTGGAATTAAGCCTTACAGCATAATCTTTAATATATCATGGTCTACATCAAGTGATAATACACCACTTCATGTGTAATATAAGAACCTTGGAACAATGGACTTCCATTTCTCTTCTCGGGTCCTATATCCTACATACAGTTGTTATTATAGGCTTCACGTATGCATGTTATAAACCCCAAAATACATTGTTATTATGTTTGTTTGAGCCATCAGGTACATTTTTTATCTTTTAAATAATAAGAAAAATGTCTTATATATTTATCATTTCAGGTGAACCATTTCTGGTGCGTTTTGTTTCTGTGTGTTCAGCCAGATTTCTAGCTGGTGATGTTTTCCTTCTGTCTTTTTTGTTTCTCTAGTCCTCTTTTACTGCTTTCTTTTGCATTAAGTGAATGTTTTCTAATGAACATTTTCAGTCCTTTAATGATTTTTTTCCCTGTATATTTTTTGAGCTACTTCCTTAGTCTTTGTGCTAAGGCTTATGTTATACATTTTAACTCATTAGAATCTACTTTAGATATTAATTCCAATGAAATATAGAAATGTTAATTCTATAGAACCATTCTCTTCCCCCCCCCATTATTTTTACATGTATTACATCTATATATATGTTACAAACTCAACAATACATTGTTATAATTATTACTTTGTATCATTTTATGTCTTTTAAAGGAGCTGAGAAAAGAAAGAACAAACATATATTTGTAGCTTTTGTTATGTTTACCTTTTATTTGCCATTTCTGGTTCTTTTCATTTGTCCTATGGATTTGATTTACCACCTGGTCAAATATAGCCCAATATAGCTTTGTTCCTACCCACTGCCTTTATATTGTTTGCCAAATATGTTACATATCTATATGTCATAGGCCTAACAATACAATTGGACACATATTTTACATACACATTTTAAAATCAGTTGTGAGAAGAAATATGCATTTATACTGTCTTTTATAATTACATTATTATCTTTACTGATGCTCATGTAGGGGTGTGTGTGTGTGTGTGTGTGTGTGTGTGTGTGCACGTGTGTGTGTATTTGAATTGTTGTCTTAAGTCATTTGCTTTTTGCCTGAAGAACTTCCTTTAATGTTTCTTGTAAGGTAAATCTACTAGCAATGAATTCTCTACTTTTACCTATCTGGGCATGCCTTTATTTCATTATCACTTTTGAGAGGCAGCTTTGCTGGATACAGGATTCCTGGTTGATTGGCTACAGGATATGGTTCCTCTCAGTGGCCATTTCTCTTGCCTATATTTTTTTCCCTGTATATGGGTCATATTTTCATATTTCTTTGAATGTCTTATAATTTTTAAATTAAAAAAAATTTAGGGGCACCTGGATGGCTCAGTTGGTTGAGTGTCCAACTTCAGCTCAGGTCATGATCTTGTGGTCTGTGAGTTGGAGCCCCGCGTCGGGCTCTGTGCTGACAGCTCAGAGCCTGGAGCCTGCTTCAGATTCTGTGTCTCCCTCTCTCTCTCTGCCCCTCCCCTGCTCATGCTCTGTCTCTCTATATAAATAAATAAACATTAAACATTTTTTAATTTTTTTTTTTATTTTAGAGAGAGAGAGAGTGCAAACAGGGGAGAGGGGCTGGAGGGTGGGGGGAGAGAGAGAATCCCAAGCAGACTCCATGCTCAACACAGAGCCCAATGCAGGGCTTGATCCCACCACCCTGGGATCGTGACCTGAGCTGAAATCAAGAGCCAGACACTCAACTGAATGAGCCACCCAGGCGCCCCTGAATGTCTTGTAATTTTTTTTTTGAAAACTGGTTATTTTAGATAATGTACTGTCACAACTCCAGATACTCGTCTTCCTCCTCCAGGTCTTCTTGTTGTTTGCTTGTTTATTTGCTTAGGAACTGGCTGGAACTTCTCTTAGAGAAGCCTCTTCCTCCACATTGTGAAGGCTGTGGCATTGCTCCTTTGGAAGTGCTGCCTTAGACATGCACACAGTCACTGTCACCCTGGAGTGACAGTGGTTTAAAGAGAGCTCTCTTTGACTATTTCCTGGGTCACAACCAAATTTAGACACCACTAATTGCCAGCTAATTGCTCTATAGTTTTAGACAATGTCCTGGGGCAAAGACAGCTCCCCAGTCTGATCCCATTAAACTCATAATCCTTGCCAAAGTTTTTTGGGATCAGTATTTGAGGTGGTTCTGACCCCAGGAGACACCTAGCTGTCTCTTTTCTGGGTTCTCTCTGGTAAATTTGCTGGCTTGTGATTTCATGTGTGTTCTTGTTACTAATTAGCATCCTTTCTTTTCAACTTAAAGAAGGCCCTTTACCATTTCTTATAAGGCCAGTTTACTGGTGAGCTCCTTTAGTTTTTGTTTGTCTGAAAAACACTGTATCTCTCCTTCACTTCTGAATGATAACTTCCAAATTCTCATTTGGAAGTTTTTTTGGCTTGCTGTTTGTTTGTTTGTTTGTTTGTTTGTTTGTTTGTTTGTTTTCCAGCACTCCGTTCTGGCCTGCTACTTCCCTGCTGGAAAATATGCTGATAATCTTATGAGGATTCCCCTGTAACATGTTGTTTTTATGTCGCTACTTTTAATATCCTCTTCTTGTCTTTAACTTCGGACATTTTGATTGTAATGTGTCTTAGTGTGGGTCTCTTTGGGTTCTTCTTATTTGGAATTCTCTGGGCTTCCTGGGTCTGGACATCTATGTCTTTCCCCAAGTTAGGGAAGCTTCAACCATTATTTCTTCAAATCAGATTTCTGTCCCTTTTTCTCTCTCTTCTCCTTCTGGGAGACCGATAATGAAAATGTTACTCTATTTGACATTGTTCCTAAAGTCTCTTAAGGGATCTCCACTCTTTTCTACTCTTTTTTCTTTCTTTCTTTTTGCTGCTCTGTTTGGGTGAATTCCACTGCTCTGTCTTTGAGTTGACTGATTCTTTCTTCTACTTCATCTAGTCTGCCGTTGACCCCTCTAGTGTGTATTTCAGTTCATCTATTGTATTCTTGAGCTTTGTGGCATCTGTTTGGTACTTTCTTACATTTTCCAGCTCTTTGTTGAAGTTCTCACTGTGATCATCCACTCTTCCCCCATTTGGTGAGCATCTTTATGACCATTACTTTGCATTCTTTATCAGAGATAAGTATAAATTCCTTACCTCCACTTCACTACAGCTTTTTCTGAGTTTTTAGTTTGTTCTTTCATTTGGAACCTATACTTCTGTTTTCTTCATTTTGCCGGATTCCCTGTGTTGGTTTCTATCTAGTAGATGAAACAGTCCCCTCTCCCAGTCTACACAAGGAGTAGCCTTGTGTAGGAGATGAACCTTGTCACTCAAGCCTGCCTCAGTTCTTTGTTGTCTTTTAAACCTTTGTGCATGTCCAAGGAGGCTATTATATATTTAATGGCTCCCAGTGGTTGAGGATGTACCAAGACTTGTCAGTGTCTCAAAGGGGTAAGATCTCAGCAGTTAGATTCAGACTTACTGGAAACCAAACCCTCAGGCAACAGCTTTTAAAAGTATGCAAATATAGGGGCACTGGGTGGCTCAGTCGGTTAAGCCTCTGACTTCAGCTCAGGTCATGGTCTCACGGTTTGTGAGTTTGAGCCCCGCATCGGGCTTTGTGCTGACAGCTCAGAGCCTGGAGCCTGCTTCGGATTCTGTCTCCCTCTCTCTCTGCCCCTTCCCCGCTTGCACCCCCCCCCTCAAAAAAAAGTGAATAAACATTAAAAAACATTTTTTAAAAAGTGTGCAAATATATATAGTCCTGTGGGATCACCAGCATAAGCCCTACTGGCCACCAGAGCCAAGCAATGTAAATGTGTCCCCTGGCAACAGCCACCAAAATGGGGCACCGGACATGGGCACCCTCCAGGAAGACACTGGCACTTTGGATTGCAACAGAAGGTGAGACTAAAGATAGAGCCTACCCTCAGAGTTCTCTGGAAAGGATCGCAGTTAGCACCTAGATGCCTGTTTAATTAGAACGTTGCCCCTAAAGTCTCAGTCTGATGATGATTAGCTAATACGCCTCTTTCACAGAAAGACTGAGCTTCTGGGTCTGTCTCCTCTTGCTCTTTCTTCCCTGGGGTGTCAGCTGGTTAAGAACTCTGTCTCCTTTGTTCATAGTCCTGTGGGACCCACTAGCGTAAGTCCTGCTGGCCACCAGAGCTAGGTGATGTAAAAGTGCCCCCCAGCAGTAGCCACAAAAATTGGTGCACCAGATAGGGCCTATGATGGTGACACCAATTATTATGGTTCCATGGGACAAGGGTTGCAAGCTCCCTGGTCTTCAGAGCCACATGATCAAGAGAGTCCCAGGCTACAGCCACAAAACTCAGGGCACCACATGTGTATAAAATCTCCCTTCTGGGAGATTCTGGTGCTCTGGGATGCTTTCATATAAAAAGGTGAACCCCCTTCACTTAAAGTCTGGGTGCAACCAGCCATTCCTGAGCTGGACCCAGAAGCTGATGAGCCTGAGCCCTTGAGCCCTTGAAGAGCAGTTTCTCAGCTTACTCCCAGTCTTGTGGGTCTTGGGATACGAGCCCCATTGGTTTTCAAAGTTAAATGTTTTGCAGGCTTGTCTCTCAAGTGTATGTTGTAAAACTTGGGATGCCTGATGTGGGGCTCACTGTGGGTGAGCTGTTTTCTTTTGTTGTTGTTGTTGTTTTTTACTTTAAATAAATTAAGTTTTTGAAATGGTAAAGAAAACCTAAACTCCAAATAAATAAGGTCTTTTAACAAGTAGTGGGGGATGGGAAGAATAGTTATTTTGACATTTTAGTTTCCATCAAAAGAAACAGAAAAAGTGTATGCCATCCCAGGGGAAATTATATAAGCTCTTCCGGGTTTACAGCAGTGCTGGAATTCTCTGGTGATTCTCACAGGAGCCAAGATTACCTCTGGAACAATCTAACTATTGGAAAGCACTAGTGTCTGGCAGAAAGCCAACTAGGATAGGGCAAAGGATGTGCTGTCCTCAATCCTGAGAGTCTGGATCAATCCCAGGGGCCCAGCCTGCCTGTGGCAAAGCTGTGAATAAGCAAAGCAAAGACTATCTCCAATCCCCACCCACTTTCCTATTCCCTTCCTAATCCTCCTCCTCTTGATCTTTCTGTGCCTCCTCCCACTCCTCTTTCTCCCCCCTACTCAATTCACATCCTGCTTGTGTGATGAGCACTGAAGGTACAAAGCCACCTACTCAGGGCCCTTGCATTTTAATAAGGAGCTCTTATACACCCAGGGTAACGTTTCTCTATTGCTAGAAATTCAAGCCTCTGTACCGGCGGTGGGAAATACATCAGTCTCAAGCACCACACTTCCTGTCCCACGAAAAGTCAGCTCAGGTTTGGTGAGGCACCGAGGACTACATCCCTGCATCTCACTGCGGGCAGATGGGGATGTACAGCATCACCAGGATAATACCTCAACCTCCTCTGCTCTGTGCCAGCTCACACAGAACCTTGTTCTCCCCTCATATATCCACACCCCTGCTGTCTGGCTTAACCCACCTACCTTCAGTCTCTGTTTAGATGTCCCTTTCTCTAGGAGGCTTTCCCCAGTGGATCCCCAAATCTGGGTTCTGTCCCTCTGATGTACCCCCAGAATACTGAATGCCTTCCCCCGCAGCACTTATCACACTGATTTGCTACTTGGTAAACCAGTACCCATCACAGCCCTGACATTTAACAGGTGCTTAGTTTATTGAATGCATGAATGAATGAATGATCTATTCACAAACCCTGTAGCTGCAGAGACCATGAAGGTCTTATCCTGCATCGTACCCTCATCACCCAGGCCAGTAATTAGGCCATGATGGGCATACAATAATTATTCATTAATTGATTGAAAGAAGTCCTCATAAAAAAGGTACTTGGATCTATGCCAATAATGTCCTGGCATCCTTCTTACAAGAGCAAGAGGCACAGCCCAGTGACCTTTTCTAGACTATCAGGATGGGGAGACAGAACAAGATAAAGGAAATGCTCCAGGAGTACCTCTGTCCAGGGGGCTCCTCTCTTCGACCACAGGTTTAATTTTCTAGGGATGCTGAACCTGAGGCACAAGAGTAGGCCTTCAGACAATCCATGAACATCCTGCAACTTTAATCAAACATTCATGTCAGTAATTATATGCACATTTTCCTGGAAGGAGGCCCTTGGTTTTCAATGAGTCTCAAAAGGCTATGACACAGAGTCATTGCTCTAGACCTGTACCATCCAGCATGACAACCACTGGCCACATGTAGCTATTTAAGTTTGAACATAAATTAAAATTTCAAAACCTTAGTTACACTCGGTACATATCAAGTGTCTCAATACCCACTATTGGACAGCCCAGAGATAGAACATTTTATGGCTGCAGAAAGTTCTACAGAACTTCTCTATATTGGTAGCATTACCCAGCATTCAATGTATAGGCAAGATTTGTTTGAATTGCGCAGTGTTTTTGTAAAATGAGTTACCGTGGTTCAGAAATGGAAACATGGACCTCTGAAATCCTGATTTCGCGGGGGAGGTAACGGACTATCTGCCAGGTTGGGGCCTGCACTCCTGGCAGCTGGCATATACAGGACCGCTCAGTTTAGCCGGCCCCTCGTCATATCTACTTGTTGGGCCCTCCCCAACATTTGGGTTTGCGCCCTCGTTTCTAGTGGACCTCAGCCACCCAGGTTTCTTTCCAGCCTCTTGTGTTTGTACCAGACTCCAAGTTTGGGTAAGTGGGGATGAATCTGGTTTAAGAGCGCATCTTGGGGTTGAGGTCTAGGGCTGGGGTACAGGCGCCCAGCTGGAAGTTGGGGAGGGGCAGCGCCTCGTTCCTTTCAATTCTCCATAACTGGAAGAAGAGAAAGGGAATTTTATCCTGAACATCTGTTGCTTGACAAAGAACTTCCCCGTCTTCCTAGGAGCCCGGAGTCCCCAGCCCAGTACGCCTGGGCCCGCCCCTCGCGACGAGATCGCGGGGAGGGGCCGAGGAGAAACCCGAGCCCCGCGCCCACCGCCCGGGCTGGCGACGTGGCTCGGCCTCCCCGGCCTCCCCCCCTCCCCGCGGCCCGGCGGCCAATGGGCGCGTGAGCCGGGCTGCCCGAAGCTTCCCTGCCCGCGGCCCGGGGCGCGCCCCTTCGCTCTGGCGCGGGGCGGGCCCGTCCCCTCCCCCGCCGCTGCCGCCGCCGCCGCCGCGCTGGGAGCCCCCACTCCCCAGTCGCCGTCCTCGTCGCTCGCTCCGTGCCTCCCCGCGGGCCGCTCTCCCGTCCTGACGATGGCGCGTGGCGGCCGCGACCGCATCCTGGGGCTCGCCCTGGGGCTGCTGCTGGCGCTGGCGCTGGCGCCCGGGGCGCTGCGGGCCAAACCCACCGTGCGCAAGGAGCGCGTGGTGCGGCCCGACTCGGAGCTGGGCGAGCGGCCGGCCGAGGACAACCAGAGCTTCCAGTACGACCACGAGGCCTTCCTGGGCAAAGAGGACTCCAAGACCTTCGACCAGCTCACCTCGGAAGAGAGCAAGGAGAGGCTGGGGTGAGGCCGCGGTCCGGGCCGCGCTGGGGGGCGTCGCAGGTGCCCGCGGGGACACCCCGGCGGGAGCCACGCGGGACGCGCGCCGCAAAGCAAAGCGAAAGCGAAATCGGGCGCGCGGGCGGAGGGCGGGGTCCGGCGGGTGCTGCGGCGGCCCGGCTCGCGCTGAATTGCCCGCGGGCCGGGGACCAAAGCGTGGGGACAGCCGCCGCGCCCGGGCGGCGGGGAGGCAGGAACGTGGCAGCGGCAGCGGGAGCCAGGGCGGCGAGGGCCCGCCCCCTCCCCTCGGTTGCATCAGAAGGGAGGGGAGAGTGGGTACAAAAGAAGAGTTTGTGCACAGTGGCCTTTTAGTGACACGAGTTCTTCCCCACCTTCCCAGTTTCCCTCTTCTCCCCCAATTCCCCGGGGTGGAGGCTTTGTGACACTGCTAAGAAGGTCTGCAGGATGAACACAAATGGATCAAAGCTGAAGGAGCAGATGAAGGAGAGGGTGGATTCCTGGCGGGTGTTCTTGGGCCGCGGCAGGGGTGTTCTTGCCTCCTGCCTAATAGTAGAGATAGTAGAAGTGGGGATATACAAACCTTGGTGAGAAGATAGGGACATTAGGGGATAGGGAGTGGGAAGTGGGAATGCAAACCGGTCCCCCAGTTTCTCTTTCCAGCAGATGTCTGCGGAGGCACCCAGTCCCTTGGCAACTGAGGGCAAAAAGCTGGAGGGTGTGGTGGCAGATTGTGAATTTCACAGTTGAAGGCATTTGAATCAGGAACCAAACCTGGAAAACAAAACTTAGGTACATCTCAGTGCACCCTCTCCGGGTCCCCTGGGGACACACTTGGTCATTGTGCAGAGGTATCTGGGAACCCTTCCATAGAGGAATCAGCAGCCATGGCCTGGTCCTAAGTGGAGGCTGGGCGGGGGAGGGTCCCAGTAGCCCTGCCTACTGGGCACCAGGCCTCCTGGAACCTGCTTCCTGGGAGTGGAGGATCTTTCTGTCCTGATACATGAAAAAGAACAGCCATCCCTGTGCTGAAGGGGGCCACCAAAGGCCAATGTGGTTGGTTAAGATATGAGGCTAAATTATACCTATTGTGTGGGTGCACCATCTGCCCGCCCTGATAAAAAGATCTTTGGACTTCAAAGTCACCTCCAAACAATCACCTTTTATTTTGCCGAGAAGTACTTTTCTCTTCTTGTTCGGGACTTCACAATGGGGGCCATTGATGAGTTCAGTCTATTGTATTAGCTTTGAAGCACTTGGAAACTGATTTATTCTGGGACCCTGAGAGGCAGCACTGTCACCTACGAGGAGGAGGGGAGGTTTTGGGATTTGGAGTAGGGAACTCTGCAGTTTGCAGTCCTAACAGCTTCCAGTTTAATGCCTTTATCATGACCATAAGCCTAGTGGTGAGAGCTAGTGCTGGTGAAGTTGCTCTGCATTTGGCCCTGGTAGGGACACCTTAACTTCGTTCATGTATTCATGCAACAAACATTTCCATGGCTATTGTGTGCCAGGCACCGTGTTAGATGCTTGGCAGATACAAAGATAAAACCTTATGCTCTAGGCCTCAAAGTACTTATAATTAAAAGTAGAGGAGGGGAGCCTGGGTGGCTCAGTCGGTTAAGCAGCCGACTTGGGCTCAGGTCATGATCTCGCGCTTCGTGAGTTTGAGCCCCGCGTCGGGCTCTGTGCTGACAGCTCGGAGCCTGGAGCCTGCTTCCGACTCTGTCTCCCTCTCTCTCTGCCCCTCCCCCGCTCACACTCTGTCTCTCTTTCCTTCAAAAATAAACATTAAAAAAATTTTTTTTTAATAAATAAAAGTAGAGGAGAGAAATACAAGCAGACACTAATGTGTAATTGCTATGATGGCGGCAGGTAAAAACCACAGTGACCACACTCGGGAAAAGGAGCCCCTAGGGCTTCAGGTTGGAGAGCGGGGCTTAGGGGTTTGGGGACGTCACCTGATCAGAGATTGCGGGATGGCTCAGAGGTCGCCAGGTGCACAAGCAGAGGAAGGCATTCCTGAAAACAGCCTGCTTATAAAAGTTTTGAAACCTGTTCTGGGGGATGAAGGCTGTTGGGACAGTAAAGGGACAGGGCAGAAGTGGGAGGTGGGAGGGGACCTAAGAGCAGAGCAGGAAGGATCTCTTTGAGGTAGAGATTAGGCGTTATCCTGTACGTAATCAAAATGTCACCATCCCCAAAACTTGTTGGTAATGTCAGACAGGCAGGAGGACAGAGAACATAACTGAGGCGCAGGTGGAGAGACCAGGGGCAGGGGAGTGGCCACGAGTGCCTTAACCAGGCACAGCTAGTCCCGAGGGCAGGAGACTGTGAATCCAGGCACGTGGGAAGTAGAACAGTCAGTGCTTGCTCTGGACTTAACGTGGGGTGGGGAAGTGGTCTCTGGGGGGACATCTGGTCTCTGGCCTGAGCTACCAGGCAGTGGACACACACTCACCTGTAAGGTAAATCCAGGCTAGAAGGTGGGTGGAAGGTTGGGACGTGATGGAACATGAAAAGCCACCTTTCTGCCCACAGCTCCTGGTGCAGCAGTCCCCTCTGCCCAACCCCCCCCCCCCCAGGCTTGGGCTGGATCCAGGCAGTCACCACCTGACCTTAGATTCTGAAAATGTGACAGTTCTAGAGCTTCTGGAGACAGCTAGGCCAAGGGGCTTGCAGAGCGGAGGCCCACAGGCCACACACAGTCACAAACATGCTATGAGCTCTTAGAAAAAATGTAAATTACTTGCCCACATTTAAACTGAGCGATTTCACATAAAGACCCTGATTTCTGGTTTCTCTTGACACCGTGGACTTCTATTCCCATGTGGCATTCATCGTCTGGAGCAGAGATGGGCATCTCCAGGTTGCCCGAGGCTCCACCTGGAGTCTTGGCTCACTTCTGTTACTTCTGTTACCTGCTGGGTGTTCGCTGAGTTCTCCATCCACCTGTGATCTAGACTGCTGCCCTTAGTGAGGCTGGGCACACATTCTCTCCTGTATTTCCCACAACATCCCTTGTAAAGCAGGTGTTCCAATTTATAGTCAGGCAAACTGAGATCCAGAAAGGCTGTGAATCCCTAGAAGGAAGCCTGAGGATACTTGAGGCTTAGTCTGTTAGCTCTGGGACCTGTTAAGATGGCAAATGAGGGGACACAGGAAAGCTGTTTGTAGCACTCACACTTTCCTGAGGAAGAGGGAAACGGGCTCCCCAGGTTCAGGTAGGAGACAGTAACTTTATACAAACTAATAAATTCCTTCCCCATTTCTAATTAATGAAAGAGTAACTGTCAGTTAGAACTTCTGTTGACAGTAAGAAAGTTTTCCCGCTGAGTTGATAGACTGCAGCTCTAAGCAAAGAAATAAATCCCTAAGTAGCCTGGCTGACCGCATCCCAGGTAAATGGACTACTGGAACTTTCTTAAGCATTGGAAATGGCTTGTGGGTGTCCTTGAAGTTCCCCACAGGGACTGCATCTCTAGCTTGGGACCCTCTGGCCTAGAGACGGACACTGGTGAGTTCCCAGCCTGAAGTTTACTTTGGACCAGGGTTTGGGGGTACCTCAGTAGAGTCCAGAGGGCAGTCGCTGGACCCCGGGCTAGCTGTGGAGCAGGAGACCCCCCCCTGGACATAGGTATCTTCGCCCAAAGGGCAGGGTGTAGGCTCCTGCAGCTGGCTCGGCTGGTCAGGCTTCTTGAATAGTTTTCATGATGTGAAGGCTCTTTCATCCCTGACGTTTTATGCTTTGGCCAACAAGATCTGGTCTTCTAAGTGTCGAGTATGAGTCCAAAGTGGCGATATTTTAAAAAGGAAGAAGAAGAAGAAAAAGAAAAGAACTCGCTTATCTTCTGGTTCACCTAGAATTTTCCTTTTTTTCAAATTTTATTTTATTTTATTTTATTTTATTTTATTTTATTTTGCATTAGATCTAGCGCCAGAAGACATGGGTTCTTACCCTGTCATACTAAATACTAGCTGTGTGATCTTGGAAAAGTCGTCTCATTTCTCTCAGCCTCTGTTTCCATCACTGTAACACAAGGGAGTTGGACTGCATCTGGAGAAGACTGTTGGGTTTCATCTCACAATCAACTCTGATCAATTGGTGGTGTCCACCTGCACAGTGCTGTGTTGAGAAGGATTCAGAGGCACGCCTGGGTTTATCAGGACAGAGGGCATGGTCCGCTGGTAGTGTCTGCCATTGGCAATGGGGGGAGGACGCATATTACCCTCAGAAAAGATGAACTTTAAGATCCTTTCCAGCACAATTGGATCATTGCTTTTATTTCACTTGCTTATGCATTTTAGATTCTGCGGTGTTTGATCTTTTTCTGCATCAGGATCACACAAGCCTTGATAATAGCCTTGTGGGTTGTTTTTTTTTTTTTTTTAAACTACAGGAAGATTGTTGACCGAATTGACAGTGATGGGGATGGCTTTGTTACTACTGAGGAGCTGAAAACTTGGATCAAGCGAGTGCAGAGAAGATACATCTACGATAATGTCGCTAAAGTCTGGAAGGATTATGATCGGGACAAAGATGATAAAATTTCCTGGGAAGAATACAAACAAGCCACCTATGGTTACTACCTAGGTAAGAGGTGCTGCCTGAGCATTTGCACAGCTGGGGCCCACATAACAAGCTCCTTGCGGGAGCCTCTCCTCTCTCAACACATCTACTGCCTCCGGGAGATGTCACAACCCCCTAAGTAGAGCCTGCTTGTATAACATCCTCCTCTGCTTACTAAGAATGTACAGAGCTCCTTACCCTGAGTGAAGCTGTGGGTGGTGAGTAGCGGGAGGGGTCCCGGGTCCAATAAAAAGTGACTTAGGTTGCTGCCCAATCTGAGCTTACAATCTCAGAGGCACAAAGAACAAAGAGAACAGAGCAGAGATGAAGTGTGCCTGTGCTACAGTCTCAAAATGCTGCCAAGTTTCAGACAGCAAGGACCGAGTGAGCTGAAGCAGTCAGGGAAGGTTTCCTGGTGGAGGGTGGTCTGGGAGCTGGGCCTTGAAAAATGGATATATATTTGGAGAGATAGAGGCAAGTGGGGAAGGTGGGTCCATTGGAGGAGCAAAGGTGCAGCAGTGAATTCAGCAGTGGGTAGGGTTTGGATGTAAGACATGCTTGTTTGTGAAGGTAGAGGGATGTGTGCAAAGCGTAGAGTGCAGCCCCACTGGGTATGTGGTAGAGAGAGCTAGGAGATAAGTCTCAGGAGAGCTGGTGGAGCACACACTCGTGGTTACATTAAGGGAGATTATGAAGGCCAGACAGAAATGTCTAGACAGAATATTGCAGGTACTAGGGAGCCTGTGCGTGTTCTAGGTCAAAGAATGATATTATGAGAGCAGAGTTCTGCGAAGAAAAGCCTAAAGCCAGCACTCCTAACCACTTGCTATAATGCCCCCAATAAGCCGTTGGGGCCTGGATTATAGGAGGGATGAAGGGACAGATGCTAAAGGTAAAATGCTTCAAAGAACTCAATTGGTCAGGACCTTTTTTGTCCTGTGTGTACCATTTGGGTATGAAGGATGACTGATCTGGAAGGAAATGGTTTCCTTAGCAGCCCAGTTTAAATGTTTCTGCACACATCTTGCAGGAAACCCTGAAGAGTTTCAAGATCCTTTAGATCATAACACCTTTAAAAAGATGCTGCCACGTGATGAGAGAAGGTTCAAGGCTGCAGACCTCGATGGTGACCAGATAGCCACTCGGGAGGAGTTCACCGCCTTTTTGCACCCTGAGGAGTTTGAGCATATGAAGGAAATTGTGGTTTTGGTAAGATAAAGAGCCCGGACTGGGAAAAGACCAGAGCAAAATCTGTACCAAAGTCTTGTCCCTTCTTCTAAAGAAAGAGCATTCTTCATTCAACCTGCGGGGAATTGGAGAAGAACTCTGAAGTAGAATACAATGGAATACTTGTCTACCACTGTGAGTCAGGGCAGGCTAGCTGCTGTAACAAACAGCCCCAATCCTAGCCATGTAAAACAGAGCTTATTTTTGCTTATACCAAGTCCAGTGCAGATGGCCTGAGTCAGGTGGGTCTTCTGGGCACTTCTCCAAGTACTTTCAGGCTACTTACATCTTACACTCTGCCATCCTGTGGCATCAAGGTCATCCTGGCAACAACCAGCTGGGAGACAAAGGAAAAGATAGGGAATGAGGAGAAGGCAACAGTCTACCCTTACTATTCTGGCCAGGAAATGAATCATCTTCCCTTTTACCTTCCACGGACTGCTTCTAGATATGACAAGGCAGGGAAATACAGATGTGTGCCCGAAAAGAGCAGAAGGGTTTTGTGAGCAACTAGCTAGTCTCTGTCCATTTTGCACCCTTGAAGGAACTGGGAAAAGACTCTGAAATGGAATGCATGGTTGTTAAAACATATAGAAACTTAAAATAAAACTGTAGCTGGAAGGACACTCCTCTTCGGGCTGGGTCTTTGGAGGATGAATGAGTCTGACCCTAGGCTTTGAGAGATGCTTATAAGGCCTCTCTGAGTGTAGGTGCTTTCCATAGTGGCTGGCAGGGTCCCAAATGTCTTCATTTGCCATGACAGTAAAATAAATGCCATCATCTCTTTCCTGGGCAGATATGCCAGGCCAGTTCTGACTGCTTTGATGCTGGGAAACAAGTGGCTAAAGTTTTTGTTCATAATCGGCTCTGGACTATGTTTTAGTTTTCCAGCTGGTAGGTGGGATCCACTCTTGCTTTATTCTTCCTTCTCATGGCCACCAAGACACTAAGGACTGGGCAGTGGCTCTAAGAAACATTTCTTTTTACCACCCAACATCCATTTAGCCACACCTAACTTGCCAGAGGCAGATGAAGATGAGGGAATTGTCCACAAGAAGATTATGTGCCTCTGGATTGACGCTCTGCTCTTGGGTGGCTATTTTCTTTAACCCAGGATATGCCTGTGAGTTGCTGTGACAATGGACAGTAAATTCATTTAATTACTCACCCTCACAATAAACCTAATTAAGAAGTCTGATGGACTAAACATAGAACATATACATTCGAAAGTCAGATACACTTTTATTTTTTAGTTGCTCACTGTTTCGTATTTTTATGACACCAACCCAGCCTTCATAGTCCAGTTAGCACTGGAATCTATTTTTTTGTGATTATCTAGGCTGGTGGTTCCCGAGCTGGGTTCCTCACAGGTACCCCCGAGGATGATTTGGCTGGATGATGGAGATAGTTGGCCTGGCATGGCTTCTTGATAAAATCAGAGTCCCTCTGGGCTTATACAGACATTTTCATGTGAAGAGAGTGTTGTGCTGTTACAATTATGGGATGGGGGAGGAGGAACCCAAGCCACTGCCTATTGTTTTACAGATAAGAAACTTAACGCCTGGGGAGGAAAAGAGATGAGCCAAAAGTTTCCAAGCATTTTCAGGCCAGAAAAGCCAGAGAAAGGAGGACAGTAGGTAGAATTCTCAGACTTACTTAGAGCACATAGCCATCTTGCATTCTCTGTTCCCCTCTGCTTCCTAGGAAACTCTGGAGGACATCGACAAGAATGGGGATGGGTTTCTGGATCAGGACGAGTATATTGGTGAGTGTGGCCTGGGGTCTTGTTCTTCTGTCCCAACTGGGCAACACTCTTCCACCCACATGTCTAGCTGCTTTGGTCAGACGTCTCTTTTAGCAACAGCTGCAAGCCTGAAGTTGCCATTGTTGTGCCTTCCCACCGGGGAGGGCCTTGTCATTACCAGTCCCTAGTGGTACAACCTCAGGGAGGCATTTAT
Organism: Felis catus; assembly: GCF_018350175.1. NCBI lineage: Eukaryota > Metazoa > Chordata > Mammalia > Carnivora > Felidae > Felis > Felis catus. Next base: position 86,304,131 of record NC_058377.1, read on the forward strand.
GAGAATTCACACAGCGGCCAAGAGCGGGCCCACGGCTCTGAGAGGTGCCCTCCTCCACACTGTGTAGTTTTACCTTTGCAGAGTGAACGTGGGGATCCGACGGATTTACAGTTAGGCTAGAGCAGACTGACCCTGAAGGACCCTGAAAGACACACTGTGGGTCAGTCTGTGGGATCTAAGAGCACTAGGTAGATGGAGCTGTGTTGAACACCCAGGCATCTGCAGAAAGGTGCCCCTTCTTAAAGAGGTACATCCTTTTACGGAGCGCACGGTTGCCCCTTGATTAGCCATTGTGTGCCTCTGGGTTTTGATCCTTTGATTGGGAGTACCGAACCTAGCATTTTGTGCTGATGGGCTCCCCTTCAAGCATCAGGAAGTGTGTTGTCAGGCGCCCGAGCACTGGTGGAGTGGGGCTCCGATTAATGCCCCCGGGTCAGAAGTCACCTGGCTGGCTAGAGCCCTCCCGAGCAGCCTGTAGGTCTCCAGGCATAAAGGACTGGGGCAGGCAACATGGCAGCTTCCACTCGACCCTTGTCACTGCCACTTCAGGGCTCTGCTACTTGGTTCCAACAGCAGGCTACCTTGTGGTGGTGGCTCTTCTCCCAAGTGTCAATAAAGTAAAGGCTGGAAAATCATTTGAGGGATGGGATGCATATCATTTTTGTACTCCTATTTAATAGAGGCAGTTAATTATCTTTCAGCATAAAACAGGAGCCCGAGTCGCCATCAGTCTCTAGTCTGTGGTTGTATCACTTTGCCACCCCAGGCACAGGAACAAGTGCCTTCGGTAATGGAGAGCAAAGTTTCTTCTAATCATTAGAAATTATATCTGATCTGCAGGACCGAACACTGTTCTTCGTCGGCCTGTGGTAACAGACAGGTGGCTCTCACTACAGTAATTAAAGTGATCTTGGTGGCTCTACCTTTGTGGGATGACACATGCTGACAGGCTACTCGTCCGTGCAAGCCGCAGAGCCGTCCTCCGGCCCGGTGCGTGCGCGAGGGACAGTTCAGAGCTGCGGACGCCTCACCTTGACAGTGGTGATGGAATTAGACAGAAAAGGCTGACGGATTGAAACAAGCAATGTAGCACTTTTGATTAAGTGTGTGCTCTTCCTGGCCCTCCTGAACTCTGCATTGAAACGGTGCAAAGTCAGGGGCAAAACTCCGAGTGGCTTTGCCTAAAAGAAACATTCCATTCTTCACACTGGGCAGGGAGGGAGGTGGGGGGCATTGTGCTTGAAAATCCAGTTCTGAGCAGCTCACAGTCAGAGAGGCCTGACGTGTGGACTTGTCCTGCAAGTGACTTCATTGATGGAGAAGCCTTCTTTTCAGGTGGGAGGAAGTGGAAAACCAGTGGTGATGTGGTGCACTGGGAACAGCACTGCACTTGGGAGCCCTGGCTTCTCCACTTACTAGCTGTGTGACCCAGTGGGAGTCGTGTAATCATGAAAAGCCTCAGCTTCCTCATCCATAAAATGGGAATACATAGCGCCCAGGCTTGTAGGATTAGACGATGCCCAAGTTAGCTAATAAATGTGACAACTCTTTCTCAAAAACAGTCTGCAGATTTCCAGTGTGGGTCCAACGTGTGCTGAAACAAGAGTCTTGCTTCTCTTTTCCCTTGATTCACTACCTGCTCTCTCTACCTCCTGACATTTCCAACTTGGGTTTCCATCAAAGAGAAAACTGCCCACAGAGTAGCTGTGTTGTCCAAGAAGATCTAGTGACTTAGCAAACAATGCATATGAACATTGCCTTCTTTTTTCTTTCCCTGCCATTTTGTATAATAAGGATAATAATCCATCTGATATAATTGTTATAAGGGTGAAATAAAATGATCCGTGCAAAAGCCCCTTGGGAATGATACCAGCAACGAAAGGAATAAGCGGTAAAGGCCATGGGTTGGAAGCAGAGTGCTCCTGCTCCTACATTGTCTTGAGCTCATGCTAGCTGTGGGTCCTTGGAGTAAGGCTGTGCCTCAGTGTTTTCATCTATAAAGTGGGAATAATAATAATACCTAATTCATAAGATTGTTAAGAAAATTAAATGAAAAAAGTGTATGTAAAATATTTTTTATATAATACCTGGACTGTCGAAAGTGCTTGATGTTGGTCCTTATTGGTTTTTCACTTAGATAGTGCCAATTTGGGTTGTAGAGTGTATTTATAGAGAGTATCCTATGTAATCTTCATAATAACTCTTGTGGTATTTAAATATTACCTCCATGTTATAGACAAGACAATTTAGGACTCAGTCACTGAATTAAGTAACTTAATCCCAGTCACTGAACTCACTGGATTCATCTTCTGATTCCTAAACTCCGTTCTTTCTATTCTGCCAAGCAGCTTTCACAGTGGATAAATCATTCTGTCATTATCCCCAAGAAACTGCCCACGAGACTTCTGGGTTAGGTCTCTTGATTGGTCATCATCCTTCCAAAAACTCAGGAGGTCAGGTTTTCCTTGACTTACCTTCCCACTTGTCCTCGTAACTAAGAACAACCTTCCCTTCTAGCGGATATGTTTTCCCACGAGGAGAACGGCCCTGAGCCTGACTGGGTTGTGTCAGAACGGGAGCAGTTTAATGAGTTCCGGGATCTGAACAAGGACGGGAAGTTGGACAAAGATGAGATTCGCCACTGGATCCTCCCTCAGGACTATGACCATGCTCAGGCCGAGGCCAGGCACCTGGTGTATGAGTCAGACAAAAACAAGGTATTTCACGTTGTTCTGGAATCGTTCCTTGAAGGGAGACAGTTTACATAAGATTGGTTCTGTTTGCTTCTTTAGTGATAGCATTTGGCCCGTGGCCCAAGCAGCCGTGTCATTCTTGACCTACATTACAGACTTGTAAACTTCAGCCAGACCTTGATTTTTAAAATTTTTTTTTAATGTTTATTTATTTTTGAGAGAGAGAGAGTGAGTGGGGGAGGAGCAGAGAGAGAGGGAGACACAGAATCCAAAGCAGACTCCAGGCTCCAAGCTGTCAGCACAGAGCCGGACGCAGGGCTCAAACTCAGGAACTGTGAGATCAGTGACCTGAGCCAAAGTCAGACGCTTAACTGACTGAGCCACCCAGGCGCCCCTAGCCAAGACCTTGGTAACCCACGGTGAACTCAATTGGCCCAGACATTCCTAGATAGTCTGCTATGGGCCACACACTTAATTCACTGCCGTCTCCTAGGACTGCAGAACCGGTAACTTTGTTTGCTGTGGGCAGGGCAGGGATTTAAGAGATATACCCTGAGTTGCCCTAGGACAGGTTTGTTCATTCAGCCAGTCACTCAGCAGATAATTTACCAAACATCTGTCATGTGTCAGACGCAAGGATGCCATCCCGTTACATCCCAGGCATCTTCAAGCATGCACTTACTGCTGGCTCTGATGCCGAGCACTTCAATACCTGTTGGTAAATATCCAAGTAAACAAACAAGATTTAGAAAGAAGTCCTGTGTCTTCCAGTTGGATCACTGTTGCAAGTTCTTGGGACGCAGTAGAGTTTTGCAGTCAGGCTATAAAAGGGGAATGGAATTCTTTGGGGCCTGTTTGGAGAATGTCAGCACTGTGTGTAGACATAACTGGATTCTAGCTTCTGAATTCCTCGAGGACTTGGCCTGATGTATTTTAGCACAGGTTTTAAGCCAGGGGGCTGTTTTTGCAGGGCAGTGTGACGGTGACTGCTGGAGGTACCTAGCAGCTTCTTCATTATGACCTGTAATATTTTAGATGTTGAAAACCCATGAAATAACATGAGCTTCATGCTGAACTATTACTCAGAGTTACCAGAGCTGCTGTGACAGAGGTCTTTCCTCTCTCTTGCAGGATGAAAAGCTAACTAAAGAGGAGATATTAGACAACTGGAACATGTTTGTCGGAAGCCAAGCTACCAATTATGGGGAGGATCTCACAAAAAATCATGATGAGCTTTGATACATACAGCAGACTCTGGGAGGCTTTCTTTTCATGTCTGGGATGGTTGCTACAGTTGTCTCATTCACAAAAAAAGCAAATTTATAACCTCAGATTGGGGTTAAAGTTGTTTTTCACTCAGTATTTACTGGAAAATCATTATTGCTATTCTTTCAGTGAGACTTCTCTCCAAACACATTAAAACCTGGGTAAATTGCTTTGGGGATACTTGCTAAAACATGATTTTTTAGCTTTTTCCATTAAACGTAGACTAAAGGGGAAGAAAATTTGAAAGAGCCCCTATATTCAGAAGTTGGGTGGGTTGGGGGCAATATATGAAGCGACTGCTATGTTATTTTAACCGCACGTTTTTTGCATTTGCCACTGTTCAACGGCTGGTGAGAGAAAGTTCTGATGAAACTACAGTGGTGTCCTCCTGTGTAGGCTTATTTCAGAGCACGTCTAATATTCCAGATTCTTTCTTCTTGACTTTGTACTCTGAGCTGTCACTGTAAATGGTATATGAAACCTCCGTGCATTTTTCTGCACGGACCTGCTAATGTGCACAACAAATCCCTATCTTTGTGCTTTTTGTTTTTACATTAAGAAGCAATCAAGAAAGATAATGTGAAAAAGAAAGGAATTTTAGAGGTAGGGAAAACATGAATGCCAGGCATTCAAAGAGCTATAGGAAAATGATAAACACTTTATTTTACTTGAGAACATTTTCTTGACATGTAAATGAGGTAGGTCTGATCTTTGAAAAAGTGAATAGAAATACCATCCATTTCCTCGCTGATCACCAGTAGGAATGAGGCTGTGGGGTCCTGGGGAAGTGCAGTGTGCGGAGCTTGAGCTCTGGAACCCGCGCCGTCTGGTCCCCGTGAAGCTGCGACCCTTGGATCTGCCCCCCCGGGACTATACACCGTGGAACGAGGACACGATGATGTTCCAGGCCATTGGCTGAACTGGTAGAAACAACTTTTACAGGTTGACATTTCACCTTGTAAGTAGCAAGTGAACAAAATAAAGGATCCCGCTGAGGATTTTCTACTGTGTCTGTGGTGTTTGACCTCACATGTTCTATTTGTGACATTCTTATTCATATTGAATTAACAGTGGGATGGGATTACATGAGGAAGATTATAAAGGTTCTGGGTTTTAATCCGATTGCTACAATGTTTGGCATATACTCATTATTTAATCAGTCCGTACGTCTTTCTCTGCTTGTAAGGGCATCTGCAAGTCATTATAAGTGTTAGGTCTCTCTGAGGTTACAAGGCTCTACAGGGTCTGGTTCCTTCCTGTCTCAGCATCTCCCTACCACTCTCTCCTGCACCTCCCATAATCAGCACCACTCACTTCCTGGTCTTTGCACACACCAAATTAATTCCCAGGTTAGGCCCTTTATACTTGCCCCCTCGCCCTCCGATTCAGAACACCCCTCTCCCATGTCCTCAGGGAATTCAACTGGTACATCCTAATTGGGGCCTTCCAGACTCCATCATTTATAGTGGTCACATCTGAGTCCCTGTTTATATTTTGTCTCATTTGCCCATCTTATTTTCTTCTCGGTACGTGTTACCATTTATGCTATTGTTTCCTAGGGTTGATGTACAAATGCCCACAAAGAGGGAGGCTTACAACAACAGAAACTTAGTTTCTCACGGTTCTAGAGGCCGGAGTCTGAAATGAAGGTGTCGGCAGGGCCAGGCTCCCTCGGGGGGATATAGGGCAGAATCCTTCCTTGCTGCTTCCAGAGTCTAGTGGCCCCGCACGTTCCTTGGTTGTGGCTGTATCACTCCACTCTCTGCCTCCCATTTTATGGCCTTTTCTTCCTCTCTGTGTCTCTTCTGTGTGACTTGGAAAGTCACTTGTCGTTGGATTTAGTGACCACCTTGATAATCCAGGATGATCTTCTCTCAAGATCCTTACTTACATCTGCAAAGACCCATTTTTCCAAGGAAGATCACATTCACAGGTTCCGGGGGTTAGGAGGTAGACATAGCTTTTGGGGGGCTGCCTTCAGCCAACTGCACCATTTGATATGTTCTTGTTTGTATGCTGTCTTTCGCGCTCTAGGATGTGAGAGCAATGGTCTGGTCCATCTTAGTTGCTGAATGAATGAGAGGTAGTTAGCTTTCATCAAAGAGGATATTCTTCAGGGGGAAAAAATTGTGTAAATTATTTAAAAAATTAGCTAACATTTGCTGAATGAGAAGTTCAGTAATTCGCCTGACTCCACTAAGTGGCAGGGCTAGAACTCAGATCCAGGTGTTCCTGGCTACAAAATGTCCACTGGTGAGTGCTAAGTTTTACTGCTCCAACCTTTGGTTCTGATATATGTTCCCTTTATTTCTTTGCTCACCCACGGTGTATGATTATATGGTCAGGAAATGAGAATTAACTCCTCTTACCCAGAAATAAGCTGACACCTTTTTTTTTTAAAGCAATGAAAACCTGTCTTTTGAAAAATGAGAAAATAATATCTTGTAACCTAATTAGAAGCATAACACTTGTAAAAGGTGCTAACATTATTTTTCCCCCAAAAGGGAATACTGGTTGATTTATTAAGTTATGCATAGTAAAATGTTAAATATATTTTGAGCACTAAATTTTTCCTTTCAAGTCAGTGCACATAAGAAGAGAACCCTCACAGAGACTAGTGCTTCTGGGGCTGAATTTAACACTATTTAAGGAAAGAAAACCTTAGCTAGGGGACATAACTGTTAACATGGTGATTTGTAAAGCCTTAGATTTCTAATAGGGTCTGACTGTTTCAAGGAAAACATATTTTGTTTCTAGGTAATATTTCAAGTCGGATTATGGACAAATGCTACAAAATTGATCTGTAATGGGAAATACTGTAATGTCACAAAGCATTATTTATATGCTTAATGTGACTGAAAGCATTAATTGCTAGGAGCCAAAATCTGTCCAAGCAAAACATGAACACACATTTCGTACCTCTTGTCTCTTATGTAGGTTTTTGAATGAATTCGAGTGTAACAAAAATGTGGTTAGAGCAGCAACATCTGAAGGTTTTCTTCACCTGCTTGGATTATTGTAGTTGTTTCTTGTTAGCAAAGGCATGAATCGTATCTGCTTAGAGGTGCCCAGCAAATCGTAGCTGCATGGCTACCTGTTAGCCACCCAGGCAAAAACATCTTGTGGAGGTAAGTGGTGAATGGCCGACTGGATGTTTTTAAGTCTTTCTAGACGGATTTTGTTACCTTTATGATAAAATCCGTCTTCCTCCAAGTATACACAGCTAAGATTTGCCTCTCTCTGGAGTCTTAAAACAAGTTTCTAGTGCTAGAATTTCCCACTAAAAACCAGTGAGGGCGGTAATGTTCGCTGCTTTGGCTCAAACTGAAGTATTAAAAATTTGAGCCGTGGAAAGACTCTCATTAGAACTTAAACTCCTGGATTTACATGAACGTGGAGCTATTTCCACAGAACCTATGTGCACTCTCAATTCTGGTCAGTTCCAGAGTCCGAGGCTGGCTAAACACACCCTAGGAATGATGCATCCCACCATCCCATGTGTTTTCAGTACCTCTATCATTTTTCTTCCATAAAATGGAAAACAGCGTGCAAGTCCCCACGGAGGCACAGAAAAGAACGGGAGTGTGAGGACTGGCTACTCTCCTATCTTGGAGGTGCTTGTATAGCAGAAGCACATAAGCATTTCTTTTCTCCTACACTAATAGCCAGCCACTGTGTCAAGTTCTTACATACATTTCTCCTGGAACCCTCACAACAACCTGTGAGGCTGGTACTTGTAAGAAAGAGGGATAAGCCGCGTCATGCTGCGGTTAACAAACAACCCTACCGTCTCAGCGGCTTAAAGCAACACAGGTTTGTTTCTTTTGCAAAGTCCACTCTAGGCCAATGGTGCACGGCGGCTGTGGTGTGGGGGCACCGCAGTGTGAGAGTCAAACACAGGCAAGCAAACGTGGTGACCCCTGACAGTACCCCAGGTCAGATCACGTTCTTCTAGAAGTGGCAGAGCCAGGATACACATCCAGGCTTCTCTAATGGGGGGCCTGCCCTCTTAATCACCCCACCATGTTGTCCTCCATTAAAGTGTCTCTTGGTGAATATGCCGCTAATTTTAAAAACTGGTGGCAATGCATGGTGTCATTTGAAAATTCAGGACCCCTGGGATGAGAGGCAGAGTTGGCGGCAAGGAAAGACAGGTCTAAAGCCGTGGCTGGATTGAATTCTAGCTCTGTACACAGAAGTTCTATGATCTCAGCCAAGTCACCTTCCTCCTGAAAAGCCTGTTTTGACTGCACAACATGGACAATAATGACAACAACAATAATACCCAGCTCTCAGAGTAATCACAAAGATGAGGTGCAATAATGTACATGCAAGAACCACATGGACACTGAAAATTTTTCCTAACAACCTTTCTGAGCGGGTCAAATGTTAGTGGTCAGAGACGTCATGCCTACAGATGCTGGTTAATAGTCTTTCCTTCGTGCATGAAGTGTTCCTAAAGCTTCAAGATCCATCTACTAGTGGAGGAAACTGGATCAAATGACAAAGGAATCACATTCAGCACTGTTTTCATCATGGTGAGGGAGTTCCAAAGCTCTGTGTATGTGGCAAAGATTTGGAACTTACTTCAAAAGCAGATCAAAAGAGGGGCGCCTGGGTGGCTCAGTCGGTTAAGCGTCTGACTTTGGCTCAGGTCATGATCTCTGCCTGTGAGTTGGAGCCCCGTGTGGGGTTCTGTGCTGAGGGCTCAGAGCCTGGAGGCTGCTTCGGATTCTGTTTCTCTCTCTCTCTGCCCCTCCCTTGCTCATGCTCGGTCTCTCTAAAATAAAATAATAAAATTAAATAAAATTAAAGTAAATTAAAAAGCAGATCAAGAGAGTCTGCATAAAAAACCTCCAGGGACCCAACTGCAAAAGGTCACACGGGGTCATGTTTTCAGATGGGGAAACTGAAGCTCAGAAAGATTAAGCTTGTAGCTTGCCCTTCCTCGGGACTGAGACAGAGGTTAGACTAGAACCTCTCTCTCCCCTTACTCCAGCTGTTCACTTTAAAGCCTCAACGATTTCATCTGAAAAACGGCGAGAATAATCCCAACCTTCTAGAAGAGGAATAAGGATTGGTCAAGGAAATGCCTGCAAAGCACTTTGTGAAGGCAGTGCTCCCTCAGTAAATGGTAACCACGTTTATTGTTACACCTAAGGAGAGTCCTTTCGGCATCAAACATTGTATTTATTTGTGGTTACTTTTAGGCTTCAACCATGGCATTAGTGAAGGAGGTTGTGTTTTTATCAGAACATCGTCAGAGGCTTGTTTGCTGTTTTAAATATACGAAAGAAAGGTGTTGTTGTTTTATAAAGGTCACATCTTTAAAAAAAAAAAAAAAGATGTCACATGATTATTAACTGTAAGAAGCTGAGGAGATTTATCAGATCAGTGATCCCAAACCAGGGAAGTATGTGGCTGTGCTAAGATACTGGTGATAAAGTTGTACATAGAAAGCACAGACGGGTGACTGAGAGTCTGCTGGACCCCCCACTGGAGGACACTCAATTACTTCCACTCTGCAAACTTCCTTTTCCTCTTCTGAAAAAGGCAGTGAGAGTGGTACCTGCCCCATTGGCTGAGAGGGCTCAGGGAGACTCTGTAAAGCCCTCTGCCTCTGGCCGGACACAAGCAGATGCTTGATCAGTGAAGCCAGGTGACGCTTGTTATAAAAGCTTGTAAGAAGCTGACAGTCATTTCAAGGGTTAAAAAATATGCTAAGGAATCAAAAGAAATCGTCTAGAGAATAATCTGAAGTTTATTTTCTGACAGGCAACGTCCTACCTACAGAGGATTCACACTGAAGCTGGGCTCACTAGCCTCAGAAGGCCCCTCCTGAAGTCTTCTGGAAGGCCCGTTGGCTTGCGGGGGGCTGGAGTCACAAAGACATGGACGGAAGACCCGTTAGTACAGGCCAAAGAGTCAAAATGGACCAGCTTGGGGTGGCCAGAGAAAAAACCATCCCTGAGGTCCCAGTGATTTACAGAAGGCAGCTCCTTGGTGGCCTTAGGTGGAAACAGAGCAAGGTGGTAATTCACGCTGGAGTGACCCACTTTCTCCGCAGCCAAAGCAGCCACCGGGACCTGAGGAAAGCTGATGGGTTTGTGGGAAGTGCACTGATTGGTCACCATGAACCCCACCATGGGGGACGTGAGCAAGCTGGTTCTCAGGCCGCAGTATCTAGAAGGTTGAATCACAACGCTTATTCCGGGGCACTAGGACCCTCTCTCCCAGCCCAAGGATGTGTGTTTCAGAGTAAAGGGCTCTAGCGTCAAAGGGCCACCACTGGCTAGCTGTGTTACCCGGCCAAGCTATTTCACTTTGCACCTCAATTTACCCAACACGAGAAAGTTCATAACCGTAATACCAACCCCATGGGCTAACAGGGAGAATTAACGATGTGTGCCATTTAACACAGTGTGCCATTTAATACACGAACAGTTCCTGGACCTAGTAAGCTCTCATTAAACATGAGCTATTATTAGCATTATCATTTCCATCTTATCCTTAATTCTGATTGTGAATAGCCAAGTACTTTTGTGTTAAATTGAGAGAGAAAACTCATTTGTTATAGTTAGTGTGTCTCTTATCTCTGCTATTAGATTATAATCTCTTCAAAGGACAGTGGTTATGTCTTGTTTATTTTCTAAGTTTGTTGACTAGAAATGAGGTTGCATTTGAGATAGATTTGGTGGTTGAACAGAATGGGAAATAAAAGCATAATGCTGAGTTACAGTCCCCCCACCTCCACCCCCTGTCACCTCAGAGGCCTATTTATGACCTAAACATTTTCACTGCACTTACTGTCTTCTTTCCTTGAGAGAATTAACATTGAACATGAGAATTCATTGTAAGGGAACAATCAGGGGTTGTATAAAGGCTTGACTACAAAGTCGCTCACTGAATCCCTGTTCACAGAAAGAAGCTACCCAGGGAGGGTCTCCACCCAGGGAGGGCACGGTGAGTGCCTGTGTCCAGCCCCCCTGGGCACCTGACGATGTCACCCATTGTGACATTAGATAACGTTCATTTGCTGACATGGAAAACTGTTCCGTGAGAAAGATCAGGTTACAGAACAGTATGTACCATTTGATCTCATTGGTTGTACAAGACCTATCACTGGATGTACTTATTGCCTAGAAAAAACTTTGAAAGGATAGACTCCAAAATGTTTCCAGGAGTCCTGTAGCTGTGGAATTTTGGATAACTTTTTTCTTCTTTTTGTTTGTATGAATTCCCCAGAATGAACATGATTTGCCTTTGAAATAAGAAAAAAAATTATTTAAAAAATGTCTGAATATGATTTTTTTTTTAAGCACTGGAGTGTTGAACAGCTTGGAGAAGCAAAACTCCTTCTGCCCATTAGGATCCTCCCCCCTGAATGCCTGAGTGGCTCAGTCGGTTAAGCGTAGGACTTCGGCTCAAGTCATGATCTCACAGTTCATGGGTTCAAGCCCCGCGTCGGGCTCTCTGCTGACAGCTCAGAGCCTGGAGCCTGCTGCAGATTCTGTGACTCCCTTTCTCTCTCTGCCCCTCCCCTGCTCATGCTCTGTCTCTCTCTGTGTCTCAGAAAATAAATAAACGTTAAAAAAATTAAAAAAAAAAAAAAGGATCATCCCCCTGGCTACCCTCGCAGAGGAGGCTTCCCCAAGAACACTGGAAAGGGAAACAGAACACATGGAAAGAAAAGCCTTTGCTCTTCAGCGTGATTCCAAGATCCAGTGAAGATCTAATTCTTGCATTTTCATTCCCATGCTTCTTTCTTGCTACTGCTTTCCTATTTCTCTGCCACCGTTTTCATTCTTTTAGGACACTGACAGTAAAGAAATAGTGCCTCTTCCCACGGGGAGAGCAGTATTTCATGAGCTCCCTGTACCTCCAAACCCAGCCACCATACTTTAAATAACTGAAATGCAGAGGTACTCTGAAACAAGGTCATCTATGGGCACCTGGTCACCAGGGCTGTGCTGGGGGGGTTTACATTTTATATTCAGTCTTCGAAACAACCCTGTAAGGCAGGTCTCATTTTCCCCATTTTACAAGAAAGAAAGTCAAGTGGAGAAGCTAAGTAAATTTCCCAAAGGCATGTGTGCAGTAAGTGGTGGCTGGAGCCCAAACTTCAGGCTCTGTCAGGCCAAAGTGCATACTTCCTCCTCCATGCTGGCTTACTAAGGTGGTAAAGCCAAAATCTACTTTTGAGTCCAGTGCATGAATTGCACATTTTAAGTGTTTCTATGACTTTAAGCATTACGTTTTCTTGAGGCGCCTGGGTGGCTCAAATGGTTAAGTGTCCCACTTTGGCTCAGGTCACGATCTCGCAGTTCTTGGGTTCGAGCCCCGCATCAGGCTCTCTGCTGACAGCTCAGAGCTGGGAGCCTGCTTCAGATTCTGTGTCTCCCTCTCTCTCTGCCCCTCCCCGGTTCTCTCTCTCTCAAAAATCAATAAACATTGAAACAAAAAATGAATTACATTTTCTTTAAGTGTTTGTCACGAGTCAGCTTTATCATGTTTGGACAACAGAGCTCCTGTTTATAAGTTCATAACCTAAGCTGATTTGGTTGGTGGTAACAACACGGTCCTCAGTGTGAAATTTTTCTATTATTATTTTTTTTAAGGTTTTAACTTTTATCAGTGTTTATATACATGTACATACTCTAAAAAGTCAAGTTGTTGCTCACGACTTATTCCAAAAAATAGTTCTCTGACTGGTTATGCTCTGGGTGATAGTCCATATCCAGAAGTTCTTAGAGTGAATTCATTCTTTCAGCAACCTCCACAGCACATCTACTGTTTGTCAGGTCCCTGAGGATAGGACACTGAAGACGAGAACTCCTGCCCCTGTAACTTCTCAATGTCAGGAGACTAGGGTGGGGGATGGGACGTGGCAAGCTTCATCTTCCCTTTGGCAAGAAGGAGGTACCAGTTGTGTTCATTTCTGGGTCTCCTTCCATCTTTCCTCCTCCTTTTTCTCTCCCTTTCTTCCTTTCCTCGGCACACACTGTGTGTTACTCTGCCCCAAGCATGTGCTAGGCATTCAAAGAGAGCAGTGAACAAGGCAGATGGTGACCGTCCCTGCACTCCCTCGTGCAGCCTGGCCCTAGAGAGGATGCGATCCTGATGCAGCTCAGCAAGGGTTGTGCCCAGGGCAGGGGGGGGGGGAGGTGCGGGGGTGGCTCTGCAAGCTCCTAGCAGGGGGCCTGATTTGATCTTGGTGTCAGGGAAGAATTTCTCAGGAAGTGACAGCTAGATGGGACACGAAGAACAATAGAAACAATTCAACTGAAGACTAAGAGGAATAAAAGGTGCCTGGGCGGCTCAGTCCATTAAGCGTCTGATGTCAGCTCAGGTCATGACCTCACAGTTCCTGAGTTTGAGCCCCACGTCAGGCTCTGTGCTGACAGCTCAGAGCCTGGAGCCTACTTTGGATTCTGTGTCTCCCTCTCTGGCTCTCCTCCCTCACCTCACCCCTCACACTCTGTCTCTCTCTCTCTCTCTCTCTCTCTCTCTCTCTCTCAAAAATAAATAAACATTTAAAAAATTAAAAAAACACACACACACAAAGAGTAAGGGGAAGAGTCCTCCAGGAGAAGGAATGGCATACATGAGGGCCCGGAGGCCAGAGATAGTAGGGCACATCCAGAGACAACACAAGCCCCACATGGCCAGAACACAGAGTGCCAGAGGAGGCTGGGGAGGAGGTCAGAGCCAGACTGGGGAGGATCTTGCTAGGGAATTTGGATTTTATCCTGGGCCAATGGGAAGCCAATAAATGGGCTGTACACAAGGCAGAGGCAAGATCAAGTTCATTTAGTTAAATGAGTACTGTGACTTTGAATTGAGCAATGGGTTAGATGGAAACAATAATGTCTGCAGGAGAATAATCAGGCAACTACCACAGTCCTGGCAGATGATGATGTTGGGGATGGAAGTCCCCTTGGGTTTACCCGCTACGGGGCTCTCCAACACTGGTGTGTCTCAGAATGCCCTTGGGAGCCCCTGAAACATCCAGATCCCCAGTATCATCCCAGACCTCCCAAATCAATCTGCATCAAGCTAGGATGGCGACAGTGAGATGCAGCAAATGGAACGGAATCAAAAGAGATTTTGCACAAGATCTGATGACAAGTCAGGGTGAAGGAGACGAAAGGGCCCAGGATAGCTCCCAGTCTTGGGCACTTTCTGGTGATTTTATTTGTGGAAAGAGGGACTGTGGAGAGGCTGGGGGGTGAAGGGGAGGAAAGTACTGGGCTCTGTTTTGAATACTGTAGGTTGAGTTGAGGTGCCCACAAGACTCTGGGAGGAGGTGCACAGTAAGAATAATAATATCACTAATGTTTACTCGGCCCTGCACTACGTGCCAGGTCTTCCATTAAGTACACAACTGGATTCTGTCTCCACGAGGCATGTGGATATATGGGCCTGATGCTCAGAAGAGGTTCGGGCTGGAAACAGGAGCTGAGACACTGCATTAAATCTAAACTCACGGTCTAGACAGGTAATGTAAAGGATTGAAGCCGGATGGGTGTAACACACTCGGGTGTGGTGGGCCTATGGTGAGCCAGAAAGTAAATACCCAGTCTGACCCCACATAAATTCAGACCTTAAAAAAGTACTGGGCAGACCAAATAAAATTCATGTGTGGCCAGACCAGATTTGTCTTTCTGGCCCCCAGTTTGTGTCCTCTGCGAGACATGGTAATTAAGCTGTGGGAGAGGGAGGGGTTGCCTAGGAGAGAACATACAACGGGGTAAACTCACACATGAAAAACTGGCTTTGACTAAACTCCCAATTGGTGATTTCTTGGGGGCAGCAAGAGACTGATGAAGTGTCTGATTCTGATGCTGCCTAATCACTGTGTGAGACGAATGCCTACCACGTGTGCTTCCATATCCCTGACTGGGTAAACTTTAGAATACAGGGATATTGAGGATGGAAGTCCCCTTGGGTTTACCCAGTACAGGGCTCTCCAATGCTGGTGTGGCTCAGAATGTCCCAGGGAACCCGTGAAACATCCAGATCCCCAGTATTGTCCCGAATCAATCTGCAATGAGGGTTCCAGGCATCTGGATTTTGACAAGCTCCCAGGTGATTCCCATGCACACACATGGCGTAGGAGTTGTATCTCTAGGCCTACCACTTTGGATGAGGAGAGAGCTCACCGGCATGCAGCTAGAAAGGGACATGGCCTGCCTATGCTCTACTGGTCACCCTAGCCCTTCCTGGGAGTCCATTAACCCCCCACACCCAGACTAAGTCCCAGCCCAGGGTTGGGGACCAATGGGTCTTTGGTGTATTCATGGCTCAGGATCAGATCAGCAATGCTCCTACCCTGACTTTGTACCCAATTCTAATAACTAGATTCAGTCTCACCTCACTCCCCTCTTCCTAAGCTCCTGCCTCCTTCCTTGAGTCCATAACTAGGTTCTACCTTGACCCCTGTGCTGAAGCCCTGCATTGGTATCTCCCCAGGCTCTGGGCGCCCCTGAAGCGGGAGATGAACGCACCTGAGGAGCATGGTGCTTCTGGGTCTGTGTCAGAAGCTCTTCTGCCATCTGAGCCCTGGAGAGAAGCATCTTTCAGATGGTAGGAGGCCAGTGGGCATATGGCACAGGCACACCTTTCAAGGGATGAGGCTATTTTTGTCACTCACTATAAATAGCAGAATAGGCCATAGCATGTGGTCAGTTACCTGGAATGCCAGAGTAGGATTCTGGCAAAAAGTCTCTCCCACACTCCCGAAACTAAGAATAAGCACAAGCTTGGCAGCATGTGCCCATGACCATGCCAAGTCCTCAAGGAGTATCACATGGGCAGCAGAAGGGGATGTCAGCTCTTGGGAATCTGTACAAGGAGGGAAAATAGCCTGGGTGGTGTTAGTAGGTTATGGTTACAAGGAGAAACACATGCATTTAGAAATATAGACATGGGAGAAACACCTTAAATGTGACCACGTATAAAATTAAAAGACTAAGATGATAAAACTAACACTTAG
The DNA here is from genome assembly GCF_018350175.1 of Felis catus. Lineage (NCBI taxonomy): Eukaryota > Metazoa > Chordata > Mammalia > Carnivora > Felidae > Felis > Felis catus. The sequence goes on from NC_058377.1 coordinate 86,320,085, forward strand.
GAATGAAGCGTGTGTCTTTCTGTAAACAATTTATCTTCAGGCAAGCCTACTTGGATAGCACCTTTACAGGATGATTTTGGACTACAGGGCTAATTGAAATTAATTGTATGCAAGTCCCTGTATCAGCCATTCCTACCGATAGTGGCTGGCATACGGAATACTGGTTAAGAGCTAACATCTTTATTTTTATTGTCTTTAGACCTGGGTTTGAATCATGGCCCTGCTGCTGTGTCAGTGAGTCACTCGATGTCCCAGAGCCTCTGCTTTTCTCGTCTCTAAAATGGAGATAACAGGGGCGCTTGGGTGACTCAGTCAGTTGAGTGTCCGACTCTCGATCTCAGCTCAGGTCATGATCTCACGGTTCGTGAGTTCAAGCCCTCTGTCAGGCTGTGTGCTGATGGTACGGAGCGTGCTTGGGATTCTCTCCTTCTCTCTGCCCCTCCCCTGCTTGTGCTTGCTCTCTCTCTCTCTCTCTCAAATAAACTTTAAAAATAAAAATAAAAAATAAAATAGAGATAACAACAGAGTCCTGAGGGTACTTTTATGGCAATTAAATAAGGTGATGCATATTTTCTACATCTTGGCTGATTTCTGGAACTTGAAGTTTTTTGTTGTTATTGCTGCTTTTTTAGTTTTGGAACTTTGTAAACAGTTTTGGCCTGTAGGGATGGAGACTTACATTTGTCTTTGGGCCAAATTTTTCCCTTATTTTGGGAAGACTCTTTGTGTTAGGACCCTGGTAACCAACTGGTGATCTACCAGGGGGCCTATCGATAAAGACCCCTGCATTGTTCCTTCCGGCAGCTTCACAGCAGGGAACATGAGAACCAGCCAAGTAGCAAGAAGGAAAGCACAGGTTGGATGAGGTCTAGAGACTGCTACAACTTTAGGGACTTCAAGGAAGAGCCAAAGCATGCTTCGAAGGGGAGAGAGGACAGGTCCCGCAACTGAGCCAGCGTAAGTTTGAACCAATGTAATTGTCATAGTAAATCCAGTAAAACTGAACTAATGTTTATTGCATTGTTATAACAGACAGGAATTTACTCAAGAGGCACAAAGTCTTGCTTGGTGTCTTTGTGGCAGTGACACAAGTGCACCCATTGGCGGTGCTAATTCTCCTCAATGGAAACTGGTAAATCAATCTAGACTTCATCTTAAGTTTTCCTGACTTAACCACACCTCGGGGGTTGGTGCTGGTGACATGGCAGTGATTGGGTCCCTTCTCTAGCAGAGCTTCCACTTAAAGAGACACAATAATGAATATGTTGATACAAACTGTAGGTGAGCATTCAGCAGGAGAGGGACACGGCTGTATGAGATGCTATAACAAAGAAGCCTCCCCCAGGTGGAGGCAGGTGGGAGTGCAGAGCCTCTAAGGAACTGAAGGGAAGCCAGGGAGGCCAGTGAGGTCCCACCACAGGGCTAGACGGGAGAATGGCAGTGGGTGATGTGGAATAGGAAGGTTGGGCCCATCCGTGTACAAACTGCATTATAGCCCAATAGAGTGAGGAAATACTGTGGAGGTTTAAAGGGGAGGCAGGGTCATGGTCACCTCTGCATTTCAAGTGTAGCCCCGTTGGGAACGGACAGGGACAGACAAGAGTTTGTGAAGAGGTACCAGTGAGGAGATGAGGAGATGATGAGAACGAGGCTAGGTGACAGTGGTGGGATGAAAACTCGTGGCTCCAGAGATATTCAGGGAGGGGCTCAAAGGACCAAAACCTGGGCCTTGCTGGCCAGTTGGCTTCCAGCCTCCCACAAAGGTCAATGTTTGATAGTAACAGCCCTACAGCAAAAGCAGGGCCTCCTTCAACTACTTTCTAATCTTTGGGGCTATTTTCCCACTTTTTAGCTGAGTATAAATTCAGGTCCAGGTGGGGCTCAGTCAGTTAAGCATCCAACTCTTGACTTCGGCTCCCTCAGGTGATGATCCTGCGGTTAATGGGATCACCTGAGCCCCATTTTGGGCTCCCATGCAGATCCTGCTTGGGATTCTCTCTCTCCCTCTCTCTCTGCCCCTCCTCTGATTGCATGTGCACTCTCTTTCTCAAAATAAATAAATAAACATTTTTTAAAATTTAGGTCCAGGTTTTTCAAGTACTTCAGGAAGAATATTATTCCAAACCTAAAGGAAATGACCATGCAAATAAATTCATTTGCAAAGTTTTAAGCCGTTTTGCTTCCCAAAGGGCTGAAAGGGATATTTTGAACAACAATGACCTGAAGAATACTGAGTTTTTCCTTTGGTTAGTTTCTTGTGCTTTTTTAGCACACACTGGCTTTGTTTTAAAGGATAAATGATGGGCATAGATAACAAGAAAGATCCCTTAGAACTAAGGTCAAGGAAGACATGAGACTAAGCAAATATCTAAACAAGACTTTACCCCAAGCTATGTTTATCTTGCTACTTGGTAATATGGACAAAAATAAAAATAAATGTGATATTTCTAAACCAGGTTGTCTATATCCAAATATAAGAAACTGATGTAATGAGCTGGTGATAGCTCACATTAGGGAAATGCCCAGACGCTCTGGACTCAGATCATCACCACTGCAATTTCCACAGCGTATGCATTGGGTCCCCAAACCGAGCAAAACTAACGACAATCATCTGCTGTCAGAGCAGAACAATTTCTTCGCTACAGTGTTCTCGCAGGAGGTTCATTCTGGTAAATCAGTGTCAAAATGACAAGAAAATCCAACATGTCTCAAGAGGTACAACATATAACAAGCAAAAATCTCCAAATCTATGTTCAGAAACTGAACGTTAAAGGGCCTGATGAAAAATTCAAGACAAAGTGAAGGGCTTGTAACAGATTCATTAAAACATTTTGAATAAAAACAAGAAGACCGTGACATTATGCTCAATTAACAGGAAAACAACAATCTTAAAGGGTAAATGTGGCAGACGATGATCTGATTTTTTTGGACATCCAGAAGCCGAATCAACCATTAGAGATGACTCTGCAAGAGAGACTAGGGTAGGGAGAAACTTTTAATTTGCACACTAATGATACGGTAGCTGTCATGCCTTTGTCTTCACTGGGGTCGCTCTCGCAGTGAGAGATTTCAAAGAAAGCATCTCTGAAGAGTTACTTTTCCATCTTCTAAGCCCTCACATTCAGCAGGCCAGGGGTGTAGTGATCACTCAAGCACCTGCTGAGAATGACTGAGAGTGGAAGGGAAGAAGGTGAGTGATGCTTCCCCTCACCCCCACTGCCCACAACACTCAGTGAGGTCCCCAAAATCCAGCATCTCACAATTAGTCATGGAAATGTGCAGGAGACTGGGAGGAGCAGCAGTTGAAAAACCTATCTTAAATCCACCAGGTAGCAGAAAACACTTAGAACCCAAGGAGAGCAATCTAGAACCCATGCAGAGCAATCTAAGTATACCAGAAAAGACTCACTGCGGGCTCTATCTAGAGAAGGCATAGTTACAGGAGACAGAGGACAGAAGATGCAGAATTTTTCTTTTTATTTATTTATTATTTTTTTAATTATTTTTTTAAGTTTCTTTATTTTGAGAAAGAGAGAGCACGAATGGGGGAGGGACGGAGAGAGGGGGAGAGAGAGAATCCCAAGCAGACTCCACGCTGTCAGCGCAGAGCCTGACGAGGGGCTCGATCTCATGAATAGTGAGACCATGACCTGAGCCAAAATCAAGGGTCAGACAGTTAACTGACTGAGCCAGTCAGGCACCCTGATTGTTTGTTTGTTTGTTTTTAATCACCACAGGGTGATGTTGGAAGCGGACAGAACGTCAAGCTTCTGCTCTGGAAAGAGGATAATGCAGGGACCCCAGCTCCGGGGGCCCTCATCAGTCCATGCATGCGTGTGGTTTTAAAGCTTTTTTTGTCACTTGTTTCTTCATAATACTTAGTAATTAATTTTATGGCACAATTAATGAATGCACAGTGTAGAAGAAACAGAAAATATAGCTAAACACAAAGAAGAAAATGTAAATTACCCTTTATTCCCTAACCCAGAAATGACCAGAATCAACATTTTGGCACACGTCTTTCCAGACTGTTTTTTAGAAATGGAGATTTTTGTGTTGTTTTGAATAAAAACAAGATTGTACTGCAACATGCTCTCTTCAATCAATTATATATCATACACTTATTTCCACATCAATAAATATAGTTCTTTTTTTAAAGTTTATTTATTTATTGTAAAACAGAGAGAGGAAGAGAGAGAGCACAAGCAGGGAGGAGCAGAAAGAGAGGGAATCCCAAGCAGGCTCCATGCCTAGCATGAAGCCGGATGAGGGACTTGATTCCATGACCCTGAGAGCATAACCTGGGCCGATACCAAGAGATGGACGCTAAACCAACTGAGCCACCCAGGTGCCCCTCAATAAATATATTTATCATTATTTTAAATCACTGCCAAGTATGACCTCATAACATTTATTGAATCAATCCCCTGACAATTTTAAAGACTTTTTAGTCTTGAAGTACTTTACTGCTTAATGAAAAGTCTGCAAGAATAGTACAAAGGATTCCTGTACATATATTTTTAAAGTGTTTAATGTTTATTTGAGAGAGAGACAGAGACAGAGAGAGAGAGAAAGAGAGAAACAGAATGTGGGCAGGGGAGGGACAGAGAGAGAGGGAGATACAGAATGTGAAGCAGGCTCCAGGCTCTGAGCTGTCAGCACAGAGCCCCACGCAGGGCTCAAACTCACAAACCATGAGATCATGACCTGAACCGAAGTGAGAAGCTCAACCCACTGAGCCACCCAGGCACCCCTCCTGTATATCTTTTATACAGAATCAAACATTTGTAACACTTTGCTACCTGTGCGTTTTCACTAACTTCTATTACTTCTGAACTATTTGAGAGTGCGTCATACATAGCATGGCACCTTCCCTCCAAATACACAGTTCTGGGTGTAGTTCCTAAAAACAAGGATAATCTCTTCCATAAATTATCACACTCAGGAAAAGAAATACTTTTTATAATCTACAGTCTATATTCCAAATTTACCAGTTGTCCCTTGAAGAAGAAGAAGAAGAAGAAGAAGAAGAAGAAGAAGAAGGAGAAGGAGGAGGGGGAGGAGGGGGAGGGAGAGGAGGAGAAGAAGGGGGAGCGGGAGCAGAAGAAGAAAGAAACTTTTTTTCTGGTGCAGAACCTGACCCAGGCTCATGTATGGCATTTAGTTGTTATCCCAACCGGTGACAGTCCTTTAATCTGTGCTTATCTTTTATGACATTGATATTTTATGAAGAATACAGGCCAGTTATTGTATAGCATGACCCCTGATTTGGGTCTGTCCGGTGACTCCTCATGGTTAGCTTGAGCTTACATGTTTTTGCTGGATGCTATGGACCCTTCTCAGGTATCACATCCAGAGGCCCATGCTGTCCATTTGCCTTTTCTCAGCAATGTTAATTTTGATCACTTGATTAAGGTATTTATTGTCCAGTCTTTCTACTGTATAGTTTTTTCCCCTTGTCAATTTTTTTATCATGGTAAAATATACACAACATGAAATTTACCATTTTAACCATTTTTAGGTGTACAATTCAATAGCAGTAAATATATTCACATTCTTGTGAATATATTCATACATTCACATTCTACTCTATAGTTTTTATTTTTCCTTGTAACAATTTTTTTGTGCAGAAATATTGAGATCATCTTAGTCTCATTCTCAGATACTGTCCTTAATAACCTTTCCATTCATCTCTTACCTCCCTATTTAGTATCCACCAATGATTCGTGCCAAGACAAAAGTGTAAGGCCTTATACTAACTCCAGGCTTCCCCTTTGCCTTTCCCTCAGTCCTGAGAAATGGGTGGAAACTTCCATAGTCACTGGCTCTGAACCTAGGTGAGGAAATACTCACTTGGATGATTTCTAAGAGCCATTGCTGCACTGAACCATTACAATTCTTCATAAAAATAGTCATCCCTTGTCTGGTATCATGTTTAGATCTTCAAATAACTGTTGGTTCTACTCTGAGCCAGACTCTAGGCTAGATGTCAAGAAATAAAAATGCATAGGGGCGCCTGGGTGGTGCAGTCGGTTAAGCATCCGACTTCAGCCAGGTCACAATCTCGCGGTCAGTGAGTTCGAGCCCTGCATCAGGCTCTGGGCTGATGGCTCGGAGCCTGGAGCCTGTTTCTGATTCTGTGTCTCCCTCTCTCTCTGCCCCTCCCCCGTTCATGCTCTGTCTCTCTCTGTCCCAAAAATAAATAAAAAACGTTGAAAAAAAAATTAAAAAAAAATGCATAAAGCAACACTGCCTTTTATTGAGCTGCTTACATTTTGATGGGAGAGGCACAAATGGTACTTACCGTGCAATGTGGTAAAGGCCACATGACACTCTGGGCATGGAGGTAGCTCCTAGAGCACAGTATGAACAGAGAAGTAGCAAGTCTCACAGCTAGAGTCAAGACTCATGGAGGTGAGCAAGATGTGTTTGTGGGGACTCAGGGAGTCAAGGGGTAGGGAGGGAGTGGGTTCCTGCACGTAAAATATCAGCAGGGAGCAGGGGAGACGAGGCTAGAGTGGCGTCAGGGCCGGAGCATGGAGTGCCTGGATGCAAATCAGAGAGCTTAGACTTGACCCTGAAGATAATACAGGGTAAGCAGAAGATAACACAACCAACAAGGTTTGATGGATCACCCTGAAGGCAGCAGAGAGGTCAGGTCAGAGGGCAGCAAACCCAGAAGCAGCAATTAGTCTAGATGGGAAAAGAGCCTGGACTAATGAGGAAAATAGGGGTAAGGGTCGTGAGGAGACACCTGATTCAAGAAATACCTAGAAGTACCTGAGTGTGGCAATGATGGTGAAGAAAGAATCAGGGTTGACTTTCAAGTTGAAAAGTTTGAAAGTTGAAAAAGTTTCCAACATTTCACAGAAAAAAAAACCATGAGCAATATTATTTATCTCAAGATGAATCTCTAGAACAACCTTGTCACATAGATAGGACCAATAACTATGATCCCCATTTTATAGATTATTAAACTGAGATGTGGAAAGTCAAAATGACTTGTCAAAGGTCACACAACTATTCAATGGCACAGCAGATACCAAGCGCATGTGCAAAAAAATGATATAAAATTATTCAAAATCCTGGAACTGGAGAACCATATGCAAAACAAAAAATATGAACTTGGATCCATATCTCACATCATATACAAAAATTAAAAAATGGACCACAGATTCAAATTTAAGAGCTGAAGTTTAAAAGTCATACAGAAGAAAACACAGGAGAAAGTCTTTGTGGTCACGAGTTTAACAAATATTTTCTTAAACGGGACGCAAAATGTACGAGCTATCAAGAAAAAAATCAATAAACTGGACTTCACTAAAATTAATATCTTTTGCTCTTCAAAACTCACTAATACAGAAAATGAACAGGCAAGCCACAGACTAGGAGATGTTGGACAAACCCTCCCACAAAGGGCTTCAATCTAGAATATAAAGCACACTGACCACTCAACAATAGGAAGACACACACTATACTTTTAAAATGTGCAGAAGATTTGAACAGATGCTCCACCAAGAAGACACATGAATGGCAATAAACACATGAAAAGATGTTCAATATCATTAGTCGTTAGGGAAATGAAACTGATGGAAATGTAAAATGATACAACTGCTTGGGAAAATAATTTGTCAGTTTCCCGAAGGAAAAAAAAAAAAGTAAAAAGTACACCTACCATGTGACTCAGCCATTCCACTCTTAGGTATTTACCCAAGAGACATAAAAGTATACGTGCACATAAATTCTTGTAGATGAATATTGTAGCAGCTTTATTTATAATAGCTGGAAACAACCCAAATGTCGGTCCACAAGTCCACAAAGTGTAGAACATTCATACGGTAGAAGACCAGTCATCAATAAAAAGGAATGAACACACAACAATGTGGATGAAACTCAAAATAATTACGCTGAGTGAAGGAACCCAGGCAAAGAAGAGGACATTCTGTATGGTTCCACTCACGTAAATTTCCGGAATACGCAAACTAATCTCTAGTGGAAGAAAGTAGATCAGTGGATACCTGGGGGTGGGGAGGATCAGGAAACTTCGGGGTGATATTCGTTATCTCAATGGCAGTAATCGTTTCACAAGTGTGGAAACTCATCAAATTGTATGCTTTAAATGTGTGTAGCTTAGTTTATGTCAATAATACCTCAGTAAAGCCATTTAAAAAAATAATAACAATGGAGGGACATATACCAATATCTTTAGCAATAGCAAATATACCAAAATATTAACAAAATCAGGCTCTGATTATGGGATTATGAATGATGACCCCTTTATTTTTTATCTTTTTCTGAATTTTCCAAATTGCCCAAAATGATCATGATATATCATCAAAATCAAAAAAGCTAGTTTTGAGGAAAAAGAAAGAATTGGGTGTACAGGGACATTTGGGGAAAACAGTCTGTGCTTATGAACCTTAAGACCATTGGTTACAAAAATCAAAGACATGACATTTTCAAATGACAAATATCCTCTATTCTTTCCAAATCTATGGTAGGCCAGAGCAGACTATGAGGCGGTTTTATATGTTCCACAAGAACAAAAATATCTAAATCTAAAGCAACCTATGGAGAAGGCACCACATTAACACAGGGTCTCATTCAGCTGGACTGTTCAGCTTAAATGTTTTTCGAATACATGAGTGGGAGACAGATGCAGGGAACAAGGAAAAGAAAGAGACCATGCTAGAGATCAACAGAAGATGAATTTTTATGTGATGCCATTACCCATCATTTCTAGAGTTCACTCAGGAGTATAAGGTTTAAGGAATAATCCAACATAATTAGCAAGTAGTCTACACTGTATATCCTTAAAAAGAATACACGCTGTAAAGTACAAGCTAGACCATGGAAAATGCTATTCCACATCTGACCAAATATGGTGAAGAATCATTTATCTGGGTTTCCACTCTCGGAAATATTTGCTAAATCTGTCTGTTACTGGGCTTAGGATTCAATTCTGGATTTTTATTAATAGTGAAAATAACAATGTTTTAAAAGCTTTCAGGGAATGCATTTCACTTACTTAGATGGTAAACAATTTTTTAAAGCCCTTGGTGCATTAATCATTTAGATATCAAGTATTGAGTCTTATCAGGTCATTTTTTATGTCCATTTACTCAACAAAAAGTCACTGTTAGCAACTGTGCTATGTCCTAGGAGATAAAGAAGCAAATACAACCCATGCCCTTGAGGAGTTCTTAATCCAAAAACTAGGAAATCTATAAACAGTTGCCATACAAAGTGTCTGTGGCTTGGGAGGATAAGAAAGAAGTCAGAGAAGCTATTGAGAGGTGGTAACATTGAAGCAGGGTCTTGAAGGCTATGCACAAGTTCTCTGCTTAGGAAAAGAGACACCTTCTTGGCAGAGAGGCCAGCACAAGGCAGGGAGGCACAACAAAGCTTAATTTGGTGAATGGTGAGAGCTTCAGTGAGGGTTAGGAATAGGGTCCCCTTGAAGGTGACAGGACTTGAATATGAAGCTCCTTTATCCCGTGCTGGAGAGGCTCAGGCTTTATCCTACAGGGAATGAGCACGTGTGTTGGTTACAGCTTTGCATCTTAACAGAAAGGAATTCATGTAAAAGAGAGAGAGATGGTCCCGTGTCTTTAGAGACTTCAAGGTCCGCATGCAGTCAGGCCTAGAACGGGGCTAGAATTGAGGGCTGGAAAGCTAGAGGAACTCCCCTCTACCTTTTGTCTTATTTTTTTATTTCTCTCCTCACATCTATTTGATATTAGCCAGGATTCTTTTGGCCATAAGTGACAGAAATATAACTCAAAACAATCCAAGCCCAAAAGGGAATTTATTGGAAAGGCTAGGCATATGCTTCGACACAAATGCATCTTAAAAGACATTTGGTATGTGAAATCAGCTACTCACAAAAGGACAAACATTGTAGGATTCCATTTATATGAGGTACCTAGATCTGTCAACTCCACAGAGACAGAAAGTAGAATGGTAACTTCCAGGGGCTGAGGGGATGGTGGGGAGTTGCTGTTTAATGGTTTCAGTTTGGGAAGATGAAAAAGGTCTAGACAGATGGTGGTGATGGTCACCCAACAATGAGAATGTACTTAATGCTACTGAACTACATTTAAAAGTGGTTTAAATGGTAAATTTTATGTTCTATAAGTTAACACAATAAAAGTGGGGAGGGGGCACCTAGGTGGCTCAGTCGGTTAAGCATCTGACTCTTGGCCTTGGCTCAGGTCATGATCTCATAGTTCATGAGTTCAAGTCCCGCATCCGTGCTTGGGATTCTCTCCCTCCCTCCCTCTCTCTCTCTCTGCCCCTCCCCCGCTCACTCTCCCTGTCTCTCTCTCAAAATAAATAAATAAACTTAAAAAAAAACAACAACTGGGGACTCTAGGAGTAAACACAAGTTCAGACACTGCTAGATGCAGGAGGTCGAGAGACATCATCGGGATCCTGATACTCTGTTTCACTCTCCTTTCTTCTGTGCTGGCTTCATTTTCAAAAGTGGAAGCAAAGATGGCCACTCTCAGGGGCGCCTGGGTGGCTCAGTCGGTTAAGTGTCCGACTTCGGCTCAGGTCATGATCTCGAGGTTTGTGAGTTTGAGCCCCGCTTTGGGCTCTGTGCTGAAAGCTCGGAGCCTGGAGCCTGCTTTGGATTCTGTGTCTCCCTCTCTATCTGCCCCTCTTCCACTCACACTCTGTTTCTCTCTCTCTCTCTCTCTCAAAAATAAATAAACAATAAAAAAAATTAAAAAAGATGACCACTCTCAACTGAAATTATCTGTGGAGCTAATGCCACACCCAGAAAAGAGCCTCTCATCTGAATGTTCCAGCAGTTCAGGGGGTGACTTGGCATGGGGCCATGGACTGCTTCTGAACCAATCACTGTAGCCAAGGAGTAGAGTACTCTGATTGGCCAAGCCTGGGTCATGTGTCCAAGCAAACATTGCCATCCCCAGCCCAAGTTCTGCTTTCTCTTTGGCCAAGAACTTTCAGCCTCAATTCAAAACCCCTGGGCGAATCTGACTAGTGCCGCTTGTCCAATTAACTGTGATGGCGAGAATGGGGATAGTCATAGGGATAATATGGCAGCTATAGGCCCATTTTTGTGCATATAGGGGTAAGTTACAAGGGTTACTGAGCAAGACAGATACTTCAAGAGGTGTCTTTTACAAAAGATAATAGACAATCTTTACAGGAAAGTGGTGTAGGCAGTGTGTATGAAAATAGTTCTGGCAGCTAAACATAGGATAGGTTGGAGCAGGAGAATTTGATGACAAGAGGGTGAATCATAGGGCTGCTGCAGAAAGATGACTCTGAAATGTCTAGCTTAGGAGAATGGAAATATAGTGATACTGTCCACCAAGAATGAAACTATAAAAGGAATATTTGGTTTGGGGTGGGGTAGGAAGGAAAGGATGATGAGTTTAGCTTCGGAAGTATTTCCTTCAGATGCCTATGGAACAGCCCGGTGGGGAGGCTCAGCAGGCAGTGGAAAATAGAGTCCTGGAACCCAAGAAGGAGCGTGTAGCTGGGGCCAGAGATGTGGGAATTGCTGGTATACAGATGGGTGTTCAAGTCATAAAGCATCTGGGATTGCTCATGGAGAGCACTGAGTATAGGCAGAAAAGAGAACAGAGGGCAACACCCTGACAGATGCCCTCAGAGCCCTGCCTGTGGCTGCTCAGCGCTCACTGTTTCCAGCTGTGCCAACGGCATCTTCCTAAAGCTCTCTTTCCCAGGGTTTGCTTTCAGGTTGAGCTTGCTTCAGGCCAGAAATGCCAGGGTTAATCGCCCTCAGCCAGTGACAGGTGGGAGGCAGAGCGTAACTAGCCCAGCTTCCTCACTCCAGTGTGTCCCACCCCATCTCCCAGAGGTCTCCCTGGGATGAGCCCTTGTTGCCCATGGAAGTCACCTCCTCCTTCCTATCTGCCCTGGCTCCCTTCACGTCACACTCTCACTTGTCTAGTCTACTTGCTTGTCCTAGCATCACCTCCCAAATTAGCCACTTCCACCCAAACTCACTTCAAGGTATGCTTCTAGGGGAACCCAACCTAAGACACAGGCACACAAAGAAGAAAGCTCCAAGAAGAATAAGACTGGGGGGGGGGGGTCCAGGCACTGTGAGGAAATCTAGGAGACAAATGGTTTCCTAGGAGCAAGGAAGGAGAGAATGAGAGGCGAGGTAGGGCTCCACTGGAAATACTTGAATAGTGACAGATCCAGGAGGAGGGGGCTGTTCCCAAACATCAAAGCCAAATGTACCTGAATCTCTACATCTCCATGTTAGAGATGAGAAAACTGAGGCTTGTCTAGAGTCACATAACTAGAGGATTGATAGCCATGAAATGCAAGTCTATTTGACTCCAAAGCCCATCCATTGAGACTGCCTCATGAAGAAACCATGTATTTTGGTCAGAAGAACATAGGGAGTTTGTGAATGAGCCTTGGTTTGGAAATGGGCTAAAAGATGCTTGGGGAAATTCCAAATGAGTCGATACCTAGGGGAAGATCAGGCAGGCAGGCCTATGAGAAGGGAAGGGAAAGCTGTGACGGAGGCACATGCACAGGTGCAGATTCGAGAGGTGGCTGACAGGGAGCACTTGGACACAGAGGTGGGGGTGGGGAGCTTCCTGTGTGCTGCAACAGACAGCCCATTTCACCTCATCAATGATAGTTTGTAATGATGAAGAAATTGTGAGTGCAAGCATCTATGATCCAATTAAATGGTTTTGTGATAGGAAATGGAGCATACTTTTCAAGTGGTATCCAGTCAGAGATTAATAGGAGGCGCTGGACCGTGGCCGGAAATAGTGCTAGTGGATGGTAAGGTACATTGCATCTGTGCTGAGGTTACAGCTTAGGAGGTAAGGAAGGAAGGCAGTGGCAGGGGGACTCAGAGCCCATGCCTACTTTCTGGAAGAGCGTGAGTAGCAGCAAATAGAACATCACTGTGGCAGCACCACTCCTACATGGGGCCCTTCGTGGCCTCCAGTAGCCAAAAGGCCGTGGCTGGAAGGGTGGTCCCTGGGACCTAAACCTCACCCAAGTACCTGCCTAGAGAAAACTGAGCCTCTTTTCCTCAAGGCTCTTCCAGTTACAAGTGATAGAAAGCTCAAAAGGCTTAAGCAGAAAAGGAGAATTTATTGGCTCATGTAACTGGGAAGCTTAGGAGTAGCCTAGGACGCTAGGGATTGGAGTCTTGTTCTCAGAAATTAGCCCTGTCCCGCCTTCCTTTTTTAACTCTGTTTCTGTTTGCTCCTGCAGACATGTCCTCCTGCAGCAAGGCTGCATCAGCCCAGCCTCACACTCATCCAGAAGGGAGCAAGCTCCAGCCTGCCAATATCTGAATATAAATCCTCACTGGTCCACCTTCACTCATGTGCCCATCTCTGGTCCAGTCAGTGAGGCCAGGCAGGTGGGTATCATGACAGCCCAGGCCTTGGTGTGGTGCTGAATTGGCAGCTTCGCCAGAACCACATGGAAGAATGAGGCACTTCTCACCAAGTAAGGGGGTGCTGTTACCTAAAGGAGGAAAGGGATGCTGGATAAATAGAAGCTGAATCCCTTAATTAGCAGAACTTGCCAGGGGATTCTCAGACCCAGAGCAATGGCTAATATCAAGGCCACACTATTATGAGGCCAGGGCTTTAGTGTCTTGACAAGACAGTGAAGAGGGAAGAGTCAACTACTGTGTGAAGGACAGTTGGTGGTGGTCCACACACTGCCTCATCTAGTTTTCGTAACTATTATCATCTTCATTTTACAGATGGGGAAACAGAGGATCAGAAAGTGAAGCAATTGTCCAAAGTCATTCAGCTAGTAAGTGTCAGAGCTGGTAAATGGAGGCACAGGTCTTCTTCATCCTCTGGCGGTGAGGAAAATGTTGTTTCCTGGTCCCCTTTCTTATCAAACTTCGCTGTCAGAGCCCTACACATATATCTTGTGACCCTTCAACCAGATTTTCTTTGGGCTGTTTCCAAAGCTCAAGATGTGAAAGATGTCTCCGTTTTCATCTCTGGTTTTAGGAGGGTGGGACATGCCATGTCGGTGTCCCTGAACAGACACAGAAAGCAGTAAGAAAAAGGGGAAGGATGGTGTTGCTTACACTGCCAAAGTGGTCACTAGGTCCCTGACTGAATTAACCAGCACTCAGCCTGGCTGTCAAGCCTCCCCTGTTCTTATACCTCGTGTAACAAATAGCACGGATGTGGCACAGTTAGCACATCAAGTGAAAAGTAAGAGATTGTAGTGAGTCCCAACGTGTCCCTAGTTCCTGCCTCTGATACTTTCTCGCTATATGACCTCTAACAAATAATCTCCATTAGCCTCAGTTTTCTCATCTGGAAAATGGGTTCACACCTGTTTTAAAGATGCGGTATCCTCATTCTAGTTGTTTTGCCCATAACTTCTGTCCCTTTTGGCCATGGTGGATGAGTGGTATCTTTCTGACCCAAGGGAAGAAAAATCACTAGCTGATAAGAGACTACTGATGTTCTACAGAGAATTTCAACTAAAAACAGTAAGGCTGCTGCCAAACCAGTGGTGGGTGCCTCAGGTGAAAGGCCCTGGGTGAGTGGGGTGGGCACAGCTATTTGGGCCGAAGCGCCAAAGAGATGAGCAGAGGAAGCCAGTCAAGAAAGAGAGCTTTGATAAGAGAGAAGTAGAACGAGAACACTGGCACGGCTCCTGAATGGTAGCATAACATGGGAGAGCTGCCCTTGGCTCCCTCCTCTTTGGATTGAGTGACATCCCTATTGCTACTTCATCTGAAGTTTCCATTCCTTATAGCAAACCGGTATAGATCACAGCACTGACAGGAGCAAAGAAGCGGGTGAGAGTTCTGTGTTTCTGACACATAGTAGGCGCCCGTAACTTTAGTACAGTTTTTCCCCTGGACTTAATTGAGGGAGATTAAACTCATTCACACTAGCCCCGTGTGACTACCGCCAGGTCTGTATTTGGGTCATCTTCCCTTCTATTCCAAAAACCATGGTCAAACTAACTCTGCAAGATATACTGCACAATTAGTGTGCACCTCTTAGCCTTGGCTAATTACCTCTTTTATCAATTAAAAATATTTTCCCATTAAGCCAAGGAGTTGAGAGGGAGAAAGGAGTCTCCTCTATTTCTAAAGCCTCTGAAAATCCAGCAAGATAATGTCACTGATTTGGTTAATTTCAGGTGCACATCGGGCCATTCAACCTAGGTGAATTTAATGACTCAGGACAGGCCGGGCGATGAATGTCCCTGTAAATCATTTATAATTGCAAGCATAAAAATTAAAAATCAGTCTGAAGAGCAAGATAACGTAATGCTAATGACGGAGGGCAGTAATCTGAAGATAGAGGTTCCCCGCTTTAATCAGGCCCATTCGGATGACGGAGCACTAAGCCTCTAGGGGATTGTTCTGGAAACAAAAGACTGGGAACCTACTTCAGTCTTTAATGACTCACCATGATAAAAGAAATTAACTGAATTTTCATATTATAATTATAAAACTTAATAGGGAATTTTTTCCCCTTCATACTTTTTATTTTTCTCCTAGTCGAGATAAACCAACATACAGTCTATTCTCCTTACGAGGATGACTTTAAAAGGCCAGTTATGTTCAGCTATGTCATGTTGAAAGTCCAGTTAATAAATTATGTCCAGGAAGAGGAGTTGCCGTTGCTATAATGGAAACAGTTTCTAGAGGTCTTAAGAAACTAGAAAATTCTTTGCCTTATTTTCAGTGTTTCTGTAATATACCTCCAAGTCAGTAATATACCTCCAAGTCAGTCAGAATCAACAATGGGGTGAGGAACAAAATATCACATCTGTCCCTTGGAATACTCTCAAATCACCAGTTAAACACCCTCCTTCCCTCACCTTTTCTGCCTGGTGGATACCTAATCATATTTCCAAGTCTTGCATTCAGGTGGAACTTCTTCCAGAAAGCCTTCTCTGACCATCATCCCTCCTTCCCCTTTTCCCCACTCTTTTCATCACTCTCTTCTGGGTTTCCTCTGAATCTGGTACACAAACTCAACCCTGGACTTATCACACTTGTTATAACATACAATACAGTAAGACTGCATTCTCTCCTATAAAACTATAATTTCTTTGCGAGGAGACTGTCTGGAAACCATGACCAGTTGACTCTGAACACTTGGCACATCATAGGCATTCAATAAATATTTGTCAGCTGACTGAGATTGACCTTAACTGCAGGCTAACCTAGGACAGACAAGTGACAGAAAAGTCAAGAAAACACCTTTAAGCACTGATGAATAAAAATTACAAAGAGAGATAAGGGGGGAGGGAAATGTGTTTTAGTTTTTAGTAGATAAGCTTCTGTAAATAGACACACACGCACACACACAAATTCTTGCTCTTGATAATAAAAACAAAAAGTGGGTATTTTACCCGGAGGTTTCAAATATTTCCAATAGTCCTTGATAAAATTACAGTCTTGGGGGGAACTGAATGGTTCAATCAGTAAAGCATCTGACTTCGGCTCAAGTCATGATCTCGTGGTTTGTGGGTTCGAGCCTCACGTTAGGCTCTGTGCTGACAGTGCACAGCCTACTTAGGATTGTCTCTCTCTCCTTCTGTCTCTGCCCCTTCCCCACTCACACTTTGTCTCTCACACAAAATAAGTAAATAAACTTAAAAAACTTTTTTAAATAAAATTACGGTCTTTTCCCAAGCAGCTGGGATGATATCACTCCATATAATTTCTTCTCTGCATGAGTTGTATATAGTCCTATTGTGAGGTGAATGAGTAAGGAATTACCTGCGAGCAAAAGAAACTGACTTCAATCAACTTAAGGGAAAGGAGACATATTTTGTTAAGGGAAAGGGCATATTTTGTTATTAGGATGTAGAAGTGTGTCAGCAAAGGCAGAAGAAGGCACCTGGCCATCTAGGCATCAGGAGGAATGGAACTGAGAACTGGGACATTACCCCATCCACAGGAACTCTCTCTTTCTCTAATGGATCATATTCCCTCAGTCTCTTTCTCCCTCTCTACCAACCTAGTGTGTGTCAGAATCACCTGGAGGACTTGTTAAAATGCAGATTGCTGGGCTCCTCTCCAGAGTGCCCAAATCAGTAGGTCTGAGGAAGGGCCTGAGAATTTGCATTTTCAACCAGTTCCCAGGCAATGCTGCTGCTGGTCTGAGCACCAACTTAGAGAACCACTGCTCTATACTGGTCAGTGCACAGGCAGGAAGATGGCCACTAGAGCTGCTACATTGGCAGGTCACAGCTCTAGCCACCAGGAGAGACTCACTCTGGTGCCATCGCCAATTTCCTGGGAGACAGAACTGACTGGCTAGGTTGCAGTGAGATGTCTACCCTGGGCTCTCAGCTATGGCCAGACACATAGCCGATTGTGGACATGGGGGGCAATTCCCAGGAAGGAGTTGCCGGTCAGACAACCCAGGGGGACTGACACCAACATGAAGAAGTCTTTCGTTTTTACTGGACCAGTAGAAGCCTGGGTGCCTTTATCACAAGAAAATCTCAAGATTCAGGAAACTCACTCTCAACTGAAATAAAACTTGGAGTTGCTCCCACCTCTGCAAACAATCGCCCCTTGTCAATGTAGAGAGTCAGGAAGGAAGTGAGACTTCCATCGGGCTGTGTGAGACACTCCAGCAGAGGGTGGAAGAGCTTGATCTAGAGCATTTTCTTTTTTAAAAAATGTTTACTTATTTATTTATTTTGAGACAGAGAGACAGAGAGAGACAGAGAACAAGCAGGGGAGGGGCAGAGGGAGAGAGAGAGAGAGAGAGAGAGAGAAGCCCAAGCAACCTCTGCACTGTCAGCACAGAGCCCAATGTGGGGCTCAAACTCACAAACCTGGAGATCATCATTATCTAAGCCTAAACCAACAGTCAGGTGCTTAAGTGACTGAGCCACCAAGGCGCCCCTAGAACAGTGGTTCCTAACCAGGAAAGACTTTGCCACCCAGGGACATTTGGTAATTTTGGAGACAGTTTTGTTTTTCACAACCCGGGCTGGGGGGATGAGGTGATTATGACAGCTAATGGGTAAAGGCCAGAGATGTACTGAACATCCTATAAGGCACAGGACAGCCCCCACAACAAAGAATTTTCTGACTCAAAACGTCAATAGGGTCAAGGTTGAGAAATCCTGTCTAGAGCCTACAGGATCCACAAAAACAACAAACAAAGACACAAACAAACAGAAACGTACAGCCTTTATACCCACAAAAGGGGCAGCCATGCTCCCACTGGCTGAATACCAGTCCCACCTGCTCAGATTGGGGTACTACACTGCTGCTTGCTGGCTGAGTGAACTTGGATAAGCCACAACACCTCTCAGCTTCAATTTCCACATACATAAAATGAGATAACAGTGGTGTTGGAGGGAATTCAATGACTTAATAGTTGTAAATAATTTAGTCCCATTCCTGGTACATAAGTACTCCTTATATGGTTGTTACATATCAATACTCTTATTCTTATTAATTTGTGAATGGAAATAAATCTATTAACAGATTTCTCAACAGAAAGTTTGCAGGCCAAGAGAAAGTGAGATGATATATTCAAAATACTAAAAGAAAAACAATGTTAACCAAGAATATCATACCTGGCAAAGCTGCCCTTCAGAAATGAAGAGAAAGATTTTCCCCTAAAAACAAAAGCTAAGGGAGTTCATCACCACTAGACCTGACTTACAAGAAATGCTAAAGGGTGTGCTTCAAGCTGAAGTAAAAGGGTGCTAATTAACATTGTATAGAGAGAGCCCAAATCACGCTCTGTACTGACAGCTCAGAGACTGGAGCCTGCTTCAGAGTCTGTGTCTCCCCCCTCTCTCTCTCTCTGCCTTTCTCCCACTCACTCTCTCTCTCTCTTTCAAAAATAAATAAACATTTTTAAAAAGCAAAAGTATAAAGTTTTTGTATGCTATGGAAGTTAACATGTTATCAGCTTAAAATAAAATATTTTAAATATAAGATAATTTATGTAAGCCTCCTGGTGACAATAACAACAACAAAAACCTGTAGCAGATACACAAAAGATTATGCTAAAAAGGTTAAAGCATACCACCACATTAAAAAAAAAATCCTCAAACCACAAAGAAAGGCAGCAAGAAAGGAAGGTGCAAATGATCCTACAAATCACTTAACAAAATGGCAATAGTATGTTCTTGCCTATTCATAATCACTTTAAAAGTAAGTGGATTAAATTCTCCAACCAAAATACACAAATTGTTGGATAGGTAAAAAACAAGATCTAATAATATGCTACCTATAGAGACTCACTTTAGCTTTAAGGACATACAAAGACAGAGAGTAAAAAGATGGAAAAAGATATTTCAAGCAGATGGTAACCTAAAGAAATCAGTGGTACCAATACTTCCATCAGAAAAAAATAGACTTTAAGCTAAAAATGATAAAAAGAGACAAGAAAGTCATTACATAATGATAAAGGGGTCAATCCATCAAGAATATATAACAATTCTACATATTTATATGCCTCCAACATCAGCACACCTAAATATGTAAACCAAATACAGAACTAAAAGGAAAAATAAAGAGTAATACAATAACAGTTAAGTACTTTAATACCCCATTCTCAGCAGCAGACAGATTATCCAGAGTCAGTAAGAAACGATGGATCTGAACAACACTATAGACCAAATGGACCTATCACACATATATAGAACATTCCACCCAACAACAGCAGAATACACATTCTCCTCAAGTATATATGGAATATCTTTTAGGATAGATCATGTTGTTGGGCTACAAAACAAGTCTCATCAAATTTGAGAAGACAGGAACTATATCAAGTTATCTTTTCTGGCCACATAGTATGAAATTAGAAATTGGTAACAGGAGGAAAGTGAGAAAATTTGCAAATACATGGAAACACACTTCTGAACAACCAATGGATCAAAGAAGAATAAAAAAGAAAAAAAAAATACCTGAATAAAAAAAATAAAAAAAAAATACCTGAGACAAATGAAAATGAAAACTCAACCTATCAAAATTTGTGGGATACAGCAAAAGCAGTTCTAAGAGGGAAGTTTAAATTAAAAGAAAGATCTCAAATAAACATCTCCAGGAACTAGAACAAGAGCAAACTAGGCCCCAAATTAGCAGAAGGAAGGAAGTAACAAAGATTGGAACAAAAGTAATTGAAATAGAGAACAGGAAACAAAGGGAAAAGATTAACAACACAAATGAGAACTAATAAAGGGATTCAGTAAAGTTGCAAGGTATGAAAATTAACATACAAAATCAGTTGAGTTTGTATAGACTAACAAGGAACTATCAGAAGAAGAAATAAGGAAAACAATCAAAAACGATAAAATAATTAGCAATACACTTAACCGAGAAGATGAAAGATCAACACTGAAAATTATCAGCATTGATAAAATAAATGGAAGAAGACACAAGTAAATGGAAAAACATACTGCATTCATGGATTGGAAGGGTTAATATTATTACAGTTTCGTATTACCCAAAGCCATCTCAATGCAATCCTTCTCAAAATGGTTTCATGTATATAAACAACAGAGTACAAGCAACAAAAACCAAACATAAACAAGTAGGACTACATCGAACTAAAAAAAAAAATCAACAAAATGAAAAGAGAAGCTGGAAAATATTTGCAAACCACATATCTAATAAGGACTTAATACCCAAAATATATAAAAAACTACAACTCAATAGCAAAACAAACAGGAAAAAAAAACCCTAAAAAGCAAAAACCCAAACAACTGATTTAAAAATGGGCAAAGGATCTGAGTAGACATTTTTCCAAAGAAGACAGATACGTACATGAAAAGGTGCTCAACATCACTAATCATCAGAGAAATGCAAATTAAAACCATACTGAGATTTTACCTTATACCTAAGAGAATGGCTATTATCAAAAAGATAAGAAATAACAAGTGCTGGTGAGGATATGGAGAAAAGAAAACCCTTGTGCACTTTTGGAGGAAATGTAAATTGGTATTGGTGTAGCCACCAAGGAAAACAATATGGAGGTTCCTCAAAAAAAAAAAAAAAAAAAAAAAAAAAAAAAAAAAAATATATATATATATATATATATATATATATATATATATATATATAACTACTATATGATCCAGCAATTCCACTTTGGGTATTGATCTGAAGGCAATTAAAACACTAACTTGAAAAGATAAATGTATCCCCATGTTCACTGCAGCATTATTTACAATAGCTGAGATATGCAGACAATCTAAGTCTTTATCTATCCATGAAGGGATAAAGAAAATGTAGTACACATATGCAGTGGAATGTTATTTGGCCATAAAAAAGGCAATTTTGCCATTTGCAACAACCCTCAAGGTTAATCCATGTTGTCACATGGGGATGCATTTATCTTTTCAAGTTAGTGTAAGTGATATCAGTCAGAGAGAGAAAAATGAACACCATATGATCTCATGTATATATGAAATCTAAAAAAACTGAACTCCTAGGAACAGAAAGCAGATTGATGGCTGCCAGAGGAGAAAAGCAGGAAAAATGGGTGAAGGTGGTCAAAGGACACTAAGTTCTAATGATAAGATGAGTAAGTTCTGGAGACATAATGTACATAACTGTGACTATAGTTTACAATATTATATATATATGGAAGTTGCTAATAGCGTAGATCTTTGTTTGTTTTAAATGTTTATTTGAAGAGAAAGAGAGAGTCGGAGAGGGGCAGAGAGAGACGGAGAGAGAGAATCCCAAGCAGGCTCAGTGCTGTCAGCATGGAGCCTGACACAGGGCTCAAACTCACAAACCGTGAGATCATAAACTGAGCTGAAACTGAGTGTCTGCTCCCCAACTGAGCCACCCAAGCACCCTGCTAACAGTATAGATCTTAAAAGTTCTCACCACACACCAAAAATTATAACTGTGAGGTGATAGATGTGTTAAATAATCTGTGATAATCGTTTAGCAATATATACAAATATACAAATGCACACCTTCAAGTTACACGATGTTATTTGCCAATTCTGTATCAATAAAGGTGGAAAAATCCAATATTAAAAAAAGAAGGTTAAGCTTTTCCAAAAACGAATAAATGGGGTGGGAGGAGGCTCTCATTTTTTTAGAAAGGAGACACTAGACCTTGTGAGCGGCATCATTCTGCATTCTCTCTCCATCTCATAGCAAAGTGTTCTTATGTTGGCACTTTTCATACTGAATTAGGGAAAGTGAATATTAATCTGAGCTGATACTAATCACCCATGACAGAAAATTCCCACTCTGATCAAACTTTCATAACATATTAGGAGTAAAAAGCCCTCTCTCCTGCCTCTCACAGGTCAATCTCCACGCTGCCTATAAGCGTATGGTAGTAACAAGCATCTGTCCATCTGCAAAAGGCTCCTTAACATAGGTCGGTGACAATGTGAAAATTGAGACTACAACTGAAACATTACATGGCCCAGTGACAAGGCCAGCCTCCATTAAAGTGGACAGTAGGATCCAGTGTTCCCTTGATTCTCCAGAATGCCAGCATAAAGCTCTGCCCACAACGATGCCACATTGGGAGAATATTAAATATAGGAACTTTTGAGCTGAAAAGACCTTAGGTGTCTTCTAATCAAATTCTCTCACTTTTGAGCTATCAGTTCAGGAAAGAGGCTACTGGAATTTATCTCACCACAAGACATTAAATCTTCTGCAGGAACTGGACATTAACCAGAGCAGAGAAATAATCTGAAAGTCTTTGCCTTCTAATGCAATTTTTGATAGATAGTCCTTTAAAATTTGGGGCCCAAATCTAGCTGGGCTTTGTGGTGTTTTATTTTTACGTAGTCTTGATCCAATATGGTAGTCTTTGTCATTTAATGGGTTACATTTCTTGTGATTACTGAGTTGTTTATGCCTTCATATTTTGTTTTTTCCATTAGCTAATCCATTTTCCTGGCTTATCTCCTTTCTTTTTCTGGCTTCTTTTAGATTGACAATTTTTTTTTTTAATTTTTTCATGTTTATTCATGTTTGAAAGACATAGAGAGAGCACAAGCAGGGGTGGGGCAGAGAGAGAGAGGGATACAGAATCTCAAGCAGGCTTCAGGCTCTGAGCTGTCAGCAACTCACAAACTGCGAGATCATGACCTGAGCCAAAGTCAGACGCTCAACTGACTGAGCCACTCAGGCGCCCCATAGATTGACAAAATTTTTAATAATTCCTCTTGTCTATTCAGTGGCTTAAAACCAATAGATTGTATTGTTATTCTTCTACTGGTTATCCTCAATATTTTAGCCTACCCACTTAGTTGTATATTTGTACAACAAAGTCTCAAATTATTCAGTATTTCTATCTTCATCCCAAATGTGACACAGATATTATCATGTGAAAATGACTATATGGCCCTGAAGACTGAAATATTTACTATCTGGCCCTTTCAGAAAAAATTTGCAGAACCCTGCTCTAGAGGAATAGCTTTGTGGGGTAGAAAAATTTTAGGTCAATGGTTATTGTCACTCAACACTTTGAACATATTATTTTAGTGTCTGCTGGCCTTTACTATTGCTTACAAGAAGTTAGAGTTTTTGTATTACAGTTTTACTATGATGTATCTAGATGTGAGTTTTTCTTTATATTTACTGCTTGGAATTTGGTCATGCACTTTGAACCTAAAGAGGTCATGTCTTCAGTTTCTTTTCAGATACTATTTCTGTACCAATTCCTATATTGTAGTCCTTGGTCTATCCTCCATGTCTGTTAACTTTTTTAAAAACCTTACTGATTTGTTTTATTAAAATGTTCTCCCTCTTCATCTACATTTTGAATTATCTCAGTGCTATCTTCCAATTCATGAATTCTGTCTTCAGCTGTTATAATCTAGAGTTTGTCCTGTTACTTTTTTGATTCAGTGACTATAATATTTTATTTCCAATACTTCTTATTTGTTATTTATTGATTGCCTTTCATTGCTCCCCTTGTCTGACAGCTTTCCAATTATCTCCACAAAGTCCACCCCAAACAGATCTTTTATTTTTTTTATTTTTTAATTTTTATTTTCAGAGAGAGAGAGAGAGAGAGAGAGAGAGAGAGAGAAACATGTGTTGGGGAGGGGAAGAGAGAGAAGAGACAGAGGAGCCAAAGCAGGCTCTGTGCTGACAGCAGAGAGCCCAATTCAGGGCTTGAACTCACAAACCATGAGATCATGATCTGAGCTGAAGTCAGACACTTAACCAATTGAGCCAACCAGGTGCTCCCCAAACCATCTTTTAATGATATCTCAGAGCTCCTGTACCATGTGCTATTGCAAAAACATAGATTCAGTCATGAGGCAGGGGGCAACCTGGCTAAGTTCTTACTTGGGAGATTCTGTGTTCTCCAACCTCCATCACTTTATAATCCAGTGGTTTCAACTAGGGCTGATTTTCCCACAGGGGATATTTGGCAATGTCTGGAGTAGTTGTCATTGTCACAACAAAAGATGGGTGTTTGCTATTAGCAGCATCTGGTGGGTAAAGGCCAGGGATGTTGCTAAACATCCTACTGTTAGAGAACAACCCTATTACAAAGAATTATCTGGTACACAGTGTTATTAGCATTAGGGTGAGAAACGTTGGCACAGCCCCACGCAGTGGTCAGCACTTTTAGTCCCTTCCACGAAGGAGCCACAGCCTAGCTCCAGGCTAGCTCCACAGCCTAGCTAGCTAGGCTAGCCACTGAAGCAGCAGTGAATGTGGCCCAGTGAACACTATTAATCTTTTTTACCCCCAGAGGTGGACCTCCTAACCGTCCTTGTTGACTTCCAGACCCAGAGTCACCAAGCCCAAGGACTCCACCCCATTCATGTTGCACTTCTTGTCCACAGAATTATCTTATTTCTGAGCCTGGCCTTTTAAATCTTTTTGGTTTTCTACTTTAATATTTTATCTCTCATTACTATGGATTTGGAGCAGAGATATTGGGTCAAAGCATGAATCCACTCAGCCACCTTGACCCAAGCCAACTTCCTAATGGGGTAAGTCTACCTCAATCAACGAGTGTTTTTTTTTTGGGGGGGGGAGGGCTTTTCACATTTATTTGTTTGTTTGTTTGTTTGTTTTTGAATAAAGATATTAGATATATGAATATGCTCTAACACAACTCCTGATACGAGATAATACCTCTCAGATAGAATCTTCTCAGTTACTTTTTAGCAGCTAAAATAGGCCTTTCAACAGATCTCCATCTAAAAAGCTTACAGCTGGCAGGTAAAAAAGATACCCCTGGGGTGCCTGGGTGGCTCAGTCTTCAAGCATCAGACATCTTGGGTTAGGTTGGTCAGGTTCCACACTGACAGTGCAAAGCCTGCTTGGGACTCTCTCTGTGTCCCTCTCTCTCTGTTCCTCCCCCCACTTCGGCTTCCTCTCTGTCTCTCTGTCTCTCTGTCTCTCTGTCTCTCTCTCTCTCTCTCTCTCTCTTAAAATAAATGAATAAACTTAGGAGGGAAAAAAAAGGTACCCCTGATGAATGCCTGCACCTTTCACAGGAGCTTCTCCTACATTTATAAGATGCATGGGTTTTAGGGTGGAGATTTTTGAGGACTGCATTTCAAGAAACAGATTCCTCCCCGTGACATATGTTCCTGCTTCCTGTGTCTTGTTGATCCCGTGAGAACTGCTGTATGGAAAGGAGACAACTATGAAATGCCCATGGCAGGGGTCTACATCTCAGACGAGATTGTAGGAGCAGAGTGTGCAGAGGATTGATGACTTTATCACTATATAGTGACCTCCTCTGCCTCTTTTCACAGCAGACCCTAAGGTTTTCTGACACTGGACATTGTCATCCAACTCCCCCACTGGGGTCTGAGTGGGTCTGAGTGATTTAGGGGCAAGACCAGGGCTCAGGTACATGCCGCATTCCACACAGCTTCTGATTCAGATGCCGCACATCCCCTACAGCGTCTCCCCTCTAAGGAACGTCCAGCCCAGGCAGCGGTGCGTTTCCTAGAGATGTACAACGTCTACCCCCAGAACAGTATTTATCATGGGTCTGCTTCTCACTCTCTCTGGACACATTCAATTGCCTTCATGGGACACTTGGCCCAACTGACTTCTCTCTCTGAGGAAACTGAGTTTGAGTCATTAAGACATGGTCATTGCCCTGTGGGAAATCTAACCTTCTAGAAGGTCATGTGGAATTGGGAGCTGAAGACATCATGTTGGGTTCACAAAGATAAGGCCACGTGTACACAGGGCCAAATGTACGAGAGCACCCAACTGAGGGGCAAGTGAGCACCGAACCCAGCTTGCCACGCTGTGTGCCCGGGAAGGGGCACTTTCTCCTAATTTGCACAAAGTTGTCACATTGGCTAGCAGTGGCTCTTCTGTGCAAGTGGATGAGTGTGGACAGACACATGTGTTCTGCAAAGATAAGAATGAAGGAAATGAGCATCAGTGATGAGAGATATGTAGCCTCAGGGAGAAGGCAAGAGGGAGCCATTGCCTGGGCCCTGAAAGTACCAAGTGCTTTGTTCCAGTGTCTATAACAACCAGCTCTACTTCCTGCCCTTGGCTTGCAGGAGATGTCCTAGTGTCTTTCTGAGAAATCCCCTTAATTATCTTTAATGAGTGGACTTCTGTCTCTTGCAATTAAAAATATCCTGTTGTAAATATATATATACACATATACACACACACATACACACACACACACGTGTGTGTGTGTGTATGTGTGTGTGTGTGTGTGTATGTGTGTGTGTATACATATACACTGTTGTGACTAAGCTGCAGGAGGGCAGGGGCTGTATCCCATTCACTACTGCATGCTCAGAGCCTAGCACAGTGTTCTCACATAATAGTTGCTCAATAAAGATTTGCCAAATAATGAAACTATATATATGTGAGTTTATCTAAGTTTATTTGTCTATTTATTCTTAAGTAATCTCTACACCCACCGTGGGGCTTGAACTCACAACCCCGAGATCAGGAATCACATGCTCTTCCAACTGAGCCAGCCAGGCGCCCTAAAGTTTGCCAAATAAATGCCTGGATGAGAAAGTAGTGACATGAGTGGTTTAAGAAAGTGGCAGCATTTGAGACTCCTCACCAAGTGCACCTGGAACAACAGAAGGATGAAGGTTTCTTCAGGGAAGTTAAATCAGTAACATTTTTCACCCGAAGCCACTGCCAAAATTTCAAGAGTCTAAAGAAAACACAGTGTGAGCCCCAATATTCAGAGGGCTATGATGCCCACTTAGCAAAAAGAAAATTTACCTTTGTGGTGAAATAAAACTCCTGAAAATGTTTTGCAATTTAAAAGCTCAATACCTAAATTGAAAAAAATTTTAATCCTTTCTGGAATCACAGATATTACAGTTGATATGCTCTACAAAAGATCGGCCTATCTAGCACTATTGTTTGAGGCAGGAGCTCAGGGGCGCCTGGGTGGCTCAGTCCGTTAAGCCTCCGAATTTGGCTCAGGTCATGATCTTGAGATTCGTGTGTTTGAGCCCTGCGTCGGGTTCTGTGCTGACAGCTCAGAGCCTAGAGCCTGCTCCAGATTGTGTTTCCTCTCTCTTTGCCCCTCCCCCACATGCTCTCTCAAGCTCTCTCTCTCTCTCTCTCAAAAATAAACATTAAAAAAATGAAGCAGCAGCTCAGAGAGGTTCAATAGCTTGCACAAGGTCACACAGCAAACGTAGGGGAAGACAGCCTAGATCTCATGTCTTTGCCCTCTTCAGGCAGTGTTTCTAGTATACCAAACTGTCCTTGGCAAAGGAGGTTCTCTTCTCATTTCTCTGCTACTACAATTAAAAAGATACCTCTTATGCTACCCATTGAAACAGTTCCCATTTACTACTTTTGGTTCTTTTAACCCCGGTCAAATGGTTAGAGTAATGACTGCATTTATGCATTTATAAATTGAGCGCACATTTAAGAAACAACAACCCATCAAATATGTCAGCTTCATTGCAGCTAAAGTTTTAAATGATCAGGTTACCAAAAAAAAAAAAAGTGCAATTTTCTGCTGTATTATTGCCTGTGAAATATTACAAGTGCAAAATGTAATTACCTTAATGCTATTTTTGATATCATATCAGCAAATTATGCTGAGTCCCCACTGTGACACTTCTATCAGGGTAAGCATTATCCTGTTGTGAGTGTCGATCCCTGGGGAAAATGAAGTCGCTCAAACGGTTTGGATGCTTCAGCAATTAGCCACCCCGAGACTGCCTCGAAGGGCTGATTCTGAGCCACTTATGGAATGTTTAACCTGTAAACATCTAGGATATTTACCTCCTGTTTGTTTTTTTCCCAATGAAGCCCCAGAGAATCTTCTTTATGCAAGCAAAGGATTATTAAATGTAATAATAACTTTTCTCCCTCTATTTTCCTTCCTAATCAACAGCAAATCCCCTCTGCTATTAAAATGCACACCACGAAAACTGGAAAAAAGAGGTAATAAGTATATATCATGCTGAAGACTAATACCAAATGCCACGAGGAGAAAAAACACACACAATGTGATGTGTTGGAGGGTTAGCTATCTTCACGTTGAGCAAACAAAAATAATAACTTCCAGCAACCTCTGGAGGCCAGTGATTTGTTTTCTGAGCTTCAGAAGCTTTATCAGGAGATTAGAAAGGATACAAAACACACAAACACTCTTAAGCTTTGCAGAATAGCTTCATTTACTTTGGGTGTGAATACAGTGTGCTCAAGTCAGATCCGACTTACAGTGAAAACAAACAAACAAACAAACAAACAAACAAACTAGGCAAAAATGACCCTGGGCACACCTAAGGTACCAATATCATGCAGACTTGCAAACAATTCCTCTACCAGAGTGAAAGACTCTATCCTGATCTCACTCTTTTGGAGCTCTGTTAAAAATTAAACTGGAGAGAACTTGTGATATAAATGCAATAGTAAGTTGTCAATATAATTCAGACTTGTGATCGAATTTGGTACAAATTGAGGTTTTGAGGCTGGAGAGTATTCGTAAAGAACTATTTTCTCTGCAGGATAAAACCAACCTCTCAGAAAAGGAACGGTTGCCTCCAACTTGGCAGTCTTTTCAGGCTTAGCTGCAAAGATGAAAATATTAAGGTCAGTTACTAGATCCTGAGCATCTCTGCATTTTCAGTGTCTATTTTAGGTCGAAAATCACCCCTTAGGCTGCCATTCCATCTGGAAAATGTAATTAATAAATCATCAGCTCTCAGCTCTGCACACTGCCTTGTAAAGTGAAAGAAAGCACCAGGAAAGAGAAAGAAAGACGAAGATCTATTTCTTATGTATCAGCCCCTAATGCTGCCCTGCACGCTTTTCTTAAGTATCCCTGGGTCTCCGGGAAAACAAGTGCTTGGATTTACGTGGACAAACTTGGCCTTCTCCTCCAAACACACAGAACTGTCCCTGCCTTTTCTAAACACCTGATCTCCAAGCCTGGGTCTATCACCCATCTCAACCACAGGGCTGGAAAAGGGAGGGAGAGACTGAACTACCTCTCTAGTGGGGCTCCAGGGCTCGACCAAATGCCCCTCCTGTGATGACAGCCTCAAGAAAGCCCAGAGGGAAGGAGGAGACCTGGTTGGGAAGCTCCAGGAGCACCCTTAAATCAGAATTAGATTGAATAGGTTCAAACCCAGGCTCTACACAGCTATGTGAACTTGGGAAAGTGACTTCACCTTTCCAAACCTCAGTCCCACTCCAGAGTAAGCACCTGACTATTAACTGTTATTACTGTGATTTAATGAACTTATTTAGAAAAGAAGCAATAGCATCTCACCCTAAGGAAACACCTCCTGGTGGATTCTGATTCAGCAAGAAAAATCATCTCAGGAGGCTTGGTGGAAGCTGTTCAGCAAAGCAAGCAAGTATTTTTATTTACATTTTTAAGAGGAAACTGATGTACAGAGATGTAAATGGCCAGGCCAAGGTCAAAGTGGTAGTTCAGGCCCCTGGTTTAAAGTCTGCCCAAGACCTCAGGGTTCCACCCCCACAAGGGCTTCACTCTTTTCATCTAATCTGAATGTATCTCTTGTCACTCTTAGGCCAGAATGGCTGTTCTAATATTACTACATTAAGCCTGAAGGCTTACCTTTTTTTCTTGGTCCTTTTTAGCTGCGAATTTATAATATTTACTTGCTCTGCATGCAGTCATGATTACTGTCTGAATTTGACCATTGTGGGGTGTGTGTGTGTGTGTGTGTGTGTGTGTGTGTGTGTGTTTATACAATCACAACCCTCCACAGCTAACTGGAGTGTGATCTTATTTGGCTTCTGGGTTTCTGTACCTCCCTGCTTTAGAGCGCCAGGTATTTGGGACTAAATCCAGCCTGAAATGTTATGTGCTCTGTTTAGTGCTTTTATGATGATTCTCTTATTATCTGCATGGGCTTCAGTACTAATTGTACATCACAATGGGTGGAAGCAGGCTGCCTGCAAGCAAAACAGGGGTGAGGGGTTGGAACAAACTGCTATTCCATAGAATCCAGGCAAGAAAGGGCCAAAGAAAGAGCTGTCAAAAGGAAAAGAGAAAAGGGGACAACTTGACTTTGCAGTTCTCTGAAAACAGGGCCTTGTGATGCCCCAAGGGTTAAATTAACTCAGGGCATTTAGCAAAGTGTTCTACCAAGAAAATATCTAGAAGATTAAAATAAATGTTATTCCTAAAATCCTAGGAGGGTGTCCAAAATAAACCTGAATCTGCAAACTCTAGAATCCATATGGTTACATTCAAGGGATGTTTGAAAAGGGAAATACAACATTTAAATTATTAAAATAGTCCAAAGACTTTGATGATAGTTGGCATACTAATTTAAGTATGAAGATTAAAATAGTCAAAAAATAAATTCCCAACCCTGAGTTTGAAAAGAAATTTTAAAAATCATCCTTCTGGTATTTATGCTACTAAAAGAACTCACAGGAACATAAGATTATGCTTCCCCTCTACAAAAATATTTCCAACAGCTTAGAAATCACAATGGGCCCCCAAATCATGATCTCTGGTGAAAGACTCCATTTACGTTACATGTAGTTTGCAAGTTATTTTAAAAGACCACATATGGCACTATAATGCATCTACAGAAGTTTGATAAATTGCATATAGAAACCAAATTATGTGGCAGTTCCTGGCATTTTTATTAGCTTAAAAGTGATTTTAGCATTGACATTTTGCACAGTGTAATGAAACACAAATTATAATTAGCAAACATCTTGGTGTTCATTCTCAAATTTATCTTTTGCAATTCCCAGTTTTCTGACAACAGCTCAGCCACTGGAGATGAGAAGGACAACCATTACCAGCCTTAAAATTTTTTTTTCAACATTTATTTATTTTTGGGACAGAGAGAGACAGAGCATGAACAGGGGAGGGGCAGAGAGAGAGGGAGACACAGAATCAGAAACAGGCTCCAGGCTCTGAGCCATCAGCCCAGAGCCTGACGCGGGGCTCGAACTCATGGACTGCGAGATCGTGACCTGGCTGAAGTCGGACGCTTAACCGACTGCGCCACCCAGGCGCCCCGTACCAGCCTTAAACTGAACTTCCCCATCAGTCTCTAGGATTTCAGCTCCTTCCACATTTCATATGGAGCTGGTTGGGACCATTTTAGCCTAAGCTTCAGGCCTCTTCACTCCCTGGCGACCCTTTCAAGGCCCTGGATTTAATTTTATGTTTGTAGTTTTGCATTCTCTTTTGTAAACAGGTCTTCCCAAATATATATATTTCAAGCCCCATAAAAACTGCCCATTGGTAGAATGGATGAACCTTCTCTAAGCATCTCTGTTAAGTCACGGATCGCAAAATGCCAGCCCCTTCCGCAATCCCTTCCCAACCAGGCCGCACTTGCCTGATGTTATCGTGTCACATACAGACAACTGCAGAGCGGCTGATACCATAAATGACAGGGTCTGTGGGTGATTCTCTTGTACAATGTAGGCCAATTCTATTAGTAAAAGATGGTTTCTTTTGAGATTTTTCTTTTGTGAACAGAAGCTTGTTGTTGACTAGTCCCTGCTTTTCGTGTGCAATGAAAATTTACAGATATCTCTGGAGTGAACCTTAGCATTCCAAAGCCATGGTTTTGGCCAATTTTGAGCAAGCATAGTTCTTTTAAAATTTTCAGACTTGCAAAATGGTATATAGTTTGGCTTTTTGTCTAAACATTGGAAAATTTCCTAAAAGTTCCATTTCTAATTTTATTTTGATTTAAAATTTTAATTTATGTAAGCACAGCTCAATCCAAAATGTTTAGTAAGCTTCATAAAAATATCTAAAATATCTAATCTCTTTTTTACTTTATTCAAAATTTGCAGATTGCACAAAGTAGTTATGTCTCTAAACACTGTCTGGAGTCTTTTTAAATCACTATGTAACTGCATTGCACCTTAGAGCTTCTTATGTATATAGCAATAAGACAATGGGTGAGATCTAATTTTATTGATCACTTTCCTTTTTCCAGGTATTTGCTCGTATACAGCTAATGTAAGCCTCTGAGTAATTCTATGAGGTAAATGCCACTATCCTCTTTTTACAGTTGTGGAAACTGAGACTTGGGGAGGCAAAGTAACTAGTTCAAATCAAGTCATGTAACTAACTAGTAACTGAACAAGTGTGGAGTCCAATAAATTGCATTAACACGAGACAACTAAGTATTTGAATACACATAGAACCATTTTCATGGTACACATGAAGAGAGTCACTAAGAAGAGTGCAGAATTTGTCCCCAATTTGTAGTTCTCAAAAAATTAAAATGCACAATTTGACAATTCCACAACAAAGAAGGTGAGGGTTTAGGGAAGGTGAGAGCATCATCAAGGACCAATAAAGAGTGAAAAGTGAAGTCTCTCTATAGAGCAAACCTTTCCCAATTCTGGTCACACATTACTAGTGGGGTGGCAGGCAGAAATTGGGAAGAGTCATAGAAGATAATCCAAAATTTCCTTGAAAAAACAAATAAATGGGAGTCCTGAAAAATTCTTGGGCTGCTGAAAAAAACTGATGCAGGTTACCAAGTCTTGCATCCTGGAAAGTATGCTTGATGCTTGAAATTTCAGAAGGAAACAGACACTCCACAGCAACCAAGATCAGGAAGCAGGAGAGATCCTTCTTAGAGGCACTGGGCTTAGCACCAGAGCCTGTACTCCAAGGAGAAGAGAAGAGGTAATCGGGATGGAATCAAGACAGTATCTGTTTAGAAGTAAGTTAAGATGCTGAAGCTGTAAGTTGAAGATCAGGAAATAAGGTCATTTATTCCTCAAAGTAATGTCACTGAGATTTCTCCGTGGGATTCAGCGGACATGGAGGAGTGCCCACCCAGTTATAATGCTGGAGACTGACAGACTGAAATGGAAACGGCAGAGGCTGAAACACCAAATCAAGGAAGATGGACAGTCTTTGGCGAGAGAGGAATGGAACTTTAAAATGAATTTGGGGCAGAGGTTGATTTTAGGTCTTTTGGCATCGATAAAAAATGACAGCAGCACTCGATTTGATCTTGAGGATCAATGCCAATTCCTTATTAAACTGTCAATCTTTCTTAGTGTCAACCTTAAAGATTTTGATTCTGTGACTGTGCCAGTGAACCTGAAAGCTGCAAGTTTCAACAGACCTCCTTGAAAAGTAAACATCAGCCTCTCACCCAGAATTTCTGGAGCTTCTGGTGCCATTTGGTACTACTTTCACACTGATTTTCCTAATAAGCTACAACCAAACAACCAAACAGCTTACTTCATGAATAATTTGCAGAAAATGTCTAATCTTAAAACTACTTTTGAAATAATAGCTGGGGGGCGCCTGGGTGGTTCAGTCAGTTGAGCATCTGACTTCAGCTCAGGTCATGATCTCTCAGTTGACAAGTTCGAGCCCTGCGTCAAGCTCTGTGCTGACAGCTCAGAGCCTGGAGCCTGCTTTGGATTCCGTGTCTCCCTCTCTCTCTCTGCCCCTCCCCTGTTCATGCTCTGTCTCCCTCTGTCTCAAAAATAAATACAAACATTAAAAAATTTTTTTTGAATAATAGCTGGTACTAATTTCCCTGGGACCCCCAAACAACTAAAACCTATCACTCCCCAGCCCTACACCGTGGAAAATTGTGCAAATGGCCATGCTGGCAATTGGAAAAATTCTAAGACTTTGATAAATGTCAATAACTGTTCAAATATTTCTCCCTAAAGGATCATTCCTGTGTCATCAGCTCACTTGAGCTCTTTTGGGGCTGTGAAGAAGCCAGAAAAAGGATTCAAATCTGATTTCTCTTTTGGGGGTAGAATATAAGGAACTTAGCTTTGCAGCTCCCAGGAACATGTCGTGACTTGGGTCACTCATCTGTCTACACCGAACTTTAAAGTAGACTGATTCAGATAACCCAGGGAGTGAATCACTCACTTGC
Source organism: Felis catus (assembly GCF_018350175.1). Lineage (NCBI taxonomy): Eukaryota > Metazoa > Chordata > Mammalia > Carnivora > Felidae > Felis > Felis catus. Next base: position 86,354,396 of record NC_058377.1, read on the forward strand.
GCTCAACTACAATTCCAACCTTTATCAGCAGTCTATACCAAGTCATAGAATTCTGAATTTGGTCCTTCATCATCTTTATTTCAAATCTGGGCAAGGTAAGTGTTTTTACATGCAGGGTCTCCTTACTTCCATCCCAGTGAGGCAGTATTTCTCCAACAAGAACAAAAGATCAAGAATATTAAGGACAACATGGTCATCAGTGCAGATGTGTAAGTGTATATGTATATGTGTATGTGTATATGTAGGTATAGGTGTAGGTGTATAGAATATGTGTATGTGTATGTATATGTATACGTATATGTATATATAATGCATAAAAGCATTTGCTAGGTGCACTAAGTACTTTATCTGGAATCTTTGATTCCAGTGCCTGGCACTGTCCACACATGTCTGCCCATATAAGCCCATGGCCTTAACCACCCACTTGCCTTCTTTTAAAAATATATTACTTGAATGCCTGCTGTGCATCAAACATTGTGCCATGGCCAGGAGGTATAGTGATAAACTCTGCCTTTGAGAAGGACACAATCTGGTAGAGGGGACAAGACCATTAACAAATATATTAGCATATGATAATGCAAAAACTGAAGTAGATACAGGGTATAGAAAACATCCTTCTGTCCAGCAGGGGGGGAAGTGACTCTAGAAGTGACTCCCGGCATTGGGTCAATGGGTTTAGGCAAGTCCTGAAGATCATTCACTAAAGCAGCCTAGCAAGCACAAAGGGGAGGGGCATCTTTCTTCATCACTGGATCACTTTTTGGTTTCATTGGGGTAGTCCCACCAGGCATTACCTCAGAGATGTGCTGCTTGACAGGTAACTCCGATAAGCATCAGACCCAATTTTCTGGGGTTGTCCATGGAGCAAGCATCTTCACACACAGAGAGGCGGCCAGTCTCAGGCTTCTCCCTCTTATGTGGACATTTCACTCAGCTCCACCTCTGTGACCACCATGGCTCAACCTAACCCAGAGCAGGAGACCGAACTCAAGGGAGGCCAAAAGGCAGCATGTAGATCAGGCTTTGCTCAAGCACAGTAACACAGAGTAACCCACAGCCAGATGATCTGGATTAAGAGGTTTAGCTTTCTCTCATTGCCCACCGGGTCCCTTAAAACTCATTCCCACCTGCTTCTAATCTGCCTTTGTGTGGCAGAAGCCCCATTCCATATTCCTACTCCGGAAGTCTCGGGCATATCTAGAACCCTCTTTGTCTAAATCCAAAGAGATGGGCTCCCTTCTCTAGCTTTCAAGGTTTCTTTCTTTCCTGTCTGAGGCCTCCTCTTTCCTGGACTTCCACTCTAGGATGATCACCTGTCCTAAAAGGCAAAGAGATTTTGCCTTTTACTCTCAGGGATGTGACCTAACTCAGGATGTCACTACATCAGGTGGTCCAAGATCTACAGAAAAGCCACCAACAAAGTGGAAACACAGGATGCGAGAGTTTGCTGATGGCTGCTCTCAATGGCAGGTTTTAGTCATGATCCATCCACTTGAAAGCAACACAGAGAAGTTTCTCTGGCATACAAAGCAAATGAAATGTCTCTGAACTTGAGAGAAGCACTGTCCAATAGAAACATGGTGTGAGCCACATAGGTAACGTTAAATTTTCCACATTACCAGCCACGTTAATAAAAGTAAAAAGAGGGGCACCTTGGTGGCTCAGTAGGTGAAGTGTCCAACTCTTGGTTTTGGCTCAAGTCATGATCTCATGGTTTGTGAGTTCGAGCCCCACACTGGTCTCTATGCTAACAGCATAGAGCCTGCTTGGGATTCTCTCTCCTTCTCTCTGCCCCTCCCCAACTTGTGCACACTCTCTCTCTCAAAATAAATCAATAAATCAAACTTAAAAAATAAAAGTAAAAAGAAATGCATGAAATTAATTATTTTATTTAACCCAATATATCACATTATAGTTTCAACACATAATTAATACCAATAATCATGAGTGAGATACTTCAGTTTTTTTCATACTACATCTTCAAAGTCCCACGTACATTTAACATTTACAGCCCATCTCAATTCAAACTAGCCACATTCCTCAGTGGCCATTGGTGGCCACTGGCCACTGTATTGGGTGGTGTAGCTCCAGAGGCTTACAGTCTAGAGGAGCTGAAAGACACTCTTGCTCTCTCTATAACATAAAGTGATGTTCAGACTCAGTACCTGTCTCCTCCCTTACCCCAGGGATGGTGGCCCAAGACTTTCCAGGGTGAATTTCCTTATGATACCCTTTAACACTAACTACTCTGTGGACAGGCAATGAAACAGACCCAAAAGAGTGGAACATGGCCAGTGCACCCCAGACTGCCCATCCCCTGACAGTTATCACCCTGCCAGGGATTCCTGTGATGGCTACTTTTTAGAAGGGGTAAAAAGAGCCTGTTGATACTTCCACAGCTGAGCTATCCTACCTAGAAGCTTTCACAATTGCTGTCTTTGGCTACATTTCATTCCATGATCGATCTTTGACCAACTGATTTTAATGCATATGACACTTTGGATATTAATAAAGTCAGCGGTTAGGAACTCTTCAAGTTGCAAGTGACAGGAAAACTAACAGTGACAATTCAAGTGTCACTAAAAGTGACAATTCAAACTAACTCAAGCCAAAAATAGGCGAAGGGCACAAGTGCTTTATCAGTCCACCTAAGTAGGAGGCCCAGAGAGGGTAAGCTTCAGGTGAGGTGGCATCAATTTTGCCTAGGACCCAATTTCACCTAGGACCTGATTCACGGTCTCTCCAGTCTACATTCCTCCACAGTGACAAAATCTTCAAGCTTTACATAGTGGTCACCGGCAGCTCCAGAAAATCCCTTCAGGTCTCAAAGGGACTGAACAGCTGCCCACCTCACAACCAGCAGAAGAAAAACAGCCTCTTCACTGGCTCCCCACAAATCCTAGGAGTCACCCTCTTCCATTGGCCAGAACCAGGTCACATGTCCATGTCTGAATCAATAAATGCAAACGATCCCTGGATCCCTCAACTGTGCTTAGGCCAATCAGAGCCCATCCCAGGAGCTAGAGGAGGGGCTAATCCCTCCTGAGAAGAGAGAGGGGTGAAGTCCCCGAAGGAAAAATCAAGGTCCCTACATGTGAGAAGCTGAAGGTAGATAACGGAGAGGCCCTCCAACAAATATCTACCACAATCAACATGATGCGTCCAAGGTTGTTACTTTATTTTGCTTGACGGGTGGGGACTCAACCAGAGAATTGCTGAATTCTCTGGTAGCTTCAACTATGGCTCACTAAATTTCAGTCCTTCCAGAGAACTGTCACAACTACCGGATTTCTTTGGATGGAGAAAAATCTCTGTAGCACAAAGCTTTTAAAACAAGCCCCCATGTTGGATGGGTTTTTCCCAGAGTCCTCTATTGAAATCCTGACTATAATCCAGGGGTATTAAGACATAAATGCCTCATAAGAGTTAAAAACTACAGAAAGATCTTATGAACAAAGTTCAAGTGTTATCAGCTCGTACCCCAAGATTACACAAATAAGCCTGGTCAGGCATGAGGTTAGCAAATCTTTCAACAACTGTAAAAAGATTTAAGGAAGCCTGTGATGTCATATTTCTGTGACCGGCTCTTCAAACAATTTTTTCTCAAGCTCATAGCTTGCTGTGCTAGTTCCTTTTGGTGACAAGAAGGCAACATGCATATAAGGGAGGGAGGGGGAACTCCAGAAATAAGCAGCAAGGGATACACTTTGAAAAAGAATAATTCTTGGCACTAAAGTATCCTTTAGTATATTTCTGCTCCAGAGGGCTTTAAAAATATCACATTCATTTGAAAGATGGAACGCTCTTCCTAAGTTTATAATCTATAGCAATTACTGTAATTAATAATCAGTGACATCCATATGGGCAGGAACTGTGTCTGTTCTGTTCACCACCGTGTACCCAAGTCCTGGAACACAGTAGGCATTCAGTAAATATTCGATGCAGTGAAATCAGATTGAATTTATCTGGTAGAAGCCAACCTATTTTAATACACAGGCTTGGCCTGAAGATTATTTCACTATTCTAATGTAATTCCTCTAGGTGGTTGAGATTGAGGTGAGGCAGGGGGTGACGGTGGTCAGGGAGTGGTAACAAGCAGAATGCGTAAGGTGACCTAAAAGCAATCATTCCAACAATTCAACCTCAGATTGCTTGATGTGGGGACCCAGAGACGGAGATAATACAAGTTCATGGATGCTCAGGGCGAGAGGAGCACCCGTGTAGTGATAACATAATGTCATATATAACAGAAGGAAATGTAAAGTGTTATCGGCACAAAGACGAAGGGGCAACTAATTTTCCCTAGCAGGATCAGGGAGGATTACAAGAAAGAATTTTGGCTTACAACTATTCTTACCTGTAGGCTCCACAAAGACAATATTTAAGGTCTCCAGGGACTGAGAGGAGTGGGAGTAGGAGGTGGGAAAATCACAGGTGCCATGTAATCCCTAGAGCCTTTAAAAGTGTCTTCACAGATGAACGAGTCCTCCCTTTGTTGCCCCACGAACCTTTGTATATGCACCCATCACAGGCCCACGGGGTCCCAATCAGCTAGAACAAAGCCCCAGCTTTGGGACAACCCGGTGTCCCAGGAACTGAAGAGTTTAGCAGGGACGGACAGAAAGTACTTGCTTTGAAAAGAGGCAGTGGGTTGTTTCTACCACGCTATCTTGTTTCTGGTGAAATTTAATAAACAGTGGTTCAGAAGAACGGACCACATCCTCTCCACTAGATAGATCTGTTTTTGCCACATGGTTTTCAGTATTCCTAATGAACTGTTAACAAGCTGTCAATTAAATGCACAAATTAGGAGAGATGACACGAGAGGTTTCTACAACAGAGCATGCTCCCCGGCTGCAAACTACAGACTCTTCCAGAAAGGCCAAGGCCCTTGCATTTGGACTTTCCAGTGAACATCTTTGACCTGGATGGTGGAAATGTTGCAATTAGGTTCCAGTTTGGGGTGGAGTGGGGGTTAAGACATGAACTGAAAGTAAAATTATTTTTTTTTCTCACTCCAAGCGCCAAAAATCCTCTTGGCTTATAGCAAATCAAACAGTTAATTCTCTCCTGCAACTTGTAAACCTGTTTTACTTAAATGGGTGCTGACAGAAGACTTTATTCTGTGTGACTTTTATTGTCATTTCTTTTCCAGCCAATTGGTTCTGTAGGCTCTCTGCTGTTTATCAGGCCCCTCTTCAGGGAAAGAACTCCACACAAAGGAAGAAAACTGCAGAAACACACATCAAACTTTAAATGTAATTATCCCCGTTCTCTGCCTGTCGCTCCTTCCCAAGAGAGTCTCCTCCAAGTACATCTTATTGTTGGAGCCCTAAATCTCCCCGGCCTGGTTTATTGCCCAAGATGGGATGTTAAGGGAATGGCTGAGAGCATCAACAGGAGTGCTGAGGAGACCGAGGGCAGCTTAGCACATCCTGGGGGGCAGAGTGAAGCTCTCTCACACAAAAGGACATGAAAGGGTTTCTGCAGACCCGAAAGAGAAAGGAAACAAAAATCAGAAGGGCTCCTTCGGTGAGAATTGTCGGAAGGGTTCCTCACGCAGAAATGGGATAACAAAAAGACCAGTTACTGGTTAACGCAGAGAAAAGAGCCTGGACACACTGGGGAGAGGGGCGGCATCTTGATACAGTGAATGAAACGGCCCTGACGACACATTTGTCAAAGGAGTCCGTGGGAGGAATTCTGGAAAGGAGGCTGCCAGGGTGGGGGACACATGGAGCTGACAGGAAATGACTGTTCCCACTTCATACCCCAAAGTCAATCATTTCCCCCAGAAAGAATGGGAGCCTCTGCTGGTTGGGCCCAAAGACTTGCAGGGCTGATTCCCCACCAGCCTACACCCTCAGGGACTTGGTTTCCCCACCCACTGAAGGACTGGAATGGTGCTGACAATCCCTAAATGAAAAAAGATGCCTGGGTGTGGGGGGGGGGGGGGGGGGGGGGAGGGCTGGCAGGACTCTTCTTCCCAGAGCAGAGAGGGGAGGTGGGGAGGAGGGCTTAAGCCCCAGGTGGCCCCAGGGACCTTCTTCCCTTCCTGTGGCACTGCTGTCTCCTGCTGCCCTGTCTTTTACATCCCAGGTTCCTCCCTCAGTCTGGTGATGATGAACCAGACTCACCCAATCTGCCCCCCCCAAGCACTGACCCTCTTCCAGTCTTATCTTACGCCCTTACCCTACCTTGCTATACAGCACAGGGGTCCTGAATTTGGAATCTGAAGACCCAGGTTCATGCCCTATCTCTGCCATTCACTGTGTGACCGTGAATACATTTCTTGGACTCTCTGACTTTTGCTTCCTTTTCTGAAAACAGATCACAGAGAAAAAAAGCTGTTATGAGAGTCAAATGACAAAATGGAAAATTCTGTAAACCAGAAGGCAACAAACTAGAAGTTTAAAAATTCTTCTCCCTCTCTTTTTTTCCCTTTTAGCAGTGGCACTCTCTGTTCCAAAAGGTGTCTTAAGTGGAGCTCCAATGTGTTAAAGAGAGGAAAGACAGAGCGTTCTGGAAGAAGCAGGGGCAGAGCCCCACACCCTCTGCCATTCCTTCTACATCTGTTCTCGACTTCATAGTTTGGAAACCACCTGCCTCCATTAACAGTCACCATTAGTAACTGCTAATCAGAAAGCATTCTGGAAATAAAATCCATGCTATTACAGGTAACATGAATGGAACATAGCCCACTATGGCCTTCAGGTACTTATTCGCACTGATGGTTTTCAGTCAGACCTACAGGGGGGCAGACTTGCACCTCCTTGAGTATCAACCTCTTATCACAGCAGCCTGGCATCACTCATGCTTCCCCATGATGACGCCTACTTCATTCACCACATCCCCCTGCTCTCTCCTGTCTTACACTCATGGCTATTTACCCTTTAAAAGAGGTATCTTCTGTCCATTTTGTGACTCACCCCTACACACATAGGTGCACACACACACACAAACACACACACACTTCACAGCTAGATAAAAGTACAAATTTCTTAAAACCAGTCCAGGAAGAATGAGCTGCAGATACATTAACAAGAATGCTTTGGAGTCCCCTAACGATCCTTACCACCAAGCAAGTTTCCAAAAGTGACTACAAATCATTGACCCCGGCTGACTAATGTGTCTGTAGTCAAGCATGGAGCCTGCTGGACAGAGGAGGGTCTGGCAGGTTTGGGCGTGTCAGCAGAGCTCCCCTGATCAGCCGCACTCAGGCCCAGCTTTAATTCAAATAAGCGTTCGTGCAGGACGCAGCACCACCTCCCCCCCCCCCCCCTGCACTCTGCCTCTTTCATTAAGCAATTCTTCCCCCAGATCTAAATGCTAACTGTCTGGCAGGCTGCAGAGCCGCATTCCCTACCCCCAGCCCCTGAGAGGCCCAGAGGGAAAGTCAGCAGGCACAATTACAGCTTTCACGTGTCTTTCTGGAGAGAAGGCTTAAGTGTTATTTTATATATTTTCTCTGCACCATGTCAGTGATTTTTCTCGGGAAGCACAGCCTCAGGCGTCCCCCCCACCACAATGAAAATTTCATAGAAAACTTATCCAGACTAAGAAAGGCAACATTTTTTTTTTCTCCTGAGAGCTATGTGGGCTGCTTTCTGCCCCATGCTACTGTTATAAACACAGAGTCACAGTAAACTCACGAAGACAGGGGAGGGGTGTAAAAATAGGAACATGGAAGAGAAGAGGGGAATTAGAGACATCAGGAGAGGGCTCCTCACTAATAGGAAAGAAGAATAACAGATTGCTTTCTTTACAAACGAGAGAATCAGGCCTGCAAGGGGTCTTGCCTGCTTCCATTCCCAAACCAACGCTCCAGCCCGCGGGCATTCGTGGCTTTCTTGTGCCCTCTAGTGGACAAAGGTGGTCACTTTTTTTTTTTTTTTTTTTCCTTGAGTGACAGCCAGAGTCTCTTATGCACTTGTCGGCCTTCTTATTACATCATGAATTTTGATAAGCCCATTAGCCAGCCAGGCAGCCAGGAGGAGGATGTCTTTCTCACTTGATGACTACACAATGAGGAGTAATATATTTTAATTTAAACACCATAAACCTATTGAGTGCTTAATTAACTTTAACCGTCTTTAGGGGAATGAAGCCAATTTGAGGGGGTCAAAAGGAGTTGTTTCAATATCAAACAGTTTTACATAGTCAATCCATTCATTCGGCCTACAGCTACTGATTAACACACAAAATTAACATGTTAGTAAAAATTCATATTCAGGCCTCTAGGGAAATTAAGATGCGCATGCACAGGGCATGATTAGCACAGCTATTGTTTTCTCCCAACAATATAATTTAATGGGTTTTTAGAATTACAGAAAGAGAGACTTGGTGCTGGTTTGAATTGATTATTTACCACAATGCTTTGAAATATAGAAAGGATAGAAAACATCTCAAGCCAAAAAGGGCCAGCGAACAGAAGCGGATGGGCTCAGAGTGAGTGTATCTTACTAAGGAGCTTGGCCAGGATGAACTGATGGAGAGGCAGGCTGGGCACCACAACCAGACACGAGCCCAGGGCCAACAAGAGGAGTGGAGAGAGGCTTTTTGGATGCATGAAAAAGCACAGTAAGAGCTGTCTTCCCAGGGAGGAGGAAATCATTTCATTTAAGATTTAATCACACTACACACCCAGCCTATCTCCCAGAGGTATCTGAGGTATGTACATTATTCAAACACACATGAAAAGAATAAATAAAAAAGAATGTAATTTTGTGTCTTTTAAAAAATAAGGAGTCAATGGGGGTACCTGGGTGGCTCAGTTGGTGAAGCCTCCGACTTTGGCTCAGGTCATGATCTCACAGCTCCTGAGTTCCAGCCCTGCATTGGACTCTGTGCTGACAGCTCAGAGCCTGGAGCATGCTTTGCATTCTGTCTCCCTCTCTATGCCCCACCCCCGCTCACACTCTCTCTCTCTCAAAGATAAATAAACATTTTTTAAAAATTAAAAAAAAATAAGGAGCCAATGAGAAAGAGAACAGAGAGCAACCGCGTAAGATCGTTAACCACATTCACAAAGCAGATTTAGTTCTGAGCTTCCTGGCAGCCAAGGAAAAAGTGCTAAGCGCACTGGGATATCTAGTTCTCATTATCTGATGTCCTGAAGACAACATACAAGTTTGTCTGGATCGACATATTTCCTTCCTCACCCTGAATTTGAGAGATTGATTTTGTAATTGCTTGCAGACAGGTCATCACATACGAGGGTTGTCAGTGTGTTTAGCAAAAGATACAAAAGTGTTCTTCACAATGTACTTCTTATGTTAATGCTCCATAATATGTAAGGACAAAATCTGAGATTGAAACTGGCAAAACCTTTTCTTTAGTAGAGTACTTAAATAATAGAGTGTAGGTATATGCTTTCTGGTGATCTTTCTAGAATCTCTGTTGTAACAATAGTAGCTTTAGGACCCAGACAAGCAGGAAACAAAAAAGGACTTTTTCTTCCCACACAACTTACAGGATCTCTATAAGAACCTTGATCGCCTTCAGTCTCTCCCCGTCTAAACCATCTCTACATGGCCAAGAAACAAATCCTTCTAAAACCTTTACCTTAGGGGTGCCTGGGTGGCTCAGTCGGTTGAGGGTCTGACTTTGGCTCAGGTCCTGATCTCGCAGTTTGTGGGTTCGAGCCCTGCATCAGGCTCTGTGCTGACAGCTCGGAGCACTACCTCACACAAATCCTCCAGCCAAGCAGGCTGGTCTTTCACCAAACCCTCACCATGCCTCCAAGCCCCTATTCACGCCAGTCTCCCATCCCACGCTGGATTGCCTTTACTCATCTTCAGATCCTTCTTCCTCCACCAAACCGTTCTCCACTCTCCTCAAAGACTAATTTTCTGCACAATAAATAGTCAAGGCCCTTTACTATCTGACCCCAATCCTGCTCCTGCCATTACCTTCTATGTATCCCAAGCTTCAGGCTATGAACGCCTGCTTCTCCCCAAACTCACTACCGACGTCTTTGCCCACATCATCCTCCTGCCTTGCTGTCCATCCCTGCTTTCAAGCTGGCACACCCTCCTTCGAGACACAGCTCACCTGAAACCTCTTCTGTGAGGTTCCCACCCGCCGGGCAGGTCGCCCTCTTCTGCCCTCGGTTCCCGAAGTGCACCACCCACACCTCTTCCACCCCCGGCACAGTTTACTGCAAATATTTAGGTCGGCTTCCGTCTCCCCTGCCACACTGGGAGCTCCTCGATGACAGGTTGAGTGTTTTAATGGCTTTTTCTTTCTTCTTCTTTTTTTCACCTCCTGTGGTAAACGGTGCCTGGCACTTATTAGGGTTAGTTGAGTTAAATCACTAGGTAATCCTCAACCACGTGCACACCCCACTAGACTCAAAGCTCCTGTATGACAGGGTTGCAGGGTTCTGCTTCTCTGGTCTCTCGGGCTGTTCCTCATGTCGTGGGAGAGCAGTCCTTCTCTCTGCTTGCTGTTGTAGAAAGACCTTCCACTGTCTGTCTGACTGACTGTGTATCTGTCTGCCTTCTTCTCTCCCTTATCTCTTTCTTCGCTCAGTAGCTTTTATTCACCAAAGAAGTCTGGCAAAGGGGACAGATATAAGGAGCCAGACAGGGAAAAACAGAATGGTTGAAAGGACCCAAGAGCACAGCCTCTTTCCACACCCAGCTGGCCTTCTTTCCCCACACTGGTTAAGGCCCGAGGCCAAAAGGTGTTTTAAAACCAGGTCCTTCAGCAAAGTGAGCAGACCACGGCAGTCAGGTCACTTTAACAGGCTGGGGCCAGGGTGACAGAGACAGGGACTGGGTTGGCTCCGGGACACGAGACAGGACTGAGACTGTGGTACAGAAGAGCTCGGGACCTGGGAACCACACGTGTGTCAGGACCGTGAGGGGAACGACGCCGTCCTGGGTATCTGCACTGACCGTCCTGAAGGCCACCCCTCAACACAAATGGGCAGAAACTTTCCGGGGGGGCAGTTTGGCCCACTCACTTCAGTCTTAACAATGTATGCATTCTTAGGACTCAATTTATTCAGGGATTTATGCCACATAAATAATCACAGATGTGTTCCAAGATTTAGCTATCTAGACATGCATGACAGTATTATTTAGTGAAAAGCTGGACACATGCTCAACAGATCAATTAGTTAATGAGATGATAGCATCCATTCCACGAAATACCAGCTAAGTGGCTTAATAGTTATCGACAGAAAAAAATATTCATCCAATTTTATTCAATCAAAACAGCATGGAATAAACATTTCTACAATATAATCCTGTTTTGCTTAAAAATATGTGTATGTTGGGGCACCTGGGTGGCTCAGTGGGTTGAGCGTCCAATTTCAGCTTAGGTCATGATCTCATGGTTCCTGAGTTCAAGCCCCACGTCGGGCTCTGTGCTGTCAGCTTGGAGCCCAGAGCCTGCTTCGGATTCTGTCTCCCTCTCTCTCTCTGCCCCTCCCCTGCTCACACTCTGTCTCTCTCTGTCTCTCAAAAGTGAACTCATGTTAAAAAAAAAAAGAAAAAAATAAAACTAAAAATATATGTATGTGGGTGAAAACAAAAATTTCTGGAAGGCTATTTACCAAGATGTTCACAGCAGTTATCACTATATAATAGAGTCACGGTGCCTTTTTGTTGTAAGTTTTTCACTCATCTGCAATTTAAAATTTTCTAACAATAAAATTGTGTTGCTTTTGTAAAAAGAAAAAGACAATAGGAGTTATATTTGTAATTATTTTTCAAAAGCTGATCATACAGCTTTACAGCTATTCCCACGCTTTATTACAAATACGATCCCCGGGTTTTATGAAAGAAACTATGATCTTACCTGGCTAAGAGTGATTGCTACCCAGCACCCATTCTTCCCTTCTTTGGTAAAATAACCCCAATGTTATCCTGGGTGACGATCACTCAGCTAAATGACTGCGTTTTCCAGCCTCCCTTGCAGATGCTGTGGCCCTGAGACTTAGTGTTGCCCAACGACAGGGATACAGAAGTGCTGTGTGGGGCTCCCAGGAAGACTCTTTGAGGAAGTGCGTTCCCCTAGAAATTCGGCCCACCTGTCGCTCCTGCCTTCCTCCTGCTTGCTGCCATGATGACTGAAGTTCCAACCGCTTTCCTAAATCCATTTTTACAGGGAAGAAAATTACATTTTTGGTTAAGCTCTGTTATTTTGGATTTTCTGCTCTACCTACCCACCCCCCCCCCCCGCTGCTCACAGTGGGTCAACAGCTACTGGGGGGGGATACAGGAGGAAAAGGACTTGAAATTTTAACTTGGGGTGGCAACGAAAGCCAGCAAATCCTTCAGAGCTGGGCTTTCATGTGTTATTATTTAAAATCATAAATGCTGACATTTATGCCACTGAGGGAGGAAATGCCATTATTTCCAGCAATAACAGCACGGAGCTGTGGCAAGTTGTTTCACTTAGAAGATGTTTAACACAGGTCTCGTAATTGTCACTTAATGGGTCAGGGAACCAAGAGAGACCTGCCTTTGTGTGTTAAGGCCTCCCTTCTGCGATCACAAACGTTTCCTTTTATGTTTAGGAAATGTAATTACAAGCCAGGATACCACCACAAAGCTTATTGCTTTTGCGGGGCTTTAGCCCTTTCAGTATTTTACAAATGCTACAGGCTCCAGAAGGCAAAGCTTAACTCCCAAGACCCTTTGGGGAACACTTAATCGTGCCCTTCGAGGGACTGGTCACCAAGTGTAACACTGATGTTGGACAAGGCTTCCAGGTGACTTTTTAACCACAGCCTTCCCCAAACTGAAGCCTTCAGGCACCTCTCTCTTGCCTTATTTATTCCTACTAATCTTTTAAGATTCGGATCTGGTGTTCCCTACCTCCAGGTAAAGCTCAGTAGGGGCTGGTCTCTGGCATGCCCATAATACCTACAGCTTACCTCTTATAATAGCCGCCACCTATTGAGTCCTTATTACACATGGGCGCTGTGCCAGTTGGTGCTTTGTGTGGGCCATGTCACGTAACCCTCCTAAGAGTCCTATGAGGTAGGTACACGTGCATTTTATAAATGAGGATAGGAGTCTCCGAGAAGCTAATAACCCACCCTAGGCCTTGCAGTATGATTCAAAGATTATGAGGTAATGATTCACCCACTTTATCTGGCCCCAGAGGCAAAGTCATACTGTCTCGTAAACCAGTGGCAGCCTCTCATTACACCATCCCCTGTACTTCCCATGCCCTGCAGTGCTCGGCATCCAGTAGGTACTCAATAAATGTCAGCTGAATGATTGGTCCACTGTCAGTCCATTCCTATCCAACTATACAGACTTAGGTTAAAAATCACTAGATGGAAATGCAAATTGGTCCCCAAGGCTGGAAGAAACAGCCTAAGAGAGACATGGTTAAACAGAAGTCTACATACAGGGAGTGTGACCTGTAGCTGATGGAAGCTCTTTCCAAGACGCATCTTCATATCGTCGAGGGATGAGTGGTTGGGAAGAGATCCATATTTCTTCCTCACGATTCTTCACAGAAACAAAACACAACCAACAGAAGTTGGAAAAAAAAAAAAAAAAAAAACGTAAGAAACAGCAACCTGGAAGCAGGCCCAGCCCTGTGCTCTGATTCCAGAAGACAATGGCTCCAAACTCAGAACAGGATTTAGAGGGCGTCCTTGAAGAGGCTCCAGAGACTCACAGTGGAGATGTGGCTGCTGAGCCCAGAAAGGGCCCAACCCATAAGGCTTTTCCTCAGCCTCACGATGAGGCCCGTCCACCGCAATCCCATGACGCCTAGTGCTAAACTCTCGGTTAGTGTTAAAGCTACATCCTACTGCGTCCTCATGTACCAGGCACATTTTCCTGCCCTGGGAAGGATGTGCAGAATCGGGCAGGAGAAGGCCTTTATTTCTCCTCAGGACACTCTTAGAAACCAGGAAGTGATGCATCAGGCAAAATTGAGAGATCAGGTCTGTTGCCACCCCTCCCCTGGAGCCCTGGAGAGCGTTTTCACGGGACCTTCTGACATCTCTCTCTGTCTCTGTCTCTGTCTCTCTCTCTCTCTCCCTCTCTCTGAGACCACCTCAGCAAGCCCATCCGTGCTTGTGGCTATAGTGCCCTCCAGTGGAGAGACTGGGCCCTGTGGGGCCAGGCACAGGAAATGGCTGCCATGACAGAGGGTGATGCCAAGTGAAAAGCATGGCTTCCAGCAGCAGCACCTGGCCTCCTGGCAACTCCCAGCCAGGCTTGGAGTTGTGCCTGAGTTTTTTTGTTTCAGATATTTGACAACTCCCCCCACCCCCACTTCATTCTTTTCCAAATAGGATCCTCCTGAAAGACCCCTCCTGTGGCTTTGTGAGGGGCCAGATAGCACCAGTCCTGAAGGGCTGCCCTCATTTTTCTACAGAAGCTATTTCTGACTCCTTAGTCAATGACAAGCTGAAATCTAGCCTTCTTGAAACTGCAATTTCGATTTGGGAAATGAAAATGAAATCCCTTTTCCTCTGGCAGACTACCAAGGCCGCTTTTGTTAAGGTAGTGCGTTTGGGGGCAGCTATCTGGCTCTGCCACAGACACCGGGCAGGATGGGCGTCGGTCTTAGCAGTGACCACTGGGAGACTTCAGCCTCCTGAGGAGGAACAGCAGACTGGTGACTTGGAGGCATATCCTACAACCAGGTAAGGTTTGGGCCACTCACCGTCTCCCCAGTATCCTTCCTGTGCATCCACCGTCACCAAGCCCTGTAAACTCCACATCCTCAACGGTGATTTTATAGTCTCTTCTCCATGCCCAGCACCAGAAAGCCAGCTGTCGACATCTGTCTGGTCTACTGTAACGACTCCTGTCTTTCTTCCATGCTGCACCCCTACACAGTGTGATAGTGTCTCCCCCACGCCATGACACTACAGTCTGGCCCACATGAGATCTTCCATCCTCGTTCTTACCTTTGACGATTCCTATCCCTGCCCGACTCTGGCTTTGTGCCCCGCCCCGCCAACACACACCTGTTTGTTGCTGCATCTGCTCTTCACACCCTAGTCTGATGTGTTCCTCAGTCTTCAAAATCCAGCTCAGCACCACTCACTCTGGGATGAAGACCGCCAAACTACACATTGCCCACTGCCTACTTCCTCCTTTGAGTTCTAGAACTCCTTCACTTCTTTTTTTGACTCCCCCAGGGGACTGTGAGCTCTTTTGAGTCCAGAGCCTGATGTGAATTCATCTTTGCATCTCTAGTGTTGATATAGCACCTCTTACGTAGGGACGCTCCGCTGCTCCTCTGTCACTGCAAACTCACCATGATGGAAACCAAACTCCTCATCTTCAGTTTCTCTATCTTTGCCTCGGACGGCTTATCAGTAACTAGGCTAGGTGGTCTCATCTCCACAGTCATGCATACCCATTTCCCCTTCCCATTTCTACTTCCACTGCCCTAAGGAGGACCTCATTATCCTGTACCTGAGCTATGGAAGTGACCTCCTAGGAGCTGATTCCCTTCCGAAAATACAAGGTGATTATGTCATTCTCCTGCTCAAGATCCTTCAGTGGCTCCCCTCTGCCCATAGAATAAAGTTCAAACTCCTTCACTTGCCATCTAAGATGCTCTGACTTAGTCCCAACTTACTTTTGTCATCTCTTCTCTGAGCATCTGTACCCAAGGACCATGCTCTCATTCCCAACAGAATTATCACTGTTCCCTTCAATCCAGATAAAATAGCCCCTTCTTTTCAGGCAAAACCAGTCCCTCCATTCAAAGTATTTCCACAACATGCAGTTTCCATGTTAACTGAGCACTCGTTTGTTCTACCTATTATCACATTGGGTTGCTTTCCTCACAGACTGGCCTGCTAGACTGCAAGCTCTCAGGGGCAAGAATCCTGCCCCATCCACCTCTAATCCTCTCTGTCTCCTTGAGCACAACAGATGGTCAGTGTATTTCCATTAACTACAAATGAAGCAAATGAAATCGAAGAAGTTACAAGTTGTGTTTAAATAGGTTCACACGGATTTGAAAAGCACCATGGTCAGGATCATGTTATGAAGCAGCTCTGGATGAGACAATGGCTCTTAAAAAGCTCACAGTATATTTGAGATGATACAGGAGACCATCCGGACACGAAAAGCCACAAAGGAAAAACAGTGGTCTTCAAGCATGCATGCATCCAAAATGAAGCGGAGATAGCACACAATTTATGAAACGCAGAGAGGTGTTTTCATGCCACTGCTCTGAATGATGCCTCTAGGATTTAAAATTCTATCAGCTTTAGGGGCACCTGGGTGGCGCAGTCGGTTAAGCGTCCGACTTCAGCCAGGTCACGATCTCACGGTCCGTGAGTTCGAGCCCCGCGTCAGGCTCTGGACTGAGGGCTCAGAACCTGGAGCCTGTTTCTGATTCTGTGTCTCCCTCTCTCTCTGCCCCTCCCCCGTTCATGCTCTGTCTCTCTCTGTCCCAAAAAAAAATAAACGTTGAAAAAAAAAAATTTAAAATTCTATCAGCTTTGTCTGGAGAAACAAAGAATCTCTGAAATGTCTTAATATTGTTGCACGTGACTATTAGATTGTGTAATCATGAACAGTCCTTAGAGGAAACTCTCCTGGGGCAGTGTATCCTAACAGTTAAGAGTCAGACCATCTGAGTTCAAATCCCAGCTCCACCACTTACTCATTGTTGGCATGGGGCAATGTCTTAACCTCCCTGCCTCATTCTTTTCCTCCTGTAAATGGAGAGCGTAATAAATACCTACCTCACTGGATCCTTAGGAGAACTAATTGAGCTAGAATATACAAAGTGCTTAGAACATAGTAAACCCTGTATCAACCCTGACTATTATTTTTAAATAGACCAACTTTCCAGACGGGGACAGAGCTAACAAGATTCAGCTAACAAGCATCTGTGTAACACCTAGTATTCAGGTACTCTTCTTTCCTTCCCATTGATTTTAGAAACTACTTTTTAATGGGAAGTTTGTTTTTTTTAAGTGGTTACCATTCACTAAGGGTTTAGTTTTTTCAGATAGTGGATCACTTAATCACACAGGAACACAGGACAGTAGCTAAGAGGCTGGACTCTATAGCCAGGGTGACAGAATCATCTGTGCGTATCTCCACTATGTGATTTAATCTTTCTGGTTCTCGGCTTCCTCGTTTACAAAAAGGTGAGAGTAACGGTATCTACCTCTTGCCATCCTCGTGAGGATTGATGAGCTGGAATGTGTAGCAGCCCTTGGGATTTTGTCAGTGCTCAGTAAACATAGCTATTCTTTTCCAATAAATAGGCACCAACCACAAGCCATGTGCCAGGTACTGTGCTAGTTGTTGGGGATCCAGCAGCAAAAAAAAGACAAAGTCCCCACCCTCTAGAGATGTAGGTACTATTATCACCATCATCAATCTTGAAATTGAGACTTAGGGCACATTCAAATCTGCCTGAAGTTACTGCCTTGAAAGTAAACAGGCTGTGGTTTCAACCCAGCCAGGGCTTAACGAGAGTACCATCCCCCTTCAACGTGGAGCACTCAGGGTCAGCATTCACTCTTTCATAACACTAGAGACCTTGCTCACTGTCTACAGAGTTAGAGTTGGGACTCTTTAGCCTGGATTCCAGGCATGCGGACCATGGTATCATCTTCAGACCCTTGTTTTGGGAAGCAGCCCAAGCTGATCTCCAAGAAAGGCAGAGCCACTAACTGGACCACAGGTGGCACCTGACCCAAAGGCAGTCCAGCTATAGGAAGACCATGGCCCATGATGTGGCCAGCACAAAAACTTTGCTCAGTAGGGTTAATGGTAACTAGTGAAGCCAATCAGACTCAGTCTTCCTCCAGGGTGTGAACAGAAAACTTCAGAGAAAAGCAAATCAATGGGAAAGAGGACGAGGAACTAGAAAACACCAAAAGAGATGCAGAGAGCACATGTGGCAGCATCTCGATTGTTGGCAGAGGACAGAGGTAAAGTCCTCAAGTTCAGGCACCGAGGAAGAGACCTCGGATACAGGACAACGATGACTCCATGGGATCCCTTACCCACCTATAGACTCCGCATCTTGACAAGAAGCCCCTATTTTCCAACAGAGCTCCTGAGACTCTGTTCCCTCTAGCTGTGTGCAGCCATCCAAGACTCTCCTACCCCAACTTCCCCGAATTCTTTCTCTTCTACTTTTGCTTCACACATAACACTCCTGGGACCCAAGCAGACCATGGGCACTCCTGCTAACAGGCTTCCATACCCTATACCCACATCATACTTCAAGGCCCAGCCACACTCACCATCTGCCTGACGCCACCCTCAGCAGGGCCTGCTCGTACCTGGGACCTCTCTGATCTCCAGTTTCCTCCTCTGCCCATGAACACAAGTCTCTGCCTCCCCGGCATGACTCCAATCACGCTGTGGGTCTAGTGCCTTCTAGTACGTTGCCTTGTGCACAGCACAGTAAAACCCAATAAATGTTTGCCGGTTGACCGGTAATTCTAATGCAACATACCACAGGGGCTAGAGAAGCAGGCCACAGCCTTCAGCCCTAGGGGGTTATTTGCCCTCCCCTCCCCCATCCAGAGAACATTTGGCAATATCTGGAGACATTTTTCGTTGTCACAACCGTGGGGATGTGCTAATGGCATTAGAAGGTATAGGCTGGGGATGTGCCCAATGTCCCACAATGCACAAGACTACAACCTCTCTACGATGAAAAATTATCATGCTTAAAATGTCAGTAGAGCTGACATTAAGAGACTCTGGACTAAAGCCATGAGAAAATTAAAGAGAAACAAGATTTGGGAAATACACTTAAAATAATAACACATTGTTAGAAATAGACTGTTTGGCTAGACTGTATTCCTCTGAGTTGTGTTTATGATTTTAGATAAATTACAGTAAAATCCTGTGATCCCAAGCCTCATGATAATGCTAATTTGGATATAAGGCAACTGACAACTAGCAGCAAATTCACCCCAGCAACGCCATGCTCCTCTCAACACGCAATAACGTGACCCTACATCTTATGGGGTGGAGTTCTTGGACCCCACCAATAGCACTACGGCGGGGTTAGATTACAGTTCCACGGTGCTGGCAGAGTTCATGAGCAAGCTACTGCCATTCTGGCTGGTGTGACCATTTTTTATCCAGTCTGTGGGCTTCAGTAGGATTGGTCCTATTTGCCCTTTTTTTAGTTGAACAGCATTTCTCCCTTTGTGTCAGTCACACACATGGCTTTGGAGAAGAACAAAGCCAGACTCCACCCTCAGTTTTGCCAGTGGCCTTTGCCTGCACGCTCCCAAAAGGCAGGACTGGGCCTGTGCCATCAGCCACTGCACACTCAGTGCCTGAAGAGTAAGGGTGGTTGGGAAACATCTCTGGAATGAATGAAAGCACTCATTCTCTGTCTCACCTCTTCCAAACTCATTTTCTTCGCCTATAACATAGAGAAAATAGCACCTAGGACAGCAGTTGTTACAAGAATTAAATTAAGTGAGACCATGTATATCAAGCTCCTGGAACAGAGTTGGACACACAGTTCGCTTAACGGCTCTTATCCCTCCATCTGAAAACCAGTAAAAATCTGCCAGCTCTCTCAGAATCCTGCTAGGCACCACGAGCTCCTCCCCAAACTCTCTGTTCTTCAAAGAAGCACCATCAGGCCAGAGGAAGCTCTAAAGCACCGAGAATGGAATAGGTTTATTTCTCTGAAACTAATTAAAAATCAAAAGTTCTGCCATGATTTCCAAGCCAGATTTATCCTCACATGTGGGCTTCGCATTTTAAATTTTAATTTGATTATGCACATCTCAGACTAGCAACAGGAATGGATGAGGGCCAGGGTCCTGTCTTTTTATATTTCCTCAGCATTACCTACCTACCTGCAGGCGCCTAATAAACAGTAAATGAACAAAGGGAAGAGCCACAACGTCAGGTTCTAGCTCCCAGATTTCCTAAGGGCAAGGACTAGTTATACAAACGTGAAAGCTTATCTACTTGTACTCTGCGTCACAATTCGACACAAAGCCATCAGGATGAAAGAGTTTAATTGTAACATCAGCTCCTGAGATAAAACCTCGCAGACCCCATGGTTGCTGAGAGAATTTTCATGAGGCAGTATCCATGAGTACACGCAGACCGGGAGAGCTGCGTGGAAGAGCAGAGCAGACAAGAGGGCTGGCTCCAGACCAAGCTGGGTTCAGTCCCTGGCTCCACCACTTTCTTTTTCCTTTGTTTAATTTTTTTTTAATGTTTATTTACTTTTGAGAGAGACAGACAGACAGAGTGTGATCAGGGAAAGGCAGAAAGAGGGAGACACAGAATCCGAAGCCGGCTCCAGGCTCTGAGTTCTCCACACAGAGCCCGATGTGGGACTCCAACTCACAAACCGTGAGATCATGGCCTGAGCCGAAGTCGGATGCTTAACCAACTGAGCCACCCGGGTGCCCTTCTACCACTTTCCACCTGCAACTTCAAGTCTGCATTTTCTCATCTGTGGAAGAGGAATAACATACCTGCTGCTATGGGCTGAATTGTGTCCCTGCCCCCACCCAAATTCATATGTTGACATCCTAATGTCCAGTATCTCAGACTGTAACCTTACCCAGAGAAAGGCTGTTTAATTTAGTTAAATGAGGTCATTAGGGTGGGCTCCACTCCAATATGACTGATATACTTACATGAGGGGGAAATTTGGAGCCAGACAGGCACACCGGGAGAATGTCATGTGAAGATAAAGCCAGAGATTGGGGTGATGCTTCTACAAGCCAAGGAATACCAGAGATTGCTAGAAAACCACCAACAGCTGGGGCAGAGGCATAAACAGATTACCCCTCACTTCAGAGACTTCAGATGGAGCCAACCCTGCCAAAGCCTTGATCTCAGACCTCTAGCCTCCAGAAATGTGACACAATAAATTTCTGTCATTTAGACCACTCAGTGTTATGAGTGTTGTTATGACAGCAAACTGATAGAGAGCCTTGCAGTGCAAAGCCAGTAGCTGTTGTCGGTATTGCTCATTAGAGTATCACAAGTTGAACATAATAACATAGAGAGCAGATACACGTGTATGTTGAACACAGGAGAAAACATATTGTCTGAATATAAGGCAACTCCCTAAATGCCAATCTCCCATTTTTCTGATGAGAAAACCAGGGGGAATATACATGAAAGATGTATATTCAGGGATCTTTCAGGGATATACATGAAAGAGCCAAATGTCTACTTACAATATTTAATTTAACTTACTTACACTATCCACACGTAAAATCTCATGTATAAGAAAGCCATACACTGATTTAGAAATGCGTTTTCCAGTTTCATATTCCGTGAAATACTTTTATTCTAACATCAGTCTTCATCATCCTTAGAACTTTTTTTTTAGTTGTTTCCAAGAGAACTTCATCTAAGTTGTGTGAGATGCCGCACTTTTGAATCTGTATATGATGCTAAACATGAAATTTTTATCCTCAACCACAAGTACGATTTCCATTTATTTGTACTTTTACAAATATTCATGACCTTCCCTGTGTAACCACAGTGCTTTGCAGCATGATTTCTAAAAGGTGCATTTAAGACAAATTCTAACAGTTGCCATTGTGAAGTCATGCCCAAAGGAATAATTCCTAAATCAGTGCTGGGAACCTCTATAAGCATTGAAAAGTAACCTTGAGGGGCGCCTGGGTGGCGCAGTCGATTAAGCCTCCGACTTCAGCCAGGTCACGATCTCGCGGTCCGTGAGTTCGAGCCCCGCGTCAGGCTCTGGGCTGATGGCTCGGAGCCTGGAGCCTGTTTCCGATTCTGTGTCTCCCTCTCTCTCTGCCCCTCCCCCGTTCATGCTCTGTCTCTCTCTGTCCCAAAAATAAATAAAAAATGTTGAAAAAAATTTTAAAAAAAAAAGAAAAGTAACCTTGATTTGGTCATTTCAGGGTAATGTGGTGTTTCAAAATAAAACAATGGAAAGAGAATCCCGTAACATGAGAGAACTTGCAAGACTTAATAAGGCAACTTCTTCTTTCCTGAGGGGCAATTCTTGGGGGGAAATCCATTACTTCAGTTCAGACTATAAGCAGCTTATGCACAGTTGGCATTCTCAATCCTGATGCTTCTTCTTATGTCCCACTGATTCTCATCCTTCAAGGCCAAGTTCAAATGTCCCTTCCTCTCCCCCACAGAGCTGGAATGAGTCTCTCATCACTTCATTCCCCACTGCACACCACTGCCTACTCCCCATAGTTTTCTTCTGTCCTGAAACTGAGCTCTGGTCTTAACCACGCATACACAGCACCTTGCTTTGCAAATAAAAGGTCCCTTTTCCTTTAATAACTGAGAGAAAATAACCTAGTTTTTTTTTCTGATTAGAAAAGTAGTACATATTTATTGTAAAAAAATTCAAATTCTATAGAGATATTTTGAAAATAAAGTACATCTTCTAAAACTCCCCTACTGTTTTTGTATATACTTGCAGAATTTTTGCTCTGTATACACACACACACATGCTGATACATGGGCATATACATACATACAATACATATACACATACACAGACACAATTAAAAAATTTTTTTTACATTTATTCATTTTTGAGAGACAGAGAGAGACAGAGCATGAGCAGGGGAGGGGCAGAGAGAGAGGGAGACACAAAATCCAAAGCAGGCTCCAGGCTCTGAGCTGTCAGCACAGAGCCCAACGCGGAGCTCACAAACCGCGAGATCATGACCTGAGCTGAAGTCGGACGCTTAAGTGACTGAGCCGCTCAGGCACCCCGACATAGACACATTTTAAACAGATGAGGAGTGATCCGTATCGTGTTGTTTTGTAACCTGCTCTGATCGCTTAATAAATTATGCAATCTTCCTATGTAAAGAAATATAGATTTATATTATAATTTGTAATGGCAGCATAGTATTAGGATATCAAAATTTATTTAATCATTCCCCTACGGATGGTTCTTTCAGTTGTTTCGCATTTTTTAATAATCACAATGAAAAGCTTTGAAATTACAGCTTGGAAAAATGATCATTTCCTTAGGATAAATTCTGAAAAGTAGTATGCTAGTTCAAAAGGTATACTTAATGTCAGTTTAAACTACTCCCAATAACAGTGCAAAAGAGTATCTGTTTCCCCAGGTCCTCACCAACATTAGCATTACCATTGTTTTAAACAAAATGAAAGGACAAAAAAAAATAACACTTTATTGTTTTAATGCCCATTTTTATTGCTAGTGATTTTTGGCATCTTTTTGGTTAATCCAATTATACAATTGTTTATTTTGCAATTATTTGTGTTGTATTAAATATATTTGAGCACAATGCACAATGCAATATTGTATAGTGTGATTATTCTATAGAATAGAATATTTTATAATATTTATTATATTATATATTTGTATAGTTATATTATTATTTATAAGAGTTATTATTCTATAGAATGCTTCTATAGAAGTAGTAAGCTCTTAATAAATATTTACATAATAAAAATAGCTGAAACTGATTATGTACAAGGCACTGTTCAGAGCACATGTCAGCGTGGCCCCACCTCCTCTAGGCTATTCAGGTACATTCACCATTGATCGGGTGAAAGTTGTCATATAGTTTGAAGAGGAATCTATATTAGTATGTTTGAAATATGCTTGTATTTTTCTTTTTGATCAGAAGTTCTTTATATATTATGGATGCTAATTCTTTATTACATATGTTGCAAATAGCTTTTCCTGTTTGTTGCTTGACTTTTTATTTAGTATGTGCTACCTATTACTATATAAAAGTTTTCAATTTGGTTTATTGCCCCCTAACAAAACTTATTGCCCCCTAACAAAAGTAGTGGCTGGTTCACAAGGTCCCTCCAGACAGCCTCGTCTCTAAGTTAAAAGTAACACTGAAGACTTTAGAATAAAAACAGTAAGAGTCACAGACATACTGGGACCTTCCATGCTTCCACCACGTGCTTTAGTCTCTTCATCACATGCAGAAGAATCCCAGAACGAGAGACTGGCTCAGGGCTGGAGAGGGTCACAGTGGGAGCTGGGTTCTCTGCAGACAGAGCTGGAGAGGTGGTTGGCTAGACCAGCATCTGAACTGGTTGGGCCCATTCCATTTAGAAACCCAGACTGGGAATTTTTGTTAGTCAAGCAAGAACAGGGGAGAGCAAAGTGAGAAAGAATAAGTGTGAAGGAGAGAGGGAAATAAATAAAGTGACATTTCCTGAGTTTTTACTAGGCACCAAGCTGTGTGCTATGCGCTTTTGGTTAGGTCCTATTACTTAGCCCTCCCAACTCCTCTATGAGGTAGGAAGTGACACATCTAATGTGCAGAGGATACTATGCAAGGTCACACAATAGCAGAGTGAGGATTCAAAGCCAGGTCTTGTATTCAAGTCCAGGAAGAATCCTCAGGGCTCCAAGGATATACTGGCTCGGCTGAAGGGCAGACTCATGGGGCAAGGCTCTGGGCTTCCACCTCATGTCCACCAAGCCTCCATTCTAATCTGCTTTAGAAAGAGCAGCTCCAACTAAGGGTTCATTGTCATGACATGACAATGTCATGACATGATTCCACTCTTTAAAAAAATTTTTTTTTCTAAGTAGGCTTCACATCCAGCTTGGAGCCCAACACAGGGTTTGAACTCATGGCACTTAGATGAAGACCTGAGCCAAGATCAAGAGTCAGATGCTCAACTGACTAAGCCAGACGCCCCTGAAACTAGTTTCTTTTAAACACAGTACCACACCATATTTGGTTCATACCTCCCTCCAACCATCAATCAGTTACACTGATTTAGTAGCACTAAATAGGCACATATTAATCACTGACTGTGTGCAATGCTTGCTGTGCTGGCAGTGGCATTGTGAAAACAAACCAGACATCAAGACGTGGCCCTGACCTCACACCGTCCACCTTCTGGGAGAGGAGAGAAGTACTGC
The DNA here is from genome assembly GCF_018350175.1 of Felis catus. NCBI lineage: Eukaryota > Metazoa > Chordata > Mammalia > Carnivora > Felidae > Felis > Felis catus. Next base: position 86,379,236 of record NC_058377.1, read on the forward strand.
ACCAAACAGCAATGATGCAAGGTGAATGTGGCAAAGGGGAGCGCAGGGCCAGGCAAACGTAACCAACTGTGTGCAACAGGGGGAGGCTTCCCTGAAGATGCATGTTAGAAAGGGTCAGAGAATTTAGGAGGAAGGGAAAAACTTGTGAAGGTGTGCTAAGAGGATAAAAAGCCGTTCACGCGTCATGAGCACAATGAAGAATACTTGGGAGGCAGAGGGGGCATTTTAGGGATGAGGAACCCCCACACCACAGGCTGGCAGTCAAAGCTCTAGTGGCCTTTGTTCCCTTTGTTATGCCGTTTAGGAAGCTAGAATCCTGAGAAGGAAGAGCTGAGGAAGATGAATGGAAGCTCCAGCAAGGTTTGTAGCTCCCAACCTCACTGCATCTGCAGGTCCTTCTCATGAGCCGGGTGTGAACACCATCTTCCCTACAGAACACAAGGCCAGAAGAGCCCCAGAGTGAACAGAGGTTTCTATTTTTTATTTTTTAATTTTTTTAATGTTTGTTTATTTCTGAGAAAGAGAGAGAGAGACGGAGCATGAGTGGGGCAGAGAGAGAGGGAGGCACAGAATCCGAAGCAGGCTCCAGGCTCCGAGCTGACAGCAAAGAGCCCGATGCAGGGCTCAAACCCACAAACCGTGAGATCATGACCAGAGCCGAAGTCAGATGCTCAGCTGACAGCCACCCAAGCCCCCCCCCCCCCAGGCGTTTTTATTTTTAATATAAAATTTAAATTCTCCTTCAGGAGAGACATTTGATTGCAGAAAATATTATAATAACGAAGATGTCCAATAGCAGGGTTCTTGGTAAATATATTAAGGTATCTTCTAACCTTCACACATTATATAGCTATTAAAATTAGTGTTGAGGGAAGAATATTACTAACATGAAAGATGTTCATGATATTGTTAAGTACAAAAATTTAATTATGAAGTAATGTGATGGTATTATTCAATTCTTACCAAAAAAAAATACTGTACAAAGAAAAACACTGAAGTGTTCATAGTGATTACTGATGAGTATGAAATTACTACTCATTCGGGCTTAACTAAATTTTCTAAAGTTTCTACAATAAAGATTTATCGCTTTCGACATAAGAAAAAAAACAAGAAGTCAATTTTAAGTGTTCCTCCCAGCCAGTGTCAAGGCCTAGAACGAGTGCATGGCTGGCTGTAATCCCTGACTCTTATTTCTGTGACCTGGCTTGTTCCTAGGCACAGAATTCAAGGCTGGCTAACAGAAAGCAGAGTCTGACTGCTCACACAGTCTCTGTCTGCTGGAGCGTATGCATGTCAATCTCTCTGTTCCATCACCACTACTGTATTCAGTGGGAAAAAATACATATTTGAGTTCCGTTCATGCCTCATATGTAGAGGCTATACTTCAGTTGTAAGAGGTGACACTTGTTAGGCGTTGTCTCCACGCAGGGCTCTGTGTGAACATCTTCATTATCTCACTTAACCCATCAACGGCCGGGGAAGTTAGATACCATACTTCCACTTTACAGACAAGGAAACAGACCCAGTACCCAATCCCCAATGACCAGTTAAGTGGAAGAACCGGATTTCAAACTCTAGTCTGTGTGACATCTTGAGTCTTCATATACAATCCTTCCTTCTAAGGATCCAGTTTGTTACTATTTGTAGAAAATGCATAAGTGTCCTGGGACTGGCATGAAAACCTCCACCCAGGAAGCTGCCAAATATAAGGTCATAGGTGGCAACTGTGACAGTCAAATAAATTATATTTAAAATAAAGCCAGTGGTGCCTGGGTGGCTCAGTTAAGAGTCAAACTCTGGCTCAGGTCATGATCTCACTGTTCGTGGGTTCAAGCCCCACATCAGGCTCTGTGCTGACAGCTCAGAGCCTGCAGACTTCTTTGGATTCTGTGTCTCCCTCTCTCTTTGCCCCTCCCCTGCTTGTGTTATAGCTCTCTCTCTCAAAAATAAACATTAATTTAAAAAAATCAAAGGTAATAAATGTACTACTCAAAACTCCTCATTTCCTAATTAATTTACTACCTTTTCTTTTTTTTTTTTAATATGAAATTTATTGTCAAATTGGTTTCCATACAACACCCAGTGCTCATCCCAACAGGTGCCCTCCTCAATACCCATCACCCCTCCTCCCCACCCTCCCACTCCCCCTCAACCTTCAGTTTGTTCTCAGTTTTTAAGAGTCTCTTATGTTTTGGCTCCCTCTAATTTACTACCTTTTCTACTAACCACACTAGTATCTGTGGGGTGGAAACACCATCTAATGGTCTGCTGCATTCCATGACATCTCGTGGGTAGCCTGAGAACTAGCTACAGTGGTAGTATTCACACCATGGAAATCAGCAAAAGCTAGAAATCATGCCTTGATTTATTGTTTTGTTATCTAGACTTAAGGAGGTTATGAATAAAATGTTAATAACACAGATTAAATTTAAACTATACATCCTTGTAGCTGTTACATTGTGAACAGCACAAAAAATTGAGGAAATATTTCTCAGCATTTGAAGGCTATTATTGGCCTCCCTAAAGAAGTATGTCATGTCATTGCCTAACGAGTGAAGTTCTGATATAGGTCTTTGTTGTGCCATTCATATTGGAACTGTCTCACTCATCAGTGATGTGAGAAACTTCTTTGCTGCATCAGAGTGCAATCACCCATTTATTTGCAGTCTGATTTTGTCAAACTATGGATAGACAGCAACCACACATTGGCTACAGATACAAGAGTTCAGCAAAACTCAACGAGAGCATTTTGTGATTATCAGGTGGCTATATGAGACTTACAATAAGTATGTTGCCTAGGTCAATATTACTTACAAGTTGCAAGCTGTACCTCTTTTATGTTAGTAAAATTTAGGATCAATTTTTTTCCTGGACAGTTACTTGTTAAACATTTAAAGCACACCACAGCATACAACTATGGACAAGACAACTCCTTCAGTGATAAATTCCCATAATTGTGAGAATTGTCTCAGTTGTCTCATAATTGTGACAACTGTCACAATTGTCTCACAGACAAGGCCCCCAGTGATCCCAAGAAGTGACTCTTCAGACCTGCTCCTTCCTGAAAACACAGGTCTCAGTTCCCAGCTTCTTAAAGTCACGTGAACTCTGGGCCCATCTTTCAGAGAGCTAATCACAGGTCACCCCATAGAATTAGAAACTCTCCCCTGGACCATGAGCTAGAAGCAAAAGAAGCCTCATGAAATAGGAAGCTTTCCTGAGCATCTTGACAGAAGTTCACCACACTCTCTTCTTAGTTACATGTGAATATCTCATCATCATACCTACCACATAATTTACATGCCAGTCTCCTCTGCTAGACCTTGAGCTCCATGAAAACTGGGCTATCTCTTGTCCAGGCCTTGCCCAGCAAGTTTTCAGTGTTCCTGGGCTCATGTCTGAGTGCCCTAACAGACGGAGTAGAGACGGAGGACCTCCTTTACAAATTTGGTACTGGCAGAATTAACATCTGTCTCACCGTGTCATTTAGGTATTTCCTACATGGTTCAAAATCAAAATGTTTTGATTGTGATGCTATATCCAAATGGATGCAATAGCAATCCAATTCAAAAAGTCATCCAAATTCTTAAAAATATGCTATATATACTTGTTATTCTTACTACACAAGGCACCTGACCATCACGATTAATGAACAACATCCAAGGAGTTCATATAAATAAATAAACTGCCTTTGCAGATATGGCTTCTAAATTCCCAAATGTATGGACTAAAGACACTTTACAAGTATAATACAGACTCACCATTTCAAGTTCCATATTTGTAGAGTAGAGGGAAGAACAACCTATCAGTGGCTGTGTGGCTGTGTGTAGTGGGAGCAGGTCCCACACGCACAATTTTGTCCAGAGGGTATCACATCTACCTTGTTTCAGAGTATTTAGGAACCCATGCCCAGAGCACTTGGGGGACAGGAGACCGAGATGCAAAGAGGTGACAGCTACTCTCCAGAACAAACTGATCCTGACAACACTCATAGGCAACACACATCCCTAACTTTGCTACAAAACTGTCTAGAGCTTAGGTAGTTTTCCAAGTTGTGCTGGAATTTAAAATAAAAGGCAGGGGGTGGAAGGCACCAAGATGGCTCAGTCAGTGAAGTGTCAGACTTCTGTTCACGTCATGAGCTCATGGTTCGCAAGTTTGAGCCCCACATAGGGCTCTCTGTTGTCAGCAAAGAGCAGGCTTTGGGCCCTCTGTCCCGCTCTGTTTCTGCCCCTCCCCCACTTGGGCACACTCTCTCTCTCCCTCTCAAATATAAATAAATATTCAAAAAATAAATGAAATGAAATGAAATGAAATGAAATGAAATAAAATAAAATAAAATAAAATAAAATAAAATAAAGGGGGATGGGGATGCCAAGCAATACACATGAGATAATTAAGTCTGTTTAATTCAATCACTGAAATAACAGACATCAAAACAGCACCAGAACTTTCTTCCGGGATCCATATAGATATTGGTATTGGCCCACCTTCCTGATTTCCATGCTTTCCACAATTTTTTTTTTGCCTTTTTATTTTTTTATTTTTTTTCAATATATGAAATTTATTGTCAAATTGGTTTCCATACAACACCCAGTGCTCATCCCAAAAGGTGCCCTCCTCAATACCCATCACCCACCCTCCCCTCCCTCCCACCCCCCATCAACCCTCAGTTTGTTCTCAGTTTTTAACAGTCTCCCATGGCTTTCCACAATTTTTAATTTCTCCTCTCAATGACTGGAAACCAAATACACAATTTTATCCCTTGTAATTCTCTCTCACTAGGAACTGGGAATTTTGTAACCTAACAAGCTAATTAAGAAGAGATTACTAGAGCAAGTGTTGCCTTGCAACTCACCTGGCATCTAGGGGTTAATCTCACACATTTACCGTCCTACCTTAAACAGGAATAATAGGAGCCAGGAACCGGCTTTTATGACAACCTTCCTAAGATGGTGCTACTTCTTCAGAGCACAACAGTTAAAAAAAAAAAAAAAAAAAAGCCGTGCAAATGGAGATGAATGGTACGCAGGCCACTGAGGTAATTAAAAATGTATTTTCCATCTCCTAGTAATTGAATTGTGTACAAGCTGCAAGTTAATGAGGTCATCTACCCTCGAGCACTGACAGGAAAGCAGGAATAATTATCTTTCAATTTTTTCTTATGTAGCAATTAATTTTAACCATTCGCTTACACCCCACTTCCACTCCCCTCAATCCAGTCAGTCAAAGTCATGGCTAAACCGAATTGACAAGCAATTGATACGGTGGCGGCACGGAGCTGCCGAGGCGGGCAAGGTAATCAAGGGGCTGCAGCTGTTGAGGGCTAAGCGCTTCCAGGTGAATGTCGCCTGAGATTTCGCATTCTGCCACTCGGAGGACACGGGACACACAGTGGTGGCTGACAGAACATCTGGTGCCAGGTGGGCTGGGAAGAGGCACTGCTGACTTGGGAAGGCAACAGAAGGATAGACAAGGATTGATGGATGGACAAGACTTTGAAACAAAATGTCACTTAGGAAAACTGTTATCCAAAAGTGAGGCAGAAATGCCCAGCCACTCGTTAAACTTGTCCTGAACCTACAGCACCGTCGAGCTTCTGGGAGGGTTCTGGCTCCACATCAGGAGTGGGGTCCTAATGGTTAATGCTGTTAGAATCCGTTTCTTCACTCATTTGCTTCAACAAAACACAATGCTCTGTTTAACCACCTTCATTCTGAGCCCACGGTTCTGGTTCCGGGCAGTGTAGGGGAGCGATTTATTCCAGCTCTGCTGGTACCTGATGGACTTGGTCCAGAACGCACCATGTTATGATAGGCGGTGGCTGGAGTCTGTCCGTCTGTGATGCTAGTGTTACGACCGATGCGTAGATCAAGCCCCAGACATTCCACTCACCCCCACTTCTCTAATTGGTGAAATTAGAGCAAACTCTCAATTTTGACAGGTTTCAACCAACATGAGTAAATATTTACAAGACAGAGAGAAAGAGAGCAGGCCTTCATTCACTTACCCTATTCAGACTTATGAAGACTAGACAGCTCTTAATACTAAATATGGTGGCCAGATTGCTCAATTTGTATCTGTTGTCAACTGTTAATAGCATCCACTTTCATTCCTGAAAGCATCCCATCACGGGTTATATGGCCACCTGGTCATGGGGTGGCCAGGGGTGAAAGTTGGGATACAGCGAGGGCACAGGCTTCCTCAAAGTGAGAAGCCCTTCTCACTCCCTGAGAGCAGGCGGCCATGTCTTCTTTTCTTCTATATGTCTCCATGCTATCCGGCGTGAACACAGCAGCCTGGCACTAAATGGGCATCAATGACTTTGTGAATCCCACAGGAGGTTGGAAGTCAGTACAGGGAAGTGATGCCATCAGGCAACACGGTTTTCCTATTTGCTCCTAGAGCAAAGTGAAATTTCTCAAATGCTATCCATTAGAAATTCCTCAAAAGCTATCCATTAGAATACCAAACAAACAAGTGTCTTCTAGTCAAGTGGAAGGGCAGGAGCAGCATCTTTTTCTATGTTTCTGGGACTTTTGTTGTATTTTCATTCACATAATGTCTATACCATTGGGTACAGACCCCAGTGATCCACTGGGGACCACAGAAGTGAAGGTACCTTGGATTCAGCGTTACTCTGATCAATGCAGGGGTGGCCCAGGTGAGCTTGGGGATCCATGACAGGGCAAAAGGAGAATCTCTTTCAAAGCCTACAAGGTATGCCAATCGCGCTCCTATCCATGCCCTGAAACCACCACAGAAGGAGGGGGGACAAGAAGCTCTCGCAGGCCATTTTGCAGTGGTGAGCAGCCCTCATTACAGGTTTGCTGCTCCAGCAATTAAATGCACATCTGCAAACCCAGAACACAGGGATGTCATCTTGGAAAGATGCACTTTGTACCACAGTGGCTGCAATTTCTGGTATAGGCTGGCCCTCAGTCCCCCTGCAAACCCCCAAATAAATCTCTCTTAAGAAGATAAAGAAGCCAGCATGGATTTAGCTCCTACCATATGCTAGGTAGTGTACATGTATTTATTTACTTGATTTTTTACAGCAATTCTATCCTATATGAAAGCCTCAATTTACATATGAGGAAACTAAGTCTCAAAGAAGTTAAGGGATTTTTCCAAAGACACGTAAGAGGTGGACCTAGGATGTAAGCCTGAGTCCATCAGACATCAAAGGCTTTGCATTTCCTTGACATCACTCCAGCAGTCTGGACTAGGCAGTTGAAGTTTTCATCCTTTCTCATTGTAGGCTGGCTTTTCTACAGTGACACTCTTATTACCAGCCTAACTTTCTGGAGAAGTGAGGCAACATCCCCAGTGGCCTCAATGTGCGTTCTTGATGATGTCTGTGTTAAGCATTGTGCTTTTCCTCTTCTACGGGCAAAACCCATGTGACAGGGGACACATATCTGCCTCTAATGCTTTAGTATGACTGAGTTTACCTGGTCACTTTTCTCCTGAATTACATGGCTATCAGGAGATAAATCCTGTGAGAAGAGAAGAAACCCAGAACCAAGGAAAAGGACACACATAAACAGGCTGGGGTTAAGCAGTATATTCATCAGAGTTTTCCAGAGAAACAAAACCAACAGGACATCAGAGGGAAGTTTAGTTTAAGCAATTGGTTCATGTGACTGTGGAGGTTTGGTGAGTCTAAAATCTGACGGGACAGGTCAGTAGTCTGGAAGCTCAGGAAAGAGCTACAGTTCAAGTCCAAAGGCCATCAGGCTGGAGACCCAGGAACAACCAAGATTGTAGTTCAAGTGTGAAGGTTGTCTGCTGTAGAATTCTTCTTGCTCAGCAGTGGTCAGTCTTTAGTTCTACTTATAACCTTCAACTGATTGGATGAGGCCCACCTACATTATAGTGGGTAATCTGCTTTACTCAAAGCCCTCTGATTTAAAGTAAATCTCACCCAAAATATCCTCACAGAAACATCCAGGATAATGCTTGACCAAATGTCTGGGCACCATGGCCCAACCATGTTGACAAACAATTAGCCATTATAAGCATGGAGGAGTGACAAAGCTGGTGTCATACCAGAGAATCTCTGGCCAAGACCTGGAGAAAGTAAGACTTCGGTGAAGCTTCCAGCCTTTACATCATTTTTCTGTTTTCCCTTTTCTGTTTCCTACTCAAGAACTGTGTAGAGAAAGCATTTAGGATGTTATTGGAAAAGACACATGGTAAAAGATGATGGAAAAATGTTTTAAAGATAGGAGATAGTGTATCATGTATCTACACTGTAGGAATGATCCAGTGGAGATGAAGAGAGATGTAATTCAGGAGGGACAGGAAATGGCCAAAGGAACCAAGACCTCTAGACTGAGAGCTGCTGGCAGAATCACAGAACCTCAGAGCTAAAGGGGACTTCTGAGTTCCCCACACCTTCTGCCCACCAGAACAGCAAGGTGAAATGACATGGGCAAGGCTACTTCAGCTGGCTAATGGCACAGGCAAGACCAGAACCCAGGTCTTATCAATGACTTAGACTGTTTATTGAGCACATACTATGTGCCATGCATTTATTTTACAGAGAAGAAAACTGAGGCTCGGGGAGATGAGTTGTCCCAAGTTACAAGCTGGCATTCAAACTTGAGAATGTCTGACTCAGAGACTTGAACACTTACTCTCCACATCGGACAGCCTCCCAGGCCAGCGCTCCCCTCGCCCTGCAGGGGTGAGTCACCAAGACTCTGGAACTCCTCACCTGTTGCTACTCACACCCATCTCAGAGAGAACAGGGGTATCCTAACTCTTGGAAGCTGGTCTAGACAAGGGATGATTCTGTCTATCTCTGTGACACAGAGCCACAGACCCTGTCAAAGCAAAAGATAAGACTAAGATCAGATCCTTGAGGGAGTCTGTCGAGAACACCACACACATGTACACACACACTGAGGTGCGCACAGACAGACAGCGCCACTTCACATGGTTCTGCGACGAGGTGAAGGGGCCATCAGCAGGAAGCTCCACCGTCACCTGCTAATAACAGGTGTTCCACTCCCGTACGGAGCCCTGGAACCAGTGTGTGCTCAGAAACAAAGAAGCCTGGCTTCATTTAGCAGCCAAATTGCCATCCGAAGAAAAGCCTTCCCAGGACAACAGATTTCTCCGAGGGGAACACAAAAGGCTGGGCAGGTGGTTTCCCCATCAAAAAGCGTCACCGGTAACTTTCTCTCCAGGCTCCAGGCTGTCTGGTCAGACTTGGAGAGGAAGACACAAGCTGGCTCTTAACAGAGATGGTTTTGTTTTTGAGATGCAAATGTACCTTTTGAGTTCTTTGGGCATTTTCTTTCAATAGATAAAAGACATTTCTTGGAAAAAGGTAAAATGGTGATGATGATAGCTACTACTTATTATGCTTGGTAATAATGGTAGCTGCAGTTTCTTGAGCACTTAACTACATGCCAGGAACTATTCACCTGCTCTCTTTAACTTGGTCTTCATAACACCTCTGCAAAGGATATTCTCTTCATATCAACATTTTATAGAGGAGGAAGTGGAGACTCCAATAGGTTAATTCACTTCCCAAAGACGCCTGGTTTGTAAGTGCAGTCGCTGAGGTTTAAACCCAAGTCTACCTGATTCCAGAGCTTGTGCTCAATGTGTGTGTGTGTGTGTGTGTGTGTGTGTGTGTGTGTGTGTGTGTGTGTGTATGTAGACAACCTAACATAAAGTGGAAAGAACCCCGGGCAATTAACTGCCCAAGAAGCAGGAAGGACTTCAGGACACAGAGTGAAGTCAAATTCTCTCCTTTATTTCTCTACCAATAGGTCTACACACTAGGAATATGCAGGTGAGTGCCCACAGCACCCCTGTACTCAAGGGGCAAATGTGGCGGGACCTCCCCTCTGCATTCCCCCAGACCTTCTCAGCTTTCTAGGCATCAGTAAGACACAGGTTCCCTGGTGCCTTCCCCAACTGCCCTCACGATGTCCATCCACTGCCTTCTTGTGTATCCCCCCTTTCTGATACCTTCAATCACATTTTGAATAAAACATACACTGTGTATGTACCAAATATTCTTCTAAGTGTTTACACAAGAATTCCCTAAAGTGAGTATCATTCTTACCCCCGTTTTCAGATGAGGAAACTGAGGCACGGGGCGGCTAAGTCCTTTGCTCTTTCCACTGTGGTCTCAAACTATGCGCTCTAGTCCAGAACTTGCACTGACAACTTCCGTTACCCAACATGGCAAAGAAAGGATCGTCCCATTTCCCAAGGTTTCTCACCCTTATCAGAAGCCTTCCTCCTGATTACAAAATTTACAAGGCATATCAGAAATGAAGCAACACCCCCACCACTTTGCATCCATGACACTTTCCCTGCCCGTAACAGCAGGGTAAGAAGAGCTACAGAAGCAGAAAACAGCTGCAGTGTATTATTTTTTGTTCCTTCCCATTTTCCTTTGCCATAGGAGCTGTTCCTCCCAAGGGGACTCCTTAAACTATTCTACTCATGTACCTCTTACCCTTGACTTGATATCTCTCAGCAATTCAGAAACTCGGTCACAGGCAGGGGGGAGGAGGTGTCATAAGGATCCACACCACCTGACTGGCCAGCACGCTGTGAACCCTCTCATCAGCCTAACTGCTCAGCAGAAGGCTTGGCATACATATTTCACCATTGACAATCAGGTTTTTACATTAAGCCATCGATGAGAACTTCCTTTAAGAATAAACCCTCGGGGCTAATGGTGGAGTGAAATTCTATTTCTAATGCAAAGTGAGGGAAAAGCAAATATATTTTCTCCAGCTGTCAGTTATTTTAACATGATACACAACCTGAGATGAATGCCTTCCCTAAATTGGTTTTATTGAAGAAGTTCATGCACAAATGTTTTACTTCAGAACCTCATGACCAAGTAAAACGAATCATTCCCACCTTACCAAATTAATAAGGAGAGCTATTCACTGCTGCTGTTTCGAACCCACAGTCACCCGCAGCTTTCTTTTAACTCTGCTTTGTTATGTTTTATCACACTGTCATCAAGTTTACCAAGGGTGTGTTTAATTCCAGAATTTGGGGGGGGAATTTTTAGGGTCAGGTCGGGAGGGAGGAGCCCCTACAGCATTAACTACAACCACATCTAAAGTCTTCAAAAAACAAGTTTGATTGTTTCTGTGAGCCAAACTAAAGAATCCCTTCTTTTAAGTCTTCTAGAGTAACACAAACCCAGCCAGTGACTTAAATAAGAGTAGGTTCCCCTCCAGGGGTACCTTTGCAAACCAGTCGGTGAGTGGGTGCTCCTGATCTCTTGCTGCTGGGGCTAAAAACAAAAGAGGCAGGAATCTCCCCTGCAGTAAGAGGGCTAAATTGACTTCTCTTGCAAACTACACAGCCAGAGAGGACTCAGAAAATACTGGCTGCTTCACTGCACCTGCAGAAAGTGCCATGGAACCATCAGGGCCTTTATTCCCCCTAATCAGACACCATCATCATCATCATCATCATCATCATTATTGTACTTAACTGCTCTTATGGTACCAACCAACACATTTCTATGCCCCCCCCCCTATAGTTTACAGAGAACTTCGAATACCATCGACCCTTATCCACGGTTCACTCTCCACTGTTTCAGTCATCTATGGTCAACTGGGCTCCCGAAGCAGAAAGATGGTCAGAAGGTCAGTGGTAGCCTAAAGCTACGTCGTAATGCCTACATTATTCACCTCACTTCATCTCTTCATGTAGGCATTTTATCATCTCACATCATCACAAGAAGAAGGCTGAATACCAGAAGATAAGGGTACAGAACAATAAGATACTTAGAGAGAGAGAGAGAGAGCCCATTCATGTAACTTTTATGATAGTATATTGTTATAATCATTCCATTTCATTATTATTGTTGTTAATCTCTTACTGTGTCTAATTTATAAATTATACTTTACATAGGTAAAGGAAAAACATAGTATATATTAAGATTCAGTACTAACTGCAGTTTTAGGCATCCACCAGGGTCTTGAAATACATCCCCTGTGGACAAGGGGGGACTACTATATATTAGCAGGCGTGGCACAGGACCTCGGTCGCTCAGCGCTTCTTCCTCCAGCACCAGGCTAGTCTGGCCACACCCCGGTCCTCACAGCAGGTAATACTGAGTGTCCTCAGCACCCTCATGCTCACCTTGCCCAAAAACTGGAGTCAATGGTTCTACTTTGAAATATCTACTCACCCTTGCCTGACTCCACCCCCACTCCTGCACTTCAGTTTCATTATCATAAAATCCAGGCAAAAGACACCTTATCTCTGAGGGTTGTTGTGAGGATTTCAGTATATTTTATATATCACAATCAGAATTTTTCATTGCAACCCACGGAAATGAAGTCCGGCTAATTTAGGACGAAAAGGGCTTTATTAAAAGGATTCTGGAGAGCCCACAGATCTCTGAAGGGCTGAAAAACAGGTTTAAAGCTGATGTTCAGGAAAAACACCCAAAGTCACACCACAGAGCGAGTTCCTTGAAGAACCCTCTGCCACAGCCACTCTCCCCAGACATACTCTGGATGTTGACACCAGAAACACTGTCACGGCTGCCACCTCAAGCAGGATGTACCTGCCGAAGGACCACCACCCTCACCAATCCCCACCTCGACACATCAGCAGCTGCCAGTTCAGAGCCTGGGGCAGATGCATCGGCAAAGCCTGGATCATTCACCAGCATCCTAGCTGCAAAGGAGGTTGGGAACACAAGTGCCTGGCACTTTCAGGTTCCATAATGGGTGTATTGTGGGGGAGGAGATTCCTATAGTCATATGAAGTGTGTTTAGTTGCTAACAGCCAAAAAGAATGGCTGATATTCATTAAGCAGATGGAATACTTAATCCAGTACCCGATGTGTTATTGGCCCTTGTGCCTTATCTCATCCAAGTCTGTGTTGACCAGTCTGTCAGAACACGACATTATAAAGATCTTCACAACTTCTCCACTTCCCCTCAACACTCTCACAAAACTCCCAGCCTAAAGAACCCGCCTGTTCCCACGTCTCAGTCTCTTTGTTCTTCTCCCCAAGAAGTCAATGTTGTCTGATAAACAAGTCTCTGCTAAATGTTTGATATAACTGAAAATGGGTTACTTAGTGTGATGTTCCCTCCCCCCGGAAACTATTTTTACAGGAGATTCCAAGAGCTATAAAGCTTTAAACCCAAAGAAATTTCAAGCAGCTGTGACCTCTACCTTGGGGAGTTTTGGGTCAGTAACAAAGTCTTTTGACTGAGGTAACTGCTCTTTAATAAAGGACTTCAGTAAGCCAGTGTCACCAACTCCCTAACAATCCCTTACCTTTGGTAAGAACTCACATGCGTTCCCATGTTTTTCCTCACCCAGTCTTCCCCCAAACTCCATGTGATTTTCAAGGTAAGTGCTATTACATTCATTTGATAATGAGATACCCTGAAAGGTTTAACGAATTTTCTAAGGGACTAAATCTGGTCACCTGGAGAACTGAGACTGGACCTAGGTTTCCTGACTCCTGATCAAGTGTTTTATTTCATTTTCTATAGTCCCTGGCCGCCCTTCTCCTGGTCAGGAGCAATCACAGTGGTGTCAGTGAATAAGAGAACAAGGGAATCCCAGAGACAGGCCCTGGGAGGCAGGAGAGGCTGTCAGGGGAGAAGAAATAACCTCAAGATGATCCCCTTCCTAGAGCGATTCCATTTGCTTTGATTTAACTCTGAGTGTTTTCAAATGGGTTCTGATTCCAAAACATTTACATTCACCAGGAGGACTGAACATAATTACTCCCTTTGTGTCTCAAAAATTGCAAAAATTAGGGGATGTACCACAACCACAGAAGGAATCCAGGAGCTGAGGTGGGGGTGGCGGGGGGAGGGAAGCCCAATCTGCAAAACCAGTGTGAGTCTTTTTAGCCGCAGTGATGGGGAAAGTGTGCTATCTCTGAGCTCCATGATTAAAGCAACTGCAAATTAGTTTCTGCAAAGGTCTTTCCCCTTAAATTGAAAAGCACCATGTAATGGAATTTCATAGATGCTGCTTTAGAAATGACTTCATACCTCACTCTGTTCAGAGCTGAGAGGTGGCTGCATGGCATGAATGATAAAAGGCTGAGGCTCTTGAGGAGCTACCGAACCTTTCTCTGACATTCACGGCTACACACCCTCAGGCTGTTCACCCCATCCCTTGACCTGGGCCCGGAAATAGTGAACTCCGAGCACTGGCGTCATCGCTACGTGATTAGTAGTCTTCTCCTGCCCCAAACCAGGCTATCTACCTGCAAACCATGCTTTCTACCATAGTCAGGCTCCTGGGCTTGCTAGCAGCACAAGGATTGCCAGGTCCACTCATTTTAAATAAAAGGCTTTGGATGACTACGAGGTCCCAGGCTCTTCAAGATTTCCTGTAGAAACAGTGAAGTCAAGGTGACAAAGATTTAATAAATGCAACACCGTTTTCACTGGATACCTGTGCTTTCTTGGGGGCACCCCTCAAAAGTGTAAAAATCAGATTTCCAAATTGTCAGCAGCTTTGCAGTGAATCAAACAGGTTGCATTTCAATGTAAAGCCTGATTGACTAATACTTCCAGATAACCCAAATCCTTAATTCACTCATGCAAGAAAAATGTATTCACACCTACCATGTGCCAAACCCTGGGATATAACAACAAAACAGCTACCAGTCACGGCTCCCAAGATGCCTGCAATCAAATGACAGAGACATGATGCTTTCAAATAATTATTCCAACCAATGAAAAACTGCAATTCTAACAATGCTACACTACAGGTGGTACTGAGAGAGCCCAGGAGAGGGGAATTAGATCTGGTGAGCACATCTGGAAGACGTCCCTGAGGAAGTGACCTGTCAGCTCAGAACTAAAAGGAAAAGTTAACCAAGAGAGACAGGGAAAAACCTTGAGGTACTAACTCCAATAACAGGATATCAGCACACACATGGTGATCTCTTTCCAACTATCTCTATTTGCATATCCTATGCCTACAAGACAAGTTCAAGTGTGTGCTTGCTCTTAAAAATGATAACAATAGGGGTGCCTGGGTGGCTCAGTCGGTTAAGTGGTCGACTTTGGCTCAGGTCATGATCTCACAGCTCATGAGTTTGAGCCCTGCGTCAGGCTCTATGCTGACAGCTCAGAGCCTGGAGCCTGCTTCAGATTCTAGGTCTCCCTCTCTCTCTGCCACTCCCCTGCTCACGCTCTGTCTCTCTCTCTCTCAAAAATAAACATTTAAAAAAGGTTTTTTAATAAATTGTTTTAAAATGATAATAATAAAAACATTTTAACTTCCAGTCACTATCTGTGTGCTTGTGCACTGGAGATGAGGAAGGGAGCTGGTCACCCAAAGGACCAAGCTGTCTGAACAAAGGTTTTTATGTAGTAATTCATCTATTTAAGGGTGAAAGTACATTGTTCTCTGTCTTAGCTTGGGCTGCTACAACAGAATACCATAGACAGGGAGGACTTAGACAACAGATATTTACTTTTCACAGTTCTGGAGGCTTGAGGTCCAAGATCAAGGTGCTGGCAGATTTTGTTCTGGTGAGGGCTTTCTTCCGGGTTTACAGATGGCCACCCTATTGTTGTGTCCTCACATGGCTAAGGCAGTGAGTTCTACTCTCTTTCTCTTCCTAATTCCATGAGGCCTCCACTGTCATGCCCTCTTCCAAACCCAATTACCTCCCAAAGGCCCTACCTCCTGATATCATCCCACCGGGAGTTAGGATTTGAATGTATGAATTCCGGAGGGACACAAACATGCAGTCCATAGCATGCTTATTTTATTAAATTATTTATTTGCTTATCATTTAATAAAAAGATCTATCTAAGATGATGGTATTAATTTTTAAACTATTACCAGTATTTTTTCTATTTATAACAATTCTCCCATAATCATGTTGCACAAATAGAGGTCACCCGGAGCTCTGCCCCTTCCTCTCGGCTCAATCGGCGAGAGTGGCTCATATGACCATCATCTCCTTGTTTCTGTTAAAAATTCATAATGACGCTCATCAGAAGAGTTGCACATGAGCCCATGAGCTTCTTTTGACCACATCAGCATGCATTAGATTATTTAATTAGTTAGAAACCAGGGCTCTGCATAAATGGAAGGCAAGACAGACGAGCTTTGAGAGGGAGGAAAAAGGACAGTAGAGACACAAAAAGGCAGACCTAGGTAGGTTCCCATGGTGGCAATCAGCCGTCTTGAAAGTCTCAGGTGCTAGTAAAGGGAGGTACCAAATCTCAGGTTCTGGTGTATCCTTGGTTTGTCCTTGAAGAAGGTCAGTGAGGCAGGAAATGCTACATGTTGAACAAACTCCATTTCCTTTTCCTCCGGGGGACACTTCTAGACTACATTTCCAACCACCCTTTCAGTTAGGTGAAGCCATGTGATTTTTGCCTCACAGAGTACAGGTGGAAGTGATGTGTACACTTCCAGACATGCTTTATAGAAACCTCCTGCAGAATCTTCCTTGATATTTTCCCATTTCCTTGATGAATGCAGGAGGCTCCACTGACTTAGAGCAGTCGTTCTCAACTGGGGGCAATTTTGTCCCCCACCCCTCGGGAACATTTGGCAATGTCTGGAGACATTTTGATTGTCACACTGGGAGAATGTCCTACTGGCATCTAGTGAGTAGAGGCCAGGGATGCATCTCAACACCCTACAATGCACAAGACAGCCCTGCATAACAAGGAAATTGTCCAGCCCTAAGAGGCTGATAGTCCCAATACCGAGAATTCTGAGCTAGAGGGGGGCAGAGCCACAACATGGGTTCTTGAATGACTGCATGGACACACACACACACACACACACACAGATGCTGACCTGTGTTAGTGATTTTAACAAGAAATAAACTTTTATTGTATTGCATTACTGAGATTTGGGGGTAATTCTTTACAGCAGCTAACATTATTTGACAAATACATGTGATAGAGGTTAGTGTTTCAGTGGAGGACAAGTGCACCTTAGCAACAAGGTCATACTACTTGACAGGTGCTGTGAAGGTTTGTGGGATAGAAAGTAAAGGGCAATGAATGCTTGGTCCTCTCCATTAAGTCACGAGACCTCACACCACCATGGCCATGAATAACATCAAGAATGCAGTGGACTCTTCACAGTTCTTTCATTAATGGCCAGAAGTGATGCCTTTGGGGAGAACTCTTAGCAACTCAGCAGAGGAACACGGGAAGAACCCACACCTGCCCAGGAAAAACACAAACTGCCAGAAATGGAACAAGGGCTAACCTCTCTCATTTTCCTCTTTCTCTTGTCCCTTTTTGTTGTGTGGCAGACCAGCTGACAATAGCCAGCAAGGTCCGTTTAGTGTATGGTCTGGTCTTGCTGTGACTAATAAGATGATTGGTTGTATATATCCTCTTTATGGTTGTTCATTATATCACCCTAACATAAAGTAATTTAATTTCAGTGGGATAATTAGGGTATTTCTAATCTAACTGATAGTCTGAATGAAATGAGATTCTCAGAGGGAGATTTGTGTATCAGGAGACTGGTGACCTCCGGCCCCAATTTTCACACAATGTATTAATCTGACAGGCCTACTTCCCAGGCATACTGTATCCGTACATTTCCCAGCCTGTGGGTTATAGAACACACCCGCAAATGAGATTACTTTATTTATAATGAGATTTCCTTGGGCTCAAGGAGACAGATCATAGTATTTTAACCGAGGCCTTCACACTGACAGAGTATCCATATGTTAATAGAAGCCCTGAGATGCAAATGTACTAAAGAGGGAGTGTGGCCTTGTCTTGGGGTCTGGGAGATGCCAGTCAGCAGGGGAAATGAGGACTGGGCCCTGAAGGATGCCTGCCTGACTGGGACAGCTCAAGGCCTGCCCAGCAGAGAAACCTTGTGCTGGCTGAGGAGACGGTTCTCACCTGCCCCCGTGAGGAAGATGTGCAGTGTGCTCACTGGGCCTGAGATGGGGAAGAAGGAGAGGGACCACTGGGAAGAGGAAGGAGTAGAGGCTGGCGGGGATCAGGGCCAGCGTTCTGAGCCAGGAGGCCAGCCAAAATGCTTCTGGTTCCTCCTCAATCTCCCAAACATACCCCACCCCACCCAGGGCACACCCCCTGACCTCTGTTCTCCAGCCTGGCCCCAAACCCTACCGGTAGAGTCACTCTTTTACACCAGGCATCAGAGGCAGGATGCTGCCTCTTATGAAAATCTGCCACCAGAAACACTTCCCATTATTCTTCTATTCGTGGAGCACCCACAGGCGCCAAGCACTGGTCAAGCCCGGAACAGATAAAACCCTTCTTTCCAGGATACTTACATTTATGTGATTTTATTGTTCGAGCCTCGTTGGTTAACTCCTTTAAATCCCTTTTAAGAATTTAATTTGAGAGGAAAAAAGTCTGTTTTCTCAGGAAGAAATCATCTGTTTTTTCTTCTATCAGGTCATGAGAATTACATGGCTCATCCAGTTTCCCTGTTTTCTTGGGCCCCAAGAAGCTCAGAGTGTAATGTCATCCTCAATTGCAGTACCAGAATTGGGTTGGTGTTTTACGTCTTTTTCTCCTTGTTTTCCAGTTTTCTTATTTTTTTATTCTTTTTAATGTTTATCTATTTTTGAGAGAGAGACAGACAGAGCACAAGTGGGGGAGGGGCAGAGAGAGAGAGGGAGACACGGACTGAAGCAGGCCCCAGGCTCTGAGCTGTCAGCACAGAGCACAACAAGGGGCTTACACCCACGGACCGTGGAATCATGACTTCAGCCAAAGTCAGATGCTCAACCGACCGAGCCAGGTGCCCCTCTATTTTCTTATTTTTCAATTTCTAGTAAAAAAGATTTATTTAAACGCATCTTATTTGGTAAGGTATTTCAAGTTCAACTTGGAAAGAGTATCTTTTATTTTCAAAAATAAACAAAAATAATTTGAAATAATGTAACACTGTATGTCAACTATATATTGGTAATAAATTTTTTTTTTACAAAGGAAAACACATAGGAAAATTCTTCACGTCCTCAAAGAAATATATTTCCTCCCATTTTCTTGGTCCTACTGATTTGTCTTTCACTTTTTTTTAACAGATACAATGAATAAGTAAAAGAAAAAAGAGACACGTAATAACCAAAAAGTAAATAAATAAGCAAAGATAGCTGTATTGCCTTATGAAAGGCGGCTGTTAAAAAATTGTTTAGTATTTACTAAGTGGCTATTAATAACAAACATCTGCTGAGCACATGACATGGGTCCTTTTCTAAGCACTTTGTACCTCACCACAGCCCCTGCTCTAAGTACTGCTGTCCCCACTTTAGAGACAAGGGAATGAGGAACAGAGATGCTCGAGGGTTTACCTAGGATTACACATTCAGTAAGGAGTGGAACCAGGATTGAAACCAGGGTGGTCTGGCACCAGCAGGCGCCCTCTTAACCAGTGCTCCTCAGCACATACAACCTCCTGCGCTAGGCAACAGAAAACGTACGTTCCATGCGGTGGGCACCTCTGCCAGCCTGCCTCGCATCCCCTAAAGCTTCTTCTTCACATCAGCCTTGCTGCAGCAACTGGTCACGCCAAGGAGGGACCTGACAGCACCTTGCCTGGGCAGCATGAAGAATCTCTTGCTTCCTGCCCTGGGTGTCTCTGCCCCAACCTCATGAGAGGTTCCGGGAATCTGCTCAATGATTCTGACACATGCACAGACTCGGCAAAATCAGGGAGCTAACACCGTGTGGGGCAAACCTTGACCAGTGAGGGATGGAACCAGTAGGTGAGTGCTCCCCATTTCTGTCTTGTGGGCAGACAATTGTGGGGCCCGTTGTACAGGGCCCCTCACGCATCCCCAGAGGAATTCAGCTGCTGTTGCCCACACTATTGATCAGCTCAGCAGCATTGGGCTGGCTCCCCTTCTCCCAGCTCAGACCTCCCAGGTCCCCACTTTTGCTCCTTGGGAACAATTTCTGAAGCAAACTGCCCATATGCAAAAATCCTGTCTCAGTTCTGCTTTGGGGGGAAATCAAGGCTGAGACACTACAGTTCCTAGCTTGAGGAGTTCAGATTAGGGTGATAGGTCATTAGAGGAGGAAAAAGTCAGTAATGATACATTAATAATCCATGACCAAATGGCCAGAACAATGACCCAAGCTATAAAAATACAAGAGCACAGAGAAAGTAGAAGAGGTAGGGAGCTACCATAAAGTTTTATTGGAACACAGCCACGTGTTCATTTACATGTTGCCTGTGGCTGTTTCCCCACTCCAACAGAGACCCACGGCCAACCAATCCTAACATGTTTAATATCTGGCAGTTCACTGAAAAGTCTGTGGACCTCTGATCTAGAAAATCCAGGACTCTATGGGAATACAGAGAATGGACACATAATCTACTTGAGAGGTGGCAGTGGGATGCTCACAAAAGGCTGGGAAGAGACAGACCACTGAAGAACAGGAGCAAGGGCATTCCAGAAAGAGGCCACGGCGGAGACTCAGCAAGCTGCTTGCAAGGAATCACAGGCAGTTTGCTGCTGCACGACAGAAAAGAACAAAGAGGGAAGAGACAGGACAGAAGACTGCAGACAGAGATTTCCATAAGGAAATCGTCGTGGGTTATTCGTCTCATTTGGGGATATTTCCTTCAATAGGCAAAAACACTATACAAAGAGTGACCGCAGAGCCTTGTTTGTACCTTCTACCGAAGGGAGTTTACGTGAAGCTCGTGACACTTAATGCTCTTCTGATGAACGGTGAGAGCCCCTGCTCACAAGGCAGCCCTCTTGGCAGCTGGGCATTCCTGACATTAAAGACCCACTGCTTTGCCCTCCTCGGGAAGCAAGTCCCGGGGTGTGCTGGCTGTGGCCTCTTGCTCCAGACATAGCTGACACAGCACCGTTACGGTGAGACCCCACCTGGTGCTCATTGCTGGCATGAGGACAAAACAGTAACGAGGGGCAAGAACAGTCACCAGAGACAGACCTGCTGCACTGGCCCCAGCGGGCAGTGCTCCTCACACCCCCGGGAAAGAAAAAACCCGGTGATCCAGCATGGTCCCACAATGAGTTATTTTGTGTCGTTCTTTCAAGGAACATTCACTGAGGACAAAGCATGTGCCCCACAAAGCAATACACTCGGTATATATAAATGATGAAGGTACTGTTCTGCCCTTGATGGGGGCTCACAGGCTAATGGGGGAGAAAGACATGCTATTTTCTTTTCTTTAATTTTTTTTGATGTTTGTTTATTTTTGAAGGAGAGAGCGACAGAGTGTGAGGGGGGAGGGGCAGAGAGAGGGGGAGACACAGAATCCAAAGCAGGCTCCAGGCTCTGAGCTGTCAGCACAGAGCCCGACGTGGGGCTCAAACTCGTAAACCACAAGATCATGACCTGAGCCAAAGTCGGAGGCTTAACCGACTGAGCCACCCAGGCACCCCAAGACATGCTATTTTCAAGGCAGGGAGAGAGAAGCCAACTCCCCTCTGATGGGAGTGCAGGTCCTAAGAGGTAAAGCATGGGAGGGTATTGAAAGCTTAATAAACATCTTGAGGGCATATGCTTTAATGATTACCACAGCCACTGCTGACATGCAAAGATACGCACAAAGTACTGAAAGACACTCCAAAACAGCCCTTAAGAGCTTCAAGATTTTCAAGGGCCACCTGGGTGGCTCAGTCAGTTAAGCGTCTAACCCTTGGTTTCATCTCAGGTCATGATCTCATGGTTCATGAGTTCGACCCCACGTCGGACTTTGTGCTGACAGCGCGGAGCCTGCTTGGGATTCCCTCCCTCTCTCCCTCTCTCTGCGCTCCCCCTGCTTACTCTCTCTCTCTCTCTCTGTCTCTCCCAAAGTATTAATTAAAAAGAAAAGAGAGAGGGCTTCAAGATTTCCCCGATAATACTGATTCTATACTCTTGACTAATTTGGCGAACCGTTTCTGAAACAGCCGTGCAAAGGTAAATTTCAGTCCCAAAAGGACAGAATTTAAACATAATCTGGAAAACAAACCGATATACCAAGTTGCTGGCATTTAGATACCATTTTCAATTGTTTCAGATTTGGCTATGAAGGCTAAGATGGAAATGGAGAAAACCAGTGCTGAGGGGTTTTTCGTTTTTGTTTTTTTTAAAGGAAGAATAGTTAAATAGGAGTATGTACATTTTGTCAAGCACCGTGCTGAGGGCTTCATCTCGTGCACTACCTCACTGAATGTTCACAACAATCCTCTGAGGTAGATTTCCAGCATCACGAACGGCTCCATGTTACAGACAAAGCAACTGAGTCAAACAGATTGAGTAACTCGTCCTCCAGCCATCCCTGGAGGAGGGACAGGTGTCACCTGGCAGCTGGTCCCCAAGGGCCGCACCCTTCACCACCCGCCCGACAACTATCTCGCCTCATAGGCCCCATCCCGTTCCTGCCTGGGACGTCTTTTTTTCCCCCAGCAGTTTTGCCCTGAATAGGCTTCAGGATAAGTTCCTTCCTCGTGATAAGCAGGGCCCACGATCTCTGACAGCTGTTCCCCGCTCCTCATCATCCTCTGAAACAATCAGTAAGCATTAGAGAGCACTTTTCCCTTTACAAAGGTGATAATTAGATAACAAGCTGAGATTAAAGTAATTACAGTCAGACAGCTGGCGAGGCAGCACAGTCATGTTGAAATATTGTTGGTACTTCAGCATCTGGTTCTAAT
Organism: Felis catus; assembly: GCF_018350175.1. NCBI lineage: Eukaryota > Metazoa > Chordata > Mammalia > Carnivora > Felidae > Felis > Felis catus. Next base: position 86,401,872 of record NC_058377.1, read on the forward strand.
AACAGCACAGGCTAAAGGATTTTACATTAATTACAGAACATAATTTAATATAAACATATTTAATTACAATTGATGAGCGATAAACTGTTCAAGAATGACTTAACCCCTTCCACGTGTCAAAGTGATGGGAACTTTGGGCAATCTGCAGCCTCTTCCTCCGTCTCTTTCACCCTTCTCCACCATGCCCTCCCTCCACAACTCCCTCGTCCCCTCTCCTAGAGAAAATTCCCCTCAAAGAGGAATGTTCTAGACGGGGATGTTGCTCACTGATTATCCCATGGGTGTTCGGTGCGTGTAGGCACTACTCATCCTCAGAGAGCCAGGTGAAAGGGGGTGAGTGTGCCAGCCAGGCCGGGACGCATTGTTTCAGCTGGACCAGCTGCCCTCCTCACATTACCTCACACTGGCAAGACCAGGTTGGGTCTCCTCAGCTGGTCTTCCCCATGTTCTCACACCTTTATGTGGCGCTGGCTTGGCTTCTGACAGCCACCTATGAGATAATCCTCAGGTCTCCAGAGAGAGTATGTCATGACTAGGAAGTCCCTGGCCACAGTGGCCAGGGTGTTTTCACAGTTTTGGAGTAAATGTGTAATATCTGGAGACCTTGACATGAGAAAGGACACTCTGTTCTGTCGGGAATTCTTCCTTATATGCTGCCAACCCCCATCTCTCCCCCAACTTCCCACAAATTGGTGGAATCGGGCCTTGGGTGAAACAGTTTTCAAACAAACTGGGACCACACAGACACAATCTTCAATGGATAAAGGACTCAATCATCATTATCTGCACATCAACTTCCCACATTCATAAATGAGAGATATTCAAAAAGCCACAAACATTCCATGTTTGGCATGGACTGCATGACTATGTTACCCCCCAAATTCATAATTTGAAACCATAACCCCCCTGGGGTGGTATTAGAAGATGGAGCCTTTGGGAGGTAATTAGATTTAGATGAGGTCCTAAGGGTGGAGCCCCACGATGAGATTAATATCCTTATAAGAAGAGAAAAAGACTTGAGCTTGAGCTCTCAGCCAAGAGAGGACACAGCAAGAAGTCAGGTGTCTGCAAACCAGGAGGAGGGTCCTCACCAGAACTCGACTGTGCTGGCACCCTGATCTGACTTGCCAGCCTCCAGGGCTGTGACAAACAAATTTCTGTTGCTTAAACCACCCAGGCTTTGGTGTTCTGTTACAGCAGCCGAACTAAGACACTAGGTCTCAACGGCACTGGGATTAAGAGTCCACCCAAAGAAGTGACAAGGCTGCTCCTTCCTTAAAAAGAGTGAGTAGTCCTGAGCACGTTGGAAAAATTCGCTGTCAAGTTTCCCTACGGGACAAATGACATGGAATTACAAGTAGCCTCAAATACTGTTTTTACCTCCTGCTGTGGATTTCAAACTATAAAGCACACATTCTCCTAAAAGCTAAAATGAGTGCTGAAAAAACAGTTTATTATTCCTAGGTAAGCAAGTATAAGCTATTTCTGGAAGAATTACTGACAGGTGCACACAAAGTAAAATTAGTTTGAAGATTCAGGACCACAAAACACCCAAGAGAGAACTAGGAACACTCAAAGTGAAAGCTGCTCTATACATATCCTCTTGAAAGAAGAAGAGATTTGAGTTCACTAGCACAGCAAATGTGCAACGCGGGCAAGAACTATGAGGTACTTTTTGTGGATTAAGTGTCCGTGCAGAAGTTACAGGAGGGGCAAGCAGCCAATAAAGCCTTTGCTACTTAAGAAGTTACCACTCTGTTATCAAATTTAAAACTTCTTTCTGTTCAAAAGACACTGGTAATAAAGTGAAAAAAATCTACAGAATGGGAGAAAACATTTGTAAACCATATATACGGTAAGGGCCTAAGAGCCAAAAGAACTCCTGCAACTCAACAATATGAACACAATAACCCAATTAAAAATGGAAAAGAGATCTGAACAGATATTTTTTCCAAAAAAGATATACCAAAGGCCCCCAAGCACATAAAAAGACACTCAACGTCATTAGTCATTAGGGAAATATCAATCAACCAAAATGAGATACCCTTTCGCACATACCGGGATGGCTATAACAAAAAAGCTAGATAATCAAAAGTGTTGAAAAGGATATGGAGAAACTGAAGCCCTCATACATTGCTGGTGGGAATATAAATGGCCCAGCTACTGGAGAGCAGTCTGACAGCTCCCCAACAAGTTAAACACAGAGTTACCATATGACCCAGTGATTCCATTCTAGGTATGTATATATGCAAGAGAATTGAAAACATGTCCTTACAAAAACTTGTGCACAAATATTCATAGCCACATTATTCTTAGAACCCAAAAAGTGGAAATAACCCAAATGTCCATCAACTGATAGATGAATAAACAAAATCTGGCATGACAATACAATTGGGTATCATCCAGCTATAGAAAGGAATGAAGTACTAATACATTTTAGAACATGGATCAGCCTTGAAACATCTTGCTAAGTGAAAGAAGACAGACACAAAAGACCTCATATTGTATGATTCCACTTATATGACATGTCCAGAATTGGCAAACCTATAGAGATGGAAAGTAGATTCATGGTTGCCAAGGGAAGGGGGGAGAGGGGAAATAAGAAATCCTTTTTTTGGGGTGATGGAAATGTTCTGGATTCAGAGAGCAGTGACGGTTGCACAACATTGTGACTATACTAAAAACCACTGAATTTGTACACTTTGAAATAGTTAAAAGAGATTTTAAGTTATATAAATTTTAACTCAATTTTTTTAAAAAAGCTACCAATCTGGGAACTGGATCTTAATCCCACTGGGGAAGCGCAGGAGCCTATATAAAGTGGGTGGCTCAGAGGTATCTCATCCAAGAGGTGAGGAAGCTGGGGTATTTATATACCAACTCCCATCAGTCACTGACTAAAGGCTACTTTGGTGCAATCCCTATCAAAATCTCAGTGGAATTTTTCACAGAGATAGAACAAACAATCCTATCATTTGTAGGGAACCACAAAAGACCCCAAATAGCCAAAGTAATCTTAAGAAAGAACAAAGCTAGAGACACCATGCTGCCTGATTTCAAACTATATTATTAGAAAGCTATAGTAATCAAAACAGTATGGTACTGGCATAAAAACAGATACACAGATCAATGGAACAGAATAGAGAGCCCAGAAATAAACCCATGCATGTATGGTCAATGGATTTACAACAAAGGAGGCAACAACATACAATGAGAAAAGGATAGTCTCATTAATAAATGGATTTGGGAAAACTGGACAGCCACGTGCGAAAGAATGAAACTAGACTATCTAGACACACAAAAAAATAACTCAAAATAGATTAAAGACTTGAACGTAAGATCTGAAATCATAAAACTCCTAGAAGAAAAGGCAGGTGGCAAATTCCTTGACATCACCCTTGGTGATATTTTGGATCTGGCTTTAAAAACAAAGGCAACAAGGGGCGCCCTGGGTGGCTCAGTCGGTTAAGTTTCCGACTTAGGCTCAGGTCATGATCTCATGGTTCATGAGTTCAAGCCTCACATCAGGTTCTGTGCTGACAGCTCAGAGCCTGGAGCCTGCTTCAGATTCTGTGTGTGTGTCTCTCTCTCTGCCCCTCCCCCGTTCATCCTCTCTCTTTCTCTCAAAAATAAATAAACATTAAAAAAATTTTTTAAACAAAGGCAAAAAAAAAGCAAAAATAAACAAATGGGACTACATCAAACTAAAAGGATTCTGCACAGCACAAGAAACTGTCAACAAAGTGAAAAGGCAACATACTGAAAGGGAGAAAATATTTGCAAATCATATATCTGATAAGGGGTTAACATCTAAGATACATTTAAAAACTCATACAAACCAATAGCAAAAAAGCAAACAATGCAATTAAAAAATGGGCAGAGGATCTGAACATTTTTCCAAAGAAGACATATAGATGGCCAACAGACACATGAAAAGATGCTCAATATCACTAATCACCAGGGAAAAATGCAAATCAAAACCACAATGAGATATCACCTCATATCAGGTAGAATGGCTATTTCAAAAAAACAAAGAACGACTGTTGGCAAGGATGTGAGAAAAGGGGAACCTTTGTGCACTGTGGGGGAATTTAAACTGGTGTAGCCACGATGGAAAACAGTATGGAAGTTCTTCAAAAAAATTAAAGATAGAAATAACATATGATTCAGCAATTCCACCTCTGGGTATTTATCTGAAGCAAATGAAAACACTAATTTGAAAAGATATATGCATCCCTGTGTTCACTGCAGCATTATTTACAATAACCCGGATATGGAAACAACGTAAGTGTACATTGATGGATGAACGGATAAAGAAAATGGAATGTTAGCCAGCCATAAAAAGATGAAACCTTGCCACTTGCAACAACGTGGATGGACCTTGAGGGTATTATGACAAGTGAAATTAAGTCAGAGAAAGATAAATAGGAACTTGCTTATATGTGGGATCTAAAAACAAAACTCACAGATATAGATAACAGAATGGTGGTGCCATGGGGAGAAAGGGGTTGGAGGATGAGCAAACTGGGTGACAGGGGTCAAGAGGTATAAGCTTCCAGTTCTAAGAAATAAGTCATAGGGATGTAATGCACAGCACGGTGACTATAGTCAATAGAATTGTCCTGTATATTTGAAAGTTGCTAGAAGAATAAATCTTAAAAGTGTCCATCATGAGAAAAAAAATCAAGTTTTTGTAACTTTGTATGGCGATGGATAGTCACTAGATGTATTGTGGTTATCACTTCACAGTGTATAAAAATATCAAGTATTATACAAACATTGTGCACCTGAAAGTAGTATAATGTTTTATGTCAATTATACCCTCAATTTAAAAAGTCTCTGTAAAATGCTCCACAGTGCTAGATGCAGAGAAAGCTCTCAACAAATGTGAGTTATTTTTCTCGAAGACTCCATATGGTTAAATAGGTTGCTCAAAACTGCACAGCTAATGCAACGTGGAGGTAGAATTTACTCAGATGTGTCTATATGACACAATCTTTCATATAGAGAATTACATTAACCGAATATATACTAACCAATCTTGCAAACACACATCAGATGGCAATCATGTCAGCGCTGCACTCGGAGGCCATAACATCTTCATACCTTTAACTTTCTCTCTTCCCCCTTATGTGCCCTGTCTGGGGGAAGCAGCTGCTTTTCTCACAAAAAGGCCCGAGGGCTGATGGTATTGTCTGCTCAAGTCTGAACACATGTGGCTTTTTGTGTAGATGCTCACTTGAGATTCAAAGCCTGCACATTTGCTGACAATTTAGTGCAAAGGACCAAGATACACGGGCACCTGAGACTGCAAGAGCAGCAGGGTGACACTTTCCTCACTCACATGTTGGTCCTCCTGTTCTTCTCTTGAGTAATCTGACTTTCAGTTGGCTCAACAAAAAGGGTGCACTAGCAGAAGAAAATGGAAGGTATCTCTTCCCATAATGCCCCGCCTGAACTCCCAACTGAGAGGGCTGACATGAGGACATGGGGCTCAGACCCCAAGCCTACCTGATCAGGTAGTGGCTGATAATAGTGTCAAAGTAGCTGTAGTACACGGCATTGTTCACCTGACCATACTGGTCACTGTCCTGCCACCTCGTTTGGATGGGTAAGAAGTACCCATAGGCCTCATGGTGTCGACGACAATCCTCAACTCTCTGGTTCTTGGATGAGGTACCCAAGGAATGGACACTCCTAGGGAGCAGCCTCGAAACCCAACAGGTCATAGTTGGTGATTGCTGTCTCAGAACAGACCTTCAAGAAGAAAACAACAGAGAATAAGGATGGTTTGCGGAAATCGTGATTTCAGTTTTACAAAAGCAATTTCATTTAAGTTTTGGCCATTGGTTTCAAAAGGAAACTAGATTTGTTTTCTAGGAAATAAATCTTCCCTTATAATCCAAGTCTTTGTCACAAACCTTTAAAAGGACTCCTTACTAAAGGACTCCTTACTAAAAAGGCTTTTGCAAACACTGACAGAAACAGTGAAGCCTCTGTTTGAATCTGACTAGTAGGAATTCAAAGTATATTTGTATGGAAGTCTTCTGTTCCACAAAATATTTCTGAGTCAGGTACTGTAGACTCCCATGATTCATCGCTTACATACAACACCCAGTGCTCATCCCAACAAGCCTGTCACCCATTTTTCCCCTGCTGTGCCCCCCCATCTACCTTCAGTTTGTTCTCTGTATTTAAGAGTTTCCTACGGTTTGCCTCCCTCTCTGTTTGAAACTATTTTCCCCTTCCCTTCACCCATGGTCTTCTGTTAAGTTTCTCAAGTTCCACATATGAGTGAAAACATATATCTGTCTTTCTCTGACTTATTTCACTTAGCATAATACCTTCCAGTTCCATCCACGTTGTTGCCAATGGCAAGATTTCATTCTTTCACATAGGCAGGTACTGTTTCTGATGAAATCTGTAACACCACTGAGGGCATAAAGACAGAACTCACGCAACCAGTATAAAATAAAATGTTTGCCAGAAAATATTATCAACTGGGCCTACCAACTATCAGGGTTTTTTTTTTAAGTGTATTTATTTTTTCTTAGAACAAAATTAATTTTCCAAAAATGGAAACAATTTTAAATATGCATAACGAAGGGAGGGAAACACCCAATAACCCAACAATACCAGCTATATGCGTTATTCCAGTCTTATCTCTATGTATCTGTATATACAACCTTAAATTGGGCCATACTGCACATGTTGTGTCATAATCTCTTGTGCTTAACTATTGACCATTATTATGTTTAAATAGTCTTCTATATCATTTCTAATGTTGAGTTCCCTAATATTCCATCGTATTGAAGCACCACAATTTATTGAATCCTCCATTGTTTCATACTTAGGATTTTCACTCCAATTTTGTTGACTAGGATTAGAACCTGTGTAAATAAATCTCCACACACATCCATGATTATTCTCTTAGGATAAACACCTAGAAGCAGAAGTGCTGAGTCAAAGGGCAAAGGAAGTGTTAAAGATTTTGATATAAATCAACACCCTCTGGAAAGGTGGCACCAACTTACACCCTCCCCAGCAGTGTTTGAGCAGGCCCCTTTCTTTATCCTTTGAAAGGCCTTGCTGATTTGCCTGTGTCCTCTCATTTCCATATAAATTCAATGCAATGTGCTAAGTGGAGACACGAACGGTGCTGCTAGCTAGGACAGAATACCTAGTATCAGGATAACCCCTCTATTTGAGAACCACTCTAAAAGTTAGATAAAATGTAAAAGAAGAGCTGCCTGAAGCTCTGGGCAAATAACCAAGAAGGCAGGACTTTACAGGCTGTAACCTTGGGAACAGGGTAATACACTGATGAACCCTGTACTCACCATCCCTATTTCTCGTCAGGGTATTTGCCAGCTCACCATGTGGCTAACAATGGCTCAGAATGGCAGGAACCTACAGCTCACGGTGGTCTTGCTGTGTTGATAGAGGGGACAAAAGTGATAGGCCAACATCCTGGAGAGGGTGAGCTGCAGGGAAGTGAGCCTGGTGGTGCAGGTTCCCCTCAGGGCATCTGCTCACTCCTCCACTGTGTGTGTTCTGATAGACCAACAAACCAGCCAAAAGCAACTACTACAAGGTTAAAAACCTAAGGAGAAAATAGGAGTCTTGTTGTGTTGAGGAGACCCCCCCAGCCTTTCAATTTCAACCCAAGAAGGGCTACTCCCTTACCATGAGGACAAACCTTAAATTGAGCAGCCTCGATCAAGCTTACCTACCCAAACATCATCTGTCAGCCAGTAGGAAACGAAATCAGCTCTAGAGGAAAATAACATCACCTATAGCCTCTACAACTTTTCATACACCAAGTCTGGCATTCAGTCAAAACCTAGGCCTACTAGGAAAGAGGAACAAATGGTCAAAACCCAAAATTATTTTTTTTAAAAGACAATAAAAGAGACTCACAGACTGATTTTAAAATAGCCATGATTACCAGGCATCAGAGATAAGGGCTAATATCCATCCTTACTACATACAGAACTCTAAAATTGAGGGGGTTAAGACAAAAAAAAGAAAGAAAGAAAAAGAAAAATATGTCAAAGTCACAAAGAGACAATTCACAAATAAAGATTTTAAAATGACCTTTAAGCAGATGAAAAGATGGACTTCAGTCATAATAAGAGAAATTACAACTATGCTGAATTACTGTTTCTCAATGATTAAATTTGGTAAAACTACAAAGCTTGATGGCACATTCTCCTGACAAGACCATAAGGCAAGAGACATTCTTACACACTGCTGGTGGGAATGTCCCCTACCTCTATGGAGGGAGAATTTGACAATATCTAACAAAATCACAACTGAGTTTACCTTTTGACTCATATCTAAGAATTTACATTGAAGGTACACCTTCAGGAATACAAAAATGCATATGAACAAGGAACATCACTAACTGTTATTGAAAAAACATTGGGATGAAATATACATAGAAGATTGGTTGAATAAATTATGGTACATTCACACGATGGTGTATTATACTGCTGTAAGTAAAAACTAAATAAGGTGTTGGTTGGGTACTTGGGTGGCTCAGTAGGTTAAGCACCTAACCCTTCATATCAGCTCAGGTCATGATCTCACAGTTCGTGGGACTGAGCCCTGCGTTGGGCTCTGAGCTGACAGTGCAGAGCCTGCTCGGGATTCTGTCTCTCCCTCTTTTTCTGCCCCTCCCCTACTCATGTTCTCTCCCTTCCTGTCTCTCTCTCACTCTCTCTATCTCTCAAAAAAAATAAACTTTAAAAAAAAAAACTAAAGAACGTATGATATAGAGTGATTTCCAGGATATACTTGCTGTCAGTCAAAATAAACCAGTGTAAGAAAGTATATAGAGTACACTACTTTTGTGTAATAAAGAAGAGAAAATAAACTCTTTTCTGGGAGATACTGGTTAGCTGGAGCAAGGCAGAGAGAGAGCACCAAGATGGCATCCATAGGCCATGTTCCTCTAAAGCAGCTCCATAGGCCACTAGCTGTGTGCCAAACCTGAAGCCTACTCCTCAGACCAAAGCTCCGGGATAAGCAAAGAGGTCTGTTTCACAGAAGGACTGGGAGGTGTGCTTCAGTCTGCTATCTGTGCAATGTCCTGGGGGTGGCACCCTGACAAAAACGGTCTTTCTGATTGCCATAGTCTCCTGGGACCCAGGAATGCAATCCCCCACCCCAACCCCAGCTACTAGAGCCAGGCAATCAAGGGGTGTCGTCGTCTGGGGAGCAGCTGCAGAAATCAGGGGACCAAATACATGTAAAAGCTCCCTTCCAAGAAATGCTGGTGCTTTCGAGCATGGCAAAGGGAGAGCATAAAGATGGAACCAATCTCTATCCCCAGAGAGTGTTCCAGCAGGCTGCTAAATGTGTTAAATTAGATGCCTATCCCTCAGGCTGATGCTTCAATAAGATAATATAAATGTGTTTATTTATATTTACAAAAAGAGACTCCTGAAGGTTGAACAGGAAACTAATGAGGGTGCATTAACAAGGTAGATGGGGCAGGGGGGCACCTGGGTGGCTCAGTCAGTTAAGCATTCAACTCTTGGTTGGACTCAGGTCATGATCTCATGGTTTCGTGAGCTCAAGCCCCACATCGGGCTCTGTGCTGGCAGCATGGAGCCTGCTTGGGATCCTCTGTCTCTCCTTCTTTCTCTGCCCCTCTCCCACTCACACCAAAATAAATAAATAAACTTTTTTTAAAAAGGTGGATGGGGTGGAGAAGGAAAAGTAACACTCCTTTAAATATAGCATTTTGTATAATTTTGGGTTTGGGACCATGTTAATATTTTACATACTCACAAAGATGATGATGACGATGGTGACAACAATGAAGTTAAATGAACAATGATGGAGGGGAAAGAAATATAAACAGAAACAAATGAGGCCAACTATATTTCAAATGAGTAACAATCACACTGAAGGGAAAAATAACTACCTTCAAATACAGAGTTTTGACTATATACCCTCAGTCTAAAGACAAGAATCTTTTAACAAATATTGAACACTGGTTAGTGCATAAGTTTTTTCTAGTGGTAGTGTTAGCAATTCTGAAACTCTTTTCTGTGAATCTGAGACTGGTAAAATGAGTAGATATGCCGAGAATAATGTGAGCTGGGTTTCTCACTTGGAGAGAGGAGTTACAAACAGACAGGAGAAAAACTAAAATAAACTTTCTGGTGTTGAATTCGATTTTGAAATATCGATATGGACTTGGAGATTAGAGATAGAAATAGAGATTTCTTAGCTCCATTGAGCCTAGACACAATGGCACTCCAGTAGCAAAATGATGATACTTAAGTGTCCAGAACTTAGGTTCTAAACTCTTCACAAAAAGAAACCAGAATGCCTTAAGAAATGACTGATTCCAATGCTGGGGCAGATAAAATAAAAGATGATCCTAGAACATCTCATTGTGCCAGAAAGTAATGTTCAAAGAAGATGGCAAAAGTTCATACGAGTCAACCTGAGGGGCTTCGAAATGGCCAATTCTGCAATATTTTAGCATCAAATTTAAAAATCAGATCAATGGATTATAAGCTTTTCAATTAAATAAGAATTCTTTTGGGGGCACCTGGGTGGCTTAGTTGATTAAGTGTCCCAACTCCTGATTTTGGCTTAGGTCATGATCTCACAGTTTATGAATTTAAGCCCTACATTGGGCTCCATGATGACACTGTAGAGCCTGCTTGGGATGCTCCCTCTCTCCTTCTCTCTGCCCCTTGCCCCCCTCAAAATAAATAAATAAACTTAAAAAAAAATTTTTTAAAGAACTCTTAAGTCTGCTAAATTAATAAATGGGATTGAAGGAAAAGTTATTCCTTTTTTTTTAATATGAAATTTATTATCAAATTGGTTTCCATACAACACCCAGTGCTCATCCCAACAGGTGCCCTCTTCAATGCCCATCACCCACTTTCCCCTCCCTCCCACCCCCCATCAACCCTCAGTTTGTTCTCAGTTTTTAACAGTCTCTTATGGTTTGCCTCCCTCCCTAACTTTTTTTTTCCTTCCCCTCCCCCATGGTCTTCTGTTAAGTTTCTCAGGATCCACATAAGAGTGAAAACATATGGTATCTGTCTTCCTCTGTATGACTTATTTCACTTAGCATCACACTCTCCAGTTCCATCCACGTTGCTACAAAGGGCCATATTTCATTCTTTCTCGTTGCCACGTAGTACTCCATTGTGTATATAAACCACAATTTCTTTATCCATTCATCAGTTGATAGACATTTAGGCTCTTTCCATAATTTGGCTATTGTTGAAAGTGCTGCTATAAACATTGGGGTACAAGTGCCCCTGTGCATCAGAACTCCTGTATCCCGTGGGTAAATTCCTAGCAGTGCTATTGCTGGGTCATAGGGTAGGTCTATTTTTAATTTTTTGAGGAACCTCCACACTGTTTTCCAGAGTGGCTACACCAGTTTGCATTCCCACCAACAGTGCAAGAGGGTTTCCGTTTCTCCACATCCTCTCCAGCATCTATAGTCTCCTGATTTGTTCATCTAAGCCACTCTGACTGGCATGAGGTGGTATCTCAGTGTGGTTTTGATTTGTATTTCCCTGATGAGGAGTGACGTTGAGCATCTTTTCATGTGCCTGTTGGCCATCTGGATGTCTTCTTTAGAGAAGTGTCTATTCATGTTTTCTGCCCATTTCTTCACTGGATTATTTGTTTTTTGGGTGTGGAATTTGGTGAGCTCTTTATAGATTTTGGATACTAGCCCTTTGTCCGATATGTCATTTGCAAGTATCTTTTCCCATTCCGTTGGTTGCCTTTTAGTTTTGTTGGTTGTTTCCTTTGCTGTGCAGAAGCTTTTCATCTTCATGAGGTCCCAATAGTTCATTTTTGCTTTTAATTCCCTTGCCTTTGGAGATGTGTCAAGTAAGAAACTGCTGTGGCTGAGGTCAGAGAGGTTTTTTTCCTTTCTCCTCTAGGGTTTTGATGGTTTCCTGTCTCACATTCAGGTCTTTCATCCATTTTGAGTTTATTTTTGTAAATGGTGTAAGAAAGTGGTCTAGTTTCATTCTTCTGCATGTTGCTGTCCAGTTCTCCCAGCACCATTTGTTAAAGAGACTGTCTTTTTTCCATTGGATATTCTTTCCTACTTTGTCAAAGATTAGTTGGCCATACTTTTGTGGGTCTAGTTTTGGGGTTTCTATTCTATTCCATTGGTCTATATGTGTCTATGTTTGTGCCAATACCATGCTGTCTTGATGATTACAGCTTTGTAGTAGAGGCTAAAGTCTGGGATTGTGATGCCTCCTGCTTTGGTCTTCTTCTATATTACTTTGGCTATTCGGGGTCTTTTGTGGTTCCATACAAATTTTAGGATTGCTTGTTCTAGCTTCAAGAAGAATGCTGGTGCAATTTTAACTGGGATTGCACTGAATGTGTAAATTGCTTTTGGTAGTATTGACATTTTAACAATATTTATTCCTCTAATCCATAAGCATGGAATGTTTTTCCATTTCGTTGTACCTTCTTCAGTTTCCTTCATAAGCTTTCTATAGTTTTCAGCATACAGATCTTTTACATCTTTGGTTAGGTTTATTCCTAGGTATTTTATGATTCTTGGTGCAATTGTTAATGGGATCAGTTTCTTTATTTGTCTTTCTGTTGCTTCATTGTTAGTGTATAATAATGCAACTGATTTCTGTATATTGATTTTGTCTCCTGCAACTTTGCTGAATTCATGTATCAGTTCTAGCAGACTTTTGGTGGAGTCTATCGGATTTTCCATGTATAATATCATGTCATCTGCAAAAAGTGAAAGCTTGACTTCATCTTTGACAATTTTGATGCCTTTGATTTCCTTTTGTTGACTGATTGCTTCCAACCTTATGTTACACAACAGTGGTGAGAATGGGCATCCCTGTCTTGTTCCTGACCTCAGGGAGAAAGCTCTCAGTTTTTCCCTATTGAGGATGATATTAGCTATGGGCTTTTCATAAATGGCTTTTATGATGTTTAAGTATGTTCCTTCTATCCCAACTTTCTCAAGGGTTTTTATTAAGAAAGGATGCTGAATTTTGTCAAATGCTTTTTCTGCGTTGATTGACAGGATCATATGGTTCTTATCTTTTCTTTTATTAATGTGATGTATCACATCAATTGATTTGCGAATGTTGAACCAGTCCTGCAGCCCAGGAATAAATCCCACTTGATCATGGTGAATAATTACTTTTATATGCTGTTGAGTTCGATTTGCTAGTATCTTGTTGAGAATTTTTGCATCCATATTCATCAGGGATATTGGCCTGTAGTTCTCTTTTTCTGCTGGGTCTCTGTCTGGTTTTGGAATCAAAGTAATGCTGGTTTCATAGAATGAGTCTGGAAGTTTTCCTTCCCTTTCTATTTTTTGGAACAGCTTGGGAAGGATAGGTAATATCTCTGCTTTAAACGTCTGATAGAATTCCCCAGGGAAGCCATCTGGTCCTGGACTCTTATTTGTTGGGAGATTTTTGATAACTGATTCAATTTCCTCACTGGTTATGGGTCTGTTCAAGTTTTCTATTTTTTCCTGTTTGAGTTTTGGAAGTGTGTGGGTGCTTAAGAATTTGTCCATTTCTTCCAGGTTGTCCAGTTTGTTGGCATATAATTTTTCATAGTATTCCCTGATAATAGCTTGTGTTTCTGAGGGATTGGTTGCAATAATAACATTTTCATTCATGATTTTATCTATTTGGGTCATCTCCCTTTTCTTTTTGAGAAGCCTGGCTAAAGGTTTATCAATTTTGTTCATTTTTTCAAAAAAACAACTCTTGGTATCATTGATCTGCTCTACAGTTTTTTTTAGATTCTATATTGTTTATTTCTGCTCTGATCTTTGTTATTTCTCTTCTTCTGCTGGGTTTGGGGTGTCTTTGCTGTTCTGTTATTTTCTTTAGGTGTGCTATTAGATTTTGTATTTGGGATTTTTCTTGTTTCTTGAGATAGGCCTGGATTGCAATGTATTTTCCTCTCAGGACTGCCTTCACTGCATCCCAAAACATTTGGATTGTTGTATTTTCATTTTCATTTGTTTCCATATATTTTTAAATTTCTTCTCTAATTGCCTGGTTGACCCATTCATTCTTTAGTAGGGTTTTCTTCAACCTCCATGCTTTTGGAGGTTTCCCAGACTTTTTCCTGTGGTTGATTTCAAGCTTCAAAGCATTGTGGTCTGAAAGTGTGCATGGTATGATCTCAATTCTTTTATATTTATTAAGGACTGTTTTGTGACCCAGTATGTGATGTATTTTGGAGAATGTTCTGTGTGTACTCGAGAAGAAAGTATATTCTGTTGCTTTGGGATGCAGAGTTCTAAATATATCTGTCAAGTCCATCTGATCCAAGGTATCATTCAGGGCCTTTGTTTCTTTTTTTTTTTTTAATTTTTTTTTCAACGTTTATTTATTTTTGGGACAGAGAGAGACAGAGCATGCATGGGGGAGGGGCAGAGAGAGAGGGAGACACAGAATCGGAAACAGGCTCCAGGCTCTGAGCCATCAGCCCAGAGCCTGACGTGGGGCTCGAACTCCCGGACCGCGAGATCGTGACCTGGCTGAAGTCGGATGCTTAACCGACTGCGCCACCCAGGCGCCCCTAGACTTTTATAATTGTTAGCTCTTCCTGATGGATAGACCATGTCATTATTATATAATGCCCTTCATCATCTCTTGTTACAGCCTTTAATTTAAAGTCTAGTGTGTCTGATATAAGTATGGCTACTCCAGCTTTCTTTGACTTCCAGTAGCATGATAGATAGTTCTCCATCCTCTCACTTTCAATCCGAAGGTGTCCTCAGGTCTAAAATGAGTCTCTTGTAGACAGCAAATAGATGGGTCTTGTTTTTGTTTTTGTTTTTTTTTTATCTATTCTGATACCCTATGTCTTTTGGTTGGAGCATTTAGTCCATTTACATTCAGTGTTATTATAGAAAGATATGGGTTTAGAGTCATTGTGATGTCTATAGATTTCATGCTTGTAATGATGTCTCTGGTACTTTGTGGTCCTTGCAACATTTCACTCACAGAATCCTCCTTAGGATCTCTTGTAGGGCTGGTTTAGTGGTGATGAATTCCTTCAGTTTTTGTTTGTTTAGGAAGAACTTTATCTCTCCTTCTGTTCTAAATGACAGACTTGCTGGATAAAGGATTCTCGGCTGCGTATTTTTTCTGTTCGTCACATTGAAGATTTCCTGCAATTCCTTTCTGGCCTGCCAAGTTTCAGTAGATAGGTTGGCCACTATTCTTATGTGTCTACCTTTGTAAGTTAGAGCACATTTATCCCTAGCTGTTTTCAGAATTTTCTCTTTATCCTTGTATTTTGCCAGTTTCACTATGATATGTCGTGCAGAAGACCAATTCAAGTTACGTCTGAAGGGAGTTCTCTGTGCCTCTTGGATTTCAATGCCTTTTTCCTTCCCCAGATCAGGGAAGTTCTCAGCTATGATTTGTTCAAGTACACCTTCAGCCCCTTTCTCTCTCTCTTCCTCTTCTGGAATTCCTATTATATGAATATTGTTGTGTTTCATTGCATCACTTAGTTCTCTAATTCTCCCCTCATACACCTGGATTTTTTTTATCTTTTTTTCTCAGCTTCCTCTTTTTCCATAATTTTTATCTTCTAATTCACCTATTCTCTCCTCTGCCTCTTCAATCCATGCTATGGCCACCTCCATTTTATTTTGCTCCTCATGACTATTTCTTAGTCCCTTGATCTCCATAGAAATAGATTCTCTGCTGTCCTTTATACTTTTTTCAAGCCCAGTAATTAATTTTATGACTATTATTCTAAATTCTTGTTCTGTTATATTGCTTAAATTGTTTTTGATCAGTTCTTTAGCTGTCGCTACTTCCTGGAGTCTTTTGAGGGGAATTCTTCTGTTTTGTCATTTTGGGTAGTCCCTGAGGTAGCTCCAAACTTCAGGGCCCTTCCCCTGTGCTGTCCGGAGTAACTTGTGTTGGTGAGCAGGGCCGCAGTCAGACCTGATGTCTGCCCCCAGCCCACCGCTGGGGCCACAGTCAGACTGGTGTGTACTTTATCTTCCCCTCTCCCGGGGCAGGACTCACTGTGGAGTGGTGTGGCCCCTGTGTGGGCTACTTGCACACTGCCAGGCTTGTGGTGGTACTTCAATGGGATCTGGCCAAGGACATATTAGCCAGGGCAGATCCGCAATGTGCACAGGGGCAGGAGGGGCAGGCTTAGCTCTATTTGCCATCCGTGGTCCCCTGTGTGAGGGGCCCTGCAGCACAGGAGGGAAGCAGGCCCATCGAAGGGATGGATCCACAGAAGCAGAGCTTTGGGTGTTCCTGCAGTGCAAGCAAGTTCGGTGACAGGAACTGGTTCCCTTTGGAATTTCGGCTGGGGGATGGGAGAGGGAGATGGTACTTGCCAGCGCCTTTGTTCCCCCGTTGAGCTGAACTCTGTCCTTCCAGGGCTCAACAACCCTCCCTCCCTGCATCCTCTCGCCCTCACCGCTCTCTGAGAGCAAAGCTGTTGACTTTTAACATTCCAGATGTTAAGTCCCGCTGGCTGTCAGAATTCAGAGTCCGGCCCCTCCGCTTTTGCAAGCCAGACTTCGGGGGCTCTGCCTTGCCAGGCGGGCTGCCCCTCCACCTCCCTGCTCCCTCCCGCCAGTCCGTGTAAGCACACACCACCTCTCCATCCTTCCTACCCTCTTCCATGGGCCTCTCGTCTACACTTGGCTCCAGAGAGTCCATTCTGCTGGTCTTCTGGCAGTTTTCTGGGTTATTTAGGCAAATGTGGGTGGAATCTAAGGGATCAGCAGGACGAGGTGAGCCCAGTGTCCTTCTATGCCACCATCTTCCCAGGTATCTGAAAAGTTATTCTTTTTTTTTTTTAACGTTTATTTATTATTGAGAGACAGAGAGACACAGAGAGTGAGCAGGGGAGGGGTAGAGAGAGGGGGAGACATAGAATCTGAAGTAGGCTCCAGGCTCTGAGCTGTCAGCACAGAGCCCGACATGGGGCTTGAACTCACAAACTGCCAAGATCATGACCTGAGCCAAAGTCGGTCGCTTAACCAACTGAGCCACACAGGTGCCCCGAAAAGTTATTCTTTACACAAGTATGCCAAGCAATAAATGTAGAAAAGATAATGGATTTAGAAAATCATCATTTTGCAAATATCATAGTAATAATTGATTTAGGCAAGAATCATTGATGGATGCTAAAATATATTAGGTACAAGTTTGGTGAGAAACATAACATTTATATGGTCCCCAATATCTCTCTCACAAATTACTCATTACAAATCAATAACAGTAACTTTATGATGGATAACACACAAAGACAGTATGATTTTACCAAGTTATCCAAGTCAGTAACACCCACAACAAACCAATAGACTGAAACAGACACAGTATCACTTCCGAGTTCTTTCTGGCAACAATGCATAATATGAATCTAATCATGATAGAACATCAGAAAAAAACAAAACTGAGGAACATTCAAAAAGTAATTGTTCTATACTCTTAAAAAATATCAAGGTCGGGGCGCCTGGGTGGCGCAGTCGGTTAAGCGTCCGACTTCAGCCAGGTCACAATCTCGCGGTCCGTGAGTTCGAGCCCCGCGTCAGGCTCTGGGCTGATGGCTCAGAGCCTGGAGCCTGTTTCCGATTCTGTGTCTCCCTCTCTCTCTGCCCCTCCCCCGTTCATGCTCTGTCTCTCTCTGTCCCAAAAATAAATAAACGTTGAAAAAAAAAAAAAGCAACAACAATAAGCTGACTTATTCAGTGCAAACAATAGAAAATAGAAGACAAAAGAATGGCACCTTGGGGCGCCTGGGTGGCGCAGTCAGTTAAGCGTCCGACTTCAGCCAGGTCACGATCTCGCGGTCCGGGAGTTCAAGCCCCGCGTCAGGCTCTGGGCTGATGGCTCAGAGCCTGGAGCCTGTTTCCGATTCTGTGTCTCCCTCTCTCTCTGCCCCTCCCCCGTTCATGCTCTGTCTCTCTCTGTCCCAAAAATAAATAAACGTTGAAAAAAAAATTAAAAAAAAAAAAGAATGGCACCTTTGAAGTTCTTAAATAATTGCAAAGCTAGAATTCTACACCCAGAGAAAATATCCTTCAAAAATGAAATCCAGGGACGCCTGGGTGGCTCAGTCAGTTCAGGGTCTGACTTTGGCTCAGGTAATGATCTCACGGTTCATGGGTTCAAGCCCCTGGTCGGGCTCAGTGCTGACAGCTCAGAGATTCTGTGTCTCCCTTTCTCTCTGTGCTTCAGATTCTGTGTCTCCCTTTCTCTCGGCCCCTCCCCCGCTCATGCTCTGGCTCTCTGTTTCTCTCAAAAAGAAATATATTTTCAAAAAATGAAATCTAAATAAATAGCCATTTTAACAAAAACAGAGAATTCATCACAGCAGACGCACACTAAAAGAAATGCTGAAGGGTACTCTTTAAATGTTTATTTATTTATTTTTGAGAGAGAGAGGGAGAAAGAGAGGCAGTGGGGGGTGGGGGAGGGAAGGAGGAACAGAAAGGGAGAGGGAGAGAGGGAGCCAAGCAGGCTCCACGATGTCAGTGCAGAGCCTGACACAGGACTGGATCGCACAAACCATGAGATCATGACCTGAGAAGAAATCAAGAGTTGGATGCTTAACTGACTGAGCCACTCAGGTGCCCCTGAAAGGCACTCTTTAAAAGGGTGGAAAATGATCCTCAATGAAAGAACAATAATGCAGAAAAGAATGAAGAGCAGTGGAAAGGATAAATAAGTGGGTAAATTTAAATTAATACTGACTGTTAAACATAATATTAATAATGTCTTATGGGGTTTAAAATATAGTGTTATATTACAGTTATAGTGTTACAAGGTCATTGCATTTTTCAGTAAGTGGTAATAATCCTAATTTAAGTTTGACTATAAGTCCAGGATGCATGTTGTAACCTCTAGGATAATCACAAAAATAGTAGAAAAAGAATATCTAATTAACAAAAGGATAACTAAGCAATAAAAATATATATTTTCAAATCCAAAAGAAGGAAATATGTAGATGATATGACCAAAAAACAGATGAGACAAACAAAAAACAACTGGAAAATGAAATTTTAAAACAATATCATTTACAATACTATAATGTAAGCTATCTATGGATTCCTAGCATCAAAAATACCAGATACCTAGGAATAAAGCTAACAAAAAATGTGTAAGACCCTATACACTGAAAACTACAAAGCACTGCTGACAGAAAATAAGGAAGAGTTACATAAATGGAGGGATATACTATGTCCATGGATTAGAAGACTAAGTGTTGCAAAGATGTCAGTTCTCCCCATTGATCTCAAAGTTCAATGTAATCCCAATCAAAACCTCAGCTGGCTTTTCTATGAAAATTAATAAACTGATCTTAAATTTTTATATGGAAAGGAAAAGAGCTAGAATAGCCAAAACCAACATGAAAAAGAATAAAGAATTTACATTACCAAATATCAAGATGTATTATAAACTGTAGGGTAATCAAAATAGTGGTACTGGCACAGGATAGGCACATAAATCAATGAAATAGTATAGAGGATCTAGGAAACAGACCACTCATGTAAGACCACCTAATTTATGAAAGAAAGTACTATTGAATGCAATGGGGGAAAAGATGGTGTGTTTAATAATTGATATTTTTTAGTGAAACTTTAACCCACCTCAAAGCATGCATACATATCAATTCCATATGAATTACAGATCTAAATGTAAACGGAAGAACAATAAAGCTTCTAGAAAGTAACACAGGCTATATTCTTAATATTGGGGTGAGCAAAATAATCTCTGAATACAGGGCATACAAATCATAAAAGAAAAGATTATTACTATTATTACCACCATACAATAAAAGATTAATAAATATAACTTCCTCAAAATTAAGAACTTCTGTTTATCAAAAGACAACCAGTAAGGTGTGTAACACATATATCCAACAAAGAATTCATATTCAAAATATAAACAGGGACACCTGGGTGGCTCAGTCAGTTAGGTGTCTGACTTTGGCTCAGGTCATGATCTCACCATTCATGAGTTTGAGCCCCGTTGCAGGCTCTGTGCTGATGACTCAGAGCCTGGAGCTTGCTTTGGATTCTGTGTCTCCCTCTCTCTCTTCCCCTCCCCTGCTCATGCTCTGTCTCTCTCTGTCTCTCAAAAATAAATAAACATTGAAAAAAAATCTTAAAAAATATATGTATACACAGAACTTCTAAAAATCAATGAGAAAAAAAAAGACAACCCAATTTTTAAAAAATAAGCAAAAGACTTAAATAGAGAATGAAAGAGAATATCCAAATGGCCAAGCAGAGTAAAAGCTGGTAAACATCATTAGCCATTCAAGAAAATGCAATTAAAACCACAGCGACTTCACTTTTAAACCCCTCAGAATGGCTAAAATTTTATTTTGTTGGTGACTAGATAGAGCAACTAAAATGTTAATACTCTTCTGGTAGCAGTGTGAATGTAGGTATTATTTCCCCTACGTTTCACAGTGTCTATTAAAATGGTACAAATACATATCCTGTATTCCAGCAATTCCACTCCTTTGTAGACATCCAACAAAATTATATGATTATATTAAGTGTCTAGTGTCCAGAGCAGTTTATTTCTCATTTTTTTACACAGAGAATTCACTTCTTGTCCATTCACCCTAATGCTAACTCAAAAAACTTGAGAAAGCTAAGAGTCTTCTTTATCTATATATGGCCTGGTTATTCGGTTGCTTTGTGGATATGCACGTATTTGTACAATCCTAAACAGACACCAAAGAAGCCGGATTCTCACGTAGTTAAAATGAAAGTAATGTCTCAGAATCTTTGATGCCCTGAAAATAACCTGCCATCTATGTGACATTTAAAGGAAGAAGTTTCTTAAACTTGTACATTTTTACTTGAAACTCTCCTAAGGAATCAACCTTCATCATCTATACCTTTTGGGAACACAGAGGCTAATATTCATTCACTTGAACACACACAAAAATCTCAAAATAGAAGAATGCTCTGCATGATACTGAGTACCAGGTGGCATTGTGACTGACTCCTAACACAAATTAGAGGGAAATCATTTTTAAAAACAATTTTAAAGAACTTTATCCAGTAGCAAAGAACACTAGCATATCCAACGGAGATCCATGTTGACACCTACTTCATAGATACTCGGATTTTACAAATAATATTAAGGGCATTCCAAATCCTTTGGGAATGTGCCTTGATTTCACAAAGCAAATCACCACAAATGGGTACTTCCCTGAAGTCTAAATATGTGGGGGAGGAGGATCCTGCCATGCAGAGAAATTCTTAGGAAGCTGTGAAGATATTAGCTATTTTACTCAATTTATTCCAAGCTGAAACATAATAGTACATTATAAATCTCTTTTGATTTTACTTAATCTAATGAAAAAATGTTCATCTTTTTGATAAGTGCTCATTAGCCATTTTTTTCTGACATAAACAGACAAGAAAGATGTTCTTGTGCTGCATTTAAAACGCAACTCAGCTAATTACAGTGCAATGACGCAAAGAACAAAATCAACGCACTGAAGTTTCTCACTTGAATTGTCTTTATAGCTGAATTAAAATCCAACAAAGAAAGTGTTTTAAAGGGCCCCAGCGGCGTATTTTATACTCAGGTTGAACAATGTTTAAGTAAACAAAGGCTAAATTCTAGCACATGATATAAATTTTTAAATTTTCTGATGTCATTTGCTAAGAATATTTGCTGAATTTATGAACAAAAGGGTACATGCTTAGAGGAGTGATGCACTCTCCTTTTGGGAAGTTATGATAAATTAGCATGAACAATTCACTCTATTTTACCCGGTGCTTGGTGAAACCAAAAGCCAACTTGTAGATAACATCCAATCAGGGTAGGGGCCAGGCAAGGGCTTAGAATAAGCATAAAGCTAAGTGATTGTATAAGAATCAAACTTTCAGCCCAGGCCAATGCCCAGGGTTTTTAGGAATATCAGATGGTTTGAGCTTTTTGAAATTCACAGTATTAATCTGCTGAAACCTTATCCTGAATGAGTCTAACCGAATTAATGCCATTTCCCAAAATGCTTGATTCATGCTCCAGGAAGAATCTTAATTAGAGTAATCTGATCCTTTGGGTATCTTAAATCCAGCTTATTACCTAAGTGATCATTTCATTGATTTTTTTATTCATGTTTTATTATAAAATATATTTACCTGAAACTAGAAACTTTAAAACTTATTTTAGTTCTTTGACATCTAAATTATGCATATTGTACCCAAACTCATAGGCGAAACATCACAGAGAGAAGTAAAATTGATTACTTAAATATGTCACTTCTTCTTACCTGTAAAGTCAGCATTTAAATGAACACATTCAGGTTTTTTAAAGCTTTATTTAATGAACAAACAGAGAAGTGAGAGAACAGTCTGCTGCTGGGCTCACTGGATGGACGGTTGTCTAAGTCACCTTCACAAATGATTCTGCTAACATTTCTTAGTATTAGACATTGTATCCTAAGGGGAAAAAACACTCCTCTGTAGCTTACAGGACTTCAAACTGCTTCAATGCATGTTAAGAAAATGGTTCTCCTTTATTAGAAGCCTGGTACAACTGTTCCACGGAGCAAATGCACACCTTGGAGGTTACGAATTCAGGGAGAAAGAAACAGATTCAAGTCCCAACTCCACCACCACTTGTTCCTCAAGAGAACCTAGACAAGATTCTTCGCTTCTCTAAGCTTCATACATGAATAAATAACAGGACAAATAATACCTATATTGCTGTTATGAATATTCAGTGAGATGATCAGCAGTAAGCAGTTAGCACGGGGTCTGACACACCATCAAGATTCAAATTTTAGCTGAGATTAATGAACCACTAATAGGACATGAATCTTAAGGACCTTTTCAGGAGCAAAGAGCCATCCTTCCTGCTTTCCATTCTGTGTCCTTTTCAACATTCCAAGGTTCTCTAGAATGAAAAGGCAGACCCTTTCCCTGTATGGCACTAATTGGTCAGTTTAAAGCATCACACTTATACACTAGACTTTGTTATTATCATCCCAACCTCACCATCTCTCTTTATTATATCGCACCCCAAAGTGTCAGCATGGAAGAGGAACACAGTACCTAGTGCACGTAGTCATTACGGGTCACTAAAAAAAAACACATCTTTTCTGTAATTCTGCTGAGTTTATATTTCCATTAATATACTTGGCACAAAGGAAACGTTTACCAACTTATTAAGTAATGGAATGGGTCATGTTCATTTTACTCTGCTTTTGACTAAATAAAGTGAAACATCAATGCTTCTCTAAATTTTTTTAATGTTTGTTTATTTTTGAGAGAGAGAGACAGAATGTGAGCGGGCGGCGGGGGGGCAGGGAGAGAGAGAGAGGGAGACAGAATCCAAGGCAGGCTCCACATTCTGAGCTGTCAGCACACAGCCCAACCTGGGGCTTGAAAACACAAACTGTGAGATCATGACCTGAGCCAAAGTTGGATGCTTAACCGACTGAGCCACCCAGGTGCCCCTGAAACGTCAATGCTTCTCTACAGCGTACATGCTTATCAAAGTTGACCTCATTCCTCCTTAATAGAAGGAATGAATATTCACCCATTGTTGAATGCTTACTAAGTTCCCATAAGTGCCTGAAACTCTTCCATAGACCATCTCATTAAATCCTCAAGTAATCCTAGGTAATAGATACTGACATCCTTACATTAGGAAAGTGAAACTCAGAGAGGTTAAGGAACTTATTTAAGGCATGCAGCTAGTAAATGATGGAGCCAGGATTCAAAATCAAGTTGTTCTAACTCCGAAGTTCATGCTCTGTATCACAAAACTGTAACATCACAAAGGAGTTGGAGACTATCCGCAAACATGTCCAGCAGGGCATTCATATCAGCAACAACTAGGATAAAACTGGACACCCCTTAGTGTTATCCTTTTCACTTTGGAGGTCATCTGGACACTGCATAGCAGGTGCATTGTTTCATTTATTTCTATATATTTACTGAACAACTAGTATGTAGTGGGCACTAGGCCAGGTCACATAGATGAAAACAACATGTTTCCTAACCTAGTTAGGAAACTTCTCCCAGGCCTCATCCAAAGCCCAGGGACATCTTTAGCATATTTTCCTCAACAACAATGCTCTGGACAAGCACACTGGGCTTGAAAATAGAGGAAGTAAGATTTTCTACATGTTATACAAATTGGTTTATCAACTTCTCTTTTTACGGGTCTTCAGGTACTTTTGTTGTCTGAAATTCCCCAATGGTAAACAACATATATGAAGGGCTTCATAATCTTCCTCAATTTTCCAATTTCATCTTCTAGTGTTCTCCACCATACACCCTAAAGCTGAACCATGCATCTTTTCCCAACACACTAGGCTACTTCTCACCTCCCTAATTTTGTATACACTGTTCCTTCTGTACAACATGCCTTTTCCCCTTAAAAGGACCCAGCTCAAACATTACCTTCTTTATTATGTCATTTCCCTCCGTCTACGACCTTTAATAATCAGAGATTAATGATCACTCCCTTCATTCGTTCATTCAACAAACTATTCCTGGAGTTGGGACAGATTAGTGAACCCAACAGACAAATATCCCTGCTCTTGGGAAGATGATATTCTCATGGGAGGAAGACAGACAATAAAAATAAATAATTACAGAGAATGTTACAAGCTGGTAAGTGGCATAAAAAGAGATATAGTAGAGTAATCCCTACTGTAACACCTTCTGTATGGGGAGAGGGGTGCATGCAAGAGGCACTGCAATTAAGAGTGGTGGTCAGGGCACCTGGGTGGCTCAGTCGGTTAAGCCTCTGACTTCAGCTTGGGTCATGATCTTGCAGTTAGTGGGTTCGAGCCCCTTGTTGGGCTCTGTGCTAACAGCTCAGAGCCTGGAGCCTGTTTTGGATTCTGTGTCTCCCTCTCTCTCTGTCTCGGCCCCTCCCCTGCTCACCCTCTGTCTGTCTCTCTCTCTCAAAAATAAACATCAAAAAAAATTTTTTTTAATTTTTTTTAAAAGAGTGGTGGTCAGAGGAGAGCCAACTAAGAAAGTGACCAAAACATGCAGAAGGTGAGAGACTCCAAACACTTTGTACTGCCTCTTTCCACATACCATTTTGTAATTTCCCATTTGCATTTTAGTCTTCCTCATTAAGCTGGGAGGGGCAGGGATTAAGTGAATTATCTTTTTCTCCCCAGTGTATAATACAGCACTTGGCAGGAATTGCTCAATTTATTGTTTGTTGAATGAACAAACGAAAGAAACACTCTTCACCTGCTCCACTGTCAGAGAATCGGTTACTTCTACCCCTACATTTTTATTTTATTTTATTTTATTTTATTTTATTTTATTTTATTTTATTTTATTTTATTTTATTTTTTTTAACATTTATTCATTTTTGAGAGACAGAGCACAAGCAGGGGAGGAGCAAAGAGAGAGAGAGATACACAGAATCTGTAGCAGGCTCCAGGCTCTGAGCTGTCAGCACAGAGCTCAATATGGGGCTTGAACCCATGAGCCATGAGATCATGACCTGAGCCAAAGTCGGGCACTTAACTGACTGAGCCACCCAGACCCCCCTACCCTACATTTTAAAAATATGCCTGACTTTGTTTGCCTTTAGTATCCCCAACCTTCCTGTCCTCTAATCCAGCGATCTCCAAAGTGTGGGCTATGCATCAAGCATCTTTCCAGGATGATCCAATGATGAGAAGCATGGGAAGAGAGGAGGAAAATAGAATTTACATTCATGTTGATTTTTTTATATCAGGACTAAGAGAGAAATTAAGCATCATTGAAATAGAGTATATGGGTTGATACTGAGCTGTCCTAAGGAAAAGGAGGATTCTACTCTAGAATGGCATCCCTCCTTGGACAGAGCCAAGAATAAGTAGGTTTACACGTCACATATTGCTATAGACTGAATGTTCATATCCCCCCAAAATTTACATGCTGAAACCTAATCCCCAACATGATGGTATTGGGAGGTGGAGAGTCCTAGAGGTGCTTAGGTTGTGAGGGTGAAGTCCTCATGAAATGGAATTACTGTCCTTATTAAAGAGATCCCAGAGCACTTACTCACCCCTTCCACCATTTACACAGTGAGAAGACAGTGGTCTATAAACCAGGAAGCCATCCCTCACCAGACACCAAATCTGCTGGCATCTTCATCTTAGACTTCTCAACCTCCACAACTGCGAGAAGTAAATGTTGTGTATAAGCCAACAACCCATCTTCTTTAGTTTTTATTTTTTTATTTCTTTAAAAAAAATTTTTTAATGTTTTATTTATTTTTGAGAGAGAGAGAGAGAGAGACAGAGAGAGCCAGCAGGGAAGGGGCAGAGACAGAGAGGGAGACACAGAATCTGAAGCAGGCTCCAGGCTCCAAGCTGTCAGCACAGAGCCCAATGCAGAGCTCGAACTCATAAACCATGAGATCATGACCTGAGCCGAAGTCAGACACTTAATCGACTGACTGAGCCAGCCAGGGACCCCCTAGTTTTTATTTTTTAAACTTTTTTATTATAAAAAAGTGGCATATCTACTTGATAAAAACCTCAAGCTCTACAAGAGCATTAAATGAAAAACACCAACTCATTACCTTTATATATTATCACATTATTTAACATCTTGTTCCTTACTATCCACCCACACTGGTCCTTCACTCCCATTCTAACCCACTTCACATCTGGATGTCCACATTCATGGACAGGATAACTGGAATTCTCACATAACCACCAGACTAATTGAAGTCTTCTGTCCATTCTCTTTAAGATCATTTACCATTTTTGTAATTATGTATTGTTACTGCGATTACTTAATTAAAATGTCTCCTCTTCTAGACAGAGGTTCTTTGAGGGCAGAGACCCACTACTATTGTTTTCTTACAGTTTGTCCTGATTCTGGAAAGCACACAACAAATATATGATGAATGAATGAATATTGGCAAGTATTACAAATAGTAAAAGTTCTGGAGAATTGAACCAAAGCTTGTCTTTGCACCTCAGGGACCCCTGGTAAGGGCTGAGAAGGACACAGATGTGAGAAATAAAAAGAGCTATACTCATTATTCAGGTCAAGACTTTCCTGTTCCCTGGGCCACCCCAGCTGAGAGCAGCCCTGGTCTATTTGAGCTTATAGGAGATGGAAAAAAGATTTCTTTTTTGTGCTGTGACCCATCCAAAGGAAGAAGATTTTTCATCAGGCCCTTCCTTATTTCCCAAAATTTCCTTCTTCATAAAAACAAAAGGTTCTGATATCTGAGAGACTCTCATGTTAAGTGAGACTTATCCAGCCTGAACTTAGACTGTAAAAGGCCACCCATAAACCAACCCTCTGTCCTGATGGAAAGTAAGTGACGTGCACCATGACCTCCAGTAGCAAACCTTTGTCTGTAACACAACAAACCTCACCACTTGACTTTGGCATCCTGAACACGGCCAAGCAGCTCTGGTTATTAGACGTGGGTAGCCAAAATGCATCCCTGTGGAACAGGTCTACCGTACTTACCCCCAAACCTTCCTGGGGAGAACAAAGCAAGACTGTCAAGGGCACCCAGTGATGACTGGATTGTTGGGTTCTGATCAACCTAAGTACGGTTTCTTCCTTCTTCCCCCTTCCTCCTGGGGTTGGAGACCTAGTACATGAAGATGATAGAGAAAGGCAATCATCGCAGCATAATGATAGTATTGGAAATACCCAATATGAGTTGTGTATCATATTTAACAAATACTCCCCACCCAGAGAAGATATTGTGAAAATCCCCTCAACCCCATCATTCGGTGCTCTGGTACCATCTGGTCAAGAATACCTGGAATCAACCATAGAGAGGGGCATAACTCCAAGGACTGGGAGCAAACAAATAAAAATAAAGAGGTCACAATGGCAGGAGAGAAAAGGTAGGAGGGCAAGAGAAGGAAGACTTACTGGCCTCCTTGAACCTACTCCACCATCTGCAGAACGGGAGTAATTAATGCAAAGTCCTGGATTTAGGTGTAAAGTATCACTTGCACAAAACTAAGGAGGGGACTCTCTGATGAGAACCAGGGGGGTTCAGCTGACTGAAGGTCAATTTGACATACATGTGATGTATGCAATCGTTTAAAAGCAAATACCGTTCTCCAGCTGCATGAAGAGAAGTAATATTGTTTGCAATAAATAAAGAAGATGTCTACCCTTTCTGCGTGACTTTGAGGTACAGCATGCAGTTTTTTTTTAACGTTTATTTTTGAGACAGAGAGAGACAGAGCATGAATGGGGGAGGGTCAGAGAGAGGGAGACACAGAATCTGAAGCAGGCTCCAGGCTCTGAGCGGTCAGCACAGAGCCCGACGCAGGGCTCGAACTCACGGACCGCGAGATCATGACCTGAGCTGAAGTCGGCCGCTTAACTGACTGAGCCACCCAGGCGCCCCATAGCATGCGGTTTTAAGGAGAACTCTCAAGTTCCAGAGGAAGATGAGCAGCGTGACACAGGCCTAAAAGTCACACCACCTAGGACAATCACAGTGAGACCCGCAGGGGAGGCTTGCACAGCACACGGAAAGCCCAACCCTCGCTCATCATCTGGGGTCATGCCTCACCACCTTTTCTGCGAATGTGGCAATCATTAGCCTCCTCCTGATTAATGACACCACCCTTTATCTATCTCAACAGACAACAAAGGATTTCATTAAACAGGTCAACTCAATCTAATATTTTATGTGTATGTATGTGTGCCTGTATAAATATATAAGCATTTATTAATATCCTGCCTCATTCTAAAAGGGATTCAAGGTGGTTTACAGTGATATATACAAAAAATGCAAAACAGCATATAGTGGAGAATGGGTAAGAAAGATAAATAGTGGAGAATAGATAAGAAAGATAAATATTACTTTATTCTACTTCTCCTCCTCCTCCATCCCCATTTTTGCCTTGGGTTCCCAAGTCACAAATGCCATACAGTTTGACCCAACATCTGCTCTGAATAAGCGTGCTTCAGCAGCAGTGGCCTGAATCAAACCTATGCAACCAGCTTCAACTTCCCCAGTCCTCTCCGTCAATGTTAACACTGTCCCCTAGGCACTGGAGACACAGGGGTGGTAAGACAAGGCCGCTTCCCCCAAAGAGTTAGCAGTGTAGCAACACACCTTCTTCCCAATAGATAGAATGCTTAAGAAATTGGCAATGTTGACTTTGAAAATGCAAACTTAGGGGCAATAGGATTGCTATTTCCAAAAATTTGAAGGGCTCTCACAGAATTTATCTTTTTCTTCTGTGATAAATAGTTTTTAACTATGCTATTTTACATGCACTTTTATTTGAAGAGGCCTCAAATTCCTTTCGGATCTAAGGAAATTAGAAATTAGAAATGAGTAAATATAGGCCAGCAACATAGCAGAGTAACTTAATGCAGGGATGTGGGAGTCAGCTGACTTGGTTCCAAATCCAGGCTTGGCTATTCGCTACAACGGTAGATTATTTTACATTCACTTAGACCTTGGGCAACTTACTTAACATCTCCTTGTTTCAATTTTGTCATCTTTAAAATGAGACTATTAATATGTTGTGAAGATTAAATGGCATGATGTATTGCAAAGCACTTAGCTCAGGAACTAGCAATCATAGCTAGTTACCATTAAATATAAGCACACTTGAAAAAAAATATATATATATAAAAACATTAAATATAGGTAAGCCTACTTGAAGACATGTTATGTGGAAAAGGATATCATGATACTAGTGAGGTGAACTGTGATTTTATTTTCATCACTTCTAGAAACAAACTCTGGGTTTCCTTAGACCGAGATTTCTACTCATTAAAGAATAAGTTTCTAACATCTAAAATATTTAAAAACTCACAAAATTAAAAACTGCAACAACGTGGGAGTTAAATGCTCAGTTGTTACGAGTGGACAAGCAGTGTAAACCCCTCCATCGTGACTGTCACTGGGAGGGAGTTGAGCTACGTATCTGTAAATTGCCTTCCTACTATAAGACTCTGAATTTGAATTAAAATATAATGCAGAGTGAGAACAAAAGAATTACACAGCCCCAGGAAGGCTCTCTTGTCACCTGGACCTCAGAAGACTAGATCGGAAGAACTGAAAGCAGTTTTCTGAAGCACAGCAAAGGTAAGGGATTCCTGGACCTGAGAAGACTCAGACGGCCTCTGGCCATAGTGGCCGCACTGTTCTGCTTAGTTCCTGGAAGCCAAATGCAAATCTAATCAATGATCAATCGATATTTATTATATCCAGGATTATGAAAAGCTCCAGACACGGTACCAGAAATAAGACTGAGACATGGGAAACAGGTTGAGAGATCATTAAGGATGACAATGACCACGAACCTTACTTTTTCTCTCAGGAGGCACAGGTCAAATGTCAGTGTTTTCAGTTACAAGTTCCCAGACCTGGGTCTCACTTAGAGATGCCATCCTCAGTCCCTGTCCTACACAGTGAGTACATGTTTTAAAGAGCTCCAGCATTCAATTCTGGAGACAGTTGCTACATAAGGCTGGTGGTAATCTTCCCAAACATGATTTCTTTGCAAAATATTCATCAGAAGAGTGACAGACAGTAAGGAATGATCAAGGAGACCCCAGACTAAATATTTTTAAATATTTTATGTATGTATGTATGTATGTATGTATGTATGTATGTATGTATTAGAGAGAGAGAAAGAGAGAGTACACGAGTAGGGAAGAGGGGCAGAAGGAGGGAGAGAGAGAATCTGAAGCAAGCTCCACACTCAGCACACAGCCCAACACGGGGCTCAATCCCACAACCCTGGGATCACGACCTGAGCCAAAATCAAGAGTCAGACGCTCAACCAATGGAGCCACCCAGACACCCCTGAATATTTTTAAAGTTTGCACTTGAGCTCCTAGAAGAAAGGTACATCATAGCCAATAAATAAAAACATCTGAAAAATACCTGTCCTTATCAGATAGTTTTAAAATAAATTGTTCTTTTTAAAGCTCCTCTCTGGTTCCTTACAGATGAGCGTTAACTTCTGTTCCGCATCAAAAGCTTTTTTATGCATTTAGTCCCAAGTTGTCATGCTGCCTACAAAATCTGCAATAAAGCAATTAGAAGCCGGAGAGTAAACAAAATGTGTTCGGTAGAATGGCAGGCTCAGGAAGCAGATCAGAAATATTCACACACTGTCTGTCAGGGTGTTTTCTGGCTTTTTCTCTGTTTTATTCATTTATACTAATGTGTGGACAAGAGGGTTGAAAACATTTTGCTAAGAATGAAACCCTGAGATTTATATGTAATTCCTAAGCTTATCCTTGGGAAAGAAGCCACAATCTGTTTTCAGACAAGAGTAAAACACTTGCAATTCCCTTTGAAAAACAACATCCAATCTTCCCTTAAATTGAGATGCCAGGGCAACTAGATTGCGATTTAAATCAGAGAACAAAATTAGTCCAGGTACACCAGGATAGAAGGAGAAGCAGAAAAGACACTGGTAAATAGCCTATGAATTCAAAATGTAGAGTCTTCCCCCTGCCCCCAGCCAATTCTGACTTCCAACAAATTAGAGAAATAAATTGGCAGTTCACCTACGACTTGCTGGTAAACAAACATTTTTCACCAGCCCCTTCATGACTGTCTTTTTTGCTGGGCCTTTTTAAATCCCATTAAAAAACCAGGATGGAACGATAACTCTCGGAGTTCACAATAATCGCTGGCAGGGCTCTAATGAAAAAACAAAAATCTCCACCTCATTCCAACAATTTGCCATAGTAACAGAAGCGTTCCTATTATGAATATTAGCATGGCCTGGCGGCGGGGGCCTGGGGGGTGGGGGGTGGGGTGTTACAACCTCAGTGAGGGACAGGGACTGGCAACGGCAGCTGAAATATTACATCTCCCAGTTGAGCCCAGTAAGACTAGGGTTTCAAGTTGGGTTCAAAAAGCACAAACACAGACCGATATCAAGGATGGACTTGACTGAACTTCATGAGCAGCAGAAATGAACAGACCATTCTGGTTGTACAGAGGCTCAGCCTGCTAAGATTTCTTTGTGCTCTGGGTAAATAGACCATTGGCTGGTTCTTCTTACAAACTGGAATAAAGGTTTGGCCTCCATATTCCCACAAAACTCAGTATACCCAGGAATGATCAAAATCCCAGATTCGTCCACTCTTCTCTTTGGGTTCTATAATCAACTGAGGCCTCTGCTGGCAGAGAATTGAGGGGGCAAGCGAGGGAACACATTCTGATTGGAAGAGTTTCTATTCCACAGAGGTGTCTTTATCTCTGCAAATATGTCCCACCGGCAGGTTGGCTGGAACCAGACCTATCTCTCCGAGGCAAGGGCATTTCAGGACTCAGCCCAAGGTGGCATCTATTTAGTCCAAAACTTTACCATCAATAGAGCACACAATCTGCTTAGCAGGCTTCGTCTGTCCCTCCCCAGCCCTCCCCCTGAGAAGGGCACTGGTCCCAGGTGAGGGGACATAGCCAGGAATGACAGAGCCCTCTACAAAATAATTTTTGCAAACATTCAGGTAGGGATAAAGGGCCGAGGAGGTGATTTGCATTAATCTAACATCCTACCATTAAATTCTGTCCAAGTGGGCTTTTGTCAAAACTTATACCAAATAGTGGGAAGCAATAATCAACTGAAGGCAAAGTGGCTACTTACAGAAAGGTTTCAAATTCACCATCTTTTATCATGGAAGAGGTAGGTCAGGAGTTGGGGAGGTGGGTTTCTAAAAGACACAGCAGATCACAAATGTGCCCATCTAACATTGTCAATGACATCTCATCCCAGAGGGCAAGTGAAGGAGACACTGGGATTTAAGGCACCTAGACACCTGCCAACAGACTATGAAGACATAAGGAAAAAGCAAACAAACAGGAATCCTTCAACTGCATGGTTTAAAAGGCACATAGGTCTAAAGGCAATCTCAAGGACAGTTTTAGGAATAATACGTATCTAAACCTAAGAATAACATGAACTTACAGCGACAGAAAATGGGGATGCCGACTACATTCAAATCTGTTCAGAGACTTTATTCCAGGGCACAAAGCCTGAGTTGCTGCAATGTACACAAGTGGGGTGTAAAGTCAATGGGATTACATTTTCCTAATTATCTTCTGCTTGAGCTTTACAGCACATACACAAAATGAGATCAGCCGGGACTTGCCTCTCTAACAAATCACTCAGATTTAAACATTGCTCACATAAACAAAGCGGGGTGGGGTGGGGGAGAGGCGCAAGGCTGGGAAAAGACAGAGAAGGGCTTCTTCAATCACAGTTGCAAGGAACAAAAACCTGGAGGGGGGAAAGAGTTGCTGGACCGCCACCAAATCTCCCCCACTGGAGACAAGAGCCCATCTGCTGAGCTCGGCAACTTAGCTTTAACTACCATTCAGCTCGCGTCTCTGCAGAGATCTGTCTGCAGAACTGGCAGATGGACCCCTGCTTCCCCGAGTCGCTGTGTTATTTGTTTAATAAATTTAATTAATATCCATACTGCATTGGATTGCTCCCAGAAAAGGGGCCGAAGTGCTCCCTTTCCCCAATAGCTACACGATGAGTGATTTCCCAGAAAAGATCACATAACGGTGCCCCGGGGCCACTGAGAAATTAAAAGTACCATGTGCTTACATTACTTTGCATGTATTAATTTTTTTGTAGTACACTAATATACTTTTTTGAGGGTTATTTTGACTTTATGAAAGTAGGTAATTCCAAAAACGGCAATCCAAAGATGACCTCTTCTTTCAGATCAGTTAGATTTGTTGGAATGTTTTAAAAGAATCCAATTTAACCATATATTCAACACTTGCATCTATTTCCCCCAAATGAAGCATCATGAATGGTAAGAAGGTTCCTTTTGGCAAACAGCTAGCTCCCGGACCATTGTTAACAAATAGAAAAACCTCGCCAGTCATACTGAACTTGCATTACTTCCTAAGCTGAACAATGTGGCCACGGCAAACATGGAGAATAGAAAGGGTCCTGGACAAAATCGAGGCAATAACATATTCCTTCAAATTCCTTCTCATCAAGTGGAGTGCCAAACTGCTTGGTGACAGAGTCCTGCAATCAACAAGTATGAATTAAAGCAGTGTTTTACTTGCCTTGTTATCCAACGTCATCCTGTCCTTCTACGCAGCACATTTCATCTTAACCTAGATTTCCCCCCAGTGTAAGAAAGAATAGTTCCTTGAGGGTGTAAAGGTCTAGGAAACATTATATCAAAGAAGGTTAAACAGGTTTCTTCACTGCAGGACTTCTCAGAGCCTTTCATGTGCTAACAGGCACTGTGAATATTTCTGCAGAGGGGGATGGGGTTCAACAGAAAAGGCAGCATTTCCCAAAACCCAGGCACGCATAGCTCACCACTGTATCTCAGGGCTTAATACAGAACCTGGCAAATAGTAGGTACTCGTTAATACTTGTTGAATGAATCAATCAGTGAACAAATGACTGAATAAGTAAAGAAGTAAACTTCCAATGGTTTTGCTTAGGGATAATCCTTGGCCACTTGAACATGAGCACAGATAAGATTTTATCTGAAAACAAATGAACAAAATCACGTCCACACTAAAGAAGAATTGAAGGTACTTGAATCAACCACTGAATTTGTTGGGTTTCACTTTCAAGGTGTTATTTCCTTTATTATTAGGTTTACTTTGCATTTTAAACTCTTCCTCGCTGCTAAATATCATAAACAATCCCCCCGCTCCTTTGCATGTCATGAAAACCTGATCTTGGAGGATTCTGTACACTTCTCAGCTCCTTGGCAATACTATAATGTTTTTGTCTTTGATATGCTTACTACCTTCCGAGAAACTGAGTAATGAATTCAATTCAATCATAGGCATTGAACTGAGATGAAAAATCACTCCTTTCAAATGAATTATTTGATGTAACAGCTTACAAAGGCAGAATTATTTTTGAGAGCCTGTTGATAATCTCAGTGTTAAACTTGTTAAATTGAAATTAAAATGTTATTTAATAGGAAAAATTAAAAGTTATTGTAGTGTAGGTTAACTCTTGTGACTTTATCTAAAACAATCCCCTGGGGTGCCTGGGTGGCTCAGTTGGTTGAGCGACCGACTTCAGCTCAGGTCATAATCTCACGGTTTGTAAGTTCGAGCCCCGCGTCGGTCTCTGTGCTGACAGCTCAGAGCCTGGAGCCTGCTTCTGATTCTGTGTCTCCCTCTCTCTCTGCCCCTCCCCCACTCATGCTCTGTCTCTCTCTGTCTCAGAAATAAATAAACATTAAAAAAAGAAAAAACGGGGGCGCCTGGGTGGCTCAGTCCGTTGAGCGTCCGACTTTGGCTCGGGTCATGATCTCACGGTCCCGGAGTTCGAGCCCCGCGTCAGGCTCTGTGCTGACAGCTCAGAGCCTGGAGCCTGCTTCACATTCTGTGTCTCCCTCTCTCTCTGTGCCACAATCCCCCCCGCCCCCGCCCGCTCATGCTCTGTCTCTCTGTCAAAAATAAATAAACATTAAAAAAAAAATTTTAAAAAAAAGAAATAAAAAAGAAAAAACAATCCCCTATTGTTCGTTTTCCTTATGTAATTTTCCTACAATACTCCACCCTGTTGCCACATCACTGAGTTCACTTGTCTTTCTACCACAGTTTCAGACGACAGCCCTTCCTGCTAATTTGATCCTCACAGAGGATACACAAAATGGCACCCAAGCCCACATATCCAGAATAACTAGATGATAAATAGCTCTCCTCTACTCAGCTGGCTACTAGTTTCTAAACCTAAAGAAAAAGATCTTCTGATACCTGGTGATTTCAAGCAACTCATTGCAATTTTATGTTGAAAGCTCTCGGGAAGGCTTTGCTAACAATGAAACCTTTAGAAAAAAAAGGAGAAATTAGAGAGGCTTTAAACAAGCAGTGCCTTTGAAAAATTCCCTACGTCAAAATATTTCTTGAATTGGAGAATAAACAGTCAATAAATTAGAACTCAAAAAGTATAGGCTAGCTTTTAGGACACAGAGGGGAAAAAACAAGGGGCAGGAAATTGATATTCATCGCATGCCTACTATGTGCCAGCCACAGTGTTCAATACTTGTACTAATAATAAAAATA
The DNA here is from genome assembly GCF_018350175.1 of Felis catus. Taxonomy (NCBI): domain Eukaryota; kingdom Metazoa; phylum Chordata; class Mammalia; order Carnivora; family Felidae; genus Felis; species Felis catus. The sequence continues at coordinate 86,437,904 of NC_058377.1, forward strand.
ATGGACAGCTAACATTCGGGTATATGACAAATACTGTGGTAAATCTTTATATGGATTTTTATTCCTCTTAGTAGATACCATTATGATTTTAAAGTTGAGGAAACTGGGGCTCAGATATGTTACACAATACGCCAAAGGTCACAAAGCTAGTAAGTAGAATGAGGAAACTCAAATTCAAACCCTGCCCATCTGACTCCAGGGTCCATGCCCCCAAACACTGTGCTTTCCCACCTCATACGTATTACCATATGATCTTATTTCAGAGGCTATATACTGGAATTCTCTCCATCCCTGCAGAATGGAAAAGAACATGACGAAAATATTTTGCATTAGCACTCCCAATAAATGGCAGTGGCAGGAAACTGTTAGGACTGATGTGTGTCAAGACTAGCCCTGAACTTAAATTTGTTAACCTCGTCAAAATCCCAAGTCCAACTAAACTGGCTTAGCTGTCTTTTCCTCTACCAGATTTTCTGGCCCACATTTCAATGTGATCTTCTCCTGCAAGTATCTTTTTTAATATTCTACTTAATGTGATGTGCTGAAATTGTTTATATCCCCCGCGCACTTCAGGAGCAGCAATTAATACAGAAACATGCACTTAACGATAAACTCAGATGAAAGATACACAAGTACCTCTCTACAATTGTTTGCCTTCTCCCCAAAAGACCTCCTTTTCCTTTAAGGCAACATGAGAATTTTAACTCCTTGAATAATTTAACAAATATTTTGGTTGTCTATCACTTACAAATATCAATAAGCATGTATGGGGCACCTCCCAAAGGCTCTCTCTCTGCCACTGGATGCTGGATAGGGTACGTTCTATTATCCGCACTTCACACAGATAAAAACTTTGCAGCTTAAAACAACAAATATTGATTACCTCGCTGTTTCTGTGGGTAGGGAATCTGGGCACAGTTTAGTTGGTGGACTCCCGCTCAAGATCTCTCAGAAAGCTGCACCCAAACCGTCAACTGGGGCTGCAGCCTCATCTGAAGACTCAAGTCAGGCGGGGAACGATCCACTTCCAAGCTCATTCACCTGGCTGTTAGCAAGACCTACTTCCTTGAGAGCTGTTAGACTGAAGCCTTCAATTGCTTTTTGGCAGTTAGCCAAAGCCCTCCCTCAGTGCCTTGCTACATGCATGGGTCTCTCCACAGGGCAGCTCATACTGTAGCAGCTGGATTTCCTCAGACACAGAGAGAGACAGGGAGCAGGGAAAGAGAGAGAGAGAGAGAGAGAGAGAGAGAAAGAGAGAAGGTGCAGTATTTATGTCACCTAATCTCAGAAATGACATCTTATCACTTTTGCCGTGTTCTATTCTTTTTTTTTTTTTTAATTTTTTTTTTCAACGTTTATTTATTTTTGGGACAGAGAGAGACAGAGCATGAACGGGGGAGGGGCAGAGAGAGAGGGAGACACAGAATCGGAAACAGGCTCCAGGCTCCAGGCTCCGAGCCATCAGCCCAGAGCCCGACGCGGGGCTCGAACTCACGGACCGTGAGATTGTGACCTGGCTGAAGTCAGACGCTTAACTGACTGCGCCACCCAGGCGCCCCTGCCGTGTTCTATTCTTTACAAGTGAGTCAGCACCAGGTATAGCCTACACTCAGGGAGAAGGGAATTACACAAAGATTTGAAAACCAGGAGGCAAAGATCATTTGTGGCCATCTTAGAGGCTGCCTATCTCTAACGTTGTACTTCTGTGCCTCAAGGGACACACACACACACACACACACACACACACGAACACGAACATCTACAAAATAATTCTTGTTTCCCAACATTTCTGTTTTAAAACTAAATGAATGCATTTACAAAAATGCCCATGTATACAACAAATACTTTAATTCATTCAACAAACATTACAGAGTGCTTAACAGGCCTAGACACGGTTCTGGAACTTTTCATTAAATGAAATAACTGAAATTGTACCATAAAAACTCACTAAGACCATGACCAAGCTCCTCTTCCTATAAGCAGAGACACAGGAGCAGCAAGATTAAGACAACCATTGTTCCTTTCTAATTAAAACCACCTCAGCATTTACTGCTGGCAACTATTTTAAGAATGCTTTCTCAGGCTAGAGCAGCGATGAGCAAATCCACTTGCCACAGATATAAAACACATTCTCTAGCACTGGCTTTAATAATGATAGTGGTGCTATTTCAGTCTCCCTATGCCTTCCTCTTTTGTCTTATAGCTCAACTGACCAGAATTTGGGAGAGGAAGAAGAGTATTATTTATCATTTCCCTTCAAAACTCAATATACATCAAGTAGAGGCCATCAGTGATAGAGGGCACAACTAGACATCTCATCCCTGATGCAAAGAAAACACTTAAGCTCCTCTGGAATTTTAATTGCTTTAAGGGAAAAGAAAAGAAGGGAGAAAGGAAATCATTCCTAATTTATGGAGAAATTCATGAGCTGGCTTAGATTCAGCTACAGAGAAATAACATCCCCTCTCTGTACACCTAAGTTTTTGTAAAGACACTCATTACACATGTAAATAAATATTTTACAACCTGTAGAAAGTGCCAAGGAGAAAGAGAGAAAAGTGATAGAGAGTAATAGAGATTTACTTAGTCAAAGAAGATCTCTCTCTGAAGAGATGATATTTATGCTGAGAAGTGATGAAGGAGAAAGTTCCAGGCATGTAAAAGAAAAAAAAAAAATGGGAATGTTCCAGATCTATAGAATAGCATGTTTCCTGATAAGGGGAAGAGCTTGGCAGGCTATAGGAATCCAAAGAAGGCCACTACTGGAGTATATGAATAGGGCAGAGAGTGGAAGAAAACGAGACAGCACTGGCTCTTGTGTGGGAGATGGAGAGAGCAGGACTGGCAGTGGGGAGATAGTTAGGAGGTAGCTGTAGCAATGTAGGTAAGAGATGATGGTGCCCTGATCTGGGGCGCTGTCAACAGAAACGTAAGTCAGAGGCAAGAAATATTTAGGGGGTAGAAATGACGGTTGAAATTGGATGGGGGTGGTGATAAAGAGGTAGAGAGAGAAAAGGAGACGGAGAAATGACTTCTATGTGGATGGCTTCCATGTGCCTGGCTTACCAACCTGGTGAGCAGTGTACTTCAATGTGACCCATCTCTCCGGCTTTGAGAAAGCAGCCTTGAAAAAATTCTGCAGAACTCAATTCTCACTTTTCATCCTGTCAGCCATGGGTGACATCCCCCATTACCTGGGAAGTCAGACAGGAAACAGACTAAACTGCCCATGGAAAGAGGACTGAGAAGTTATAGAGTATGCATGCAATCAAGAAAAGGTCTTTATTACCTACCCTATGACCCAGCAATAGTACTGCTAGGAATTTACCCAAGGGATACAGGAGTACTGATGCACAAGGGCACTTGTACCCCAATGTTTATAGCAGCACTCTCAACAATAGCCAAGTTGTGGAAAGAGCCTAAATGTCCATCAACTGATGAATGGATAAAGAAATTGTGGTTTATATACACAATGGAGTACTACGTGGCAATGAGAAAGAATGAAATATGGCCCTTTGTAGCAACGTGGATGGAACTGGAGAGTGTGATGCTAAGTGAAATAAGCCATACAGAGAAAGACAGATAGCATATGGTTTCACTCTTATGTGGATCCTGAGAAACTTAACAGAAATCCACAGGGGAGGGGAAGGAAAAAAAAAAAGAGTTTAGAGTGGGAGAGAGCCAAAGCATAAGAGACTCTTAAAAGCTGAGAACAAACTGAGGGTTGATGGGGGGTGGGAGGGAGGGGAGGGTGGGTGATGGGTATTGAGGAGGGCACCTTTTGGGATGAGCACTGGGTGTTGTATGGAAACCAATTTGACAATAAATTTCATATATTGAAGAATAAATAAAAATAAATAAAATAAAATAAAATAAAAAAAGAAAAGGTCTTTATTGATCATCTTTTCCAACCACTCTAACAGATGAGAGAAGTGTGACTCAAAGACACCGAGGAGTCAGGACCAAAGTTAAAGAGGCAGTTACTGACAGAACCAATGCTAGAATCCAGTTCTTCTGACTGGACAAAACAACAAATTAAGCAGCATGACAAAGGGGGACAGTGACCACATGTATTTAACAGCCGTGTGTTTACACTTTCCTTTTCTTCCCTCCTCCAATTCTTAATGAAACGGTGCAGCATTTGAATGCCAACTGGTGGGGGGCCATAGAGTTTTGCATCCCTTTTGGATGAGAGCCCCTAAACATATGCTATGGGACACTAAACAGTAGAGCTCTAAATATTACTGAAGAAAAAGAAGGGAGGGAGGAAGGGAGGGGTGAAAGAGAGAAAGCTGAAAATTATAACCTCAAATTACGTTGTTGAAGATAAACAAATTTGTACCCTGAATGAGCCTGTGATGCCTCCTTTGCTTTACGGGGCTGTAAATGATAATGAAATCCATGTGAAAATTTTTCATATTTTAATTTCCTAAGTCTAAGGACCTAATTTTTATCATCTTTTTTACATTTTTCTAATAGTCCAATTCTAGTTCTTTTCCAATATGAAAAGAGGAACAGACTGAATTCAAAAAGAGGTAACAAATGAAAAGAGAGAAGATGATAAATACAAAATATCATTATTTTAGCTCGAGTATTCCCTTTCCAAATGACATTTCAACACTAGGGGCTTTCCATTTCGCTCCTCAATCTACTGACATTTACTTTTAACTCTCCTTTACAAATCCATTCTGATACAAAATTCAGAGCGAAATCTATGTAAAATATTTCAAATTGTGACTCATCTCACAGCAACATGTTTGACTAAATTCAAGTTCTCAGGAAGACAACTTTGAGTGAAGTCTTTCATGCAGGCTTACATCGCCAAGCTTAAAAAAAATGCTTATGTCAACAGATCCAATTTTACATGAGAAGCAAATAGCTTTCATATACATTTACACCCACCAACAGAGAAAACAATCTAGCCTGAAGCTACCCACTTTTCCTGAAATTATGGACAGCCTATGCAAGTTGAAAATGTCTGTTTGAAAGCTCTAAAACCAGAATTAATTTTGCTTTAAGATAGCCACCAAATTTTGTCCCTCTTAACAGGAAAGTTAGTTCTTAGGGCCTGTGCACACTGTGGATTTGAAGTTTGGAAAGATCAACTGCTCCTCTTTATTTCATGCTCTCACACTCAAAACGGCTGGCTCAATTTAGGTAACACTTTCCCCCAAAGTCTCATTACACCCCTCTTTGTGAAGCACAGTGTCACTGCTCAGAAAGTTATGAGTCATGGAAAACAGGAGGTTATAAAGCCTTTCTCCTCTAAACTAAATAAAAGCATGCATTACCAACCTCAGGAGAGAAAAGTCAAATCAGTCTTCGTGCAAGTGAGTGAATCAGTTCTATAACCTCCCACAAGATTCTTCTCAAATGATTTGCGACAAGAATTAGTGCAGCCTTCACCAAAGGAGTTAAAAACAAATTGCACTCTTTCTGTAATTCAGTGATGAATTTATGTCTTGACCATTTTCTTGTCAATGAAAAGATCCAACTTAACCTTCTTCCAATTCAGTTCTGTATTTAAGTGATAACTTCCAGTTTAAATAAGAAATCTTAATCAAGTAACTAAATAAAGCAACACCTGGCATTTAAGTATGTCACAAAGAGGGCTATCACAAATTTACCACCACCAGGTCCCCAAACTCTCTCACGACCTACGTATAGGGGCTCTGTCAGTAGCCAAAGGGTTCATGGGCCTCCAACACCATCAGGCTGGGCAGAAAAGGGAAAGGAAGAAGATGAAAGGTCCAAGCCTACTATTTCTCCCATGCCTTTATCCAGTGTGTTCAATTTTTCTGCTAAGAAAGCAAAGGAGTTTTAAAAATATTCTCATCATAGTGGTCTACGACTCACAAGGACCCAAAAGTAAGAGTCCATCACTATCTTTAAAACAGAGAAATAAATACTCCCACTAGTTACAACTAGGTGACTATCCCTTTCACCGACGCATGTTTTCCACTTGGACCCGTCCTTCATCCCCATCGCGCTGCCCCACTGCCTAGATCAGAACTGGTAGAGCTCACGGATCTGATATGCAATGCACTCCCCCTCCCTAGGAAATAGTACATCAGGTTGCCAATCATAGGCCACCCTTCAGTGGTGACCCCATGAGGTAGCTCCTCTGAAGGACACAAATCATGGTTCCTAGTAGAGGCCTTCTCAACTGCTGCCACAGGGAGAGGGAAGAGTAGCCTGCAGGGACGGGGGTGCAGACACATTCCATCTGAAAGATGATGCCTGACATTAACAAATCAAATTCCAGAAATCTTAGACCTAGTTGATGTCCTCACCGAGAGGCATCCAATTCTTAGGAAAACCCTGAAACCACAACAAAATATTAAGGATAGATGTGTTGGTGCAAAAGAAGCGGCTAGACTTTCCCCTGCCTGGGCTCACGCCTAACTCCCAAGCTCTAAAAAAGAATTCTATTACTTATTTTTTATTAATATTTATTTACATGTCCAATACTGTGACACCTGAGTCTTTAAAAAATCCTTAGGCAAATTGTAACTGTCTACAGATCACAGGATAATGCAGATGTTATGTTATTGGCAACTGCGGCAGCCTAGGATTTTGCACATACATATTCCTTTTGTTAAGTATTGCATTCAGTCTTAAAACATTTTATCTACCTGAGGACCAGGTGTGGAGTCCTTCAACTAAAAAAAAAAAAAAAAAGGAATAGATGTAGTAAATTTGTATGTGTGTCACATGTGTGTAGAAAAGGTTGTTAAATGTTAGAATTGAAAAATGAAAATGTTGAGGAAGAACAGTGGGTCAATCAACATGGCCCCCAAGCCAAGGTTAAGAAATATCATAGGTCTGAATGGCACTTTATAAGCACATCTTTATAATTTTTAAGCACATCTGTTTCATTTTAGGAAGCCTCATTCAATCTAAAACTACCAAGATGTAGCACAATTTACCACAACTTGAAAACAGAATCCTGTACCCAAGTATACGGTATTTCTTCAAGAAATTTTTGCTAGCTGTAAGTAGATATATTATCCTCGACATTCACAAATGTGGAAGAAGTCTTATGACCCTAAAGATTCTTGAAGCCTTTAAGCCAAAATAAACAGCCAAGTGTGTGCTAATCATCTGACAAATGTAGAAGGCTGAGATACCTTCATTTAGAGCTTTATGAAGATATTCTAAAGCTCACTTTACTGCAAGTAGGATTTTCAACCTGTAAATTTCACTAAAGCACACAGTGAATAGAACCATGGCAGTATAATCCTCACATATTTCTGCCAGCTGGGATCCTGGATGTTGAGCTGTGGCTGCCTCTCTATGGGCCTGAAACCACCAATCTGTTTCACATGGGTCACCACACAGTCATCAGATGGAGACACTATGTGGTCACTACCCTAAGGAACAGATCCAAACCACCTACGTCGGGGGAACAGGCCACAGCTCCCGTTTCCAATCTCCCAAGCCACCCCAGTCCCTCTGCGATGGGGTATCAATAGAGAGACTAAATGAATTGTTCACTTCATTGTGCTGTACGAGCTGAATAATTGCACGCTTTCCAGAAAAGCTTTGTAACCAATGAGATGGCACCGAATCTGCCAAAACCTTCACCTTGAAGCCAACATCCTTTCTTTCTGCAGTCCCTCTCCTATCACAAATAATGGCAACATTGGTATTATTTCCAGAGGATGCAAAACCATGGCAGAAACATCAAAAAACATGTCTTTCAAAATGGAAAAAAATCTCCATTAAGGTGCACCCACTGAGAACTGCTATCTCTACATAAGCCAATGTGAAACCTTTAGTTACAAACCCTGATTTAATCTGTTAAACACTAAAACAGCCAACAAATGGCAAAATAATCTACGTTTTGGGTGAGTAAAATTAGTCCATTACATATAATGTCCACATTTTAAGAGGATAAGAGAAATGTTATGAAAATAAGCGTTTGGAAGCTATTTTTCAAATATCAAGTATTATGCAAGAAGACCAGAAAGATGGAAAATGGAATATTATTTATGTGTTGAGTCTTTAGAATGATAAAAATCAACTAATACAAGACAGAAAATACTGAGATAAGATGTGTTGAGTGGAAAAAAAAATCCCTTAACTGTAGCAACCATTAAAATTTTAGCCAAAGAAAACTCCATATTACTTAATAAGTCAAGAGAATAAGGCTAAAGAGATGTCTCTATAACTCATTCCTCAAAATATACTTGAAGCATTAAAAAACACAAGGGAAGTTCTCAAAAGACTTGCTTCTGATAAAGAACTGTTTGTAGCATTTCCCTTATTTTCTTGTTTTCATTTAGTTATTTTTGAATAGGTAAGGCTTCAAAGACATGGTTCTTTGAAAAGAAATTGAAAAGTCTCCCTCCTGCCTAGATCTCCAGCCAGGCATCCCCCTTTCCAGAGGCAACCACAGCCACCAATTTCTTATGTTTTCTCCCAGACCAGAGATCTAAATATTCTTCAAACTCTATTTCATAATGATTTATCTCCTATATGTTCTTGTCCTTGTTTGTTTATTGTTGTTTTCTTTTGTTTTTGTGCAATTTTCCATTAATAATAATCAGTGCCTTTTCTCCTTGGTAGGTTTGTGTTCATATAGTTTGCGATTCTTCAACGAGCTATTTCTTCTCAGGTGCCATAATCACCCATGATACAGTCTAATCAACAGGTCTCACTAAAAGGATTAGGACTTTAAAGGAACAGTATGCACCAGAATCTAACAATAATGCAAAGATGCTATTTTTACCCAAATAACCTCTCAAAACCAAGATATTTAAAACAGAGGGAAAATACAATGGACAGCTGTCACCAAACCAAAGTTCTAAGAGTTGTTTGAGTCTTGATCTGACAGTGTTGTCTTGATTCAAGTGCCAGCTGGCTTGGATTTTGGAACATCCACCTCATCTGATTTTTCAGGGGTAGGCTGGCCCCAAGAAATATTGACCTGAACACCTCTGAATGTGTTTGGGAGTAGAAAAGAGATGATGGGTGTTTTATTGGGAGGAAATATAAGGAAGGAAGGTGCAATCCATAGTCCAAGAGGCCTTCTAAAGAGTCCTTGCTTTGAGAATACGCAAAAGGAAGGTAATATGCAAATTTCAAATGTATAAGGTCAATTTTTTTTTTCCTTCCCAAATCCAACTGAGGTTATAGACAGTTGGGGAGTCAGGGGGGAAACCCAAGTTCTAGTCCTGGTTTTATCACAAATTCAATGTACACTTGGCCTAATCTCAACCTTTGATTCACTCTTCTCATTTATAAAATTAGGTCCTTGGCCTTGATGGGCTATAAAGTCCTTTAACTCTCTTGGTCCAATATGCAATTTCTCTCCATATATTGATTTATATACTTGTTATATGGACATAAAATTCCTTTGACTTCCCACAAACTTATTTGCAATGAAGTAACAATGACAGTTGTCTTTTTGAAGATGCCCATCTTCCATTCCTCCTCCACTTTGATTTCTTTTGATGGTACAATGTGTACAATGTGTATACAATTTGATGGTAGAATGTGTACAATTTGTGGTGGGAGAGGGACAAGTCCCAGTATTTGCCTCCCCAACTACAGAAGCTCAAGAAGAAACTGGAAGTTCCTTCTGCCAGATTCTCCTCTCCTAAGTCAATCCATCCATAGAATGAACATGTGACTCAACAAATTTTCTACTTCAGCACTCTAAATCTTTAGAACACAGGAACAGAAGAAACAGCTAGAGTTCATTCACTGTGTAAGCAGTACCCAGGCAAGACTGTTGACTAATTCCTGCTACAAGACTTTCAGCTTTCCCTTCAATCCTACAAACAGCCCTATATCTCGCCAACAAATTCTTTCTTTTTTTTTTTTTAATGTTTATTCATTTTTGAGAGAGAAAGTGTGAGCAGCAGAGGGGCAGGGGAGGGGTGGACAGAGGACCTGAAGTGGGCTCTGTGCTGAGACAGTGAGCCTGATGCGGGGCTCAAACTCACAAACCATGATATCAGGACCCAAGCTGAAGTCAGACGCTCAACCTACTGAGACACCCAGGTTCCCCCAATAAATTCTCTTTCTACTGAAGTTAGTGGTTTGCCGCATAACAATCTACTCCAAAACTTGTAATGCCTTAAAACAACAGCCAGTTATTTACTCACAATTCTGTAGATTAGCAATGTGGGTAGGGCTCAGCTAGGATTGTGTGTCTCTGCTCCATGCAGCGTCAGCTGGGTTCATTTAAGTATCTGTAATTGGTGGGCAGATCTGACTGATCCCAGATCGCCTCACCTACTTACTTACTTGGAAACTAGCTGGAACTGCCAGCTAGAATCCCTGGTTCTCCATGTGGCCTCTCATTTTCCAGTAAGCTAAACTGGGCTTCTTTAAATGATGGAGAAACGTTCCAAGAGAACAAAAGCAAAAGAAGGTGAAACCTCCCTTCTACCACATTCTATTGGTCAAAAATAGTTTGAAACCAACCCAAATTTGGGTGGGAGAATCAACTTCATCTGTTAATGGGAGGAGTGGCAAAGAAACCTTGCCAAGAAAAGTGGCCACAGGGAGACATGATTCACTGGGGATCACTACTGTAGTAATCTACCATGTTGGAGTTCATTTCTGTTGCTCAACCCAAGAATGATAAGTAACCCACCAATCAATGAAATGTGACATGGAACACATTAGATTTGGGGGGGGGGCTCGACATTTAGGGCATTTTTCCCATTTATACCTCACATATTAATGAGATTATTTGGAAAGAATATAAGTGTCATGGTAGTGGGGCTGTAAGAAGCAATGAATTTAGGGGCTCCTGGGTGGCTAAGTCGGTTAAGAGTCTGACGTTTATTTATTTTTTGAGACACAGAGAGAGACAAAGCACGAGCGGGGAAGGAGCAGAGACAGAGAGGGAGACACAGAATCCGAAGCAGCCTCCAGGCTTTGAGCTGTCAGCACAGAGCCTGACATGGGGCTGGAACTGACGAACCACGAGGTCATGACCTGAGCCGAAGTTAGATGCTGAACTGACTGAGCCAATCAGGTGCCCCCCAAAATATTTTTTAATTAAAAACTATTATTATTATTATTATTATTATTATTATTATGGTTCAAGTCCTGCCAGTTATTCAGATATGTAATTTTGAATCTGCACGATCTCTGTGACTTTCATTTATATGAAAGAAGGAAGGAAGGAAGGAAGGAAGGAAAGAAAGAAAGAAAGAGGAGTGAGGGGAGGGGAGGAAAGAAAGTAAGTAAAAGAAAGAAAAGAAAAATGGAGGGGATAATATTTGCCTGAGTTGCAGAATTTTGTGGCCATTAAAGACTGTAAATCTATGAACTACAGGTGGTCCTCACTGTAGGAAAGGACCATAAAAATGACCATGCAGGTTAAGACTGTGCAAGACTGAATGGAAAGCATGACAGTTGTTCCATGACCTGTAAAAATGTTTGTCAGAACATTAAAAACTTTCCCTCTTGGTTATAAACGTATAGGAAAATGGAAAAAATATTGCTTACTTAGGACACTCAAATACTAGAAACATTGAAAATAAAGTGGTTTATTTATTTGTAAAAAAACAAAAACAAAAACAAACTTAGGTTGAGCAGAGCTTGCCTTCATGTCATCATATAACTCACACTATGGAGTGAGTAGCTTTTCTGTGCCTTGGCAAACTGTCACCTCGCTTTTTAAGTTTGCATCTGCTTACAGTCTTTTATCCCTCACTTGTATTTTCAATGTCATTAAATATCTCCAAAAGCTCCTTTCAGGTGCAGTTTTTGCTGGCGTCACCTCCTCTGGGACATTTTTATCCTTTCATCACAACTACTTTCCTCCTTTACATCCATAGATTTGCTTCACTAAGTTCCTCTGACTGCACATCTTTCAAAAGGAGGCAGTGTCAATGCCCACAGTCAGCTACTTCTCTGTTCCATTTATGTTTGATTCCAACTACACTTCAGCATCATCACTTTTGTTTCTTCGCTGCACTTTCATTTTTGTTGGCCAATTCTGTCTTTGATTATCCCTATTGGCAAAATGTCTCATGGGTTTATCACTGGGGAACAAGGAGGAAACACAAATACACCGCTGTCTGTTCATGAGCTGAGTAACACAGTCACAGTGGCCAATCACTGAAAGACTTTGGAACAAGTGACATGATTGGTTGGAATAAGTGACATGACTGGTCACCGACCATGATGCGCCTCTGTCACTTACATAGTGATTTGTGGACTAAAGAGCTAGCAGCAAAGTTTGTAGTTCATCAAACTTCTCAGTTAATGTATTTGGTAACTGAAATTTGTGCACATCAGAACTATGCAAAGCCAGCATTGAGTATTAAAGAGTATGTCAAATTTCATTACTGCCACAGTTGCTATTAAAAAGGGAAAGACTAGACCTCGTTCTTACTGTATTAAAAAAAAGCACTGGATTTAATTCAAACAAGTGCCAGACTCCAACAATTTTCACCTTTGCCACCTCATGGTCTGCAGATTAATGTTACATTAGGCAGCCAAGAGGGGAGTAGGAAGGAGTACAAAAAACAACCGCATTGTAGACTTTTCACATAGCCCTGGAAGAAAATTCCTGGAGAGGAAAATAGAGCATTGTAAACCCAAAGGCCATCCAAAAGTGAGGAAAGATATTGCCCAAATTAAGTAGATCTTTTCATTATGTTTTACCTCCATGGCCAGAAAGAAAATATTTCAATATAGCTTTCCATGAATGTGGTTGGTGGTCTCTAAAATATCCATTTTCCTTTATCAGCACCAGAATCGCAATTTTTGGCTGGTAATGCCAGAATAAAGGTCCTATCTCCCAACTTCTCTTGCAGTTGTGCCCACATGATTTACCACTGTCCAATGAAAACAGAAATGAAAAGACTGTGGGGATTTGAGGGAACTCCTTAAAAGGAGCTTATTTGATTGGAAAAAGCAGCCTTTGTCCCTTCTACTATCTGGAATGTGGACAAGATATTAGAAAGCACAATCTTAGTTAGACTGGGAGGCAATGTTGAGAGTAGAAGCCAGACATTGGGGTGGTGAGACATAAACATAAAAGGCGCATGAGCCCTGAATGCCTTTACACAAACATCACGCCGCTTTTAGGCTCTCTCCATACAACCTTAAGCGTATTTAAGCCATTCTTTTTTCTCTTAAGTTTATTTATTTTGAGGGACAGAGAGAGTAAGCACATGTGCGCGGGAGGGGGAAGGGCAGAGAGACAGAGGGGGGAGAGAGAGAGAGAGAGAGAAAGAGAGAGAGAGAGAGAGAGAGAGAGAGAGAGAGAGAGAGAGAGAGAGAATCCCAAGCAGGCTCTACACTGTGAGCATGGAGCTTAACACAGGGCTCAAACCCACAAATCATGAGATCACCACTTGAGCCAAGAATCAGACCTTAACCCACTGAGCCACCCAGGTGCCCCTAAGCCATTACTTTAGATTCTTTCTCACCCACAGATCTGAATGAGTTCCTAATTGATCAAATGAATACCCTTATATAGTCAGTGGACTATTTCAGTGACCCAAATGTCAACGATTGAGTCTTACATCATTTAACACAACAGAGGTCACAAATGAGGCAGAAACACAAGGGCAAAACAATACCCTTCACATGGTGCTGGATATTTGGGGAAGGAAAGTTTATGGTTGTTTGCAAAACCCTAATACAGATTCACATAATCAAAACTCACACACAGATATGGCTTAAGAACTGTTTGGATGAAAAAAAAAATGGGATGGGAGGGAAAGAAGTACTAGTTCACAGCAAGCTTGCTATAAATCAGAAACTGCAGGTGGGAAATAGAAGCCCCAAAATATAATTCAGTATAAGGCTGCACTCATATAAATAGCTCTAGGAAAACAAAGGAGGTGCTAACTCAGTGCTGGTCCCATGTCAAAGGAATATCTAACAAACAGAAACTGAGGCAAGGGTAACCAAGGTGGTCCAGATATCCCCATTTTGTGAAGGATGGGATAAGAAACTGGGGTTATGTCGCTGGGAACAAAGAAGACAGAGTAGAGATATGATTGGTATTTCAAATATCTGAAGTATTATCTTGTAGAAGGGGGCCTTGCTTTAATCTGCATGGTTTCAAAACAAGTAGAATTGGGACCAATGAGTGAAATAAACATAAAACCTATTTCAACTTAAAGAAAAAATCTTCTGAGAATTAGAACTTTCCAAAATTGGAATGCACTTTGTTGTAAGACAGTAAGTTATCTCACATGGTGAATTGGGTGTACTTTTTAAAGTAGGGACCATAATGGAATTCAGGACTTATTCTGAAACTTAGAATAGAAAACCAAAACCCTAGTGTATCTTGAAATCCTTAAAGAAATGAAGTGGTTTTGATTCTAGTGTGACTATCAATGAAGGATATTGAGGAAGGGAGTTCTGCATTGGGTGGGAACTGGCAGGTGACCCTGCCAATTCTACTGTTCTATTAATACTGTATTTTCTTACTGTATGTGAAGTAGTTAAATATACAGTGATCCAAGGGTTGAACAAATGCTCCCTGAGGAAAATGATGACGACCTTATTGGCCAGAACTCTTCCAACTGTAAGCAGATGAAACCGACCCAGAATAGTCTGAGGGGGTAAATAAGAAATTCAGTGGTAAGGGGTACATATCACTTCAGGCCTGAGTGTTCAAACGATATGGCCAAGAATCTTTCCCCATCTCTTGCGTTGATTTTCTCTGAGCTGACTTCAGTCTCAGGAGACTGTCCCCAGGCAGAAGGCTAGATCACCTCTGCCAGCCTCATACTACATCTCTAGCCAGCCATTTCAATTAGCAGAGAGCTCCTTTTTCTCTAAAGGCTTATAACTGACTTGGAGTAACCTGGGGACTTCGACTGGTCAGGCTTGGGTCACATGAACTGAGAGTAGGGCAGGGGTGGTTTCTACAAGGAGAAGAAGGCTTCTAAAGTAAGGGATGCCGTGAAGATAAAAAATAATAAATGTTCACTACAATGACAATGAATGTGGTAAATTTTTAATGGCAACCTTAATGGACTTCTGGGGCTATTCTGAATCTCAAAATAGGAAATAGAAACACTGCTATATCTTTAAATCCAGAGAAAATGAAAGGAATTTGATTCTAGGCCTTAATCTGAAATTCTAATACTCAGACAAATAACCATTTTAACATGTCTGTCTTTTCACCAATCCCTCCCCCCCTTTTTTTTCTTAAGATGCCTCTGTTCACAGACAACCTCATCAGACAAAGTAATAGCAAACAAAGAAAAAAGCATAAAATGTTTATTGAAGTGGATGAAGGCATAGCAGGTAAAGAAAAAATTCTTCATTAATAGCTGAAAAAAATCTTTCTCTATATTTAATATTTAGGTGACATATTTCGATTTCAAGAGAAGTAAACATTACAGTCATGAATAGCAAACAGAAACACAAACTCCATTTATTTGTAAAATAAACTCATTTTCTTTTCATATCAATGCAAAAAATGACCCAATGCCATATGTTCCATTTGCCATGATTCTAAGACAGCAAAGCTATACAATTTCTAGATCATTAACTTGTCTTCCTATTTTTCCATGTCTTACAGTTCTGCTAGGTAAGCGTTCGTTCATTCACTTCGATAATGCTACCTTTTATAGGTTTGGTATTTCATTTGCTCAATTACTCCATGTGAAACTACAGCAGCCAGTGGGTGGGGGTGTGGGGAAGAGAAGGGCCCACCCCACAGTGTCTCTAAAAGAACAGGAACTCAAAACTATACTTCCAATGGTTTCAAACAAAAGGGGGTTTTTGTCTTTTGCTAGTCTCAAGTTTGAAAAAGGCATACATACCCCCTCATTTTATGTCATTGGAGCCAGGCTGAATGCCACAGAACTCAGGATAGTACAATGGTACAACACAGCAGCATGTCAGCTCTGTAAGTAGTGGGTGGCAAGAGGGGCAGGAGGAAGGTGTCCCTGCAGTCATATGGGAATCATGCAGGGGTCCCTGGAAGAGAAGAGGAACAATCGCAGGGTTTGAGGTTATCTGCATGAAATCAGAGAAGTAGAATGCTGCAAGTATATCCCAAAATTAGACATGAAAAATATAATCTGGGGTCATTGCAGTGATACGAGAGAGATACCCTGAGGTTAAAGCAGTCATGTATCATCCCTGTGTTTTCCATTTTTATTACATTGCCTAGCTAGCCATAGAGTGATTTCTTCTGGCCAGCTTGATTTGATCCATTCACAATGGTTGCCAGGGATTGAGGCCATTATGAAAAAAATGTACTCAATTTGTGAGACAAGCTATAGAGTTCACACTAACTAGCCTAGTTTATGTGATTAAGAATATAAAGTCAGCAGTAGAAGCTTACCCAAGAAACCAAACAGGAACCAGTACACAATCTGAATATATAAACATATTAGCAGGATATAGGAGCAAAGCAGTAACAGGAGACATAAGAGAATGCAGCGACTCATGACAGATGCATGCTTACGCTATTAAAATTTACTACTTCTTTTTTGGAGATAAACTCAGGAGTAAAAACTGAACAGACAAAATGATAACTATGGAAAGACCATCATGATTTATCGAGCTTGCATAAATAATTTAATAACTCCAGCATGGAGGACCTCACTGAATCCTTTCGATAGGTAGGTACCAATAATATCTCCGTTTTATAAACAAAAAAATGGATCTCAGAGAGTTTTGTGTAACTTCTCTAAAGCCACACGGACAGCAAAGGCAGAGTCAGGACTTTAACTCAACCAGTCTGATCCCAATTCTTTGCTCCTAACCACCAGTACTTTTTTCTTAAGCACTTTGCATGAAGTTGCTCATTCAATTTGATTCTCATAACAACATAATAAAGTAGAAATTGTTATCTCTACTTTTCTAATGGGAAAATCAAGAAGATAAATCATTTGTTCTAGGTCACACTGATGTTCAGTGGCAGAGCCACGACTGGAACTCACGTTTGTCTGACTGTAGAGCCCACTAATATAAATAGTATGCCACAGACAGCTGCTTGTCCACCAAAGTCTATTCTCCTCTTCTTTCTGGGCACATGTCTGCCTCACCAAAAACTGCACTTCCAATCTTCCTTTCCACTTAGGTGTAGCCATTTGACCAAGCCCTTATTAAAGAAATACGAGTGGAAGTAACATGTGAAACTTCTGAATCAAAAGGAACTCCCCGGCCCCAGAATTTGTCTCTTTCTCATGAATGGGATTTCACAGTGGCAAAGCTATGCCTCACACAGACAATGGCTATATCCTAAGGGGTGACAGATCTAAAGCTTGGAAGAGCCCAAGTTCCTGAATGACTGCATAGAGCAGAGCAGTCTCAAATAGCTGGACCACCCTGGAACTGTCAGATGAGAGAGACAAATCAGTTTCTACATTATTTAAACCACTGTACTATAGAGGATCTTTGCTACAACAGCTTAGCTGATTTCAAATAATATAGCCAACAAGTATCACATGACAAGGAAAAGATGCTACAGACTTAGGTGAGAAGGCAGGCATGAGGATGTGAGAGAATCAGTGAGGCTAATACCCTAATCACTGTATACTTTCTATGAAATCAGCATTGTAATACATTCTTCATTCCTAAACACAATAAAGTATTCCCTACAAAACACACCTGCAAAACTTCATCTACTGGAAAAGGCAAAACAACAAAAATCAGCCACCTGAGACATAACAGACAGCAAATACTTGGATTTTTCATTTCTTGTTTTTACTTTGCTTTAGATACTTAAACATCCTAAGAATCTTTTTGACACAGATTGGCTCTTGGTAGGATTCATTAGAATAGCCAAGCTAGAAAGCCACTAGATCATACCAAAAGAAAATATCCTTTAACACAGGTATACTGCAATGAGCCTAGATCTCAGTGTTGTGACCTACTGAGCCATGTCTGGAGATCATTTCACATACCTTCACTTCATCCCTACACTGTATGTTGCTTCTCCTGGACATGTTGTTGTGGATCATGCAATGCAATCTCTATTGTCATCTCTATGAAAAATATTAGGAAGAATGTAGAGACAAATCTTCAATTATATACTCACCTCTGAGTCTGTAGTTACCCAAAGAACCCATGGGATCTTCTAACTGAATCTGAGAAACGTTAAGTTTTCATTTTTTACTATAAAAAAAATGCATTCCTAAGAAAAGTAAATTCCACATATTTCAAGATTCACTAAAGTAATCATAACTTTTGACACTCTCTTGAGTTAGAAATGATAAAAGTATCTTAATGAAATGATAAAAAGTATTATATTTGCAAAGATGCACTAAAGTATATTTAAGGAAGGGAAAAATGTAAACAAAACATAACATGTTTGTTTACATATGTAAACAAAACATAAAACAGCAGAGATGAAATACTTGAGTGATGGTCCATCCCTAGGAGAAATACAAGGCTGATATTTAAAAACAAATCCCAAGGAAAAGCACTAAAAACAAATTTAATCTTTTATGATATCTTTCAAAGAGAGAAAAAAGGAGATTTGCTTTTTGCATGACCCAGAACAACACGTCTAAGAAAGGCTACATACACTATAGGAATTAAAAAACAAAAACAAAGACAGGTTCTGCAAGTCAAATAATATTTCGGAAAAGCAAACAGACAAATCCAAATTCTACAGGACAATTGACCGGGTTTTTTCAACAAGTTAATGGCATTTGTTTTTTAAAGCTGAATCTGCTATAGATGAAAATAAAGTTAAGAAATAATAACAGCCATTGCATTATAGAGATCATTATTTGAATCCTGATGTGTAGAAATCAGGATTTTAAAATGATATTTTTGAGACAATCAAAGAGATTTGAATATGGTTGGATTATACGTAATATCAAAGAATTACTGCTACCTTTGTTAGGTATCATCATGGTACTACAGCTACATAAGAAAATATCCATATGTTCTAGAAATGCATAATGAAGTATGTAAGGGTGAAATGACAGAAGGACTGAGACTTACTTCAACATACTGCAGTCACAGTCAACAGCCACCACCACAAAACACACACCTATTTAGAAATACAAGTTCTGCATTAGTTTGTCTGCCTGAGTAGTTCCTATTTTGAGCCAACACTTATCTTAGGTCAAGTTACTTGACTTTACGCCTCTTCCTCTCGTATTTACTGATCATTATAACCCCATTTATTGTCTCAGGTTATTGTGAGGACCAAAAGAGACGAGCTCTGTAAGGCACTCGGCACAGCGTGTTAGCTATAATTATTACGAACCAGTTTGCTCTTCACTGGTCTAGGACCCCAAAACCCAGTCACCAAAACACTTCATTCCTCAAATTCTCTTTTCCTTTTTTTAATGTTTATTTTTGAGAGAGAACGCAAGTGGAAGAAAGGCAGACAGAGAGGGAGACAGAGGATCTGAAGCAGACTCTATGCTGACAACAGAGACCCCAATGTGGGGCTTGAACTCACGAATCATGAGATCATGACAGCCCAAGTTGGAAGCTTAACAGGCTGAGCCACCCAGGTGCCTCTTGAAATCTCTCTTCTGTCTTGCTCTCCAGTTCTTGGTTCCAACCCATTTCCTCCCTTGCTAGCCCCTGTTTCCTTCTGGAGGATCTGTTTTAATTGTTAACAACGAATTCATTAATTTTAACATCTCATTAATTTTTTAAAAGTTTATTTATTTTGAGTGAGAGAGGGCGTGCGTGTGCACAAGCAGGGGAGGGGCAGAGAGAGAGAGGGAGAGAGAATCCCAAGCAGGCTCCGTGCTACCAGCGTGGAGCCCAATGCAGGGCTTGATCTCACGAACCATGAGATCACGACCTGAGCCAAAACCAAGAGTCAGACGCTGAACCTACTGAGCCACCCAGGCACCCCTATCTCATTAATTTTTGAAAGTGATTTTCTTTTTAAAAAATTAATTAGAAAAACTATGGAACAACATGGAAATAAGGAGAATACAAAAGTAATGGGTATAATTATACTCAGATATGAACATGGAAAAGGATCAAAGGAAAAGTGGAATATATAAACGGAGGCACTCTGAATGAAATCAGAATCTTATATCTAATGATTTCTGTTATTAGGTTCAAGCAAAGGAAAAAAGCAAACTCAACAGACTTAAGGGACCCTAAGAACAACTGAATAGTAAGTATGTGTGTGCATATTTTGATGGATAAAGGCATGTTTGCTATTACTGGCAAACCTAGAGCACAGAAAGGAAACGGAAGACACAAAATAACAGGAGTCATAGTAACACTACTTATCTATCTCATTGATTCCATGGTTTCATGGGTGTGTAATCTATGCAATCACACAAGGTCTTATGTTTAGAAGGGCCGCACACTTGGTTTAAAATTCGGCTATCACCATTTTGAAATTCGTAATAATTTTTTAACAAGGGGCCCCACAGTTTCATTTGCACTGGGTCCTACAAATTATCAGTCCTATTCTACCTTAGGACATTGGCACTATTAGAATTCCTATTTTAAAGACAAGGAAGCTGGGGCTTTAAGAGGTTAAGGAACTGCCTATAGCCACCCAGCTAGCAAGTCGTAGGATTTGAACACTGGTTCTCTCCACATGAGACTATGGAAAGAACTGAAAGAGGAAAACAGAGAAGAGGAAAGGGGAGAATAAAAAGAAAGTCAGTAAGCCAGGAAACTAGGACATGTCATCTACATGAGACTCATCTATTAAGAAATGCAATCAAGGTCACGGAGTTAGTCTGAGACTTAACCTCATGAAGGCATCGATTCTGTAGCTGATGCCAGACTCCGTATCACAAGACTATGTGAGTAGAACGTGGAAAGGATGCCAGCACCCACTAGCCCTTCTGGAAACATGATCTGCAGTGGGGGAAGAGCCAGCATCATTTTCCCATGTAAACTGGCAAACTCCTTGGATGTTCCTGTGTTCCTTGGAGAACTAGAGCAGTCAAGGATTAGGATGGCCCCGTTCTCTTGTTAAAGTAAGACTTTAAAAACTATGTTTCAACATAATGCTTCCTTAGTTTAGCAGCACAGGAAATTGTTGGTCCATCCCTATCCTAAGAACTGCTTTAGGAAGTCACAGGACTCTGCAGGCAACAGATCTCTGCAGGAGGAGCTGCTGGTCTTGGTAGTTTTCCACATTCTCCTTCAGACCTACCTCTCTTCCAAGAGGTTTAGCGGCTATGATCATTAGATTTAGAGCACATTTATAAAAATAAAACAAAATAAAAATCTTAGGAATCAGGGAACCAGTTCCCAGGTTAGCAGTAAGAAAACAATCCCCCACTTTGGAGGAAGTTGAATGGATTTTATTCTGTTGTGCTTGTCTCATTGAGGCCAGAGTGGTAGAGAGTTGAGGAGACTTCCAATGGCAATTAATGGGAATAAGACAGATTTTCAGACAGGAAGCTAGTGTCTAGGGGTACCTTACGCAGGGAAGAACCTCCTGTTCCTCCCTGGGATCCTCCTCCCATATCTGGATCTGCCTCCTGCCTTGTCCTGGGGAAAGATACCCTCTGCCACAGAAGGTGGCCACATAGTAAAGGCAGAGTGGTGCCCAGAAAGCCCGATGACCGAATTCAGAGATTTCCAAATATGGCTACAGATCATAATCCTTTGGAGCAGCTTTTTAATATACAGATTCCACGACCTACTCTACGGCCATTGATCCCATAGTGCTAAAGGTCATTACCTACAGGTCTTTACTGATGTTGATGATGCAGCTGATTGAGAAGATGGAGTTAAATGAACTTATTCTCTCCAAGACACAAGAAGTGTAATGTAGTTTATTTATGCTTAGGATTGACTTATTTTAGGTAAGATAGACTTATTATGAATTAATTCTCTTTCATTCATTCAACTCATTAGTTATGACCAGGAACAGGCCTTTTAGCTTTTTGTGTTGACTCAGCAGTTGCTAGAGTGTGGTTTTGTTAGGCAGAGGTTAGGGAGAAGAGAAATACAAGTCTGGCAAATGAGGTCATTAGCAATGCCTTAATTCTTACCATGTTGATTTTTTGGCCATGTCTGGTAGACCTAGTAATAGGTAATGACCAGTAATAGATAACATTCTGAATTCTTACCTAGGAAACCTGAAAGACTCACATTTACAAGAGACTGAACAGAGCTTGCTAAACTGTGTTTATTGACATAGAAGGTATTTGCAATGCAATAAACTGATAAAGGATCTGTGTCCAGAAAAAAAATTAACAACAACAACAACAACAAACCAGAAATAAAAAAAACTCCTATAACCAATAAGAAAGGCAAAGACTACAGAGAAAGACAGATACCATATGTTTTCACTCTTATGTGGATCCTGAGAAACTTAACAGAAACCCATGGGGGAGGGGAAGGAAAAAAAAAAAAGAGGTTAGAGTGGGAGAGAGCCAAAGCATAAGAGACTCTTAAAAACTGAGAACAAACTGAGGGTTGATGGGGGGTGGGAGAGAGGGGAGGGTGGGTGATGGGTATTGAGGAGGGCACCTTTTGGGATGAGCACTGGGTGTTGTATGGAAACCAATTTGACAATAAATTTCATATATTGAAAAAAAAAAGAAAGGCAAAGACTATCCAGTAGAAAAAATAGACAAAGGATATTAATTATGAATAAGCATTCCATAAAAAAGGAAATCTGAATGACCTTTATAACCATGCAATGATGCTCAGGGAAATAGAAATAAAAAATAAGAGACCATTTGATCCACACTAGATAACATCAATTGTAGGGAGCAGATGGAAAACAGAGATTGTGGTAGAGTGCTGTTGGGGGCACAACCACTTTGAAGCATATTTTGAACAGGAAAGTGGAAGACGTGCAACCCCAGTCCCAGGTGTCTGTCCAACAGAAGCTCATGCATCTGTGAACAAGGAGTCTGTTCCAAGATGTTCACTACAGCATTATTTTTAATAGCAAAAGAAGTAAAACAACTTAACGGCCCATCAGTAAGATGTATACATGTCAAAATGAATAAATCTCAAAAAATATAGTGTTGAAGGACAAAAGCAAGTTGCAAAAACATACTATTAGTAAATGAAGCCTATAAAACTCAAAAATAATACTAAATATTATTTATGGATACATACAGAGCTAGTAAATACATAAAACCATGCGTGGGAATGTGACACGGATATGACATGCCATCTTTAAGCTAGGGAAAGAAGTAAAAGAGAGGGGGTAGGGCTTTGACTGTCATTGTTCTATTTCCATTTTCAAAATGAGGGTCTAAAGAAACTGAAGCAAATATAGCACAATATGAAATCTGGATTGCAGGCACATGGGTTTCTGGAAAATTATCTTCTTTCTGAGTTGTTTTAAATATTCAGTAATTAAAATTTTTATTTCAAATGAACTTAAAAATAAGAATACACATCAGAGAATGTTTCCAGGTATATTTCAAGAAACTGGATTTTCAGACCTTTATTACTGATGCTCACTACCTTCACTGATTCAACTAAAAGATGACTGGGTGAGTGGCAGACAGAAGGAGGCAGGGATAGATGGATGGATGGATGGATGGATGGATGGATGGATGGATGGATGGACGGACCGACAGATGGATGGACGGATGGACAGACGGACAGACAAGTGGCTGGATAGACTGACATTGGAATACATAGATAGAGACAGAAGAAATAAAGTAGCTTAGAGAAGTGAAAAGTTTTAATGAAGTCATATAAAATAAAATGAAGTGCTCAGATTTTGGAGTCCGAACTCCCAGCTCTATCACCCTCTAGACTGTCACCCTGGGCAGGGCCACCATGTGAACTGCACAGACCACAATGTGAATGGCGCCCCCTAGGGTTGTGCGGTGCCCCACCCCTGACAGATAAATGCCTCGGGTCTGAGTCCTTGTTTCCTTATGTGTAAAATGAGCCCAATAATACCTGCCTCACAGGGCCTTTAGGGAGACTAAGTGAGACAATGTACAGGAAG
This sequence comes from Felis catus, assembly GCF_018350175.1. Lineage (NCBI taxonomy): Eukaryota > Metazoa > Chordata > Mammalia > Carnivora > Felidae > Felis > Felis catus. The sequence goes on from NC_058377.1 coordinate 86,461,734, forward strand.
TGCTTAGCACAGAGCCCAACACACAGTAAGTCATAATAATACTGGAATTATTATCGAGGTAGTACTAGGAAAATGGACACAGAGTCTAACATTCAAGACTAGGTTAATGTGCAACAGTAGCTGTCTCCTTGGAATTTACAAAATCACCTGCTTGCAGCAGAAAAGTAACATATGTACCTTATCAATACACCTAGTCAGTGTGGCTGATCTGGATGACTGTAAGTTTCCCAGCAGGCAATGGAGTGTGTTAAGACAGGGGCCTTCCCACGCTCAGTCCTGGGGTTCTCTGGAGTGCTGTGAGAGTGGGGTTCAGCTAAGGCGTTGAGGGCCCAGGTCCTCCCTCTGCTACCATCAGAGCAGGTGGGCCTTTCTGTGCCCTTAGATGCAGGGATCTCTTAGCCAAGACTTAATAAACATAAATCCGATTTTATGTAAGGCTCTCCACAAAGCATCTACAAAATGTTCATGGTGCATAAACATATACAACAAGCTCAGCCATGATGTGGTGTAGCATGCGGTGCAAGGGGGGCAGGACAGGCAGGAGGAGGCAGCAACATGGGGCTGCTGGAAGCCGTCCCTTCTCCGTTCACACTGTCATAGTGCAGAAACTGATCTCATAATAAATAATAAGCTGGCTTACACACACACACACACACACACACACACACACACACACACACACAGTAGACTTAACATAAAGATTTTCCTGAAGGGCACCTCTTTAGCCATCTATTTCTATTTCTAGTTCAGTCATCTATTTAAGCCCAAGATTTAGTGGCAGAAAATAACAAGAATTGACTATTTCTCTTGATTCTGCACTTGGCTGGGTGGTTCCTCTGCTTTTCTGGCGGGCTCATTCACCCTCCTGCAATTAGCTGGGGAGTCACCTTGCCTGGAAGGTCCGAGATGCCTCCTGTCCAGTGCACAGTGCCAGATGTTGGCAAGGCGGCCCCAGTGCCAGATGTTGGTTGGGGGAGGGGGGCCTCGGTTCTCACCCATGTTGCCTCTCATCCTCTGGCAAAGTAGAGCAGCGTCTTCCCTTAGAGATCTTAGGGCAAGGACCCCAGAGGACAGAAGGGGCAGTTTCTTCACCTGGTCGTCTTAGGCCCCCATGAGGATGGAGGCGGGGGCTGGGACTTGGACATTGCCCCCTCCACCACAGTCTGTTGGTCAAAGCAAGCCAAAAGGCCACCAGATTCAAGGGGAGGAGAAACAGATTCCACCCCTTGATGGGACAAGCAGCAAAGTCTTATTGTAAAAGACTTCAGCAGAAATAGTTGCAGCTGTCTTAGAAACCGATCTGCCACAGAGCTCTGTGAAGTCAGGCATGGACTGGTCTGGGCTTCTGTGTATGATTTATTAAAAAAAAAAAGTTAATGGTTACAAATAAAAGTTAGAAAAACCACTCCATTAAAGCAAAAGACCAGAAAATAAAAATAGGAGTGAGTGGCATTTTTTTTCTCCTCCTGAAGAAAAAAGTCTTCCTGGTGGGAGCAACAGGGTTCCTGAGGAAGCGAGATTTCTCCTCCACTGAGCAGACAGTGAAAGTCATATCGATGTGACCAATGAAGATGGTGAACAAGTGACTGGGGGGAGGAGAGGAGTGGGACCCCACTGGAGCAGGTACCTGAGACTGGTCCTCGTGAGGACTGGCGACAGAATGTGATGTTTGTGTGGAGACAGGCCAGGCTGCCCAGTGAGAGAGGTGGAGCAAGGTGAGCCTGAGCATGTTGGGGGCGGGGGGGTGGGGAGGAGGTGGGGTAGGGGATGGCAGTGAAGGAAGCAAACCCAGGAAACGGCAGCAGCTGCTCAGATACAGAGATGCCCTTCACCAAAGGGACAAAAGGCTGAATAGCAAGCGTCCACAATTCTTCCCTTCCTCTTCTGGAAAGAGAAAAAGAAAAAGAAGAAAGGGGCTTTGTCAAAATAGCAAAGCCATATTAATATAATAATTGAACGCTAAGTAAATGAGGAGAGAATCTGTAAAGCCCCGACAACTCAAAAGAAGAGGACAAAGAGGAGAAAAGAAGAGAACAGAGTAAGACTGAGCTTTAGACAATAAGCAAGCCATCCCCCTCTGAGAAACACTTTCCCGCTCCCTCTGTGCGGGCAGGTGGACAAATAGAGTCACACTTGTGTATGCGGGCTTATAATTGGTTTCATTTTATTCCATAGTAAAATGGGTTAATAGTGCATCCATATTGTGACAACATTCTCTAGCAAATGTCCTAATTAGGAACCCTAACTAGCTTTCCATTATTTCAAAACTGTCCAAATCTGGGTAGACCCCAAAGACCATCTGGAACCTGGACATATGCCCGGGCAGCAAGGGATTGTCCTTCATTAGACCTCTCCATGCCCCACCTATTTGAAAGAGAGATAGGGTGACGGAGAGTTGCATGGCAAATACAACACAAAACAGCATTCCCTGCTCAGACATTTGGTTTCATGATTTTATCTTCTTTGCAACGGACCATGTTCATAAAACTTCAAAGGAGATTTTTCTGGTGCTTTGGCTACTTAAAATTAACTGGGACATGCATTTATTTAAGTATGCATTGATGTCTGCATAGTATGCAGAACACTCATCCAAGAAAACAGCAGAAAGTGCTGCTATTCTTTATTTTATCTTTAAACTATTTTAGTTTGAAAGGGAAGCTTTTAAAAAATCAAGAATAACTTCAAAATCCAGAGGGAGGAATTGCCAATAAAGCAAAACCACTCAAGTTGATTTATCTTTGTATTTCTGCAGCCATCGCTTGCTTCAGTAGCTTGTCACTGTAGTTGGGGTGAGGGGTGGTATTCATCTGGATCTCACGTCGCATATAAAATCTGATATGGATTTTAAAATTCAATCATAAAGCTCCCCCAAGTGGATAATTTTTAAACTACACCAAGGAACCAGCCGTGGTATCTAGGATTGCAATCAAGACTGAGGCCTCCAAATATGCCTTTAATGGGCAGCAGTGACCTGGCTTATCCATCATTTTGTACATAATTTAATAAGATCAGCATCTTGGGAAAAGAATTCTATAAATGTTAAAATGGAATCTGCAAAAACGCTCCCCCTGGCTTCCTGGGAACTTAGCCGGGGTTAGAAGCTGCCTGTGGCTATGTGAGATCTTACCTGGACTCAAAGGATGCAGGGATACAGTGATTTACAGCTGCTCAGGGGTGGAAAATCCCCTTGTGGCCTCTCCGGAAAAGCTCCCTCGTCCATTTAATTGTGTTCCTTATTCCACTATCTGGGCTGATTATACTGAATTACTTGGCACCCCTGTTAAGCCTGTCACTTAGATTCTAGAACAAATTAAGTTTGTTGAAGGCTTTGCTCTTTCTCTCTATTAAAATATTCATATCTACTCTAACAACCTGATAAAAACTGGCTAAAAGCCTTGATGGTATCCCCAACAGGGAGTGCCATTTTTAATGAACACGCAAGCATCATAAATAAAAAATAACTGGTCTTAATAAAGAATTGATAGAGCAGCTCTGGCCCCAGATAGGTGTCAACATGGAAGCTACACACAGCCTTGGGAGACCCAATGCAGCAAATGAGTCTCCCAGAGCCTGAAGACATCCAACCAGCCAACTCCAAACGAACGCAGAAGCAACAAATTTCCTGAATAACTTTCCATAAGTAGTTGAAGCTAGTGGACCTCTATGGGTATGGATGGGAGAGGGTGTCAAGGAGGCCCCTCCAGGGGAGTATAAGAAAGTGGGGGGAGGACAGAAAGGCACACGCAGGTGGTAATAATAGTAACAGCTAATGTTTCTTGAGCATTTACCATGCACCAAGCATTATCGTCCCAACAACCCTACCAAATGGGCAGTATTATCCCCTCTTCACAAATTAAAGCAAATGCAGTATATAGAATTCTGAATTCCAACCCAGGTCTGACCCTAATCATAAGCTCCTGACCACTAAAGGCTTTAGAAACACTGCTTAAAACTCTCAACTCATTCCAGATAGTTTTTGGTAAAAGATGGGACATGAAATCAGCAATCATGACATTCATTTGCTCTGGGGGGCAAGGCTCCACACACCCTGGCAGGAATCCTGGCCTCCTTCAAACTAGGCCATGAGATTGTTCACTCCAACCCCACCCCATGGCCCACAAGAGAGCAGGGAACCTAGATTCATAGGTTCCAGAAAACAAACTAAATAAATACTCATGGAGTGTCTGGCATCGAGGCAGACCTGCAGCCCTGGTTCTGTCATTTGGGGATCATGAAACAAGTTATTTCCTCTCTCTGAGCCTGCAAACGTGTCCATTAAGTAGGGACGACAGCCTTAACTGTTCATACCAGCTCTGTTCCAAAAGGGTTTCAGGCTGCTAATAATACCTACTTCACCGAGTGGTGGTCAGAATAAAATAGAATTTTATTAGCTATTTATCACAACTTGTTATGACACAATATCTGTCAAGAGCCCAGCATGGTGCCTGGTTCACGGCAGGCTGGCAGTGAACAGGACTCCCTGCCCCCTGCCCGAGACCACTCACAGGTCCTCCAGCGCTCCCTACCCCATGCCCTCCAAGGGTTCCTGTGCCCAGGTTACCACCCTGCTCTGCTAAGGCTCCCAGTGCTCAGCTCTTATTCTTCTCATGACCTGGTACGTTAGGATGGGGGTGGAGGGATGCAGAATAAGATCAAGAAAAAGGAGTTGCAACAATCCTAGCTTCTTCTCATTCCTCAAGCGCACTCCCAGAAAAACTGCTTAATTAGCCAAAAGCACAGACTTAAAGTGATGTCCCCCACAGAAGAGGTTTACCTCACTTAATTCTACACCTCGTTTCCCAGTAGTAGGGCACAACAGAGGAAACCTTCACCTGCATAGGCATAGGAAATGGCACTGGCCGTCCAGATAAGCAAAACTTCTCTCTTCACTCATACTGTTTTCCTGTTTTGTTTAATTACAAGTTTTAGACAAGCACCATTTTCTGGAATGCTAGCACTCCAGACTCCACAGCCAGACTGCACATCCAAGCCAAGACGTGTAACTTCAGCTTTCTCATCTGTAATACTGGGATAGTGGGAGACCTTACCCCCTAAGGTAGCTGTGAGGACGATATGAAATAATCCATGTAAAAGGCTGGAGGGTGCCTGACATATAGTAAGTGCTCTACAATATTTCATTTTTCTCTTGGAGCTAAAATAGACTGTGCTTGCCTTGGCACCTGACCGCCAGTTAGACCACCACTGTTGCTAAGGGAGAACACATTCTAAGGTGCAAATCACGATTTTAGAATGAACTCTCGACAATTTGAGTTGTTACAAAAATAAGAAGTTACCACTGAACTCTTAATTAGCTGGCTGTTAGAAAAAGACTGCCTTTTTTAAATCAATGCCAAAATGGGGGTCACTTACCAACGATAGTGTTGCAACATGCATTATCCTTTTCTTCATCCAATGAGGCTAATGTGATCAATGTTAAAATATATATATGCCTGGGGCACCTGGGTGGCTCAGTCGGTTGAGCGTCCGACTTCGGCTCAGGTCATGATCTCACAGTTCATGGGTTCAAGCCCCGCATCAGGCTCTGTGCTGACCGCTTGCTCAGAGTCTGGAGCCTGCTTCGGATTCTGTGTCTCCTTCTTTCTCTGCCCCTCCCTCGCTCACGCTTTGTCTCACTCTATTTCTCAAAAATAAATAAATGTAAAAAAAATGTATTTAAATATATATACATGTGTGTATATATATATAAATAAATATATAAATAAATATATATATAAATATATATTTATATATATATTTATATATATATTTATTTATATATATTTATATATATTTATATATATATGTATTTATATATATAAATATATATAAATAAATATATATATATAAATATATATATAAATAAATATATATATAAATATATATATATAAATATATATATATTTACACACATGTATATATATGCCTCTCACAGCAAATGTCAAAAGATTCTTAGGTTCAGGGTGTAAGAGAACCTAGCCACCACCCCTAACCCACACCCCAAGACCAACCTCATAGTCTAACTGACCTCAGGGATCTTCATTCAGAGACTGCTAACAGCTAATCGGCTAAAAGTTAGACACATTTTTCAAGAGACTGCTGGGGTCAGAAAGAAAAACATTTCTTCCACTTACCACAAGGGTCTGAACTTTTGCAGAGGTACGGCTGAGACGCCTGACGCTGGCCTTATCTCAGGTGGGAAGGGTTCTTCTTGCTCAAAAATATCTCCCTCATAATCCCACCAACTGGTTTCACTGAGTCTACAAAATTCTCCTCTGAGAAGTGAATCTTGCATAAAAAAAAAAAAAATTCTAAAAGGAGATGCTCCATAGTATAACACCAGTTTTCCCTAGGTGGTGGGATTGTGGGGGGAGGGGGGGAAGGGGGGTTGGCTTTTCTACTTTTTTTGTTTTTTTAGTCTTTTTACAAAGAACAAGTAAAAGTTAATTTTGATTTTAAAAAGACCTTTCTTAGACAGATTAAATAAATTATATTTGGTAGGAATTCCCTTTAAAAAGGAAAACAGCAAACCACAATGAGAGATCACTCCACACTCATTCAAGTGGCTATTTTTTTAAAGGGAAAATAACAAGTGCTGACAAGGACAAGAAGCAACTGGAACCCTCCTACACTGCTGGCAGGAATGTAAAATGGTGCCGCCACTTTGGAAAACAGTCTAGCACTTCCTCAAAGTTTGACATAAAGTTACTATATGGCCCACAACACCCCACCTAGGTAGGTATATATTTAAGAGAAATGAAAACATATAGCCACATAAAAATTGGTACACAAATGTTCCCAGAGCATTATTCATAATGGCCAAAAAGTGGAAACAACCCAAAGTCCATCAGTGGATAAACAGATAAATAAAATGTGGGAGGGGTGCCTGGGTGGCTCAGTTGGTCAAGTGTCTGACTCTTGATTTCAGCTCAGGTCATGATCTCATGGTTGTGGGATCCAGCCCCACATCAGACTCCACACTGGGCATAAAGCCTGCTTAAGATTCTCTCTCTCTCCCTCTCCCTCTGTCCCTCTCCCCAGCTTCTACGCTCACTTACTTTCTCTGTCTCTCTCTCTCTCAAAATAAAATAAAATAAAATAAAATAAAATAAAATAAAATAAAATAAAATAAAATAAAATAAAATGAAACAAAATGAAACAAAATGAAACAAAATGAAACAAAATGAAACAAAATAAAATAAAATGTGGAATGCCCATACAATGGAATATTATTTGACCATAAAAGGCAATGAAGTACTGATATATGCTATACTACACAGATGAACCCTGGAAACATGCTAAGTGAAAGGAGTCACCAAAGGCCACATATTAGATGACTCCTATTTACATAACATGTCTAGGATAGACAAATCTGCAGGGACAGAAAGTAGATCAGTAGTTGCCTGGTGGTGGGGGATGAGGGGAATCTTTGAGAGTTTCTTTGAAAACAGATGATTGCACTTATTTGTGAATATACTAAAAACCACTGCGTTATCCACTTTAAATGGATGAACCATATGATATGTCAATTATATCTTAATAAAGCTGTTCTGCCAAAATGGAAGAAAGCAATCTGAGTAGGATGGGATTGTTGACTTGCATGAGCAGGGACTGCTTTGGGTCGGGGACACATGTGGGAGGTCAGAAGCCCCTGGAGATGGAGAGACTGGAGGGCACCAAAGACAGGATGCCATTTGCACTCAAATGTTCAACCAGCACAGACTGGAAAAACTCATCCCCATCCATGGCACAGGCCTGGGCTTCCTCTCCTATACATTAACCAATTAGAAACCTAGATCGTTCCCTGCAGCTCACCTTGGGCACTAGAAAACTGCTGGAATGAGAAAGGCAGAGTCAGGAATCAGGAATCACCACAATCACACAACACCAGCTAACTTAGCGATTTCCCAAACCCTGTTCATCAGAATCATCCAGGGACTTTGTCTGACTCTCTGTTTGTTTTGAAATGTAGACTGCTGGGCCCCCCAACCCAGATATTCTAATTGCATAGGTCTGGGAGACACCTAGGAATCCTGTACCTTTTAAATGTTTCCTCCATGTTTCTGACCATACACCAGGCATAGGAACGTCTGGACTGGATGATAATCCCTCTGAAAATATTTTTGAAGGAAATAAAAATAAACACATTTTTTTTTTTAATTTTAAAAAAGCCTTTAGCTTCCATGCAAAGACAATACATAGAAACTGCTTAATAATGTTTTTTTATAATCCCCGGTATTGCTACAAAACAAATTTTTAAAAAGAATAAAAATATTCATGTCTACACAACTTAGCAATTCTCAGTTTAAGCGAGGTGTTCCAATAGATTCTTCTAAATTGTTCCTAAAATACTGCTTAAACAACACAGAATTTAAAAGCTGAAGGAGACTTGGGTATCGCTCCAACTCTTTCATCATAAACAAGAATAAATGGCAGCCACAGAGAGCAAGGATCTTTCCCCACCTGGCAAACCGACCCGGGTTAGAACCCCGCCAGGCATGCTCACAGGACAGCCTTCTCTCTGACGTCACAAAGCACTCTGCAAGAAGAGCTAACACTGGGTCTCCAGTTGCAGTAAAATTAGTCTCTGGGGATGTGAAGGAATGGCATTCAAGCAAAAATCCAACACTCAACACTCAACACTCAAACATTCAAATCCTGGGTGCATTCTACTAAGAAGGAACCTGTAGGTCATAGGGCCAGAATCTACAACGCACAGGTGACCTAGTACCACAAACCTCAATGAACCAACGAGAAATGATGCTAGAGGATATGGACTTGTGTAGGAGTCTTCTGAGAGGAGAAATTACTAATAGTCCCAGACCCAAAGCTTATACCCACTGTGAACTACACAGGGGCTGGTTAGGGGGCATCACTATAGTTGTTGTTGCCCTTGCAAAGATCTAATCACGCTCACTGTCTAAGCTGATGTCACCCCTATACAACTTTTCCAAGGCAGCCACACCGCAGCAAGGAGCCCTCCCCTGAACTCACAAGGATTAGAATACTGGGCTGGGGTTTTCAAGGTTTGTCACAGGCATGATTGTAACACCCATGTGAAAGCCCTGCTTATCTCTCCCCTGCCTGCCTGCCTGCCTGACCAGGAAACCAGGAAACCAGGAAACTGGATGTGCCCCAGCCAGTGCTCATGTCAGGACACAGGTGGCGAGTGGTATTTTGATTCCTAAGAGTAAGGATAGTTCACTTACAGAAGCGAGGAGACATGGCGCTCGTGTCATTCTTCCTGGTGTTTGAGTGACACTATGGCACAATAGAAAGCATCAGATTTCAATCAAAAGATTGAATCTGTGTGCTGATTCTTTTTTTTTTTTTTTTTTTTTTTTTTGGCGGGGGGAGAAGGGCAGAGAGAGAGAGAAAGAGAATCTTAAGCAGGCTGCATGCTCAGTTCTGAGCCTGATGCAGGGCTCGATTCCACAACCCTGAGATCATGACCTGAGATGAAATCAAGAGTCAGACGCTCCACTGACTAAGCCACCCAGGCGCCCCTGATTCATCTTTTGTTCACTCTAGGAATCTGGTCAAATCACTTAACTGCCCCAATTCTTGTTTACTCCCTGTAAGATGGAAGAAACAGTTGCCTTACTTACCTTCCTGACCAGCTGAGCTCAGTTTTGCAAAAATATAAACTGTGCAAATATAAACTCTACATGCATGTAAGTGGTTTCTGTTACTACCGTATTTAGTGATGAGGGAATGGTGATTGCTACCAAAAACCCGAAAATGTCCACCAGACAATAAAAAGAGCCACCATTCACTTTACATCTTCCAAGAGCTTGGCTAAGTTCTTTAAGTTTCTTCCACCCCAAAATCTTCTAAAGAAGGCATATTATTATTCCATTTGCACTGGGCCCGAGAGCCAGCAAGCAGCAGAGCCAGATTTTGAACTTCAGTAGTCCAATGAGTCTGCCAGTTTTTTATTTTTTTAATTCCTCAAATGGATAGACATCAAATGCAAAGCTTAAAATGAACAGTGATGGTGGAACTCTTTTTTATGTTTTGGGGTGTTGGTGGGGGGGGGGAATGTGTGCTTCTTTTTACTGCAGTTTCAAACAGCCATATGAATCACTGCAAGAGGCTGTGTTCCCAGATTCTCTATATCCTCTCTCCATGATGGAGCTAACTCTAGAAAGCCCATGCCGGCCTCTGGGTGCCTGGCACAGCACTGCCTCCCGTTCTCCAATGTTGTGCTTTCACCGAATTGGCAGCTGCTTACCCAGACCTGCTTGTCAGGAAGGAATGGGCTGCTTGTGTCTAAAGTCATCAGAAGGAACAAGCAGCTTGTCTCTAGAATGGTACTTATACGATCTGTGCAAATTAGGTACAAAGGGAAGAATTTTTGCAAGAGGGAACATCCCATGTTTTTTAATCCACAGAAATATCTCCTGAGATTCGTCGGGCTTCCTGTCCAAGCAAGAAGCTAAAAGGGAAGAATCAGCTTTCACCCCCCCCCAAAAAAAAAAGTGATTTGTGAGTCAGCCTCTGAGACCACAGTGGGCACACATGCTAGCCACAGTCATTACCCCTCTGCCCCTGGCTAGAGGGGCAAGGACGTTTGTCTTCAGAGGCTCACAGGGGCCTTCAAGTGACCAGATTCAGGACGATTGCCTCACGGGAAAGCTCCAACATGGACTGAGCCATTGGAGGAAGAAAGGCACATCCCAAAGCCTCCATCCTTCCCGCAATTCTCCTGATCTCAAAGCTTTCTCAGCCATTGCCTGCTTGCGGCAGTTGGCAGTAGCTTGCTGGAAGTCCAAACTCTTCGGTCCTCGGCAAGGCCTCTGAGGTCCCTTTATGAGGCCCTTCGGGAGACAGCCCTGCTCACCAGTGTCTCCTGTCTTCCTTCCCCACCACCACCACCATGCACTGCAGCCTCCTGTCCTGATCACCTGTCACAGCGCCTGGCTCAGGCAGGCACCACAGTGATCAGATGCTGTATCGGTGAGTACTTGTATTTTCCTAAATGAACCAGGTTCTTTTCCCTCTCCAGATCTTAGTTCAAACTACTGTCTCTAACTGAATTGTCTTTCCCATTCCTCTAACTTCCTCTCTATTTACAAGAATCAGCTTTAGAGTTCTGCTCGCTTGGGAAATCCACCATCTTTAACCCTCTCCCTGAGCTGAGTTAGGGACACCAATTACCGAAAAGATCCTGTGTGTGATGAGGAAAAAATGAGACTGGGTCTTACTTTAACAAGCACACCTGAATTTACGTTCTAAACGAGTGCCGTCCCCTTTAAAGAAGTTATTTAGTCCACTTTAAGAGATCTGAGGGGGTGCTGAGCAGTGCCTGGGTGGCTCAGTCTGACTTCGGCTCAGGTCATGACCTCGAGGTTCATGAGTTCGAGCCCCACTTTGGGCTCCGTGCTGACAGCTCAGAGCCTGCTTCAAATTCTGTGTCTCCCTCTCTCTCTGTCCCTCCCCCATTCTCTCTCTCTCTCTCTCTCTTTCTCTCTCAAAAATAAATAAACATCGGGGTGCCTGGGTGGCTCAGTCGGTTAAGCGTCCAACTTCAGCTCAGGTCATGATCTCACAGTCCCTGAGTTCAGAGCCCTGCGTCAGGCTCTGTGCTGACAGCTCAGAGCCTGGAGCCTGCTTCAGATTCTGTGCCTCCCCCTCTCTCTGCCCCTCCCCCGCTCACGCTCGGTCTGTCAATAATAAATAAACGTTAAAAAAAAATTTTTTAATAAATAAACACCAAAAAAAATTTAAGAGATCAGCTGAGTTTCTGGTGTCAGTAAGCCTCTTCAAAGGCTAAGAAATACATTGATTTTCCCAGAACATCATAGCACTAACGATGGCATCACTTCTGTCACTCGAAATTCAGAATGAGTTAAAAAGTCAGGGTCAGGAGGTAACTTGAACATCAACTCAACCCCTCATTTTACAGATGTGGAAACTGAGGTCCAGGGAAAGTTGAGGTCATCCCAGAGATCCAATAGGAAGTTAGTGGCAGAGTTAGACAAAATTTCAGGTTATCTTTAAGCTAGTTACACACTCAAGGCTTTAATATTTTTTCATGTCACACTCAGAAGAAGAAAAAACAACTCAGAAGTAACTTCCTCCCAATATCGGCTTTGAATCATATTCCATGCTTTGATTTGGTGTTTTTTGCTTAGAAATTAAAGAACAATATTATGCTGAAAATTTAAATCAAAGGTAAACTATTGTAAAAGCTCCAGATGGTTTCAATGGACAACATGTTACATCAAAACATGGGGCCACCCCCAGTGAACAAAAGCTAATCCCAAGGTTCCACCAAGTCTGTAGTCCAATGTTCTTCACACATCATTAATTCACATATCATTATCTCAATTTTGGCCAGATTTGACCACCACCTTTACTATTGTTTACTTCTTTTCTTTGACTTGCTTTTCTTTAACTCACTTTTTAAAACATAAATATGTAGGGGTGCCTGGGTGGGCCAGTCGGTTGAGCGTCCAACTTCAGCTCAGGTCATGATCTTGCAGTTGGTGAGTTCTGACAGCTCAGAGCCTGGAGCCTGGAGGCAGCTTCGGATTCTGTGTCTCCCTCTCTCCCTGCCCCTCCCCCACTCATTCTCTGTCTCCCTCAAAAATAAACATTTAAAAAAACCATTAATATCTAATTTAACCTCAACCTAAGAAAAATAAATAATAAAAAATCCGAAAAATCACGCATGTTGTAAGTTATACTGTTTTCCTAGCACATTTAAGGTAAATTTGTAACTGTTAAAAGAAAAAAATACTCGTGTGCCCCTTAAAATCACCCGTGTACCAGTATGCACATACCATTCTAGGAAACCGTGCTTGTACTCTAGAACAACAGCTGATTCCGTCCAAAGCGAAACTATTTACTGGTATGCTCAATAATTTTCTCTTTAGTCTTCTGCACGCGCCTATTTTATCTGAAGTGTCAATCAGCAGCAGCAAATGCAGATCCCAAACGAAAGCTTATCTTTACACTAATAGCTTTTCTTATCAACCGCCAGATCACTATGCCTTCCACACATCTGATCTGTCACTTTGTTTGAAATAATCCTCTACCCTAATGTTCTGCACTGACTATTAATAAATTATGAACAAACAGCAAAAATAATTACCCTTTCACCTAGGAAAACACTGGTGACTACGACTTAATGGTCTACCAGTGACATACGGCTTTACCCAGCATAATGGATGCAAATGTGTAACAGGATATGGGTAAGTTATTTTCACACAAGCTGTCACTTGTCACACAAATTACATGGGCTTCTTAGCTGTTTAATTCACAGACTTAAAAAAAAACAAATTCCACTCACAATACCTGCATCATTCCTAAGCTCCCGGGGAAACCAGAATCAAGCCACAAAACCACCAAAGAATTCAAGGACATTTTCTGTAGGTAAGACAATGGTGCCTGCGAGTGGTGGAAATAATGTCAGTCAGAATCATCGAAGGATTCAAAAGTCTTAAGAGGAGGAGAGGGAGACCTGAGATTGTGAGCGAAGCCCAAATCCGGATGCCCTGGCAGAGCAGGAATTCATCGAGCTGGCCGAGCCGTTTATGGATCTGCCGAGCCTGGACAAGGTGAGGCTGGCGGGGTGTCCCTGGCGCCATACAAAGGCAATGTTAAGGTCGGCTGCTTCGCATCATCAATCTACACTCGACAGAGCCCTCAGGACGGTGCTTTCCACGCACATTCCTGAGGAGCAGTGACTGGGGACCAAAGGCCCAGTAGTCTGTGTTGGGGGGGGGAGTGGTTGGGGGAGGGGGGTACTGGGGCCTGAAGCTGCAGCTGTTTGGTCAACTTCAGCCCAAGGCTCTGTTACCATTTTAGGAAACTAGCCGATGCTTTGCAAACTGACCTGGTTTTATTCACACCTCTTACATCTTAGAGTTGGCATAGTTTACGGTTTTCCTCCTTATAACAAATAACGATAATAGTAACAATAGCCAGTATCAATCCAGTCCTTAGCATGTGCCAGGCATTGTTCTAAGCGGTCTCCGTGTATTAACACATGTAGGATCACAGGAAGGTTGAGATGGAAGGAGCCTCAGCTATTGTGCTGGAAGGAGCCCTGACAGATGTCAGGAGAAATGAGTACTTTGACACCTATTGTCTGTGAGATTTTGAGTGAGTCCTGCCTCTCCCCAGGCCTCAGTTTTCTCATCTGGTAAGGTGGTCAGAGGGATAAGAGATGAAGAACAGGTTCCTAAAGGAATGCCAACTCTGAGCCAGCTGACCTGTTTGGGGCACTATGTTGAGTGGGATTCTGAGCCGGTGCCGCAAAGAGCCACAATCTGTTGACAACATCTGCTACCACGGGCACAGGGGCAGGGAGCATGAAGCATGTCCTCTATTTGCCATCTCTGACTAAAGCATCTCTGAGGTCCCTTCTTGATCAAGTTGCTTCAATTCATGGTTCGAATCCAACTGTCTCACTTTATAAGTGCACTTTATAAATGCACTTTATAAGTGCAGTCTCCTTATAAATTAAAAAAAAAAAAAAGAATTCACTTTGGGACCTGGATGCCTCATTTCTGTCCTAGAGGATGCAGCCTTTACAAGTAACTTAAGTTTGGTTTCCGTTTACTCATCTACAAAGTAAGGACAGAAATATTTAACCTGCACAGCCATCTTGAGGATTAAATAAAGGTGGGAAGCACACAGCACGGCGTCTGCAACGCAGCTGATGTTCGATGAAGTAGCAGCTACTATTGGTATTTTCATCATCATCACCATGTTCGTTAGTCTATCAACCCCAAGCTGGATTTACAACATTCTTCTGACCCATGATTCGTCATTTAAGGAACATACGCTTACAACAAACACTGATTACCATAATTTTTCTTGAGAAGTAAACTTGAGCTCCTTCCCAAGGAAAAATCATTTAGACATTTTATTATGGAAAAGTCCACAAATACAGAAAAATAGAAGATATTATAATGAACTCCCGTGGACCCATCACTAAGTTTCAAGAATTATCAATTCACGGCTACTCTTGTTGCATCCACATTCCCACCCACTCACCCCTCTTTCAGACAAGCTGTATTTTTTAAGCAGATCCCAGACATTTCATTTGTAAATATTTCAATATCTATCTCTAAACAATAGAAACAATTAGAAACTGTTCATAATTTTAAAAGTATTTGTTACCTGCATGAAATGCCAACAGCAAGGCATAATTAGGAAATTATTTTCTCACATCTCTAATAATATTCCATGAAAGTCACTAACAAGTGTATGTATTAAAAACATAATAATAAGGGGCTGGCTCATGAGGCCACGTGGGAACTGTGGTATGCATGATTTATTATAGCTACACAAAGTGAGTTATTTCATTCTTTTAGATATTTATGACACCGCTAAAACACTGAATACATCAACATCAGAATTAATCATGAATAATATTTAATTAGTGCTTGACAAGGATCAATTTGGCAACTCTTTTTGTTCTTTCTCCTTCCCCCAAATAGAAAAATAGTCATAAACTAAAGTGTTTTATTTTTTCCATCTGCTTCTGGTAAAGCGCATCCCTGAATTGCAAACTTAGTTGAGATCTCCTGAACTTTCATATACCCAGGTAATTAGACTCAGATGCTGTCCGGACTGAGATGATAAATCAAGTCTGTGTATGTAAGCAGAAAACAGACTGCTCACACCAAAGCGGGTGTTGCTGTTTTCTCACGGACCTGCCCACAGAGCAGACAGGCCCCACGTCTGAGCAAAGCAGAAAGAAGCTTCCGTGTAGCTCCCATGTCAATGGACCCCTTCTCTCACCTCTACAGCCCCGAGAAAGCACTGATTATAGGCTGACCTCTTTATTTACAAAAGAAGAAAAATCTCTTGAGACACTCAACCAAAAATTCTGCCCAGAACTATATTAGTAGGTACAAGGGGGAAGACTGAGGCACACACAGAAGGTACACGACCATGGCATCTTTCCAACCAGATTATTAACATCCAAAGCACTTGGTGGCCCCAAAGAACTTCTGTGGCACCCTGTATACTTCTCAGTCAGGGAGTTTTGTTCTCCTTCAGAGTGATTAGGAGAACTTTCAACCCATTGTTTCGTAACAATATACGCATTCATTTACTTTTAACAGAACAGCAATATTTGTTTCCGTTGACTTAGTATTTTAAATTGGGGAGCCAAAGTCTCCCGGGTTTTTGAAGATATCTGAAAGAAAGTGTTTAATGTTTGTTTTTAATTGAGAGTAGGGGTGGTGTCATTCTAACAGATCCCCTTTTCTTTATCTCTGACTCATATCAAGTAAAACCAGGGTTGAAATGCCTACTGGAGACAACACCCAGCATCCTAGAAGACTTGGAGAACGGGAACTCAGCTAACACGTGTTAGCTTCCATGTGCCAAGCACAGTACATCCTGTACCTAACTAAAGCCTCACAACAGCCCTGGGGGGACAGGATACGGTCATCAGCTTACGGAGGAGCACACAAAGGCTCGTGTGGTGTACGAGGTTCCAGAGTTGATGAGCTAATACCTACGAGTTAGGAGTCTGAACTCGGGCCTTTCTGACCCCACAGTCCAGATCTACACCATACAAACTGATTCCCTAAGATGGCTCTTCCATCTTCACAATTATAAAAACTGAGCGTTATGTGCTGCTAAGTGCTTTACATGAACCACCTCATTTATTCCTCACCCGTGTCATTGTTATTACCATATTACAGGTGAAAAAGTAAGGCTTAAAAAGGATATGTAAAGTGCCCAGCATCACACAGGAAACTCAACTGACCGCAGGGCCCTTTCTCTTAACATTTTGCTACACCTACCTTAAAGGCAAACTGGGTCACAATATTGATATTTTTAATTTTTTTAATGTTCGTTTATTTTTGAGAAAGAGAGAGGGGGGAGAGGTAGAGAGAGAGGGCGACACAGAATACAAAGTGGGCTCCAGGCTCTGAGCTGTCAGCACGGAGCCTGATGCAGGGCTCGAACTCACGATCTGCAAGATCATGCCCTGAACTGAAGTCGGACGCTTAACCGACTGAGCCACCCAGCCGCCCCCAATGATTTATGAGAGGTATGATACTTTGAAGTTCTGAGTTCCCATAGATTTGTAAATACTGCTGACTGCCTGGGCAGGTGCTCAATGAATTTCACACTGTGTAAGAACATAAAAAAGTAAGAATTCTAAGCCCTCCAACAGACAGACACACATGGACACACACATGCACACACACACACGTACACGCACAGCATATAGACACAAACAAAAATGGGTACAAACTAACAGTTGAATGATTTTCACAAGGGGGAGGAATAGTAAGAACTAGCCAGAGTTTATCATAAAAAAGCCAGGCTCTTACAAGACATGACTGAAATAAAAATTCTATCTGGTTCTACCCTCCCCGTGCCAGATGCTGAATTTCCCTCCTCCGTGGCTTGGGTGATGAGGTCAGTGGATCGCGTTTCTGCTCCACTGACTTCCACACGCAACCTGATAGCTTCTGGAAACAAACCAATGATTGTGAGATCATTAAAGTATGTTATTTTAATTAAAGGAGGGTCCTATGTAGGGGGTGGGGGTGGGTAGTAAACTTGTTAGTGGTCAACCCAAGCACCAGGTGAGAATCTATTCACTGTGGCCAGTCTCACCATCCCTTCTTCCCAGTTGGCCTCCACATCACAGCCTGACTGGACCCAATTCTGCTCTGCACCCCCATCAAACTGAGGCAGCCCACCTAGGACCTCACATGTGATATTTTCCAGATAAGCCTTAAGAGGTGAAAAGTTAGTGCATTAAAGCAGTAATCACCACAAGAGCTAAGAGAGAGGCTTGAAATTCAATAGGGCTTTGAAAAAGCAAAGAAAAAAGAATGAAAGTCTAGGCTGCCAAAAAAATAAATTGGCATTGTTGTAAAATTGTGTTGCACAGCGAGAATACAAATATTATTCATGTTAAGGAAAGGGCTGACCTAAGATGTGATTTATTGGCTCTTCAAATACGGTACAGGAAGTAAACGGAAAAATTAGGGTGCAAGGTCACCGAGTAGGCAAGAGTCAACTTAAGGGTAAAGTTAAAAACTTTAGGAAGAGAGCACACAGTTCAGCTTGCCATATAAATTAAAATCTGTCCTTACTTTGAAGAAATGCGAGAAAATTGAATTTTAAGGTGGGTATGTTACTAAAGGCGTTTTCTTCTCAACATGCAAGAAAACAGGAATACTTGTTAGAGGGTAAGAAATGCCAAAGAGCTATTTCATAAAGAAACAGACAGGAGGTTGCTGCCATCCAAGAATCAACCCTGTTATCAGTCAGTAATGTAAACAAACAAGGGCCACAAGTAAAAGGGCTTTAGAGGCACTATCCTGAGCAAGAACAAGGAATATAAACCGAGTTTTGTTTTTAGGGATGTGTTGCTTCATTCTTTTATTAAAATAGTCTAAACTTGTTTGGACAGTTCCTAAACTTGTCAGTGGCCAAGGAGTGACAATTGAAACAGAAAGGAGTTTTCGACTGTGGAGCTTCAGGGATTCTGTTCTCTGGAGTCATCTTGCTCGCTCTCTCTCTGGCCATTCTGTTTCAAATAGAATCAGCATTAAGTGTTGTCTTTTTTGTTGTTGTTGTTGTTAAGACAATGTGAATGTTTCCCAAAGAACCACTAGAGGGCAGAGCTTTGTGATGTTCCGAAATTAATAACTGCTAAACCTGCCCAGATCTCCTACTCCCCCTTCCTGGCATTCCTCCTGATAGAAGAAAACTAGAGGTATGTATAGCAGGGCAGAGCTCAAGTAGAGCTTGATACAGAGCAGTCCAGAAGGGGGCGCTCCAAGCTGAAAGGGATCTAGGTGGAGCCAAGGCTCAGAGACACCCACCCAATCTGCCCCACATCCTCCAGTCTTTCTTAAACAAACCACACACTCCCCTCATGCGCCTGAAGCTACTTTCACTGCAGTCCTTCCCTTGACCAAGCCCCTGATGTTCATGTTACTATGATTTCATCTGCACAGAAAATACTGAGTGAGGGGCACCTGGCTATCTCAGTTGGTAGAGCATGAGACTCTTGGTCTCAAGGTCAGGAGTTTAACCCCACAGCAGTGTGGAGCCTACTTTAAAAACTAAATAAATACTGGGGCGCTGAGTGGCTCAGTCAGTTAAGCGTCAGACTCTTGATTTCGGCTCAGGTCATGATCTCACGGTTCTTGAGTTCTAGCCCCACATTGTGGAGCCGCTTGGGATTCTCTCTCTCCCTTTCTCTCTGCCCCTCCCCCATGTGGTGTGCATGGTGTCTTCCTCTCTCCCTCTCTCTCTCTCTCTCTCTCTCTCTCTCTCTCTCTCTCTCTCTCCCTCAAAATAAACTATAAATAAATAAATACATCCATCCATACATATATATTGGGTGAAAAGGCCAAAAAATCAGAAAAATCAACTCTGGGCCTAAAGCATCCCTTATTTTCAGCCCCCATTTAAAACTCTGTCTTCTGTTGGGCTGTTAGCCTACAGCAACCAGAGTCAAAGTTGGAGGGAGCATCCTTAGAGCTGCTGTGATGTAGAGAAAAGGGGCCAGGAGAAATCCCCGGAGCAACTCTGAATCGGTGCAAGGCCACCACGGAGGGCTCCCACAAAACCCGGTCCCCTTGGCCTCTAAGACGCCTTCTCAGGCTGGAAGACAGAGGAATGTTTTCATGGTGCCCCAAGTCCCTTCACGGCCCCTGGCCCCTGTCCCCTGCCTGAGGACCTGAACACAAAGGCTAGAGCCAATTACATCATCATCGCCCACCCCTACAATAAGGGCCCTCGTTAACCCATATCCAGTGTGTCTAACAGAGAGAAATCTGATCTCAGCTAAGGGTGTGGGAAGAGGCAATGGGAATTTTCTTTCTTTCCAACTCTGAGTTAGAGTTCCATTAATAATTACTGCCATTATGAAAGCAGGTACCTGGGCAACTTGTTAACTGTCTTAGTAAGGAAAGAGCTCCAAAGGAAAGAGCGTGGCCTTTAAGGCTATGCTAGGGCTCTGGAATTATCAGTGGATTTCAACAGTAATTCAGGGCAGGCTCTTCTGCTTGCTAGCCATTACCCCCATGCCCTACCCTCAACACACACACACACACACACACACACACACACACACACACACACACGGAGAACTCTCAGAGCTTTCCATCAGGGCGGAATAAGCCTTGAAATCCACCCACTCCTGGCTCTGGTGCTTACTACCTGTATGACCCTGGGCAAATCAGTGAGACTATCAAAAATCTACTTCGGTAGGAAGGCTGTGAAGATCAATGAGAAAATACATGTAGAAAAGGACTTAAAAACTCAAAAGTACAATCATAACCATCCCTCCCCCATTGTACACATAAAAGCAGCCCCCCCCCCCCCAGTGAAAGGATACACCGTAGGCTGTTTTGTTAAGTGGCCACCTGGTGAGGGAACTGAAATAAGCTTTTTTTTACAAAAATGATATTTGTTACTCCTCATAGGCTAACCGAAATCTGGGTTTAATGACCAATAACCAAACCATGTCCAAGCTCAAACTGCACAACATTTTCCTCTTTGCTGCCTCCAACAGACATTAACACCAACCCTGGTCTAATGCTGGCTGGTTTTTATTGTTGTTGCTGTTACTGTTTTAGGCCACATTCCCTGTTGGGATCTGCCAAGACGGAGTAAAGCCCTGGTGACCCCGTAGGGAGTGACCACAGGGCACTGGTTCGCTTCTGGTGGCTGAGAGTGCACCCCGTGGGGAGACGTCAGCAGGTTAGGCCACCACATGGCCAGGAAGGTGCAGGGCTGCATGAGCACAGCGGCTAACACTGGATAAACACACCATCAGTGCTCAGATGTAATACCTAACATGGAGCAAAGAGAGTCTTCAGAAAGAGCCCAGGGTAGTACTAGGTTTATTTAAGATTTCCCTTCAGGGCCATCCTTATAATAACGCAGGCAGCGGTTTCTGTAAAAGCCGGATTAGATCATCCTACCCTGCCTTTTAGAAGTTTCCACAACAGATGGAGGGACACAGCCTTAGAGGAAAGCCCGGCTCACATCCGTCTGCGTTCATTATTGGCTCTGTTCTCTGAAATGCTATATGTTATCTTGAGCCTGTTTGTTTTTATCTGTCAGAGTGGTTTATTGTTAGGGAAATGTGGTGTCAGCTGTCTCTTCCCCACCATCAAAGCCGCTTCATTAAAGTTAATAGTGTTTGACTTGCAGAGATCTCTTACCGAGGTAACCCAAGAAAGCCCCTGCTGCCTGTTATTTTTCTGGCAATAAAGGCACCAAACGGACGCAATAACTGCATGAATCTTTTAGGAACAAGAAGAAATAAAAACCTACTGCATGACTCTATCTAGTAGCTGCTTAGTAAATGCACCTTGAATTCATGACACTAATGCCACTCTTCGGTTTGGGACAGGGTAAAGACCTGAATGACCTGTGTCCTGAATCTGGCATGCAAGGCTCTGTGGCCTGTGCCTTACCACTTCCCCCAGTACGAACTTCAATTTATTAATCTCAGAAGTAAGAGGCGTAGAGTATAAGGAAGCTTTGTCTTTAAATTGGGGAAGCCTTTGGACAAAAGTAATGTTGCAATGAAGCCTCATGTACAAAGCAGATAAAAGCAAACTTTTTCCAGCTAAGGGGGAGAAACCAGAAGTCCCACCCTCTCAGTATATCTACCTCCCTCCATACCCCCTTCATCTAAACCCATCCTCATCCCTCCCCCAGGGGTCCTGAGCAACCTCTGTAGGCTGCCACCCCCACCGCAGACTTCCTAGGACGTCATCTGAAATCCACTAGCCTAGAAGGACTTATCTTTAAGGTCTTGTCTGCTCAGAGTCTGGATTCTGTGATTAAGTAACTGGAGTCAGACCACACAAGGACAGTTTCTAATTAATGTCATACCTTCATGAAAGAGCCTCTGCTCAGTGCCGCACAACATGGAACACTTTGGGTTTGGCTTCATGTTCTGTCTCTCTACCTTGTGATCACTGCTTTCTATTGTGTGCTGTCAAGCCTCCCTTCCCCATTGGAGTGGTGGGTCTCCAGCAAGTTCCATCACCTCTGGGTCACTGTCACTTATTGCTAGTTAGTTCAGCTTCAAATGTCAACGTGACTCAATTTGACCCTCCTCACCTGCCTCCCCTGCAGGGCAGGCTGCATCTGGGAGTGTGACTCTTCAGCGTGCTTCCTCGCCCAATGGGCCACCCTCTTCTTTGGCCAGAAAACCAGCAAGAGAGCCGCACCCAACAGCCCTGCTCCATAGTGTACACCTGACCACAATAAACTCGGGGATCCTTGCCACATCAACCAGTGCCACATCAACCCGGCAGTGAGCCCCACAGCATCACCCCATCCTTCTCCAGTCCTCTCCTCTGCTCATTAAGCCAGGGGACACATCTGCAAGGCTGCTACCCAAGCAGGAGTCCAATAGGGAAGCTAATGCCAGTTTCCCCTTCTTGCAAGCAAGAAGGAATTTCTCCCCTCATTTAATTTGTTGAAGCAATTACCCCCCAGCCTCTGCCTCTCCCTTGCATAAAGGGGAGAAAATTATGAACACCACTGCGCCAAAAGACTACAGCCAAGAAGACTCTCTCTCTCCCTTCGCGCCCCCCCCCCCCGCCCCATAACCTCCATAAAAGGCCCTCAGGATGACAGAAAAGGCTTGGGTCAATGACCAGAGGTAGGAGGACCAAGAAGGCTGCCCCACAGTAGGGGAGAAGAGAAGGGAGGGAATGGAGGGAAGGGCGGGGGCACGTTGTCATTGGCTTTCTTTAAAATGTTGCGTTTGCAACTACAGTTCTAGTTGCCAAATCCAATACCACGGAAAGAAATCCCACAAAACATCCTGTACACATGTAATACTAGGATATCTACCAGACTATATTTGTATTTATACATGTGGTTCAGACTTGGATGGGTACCAGCACGGTGCACCTGTGTAAAACTCTAAGGAATCCCAAACCACACATTTAGTTTTATTTTTTTGGCCCAAGTCTCTGAAGGAGAAAATAAAACTAGAGCAAAGAAAATCCATCCTTCCTTCCTTCCTTCCTTCCTTCCTTCCTTCCTTCCTTCCCTCCCTCCCTCCCTTCTTCCTTCCTTCCTTCCTTCCTTCCTTCCTTCCTTCCTTCCTTCAAATCTGGTGTAACTCTTTCCTTACACCAGACAGGTGCTAGGCACTTGAGTGAGGCAATGGCAAATAAGATACATTCTCTGGGGGTGCCTGGGTGGCTCAGCCGGTTAAGCATCCCACTCATGATCTCGGCTCAGGTCATGATCTCACAGTTTGTGAGTTCGAGACCCACATCGGGCTCTGCGCTATCCTGCTTGAAATTCTGTCTCCCTTTTTCTCTGCCCTTCCCCTACTTGCTCTCTATCTCTCTCTGTGTGTGTCTCTCTCTCTCAAAATAAATAAATATTAAAAACAAAAAAACAAAAAAACATGTTCTCTGCCTGGCCATGGTTACTCAAAACCACAGAAATAATTCCACTTGTATAACACTTTAGCATTACTTTTCCAGAGGCTTTTATACCTAATAGCTCATTAGGATCTTCACATTAACCATAAGATAGATTTGGTACATATAATCACTGTTTTACAATGGAGAAAATAGAAACACAGCAAGGTTAAGTGACCTGTCTAGCCCCAGAGCTAGTTAAGTGCATCTGACTTCCGGTCTCAGGTTCTTTCTGTTTGACCAAACTCTACCCAAACATATCCTGTGATTTCCTTACAACTAACACTACAATGACTATACATTCCAGATTTTCCAGGGTCCTTTCGATGTTAAATATTCTGTTCCTTTGTCTTCCAATTTTTGCCTGTCAGACCTCTTAAACTAGTTTTGAAAATATAGTCACTTATACCAATTTTAGGGTTGAAAAATATAGCTATCGTGGGCTCTTTTTAGTTTAAATGGATTGAAGTTAGATTTAGACTTGATAGCATTAAGGCTATGCAAGAGTCACAGTTTTTCAATCAAATCATCCTTTGGTGTAGAAAATTATTTCACTACACACATTATTTAAGCTATTCTGAAAACTACTCTGACATTCTTTTTATTAATCTTTTTCCTGTTTCAAATCCTTCCATCAGGCGTTTCTGTCAGGCTTCTGAAGGGTCCCATATGCACACTTCCAGTGCAGAAATGTGTTCTTTTTTGGTTCACTGGAATCTTTCAGAATGTCTGGTACTGAAACAGATTGGCTTTAATTAAAAGGCTATGATTTCTGTGAATTCCCATTAAGCTAGTGAAAGAAATCTGCATTTAAAAAATACAGTTAACACATTAAGACACAGTTGTACTGAAAAATGGTTCATGTTTTAAAACTACTTAAGCAGATGAAACTAAACTGCCTGTAATAAAAATATGCTCATTTTTAGTAAAATCCCTCACTTCTAAATAGAGGAGTTAGTTTAGTACATATGTGCCCAATTAGCCATAAAAACTCAACTAGACACGAACCATGCAATCCACCAATCTGCCTGTTGATGTTAAAACATAGATCCTATTAACAGGAATGTAATTTAAATGGTTAAAAAGTGATAAAGTGCATAACTATAATCTGATAGGGTCTGAAATATGATACTGCTATATACTGATGACAAATCAGTTTTGAATTATGACTCCAGCAAAGTTTGAAATAGCTCAAGCATGTTAATTAGTGATCCACAAATTTAAGAACTGCATTATATTATGTTATATGGTATACTCAGCCAAAGCTCTTTGCCACGAGCAAAAGCATAACCTCTAACATTCAGAGAAAAAAGCCATGTAAATCTTTTTGAATTCTAGGTCCTGGAGACCGTAGAAACACCTGACATAACTTTCCCTCACTCAACTTACTTATCCTTAAAATGTGACATAATTCAAGATAGCTTCTCAAGGAAAAGTATTTCAGAGGACCCATGAAGTTCAGAGAAGTTCACTAGTTACTGGGGAAATGCACAAAGAGCAATCAATATAATCGCTTCTTTCCACATCAGTGACCCTCAGACTATGTAGGGACACTCCCACATAGGCAGGGGAAAGCTGGTGATAACCAAGAACTGGGAGGAAGATATCTGAATCGTTTATTATTAGCTTTATTAGAGATAAATGTGAGCTGATGTACCTTACTTTTTATTATAACACCCTATACATTTATGGGATGGGCTTGAACCCACCAAGAAGATCCTGATGGCTCACCAATGAATGGGTGACCTTGTTTGAGAATCACTGAACTAGCTGCTTATAATATTAAAGGCTGGATTTCTTTGATAAACATTTATAAATAAAATAAAATAGATTATTTTGGAAGACAAGCTAAACTCCCATCATCTAATTTAATTCTCTCATATTTTTTTGAAGTTTATTTATTTTGAGAAAAAGAGAAAGTGAGTGCGGGAGGGACACAGAGAGCAGGAGGGAGAGAATCCCAAGCAGGCTCTGTGCCTGAACCCCATGCAGTGCTTGAACCCACAAACCATGAGATCATGGCCTGAGCCAAAACCAAGAGTTGGACGCTTAACCGACTGAGCCACCCAGGCTCCCCAACTGTCTCATCTTTTTAATTGGCCACAAAGCAGTTGCACTGCAGTCCCTTGATCATGCAATTCCAGTTATCTCCCATCCTTAGAATCAGCTCCTCAGGTCTAATCCAGCCCTTGTTTGCTCTGCTTCAGCTAATTCCCTCTGTTTTAATATTCACTGGAAAAAACCATTCTCGAAATACCATGCCACCATCACAAATTTAGATAATGGCTAGGAATAGTATGCCCTGCCAGAGAACCTGGGCCCTGTCAAAATTACCAGATGAGATGCTGAATAATGTTCTAGCCGGCGT
This sequence comes from Felis catus, assembly GCF_018350175.1. Taxonomy (NCBI): domain Eukaryota; kingdom Metazoa; phylum Chordata; class Mammalia; order Carnivora; family Felidae; genus Felis; species Felis catus. Next base: position 86,487,510 of record NC_058377.1, read on the forward strand.
CCCTAAAATAACAAGTTTCTTGGAGGAAAGGGAGGAAATGAGTCAGCAAACACTGGTAAATCAATCTATTTAGCTCATGTATGAACCATTGGGTAGGAAGACCTCCATTCAGAGTTCACGAAAGTTACCGTGGCTTTATATCAGTAATAAACCTGTGAAATTCAAGAAAGAGATCCTCTCATTGCTGCCTTCCTAACTAAGGTTTTCATTTCTCCTTTCCATTTGCTGCTGCACCTCTCTAGAGTGGCACTGTATCTTGCCTGGACTATTGCAGTAGCCTCTTGGCTGGCCACTCCACCATGAGCCTCTCATCTTTCATGCTGCTGAAAAAGTGAATCTTCTAAAAGCCCCCCTCTGATAAAATTACTCTCCTGATCAAAACTCTTGAATCACTGGTTACCAATGCCTGTCAACAGAATTAAGGTCACATTCCTTAGCCTGGGATTCAAGGCACTAGCCTCTTTTCAATGTTGTTTCCCACTTCACTCCAGGCAATCTGCAAGGCCTAGTCCTCTCTGTACAGACTCTCCTGCATTTGTTCCTGCGGCTCCCCCACATAGTGTACTAACCCCTGCCCCTTCCATCTCCTTGTAACCCCTCTGAGTTGAAATCTTTCCCATGTGTAAAGCCTAAAAGAGAGAAATTCCATCTTTGCTATAAAAAGTGCAAAGAGCCGTGCCTGGCTTAAAAACTCAGTAAATGTTTTCCGTTATTGTTGTTGCTGCTGCCATCGTGTGCCACGAAGACTTTAATCTTCACAGATGGACTAACCCCTTGCTCCTAAGGGGGTTTTAAATGTAGCTCTCCTATGATATACCTAATTACTTTTTATGTCCTCCCATAGTTACTTAATTATACATTTCATCTCCTCTTATGGACTGTGAGCTTCTAAAACAGATCTTATTTCATTCACCTTTGTATCTTCCATGTCAGAATACAAGGCCTACACACAACTCTTCGAAGAAAAATGTTAAATATCGTATCATGCCACAAGGGGGCATGGTTGAGCTACTCAACCAGTCAGTTGAGTTACCAGTCAGTAATAAATTAGGTTTTAGAATTGAGAGGCTTTTTTCTCTTGAACGTCTATTTGTAAATCTGTTTAAAGTAAATATATACGCATTAAGTATGATTACAAATCTATTCATGTTGACAGGGAAAGATAGCTATGATATAGTGAATTTTAAAAAGCAATAAGCAAAATAGAATATATATGATCCAATTTTTATATAACATCTAATCTTAAATATATGTGAGAGAAATAAAAGTCAGGAAGAATACTCACCAAAATGTTAATAGCTGTTATCTCTGGGGTGGGAGGGAAACAGAGAATGAGAATATGGAGGTCTTATTTTCTATTTTTAAAATATTTCTATTTTAAAAATATTTCTATTTTAAAATATTTCTATTTTTAAAATAACCGATAATACATATTAATTTTATAATCAAAAATACATAAATAAAGCCATTCACTTTAGGAAATCTCAAAGCAAAGTGTTTATTTTATTCCTCTTGTTACCTCATCTCCAGTCCCATACTTGACATATTTAAAAGTAAATACTTCGGGAATTTTCTGATAAATTACAGCAAAGAATCCCAAACTCTCGCGATACAAGGTGCCCTTAGCGCCACAGTAATTTTTTATGGCACCCCTTGGATGAAAGAAATTCTTAACAGTTCCATTTAATAAGTGTTAAAGTCCAAACAATTTACTAAGTATTTATGTCCTAACAATTGAGTGGCCATTTGAAAGAATAACACATGTAAATTGAAGAAAAAGCAAATTTTCTTTCCTAAATGGTCACAATTACTTCTTAATGGATGGTGTATACCTATTGGGCACTGTGTGACTTCTTACACTTTGGAATCAGATTGGAAACTGCTGCTCTCATCTCCTAGTCTACGCTGATTTTCATTAGGCACTCAGTTTTTATCACAGCTGCACCAAAAACCCAGCTTCACAAAGATATGACACCATTGGAAGGAACGTAGCACAATCTCATGTTAAAACTATGAACACCTCGAGCAAGTAGTTCTAGGGCATCCCACAAATGTCAAGTACAGTTGTGTTTCCCTTAAAAACTGAATATATCTCATGGCACCCTGCAAGTTTACTGCAGCACCCCAAGGCATCAAGGCATACAATGTGGGAACCAGTAAATTCAAAAGATAAAACTGATTCCCTATAAGACTGGCAGAGGATGAGAAACTCATTAAACTAGACTTGAAATTATTCCAACCTAATAACTCAGTCAAAACTATTTTGTTTTCTCTAAATCTAAGTCCTCAGGGAAGGAGAAAGGGTGGTGTGGGAAGCTGGGCTGAGCTCTGGATTCTGGTGGTCTCTCCCTGTCTCCACATTACACCAAAGTCCTCTGCTAATGTTGCCCCTACTCAAAACTAAGAACCAATAGCGGCCTCCAAAGCAGCATGTTCCTGGGCAACAGCTGAATTCTTGACCATGGTGTCTAGGCCTGGATGTCAAGCCAACCTACTACTCCCTGCTCCCTCCCCACCACCACCCCCCACCCCTAAAGCTTTAGGCTTTGCAAGGATGTAGGAAAGCACAGCAAAGCCCCAATACTTATCTCTCAACTGCAGAGTTAGCGCCCGTCCATCCCTGGTGGGCTCCTGGGACCAAGCCAAGCCCCCCAGTCAAGTACAGAACTGTTGCTATCCAAATCCACTTGAAGTCTGGGTTAGAGAGTATTTTTTTCTCTAAAGTTTAATGAACTCAATTTCACATCTTGGTTTAGTGAGATGGTTTGTCATTTTCTATTACCAACTCAAACATAACTAAAACAAACTTGAAAGGCATCTCCAACTTGTATGGAAATCCCATGCAGGGACTACTTTAAGAACTGAATCAAGATCACAGAGAAGTGGAAACAACACAAAGATCCATAGGCACATAAATGGATAAAAAAGTACGGTCTGTCCATACAATGGCGTATTATTTAGCCTCAAAAGGAAAAGAAATTCTGACCCATGCTACAGTGTGGATGAATTTTGAAGACATTATGCTAAGTGAAGTAAGCTAGCCACATAAAAGTGTATGATTCCACTTATATGAGGCCCCTAGAGTAGTCAAATTCATAAAGAGAAAATAGAATGGTGGTCACCAGGGGTGGGTGGGGAGTGAGGAATATGGAGTCACTGTTTAGTGAGTATGGGGTTTCAGTTTGGGGAGTTGGAAAAGTTCTGGTGACGGATGGTGGTAATAGCTGCTCAATAATGTGAACATGCTGCACGCCACTGAATTGTATACTTAAAAGCTGAAATGCTAACTTTTACATTATGTATATAATTTCATTTTTTTTTTTTTAATCACAGCGATGACTTTCCAGTAAGGGAAGTCTTTGATTTAACTGGAATCATGTCCTTCAACGTCACTTGGAACAGCTTGCAGCAGACCTCGACATGAATCAATTCGGATGATCTGGTATAAAATGCCTACAGATGTCTCAAAACCCAAGGACCTGTTCCAAAGGAAACCATGTACAAGCAAGAGCTGTAGCAGAGCACCAATAACAGAAAAGAGCTTCCACCTCCTCCAAGCCTTCAGAAGGAAGAGCGAAGTATTCCCAAGAAAATTCAAAATTTCCCCACGATTTCCCAACCTTACAGGCAGGAGTGTGAAATTCTCACTCCTTTTTCCTTCAAAGCTTATAATACACTTTCCCTATGCTATAAATTAGAGGCATGATGAAATAGGACCTACAAAAACTGCTTGAAGAGATAGGCAAATGCAAACTCACCTGGGTTCCAGAACACAGTGTCCTTCCTGGATGATGTTTCCTTGCTGTAATGTAGGACTAGGGTTGTTAAAGGTCCAAGGCACTAGGCTTGCTTCTTACTTGAAGTTTAGGGAGGAGAAGAGGGGGTTTCTGTGGACAACCTGGGAAATGCCGTATGATACATTCTCTCTAAAGGCTCAGAGAAGTCCTATAGAATAGAAATTTGAATTCCTCAGATCTTCACCCATTCATCATTTTTAAAATATGCCCAGCTCCTCCCCCTCTTGACTTCTCTATTTTGTAAGTGGCATCCAATCTCAAATGGTTAGTCTTTTTTTTTACCTCTCCTTCTGTCCACACATTCCATCAGTCATCAAACTATAAATTTAGCTCCAGCCATACCTCTTCCATCACCCTTTTTTTCCTTGTCCCCTGCCATCATACTAGTTTAAATCCTTATGACTATCCCAATAGCCTACTCCCTGGTCTTCATATCTCTGTTTTCTTTCCTCTTAACAGCAAGTATCAGAAGAATGTTCCAGATCACAGTACTGAGCCTATCACAACTATGCTTAGAAACCTTCGGTGGCTCCCCATTACCTACCCCTTAGTCTGGCATGTGAAATTCTTCCAACCTGCCCTCCTATAGGCATCCCCACTACAGAGAACCTATCACTATAGTCAACTATTTTCCATTCCCTGAATGGACCTCAAGGTTTGCTATCACACCCTGCCTCCCTCCACTGCCATTTGTTCATCCTCAATCAGGTTTGAGCCTCCCTCCTTTCCCCCTTGTCTTTTCCAACTTTGAAGTTCAGCTCAAATGCTGAGACTGTGAAATCACTGACATTTTCCTTGAATTCTCCCAAACACTTTGATTATAGGAATCTCATAGTTCATAATACACTCAGCTTGGTATAGTATCATAAGTTCCAAAATGGTCAATAGTACAGTTGACCTTTGAGCAACACAGGAGTTAGGGGTTCCAACCTGTGAAGTCAAAATTCCATGTAAGCTTTACTGATAACATACAAACACCAGATTTTGTCAATGAACACATATTTTGTATGTTATGTTACATATATATATATATATACACACACATATATATATATTATATACTGTGTTCTTACAGTAAAGCAAGTAGAGAGAAAACATTATTAAAGAAGGGAAAATACATTTACAGTTCTGTATTATATTTACCGAAAAGTATCCACATATATGTGAACCCACACAGTTCAAACCCCTATAGTTCAAAAGTCAACTATATATTAATGTATTACATATTGAAGGACTACAAACAACTTTGAATATCAAACTGTTCTATCACCTCTTAGTTTTCCTAAGTGCATAACACAATGCTTCATACATAAAAGCATTTAAAAAATGTTGAATAACAATTTAACACACACCATCAAATTCCTAAACCTCAGTTATACCCTTAAGCCAGTGATAGTCAATTTTCTTTTTTTCTTTCTTGCATCCCAGACCTTTTTTCTAATGAAATCTTAGATGGAATCCCAATATATGTTTTATAAAGATTTTATATGTGCTCTATATACAGAGTAAAGCACATATAAGTGACATCTCATTTTGTATACATTTATTTTTTTTTTAATTTTTTTTTCAACATTTATTTATTTTTGGGACAGAGAGAGACAGAACATGAATGGGGAAGGGGCAGAGAGAGAGAGGGAGACACAGAATCGGAAACAGGCTCCAGGCTCTGAGCCATCAGCCCAGAGCCTGACGCGGGGCTTGAACTCACAGACTGCGAGATCGTGACCTGGCTGAAGTCGGACGCTTAACCGACTGCGCCACCCAGGCTCCCCTGTATACATTTATTTTAAATTAAAATGTATAACATTTCTTATTATTAAGTGAACTATGAGAATAGGAGGCTGTTTCAATGAATATAAAATTTGAAGTAGAGGGTCAGGAGTGGCCATTTGCAGTCAGCTATTTCTGTATCCAGCTTATTTCTGTATTTTGACTTGGTTTCACATGACTGAAAATTCTGACAGCTAAGTCTCAGTGTGCAAGTTTATGTGAGTGGACATAGGCAGAGTAATGAATTCCATTTTTTTAAAGCTCTGATACAACCTGCTATATCTGTGACACGTTAAGAAAGCCATACACAGGAACTAAGAACCCAGACTCTGATTTAAATCCTGGCTTTTCTATTTAACAGTGCAGACTTGGGGCACCTGGGTGGCTCTGTCAGTTAAGCATCTGACTTCAGCTCAGGTCATGATCTCACAGTTCATGGGTTTGAGGCCCACATTGGGCTCTATGCTGATGGCTCAGAGCCTGGAGCCTGCTTTGGATCCTGTACCTACCCCTCTCTCTCCCTCTCCCACTTGTGCTCTCTCTCTCTCTCTCTCTCTCTCTCTCTCTCAAAAACAGAAATAAATATTAAAAAAAAAATTTTAACGGTGCAGACCTTAAGCAAGTTATTCAGCCTCAGTTTCTGGATCTACAAACTGGAAATAATATAGTTCTTCCCTCATAAGGTTGTTCAAGAATAAGATAAGTTGTACAAATTAATGCTGCAATAGTCTTCAGTGTGTTAAAATGCAGTACAGGATACACTGAATTTTTAATGTTTTATATATTGAACAGTTACTAAAGCATTTATATGTGTAAAGTATAAAGAATAGCAGTATAACAAAACCTATGTACCCACCCAGGTTAAGAAAATGACAATTACAATTTATATGCCCCTCCCTGATTCCATTCCTTGTCCATTCCCCATGAGGGAACTGTTACCTTCTCCATATTTTATCTTTAATTTTTGTTTAGCACTAACCCTATTGCTATGCACCAGGTTCTGTTCTATGTACTTTCCAAAACATCCACATCTCGACCTCCCAACAACCCCACGAAGTGGAGAACATTATTATCTGCATCCTGCAGATGCGGAGCGTGGCACAGGGAAGTATGATGGTGTGCTCACAGGTGATAAGTGGAGCTGCCAGGATTTGAACCCAGGCAGTGAGCCTCCAGAGTCTACATTCTTGGACACACTCAGGCTTGAAACACAGCGCTAAGGGCATTCTCATCCTTCGTACTTGAACAAACACTTACTAAACACCCACCATGTGCCAGGCACCATGCTCAGCACTGAGGAACTTAAGAAGCTTCTCGCTCCGGCACCCGACAGTTCCCAGAACATTGGTTCCTCCCACAGCTGCGGGTTCGGGCTCTGCCCATTCAACATGCAGGCCCTTGCTAGGCAGCCTGCAAGCCCCTGGGAGCCGCATGGGGCCTTGAGGAAAGGCAAGCAGGCCCAGCCACTTCACCTTGGTGTTGGCCTGGTGGTTCTCTACAACAATCAATCCCCAAGGAACCACGGGAAATTCCGAACTTTCTGCCCCCGCTCCCAGCCTCTTCCTCATCAAGGCTTCCTCTGAGAAGTGAACCACGTAGGAATCTGCAAGAATCCACGGCCTTTGCCAGCAAGCAGGCCCGTTGCAGCCTTGTAGCCCAGCCCACAAGGAAAGACCTCTGCTTTAGCGCATGTCACCCCCCTAATTATTCCCTGTGCCTGGAGTCCAACAATAACAGAGCATCTTTCATGAGCAGCTCCCACCACGAACCTTGGAGCCTCATGCGTACAGCCAAGCACTGGGAAGTGCTAAAGGGTCAGGGGGGTTGTGCGGCCAGCAGTCCCAGGCCTCTGGGGGAGAATCCCAGCCACTCTCCAGTCCAAAATCCAGCCCCAGAAAAACTGCCTGAGGCCCCATCTGCCTCCAGGGCCCACTTCCTGGGGCTGGCCTGGGTCACTGTGGGTGGGGCCCCAAGAAGGGCCAGCAGATCAGAAAGCAGCTGCACCCAAGTCACCAAGGGGAAAAAGGGGTGGGGAACCGGAGACTAAAGATGTTTCCTCCAGGGTCACATTTCAGCAAGTGCTCCCAAGGCTACACTATACTACAAAGATTGGGTTTTCAGTCAGTTTAGTCACTAAATACCAGTCCTGGCAGACTCTGGGAGTGGGGGATATGGCTCTGGGATGGAACAGCAAGTAAAACAGCAATGTCCCCTACATTACCGAGGTGAGGGGCCAGGAATAATCAATTAATAATTTCAGATCGTGGTTAGTGCTTTGAAAAACACAAAATATCCTTGTCCAAGCATGTGGGTGGGCACGGAAATGGATATGAGCTAAGATCTAAATAAGGAGGAGCTAGCAAAGCAAAGGCAAGGGAAAAGCATTCCAGGCAGAGAGAACAGAAGTGCAAGACCCTGAGGCCTCTGATTAAATACTCATTAGGGGGTTAAAAAATGATGAAAAACTAGTGCTTTCAAAATTCTAGTACAGGGTAGTTATTTCCTTAAGAGTATAAAGATCAAAGAACTATGTTGGAAAAAAAAAATTGTCCCTGGCTTTAAATGAAGACGCAAAAAGAATGTGTGTGAATATATATTTACATTTATGTGCCTCACAAGATCTTTTTAAGAAGCCTTTCATGTCTATCCTTTAAACTTTTGTAATATAGGTTGAAAGCATGATACAATCTTTAACTTCCAGCTCATGCACTGAAAGATCTTTCTCCTAGAACTAATGAAGACATCCGTTCTGTCGGGATGTAATCTACCTCCCTTGTTCCAGAATTTGAAGTAAGAAGGCCATGTACCCCTAATTGCAACTATGTAAAAAAAAAAAAATACGTGTGCGCATGGATTAAGCCAGTGGGAGTACAGGAAGGGGTGGCAGTTGTTTTTCAAAATTCCTGTTTTATTATTAAAACTGGGAAGAAAAGAATACATTGTGCATAACTGTGCCATCTTCCTGTCTTCAGTGTTAATAAATGTGGTTTTTACTGCTGTTAATATCCCATTTCCAACATCACTACCACTTACAGCCTCGCCCAACTACAAATAAAGTTGAAAAGTGCACGAGGTATTCACAAACCCTTGTAACAGTTGAGTGCGTCTACTCACGTGCAACCCATGTGCACCCTTCTTTCTCTCTGTGGACGGAATTTCTTGGGGATCCTTCGGGCCCCTAGCCATATTTCTCCCTAGGCTCTTATTAAAACCAGGTGTGCAGGAGGCGGGCGTTTTGGACAGAAAAGGCAGCGCTTGGCCCAAAACTCCCCCTTCCGGTGTGTTTTCTAGAAGGGATTCGTGAGCTGAGCAAAGAGAAAGCGGGCAGCTCGTCCTGGCCGGGCAAACGGGGCGTACTTGTCAAGGAAGACATGCAGCCTGTCTGTGCCAGGGCCAAGTGTGTAAGGGCAAAAAGTGAGGCCGGGGTCGGGGGACGCTGCGCCCGTGCCCCAGGAGTGTGGTGCGCGCGCTGGGGAAGCCCCCCGAACCACAGCTCGCCCCGCGGCGGAAGGGAAGGCGCGGAAGAGCAGCCGCGAAACCGCCTGGGATCTGAGCTTGAAAGCCGGGGCGCGGAGGAGCCGCAGGAGCCGGCGGCGCCGCAGGGCTCGCTCGCCGCCGGCTTCCGGAACGTCCGCGGGGCACCTGGCGCTTACCGTGGGCGGCCGATGGCGCTCGCGTCTCCAGGGAGCGGGTGGGCCCGGCGCGGGGCGCGGCGGCCCGAGCGCTCCGTGCGCCCGCCAAGCACGCGGCAGCCCGGCGCCCGGATCCTGAGCTGCGGTCGGAGACTCGGGGCTGCGCGGCGCGGGCCTCTCCGCCCGTGACCTTCGACCCGCCGTCGGGACTGGGCCGGCGAGGACCGCGCCCCCTCTCAAGCGCGCAGTGGAAGTCCTGGGAGACTTTCACCCCTCTCGGCCTGAACCCCGGCTCCCGGCCCAGCCCGTGAGGGGGTGGGCGGTCGGCTATTTGTGCGGGTCAGAGATCCGAGTGTGGGCGCCTTAATCAGACTCTAGAGCTATTCAAAGTAGGGACCGCGGTCCTGAAAGAAAGGGGAGCGTTATTAGGTTACAAACAGTTAAGGGGCAGAGAACAGGGACTCCCAAAACTATGGTTCCAAATTTTGAGCGGCCATTTCCTCTTCCTGGGACCAAAGGGCAGGCCGACTTGTTTTTTCCTTTTCTCTAATTACTGTTTTTAAAAGCCCTTTCCGAGGCTCTGTGTAGCTTCCAGCCCGACAGCTTTGCTGTCTAAAGGGGTTGCATGAATTTTCAGTAACCCCAGGAAACAGTCGGTCAGCCGGTTAGAAGGCCTAACTTCCCAAACGTTTGCTCGCACACTCAGCTCCATGAAAACCACTCCAAACTGGATCACCAGCGTGCCTTCTGGCCTTGATGCCCTGTTTGATGGGGAAAAGTTTTCTCAGCCTCACCGCGCTCCCCCCCCCCCTCCCCGAGATCCTGTGACAGCTAACAAGAGAATTCTAGAGATGTTTTCAGATTCAAGCAACCCTAGTAATTCCTGGCGAAACATTATCTAAAGCCAATTTGTCAAATCGTGGTCCAGGGGACTACCTGGATCAGATTTCCAGAGATCCTCACTACAGATTCAGTATTTAGGGCCTACGCTATAGCTGACCAGTTAGATTAAGAATGATGAGGCCCAGGAATCTGCATTTTAACAAGCTTGTCTAGTGAGATTTCTGCTCATTAAGGCTTGAGAATTAATAGATTTGGCCCTTTATTTGACATTGCTGAAATGATGCTTGTTTCTTCCATCTAGAGGCCTCCCTCAAAATTCTCAACAGTGTTAAACATTCTTTTTTTGTTGAGTATAGGCTACAAAGTTTGGCTTCCAAACAAACTGTGCCTTAATTCGTGGATTTGTTTAAATAAAATTATTCCAAAGGCATTACTTCCCACCGTATAGGCCCCCGAGGACATCCTGATGTTAAAAAAGTAGGTGGGTTATGCTGCGTGCCTTCTACTAACGTTGGGCTATTTGTCATCCTGAGCCAGACATCCTCCTGCAGTGCTGCTACTGACTTAATGTTTGTGTCTCCCCAAATTCATGTTGAGACCTCATCCCCACTCTGATGGTATTTGGAGGTGGGGCATTTGGGAGGTGATCAGGTCATGAAGGCAGAACCTAATGGGATTAGTGACCTTATAAAAAGAGGCTGCAGAAAGCTTCTTACCCCTCCCACCATGTGAAGACACAGCTAATAAATGACCCTCTGAACCAGGAAATGGGCTCTCACCAAAACACCAAATCAAGTGCCTTGATATTCTAGCCTCCAGAACTGTGTGAAATCTCTGTTGTTTATAAGCCACTGAGTCTATGGTATTCTGTTATAGCAAGCCCACATGGACGAAGACACCTGCCAGTTTTTCTCCTGCGTCACTCAGGCCTCAATGAGCACAGCTTTCCTGGGTAAAATAGGAGTGAGTCTGTGATTGTGGTGGTTTCCAAACTGAACTGTAGAACGAAATCAGCTGTGGAGCTTTTTAAACTGACCCACACAGAATGTCAGCAATCCCAAACATATTTGTTTGCAAAAAGTTTATAATTTCACAAAGCACCTCATGGGATTAATGACCTGTCAAAAGTGGCACTGTCATAAGGAGCAGTGAATTGAATTTGAGGAAATAATGAAGGGTGTAGACAGAATTTTTGCAACAAAAACATTTAACACGTTCTTGCTTATAAAGAATTTGTTGTAGGGCTTTTTTTTAAGTTTCATTTATTTATTTTTGAGAGAGAGAGTGCGTGTGTGTGCGTGTGTGTGTGTGTGTGTGTGTGTGCAGAAGGGGCAGAGAGACTGGGAGACAGAATCCCAAGCAGGCTCTGTGCCACCAGCACAGAGATGCAAGATCATGACCTGAGCCTAAATCAAGAGTCAATCACTACCTGACTGACCCACCTAGGCACCCCAAGAATTTGGAAATAACCTAAATTTGCCCAGCAGTAAAAACTTGATTAAATAAATAATGGCACATTTATATGAAGGAATACAAGACGTCTATTAACATAGTTCAGAGAATATTTATTGACCTGGAAAGATGTTCTTGGTGAGTAAAGTGAAAACAGCAGCATGAACAATTGTTCCCTTCTTGTTTAAAAAAAAAAAAAAGTCTAGTGGCACTGACAGAAGACCCCCGAAAGCAACTTCTAAATGAGTGATATGAACACCAAAAGAGAATCCCAGTTTGAAGTACAGAACTGGGAAACAGAGCAGAAAACAGAGCTTTGGTTGGAAATCTGTTGAAGAGTAATTAGATATCCTCTGCAGGTCATTACAGCTGGGTTACTGTCCTCCACGGCAGCAAAAACACTGAAGGCTTACTTTCTAGAAAGGGAAAGTGCATTAAAAAACAAGAGGATGATGAGGCGCCCAGGTGGCGCAGTCGGTTAAGCGTCCGACTTCGGCCAGGTCACGATCTCGCGGTCCGTGAGTTCGAGCCCCGCGTCGGGCTCTGGGCTGATGGCTCAGAGCCTGGAGCCTGTTTCCGATTCTGTGTCTCCCTCTCTCTCTGCCCCTCCCCCGTTCATGCTCTGTCTCTCTCTGTCCCAAAAATAAATAAAAACATTGAAAAAAAAATTAAAAAAAAAAAAAACCAAGAGGATGAAATTAAAATGTAAATACTGCCCAAACCCTCTTTCCCAGCAGGCTGGAAGCCTGATATACATCCTCCAGAGAGGAGATTGCAAGATTTCTTCTCTGTGACATGAACAGCTCCTGATCAGATCCAGTAAAACTGCTTTGTGGTAAGGGTCGCCTGGGTGGCTCAGTCTGTTGAGCCACCAACTTCAGCTCAGGTCATGATCTCACAGTCTGTGAGTTTGAGCCCCGCATTGGGCTCTGTGCTGACAGCTCAGAGCCTGGAGCCTGCTTCGAATTCTGTGTCTCCCCCTCTCTCCTCGTCCCCCATTCATACTCTGTCTCTCTCTCTCCTTCAAAAAATAAATAAAAACATTAAAAAAAAAAACTGCTTCATGGTGAAACCCACAGTTGACAAACCCCATCCACACACACAGAGCTTCTAATCAGTGTTTTTCTGCCTACTTGGCAGATACCAAGAATCACCAGATGTTAGAAGGAAGATTCTAATATTAAAGATGTGGTAAGAACAAACAGAGAAAATGAAGACTATAAAAGGAGCAGGGGAAAAGTGGTTTTTTAATTACAATCCTCAGAGAGGTAAAAGAAGATATGAATCTATCAAACAAGAACAGGCTATTTTTAAAAAAAGGATATAAGAACGAGGCAGAGCTCTTCAACATTAAATATATGAAAATATAAGGCATAAAAGATATAGGTGAAAATACATGGGAAAAAAGGAAAGACTGGATCATTAAATACGTAATTGTTTCATTAATCAATGGGATCTCCCCACATTGAATGACATGAGTTTCCCGACTGAAAAAATCTCTTGAGTGCTCAGGAAAAAATGATTTAAAATGACCCTACCCTAAAGAACATCATTATGAAATTTCAGAATAGTGGTACAAATAGACTTTTAGCCACTTCTGAAGAAAAAGAAAATGAGTGACCTAGAAAGGATCAAGAATCAAAACAGCTTCAGGTTCCTTGACAACACGACAAGTTGGAAGGCAGTGGTGGCTGATATTCAGGGTAGACTTTAACTCTACTGTACTAAAGTAAGTGCTTTACAGTTCATCCTTACAACAGCCCTATGACATAGGTACTATGACGATCTCCATTTTGCAGGTGAGAAATCTGAGGTACAAGGGAGCAAAGTACAAATTTGCCCAAATAGCACAGTTAATAAATGGTAAGAGCTGGGATCGGAACCAGGCAGTCTGGCTCCAGAGTCCATGATCTAATTGGTATATCATACTGAAACAGTGCTTTCAAAATTAGAAGGGAAAAGTACAACGAGCACAAATTTATATATCCAGCCAAATTATCAATCAGTGAGAAATAAAGACATTTTTTAAACTTTTTTTTTTTTTTTTTTTTTACAAGCGAGAAAGTGCAAGTTGGGGAGTGGAGCAGAGAGAGAGAGAATCTTATGCAGGCTCCACACTCAGCAAGGAGCCCCATGCAGGGCCCGCTCCCATAACCCTGTGATCATGACCTGAGCCGAAATCGAGAGTCAGACACTCAACTGACTGAGTCACCCAGGCACCCCAGAGACATTTTTAGATATGCATGTTCTCAAGAAATATACCTTTCATATACACTTTCTTAAGGACAAGTATTATGTTTCCACTTAAATGACTAGAATAGTCAAATGCATAGAGACAGAAAGTAGAACATTGGTTGCCAGGGTGTGTGGGGAGGTGAGAACAGGAATTGTTGTTTAATGGGTACAGAGTGTCAGTTTGGGGAGAGGAAAAGAGCTCTGGAGATGGACAGTGGTGATGGTTTCACAATGTCAATATACTTAATCCCACTGAACTTTACACTTATAAATGGTTAGACTGATACATTTTATGCTGTGTTTCCCAAAAGAAAAAAAAAGGTACTAGAGGAGAAGGTATGCCGCCAAAATGAGGGAGTAGAGCAAGAAAGAGGAAAGCTGGGATACAGGAAGCAAGAAACCTAACTGAAGAGTAAGGTAAAGGGATCCCCAGGATAATGATAGGGTGTCCTCAGATAGCAGCTGTGCGGTAGGCACAGAGAACAACCATTCTAGAACCCCAAGCAGGTCACAAGGTTCTGGGTGTGATGTCTCCCAAAAGATGAATTGATGAAAGACATAATGTTTTTTTGAACTTATTGAGAAGGTATGTAGCCAACTGGGAGAGAATTTGAGGCTAAATTAATAATGATGTGAAAACCTAAGCAAACAAACAAATAAGATGATCGTTATTTGGGGGGAAACTTCAAGTTGGGACAGAAATCAAAAAATAATCTCAGAACTCCTTTGTACTGCATGGCTCGGCAGTGAATGGCATGTATCTCGTCAAGACAATGTGACCACTAAACGTTGATGGAACCAAAATCATGATGGAATTACACTGAGAAGGTGGGTGGTGTGTACCAGCTGGGGGGGGGGGGGGCGCGGGGGCGGGCAGTGCAAATGATTGTGAAAGCTAAATTCTTACATGCTTTAATGGAAGTTAGTAGATAATGCCGAAAAGAGAAAGATCAAGAAGTGGCTTAGACACATGTGTTAAGTACCCAAATAAACAACTAAAAAATTTAAATGCAACATCTTTTTAAAATTGAGGAGGCAGAGGGGTGCCCGGGTGGCTCGGTGGTTAAGTATCCAAGCTTGGCTTAGGTTCCCGGTTCAGAATCTCATGGTTCATGGGTTTGAGCGTCATGTGGGGCTCTGTGCTGACAACTCAGAGCCTGGAGTCTGCTGCAGAATTTGTCTCCCTCTCTCTCTGCCCCTCTCCCACTCATGCTCTGTCTCTCTCTGTCTCTCAAAAATGAATAAATGTTAAAACTTTTTTTAAAATTGAGGAGACAGAATGGTTTGGAAACCGCTATTTTTGGTGATAAGCCTTGTCGAATTCTTTGACTCTTCAAACCATGTGGACATGGAAGTTTGGTCAAAATAAAAACCAATTAAAAAAAAAAAAAACACAACTCCAAACTCCTCTAGATAATCTGTTTCTCCCTCCTGGTTTTCTCAAATCGAACTTACTTTTTTTCAAGCAGTAGTTTTCTGTATGCCTCTTCTATTATCCTCTGTCATTGTCACACATTTTCATAAAATAGGCTTTCATGAGCTAGCCTAGGAACTCACCCATTGCTAATATTACTTCTCCAGAGAAATGTAGCTCAAGTGCTAACCAAACAACTTCCGAAAAAACTTTTAGAACTTCTGTTTCTTTATTGGGGACTGTACTATCCACTCCCATAAGACTTTACAATACAACTGAAAAGACATTTGAAAAATCAGAGAATATTGTGATTGTGTTCAACACCATTCCAATTGTTTGGTAGAGTCAATGAGCGGTGTCGCTACTGGAAAGAGTAATGGCCAGGGGGCAATCACTGGGGAAGGCTTCATCAAAGAGGCTCAATTCAAGTTGAACCTGCAAAGACGGATTGTAGCTTGTGTAAACAGTGGTATCAATCAGGACTCCTTATGCAAGTGACAGACACTCGAGCCAAACTAGGTAAGCCAGAAAAAGAATTTTGGTTCACCTAACTAAGGCATCCCAAGAGACTGGCTTCAGGCAAAGATTGATCCTGGGTCCAGAGTGATGCTAAGCTCTCTCCATCTCCATTGCTCCCCTCTGTAGGTCCAGTCTTACCCTTCCAGCTTTGCAACATACGGTGCTGATGGGGTGGGTGGACAACTTTATTGGCTATTCATCAAAATCCCAGGGGAAGACCCTGAGTGGTCCTCCTATGGTTCAGGTGAATGGGTACTATGATTTGGCTAGGCCTGAATCAGCTGCCAGAAAAGGGAAGATGGGGAATAAACTGCTGGGGTGCCAAAAATAAAACCTATTACATCCCTGTGTAATTGTACATACCAAATATGCTCTAGTGGAGATTTATTGGAGCCTGGGCCAATTGGCAGTGTAAGTAAAAATGCCTCATAAATGCTAAAGCACCATGAAATGTTGGTTGTGAGTCAGTACTAAATGTAAGTCTACATCGGCCCTGCACAGCCAAACGGCAATTACTCCTGGATCCTCAGCTCTCTGAATGTTTCAAGTTTTTCTTTCCTCCTAGCAGATACATTTGTCACAGTTTCCCGGCATACTGGCCTCTTTCTTCTAACAGAGTCTGCTTCCAACTGCAGTGAAAAATTTGCTCATGTCGTTTTTCAAAGGAAGTCAGAAGGGGAAAAAAAAATGTCCAAAGTTGGAATAGTTTGAAACTGAAAACATAATAGATGTATGTGTGTGTAATCAGATTGTTCTCAGCATCTTTCACTCTACCGTTTCCTTAATCTATTGAGTCACTTTCTTGGCCTCGTAGCTCTAGTCCTCAAATAAGCCAAAAATATTTTGCTGATACTAGCTGCAATTTATTGAGTGATAGGATATTTGTAATGTACTTTGAGAGCGAGCTTAGAGCCCCGAAGATTAGGCAATTAATTAGCAGAGAAATATTTTTTCCATCTAGAAAAAAACCCCACAAATTTCAGATTAATTAACCGTCTATATTGGAATTTCCAGTTTTTATAAGGTTTCTTTAGACATCTGATTTTTAATGAAGTGTGAGGTGTTCATTTACTGCTGACAATGTGAAGTAGGGTGCTGCCTAAATTTGCTTCTGATAAGCCTCTTGTCAATACTTGAATACCTAATGCTACATTGAACTTCCTATTCAAAGGTAGTATGGATGAGGCGCCTGGGTGGCTCAGTCGGTCTGACTTCAGCTCAGGTCACGATCAGGTTTGTGGGTTTGAGCCCCACGTCGGGCTCTGTGCTGACAGCTCGGAGCCTGGAGCCTGCTTTGGATTCTGTGTCTCCCCCTCTCCCTGCCCCTCCTCCTGCCCCTCCCCGACTCACACTCTGTCTCTCACTCTCTCAAAAATAAATAAACATCAAAGGTAGTATGGATAAAAGCTAACTACCTGTGAGTCAGGGTTTTACTAAAAAAAGCCTTAAGCCAGATCTTGGTAATGTTCTCTGTAATGGATACTAACAGAATCTTAGGACGCGGCCCCTACTTTGTTAGCACAAAATTACCAAAACAAGACATTACTGGATGATTACCCAAGGCCATTCTCAATCTACTTTTTCCTCACCAGCTCCCCACTACAGAGACTGAAAATTCCAGGTATTTACTTTCCCAGCCTTCTCTGCAGCTAGATAGCCATATGATCCAGTTAAGGCCAGTCAGATGGAAGAGAAAGAGGGGATTTGGGGAAAGAGTTTCCTACCTCAGTAAAAGACAAGATCCGTGGGAAGAGAGTCCTTGTGTTTCCATCCTTGCTGCTTCCTTCTTGTTTGGGTCACAGCTGCTTCCTCCTTAACATTTGAGAATGTAATACCTAGAGCTCTAGCCGCCATTTGTGACTGTTGCTAAAACACTGAGTGTGACAAAGCAGAAAAAGTCCAGATTACCAGGGACCTCATTGAGCCTCCACACCAACTGGAATGGCCCACCTTCACATTTCATACTAAGTGTGACTAATAATCTATATTTCAGCCATTGGGTATTCTATCACTTTTAACCAAAGACATGCTTTATCTTTAAGTAATTCAAGGGTTCCACTTCTAAATTATGAATAATTTATCCACTAACCATCCTCTGCTCTCCCCTTCCTGACTATACTCAGATTTTTATTTGGGTATCCAGTCTTCCTGTGTCTTTCATGTAGCCAGTGGAAGCAGATTCTGCCCCATTTCCAGGGGTGATTATTGGTTGACTTAAGTCAATCAACAAATTCCATTCTCCTGGCCTGGAGTGGCAATTGACTCAAGGATTAGCTGCAACTTTAAGTTGTCCAACCAGGATGAATCTTCGGATTCTTGCTTGGAATACTAGAAAAGAAGTGTGCTCTCACCGTCTCAACTACTCACGTATGAAGTCTGGAGTGCAAACAGAAGGCAGAACAGAAAGACATAAAGAAACTAAGTCCATGGTAACGTCATTGAGGTGCTGTATCACCCGAGTTTTGGACTTGCCGTTACATGAGCTCATAAATCTCCTTTATTAAAGTCCGCTTGAGTTGCATCTTTTGTTCTTTGCAGCTTCAGAATGCATTCTGATTGGATACAACTCTTATCTGGACTGATAAGCAACAAAGAGGAAAGCCAAATGGCAATCTCTTAAGAGGCAAAAGCAAAATCATCCCTCCATATCTCAACCATATTAGGTAGGGTGTATGGTCATTCATCCTTTTTTTTCACTCACCAAAGCTGGAGGAAAAAATGATGTGCTGAGCCGGCACATGTATTGTGCCCTGCCACTTACTCGGTTGGGCTTTGAGAAAATTGGTTAGCCTCTCTGTGTTTTAGCTTCTGTATAGGTGAAATGGAGATGATAACAGCACCTGTCTTATAAGGTGGCTCTGAGATTAAATGAGATAATGCACGTAAGCGCCTCTGCTAAGGCCTGTTCATCATAGTAGTCAGTAGATGTTGGTTCTTATGGTGATCAGGAGTCCCCTGTTAACTAGGGATTGCTCTGAAGAGACCAATGTCTCCTACCAAATATTCCCAATGGTCTTTCTACACGATATCATCTCATTGCTGAAGAGCTCACTCCTCTTCTTTTAGTCAAAAGAGAGCAAAATAAGATTCCTCCAGGTTTCTAAAAAGGCCCCACAACTCCTTAGCTCACACAGATCTCTTACTCAGAGCTCAGTCCTGCCTTTCAGAAGGATGTGGAGTATTTAAACACTATTAATTTTCACCCTCCACGAAAGGAGGTTCTCACCCTCTGTATCCCCTTACCCCAGGAATCCAGAATGAGACCCTTCATGACAGCACATCAGCACCACGCCCAGCATTAGGAGGAAGCCCAGCCTGGGGCATGTTTGTATTTGGCAGTTGCCACCCCACCCCCTTGGCCCCCCAGGAAAGACCAGGATGGATTAGTAGACCCAGAGGAAAAGGGAGAAACCGAGAGACTGAGAAGCAGCCTCTAAGCAGGGTTCATGGAACGGTTGCATCAGTGACTTCATCCCTGGTCAGGGAAGCCATAAAAAAGAGAAATATTCAGTGATCCCCGTTTCACATCACTGTAAAAGACTTAGAATCAGGGCCCAGAAAGCTTGGGTTCCAGCAACATTCTGCTTTGACAGGACCTTAAAATGCCTTCTGGAGTCAAGTCAGGGAGAAAAATTCTTAAGGTAACTGAGTGCAGCAAATAACTAAGTATGAAGAATTTACTCTAATTGCCAAAAAGGAATATGGCCAAATCTTCTCAGGAAAGGGGAAAAAAAGTGAAAAAGAAAGCAGAAACATTATGATAAGAAGAGAAGGGATGTTCATTTTCAAACAGGAGATAAGATATGGATTAAAGTTCATCCTCAGAATAGTGTAGCAAGAAACTTTATAGCCAAGCTGACTCCCGACCGGAAAGGTCCCTGTTTCTCGGATCTCTTTGAATTATAGGGAAAACTAATTGGATCTTCATGTTTACCATGGAGGAAACCAAGTGTTACTCAGGATGTAAATCCTGGAGGTACTTTAAAAGGACAACGTTGACCTTTACAAGCCTCTAAACTTATAGATCTGTAAGGAGAAAAAAATTGATTTCCTGACCTTTGACTGGTTCCTTGTCATTTTTTTTTTTTTCTCTCTGCACAGAGGCCTCTATTCCCCTCACTCTCTCCCTGGTTCTTTTTTTTCTGAGTGTACCCTCTATCCCTGGTCAGACCTAGGGCAAGGGAATCGGCCCGGTCTCCAGTCCAGCCCTGGGAGAAGCCAGCACGAGATGTGACTCCTTCATACACCAACCCTGGGTGAAGCCTGCCGCCCCTCAGCAGCCTCCCCTGTCTCTAGAAGCCGGCTCACCTCTTCAGCAAACCCATGACAATGAGGCTAGCCACCACATTTACGAACCCACTGTGTGCTGGGTATTGTGGTAAGACATTTTCAGACATTATCTTAATTAATCCTCACAACAACTCTATGCATTTGGGCCCCTATCTACACACAACTCTCTCATTTCACCAGTCGGGAAACTCCTGGTGTCCTCACCACATCCTTTCTCCTTCTTCCTCCTTTCTTCAGCCCACCTTCCCTGCAAGCAAAGAGGTCAGGTAAATGGAGGAAAGATCATTTGAACTCAGAGTTTCGGGGCTGATGGGACAGTTGCTCCAAGATGAGGGAACGGAGGCCTAGAGACAGAGAGGGACTTGCCCTACAAGGCCCTTCAAGTTCAGAGGAGGCAGGGCCAGAAGCCCCCACACCAGCATTGTTCCACTATGGGGCGCAACCTTTTTTCATTCACCCAAGCGTGTTCAAGGAGGCCACAGTGAATCACCATTCTTCAGTGTGAAGCAATTCCCTGTGAGTCAGCTGCCATCTTTCGCGTCACAGTCTATAAGGAGAAGAGAGGGAAACCTGGAGGCCATTGCAGGACTGGAGGGAGAAGTGGGCGTGAAGGGGCAGAGCAACGGATGAGCCCACAACAGAGAAGCCAGACTGGGAGCGGTAGAATCATGGGGCAAGGGGTGGACGGTGCTAAGTGATTCGTCAATTTATTCCCAATCCTCAGGCAAAGATGACCCTTCTCAAAGTAGGCAAGGGGCTGGGCAGTGTGATCTGCGATATGTTTACCTCAGGGGCCTGTGTAGGGCCCCAAATCATTGCCACTCAAACGGTTTACAGCAACATCTCTTGCTTTTAAGGCATTTGCTTACCGTTGTGAAGATTTTTGTCATATTTGTGAACCATCTGCATTACTTGCTTAACGGTTTAAACCTATTTTAAAAAACAAATGGATACGTTTTAGGGAAGACTTTGCGTCAGTAGTGTAAATGGAAAGTCAGTGTCACTTGCCCAAAATAGAGACGTAATAGTAAATACAGTGAAAACAATACAATGTTATTAGGAGCTAGTAGCTGTCAGCCAAAGGCGCTGAGCCTGAGCTTTGTTCTCTTTTTGTGAAAAAGAGAGATTACCAAGTGTTAGGTGTTAAAGGCAGGGCCAAATGGAAATTGTCTCCTTGACCTAAACCAGAAGGATTGACAGAGAAGTTAAATGCTGTTGAACATCACCTAAATCATCTTAAGAACAGCCAGTGGTCTTCATCCCAGACCCTGGGGAGTTCTTTGGGCCCCTTTTATGTTTCTCCAAAAACCAACACAGTTACACACACGAAGGAACAATTCATCAGAGACCTATTGTCCAGCTCTGTGAGTTGGAGTGATTCACTTCTCTGGGCTTCAGTTTTCCTCACCCACAAAATGGGAGAGTGAGACCGGATGATGTCTCCCAGTCTTTTCCAGCTCCAGAGTCTACTTCCTTTTTCATCTAAGGAAACACGTATCAGATCTGGGACATAGGACAGCTTGGATGTAATGGCAGCCGGATGGTACCGTGAAAGGTGAGAGAGAAGGGGCCCAAACGCTGGAGAAGGGGTGTGGTGTGGGCGTATCACAGATAAAAGTCATCCAGTTCCCAGCCTTGCCTGGGGCCACTGAAATAACATGCCCAGCCCAAGAATGCTGAAATGGTAAACATGTAAAACTCTGATCTCTTCATGTTCAACACTCAGATTTCAGAACTAAATTGTATAATTTTGGTGAGAAAATCTGACTTCATTTTCCTTTAAAGAAAGAAAAATCATTATCTACTTTCTGATATGGAGTGTTCTGAATAGACTGGTTTCTGTTTGACTGAGAGATGGTTTGAGCAGTGGTTAGGAAACTTGGGCAAGTCAGTCTCCACCCTAAAAGAGGGGTTAGGGCACACCACCCTTAAACTGCAGTGACTGGGTCAGAAAATACGTGTAAAGTGTTTAGCATAGTGTCTAGAAAACAGAAAATGTATAAACGGAAGTATTAGTTGTTAGTGCTCCTGCCCACATAGACCCTTCCCCCTCAACCCCCGCCCACTCTCCTCCTGCGTTCCTGTCTTGATGTCACTTTTCTCATGCTCTGGCTGGCACCTCTCTATGGGCCTGTCTCCATGTCCTTTGCCAGACGCAGTCAGCACTCAATAAATCTGTCGAATTGTGTAGAGACCCTTTTGAAAATAATAGAAGCACCCTTTAGCTGAAAACAGGGAAGATTTTACGTGGATATTTGTATACTGCCTTCGGATTGGTTGCTGAAAAACCTAACCCCAAAGTGTGTTATGTACGAGAAATACTTGTACAGCATATGCAATCTTTATAGGACGTAGCTGAAACAAGTCCTCGTTTGCTAAATTAAGATGAGGAAAAGAACATCGTCTCCCACTTCTGTTTCATTTCACCCCAGGATAAGGAAGAAGAGAGGGATGCAAGTTTCCTAACTGTCCTGGTTTTCTTCTTGGATTCATCTAAGTGTGTTTACAAAATATAGTCAATGGATTCCTTAGTAACACACACACGATTAGCCCCTCCTGATATCTGAAAGATATATGAATTACTGAGCTGCTGATGAGAAAGATCCATGAAGAGTTTTTTTAATTGGTTTAGTAAGATTATTTCCAGTCAACAATTCCCTAGTTTAGTGGCAGAAGATAGATCTGTTTTCCATTAAAGTTAGATGCCAGACTTTTGAATCATTCCACATAAAAACTATTCCCTTAAAGAGCCACTTGCTATCATTTGTTTTACAGCAAAAAAATAAAAGTCAAGATAGAAACTATTATCCCAGAATGGCATGCTGAAGAGGCACTGGCAACGATAAGGACACAGCTCTTCTGCCAGGACCAAATTTCCAACTACCGCTGCAGGATCTGCTGGGCTTCGTTGGAAACAAATAAACAAACATAAGCCAACTCGCCCTCATTTGTTTCCATCAGCTCAATAAAATCGGCTGCCTCCTACTTGAGAGTCAGAAAATGCTTTCTTGCCTAACTTTTATTTGGTCCTGAGAACCGTCCCTGGGAGGCAAATGGGGTGGGAAAGGGAGATAACATCAGAAACATCCCACATGTCCATTAACTGCTGAACGGATAAATAAAATGTGGTATAACCATACAATGGGATATTACTGAGCAGAAAAAAGGAAGGAAGTTCTGATACCTGCTACAACAGAGATGAACTTTGACGGCATTAGACTAAGTAAAAGAAGACAGTCACAAAGGACCACATATTGTATGATTCCCTTTATATGAAATAGGCAACGCTATAGAGGCAAAGTAGATTGGTGGTTTCTGAGGGCTGAGGGAGTGGGGTGGGTGGGGGTAGTAGAGAGACAAATGGGAAGGGGTTTCTTTTGCGGGGGGGGGGGGTGCGTAACAAAAATATGCCCAAACTGATTGTGGTGATGGTTGCACAACTCTGTGACTATACTAAAAGCCAGTGAATCTTAATCAATAAATAGACATATTGTGTGGTTTCTTATATCTCAGGAAAGCTGTTTTTAAAAAGAGAAGGGTAACATTGAGGAGTCTATTTCTGGCATTAATGTGGGTTTCATCCCAGCTCTACCACTTAGTGACTGTATGACTTTAGCCACATTACTTCAGCTTTCTGAATCACAACTGACCTCTGTCAGAAATAATACTGCCTCCCTTGCAGGGTGGTGCAGAGGACCGGTCAGTGCTCACGCACAGAGTGCCTGGGAGTGTGCTGCGTATGTGGTTAGTGCTTGATAAATGGTGGCTCTGATTATGAGGATTTTGATGTTCAGCTCACTGAGGCCCAGATGATTGAAAGCCTTGGTGATGGATGGGAAATGGGCCTCGCTGGCCTGCTTGTACATGGCGCAGATCTACCTTCTCCATTGCCTTCTTTGAAGCAGAACAGAACGTTTAAAAAATTTTTTTTAATATTTATTTATTTTTGAGAGAGAGAAAGACAAAGTGCAAGCGGGGGAGGGGCAGAGAGAGATGGAGACACAGAATCCAAAGCAGGCTCCAGGCTCTGAGCTGTCAGCACAAAGTCCGACACGGGGCTTGAACTCATGAGCTGTGAGACCATGACCTGAGCGGAAATTGGATGCTTAACTGACTGAGCCCCCCAGAAGTCCCACGAACAGAACGTTTAAAAGAACATCAGATTTGGGAGCAGAAGAAGCAGGCGCTTACTCCCTGCCATCCTCTGGCAGTGAGGACACAAGGAAGGGCTAGGTGGATGTGGTCCCTGTCCTCATGGAGTTCACAGAGTAACGACTAGGAGAACCGGTTCAGGAGCTGAGTTGACTGGAGGCAGACTGCAGGCGCTACCATTGAGTGGCTTTGTAATCCTGGGTGAGTTATTTAACTTTT
This sequence comes from Felis catus, assembly GCF_018350175.1. Classification (NCBI taxonomy): domain Eukaryota; kingdom Metazoa; phylum Chordata; class Mammalia; order Carnivora; family Felidae; genus Felis; species Felis catus. Next base: position 86,511,833 of record NC_058377.1, read on the forward strand.
CTAAGATTCAACATCTGCAAGTGTCAGATGAAAATAATACATAATCTGTACGTCAACTATACTCAAAACAAATTTTTTTGCTGTGGATGTGTTTTTTTTTATTTTAATTTCAGCATAATTAACATACAGTGTTATATTAGTTTCAGGCGTACAATATAGTGGTCCAACAATTCTATACCTCCTTACTCAGTGCTCATCATGACAAGTGCACTCTTAATCCCCTTCACCTTTTTCACCCCCAAAAAAATTTTTAATAGTAATACGTAATCTATAATATTGGTGCGACAATTTAATCAGATTATCTATATCACGTGTTAGATGGCACACAGTGAACACTAAAGAACCGAATGTTAACACTGTCTTACTTATGATCACCGAGAGTAGTATTGCATTCCAAGCCAGAGGACAATCTATTCAGTTTCTATTAGCTTATTCCCTCATTTATGAACTGGACATATTCATGATTAGCTCCAGCTTTTTATGGAAGCCAGATAAGGAGATTTGTGTAAAAAGCATTTTTGACTTGGGATTATTATTTAATCCCATGAAAGGAGCACCACTCAGAACCCTGAGTGAGCCAAAGCATTGCTTTGTTTTGCCTCCAACAGCAAGCGCTTCTAAATTACAGCCCTGGGAAATCAAGATGATAGTAAATTATCTGGGCCATCCCCTGGCCTGGGGGACTTAGGGTTAGGGTTCAGGTAGTAAGTCCTGGAGTAAGTGGACGTGTAGCCAGCCTGCAGATTGATGAGGGCTGAGAGAAGCTGGTTACTTGATCCCCAGGAAATGTTTCTGTGCCGGGGTCACTGTTGCCAGCTTTTGAATCAATAAGGCAGCACCTTTCAGACCAGAAAGTTCAATTCTATTTATCAAGTCAAGAGAAGTGAGAGAAGCAGAAGCATGATGAAAGCGGGGCACTAGCAAGCTGCCGTGGAGGCCACAACTTTACTCCTCCAGGAAAAGAGGGCGGGACCTAGGCAGAGCGTCTCATCTCCTGGTTTGCGGGGGGTTCTGGGGGTTTCCAGGGCGGGGGGGGGGGGTCTTCCTTCAAGAGCTCCACCACTTTCTCACCTCGCCAGAGAAACAAGCACCAGATACCAATTCATTACAAAAACCTTTACTGAACACACACCAGGGCCAGGCACCTTTCTAGGCACACATAATATTCATCTGTGCATTTGCACAACAGTAAATATTGAGCACTTCCTCTCTTCCAGGCACTGTGATAAATGGAACAGTGGAGACAGGGCCACTCACAGACTTGCCAGTTTAGTAGGGGAGAGAAGGAGATCAGCAATTACAGAGTGATAAACGGTATGAGGAAGGACTGAGTAGGTGCTGTCAAAGCACATAGGAGGGAAACCAGACCTAGACTGGAGCAATCTAGGGTGGCTTCCCGGAGGAGGTGATACTTTAGCCAGGAATCGAAGGATGAGTAGAAAGGAGGAAAAGACTACAAGCAGAGGGAGTGGTGTATCCAAAGGTCTAGGTGTGAAACCCACAGTGTTTTTTGCAGAATGGAAAATGTGCCATTTGGCTGTTGTCAAAATGGTACGTGATGGGGATTGGCCCGAAATACAGCTAAAAAGATTGACTGAAGCCACCTCTCACCTACCTGTTCAAACTACTCTGGTGTTTTTGAACTGGCTGAAACACACTTGAGGATGCTGGCACGTGGCCGGAGAAACAAGGCAAAGGAAGAATTGTTTGAAATAGTAACAATTCATTGTCACATGTGCCACCATCTGGGGACTGAAAAAGAGCAAAACCTCCTCCTTCGATTCCCACTGCTAGTGAGGCTTCCTCCCCTGTCTGAAGGCCTGACAGCCAGGTTCAGTCCTCCAGAAAGTGTCTGTGCCCCAAAACCTAGAGCAGGCACACAGTGTAAATAATGACATAAAAAAGCAACCATCCTCCAAATGTGGGTTCTCTTGGTGACCCTATGTTCATAACTTGAAACCCAAACACCCTTTTCCACCCTCCCCCTGCTCCCCTCTCCAGTATGTTGACTTGGCCTTTGAAGTCACTAAGAACTCCTCAAAGGGGGAGACCCCTAGAGGCGGGCCGGCCACGCATCAAGAAATGAATCAGACTCACACTTTTATGATATGGCATCATATCCCTCAGGTACTTTTCCCAATTTGTGTGTTACCTGGCCTCCATGGGTTCCCATCTAGAGCGCTCCCTTGAGTTGTTTCCCATAATCCATGCCTGAGATTTTTCAGGCAAGAAGACACATGTGACGTGCTGGGTGTGGGGCAGAGGGGAGGGATGCTCAGCCAACCAAGCAACACGACAGCCAGGGTTGTCTCCGGCAGAGACCCCGGTTTCCTTAGTGAAGGGGAAAAGATGGGGAGGGGAAAGGAATGATGCAAGATGAACTAACTTGAAAGGGTTTCCTTGGGAGATATGTATATGTATTTATATCTGTATTCTTGACTAACAGTGTTTCTCAAACTTCACGTGCATATGAATCACCCGGGCAGTTTGCTAAACTCCACCTTCCGATTCAGTGCATCTGGGGTGAGGCTTGAGGCCTGCATTTCTAAAAAGCTCCCAGATGATAACCACGCTGGCTATCTATTGCCGCATAACAAATTACCCTGAAATTTAGCAGTGTGAAACAATTTTTTGTAGTCTCACACAGTTTCTGAGGGTCAGGACTCTGGGAGCAGCCTCACTGAAGGATTCTGGCATGGGCTCTCTCATGAAGTGACAAACACACCATCCTGTGGGCTGCAGTCTCTGAAGGGACTGGCGCCTCCACTTCCAGGCTCAGGCTTGCTGGTTCCTGTCGGCAGGAGGCTCCAGTTCCTTACCATGTGGGCCTCTCCAGACGGCTGCTGATGATACGGGTTCCCCTAAAATGGAAGCCACGGTCTTTTTACGCATAATCCCAAAAGTGACACGCCTTTGGGTCTGTCGTGTTCTATATGTCAGGAGCCCACACAGAAGGTGAGAGGAATTAAACCCCACCCCTTGATAGGAAGAGAACCAACACATTTGTGAACGTATTTTTTAATGTTTATTTATTTTTGAGAGACAGCACAAGCGGGCGAGGGGCAGAGAGAGGGAGGGGACGGAGGACCGGAAGCAGGCTCTGCGCTGACTGCAGCGACCCCAGTGCGGGGTTCAAGCTCACGAACCAAACTGTGAGATCATGACCTGAGCCGAAGTCAAACACTCAACCGACTGAGCCACCCAGGTGCCCCGGTGAACTTATTTTTAAAACCATGATAGATAGGGGCACCCAGGTGGTTCAGGTTGGTTAAGCATCCGACTCTAGATTTGGGCTCAGGTCATGATCTCACTATTCCTAGGATGAAGCCCTGCATCAGGCTCTGAGCTGACAGCACGGAGCCTGCTTGGGATTCTCTCTTTCTTTCTCTGCCCCTCCCCCACTCACGAGCACGCACACAATGCTCGCTCTCTCTCAAAATAAGTAAATAAATTTTTAAAAACTCTTTAAAAATAATAAAACCACACTGCTGCTAGTCCTCAGTCCATATCTGGAGAGACAAAGGTTCAGAAGTAGTTGGAAGGCCATTTAACCTCTCAGTACATCAACTGTAAAATGGACGTAATGATGGAAGCCATCACATAGGGTTTTTGCCTTATAGGTCACAGAAACCACTCAGCACAGTACCCAGTTTGTGGAAGTGCTCCATTAGTGGGAGCCATTGTCATTATTATCCATAATGTTGTCATTTGAGAAGCTGACCTGCCTCCCAATACCAGGGGCATCAGGCTCTGCTCTCTTGCTCCCTGGTGCCAGTGCTGCTCAGAGCAGGTTGTCTTTTGTCCCTTGAAGCAACAGGCTGAGTACTATATTGTGCCCAATTGTGCCTGAATCCCAGAGACTTTCTCACTGTCGTCCAGCCTCCTGCAGAAGGGCTGTTGGATGGCTAGGTGGGAAGTAGGGGAGCAATGCCTCAACAGCATGAAACCAACGTTGGGGATGCAGCACAGACAGTCATAAGGTGGTCATTGGTTGATTTTCAGAGTCATGTCAGAACTAGACCCACTGAGCCAGAATCTCTGGGTACCCTATATTTATAACATACTCTGTACGAGAATTGCTACGTACACTAGAGTTTGAGAGGCACCGCAGACAGATGCAAAGGATTTATTTATTCACCTACCTCCCCCTTCACCTCGCAAAAGAACGGGAAGGCTTGACTTGGAGTTCCTGAGAACAATAATGAGCTGTCCTCCTGGGGCCCTGTCTGAGGCCAGAGCCGGACTGGCCCTGGGGTTGACCTGGTACAGAACTTCTGTCCTGGTGACTAATGATCCAGCACGGCCCAGCCTGGCTGCGGTTTGTCTACAGGCCCCATGACAGGCCCATCCACCCAGATAACCACAATCTTGCTTTGTGGGATCAAATACTGGCTCAGGATTTATGAGTCCAAGAAACGACAAGGCTGTGCTGGAGAGGGGGCGGCGGAGGGCAGGGGGCGGCCTCTTCTCCCTCTGGAGCCTTGGCTGCCTTACCTAGCTTCGGGCTGCAGGGCAGGCCAAGAGGACAGGCTGCTGACCCTCTTGGGTTGGAACAGGGTCAGAGGGCCGGTGAATAGCACAGCGGCTGCTTCATGTCTCCACTCAACCCCTTCCACTTGTGTTCGAGGGTGAAATCATCGCATGGTACGCGCTGGTGCATTTTGTCATCCTCAAACTGAAGACGAGGTTAAAAATAAAAAAGCAGCATTCTCCCGTTCCGTAATCAGGCAATGGAGAAGACGTTTGTCATTGTTACTTCCTCAACAACTGGAATTAACGGCTTGCCGACTGCTGAGATGCTGCAGGCCTCAGTTATGAATTCCAATAGGCATCTTTCTATCTTGGCTCCTCCCTTAGGAACTTGGGCCTATGCCTCACACGGCTTTTGAAAATTAGAAAGTGTGGGCTAACTCCAACCTGAGCTTCCACGTGTTCGGTTCCCCCTGACCATAGTGGAGCAGCATTCATTCATTGATTTATTGATTTAGTTGTTCGTTTAAGTGATTTTGATTAAGTAGTATTTGCTAGGCACTTTCTTAGGCAGCTGAAGATACAGATAAAGACTGATGATGGAGCGTACATTCTGGGGGGGTGCCAGTGGAGACAAATAATGAACAAGGAAACACATAAATTAAGATAATTTCCGGTTGTGATGAAACAGGGCTGGAGGTTGCTAGGAGCATTTCTAACAATCATTAACCTGTGTTGTGGTTGGAGAAAGCAAAGAATTAGAAATTGATTTGCAATTTAGACTCTCAATTTTTTATTATTCCTCGTCTGAAATGGTTACCTGCCTAAGGACTATCCGTTGCCTACGTTTCACTTTCCGTTTTGTTTGGACGGGACATCATGCAGCCTTACAGCACAGGGCCCCCATTAATAGCACGGTTGTTACTGCACAGATCTGTCCAGGTCAGATTTTATTGTTTTTGGCTCAAGGCTGCTGCAAAATTTACAGAGTAAAGAGAGGTACAATGTGGTCTACTGAGCAAGTTACTGAGTTAGAGTGAGTTTCTACGCTTGAAGATACTTAGCATTTAAAGGCAATTTCATAAAAGTCATCATTAGACTAATATATCACAATGGCAAGTCAGCAGTGATATGTAAGTTTTAACTGTGACTTTTGGAGCAACCAGTACAAAAAAAAAAGCCTTGAACATAAGATTGGGATGACTTTGCTTATACAGTTTGGGGGTGATAGAACCCTCTGAGACCTGTAGAACACGCTGAACACTGGAAAATGCACACATGTGCATTCACATAAAATTTCAGGGTCCATGAACTCTTGAAGTCCATCCATGGATCTCCCAGAGGATCCATGGACCCTAGCTTCCTGCTCTAAAATTTATATTCATGGAAAGATATCCAAGATATTTTTAAGTAAAAAATATAAATAAATTGCAGACAGTATATATAGCACGATTCCATTTTTCTTTTCAATGTTATATGTAAATGAACATTTGATACCCAAGGGGAGTGGAATCAAGTGAAAAGTTCACTTTTTACCTTTTATTTTACATACTCCGTTTTAAATACTTTATGTAGCAAACGTGTTACTTTTGTAATAATAATCTTCATACAAATCAAACCTTCAAAAAATAGAAATCGTGACCATGAGTCAGACAGTGAGCTTAACATTTCTGGGAAACTGATCTTGACTGAGAACCAATACTTACAGGAGGCTCTCGTGTGGACCATAATATAAGGGGCCAAATACAAGGTCATGTGGAAGGTCTGTTTCAGGGTGCTTTAGATGCAGGGTTGCTGGATTTAAAAGCTCGACAGGGTAGCCATGAAATAATTTAAAATGTCTTCTGAAAGAATTTGTCTCCAATGAGGAAAGAGCAAATTGGTCTCGAATGGTCCCATCAGATCATTTTAGGTTACCTTGGAGAGGTCTGCCACATAAAGCATTTGGATCAAAGATATCTGTTCTTAGAAATTGGTGCCAGTCTTCTACTGAGTCCTCATCAGAAAAGAACAGAGCTGAAACAAGCGAGAGGAATGATAAACCCAACTCCCAGAGTTCCATATCTGGGCATAGTTCACAGGGAAGGCTTACATCTGGGGGTATTTGATCCTGCACACATGTATCCTAATAGAGAGGTATAGAAATTCGGTCTATCATGTTTTAAATCATGACTCCCTTCCCATCTGTGCTCTCTGTTAAGGTGATGAGTAAAACATAGAAAGGTACAAAGTAAAGCACTTTGCATTCAGGAATCATTTACTGCTCTAAGGGTAGGTTTTTGCAAAACCATAGAGCTTAGCACATCACACAGTGTATTAAAGGGGGCTCAGCCATGCAAGGAAGAAAGAGACCAAGTTCTCCTCTGAATTAAGTCCTGGGCTATGTTTACTGCTTTCCTCCTACTGTGAAACCACAAGCTGTTGAGAACAGGCTTGGGCCAGCTTCTGCTCCGTTTCCCCTGGCCTTGAGGAATGGAGGCCAGTTACATTTACTGGAGTCACTCCATCTGCTGTGTACTTGGCCAGTCCTCTTGAGCTTGTGCTGGACAGGGTTAATCACCACACTTCAGAATGGCTCTTACAGGGGAGGCAGGAGAAGCAGTGATTAAGTTAGCTATCATTAACATGAATTTAGTGATATAGGCAGAGACTAGCCCTGCAAAAACTTCCTTGGCATCAATGGGTGAGGGGGACACTGCTGTCCCACCTCCAGGGAGTAAAAGCATGGATGGGGTTGGGATCATTCTGACCCCATTCCTAGTCCCTTCTTGGGACCAAGGCCATCAGAGTGTACTTGGACAGTGCATGACATCAATAGTCCACATGACTCCATTGTTAGCTGCTGCGACTGCCATCGTCTTATATTCAGAGGGCTTTCCAACTGTACAGCACGGCCACATGAATTCGTTATCTATTTTGATCTTCATGATATATCCGTGAGCCCAGATGAGTGTCCCCACTTGACAGATTGGAAAACTGAGGCTTGTAGAGGATAAGGAATTTTTCCCAAGGTCTGCTCATCGCATTAGCAGAAGAAAATTTACTTGAAACCAGGTCTTCTGACCCCAAGTCCAATGCTCTTTCCCCTTTGACTAGCTGAGATTAGACAAATAACCACAAAGCACAGTCTAGTATTGAACTAGTGAGCATCCCTGGGCATGGCCTGTGTTTCTCTTGGACATAGCAAAGGAAGCAATCCTTTGCCCTCCGAAACAAAAGTAATAATAGCTAGCTACATGTTCTTAGCTCTTACTCTATGTCAGACGCTTCATAAGTATTATCTCCTGATCCTTACAACTATTTTACATAGGAGGCACCATTATTCATTTTGTTAATGGAGAAACTGAGGTCACGGACATCAAACATCTTGTCACAAAGAGTAGCAACACCAGGATTTCCTCCAAGCTGCGGCTCGGTGGAGGTCCTGATTCTTAGCCACCACACTTGCCTCCTTCTCCCAGTGGGCTTGCTCCTCAGTGCATTTATCAGGCAACCCTCCCCAGGTCCCGACACCCTCAGAACCTTTGCTTGGTAGCAGGTTAGCTGATTGAATCAAGCCGAATACTTCCACCTTGTCTATTAACACCCCTTTAGCAATGGTGCATTAGGGACCTAAGAGCCCTTAAACCAGCCACACAAAATCCCCTCTTTCTGCAAAATTGCTCTTTCAGATGGCAGTCGAACTCCGTGAGGACACAGAGACAGATTCCTCAAACAGAGTCTCACTCGGCAGCATAATTAATAAATGTCCTGAAGAGGGTCAGGGGGAAAGATTTGCTGCCGTTTTGCTGGGCATCTGGGGAGTGAAATGCAAGCTATTCAAATACATTTTTTATTTCCACTTATTGCTTTTGTCAGGAGCCTCCATATTCCATAGGCTAGATGGATTAGGGTTGTTGTTTTTTTTTTAAATAGTTCCATGGTTAAGTGAAATAAAACTCCCCTTTCCACCTTCACTGAATAAAAAGAAAAACTACATACAAAGGAAGGGAAAAAGCAAAAACCGAAGCTTCAGTTGTTGACACGCGCTGCGGAAGAAAACTTTCTTTTTATCCAGCTAATACTTATTCTCATGTTTCAGCCCTTTTTTCCCCCCTAAAGCAACTACGTGCAAAGTTAGTAATACAATTTGGTGGAGAGAAATAAACTTGCAACGGATTGCCTCCGCAAAAATGTGCTGATAGTGAAGGCGTGGTTTAAGATTTTGGAGGTTTGTGCCAGAAAGGGAATGCAAACCCTGTTGCCTGTGACCTGGAAGTCTCAGCCCGTCAAGTCCCGGAGTTCAGCTTCGGGTTTTGCTGTTCTCCTTGGAGACTCCGATTGATAGCTGGTGTCTCTGCGGATACAACTTGAACTAATTCCCAGGATAATGACCCAGCCTCCCATGATTTACTAACCTCACTGCTTTGCAGCCGCCGGACCAGGACTGGTTAATCCTTTAATGGTCCCTGCAGTGTGTTTGGGGCTGCTCCGAAAATTCCACAGCCCTCCCTGGAACACTGAGGGGCATTGAATGCCCTCTCCCCCTCTCTCTGCCCCCACCCCTTATCTTATCAGGTGGCTAATTCCCACAAATTATTGTGTGATTCAGGAAAAAAAAAATGAAATCGCTCTCAAATCATAAATTTGTCACTTTCTGGACAGCTGCTAAGTCAAGAAAATCTTGACCAAGTGGGGCTTAGTTACTGTTCTGAACAATTAAGACCTGTAAGTGCATTTGGCTTTCTCTCAAGTAATGTTTATTGATGGGAAGGAAGAAAACAGTTTATGTAGTGATTTAACATGATATCCACTCTTAAGTGGAGTGTAATCCCTCATTGGGGGTAATGGGACTCACCATACACTGTTCCAGGCACAATGGCTCTGTGGCCCACACAGCCCCCATTTCCTGTGGTCATCCTCAAGATCAGTGTTTGCTTTAAGACAGAGAACACCCAGGCCTCCTAAATCCAGTACTTCTAGGGGCTGAGAGTAATTACAAGGGCTGTAGGAGGTATAGACCACATGGGGTCCCACAAGCACTGAGCCTCTGAGAGAATATCGGGCCGCTTTTCCTTTTAAGTTATATATCCAGAATCTGCCTACTTCTCGCCACCTCCACCACTAGCAGCCTGTCCGAGCCACCATCATGCCTCAGGTGGATTGTTTCGAGAACCGACCCACTGGTCTTTGTCCTCGCCCACTTCAGTCTATTCCCACACAGCAACCTGAAAGATCCTACTATTTATTTCTTTATTGAGATAAAATTCATATAACATCAAACTAAGCGTTTCAAAGTATACAATTTAGTGACTCTTAGTCCATTTAGGATGCTGTGTAACCATCACCTCTCTCTAGTTCCAAAACATTTCCATCGTCCCAAAGGAAACCAGAACCCATTAAACCATCACTGCCCACTCTCCACCTTCCAGGGAGAGTGTTCAGGGAGTGCTATGGAGTTTTCGGAGCAGCCCCGGAAAGCAACCACGAATCTGCTTTCTGTCTCTATGGATTTTACCATGCTGGACATGTCATTTAAATGGAATCATACGGGGGCGCCTGGGTGGCTCAGTCAGTAAAGCATCCAACTTTTGATGTCAGCTCATGTCATGATCTCAGGCTCCACACTGACAGCACAGAGCCTGCTTGGGATTCTCTCTCTCTCTCTCTCTCTCTCTCTCTCTCTCTCTCTCTCTCTCTTTCTGCCTTTCCCAACCTTGCACTCTCTCTATAAAAATAAATAAATAAACTTTAAATAGAATAGAATAGAATGGAATAGAATAGAATAAAAATAAAATAAAATAAAATAAAATAAAATAAAATAAAATAAAATAAAATAAAAGGAATCATACAATATGGGACCATTTTTGTCTGTCTTCTCTCACCATGTTTTTGTGTCTCACTCATGTTATAGCATGTATCAGTACTTCATTCTTTATTACAGCTGAATAATATTCCACTGTGTGGATATACCACATTTAGTTTATCTGGTTATCCGTTGATGGACATTTGTTGTTTCCACTTTTTGACTGTTATGAACAGTGCTGCTATGAACATTTTCATATGAGTTTCTGTTTGAATACCTGTTAAATACTTGACATAACATATTTAGGATTGGAATTGCTGGATCATGATCCTTTTCAGTTTTAAGTCAGATCATGTTACTCTTCTGCTCAAAATCCTCCAATGGTTTGTTGCTCCATAACAAAAACAAAAATCTTTACAATTCCCTACAAGGTTGATCCTCCTTGGTCTGGTTCCTATAAGCTCTCTGAATTCACCTATTACTCGTCTATTAGCCCCAACGCACCAGCCTTCTACTGTCCTCTAGTACACCATGATGCCCCATCTCGGGCCTCTGCACTTGGCTGTTGTGCCTGGAACACTCCCTCTTCCCTTCTCCCTGACTTCCTTCGGGTCTCTGCCCAAATAATCTCAAATAATGACCCTATTCCAAATGGAACTCCTATCCCCTTTATCCCACTTTGTTGTTCTTCACCTGACCCAATAAATATTCATTTGGTTTTGTTGTCACTGTCTTGTCTATTTCCCCCAAGTGAATGTAAGTTCCATGGGAGCAGAATTTTTGTCTTATTCATTGATATTCCAGTACCTAGACTAGAGCTTGCACTGGCTAATAACAATAAGCACTTACATAGGTGCCTGAGCTGCCAGACAGGTGCTTTTATATGAAGATATCATCTCCATTATCTCCAATTACAGCAAGGGACATTAGTTCAATCTCTATGCATATATCAGGTTTAAAATAAGGTTCAACACAAAGTAACTTAGTAACATCATACCCAAACAGAAGCATTTACACATATTCACTCAAATACTCTTGACAAGAAGCCCATGTATTAGCTTAACCCACGGGCTTCTTGTAAAGTGGTTAAGTGACTTGCCCAAGGCTCACAGCTAGCAAGTGACAGAGCAAGGAATTTAAACCCGGCAGGACGCTTGCCCTTAATCACTATACTGTACTATCTTACTATTTGAATGCATTGAATGAAGGAAGGAACACACATAAATATGAGCTTTAGAAATCCAAATTTTCATGTCAAAAATCAAGATGGACTTAAAACACTTGTTGTGGTATGGGCTATTAAAATATATTTTCTTCCACAGCTAAGAAAGAGTTCTGAGTTGTGGTAGGACAGTTACTAAAATAACAGAGTTGACTTTTGCAGGTATGGATACATGTGGTAGGTTTGAATTGCTATCCACACATTCAAGAGCATATGAAATCATATAACTTTATTTCCTAAAATGGAACTTAATTCCTATGTCAAACTCCCATGTCACTGGAGTCTAATCTTGGCTAATGTTAAAGGGTCTAATGTAAATTTCAGAAGAATCACTACAAAAGCCTGAAATATTGTTTTTTTGCTGTTCTAGCAATCTGTGCACACAGGTATTCCCTGAGACACTTCCCCTGTCTGCCTGTCCCCTTGAGACCTGGAGAGCACTAGACATTCAGCTGGGCCATCTGTGGCACCCTACCCAAGACACATCACTCAGCCACCTCCCCCTAGGGTCTTGCCATATCCCTTCCCAAGATCTTCCCTTTGCATAAAGGAATGTTTTACTGGTCTTCAGAAGAAATCCTTTCTTTTAAATTATGGTGATTTTTTTTCAGAGTCATTCCCTCCATGATTTTTTTTTTACATGGTGGCAAATACAAGTACAAAAATGCGTAAGCACTCAAAGGAGGTACCAGCTGGTCATTTTTTCCTATCATACCTATTCCCTGAGGAAAGAAACCCAAGGACTAGCTGCTAGAGTAGGGAGAGAGGAAGCAGATGCTAAAAGAAAAATAACGAGGATAACATTTCCAAAGTAGTTTCACTGGCCAACTTAATATCGAGCACACAATATGGGCCAGTCACTGCTCTGGGTACTAGGGATACAAAGATGAACAAAATCTACATAGAGGATGTATTAGGTTTCTACTGCTGCGATAACAAGTTACCCCAAACTCAATGACTTAAAGCAACAAAAATGTATTATATTACAGTTCTGAAGATCAGTAGTGCAAAGTGGTTCTCACCAGACTAACATCAAAGTATATCATCAGGGCTGCATTCCGATAGAGGCTTGGGGGAAAACCTGTTTCCATGCCTTTTCTGGCTTCTAGAGGCGACCCATGGCCTCTCATCACGCTGCACCATGGCCCTCATCACTCTGAACTCTACTTCCTTTATTATATCTCCTTCACTGATTCTAACTCTCCTCTCTCTTTTCCTTATCAAGGCCCTTATTACGCTTAGGGTCCACCTCAATAATCTAAGATAATCTCCCCATTTTAAAAACCTTAATTTAATCACAATGGTAAAGTACCTTTTACTTTGTAAGGTAACAAATGCGCAGGTCCTAGGGATTAGGACATCTCTGGGGAGCCATTGTTCTGCCTAAAATAAGGGCTTAGAGTCTGGAGTCGCTGTGGTAGGAGCAATAATAGGAGAAATGTGGGGTTGTATCAGAGGTCTCAGGGATGGTAGATTTGGAGTCCAAGAAATGCTTCTCTGTTTAGCCTGAGACCTGGAGAATGAGTAAGAGTTAGAGATTTGGGGGAAATGGGAAGAGGAGCTACAGAGGAAGGGATTCAGACAAAATTCAAAACAGACGCTCAGAGATCATAGAGAATGAAGTCCATCTTCAGAGTTGTGAGCTGTTGAGCAAGGCTACAAAGTAGGGGTCAGGTGTTCAAAGGGCCAGTAACCCCCTGGGAATTTAGGCTTTATTCTAAAGGCAATGGGCAGTGAAGTGAGATGACTTATTTTAAAGAAGTCCCTTGTGGCTACTGTGCCAGTATAGATGGACAAGAGCAAGACTGGTGGTAGAGAGAACAGTCAGGAGGTTTTTGCAATAATCTAGAGTCGGATGATGGAGGTGAGGGCCTGGAGAAAAGTGGAGGCAGTACAGAGAAATTTAGATTTAGGACTGCCAGGGTTCCATGATTGATTGGATGTTGGGTTATGGCATAAGGAAGAAGGAGGAGCCCAGGATGACTCCCAGGTTTCTGGCTGGAGCTACTGAGGAGAAGGAGGCTTGGGGAAGAAGATGATGGGTTCCATTTTGAAAATGTCGACTTATTGGCACCTGTGGGAGATCCCAGTGGAGATGCCTGAGAAGCAGTTGGCTACAGCTATGTCACTGGGTTTTTGTTAAGATTAAATGAAATGAAATGTCCATGGAAAGCATTTGGCCCAGCAGTGGGCACTTAGTAAATGTGAGGTATTAGTATTAATAATTTTCTATTCAGGTCCAGGCTATGCTTCAATAAACCATGTCCTGAGAGCCACTGGGGGTAGGGGATGGGGACAAAAAGAAGGCAAATAACTGAGGGGAGAGCAAGGAAAAGGGTGATTCTGTAACTGCATACATGTCCATGAGCTGCTCTCATTCTGGGATTAACAGAATCTGTTAATCTCATAGATTAACAGAGGAAAGGTGGGCAGTTTGCCTGCTGAAATGGGGACATTGATTAGCATTAACCAAATACAGAGGAAACAAAACTACTCTGAGTGCACAATATTCCTGGGGGCAGTCAGGAGGGAAACACATTGATTACTAAGCTTAACTCAAGGCTGGTTTTTGTTCATTTTTTAAAGATTTTATTTTTTAAAGTAATCTCTACACCCAACATGGGGCTCAAACTCATGACCCCAAATTTCAAGAGTTTTATGCTCTTCTGACTGAGCCAGCCAGGTGCCCCCATAGTTTGTTTGTAATGGGAAGCTGGGTGGGTGTGAGGAGTGGGGCAGTTCTTCCTCAGCGGTATCAACAACAGCAGCAATGAGTTGATTCTTCTTTTAGCTCTGATTTCAACCTAGTATTATAGCCATCAAAGAGAGTTCTCTGTCTACACATCTGGGCACACAGGCACTTGTAAGAAGACAAAGGCAATTTCTCCTGGTAGTTTAATACTAATATTCTCCCCTCAGAAAGAGGAATTCATTAGCACTTGCCCCTCAGAAAGAGGAATTATTTTTTCTGGGCAAAGGTACCATTTGGTACAAGGAAACATTTTATGACTTATGAGGCACCAGAGGCAATGCATTTCCTTTAAATATTATCATTATGAACGTAGCAACTTCATAAGAGAAAAATGGAATTGAACGAACATTAACCTCTAAATATTTACAGCATTTCAAATTCTGGTCTGTCTTCATTGTCAATAGGATAACTTTGGAAGTCACAGGCATGAGGTCAGACAATGCAATGAGAAATATCCAGAATCCAGTTGGTTGTTGTTTTAATATCTTTTATGTGTTGTTGGACTTCAAGACTGGAAAAATATTCAAAGAATGAAGGATTCTACCAAGTTTAAAGTTCTTTAAAACTAGACCAGACACATTTAAATATCTCAAGAATCAAAGAAATGCAAAATCCAGTCAAGTGAAGTAGCAGGCTAGGAGGTGTGCAGACTTCTTGAGTAGAAAGAATGTTTAAGAATCCTGACTTGTATCCAAGGGAGACTGAGATACAGGATTGCAAGTAAGGCTCAGTGGGTCTGATCAGTCTGGTGGACAGTTTTGTAGTCAGCATTCAGACTCCATCAACCCTGCCAAAGATAACCCCCAAAATATTTGGGGTAATGAAATTGTTTCCTCAGAGGGTAAAAGCTTCTTTTTTTTTAAGCTTATTTATTTATTTGAGCGATACAGAGACAGCACGAGTGGGGAAGGATCAGAGAGAGAGGAAGAGAGAATCCCAACCAGGCTCCATGCTGCCAGTGCAGAGCCTGATGCGGGGCTCTAATTCACAAAACTGTGAGATCATGACCTGAACTGAAATCAAGAGTTGACTGCTTAACCAACTGAGCCACCCAAGCACCCCAGAAAAGCTTCTTTAATTCTGAAACCTGGGGGATTTTTTATACATAAGTG
The DNA here is from genome assembly GCF_018350175.1 of Felis catus. Lineage (NCBI taxonomy): Eukaryota > Metazoa > Chordata > Mammalia > Carnivora > Felidae > Felis > Felis catus. The sequence goes on from NC_058377.1 coordinate 86,527,174, forward strand.
TAGAAATGGTAAGAGAATCAAACAAAAATATTAATGTTTTTGTGTTATAAGTACACGTTTGGTACTTTAAGTATAACATTTAAGAGACCTTGATCTATTAGAGTTGATGGTCAGTTTTGCAATTTTATTTTGAAGTGCAATGTGAATAGATCTTGCCAGTGCTTCTAATTCCTGTTAAAAAGAGATTGTAGTGAAAGACATCCTTGTCCACTTTCTTTTTCAGGAAGAATCGCTTGGTTCTTCTATATTAAAGATGCTTTGGCTTTTGCATTTAATTTCTCAAAAAGTTTTTATCATGGAAATTTTCAACACACGCAAAGTTAGAGAGAAAAGTATACTAAACCGTCATGGATTCAACACCCAATCTCAACAATTTTTAACATTTCTCCATTCTTGTTTTATTTACTGACCCTACTCCAAAAATTCTTTTCTCTTCCTCCTCCTCAAGGCTGAAGGCCGACTTAAGTATTTTTTTTTTTACTGAGGTAAAAGCAATGAGATGTATATATTTTTAAGTGAACGACTTGATAACTTTTAATAAATGTATACAACCAAGTAATCAAAACCCCAGTCAAGATATAGAACATTTCCATCACTCTAAAAAATTTTCTTATGCCCTCTTCCAGGTAATCCCCCCTTTCCATAGGCAACCACTGTTCTGGTTCCTATTACTACCCAGTTATTTTGCCTTTTCTTGAACTTCATATAAAAGGAATCATTCAGTATTCTCTCTTTTGGTCTGTATTCTTTCACTCAAACTGCTTTTGAGAAATTCATCCAGATTGCTGCATTGATCAATCATTCATTCCTTGTCATTGCTGAATAGTATTCCTTGTACGAATTTGCCACAATTTATTTATTCCTTTTCTTGTTGATGGACATTGAGTTGTTTCAAATTTAAACATCATGATTAGAGGTGATATAAACATTCTTGTATAATTGTTATTGGTGATGAATGTTTTCATCTCTTTTGAGTAGATATTAAAAGGTGGAATTAAAAGGTGGGTAGTAGGATAGGTGTATATTTGACTTTATAAGGAACTGCCAAAAAGCCTTCCATAATGACTCTACCATTTTAAACACTAATAGCAACATATCAACATATGAGAATTCCAGATGTTCCACAGTTGTTGAGATTAATTTGCATGTGTGTGTGTGTGTGTGTACGAATGTGTGTGAAGAAATTCTTCCTATCAAATTTCTAAGTTTGATCAAGGAAAATGATAGACTTTTTATTAAGGCATAAGATAACTATTATTTTTCCTGTTGAACAGGAAACTATTAATAGTTTCTAAAAATTACATTTTCCGTTCCCAGAATAAACCTCATATTACCATAGTGGACAGTTCTTTTAATATGTGCTGTTTTATTCTAAACTGATACAATTTGCTACATAGCTTTTGCACCATTTCCATGTAAAATTAGTTTAAATTATTTGGTAGTAAGGGGAGCAGGGTCAATGTGGAGCTGTGTCCTTGTCAGATTTAAGGATCAAAACCAAATTCAATTCATACACTAGCCCCAGATAACAGGTCCATCCCTGATGTTTTGGAAGAATTTGTGTAATAAAAGGATTATTTATGGTGTCATGTAAAGAGCAGTGACTTGGGATGCAAACAGAAAAGCTCCATAAGGCCACTCATCAGCCTTATGACCTGGCAAATTACTCCATCCATCTATGCCTCAGCATCTCCCTCATAACAGAGCAAAAGGATGGATAGAAGACAGATGCCTGGTGGATCCTGATGGCAAGACTGACGATGCGAGCAGAAATCGCAGGTATAGGTCAGGTGCAGTGTCTCCTGGCACATAGAATCGCCCGGCATTCATCTTTGTACACTGTATTAAGTCTCCCATGATGGAGTGGCTTAAAACAACAGAAACTGATCTCACAGTTATAGGCGTTAGAAGTCTGAAATAAAGGTACCAGCAGGGTTGGGTCCTTCTTGGGGGCTCAGAGGGAGAATCTGTTCATGCCTCTCTCCTAGCTCTTGGTGGTTGCCAGCCATGCCTGACATCCTCTGGTTTGCCTTCGCTGCAGTCTCTGTTCTGTCTTCACGTGGCATTCTCCCCTGTGTCTTTGTGTCTGTCTCTTTTCCTCTTCTTGTAAGGACACAAGTCCTATTGGATTAAGGACTCACCCTACTCCAGTATAACCTCATCTTAGCAAATTACATCTGTAATGAAGCCATTTCCAAATAAAGTCACATTCTGCGGTTCCGGGGAGGACATGACTTTTATTTGGGGGGGGGGCACACTATCCAAGCCAATACACACACCTATATTGACACATCTTTGAAAACTCAGTTATAAAACATATGCCTCATTAGATGCATGCCCTTTTCAGACAGTGTGATGTACTCAAAAGACCTAGATTCCAGGCACTGTCCTGCCTTGAGCTGAATGACCTTGGGCCATCTATTTCACCTTTCTGTGCCTCATCTGGAGAATGAAGTCAGAACAGGTGGCCTCGAAGGTCTTTTTTAATTTACCCATGGCAACATTTGGGGACCCAATGAAGTTGTTTTCATGCAGGGAAATGTGGGAATGAACCATTAGGAAACCATGCCAGAGGCTGAGAAGTGGTATAATTGACACGAACAGGTGCTGTTGAGGAGCACTTCAGCATCACTAAATCTTGGTGGATAGGGGACAGGTGCAATCCTATTCCAGAGCATCCCAGGCTTCAGCTCCCCAGAAAGCATCTCTAAAGGTGTTACTTGCTAATTATCACCATTCAAAGCTTCTAGCCTGTGGGACTACTTTCATCTGGGGGCTTTTACAGGCTATTCAGGCTGTTCTTCTGAGCTGGTTTCTCATTAAATAATGGAGTTGATTACCACATAAGTTAAAGACCTTAGTACACATTTTGCAAAATGTGGATTGGTACCCCCTAGCAGGAATCAAGAGAACAGATTCTATTCACTAAAAGCTACAAGGCATTGTGATAAGGACCCTACATGGCCTCTTTCATTTAATCCCTCAAAAAACTCCTTGAACTCATGTGCCAGTTAATCAACTTATGGCCTCTCAGCTCTGAACTCACCCTTCAGTACATGCTTTACAATGAATGACTGGACTCTGAGCTTTTCTTCTTCATATTGAGCACTGTGTTAAGCTCTGTCAGTAGAGGGCAACGGAGAAACACTACAGGAGGAAGAAGTTTCTCTTGGCGGTTTTGGTGTGCTATTTGCTCCTGGCACTCCATGCCTCCTCCTGTGTGTGAGGCCGTCCGGTGGTGCTCTGCTCTACCCAGCGTGCCCAGTCCCTCAGCAACCTCACAGCCCTGCCACAGCCACCTCGCTGTGGCTTTCCTGATGCAAACACTTCAGGCCTCCCCTCGGGCTCCCTAACTCCCCTGTGCACTTGCCCACCAGCCTTGCCTTGTCTGCACCCTAGAGGATTATTCCTCATGGCTTTCCCAACATCAACCCCACAGATCCTAGGCCAAGCGTCACCTGCCAATAAGCAGACTCCCAACACCCTATAACCCTTTGTCCACCCACCTGGGCTCACTCATACGTGGGATGCTTCCTCCTGCCTGGCCACTTTATACCAGTTCTGGGCCAAACAACCCAGCAAACTTCTCTGCCATCTGGTAGGCTACAACCTCCAACCAAGTCTGAACGCCAGCCTCAGGGAAGGTCTCCCCACCCCAAGTTTGTCCCTCCTTGGGTACCTTTTCTCAGCTCTGATGTACCTTTTAGAATTGTCTTCACATCTTTCTAGTGATTGACCTATCCATGCCTCATACTTCTTTAGACAAAACCACCCCTGTTCAGATCACTGTGCGGTTTCTGCCTCCTGGTTGGACCCAGACAGATATAGGCAAGTACTACTATTATTTCCTTTGTAGAGATAGGAGAATGCACTGGGTGGAGGGGAAATGACTTCCTTAGGATCATATGAGGAGTGGGGCAGAGCTGAATGCAAACCCACGCCCATTGGTTCCAAAGCCTTAAGCCTTTGACTTTCATCACTCTGCTGCACTAACTAGGAGTTGGCATAAAGACATCGCATAGGACAGAGAAATGGGCTCGCCTCTCTCCTCACCCCTCCTTTCCCATGCTTTTACGTCCTGGGTGTTTCAGATTAAAACAAGGGCAAAAAATGCAAAAAGAGGTCAGCTCCTAGAGGAAGGTTTTCAACAGTGAAGAATGTCAATAGTCCTCTAATGGCGAACATAAACATGCAGAAGAAAAAAGAAAAAGAAATCTACTTAAAAATCATTTTCACATATTTTACATATGCTTAATATTCTTCTTCAAATACATTTATTATGAGGCTGATATTTGATTTTTGCCAATTTCTCCAGCTTTGTCTTATCTGCTAAAATGCCTTATTTTCCTAAAGAGAGAGCTAAAATCCCAGTTTTGGGTCTTGCCGATATTTGCATTTGGCTCAAAGCAGCAAGATTTCTGGATGATGTATGTCCCATCAGCTCTCAGGGACTCTGGTCCCCACTGGGGTTGTGCTCAGAGGCAACATGTAACAGCTTCCATATTCCTGGAAACGAGGCCCCCGCCTCCTCTCAGAGTTTCTCCCTTGGGGATCAAAGCAATGTGAGTCCTAATTAGCCTCAAAATAACAAACCCCAATATTAATGATCTTCCTTGAGGGTTGTTCTGGTCTTCCAGCTTTGGTAGGAAAAAAAATCCAGTGCGAGGATTAACCACTTCCTGCTGATGAGATGTGGTGGACTCTGAACTCCGAATTAGGATCCCTAGATTGGAGTCCTGGCTTTGCCACTCATTATGTGGCCCTTTGTCTCTTTGTAAATAAGAGAACTGGATTCAAAGCTTCCTTCCAGTTCTATAGTCCTTTGACCCTTAGACTCCCTTCAAGATTACTTAGCCATAGCAAGCAAAACGTTGACAGCTCTCCTCATTGAATGCCCACAGTGCACCTGGCAAATTGCTACACACCTTAAGTGTATTATCTCATTTGATTCTCCCTATAAACCTATGAGGTGAGCATTGTTGTTATCCATATTTTGCAGGTTCAGAGAGATTCAAGCGTGGAAGCAATAAAGCCACAGCCACAAGTCCTCTCCCAAGAAGGGTCACGGAGCTTTTCCTCACCTAATGAATACACTCCAAATAGGGTCCAGCTGAAGAATGTAGGGAGATCCATCATTGAGGGTTTTTTTTTTAAGTCAGGATCAGACTCCACTAACCAAATGAGGATAAGGCAGTGGGTGGGAGTAGTCAGGAGTATAGTGAGAGCTGAAACAGAGGGAAAAAGGCCTTAAACATCAAAGCCAGGCCCCTTCCACACATGGTCTAGTTGAGTTCTTATAGCAACCACGTGAGGTGAGCTTGTCCCTCCCACGACACAGATGAGGAAAATGAGTTTCTGAGAAGTGAAGTGACATGTATACACTTACCACCACTGGCCACCAGCAAAGCCGTGATCTGAACATGTCTTGTTTGATTCCTTCCATCACACTACATTGAGACGATTGATTGTGGCCAGAGATTTAGGGGCCTGAGCAACCAGATACAGATTTATCAAGGCCAAGGCTGTGTCAACAATGAAATAACTGGTTGATTTAGTGAAAAGGAAGAAAAAACAATGTTTGTTTAAAAAGTCAGTCCTTTCCTGGGCCGCCAGGGTGGCTCAGTGGGTTAAGCGTCCAACCTCAGCTCAGGTCATGATCTCACGGTTCGTGAGTTTGAGCTCCGCATCAGGCTCTGTGCTGACAGCTCAGAACCTGGAGCCTGCTTCAGATTTTGTGTCTCCCTCTCTCTCTCTGCCCCTCCCCCACTTGTGTTCTGTCTCTCTCTCTCTCTCTCAAAAATAAAGAAACATTAAAAAAATTTTTAAAAAGTCAGTCTTTTCTTGACAATCGTGCCCAGCCAAGATCTGCATCTGAGGCCCAGTCCCCCTGCAGGAGCTCTTTCTGAACAAGAAGGAGGAAATCAGGGCCTGTGACTGATCCCAGTGGGGCTGACTTTAGGTTGGGCCCCAACGAGGCTTTAGATCAGGCATGTGGGAGGAGGTAGAAGGATATGGTGTGAGGCAGGCACCTGGCCTGCACAAACCAAGCCATCTTCAAAACAGAAAGAGTCGGATTGTTGTTCTACTTGTCTCTTGACCCCATCTTTGAAGACCAGATGCTTAAGAAGAACCACAGCGGGCCTTCCTGGAAAAGGGGAATAACTGACTTTGAGTATGAAGACATGTTGTGCAGGCTCTCTTTGGATGTAACTATGCACCAGAGGAGCCTACAGGAAGTGGTATGGGCCCAACTGGCTCTCCAGAAAACAAACCAACAAAAGCAGTCAGTCCCGTTTTGTAGCACTTGCCAATGTCTATGGTATAAATACTCCCCATCCAAGCTACTCAGGTTTTAGCAACCGGCTTGCAAAATTCTAGCTATGTAATAACTGGCTCACAAGCAAGTGGAAGCCAGCTGCATGCACCACTGGTAACCAGATCTGAGGGCACACCATCCTGGGAAAGCGGGAGTCTTTTTGAACAATGGCCTGGTTCCCTCCTTCCCCATTATGGCTTTAGGTACAGTAAGATATTTGCCATCCTTTTCATTCTTGCAGTCCCCTCTGAATGTTCTTCCCTCCTCTTCCTTCTCAGAAACTCCTATGCATCCTTCAAGACCAGGCTGAAAAACATTCTATTATTCCCAAGCCCCTTTAAGCAAAGCTCATTCTTGATCTTTTGCCCAAGCTTGTACATCTGTTTAAGTTTTTGCCTGCCCCACGGGACTTCTGAGGCCCCAGGGGAGAAGGCCACACTTGCTTCATCTCTGAACTGGGGGTCAGACACATAGAAGGCTCACAATATGTGTTTGCTAAATAAATAAAATTATAAACTTAACTCTGATTTCAAACTCAGCAGTGAATAACATTACTCCTTAACCTAGATTAAATGTCTGCATCTCCAGAAGACCCATGAAGGCAGTTCTAATGGTAGTCACTGGGCAACAGTGACTGGTATTGGCCATTCTCTGGCTATGAGCAGGAACTGACCCCTGCAGGGGACAGAGCTCCTCTGGCCAATCCCAGTTCTGAAGGGATGTTCTGGGAAGACCCAGACTGCTACAGTTTACCTTAAACATATTGGTGATAAAAAAAAAAAAAAGTGGGGGACTTTAAGGTTGGAAGTTGATCTTTCTCTTAAGTTCACCTCAAACCTATAAGCCTTCTATAAGGATCCACTGCAAGCAAGAAGAGAGTCCTTCAGGGTGTCCCCTCAGGGCTGCCATGAAAACCCAAGAGGGAAGGGCTATCTCAGACCGACTATCTCAAACTGGGAACTTCCGACCTGCAAGAAGAAAGTAGAAGGAAAAAATGGACAGGGAGAGAGTGATATAGAAAGGAAGGAGAACAACAGTGACAAGAGAGGACGCCTGGATGGCTCAGTCGGTTAAGTGGCCAACTCTTGATTTCGGCTCAGGTCATGATATCACAGTTCGTGGGTTCGAGCCCTGCGTCAGGCTCTGTGCTGACAGCAAGGAGCCTGCTTGGGATTCTCTCTCCTTCTCTCTCTCTGTCCCTCCCTTGCACATGCACTCTTTCTCTCTCTCTTAAAATAAATAATATTTAAAAAACAACAACAGTGACAGGAGAGAGTAGCATCATTCTCTCCATGAACAGGTGATAAAAGTGGGTAACAGCAATGATAAAATTAAGAAAATAAAAACACTGCTCTGAAGATTTATAGACCAGCTAACACAGGGCTAACTTGGCAATAATTCGGGCTGATAATGTTGCAGCAGCCACATAAACATCCCATCCACTTCAGTGCTTCCGTGTACCTTATGATGACTCTGGTTTGTTGACACCACATGGTCTCCATGACCCCGGGCACCAGGAGTGGTGGCTAACTCAGGAGACAGGTTGTGCAGGGTTGACACTGATGAGGAAGTTTTTCAGAAAGACAAGCTACCCTTGACTGGATACAGATGGCCCGGTGAAAAATGAAATCTGCCAGCAGAGGCTGCCTTTATCAGCTAGAGAGGTTCAGCAGGGACGGGACTTCCCCATCCCTGGCTCGCCTGAGCGAGCCTCCGGTTTCAGCACCATATCACAGACTGTCCTAATGAGTTCTTCTGACGGGTGGGAGCCTACACATATCTGCTTCTAGGAGTGCATCCTGGCAGTCCGGGGCATGGTACCGAACTCGCCTGGTGTTTGCATTCCGTCTCCTGGAATCGGTAAGGAATGCCTGCAACCAGGAAAAAGGCCTGGGACTCACCAGGACTGAATGCCCTGCCTATACCGGGCCATCTTGCCATTATCCTGGTCACCTCGTTAACTTTCAGCTTGGAGACAGTGCCCAGGAAAGGCCAAGCGGTTCCCCAGGGCATGCTAACCCAGATACCTGATACCCAGTGGGTATCCACAGTGTTGATGCAAGAGCAAGTGTTGCTGTTTATTAACTCCCCACGATGTGCCAAGCACCGCACCAGGCGCTTTGCCCCATTTAACCCCCATTTAACCCCCATTTAACCCGTACACGTGTTCTACGAGATCAGTGTTACAGTCCCACCTTACAGATGAGCGAGATGAGGGTCAAGTCAACCGGTCCAGAGTCACAGGGCTGGTAAGTGGAAGATCTGGGGAATCAAACCGAGTTCCATCTATTCATAGAGACTGTGATCCTAAAAGGACAAGTGTGGAGGAAAGTAGGCAAAGTGAAATCAAGTTTCTGGCGACTGGGGCAGCAGATGGTCAGATAAACCAGCGAAGGTTTCTGTTTCATCCAGGTTTGGTGGCGTCATGCAGATGACCATAATTTGAGAGATGAATCTACTATTATGGATTAAACACACACATGCCATAAATTCATCTCGGAACCCAGCACCAGAAGTTTTTAATCACTGCTGCTTTGGGTCAGCGGAGCCACCGTTCTGCTCGTTTGGGGCGCCTCGCCAAGCCATGCTGCCGGCAACTTAACTCAGGAGGCAAGGTATCTGCTAACAGGCCTGCAAACTGAGGCCTGAGACCTGAGACCTCCTGACTCCCAAACCGGCCTGCCAACCGGGACCCGTGGAATGCCCAGTTTCCTGACACCGTCCCCCCTGCAGGCACACTCCCAGGGAAAAAGCTGCACCTGTGCCAAGTCTTCTGCATGCTTTTTCCCTCTCGTCTGGGAAGTTGGACCAGCAGGAGGCACTCTGATGGGTTCAGAGAGGACCTTTACAAGAAGGAGGCCGTAGGACACCCAGTGAGGGTGGGTCCCCGCCACTCCCACCTGACAACACCCTCCTCTCTGAGGTGACTGACAGGTGGGGAAGTGACCTTGTAGCCCCAGTCCCTTCAACCTACTGACTTGGGCAGGCCAAAGGAGGAAGATGGAGACAACTGTGTGACAAGAGGAGTTTGGCCAGCTTCGCCCAGTGCAACCCACCTCCTTCTGTGCCATGGGGCAGGACCCTGGCCTACCGGCAGGGGGCGGAGGGGTACCCAGAGCCTGTTTGAGGCACAGCCAGAGACCTGGCTGCCCTTGACGGAGGGTACGTGGGCTAAGCATCCCCTTCCATCTTCTGGACAAGCCCTGGAGGTGAACAATTTTGTTATGAGTGGATGCTCTGAGGTTAAGGTGTTTGCTGTCTCACGGGTGTGACGGCAGGGCCTGTGCTCTTAGTGGCTATGTCACACGGCTGGGAGGTTCCTGCCTCCTGGAGGACGTGCTCACCCCATGGCCTGCTTCGACAGTCCTCATCCTTTGCTCTGGGCTTTTCTAGGCTGCTCTCGTCAGAGGGGAACGGAGGAGGGACTGGCCAGTGGCTGGATCAGCAAACAGAACCACGGTGTTGCCACTAGTATTGGAGGTTGGAATGGGGGAATCTTTCAAAATTCACATTTCTTCAGCTGCTTCCCCTGGGGCCTGGGGGTCCCTGTCTAAAAGTGGTGGCAGCTTGTCTCCAGAGGGCAGCATCACAACACACGTTGTGTTACCCACCCACTGAATTCAAAGGCATCTTTATCAAGAAGTCTCGGAGAAGAGGTAAATCCTGCTTCACTCAGCCTACTGCTGGGATGCAGGCAGATGCTGACCCATGCGGTCCCACGTGGTTATCTTCCCCCATGAGATCTCCGTAAGCTCTGACCAGGGATCGCCATGCCTTCCTCCTCTGCTAAAGGAACAGTTTGCGAGGGTGGGGGCTGGAAGTAAAGCTGTGCCCAAATTGAGTGATAAAGGCCACTGACATGGGTCATTATATTTTTAGACCTCAGAAAAATTGGGACAGGAGACATCTGTGACAGGCTCCCTGGCCCTCTTCACTTGGAGAGTAAGGACCCAATGACATCTTAGAAAAATGGAGGCTGCCTGATGCTGAGACCAGGGGAGAGTCCTCTCTGTGGGACACATCCCCAAGATTCCCCCTCACCCACAGTCACGAGACGCAACAGCTTCCTCCTCAGCCTGTTCCCTCTGACATGCAGCTCCTTGGGAAAGCAGGATGCTGCTTTTTAAAAGTACTCATTGACCTTGAACTTTAAAATGTATTTCTCAATTTTCCCCTTTTATCACTGTCCGGCTAGCATTATGCTATGTCATTTCTTAAGTTCCGGTATTTAATATAAAATACTGAATGAAAACATATTTTACAAAACAGCTCTACAATCGGATATGTGGGGAGAGAACACTTTGCCAATCGTTCCTAGCCTTTCTCTGGGCACTAGACAAACATTCCCAGTATCCAAACAAATAAGCAGGCAAGGTATTGCTGTTGTTCCTCCGGTTTGTGGGGCCAACAGGCCCTGAGACAGGAGAATAAATATGGTACAATGCAGGCGTTAAGAGTCAGAGTTGGGGGGGACTGGGTGGTTCAGTTGGTTAAGCGTCCAACTTTGGCTCAGGTCATGATCTCACGGTTTGTGAGTTCGAGCCCCACGTTGGTCTCTGTGCTGACAGCTCAGAGCCTGGAGCCTGCTTCAGATTCTGTGTCTTTCTCTCTGCCCCTCCTCCGCTAATGCTTTCTCTCTCTCTCTCTCTCTCTCAAAAATGAATAAACATTAAAAAAAAGAATCAGAATTGGGGGCGCCTGGGTGGCTCAGTCGGTTAAGCGTACAACTCTTGGTTTCAGCTCAGGTCATGATCTCATGGTTCATGAGTTCCAGCCCTGCATCAGGCTCTGTGCTGACAGTGCATAGCCTGCTTGGGATTCTGTCTCCTCTCTCTGCCCCTTCCCTGCTCACTCTCTCTCTCTAATGTTTCTAAACATCAGCAAAAAAATAACTTTTTTAAAAAGAGAGAGTTGGGTTAGAATCTCAACTCTGCCATATACAAGGTGTACGACCCCCAGTAACATACTTTCTAGAACCTCGGGTTCTGCATCTGTAAAATGGGAACATTCTCAATAGGAAAACGTGGACTAGTCCACACACAAAGGTCCAATAAATGGCATACATTATTAGCACTTGCATGTTAGCACGTGAGCATCTCCCACGTGGGAGAGCCCGGGTGTGTGTTAACAGCGCTGGCGTAGGTTCACATGGGGGTCAGGCCCTGTCAGACAGAAGTCCCTTCTTCCCGTCAGACCTCCCTGATATCCGCACTTCATTCCTCATCTGTCTCATCTTTCTTCCCAGAGTTTTCTGCCTCCCTCTTTCCATCTCTCCTTCTTCTTTCTCCTGGAGTCCAGCTGCCTCCTCAGTGGCCCTCAGAAGCCCTGCCTTGTCAGGCAATCCTTCTTACCCAGTGTCAACATCACCAATGCTCCTGGGACGCTTCGAGGGGAAAAGCCTCTTGTTTCAACCAACCCACCCTCTGCATTTATCTCAGCCCCATCTCCCCCGGACCAGCCTTCAATCTCCCCTGCTCCACAAAAATATCTTGTTATCTCTTAAACTTGCATTTGCTAATTTCGTCTGCCTTAGCTGCTTCCATCAGCAATCTCTCCGTCTGAGACTTCCACTCATACCTGGATGAGTTTCAGTCTGACACAAAAGGCACCGACTCTCCAGAGTCTTAGGTTTTCAGCAGTGTGTTCTCTTCTATTCCTGAAAACCAACCTTTTCCAGGACCTGACTACACTGGCTGGGCTCTCTGCTGGCTGTCTGCTGGCTGGGCTGGTGGGTTTTTACCCCCTTCCTGTGCTGTCTGGCTCTCTCATTCCTTCTCAAGGCCAGTTCAAGAACTAACAGAATCAGGGGGTTGCTTGAAAAATGGAGAAAAGCCCAGAGGCCTCCACTAAAGCAGCTACTTTCTCAGTGCAAGAAATCAGACCAGGTGTGCTCTTCATCATCATAATCATTTAAATGTATTTATTAAGCTTTTTGGGGCACCTGGGTGGCTCAGTCGGTTGAGCGTCCGACTTCAGCTCAGGTCATTATCTCTTGGTTTGTGGGTTTGAGCCCCGCGCCGGGTTCCGTGCTGATAGCTCAGAGCCTGGAGCCTGCTTTGGATTCTGTGTCTCCCTCTCTCTCTGCCCCTCCCCCACTCATGCTCTGTCTCTCTGTCAAAAATAAATAAACATTAAAAAAATGTATTTATTAAGCTTTATACAGACTTCAATCACCCAATATATAAAATACTCTTTAGAAGCAAAGACCTAAATGAAAAGGACCAACACCTTTATATTTTCTTAGGGATTTGTCTGCTTTACTGGAGAAGCTTACTTTCCTTTATGCACTTACCTGTGAGAAATTCTTTTTCTTAATGTTTATTTCTTTTTGGCGTGGGGTGGGGGAGGGGCAGAGAGATTGGGAGACAGAGGAGCTGAAGCAGGCTCCACAGTGCCAGACCAGAGCCGGTTGCGGGGCTCAAACTCATGAACCCGTAAGATCATGACCTGAACCGAAGTTGGACACCTAACCAACTGAGCCACCCAGGTGCCCCTACCTGTGAGAAATTCTTAGAAGCCACCCCGTCTGCTGTGAAGCTTTGAAGAAAAACGCCCCCAGTTGAGAACCACTGTTCCCCTCACACACACACCTCTCCCTGACACACCTATTGGTCCAAGACCAGAAGTGCAAATGTCCTGCAGGGAAGATAGGGTTCTAGAAGCCACTGCCTTTGCTTGCTGGTACCCAAGATGCTAAACAAGCGGTTCCTGGTAGGAGCAGGACATGGGGAATTACTGCCTGCTAGCGAGGCTGGCCTCTCCAAAGCCACAGAATTCCAGTTTACAAGTGTCAGGGAGGTCGAGGCCTGCTGATAGGATGGGGACTGAGCAAAGTACAAGGGCTGGATGTGCAGGTGTGACCACAGGGCACACGTCACCTCGCTGAGGGTGGCCTCCCTGCTTGTGGGAGGCCACCAACAGAAGATGGGGAGGCTGTGTTGGAAAACAAGCTTCTCCGTGGACGGATTCACCAGGGCTAACACATGCAGTTCTTCTGGCCACGTTCAGGATGAACGCCCCCGCCCTCAGCCCCGCAGCACAGCCCTGGGCCATCTTCCCTGCCTGCTCTCTCAGGGCTGGAAAGGCTCAGTGTGGTCCCACGACTGGCAGGTGCAAATCTCATCAGTCACCGTTCAGCAAGTATTCATGGAGCCCACTCTTTAGGTCCTTGCTACATAAAGGGCGGCCCACAGCCCAGCTGGGAGCTTGGGAGAAATGAAGACTCTCAGGCCCTCACATTCCTTCCAAATCTCAGCGTGCCCCTTAGCAACTCTGCAGGTAACACGTGTGGTCACTTAAGGCTGTGAAGGCCTTTATTTTTTTTTTTTAATTTTTTTTCAACGTTTTTTATTTATTTTTGGGACAGAGCGAGACAGAGCATGAACGGGGGAGGGGCAGAGAGAGAGGGAGACACAGAATCGCAAACAGGCTCCAGGCTCCGAGCCATCAGCCCAGAGCCTGACGCAGGGCTCGAACTCACGGACCACGAGATCGTGACCTGGCTGAAGTCGGACGCTTAACCGACTGCGCCACCCAGGCGCCCCGCGAAGGCCTTTATTAACATGGAAGGGGAGATTTTTTCCTCCAGAAGTTCACACTCTGGGAAGATAGGATTTATAGATAGGAAACAATGCAGCAGAGTGCAAGTCAACATCATCAAGCGTGATTTGGTGGACATAAAACATCAAGTCCTGCCTCAGCCACTTGCCGTCACCAAGCCTCAGCTTCCTCGCCTGTTAAGTGGCAATAATACTTGCCCCGTCTACCTTACAGATTGTCCCAGGTGGGAAAGTGCTACACCCACATAAGGTACTATTTAATGTTCCATTCTTAGAGTGCTACACAAGTTCAGAGATGAGAGCGCTAAAGATGTCTGGAACAGTCTGGGAAGATCTGGCAAAGAGGAAGGGGGCCTTTAAGACACTGAACCACATACTGAACTAGACACTACAGTAACGCAAGATGGAAAAATGCACGTTGTGACAAGTGCACCTAACAGAGCCTCTAGCCGGAGCCACAGAGAGCTCCCACTGACCAACTTTCACCAGCTTTCATCCTCACAGTTGACTGACGGTCAACTCCGTGGCTCTCAGAAGCACAAAGTCAGGGCCACCCAGTGCTTTGCAAAAGACGCAAAGCTAGATGTCTCTGTGGGGATGCGGGCAAGAGCCCTATTGCTGCAAATCTTAACCCTGGTTGGGAGTCTATGAAAATGGATTCGTCATTTTGCAGAGCTGTGAAGATGGCTGGATAGTGTGAGAGGATGGCCTGGGTAGGGGGAGGTAAAGGAAATTAGCAGGTGAGTGCTTGGGTAATAGTTTTCCTAGGTAATGCTTATTAAGACTTTGCTATATTGTAGATGTTTTCTTTTCTTTCTGTTTTTAAAAAAAATATTTATTTATTTATTTTGAGAGAGTGTAAGCGCACAAGTGGGGTAGGGGCAGAGAGAGGAGAGAGAGAATCCCAAGCAGGCTCCACACTGTCGGTACAGAGCCCAGCTCGGGGCTCAGTCTCACAAACTGTGAAATCATGACCTGAGCCAAAATCAAGAGTCGGATGCCCAACCCAATGAGACACCCAGGTACCCCTCTAATACTTTTTTAAATTTCATCTTCACAACAATCCTATCAGGCAGGGGAATCTTTTGCCCCCATCTTACAGATGAGGAAAGCTTTCCCAGGTTTCCAAAGCCCATGACCTTAACTGCAAGCTAAACCACTAGGGCAGTGTGAGAATCTCTGGTCTTCCTCCTGCAGTTGAAACAATGTGGCTTTGCTTTTGTTGTGAAACCTGGCTCGCTCTGACTTGCTGACGTTTGCCATGCTTGTCCTGAGCTTCTCCAGAGAAATGCTGTCTTCTGGCAGGAAAAGATAAAAACGGCTGATACAAATGAGTCACCATACTCGCTATAATTAACAGTGATGCAAGAGCCAGATGCAAACGTAGAGGGGCCTCAGGACCTGACTTTTAGGCGGCCCAAGCTTTGAGCTGCTGAAAAGTCTTCATGGCTGAGCTGCTTGTCTGCTCAAGATACATTTTAAATGAAGAAATGAAACCTGGGTGCATGCAAACTCCAAGCTAATGGAGCTGAGAGGGGCAGCGCCAAATTAATCTCCTTATTTACAACTGAAAACCCGTACACTAGAACCAGAAAGGGAGTTTATAGATAATGTATAATGTATAATGTGCTTTTACACTTGGCTGCCCTGGAAAGTCTAAGCAGTTTTCAACCTGCTGAGCTAATTTATGGCAACTACAGCTGGAAACTCCGTTGTGCTAGGTGTCCAACCTATAGCCTCCTGGTTGAAGTATATACCAGAAAGTCCTGGAAAATTCTGGAAAGTGAACTTTCCAGAAAAGGCCAGTTATCAGTAGCATCCCTCTTCTCTTTTGCTGACTTGGAATAAAAAGTGATATAATAATAGCCTGATTAAAATAAACCCTCAAACACACTTCCGACCATGCCATCCACAAACCCATCTGACTGCAGCTTGAGCATGATCACTTTATGGTGCTGGCTGCTTCCAGAATGGATAATTGCCTCCTGAGGTTTGACAGAGAGAAACAGATAATAGTCAGGACCAGGATAGACTACACTAGTGCTCGTGATTGTCCATGTCAGTAGCATCTTCTTACCTGTTTAAGACCGTCTCAACTGTCCTTAAGATTTGAACACAATACAGCCGATACAATCTTGCCACTTTCCTTTCGAATAGACTTTAATTAATTGAGAGCGAAGTGAAAAATGCAGGTTACATTTTTAGTGTTATCATTGATACGTTGTAAGATCAACACCAAAACAGTGATGCATCTAACATTTATACATTTCCTAACTTCAGTTGTCAAAGAGCAAATCATTATCAGTATTTTTATTTACACAATAAGTTCAAGCAACAGTAAATAACAAACACCCTCGTTTGCACACACACACACACGCACACATACACACACCCAACCACCTTTAAACAATGGATTTCCTCACACCAGTCTCATTTTTTTCACATACACTGGTAGACTCAAAGTTATCAGTGGAGATCCTGGACCAGCCCTATTTTCTTTCAGAGTCACTTTAATTTTTACAACTTGAAGCCACATAACCAGCGTGGTCGGTACACTCAAAGGACACCCCAAATGATAATAATGAATCCCACTTTTTTTGTGTGAGGAAATATGTACATCTCTGAAGATGCATAGGATTACCGCTCTAAAAAGTCAAAAATAAACAAAACCAAAATCTCAGACCTTCAAGCACAGTCTCTTAACAGCATTGTGCTAATGTTAACATTGTATTAACTGAACGGAAAAGTTCTTTTAGGTTTCTCTACAGAGGTACTGGTTAGTTCGGATTCTTTTTTCAGCTGCTTGAAACACACGAAATTTTTAAAGTTGCATGGTAGTCCTACATCCTGCCTTCCAGGTTAGCGGCCTGCCTAACCTCCGGAATGTCGGACGGGACTCACCCCCGGTGCCTTGCTCTCTGATTTATTTCTTGCTGTTAGTAAATGGAAACCATGACAAAGTTTACATTAGCAGACACATACACATGCCCTGGCCTATAAATATTCTATGATGGAAAATGGTACAATGACTCCATTCCTAGTGAAAAGAACGTAAAAGGAGAAGAAGAGGGCGGGGGGACATTATCAACAACGGCTCTTCTTACAGTGAAAATCCAGACCAAATGGCAGAGATGGGCTTTTAACTAACTGGACATTGTTAGCCACTTCTCCAGGGCCTTCGAGCTGACTAAAAGCAGGCAAAGCAGAGCCCAACTCCTCCGGGCAAACCTGGTAGGATCCAGTGGTACAGGCATCTTGTCTTGGAAGCTGGATGAAGATCACCTGCCATTTCCTTCTTAGAGAGGTGAGTGTGGAGGAACTTTAAAGTCAGATTGGAAAGCAGTTCACACACTGTCCTGCCTGGGCCACAGAACTGTCCCCGGGTCGGACCCCTCAAAGCGCCAGCTGGAGTTTGGTCATGTTTCTCTGGTGCATGTTGTGATGGCGGACTAGTTCGTCTGACCGGGCAAACTTTTTCTGACAACTGGGCCACCGACAGCTGAAGGGCTTTTCACCTGTTGACACAATTGCCAGTCAGAGACACTTGCAGCGGAGAGACTGGGCACAAGTTCAACTATCAAAGGCCCGAGTTAAATTATCCCAAGACACCCACTCCCGATTCCCTCTAGCTTTTTCCCTAGGCTAACAAATCGGGCTCATTTCACAGGCAGCCTTGAAACGGCAGCACCTCTGGGCCCTTACGGATTAAAAAACTGTAAAAATTATAAAATATTATTCAGTCAGAAGACTGGGGAAATGGCAGAGAAGGAATGAGTCTTGTTAATGAAAGTGTCTGGGCAATTCATATGTCATCAAGGGGGAGAAACATTTGCTTCGGCCTCTGCTATTAGGCCATTTTGGGAATTGTGTAAATGCTTCCCCTCCACTGCCTCTTCAGGGACTTGAGCTCATCTGGGCTGCAGGGGCTCAGGATCATTACTCTGCATACTAACGGATCGATTGCCATCCAATAACAGAGCTATGACTATAACTTTACTGTGTCTGTCTGTGTAGATATTCTGAATGGGCTGGATATTTAAAATAAATCCCTGACACCAGTTTGCAGGATATTTGCTTCTTTAACATTAAAGTGTTACTCAGTATAATCCCTATCATAGTTTTAAGATTCTTAACAAGATTGCCAAAAGATTGAGACTTTTCCATCTAAGGAGCTCTCAGAAGTTGCTTCCAAGCTTCATTCTGGATAGGGAGGATAATGAGGGCCTTAAATTAAATATGCCCAGCCTTGTGCTAGGCATCATCTATATACATTATTTCATGTATTCCTTGCAACAGCCCTGTAACAGAAGCATCAGTATCCCCACTCTAGATATGAAGCTGGACATCTGGTGAGGGCAGACCCAAGCAGGACTTAAATCCAGGTCTGTCTATTCCAAGGTTCATGCACTTTGCAGTATCCCACCTCCCAGACCTGGCCATAATGGAAATAGAGCTGTGGCTTTATCCTAAGTAAAAATACTACAGGAGCCTATCTCTGGTCCACTAGGGAGATCTTTCCAGTTTGCCTCTCCTATGAGAACTATTGTTTGGGACAAGCACCAAGAAATGTCCCAGGGGAGGCACTGTCCCAGCGTCAGGACTGGGGGCTGATCAAATACAGGGTGAAACAGTCTGCCAGAGACACAGGTCATTTTGCACACATGCAGATATGCACAGGGTTCAGTGGATGGAATGGAGAAGTGGGGCAGAAGGGGCAGGGTACAAGGGACGATAAGTTTCTCACCAAATTATGAGCTTGGGACTAAAAGAAGCAATACCAAAGGCACCTGAGTAGGGCAAAAATTATGCCCATCCCACCAACTCGGGGCACAGACACCTTGACTCTGTAAATGCAGCCTATTTGGGCTGAGAATCTGGGACTCATGATCTCACGTTTTCCTTCGCCTCCCACTCACTGTTCCTCTGCTCTTCCTGATCTAGCTCCTGCCCCTCCACCCGACCTCCAGCCAGGCTGTCAAAGGTTATCTCCTAATAGACACATCCCAACCCTTTCTCTTGTTGGTCAGTCACTCTCCTCCGTCTCTCGATAGCATTCAGCTTTGCTGACATTGACTCTCTTCCTGATTTCTATATTCCCTGGGCTGTGAGATGAACCCATGCTCTTTCTCCAACAAAGAAGGCTGTGGAATATTGTGGGACTGGGAGCAAACAGAATTGGGTTTGCTACTTACTAGCTTTGGGACTGTAAATAAGTCATTTCATGACTATGTGCCTCAGTCTCCTGATCTGGAAAATGGGGATAAAACATGCCTACCCTCCTCTTCTTACAAGGATGTTGCAAAAATACAGTGAGATAACCCTAAGCCTTGGCCCTCCTCCCAAAGTTAGAAAATACATAACAAAGATGGAGCTATTTTCATTATGAATCACACCAGTCTTGTGGAAAAGCAAAAACTTTCAGCAGCCAGGGAATAAATGTCTTCTTCCCCTCTCTATACCAGTAGAAAGGAAATAGTAGCCATATGCTGATACAAGTCTGGCAGAAACCATGACTGCTCCTGGGACATTAACTTTTAGCACAGCAAGGATTCAGGTCTCTGAAAATTGTGTCATGAAATGTGAGCTCTCCAAAGAATAAATATCTGGCTTGGAAGAATTTCTGCTGTTTTTCTGTAAAGTTGATTATCCTATCAAACTGAGTAATGCAATGTGATGTGACAGAAAACTGGGCTACTTCAACTCTTCCTTTTGTTCTGGACGCTCAGTAATAAGTTCTTTTCACATCTCCCTTTTGCTAGTAGTTCCCACCCCACCTCTTCTGAAACAATGTTATTATTTAAAGACAGCCATGCATTGTTCTTCCTCTCAACTGCTCTAAACCTGCTCAGAACTTCTCCACTAGACTTTCCCAATCTCTCTCTCATCACAAACAACTTCATTCAACAGTATTTTTTTTAAAAAAATAATGAAAAATAAATGTGAAGAAAAGTTTACGCACTTGTTTTACCTGTATGAGTCCTGGTGTGGGTCTTCAGGTGGTCAGACCGGGAGAACTTTCGCTGACAAGTTTTACACTGGAATGGTTTCACACCTAAACGGACAGAGAAGGTCTAGCCGCAGCCCTAACAATGTGGGAGCATAATGAGGCCCACAAGGCCTGCTTCCTGGTGGCCCGAAGAGCCGGGCATTTCCAGCCACCTGTGATGTCTGTCTCACCCTCAGGTTTCCCCAGGTCCCCAGGCCTAGCATGAAACCACCTGATTCTGCAACAGTAATCCTTGAAGACCTGCTTGTGTTTTGGGAACAACTAGTCCTTAACCACAAACGTCCAGCTTCTCACCAACGTCCCAGCTGTGTCCGAGACTGAAAAAGTGAATCACACACTATAAATTGGATTATGCTCTCCACCACCCTGCCCTTTACTGCTGCTCAACGTGTCATCAGCAGATGGCTGGTGGGATCCCACTGTTCCGCGGTTTGCTGGAGAAATGTGGGATGTTTCCTTTTCTTTCTTTCTTTTTTTTTTTAAGAACAGGAAAATCCCCAGATATCTGAGGGGGAGGGAATTATTGGAAAAACTAAACAAATGGCTAACCCTCTCTCATCCATATTCAACAACAAAGAGAATCACAAAAGCAGCTGCAACCCAGAACATACTACCAGCAAGGAGAAGTGAGCCTACAAACCTGTGTGTCTCCTTTGGTGTCTTTTGAGCTGGTCTGAACGAGAAAACCTTCGCTCACAGTCCTTGAAGTCACATTGGTATGGTTTCTCACCTTAGGGAAGACACACATTCCATTTGAAAATGACACTGGAGATGGGGATGTCATTAAAGGCTACTTCTCCTCAGGGGACTGAAGGGATCCCAAAAGGCCTAAGGCACTTGATGGACCTTGCTAGGGTGGTGAGGCCAACGGCAATGTGAGGCTAAAGGCCCACCTGTACTAAGCTGGGTGTAGAATGGGGAACTGGTTGATTGAGGATGGTCCCTAACCTGCAAGTTACAAGTGGACAGGAGCTCAGGTTCTGAAGTCTGACACTAGGGTCACATCCAGCTCTGACACTTAAAGCTCTGGGTGAGGGGCTATTTCCTTATTGAGAAATGGGGCTGATAATCTGACAGCTTCAAAGGATTTATGAACAGATTAAACAAGACCATCCACATAAAGAGCTTAGCCCAGAGTACTGCTAAAAAAAAATAAAAATAAATAAATAAAAATAAGAATAAAAATTAAATTAAATTAAATACTGGTAGAGAATCTTTAGATCAATAATAAACCAAAAAAGTGTTAACTCCTAAACTGAGTTGGAGGCAGAATTCTGGAATGGATATGCCTTGGAGCTGGCCTCATGAAATAAGTGTTTTATGTTTTATGGCCTAAAGATTTGGTGCTCTCCACTACTGACTTCTCATTCCTGAATCAAGCACAAAAAGCCCCATGGTTGTGAGACACCCAAGTTAAACCAGGAGCCAAAGTATTTAGAAAGATTCTGGTATCCCTTTATCCGAGAGACATCAGTAGTGGGATTACACAACCTTCTGCCTCAGAATGCAGAAGCCCCACCCCTGTCCTTGCTAGAGAAAGTTCAGCCAAATACTGGGAACTAAGCCCCATGAGTGCACTGAGAGACCTTGGGCCTTCCCACCTTCTTATGAGAATTCTGAGTCACCAGTGTTCTGGGATGGAGAGCAAGCTATCCCAGGACCAGTCAGTCTTTCTGTTGCAGGGCAGTCCTTAGTTGCCTTTCAGGCCTCATAACTTCCTCTATTCCCCCTGATTAGTCTGCATGCCTGCTATCCCAAAGCTCACCCTTCCCCAAATCTGCCTTGCACTTTGCTGACCCCAACCGCCATTTGTCCCTATCTCCATCCACGTTCCCACCCATCAAAAAGTCTGCCGTACATCCCTCTCTAATGCCCCTTGTTTCCTCTTCAATGCCTTCTTGGAAATTTCATGTTCAGATTGAAAGCCCTTCCTTCTCTCCGTACAGAACTGATCATAGAACACCTAACGTGGGGCGCTGCGTCCAGGGCTGCCTTTCACCATGGGCTGGAAAATCCTGAGGGCAGGAGCCTCCCGTTAACTTTGTATTTACATCTGGCCTGGTGCCTTATACTTCAACAACACTACTCAGTCTAATCCCTTTTCCCTGCCTTTCTGCTTCTGCTCCTTCTTGACTTCCTCTACCGTACCCTACCAACCCTCGGATGGTGAGCTTAAGCCCTTCCTCCTTCTGGGATGACTTTAGCTCAAATCAGCAACTCTCCTCAAGTTCCTCCAGCCTCTGTTCTAGTACATTATCCTATGTTCTCTTCATCTGTTTTCATGTGTGTGTAGCCTAGCTCCAAAACAGACTCTAAACTTTTGAGAAGGGAGTTTGTGACTTGGGAGATAAAAGGCATGAGTTTGGGTCCTGCTTCCACTATACCCTACCCACCTGATAACTGTTCCGGTGTGTGAGGATTAAATGAAATAATGCATGTGGAGAGTCTGGCACATAAAAAGTATTTAATACAGAAGTACTTAACATTGTTACATATAGATAAGATTGCATTCTTTCAAGAAAAGGGCTGCAGGACTGTTAAATACCAGGCTGCTGTCCTGTCTTCTGCAAAGAAGAGCTTCTTAGAGCCTCAGGTGGGTCTGAGGGTCTTGGTTAGCTTGTCCACTGCTTTCCCTTCACACAGACATCTCCCCTTTACTGCTTGCTAAGTGTCTCTTCCCCGTTAAAGGTTTCAACAACCATATTGCCTTCAATGCATTCTCTTGCATTTCTCCAGTCACCATTTTACTCTATCATTTTCCTTATAACTTTAACAGATACTTCTCAAATGATCATATTGGGGGAAACATGTAAAAATATAACATCCCTAGTTCTCTCACCTTTAGCCCCAAAGCATGTGGTCTACTGAGTGCGAACTCACTCTCTTCTTCAGCTTCCCCAAAGCAAAATAAGCAGTAATAACAAAACAGTAAGGGTAGTTGTAACAATGAAGCTGTCCTTCCAGTTATGGGGAAAAAATGACACCAACCCTCCTGCAGGAAAGGCTGTGTTCCACACTCTTTCCCTGCAGCCGACGCCCAACCACACTCCCGTCCAGTGCCCACAAGGCCAACAGCAAACATCTGTGATCAATAACACACATGTGATCAAAATCACATCCAAGATGGCCAAGAACCAGACGAGGCCAATTCTCTTCCCTAGAGGGAGGCAAATCCCTTGACCTGTGGGAAAACCCAGCCTTCTTTGACACATCATCAAAAATCACGTTTGTTTGTTTTTTTAAGATTGAAAACAAAAATTAAACCTACAAATCCATTTTCCTATTCCTATCTGGTTGGTTATTACTAATCAAGCAGTTAAAAGTTTTTCTTTGGACCATCTCTCCTTAAGTCTTATGATGACCTTGCCCATCAATCCCTCAAACTGTCTTATTACCAAACTCCCAGAATAGGTCCTCTCTCTTTAGAGAGCCTAATAGAGAACCTCTCTCTTTAACAAAACAATAGTGACACTATTGTTTATTCAGGCCATTGACATAGCGTACTATACTATGTGCTTCATATCTAATGCCTTTAATCCAATTTTATTTTCAAAGATAATCTAGTTTGGGGGCACCTGGGTAGCTCAGTTGGTTAAGCATCCGACTTCAGCTCAGGTCATGATCTCTTGGTTTGTGAGTTTGAGCCCCGCGTTGGGCTCTGTGCTGACAGCAAAGAGCCTGGAGCCTGCTTCAGATTCTGTGTCTCCCTCTCTCTCTGACCCTGCCCCGCTCACACTCTGTCTCTCCTTCTCGCAAAAATAAATAAACATTACAAAAATTTTTTTAAAGTTAACCTAGTCTTAAAAATTATATAAGGTAGGCATTGTCATTTCCATCTTCCACAAGGCAAAATGAGGACCAAATGCTCAATGTCTCACCAATTGGTCGTGTAGCCTGAATTCAAAGACAAGTAAGTCTCTTTAGTTCTATGGAATTCTCTTTCCATCACTCTGCTCAGCCCTTGCTGAAGACAGTTTACTGACTTTTTTATTAAAGGATGGACAGTCAGGATGCAAAATGCCCCTGCAACCTTTTTTTTTTTTTTTTTTTTTATCACCTTGGCCAGACCTTTCAAAGCACTGCCTACTGTCAATCCAAGAAATCTCCTGTGTCCTTAGAGGTGTGACAGCCAGGAGGAGGAGCTCCTGAACCACCCTTGCCCAAAGGCCACCGGAAACAAGGCTGGACAGCGGACACACTTACCAGTGTGCTTCCGGCTGTGCATCTGTAAGTGTGACAGCTTAAAATATCTCTTATTGCAGCCCGGGTAAGCACACATGAAGGGGCGTTTCTCACTGGTCTCCGATGCC
Source organism: Felis catus (assembly GCF_018350175.1). Taxonomy (NCBI): domain Eukaryota; kingdom Metazoa; phylum Chordata; class Mammalia; order Carnivora; family Felidae; genus Felis; species Felis catus. The sequence continues at coordinate 86,551,366 of NC_058377.1, forward strand.
GACCGGACAAGAGTCGGGGCAACTCCGGGCACACGTCGCACATCCTGTAGGCAGAGTGTAAGAGAAATGGAGGCTTTAAGCCACATGTGAACATTCGTGTCAGTCCTGAGGGAAAGTGAGCTTTAGATTAAACCTGAGGAAGGGATGGCAGATATTAAAACCTAAAACCACTCCCATGCATACCCCAGATGCCCACAGCAAGCATCACTAATGGGTGACAGAGCAGGACATTCTCCAATGCAATACTTCAACGTCATCACTATTGATCAACCAGAATCAGTACTTCATCTGTCTGTTTGGGGACGCTGATCCAGAGGATCTGGCAAAGAAGTGCTGGTGCTACAAGAGCTCCCAATCCATCCCATCCCTCAGCTTCTCCACTTGAGGCAGTGAGGTCTGGAAGTCCAAAGTCCCAGGTTCTATTCTACTTCCTTCCATTTGGACACATGGCCACATGACCTCAGGCCCCACCTGCAACAGGTAGGGAAGTCCTTATTAGAGAGAAATATGGGATACTAAACGAACCCCAAGCTGACCACACTTTCCATGTGGGAGTAGATGACAAGGAAGGAGGAGCCCCTGAGATTTGAGGGTTCTCTTTGTGAAGGGGCTAAAACCACCAAAGGCCAATGGTGTAGCCAGTGTAAACATTTAGTAATACCACCAGAAAACACTGTCTGCCTTCTGTGCACTTTACATGTCCTTCATTGTTTATTCCCTTGATCTTGTGGGAGTGGGTAGGTGAATGGTCAGTCCTTCATGACAAGGTGCTAAAAGGCCACAGTGAGGCAAATTTTTCCTGCTCTCAGGATCAATGACCCTTAGACAGGAGCAGTGGGAGTGCCCCGGGGGCCACTGAATCCTCCTCACTCTCTTACAGATGTGCAAAAGTCAAGACCAAAGAACACATCTATGTTTTAAGACCTGGAACTGCCTCTGAGCTTAACCCATCCCCTGCTCTGTGCATTTTCCACACCATGCTTATGTTCTAGTTTCTATTTCACACTGCCTTGCACTGTGAGAGCTTCTTTTTTGAAGGAAAAGTACTTAGTGACATACAACTTTGCTGTTGACAGGCCACAGTGTCTCAAGGCAAATGGTGGCGTAAATTTAAATGGTGAGCCAGCTACGTTTGAACGGTAGACTCTAGGAGAAAATGAGTCGGTAGTGAAACAGCACCTGTGAGATCTGGAGTATATCAGCAGCCATGACAGCGAGTCTGACAAACCGGGCTTTATGGAAAGAAAGACAAATGGAGCTTCCTTCACTTCCTTTAATTCAATCTAGATGCAGCGCACACAGCACTGGGATATAAAACTGAGTTGTCAATGTCAGTCAAGGGTCCCGGTGGAGGATTCCAGTGGTATTTGTTGAAGGAGAGACTGGGATGACTCTTCCCATACTTCCATCAGATTTCCGTATTTCTGCAATCCTCGGCTTTATTCTCACCCCTGGAAGGTTTGGGCTGAGGGCACATGCTGTTCTGTCACCATGATGCTTCTGGAAACATCAGTCAGAACATCTCAGAGCTACCTGCCCCACACGTCATGTGGGGACCTGGGTCACACACAACTTTTTTCTAGAGTACTGACTATGCTGGTGAAGTATAACCACAGTTACTCATGTTACAGCCACGGAGTCACAAATGAAAGCCACACACGCAAACCCTTGGTCACTGCGTGTGGTTCTGACCTCCCCAAAGAGGCTCTGCTGAGGTGGCCTTCCATTGACTTCCCCGAATTCTCCAGAATGTCTACCTTTTTACTTTTCTTTCCTCACTCTCCTTGGAGACCCCTCTCCTCCAAACTGTTCACAGCCCCCTGTTTCCCTAAGCAATGCAACGTGGTAGTTAAAAACAGGGGCTCTGGAGTCAGGCGAAGCTTGCTTTATAAGTAGTTATGTGATTGTGGACAAGCCACTTGTCTCTGGCCTTCAGTCTCCTCATCCATAAAGTGGAGATAATAATACCTACCTCGTAGAGGTGCACTAAGGATTAAATGGAAAAAGAAAGTTTAAGTATAGAACCTTAAATGCCTACTGCTAAGTGGCAGAAGCGAGTCTGAACTGTGTGATTCCAACTATATGACATTTGGGGGAAAGGTGAAACTACAGAGACAATGAAAAGATCAGTGGCTGTCCGGGGGAGGGGAAGACGGGGGGACGGATGAGTAGGTAGAACATAGACATTTTTATTTTTAGGCAGTGAAACTATTCTGTGCAATAATATAACGGTAGACCCGTGACATGACACATTTAACAAAACCCATGGAACCACACAGCAAAAAGTCAACCCTAGTGTAAACTATGGACTTTCATTAACAATAACACACCAATACTGGCTCATCAATTGTAACAAGTGTACCACACCAATGCAAGATATTAACAATAGGGAAGACTGTGGGGGAGGGTGGGGATGAAGGAGAACATGGGAACTCTGTACTTTCTGCACAATTTTTCCTTAAACCTAAAACTGCTCCAAAAATTACATCTATTAAGACAAAAAGCCCACTACAAAGGTCAGCACAATGCCTGGCACATAGAAAGGGGGCAGCACCAACAGAGTGGGCGCCATTACCATCACTATGGTTAGTAGAACACTCGGCAAGACAGAGCCTACCTTTGGGGGCACTTTACAATGCAGACCAATTCAAGGGTCTGACTTGGGAAGTCAGGAGTCCAGGTCATTAGTTACAAGAGCCGCAAGCCCACCTGGAGGAGTGAATTAAGCAGTGAAGGGGGAAGGGACGGGATTCCGCCAGAAGCATCTTGGTCTGAGTCAGGGAGATGACCGCGTTCACAATGACCTGTGGACAGGAGGCTGCCCTCTCTGCCCAGTGGGAGAGGAGAGGTCTTTATTGTCAGAGGAGCCTATAATTAAGAACAGACTTACCAGGGCCAAATGGCCATCAGCAAGCAAGTGAAAGGCTGTTGAGAAGGAAAAGAGGCATTGACGTCCCCTTCCAGCCAGCCCCCTTCCCCTCGACCCGAGTTCTCACCTGAATGCCCCTAAAGACGCCATGAGTGTGTATTCTGTACTGGGCACCGCAGAGGATGGGCGTGGTGTGGTTATCACTCTCATACCCTGTGCCGTGGCTGCAAACACAAAGAGGGAAGAACAAGGCTCAGGTCGGTCCACAGGCACCCTTTAGAAATGCGCGTCTGCAGCAGAAGAATGTTTTTAAAAAGCTCACAGGACAACAGCCATTGGTTTTTGCGTCTTCGCTGCTCTGGAAGCAGGGCTTTGTGAAGGGCAGGGGGCTCTTCAACCCTTGCATCACCACCACGTGGCCCTCCCTTGTGCTCAGGGAGGCCATCTGTGTCTATGCCTCTCAGACAAGCTGGGAAAAGTCACAATGGCTTTCATCCCCAGCAACTTGCTTACCATCTAGCCAGCAGAACAGACAGCTGCGAATGTCTCCGGAATGAGCAGATACCTCAAGTTTCACATTAAGTTCAATGGATTTTTGTTGGCACCTCGTGACTCAGTTTTTACCAGAGAGCCCCAAGAAAGTGATGACACAGAAGAAATGTCACATTCTCAGAAGTGGGGATTACACATCAGTGACCCTTCTCCACTTAACGGACAGATAAGTTTTCCAGATCAACTTAACTCTTTGCAGCCAACCCGTGCCGTAAGCGGACACTGGATAATCTTCCTTAGCATTAGATTGCCTAGTCCTCTAGTTGGTGCTCAGGCTAATCCTGGCCTTCCAGCAAGGGCTGAGGGATGTGGAACATTGAAATGAACAGCTTGAGAGAAGCGAATACTCTGAAAGTATTCTCTCCTTTAGGTCAAAGCTGGTATCTGTTCTGCAGTTATTTTACTTCCAAATGAGGCAGAGTAAAGATTCTTATCTACATGGGCAGGACATTATAGTCACATCTAGAATCACCACAAGGAGCTTCTATGAAATATCTCTGTGAAATGGTGCAGTTGCTTTGGAAAACATCTGGCAGTTACTCAAAAGATTAGACATAAAGTTACAATCTGACCCAGAAATTCCACTTCTAGGTATATTCCCAGGAGACATGAAAACATGTATCTACACATAAACATGTACACATTGTGTATTAGCAGTATGATTCATAATAGCCAAAAGATGGAATCAACCCAAATGTCTCTCAGCTGATGAATGGATGAACGTAGTATATTCCTAAACTGGAATATTATTTGGCAATAAAAAGGTGGGAAGTACTGATATGTGATAATGTGGACAAGCCCTGAAAACAGGCTAAGTGAAAGGAGCCAGCCACAAAGGGCACACCCATTGTGTGCATCCATTTAATTTTTTTTAATGTTTTTGATTTATTTTTGAGACAGAGAGAGACAGAGCATGAGCAGGGGAGGGGCAGAGAGAGAGGGAGACACAGAATCCGAAGCAGGCTCCAGGCTCTGAGCTGTCAGCACAGAGCCCGACACAGGGCTCAAACCCACAAACCAAGAGATCATGACCTGGGCCAAAGTTGGACGCTCAACCGACTGAGCCACCCAGGCGCCCCAGTGTGTGCATCCATTTAAACAAAATGTCCAGAATAGGCAAATTTATAGAGACAGAAAGTGGTTTGGTGATTGGCTGCCTAGGACTGGGGAAACTGAGGGAAATGGGAGAGTGATTGCTGAAAATGTCCTAGAACTGTGGGAGCGGTTGTACAACTCTGTGAATATACTAAAAACCACTGATGTCTCTACTCCAAACGAGAGGACTGTATGGTATGTGGAATTTATAAAGCTGCTTTACAAAATTAGCTTGGGGAATAATGAGGTCCATGCACAGTCTTTTTCCCCCCAAGCCGCCAGGTGTAATTAACTCGCTGTCAGGGCTGAGAGCCTCCACCCTCTGCCTGTGTTACTCTAGAGATGCCAGGGGTCCCAGTGTGGGAGGCAGGCAGCTTGGCTGATCAGCCCACTCCATCTGAGGGTGTGGGGAAAACCTGGGGCTGGCTCAACTCCCACTTCCAAGGCCGGGGGTGGGGGGTGGGGAACTCCTGGAGAGAAAGGGTGTTTGCCAGGATGACTGACATGGTCCGCACATCCCGCAGCCACAGCAGCTGTGGAATTTCATGTTTCATTCTGGCTCCAAGCTTTTTAGAAAGAATTGCCTGTCTCCCTTGCATAGATAGTGAGAGCAGTTTCAGGAACTGGGTGGCAGTTTACAGTTATACTATAAAGGCAGTGGGGATGTGAGAACTGATGACAGTGGTGATGTGGTAGCAGAAAGAGGACAGGACAAGAACGATGTGGCCAGAACATTTTGCCTTGAAGGCCATGAAGACATGCTGCCTCTGTGTGGCTTCATCATCTGTATGGAGCCAAAATGTGACTTACACATTTTCTGGGGCTGAGGGCTCTCTAGGGACACAATAGAAATCTGAATTATTTTTAAGTTCTGCTATCAAAGAGGAAGAATTAGGAATCTGTTGTCTTAGCAGCTGATCTCTGGATGTTACTTGGGTTCCTGGAGGGTGTGAGAAATAGATTTTCCTCAAAATACTTGTTCCAGGAAATGAAGTGCTATACTACTCAAAGGTAACCTCATAGCCAGATGTAAGCCAACACACCGAAGAAGCAACCGGAGAGGTGCCTGGGTGGCTCAGTCGGTAAAGTACCCAACTGTTATTTTCAGTTCAGGTCATGATCTCACGTTTGTGGATTCGAGCCCCGCCCCACATTGGGCTCCAGGCTGACAGCACAGAGCCCCTCTTGGGATTCTCTATCTCTGCCCCTCCCCCACTTGCACACTCCCTCTCTCTCTCTCTCAAAAATAAATAAATAAACTTAAGGGGGAAAAAAAAAAAAGAAGCAACCAGAAACAAGACTCTACCTGCCTAATAAACCCCTAGGTTCTTCTATCAAGTCCATGAATAAAAACTACAGCTGGGTCCTGCCTACTGGCTTTGGTGTTTCCAAAAGACAAACAACACATCAATGTAATTCCACACTGTGGAAACCCTACAAAGCTCTTCCCAGTGTGGTCTGCCCAGAACACTAAGTATAACGCACAGGTATTTACTATGGTGACAACTCTCTCTAGATAAGTAAAGGAAATCAGGTCAGTGGTCTTGGGACTGTATACTAACAGAGGGAGAAAAGGTATCTACTCCAACCCTCATTTCAAAGCCCTTCTAGCTCATCAACAGTTGCACAACACGACTGGTGGCGAATTTTTAAAGAATCCCATTCCATTTGGGGAGTGCTTTAATTGTGAAGAAAGGCCTTTCTGAGCCAAGCAGAAATCTGCCGCCTCCTTTCTGTCTTCTGGAGAACCACAGAGTCTTAGTGTTTTACAGCCAACCCTGTGTGTCTCCTCTGCTCTATGGTAAACTTGGCCTTGAAAACAGACCAGCTTGCCCCTCTCTGTATCCTCTCAGCTGGGTGACTGAAGTTAAGGCACAGAGTCCATAATGTCCCGTGAGATGGATGGAATCTAACTCCTCTTCCACATGACAGTCCTTCAAATATCTGAAGGCAGCTTTTCAGGGTACAGAGCTGGGGTTCTCTCAATGATCATAACAAACTGGTCTCCAATTCCTCTAGTGTCTGTATCATCCACCTCTTGATTCCCTTCCTTTCGTAACGTCTCTCTCAAAGCATGGGCTTAAAATGGATCCCCAGTGGGGAAGGAGGACCATCCATAAACACAAAAAGTTTAAGAATTATGAAAATAACATAAATGCGTAAGGCCAGAGAGTACATGCCTCAGCCAAAGAGACTCCATTGCAACTTTCTGAAAATCAGTATGCTAGTCAAACACAACACAATCAATGCGTTAGGCCCATAGGCTATCTGGACTCAATGAACGCATCTAAGGGGACATCGCTTCTAGCATTCAGGTCACGGTGGTCTTCCCCCCTCAAACAGAATCCTCATCGTCCACAACAGCAAGAACTGCAAGTAAGGCACATGTCTCCCACCTTGAGCTTGAAGACATGATTTTTTTTAAATCCAGTTCAAAACTACAGTTATCCTTCAAATTCCATTTTATTTCTTTTAGGAAGTATTTCCAACTGTTGAAATCTTTTTGACTCAATTTGGCTTCCCAAACATTGGCTTTCCATCCCATTTCATATTTCCTCTACCTTTGAAAAATCACCTTTTCTGTGTTTCCACTTAAAAAAAAAAAGGATTGGCGTTCCTTGGTGGCTCAGTCAGTTAAGCATCTGACTTCGGTTCAGGTCATGATCTCACAGCTTGTGAGTTCAAGCCCCATGTCAAGCTCTGAGCTGACAGCTCAGAGCCTGGAGTCTGCTTTGGATTCTTTGTCTCCCTCTCTCTGCCCCTTCACAGCTCACACTCTGTGTTTCTCTCTCTCTCTCAAAAATAAATAAACATTAAATTATTTTTTAATTAAAAAAAAAAGGATCTTCCTTATTGTTGTGGGGAACTATTATATTTACAATATATATACTATACTTGTTCTCTGGTATTCAGGAAATGGTAAGATTGTAAAAGGTCTGTCCATGCAGCAACCTGAGGGAAGCCATCACAGAGAATCTAGTCATTTGGATGGGCAAATGTCATCAGTGGGAGTTAATCTGAGGCAGAAATGGAACAGTCACCACCATTAAGACCCAGCCGGTAGCTTAGATGGTCAGGTAACGCCAAGCTTTTCCCTGAGAGAATTAGCCTTAAAAAGTTCCAGTGACTAAGCCGTAAATGAACTAAATAGGAGTGAGGGTAGGGTTCTTAGAGGTCTGGAGCCATAAAGTCTTCCAAGAAGAGCAAGGAGCTATCTGCCTAGTGAAGAGATTTCTGGAGCCAAAGATGCACCTTCCAAATAAAGCATTCACAAAGCCCTGGATAGTATGGGGTAAAAATTTATCGGGACTTGGAGACAAGAATGTTATCATTCATGGAGCAACTCCAGAGTGGAGAGTGAATCCCACCAGATCAAGCAATCGAGAGACCCAAATCTCTCATAGGGTAGAAATATATGCAGTGGCTAGACCTCCCCTCCAACCCAGACAGTGAGGAAGAAAGTAAGAACTCTGCTCTACCAGCCGAGGACTGGCAATCATACGAACCCAGTGTTGTCAGATCTTTCCATTCTCCAGAAAGTCAGAAACCAAGATCTTCATGTGAGATCGTTTCAGTGTTAAATTCTGGCAAATAATTGAGATTTTACAGAATCACTGTCAGGTCAGACAAAAGATCTCTGGCCTCAGGGCCACCTGAGGTTTGCCACCTCAGCTTTAAAGGTTGTGCAGGAAGTTTAAGCTGCAAAAGGGAAAATTCTGTCTTGATTTTGTTCTCTCCTTCCATATGGCAACAAAGTAGGGGTGGGGATGCACCTGATTCTTGAAAAACTGAGCATTAAAACCTTCTAAACCCTTGAAAGTGTGAAAAGATGCTACACCTATACAGCAAGCTTGACCGGTGCCACGATGGCAAAATCCAGAAGCACTCGTCATCTACAGGCATCAGCGGTTTACCTCTAACCTTCACTGGCCCACTTGCAAGTAGCTTTAAGCACTGGAGCTACAGACAGAAGACTGTAAATTCTAGTGTATCAGTTTCCTACAGCTGCTGTAACAAATTATCACGAATCTGGGGTCTTGAAACACAAATTTACTCCCTTACAATTCTGCAGATCAGAAGTCTAAAATCAGCCTCGGTGTCCTAAAGGCAAGGTGTGGGCAGGGCTATTTTCTTCTAGAGGCTGAGGGGAAAAATCTCTTTCCTGGTCTTTCCTAGTTTCTAGAAATTACCTGCATTCCTTGGTGTCTTCCTCACATCACTCTGACCTCTTGCTTCCTTTGTCACATCTCTAACAACTCCTCTGTAGCCAAATCTCCCTTCTGTCTTCTTCTTATAAGGACACTTAATTCCATTTGGAGCCAACCCAGATAATTCAGTATAATCTCCCCCATCTCAAGGTCCTTCACTTTATCCCACCTGCACAGTCACTTGTGCTACAAAAGGTATCATTCACAGGTTCCAGGAATCAGGACTTAGATATCTTTGGGGGTTCATTATTCAACCTACCATACCAAGGGAATCAGACTTACTCAGTTTCTTACAGATGGATACATTTGAAAGAGCTCAGTTAATCTGGATCCTTTATCTCCAGATGAATCTAGATGACTAGTCCTGAAGAAAAACATCACCTCCCCATCAGACCATTAAGGCATCAAATGAGACTAGGTAAATAAAGCACAGTGCTTGGCACATGGTATGCCCTCGGTAAATGTTTGCTATTACTTACTAGTAAGATCTGCATTTTGCAGCAAAAAATATTGAGATTTAAGAAGACATTGAATTATCTGCCCAAAGTCAGACAGATGGCAAGTGGCAGAGATGGGGCCTGAATGCAGGACAGCCCAGCTCTTCTTCCTTCAAAACTAGCTAGACAATTCTGGTGGTATAACCCCATCCTGGGTTCACGTCTATCATCATGACACTGGACTAATTCCCAGCTCTTTTCTCCAGTGGTATGAATGAAATCAGGCATGCTGAAGGCTTAAAAATGTTGTGGGAGTGGGTAAGATAAGAGAAGGGGAGCAGTGAGGAGGATACAAGTTTAAGATACTCAGTCTTCAGTACACTCCAGCTTCTGCTCTGAGGCACTATTTTTATTATAGTATAAAGAAAGCACAAAGCTAACTACGATAGAAATGGCCTGCTTATATGTGACAGAGCAACCAAAACTGAGCGCAATTGTTACAAAGAAAATTCTTTCCACATAACTGGGAAAGTACACTGAGCAGGAACAGTTATCAGTAGAGCATATACCTCGTGACTTTATTCTTGGAGGAGGTGTGGACTGTACGTTTTCCTAAACAGCTTTAAAATGCATAAAAATGCATCCTGAGAAATTCTGCTTTTCCTAGACAGCTTTAAAGTATGTAAACATGTGTCCTTAGAAAGTTTACAAAAAGAGAAAAATGTCCCTCATAGAACACAAATTATGAACCCTCTTCATGCTAAAAACCTGTACGTTGAGGTTTGGCCCAGAAAAAAACGTAATGTTAGAAGAGTAGCTTCTTTAGAAATGATTAATTTTGATATTCCACAGGCACAAGAAGATTAATAAAAAGGAATTGAGGTTTTACAGATGAAGAAAACCAGAGCTGCCCTGAAATCCCTTATCAACAGAAGAGGTTTAAAAAAAAGGGGCGGGGAGGAAAGAAAGAAAAGAGACTTTTGAAGGTAATTAACATTTGATATAAATATTCAAAAAGGGGAAACCTCCACCTGTGACTTCTCTCTTCCACCTCTAGTCCTTGGCCAGGTAGGCATCCCCCTATCTTCACCTCTGTCTTCTCACCTCTGCAAAGTTAATCAGGTTGAAGGAAAGCACCTGGGAAAACTTCAAACTCCTGCATATCCAGAAAATTGAATTTACCCATCAATCTCTGGTCTCTGTCCGTCCTTGACACTCAGGCTTATATACAAGATGCTTAAATGCGTGATTCTTTTTGGCGTTGAAAATAAACTTTGCTGCAAGCCTTGAGAACCATCACCCCTGTCCCATGTGCCACTTTTGAGGGAAAAGAGCATTGGAACCATGTTCAAAAAGTGTGCCTCTTTAAAGGTTAGACACAAGAGATAAGGCTAAACACACCAGTTTAAATTACTCCTGCTAAGAAAAAGAAGAAAGAAAAGAACCCAAATCTAATCAGGCCTCTAGATCTAACTACCTATTTATATAGGAAATACAGGGGATGGAGGTCTAAAGTTAAAAAACTGTAAAAGAAAGCAATCTGCTGAATCCAGGTTGTGAGATATTTTACCAGCCAACTGACCTGCTATCTCCAACATATCAATACCATGAGGAGGAAAAAAAAAAAAAAAAGAGGAGGTGGGGGTGAGAAGCACAGTTACAGCATAAAAGAAACTTAAGGGAGGACAACCAAAGAAATAAAACCAAGCCCATAGAAACAATAAGCCTCTGCACAAATGCTCAGCATTCACAAAGACACACCATGCACAGAGATAGTTGGGACTTGAACTAGAGGACTCAAACTAGAGGACTCAGAGCTGAAAGAACAGGAACTTCACCTAGGAAGCCTAAGTGGTCACACCAGAATGCTTACGTTTAAAAGCTTCACTGATTGAAAACCTAATTTCCCTGTAGCCAGAGTAATTTCAAAATTCGCTTTCACATCCACTTATAAGATATGACTTGAGAAGATGAATACATATTGAATTCTCTTTCTGCACATAGTCAGAGGTGGTGGCAATGAAGCACAACCACCTCTAGCTCAACGTGAGTGCCTTTTTATTCTCTGCCTGGATGTGATGTGCTAAGGGCAATATTTAAATCAAATTCTGCGCAAACATCATCAGCAATGCCATCTAGCCAATCTCTTTCTTCAAGTAATTTCACCTTTTAAAGTGGGAATCTAACAAATCAATTGGTCAAAGGATTATTCTGTTCCTGCAAACATAATGGGAAAGAGCAAGCAATGCAGATTCTTTTATGAATCCAGCACAGAAAGTAGAACCTAAAAATAAAACAACTAAGTTAAAGTTGATTGAGTTAAAAAAAAAAAGGGAATGTCCACAATCTGGTGAATCATGGGTATATAATTTCCTCTGAAGTATAATCTACAGAAAACAATCAGCTATTTTTTTTCTTGAAAAATTTGTCTTCCTCCTCCCTTCAGGTGTTTCATTTCAGATCGCAAGAATAAGATGAAACAATAGCCAAATGATGGAAAGAGCCTAAATGTCCATCAACTGATGAATGGATAAAGAAGTTGTGGTTTATATACACAATGGAATATTACTTGGCAATGAGAAAGAATGAAATATGGCCATTTGTAGCAACGTCGATGGAACTGGAGAGTGTGATGCTAAGTGAAATAAGTCATACAGAGAAAGACAGATACCGTATGTTTTCACTCTTATGTGGATCCTGAGAAACTTGACAGAAGACCATGGGGGAGGGGAAGGGGGAGGGGAAAAAAAGGTTAGAAAGGGAGGGAGGCAAACCATAAGAGACTCTTAAAAACTGAGAACAAACTGAGGGTTGATTGGGGGTGGAAGGGAGGGGAAAGTGGGTGATGGGCACTGAGGAGGGCACCTGTTGGGATGAGCATTGGGTGTTGTATCAAAACCAATTTGACAATAAATGTCATATTAAAAAAAATAAAATATAAGTTGTATGTATCAGATACAAAAAAGAATAAGATGCATTTTTGACTTTTAATGAAAACATAATATAGTTTGTGTCACTATTTTAATGGGTTTTTTGTTTTGTTTTTGTTTTTTTTTTTGAGAGAGAGTGTGAGCATGAACAGGGGAGGGGCAGAGGGGTGGGGGGGTGTGCTGACAGCAGAGAGCCTGATGTGGGGCCCGAACTCACAAACTGTGAGATCATGAGCTGAGCTGAAGTCGGATGCTTAACCAACTAAGCCCCATAGATGCCCCTATGTGGTCTCACTTTTAGTTGGAAAGTATACTATAGTAATTCTAACTATTACACCTTTTAATGAGCACTTTTCCCATGAGCATTAGAAAGAAGGCTTCTCCTCTGCACCATCCTTCATTTTATTTTCTATCCAGGTCTCAAACATCCCTATGGTATCCAGCTCCACATGTTATCTGGAAGGGAGGAGGACTCACCCCACTTTTATTAACTTTGTTTTAATTCTCTGTTGAGTATCTCTTGTTCTGCCCACTCCACATCCATCCCACCTTCCTCTGGAAACAGGGCCCTTTTCCTTTCTAGGAAACCATCCTTCTCTTCTAATCCTCCCCTCTGGCTCCAGGGGTGAGGACATGCTCAGAACCTGGCCAATCAGAACAGTGCATTCTCTAGCCACATGACCCAACCCAGGCCATTCAGAAACTTCCCTGGGTCTTTTGCCGGAAAAGAACCAATAGAGAGCTTTCTCCTTTTGAGGCTGTAATTGCCAAAAACCAGAGCTATTTTTGCCACAATGGAGAGAGCCTGTCTGAGAAGGCAGCCAGCACAGAAAACAGTAGAGATAAGAGACAAGGAAACCATGTCCTAATGACACCATCTGAGACCCTGAATCCAGACATGGGAGTTTTAAAATACAATACAGTAAGGGGTGCCTGGGTGGCTCAGTTGGTAAAGTATCTGACTTCGACTCAGGTCATGATCTCCTGGTACGTGGGTTTGAGCCCCATGTCCATGCAGAGCCTGCTTGGGATTCTCTGTCCCTGTCTTTCTGCCCCTCCCCGGCTCTCTCCCCCTCTCTTTCAAAATAGATAAATCAACTTAAAAAAAAAATAAAAATACAGGGGTGACTGGGTGGCTCAGTTGGTTAGGCGACCAACTTCGGCTCAGGTCATGATCTCACAGTTCGTGGGTTCAAGCCCTGCATCAGGCTCTGTGCTGATGGCTCAGAGCCTAGAGCCTGCTTCAGATTCTGTGTCTCCCCCTCTCTCTGCCCTTCCCCTGCTCACGCTCTGTGTCTCTCTGTCTCTCAATAATAAATAAACGTTAAAAAATAGATAAATAAAAATACAATATAGTAAGCTGCCAAATTTAAATTTTTCCTTTATTGATGCCAGTTACAACTGGGATTCTGCCACCTGCTACAGAAAAAGTCTTGGTTTGGGGCACCTGGGTGACTCAGTCGGTTGGGCATCCGACTTCGGCTCAGGTCATGATCTCATGGTCCATGAGTTCAAGCCCTGCGTCGGGCTCTGTGCTGACAGCTCAGAGCCTGGAGCCTGCTTCGGATTCTGTGTCTCCCTCTCTCTGACCCTCCCCCTCTCACACTGTCTCACTCTCTCTCAAAAATAAATGAACATTAAAAAAAAAAAAGAAAAAGTCTTGATTCATACATAATCTAGCAGTTATCTAAAAGTAATTGGATTTATTTTTTCAGCAAGTTTCTCAGAACATGGTATCTATAAATGAGTAATGGTCCCTTCAAAGTGTTACCTTTTGGAAGATGCCTACTTGTTCCAAACATGTTATCATTACTAAAACCTAAGTTGTATTCCTCTTTTGAAAGTTTCTTTATAGTTCTGGCTCCTAGGTCTTCACTTCCCATGCAATCCTGTCATCAGCCGCTATTTAACAGGGGACACAGGCTGAGTGGTTAACAGCCTGACAACAACACTTGTATAAATCAGCCCTTACGAACCAACAAGCTTTCCTCACCACTTGAAATGGTACACAAACCTCCTTCAACTGACCTTTTCCCTCTTATTTAACACTCAGAGCAGAGCTAAGAGATATTTTACATAGTTAAATCCAGTTTCTCACAACTTTTTGGAGAGAACACAGTCCAAAAACGCCACAGTTTTACTGGGCCCTACCACTCGGAAGGGTATTTTTAGGTGGGACTTACATTCCTACTTCAACACACACAAACACAGGAACTACATTTTCACAGACCACCTTATTCAGACCATATAACAAATAACTGATCTCTCCTTACGTGTGTCTGGCATCGAGGTGATCGTTCATCAGAATCCCAGTTTCATCTAACTCACTGGGTTTACCATTCTCAATGCTTTGGCTCTACGGCCAGAAATTGCCGCTAGGGTGTCCCAGATCCACACAAGAGACAAACCCAACAGGAAAAGATGGAACAGGATCTTTTTAGCCTGGATTCCTAAAGGCTCCTACCCAGCTAGCTTACACGCTCTTGAATCTGAAAAATTTACTCAACTGTGCTCAATTACTTACAAAAAATTATCCTCCCTAAAACCCTAGGATTAAGCACAGGGCTCTTAAGACTAGATGTCCCCTGGGGTGCTTGGGTGGCTCAGTTAAGTGTCCAGCTCATGATCTCAAGGTTCATGAGTTACAGCTCACGTCAGGCTCTGCACTGACCCTCTCCCTCTGTCCTTCCCTGACGTGCACACGCCACATGCACTCTTCCCCCCCTCCACCCTCTCTCTCCCTGTCTCTCTCTCTCTTTCAAAAGTAAATAAATAAACATTAAAGAAAAAATTAGGGGCGCCTGGGTGGCTCAGTTGGTGAAGCATCCAACTTTGGCTCAGGTCATGATCTCACGGTTTGTGAGTCTGAGCCCCACGTCGGGCTCTGTGCTGACAGCTCAGAGCCCGGAGCCTGCTTCAGATTCTGTTTCCCTCTCTCTCTGCCCCTCCCCCGCTTGTGTTTTGTCTCTCTCTCTCTCTCTCTCTCTCAAAAATAAGTAAAACGCTAAAAAAAAAATTTTTTTTTTAAGGATTAGATGTCCTCTGCTTCTCCAGCTGAAATGGAGGCTTGTAGATGTGAAGGCTGTGTGAATAATCATCTTTTTCACAGGCCCCACTCTCCAAACAAACGTTAGTAACACAAGAAAGGATTTCAAGGTGAAGAAACAAAAGAAAATCCTTGTACTATATTCATGAGTGTAATCACATTCATTCTCAAAGAGATTTCGGAGCCAGAGGCATTACTGCTAAAAGTCTTGAAAAGGAGGAAATTCAAAATAGAGACATCTGACACAGAACAAGACTTGAAAAAATGTTGAGGAATACCATCCACGCTCTTGAAGAAAGGGTTAGATCTTTTTCAAAAGTCAGTCATCTCCAAAATTACTTTTGTTAAGTAGGCTTCACGCCCAGCACAAAGCCCAACACAGGGCTTGAACTCATGACCCTGAGATCAAGACCCAAGCTGAGATCAAGAGTCAGATGATCAACTGATTGAGTCACCAAAATTTGGGTGCCCCCTAAGTTAATTTTTAAACTATCCATTCAAAATTCTAATTAAGGCTTCAAAATAAACTTGTTATTTTAGAATTTTATATTTACAAAAAATTTTCTAAGATAATACAGATAGTTGCCATATATCTCATACCCGGTTCCTCTCTGATTCACATCTCACATTAATATAAGTGCATTTGTCACAATTAATGAACCAATATTGACAAAGACTTTGAAATTAACAAGGTAAATCTAAAATTCATCTTGAAGAATAAACAAGAAGTAGCCAGAATTAGTTTGAAAAAAGATCTACAATGCTAGTAAACTTTTCCATCAGATATTTAAGTAGACTATAACAGTATGATAGCTTGACAAAAAGAACCAGAATGATCAAAAGAAGAGAGTAGAGTCTAGAAATGGACCCAAGGAATTTGATAGGATCCAAGGATTGATAAAAGTAATATTTGAAGTTAATGAGGAAAGACTGGATTATTCAAAATAGTTTGGGAATACTGGCTAGTCTTCTAGAAACAAATCAAGGTGGAATCAAGTTGCCAAATAAATGCAAGATGAACTAAATGTTTAAATGTAGAAAGGTAAGGGGCAACTGGGTGGCTTGGTCGGTTGAGCATTCGACTTCGGCTCAGGTCATGATCTCGCAGTTCTTGAGGTCAAGCCCCGCATCGGGCTCTGTGATGACAGCTCAGAGCCTGGAGCCTGCAGCCTGCTTCAGATTCTATGTCTCTCCCTCTCTCTGCCCCTCCCCTGCTCGCAATCTGTCTCTCTCAAAAATAAACAAACATTAACAAAATGTAAATGTAAAAAGGTAAATTAAAAAATAAACCAAAAAGATACTAATAAATAATTAAATTTTTAAAATCTTGAGATGGGAAAAATCTTTTAAAGAATTTTTTTAAGTTTATTTATTTTGAGAGAAAGAGAGAGAGCGTGCAGGCATGTGAGTTGGGCGGGGCAGAGAGAGAGAGAAACCCAAGCAAGCTCCATGCTGTCAGCACAGAGCCCAATGCTGGGCTTGATCCCATGAACCATGAGATCAAGATCTGAGCTGAAATCAAGAGTCAGACACTTAACAGACTGAGCCACCCAGGCGCCCTGATGGGAAAAATCTTTTTAGGCATGATATAAAAGCCAAAAACCTGAAGCAGTAAAACTGATAATGTTTACCATAAAACAAAAAAAAATTCTGCAAGGAAAAGATAAAACCATTAAAAGAATTAAAATACAAACCAGAGGAAATACCTGCAGTGCATATGACATATAAAGGGTTAATATTCTTATCAACAAAGAACCCTTGCAAATCAAGGTTACTAGATGAACTATCCCAGCTTTTAGCTAACCAGTCACCACTTTCCCATGGAGCCTCTTCTCTCTCAAGGACACTGTTCCAGCAATTCTTTGCTCTCCCACCAATAACTTTTTCCCTCTTCTTGATCATTCTCATTGGTAAACAAGCATGCAGGTACTTCTCTCTAAATATAAATAAGTGAAATAAAGCAAAACAATAAGAAACCACTTTGTCCTGACATTCTATCCTCATTGAGCTATATATAACATCATTTCTTTGCTCCTTTTTGCAGCAAAACTCCACGAAGTGTCTTTGTACAAATGCCTCCAGTTTATCTCCTCCTAGAATCTCCTACACACATCTGTATCAGGCTTTCTCTCTCTCCCTCTAATCTTTCCAGATACAACTACAGTTACTAGTTCAGTAAATGTTTCCAGGAGTTTCTCTTTGCAGATACAAACACACCCTAATATGTTGAAAAATTAGTTATCATTGGGTGGTGAGAGAAGAGATATCTTTTCTCCTCTATAATGTTTTGGTGCTGGCCTGAATTTTTAAATACATAAGTAAGCCTGTGTTACTTTTACAATCAAGGGGGGAAAAGTTGTTTTCATTTTGATAAAGTACCATCTTAGCCTTAAGAACATTGTATCTGTGGCTTTGCTTTTAAAATGAAGAGTTAGAAATAAAGCTAGAATGGGATGCCTGGGTGGCTCAGTCGGTTAAGCATCCGACTTCAGCTCAGGTCATAATCTCATGGCTTGTGAATTTGAGCCCTGTGTTGGGCTCTGTGCTGACAGCTCAGAGCCTGGAGCCTGGTTTGAATTCTGTGTCTCCGTCTTTCTCTGCCCCTTCTCTGCTTGTGCTGTCTGTCTGTCTGTCTCTCTGTCTCAAAAATAAATAAACATGGGGGCGCTTGGGTTGCGCAGTCAGTTAAGCACCCAACTTTGGCTCAGACATTGATCTCGGGGTTGGGTTTGTGAGTTTGGGCCCCGCGTCGGGATCTGTACTGACAACTCTGAGGCAAAGGCCTACTTCGGATTCTGTATCTCCCTCTCGCTCTGCCCCTCCCTGCTTGTGGTGTCTCGCTTTCAAAAATAAATAAACATTAAAAAATTTTTCAATAAACATTTAAAAATTTTTAAGAAGAAATAAAGCTAGGATAAATGAAAATTTTCACTTTTAATAAGAAAAAAAACCCCTACTGATATATGCAACAGCCCCTCACTTCACAGAAGCATTTATATGGATGGCCTTTTACTAGCGTAGCTTCTATGTCGATGTTTTCCTAGTTGGAGGTTATGATTTTTTTCTTGGGTAAATGATAGTATACTTCTCCCCCTCCAACACCCACCGCCCCACACACATGCATGTGCTCATGTGTGCTTGCATGCACGCACACGCACACGCACACACACACACACACACGCACACATACACACACACCCTTATCAACAGGCTGAAATCCGACTTCATCTTCTTGTGCTGTCTATCATACTCTTCATATCCATCTCGGACCCCTTCACCACCACTTTCCTTTTCTATAATTCCTGCTTGACCTCTTTATTCTCCTGAGCTAAACAAAACTGTCATTCTCTCTCACCTTTACAAGATGAAAATAACTCCTTGCTTAGAAATAAAATAGTTAGAAACATAGTGTGGAGAGGATGCCTATAAAGCTCAAAATATTTTTTTATGTTTATTTTATTTTTGAGAGATAGAGTGCCAGTGGGAGAGGGGCAGAGAGAGAGAGGGGGCCAGAGGATCTGAAGCCGGTTCTGTGCTGACAGCAGAGAGCCCAATGTGGGGCTTGAACTCATGAACAGTGAGATCACTACCTGAGCCAAAGTCGGATGCTTAACTAACTGAACCACCCAGGCTCCCCAGCCCCAAATAGTTTTTTAAACGAAGAATTTTTTTTAACAAGTTGAGAATATTTTCAAAAAAGCTCTCTTGATGATTGAAACACAGAACTTTGCAATGGCCTACAGAAGCTGAAGCCCAATCATTTGTTATAAAAAAAGAAAAGGATACAAATGTATATGTCTGCATAGAAAAAGGTCTAAAAGTGCATGCAACATAACATTAACAGTAGTTTCATCTGAAATATTGGGGGTGGGGTTAATTTCCTTCCCTGTATGGTTGTATTTTCTAAGTGTTCCATAATTCGTAACATTACTTCAATAATTTAAAAATTTAATACATTATTTGAATATATGGCCAAAGAGAAAAGAGTGGGAAAGGCAAATAGCAAAGGAGGCGATGGGGAAGAAAGAAGTAGCACGGAAGTGAGAAGTGAGGGCAAAGAAGCAAGTCCACTCCAGATGCAAGGAACAGAGACACAACTCAAAATCAGTCTCCATCCCCATCCTGCTGACCCAGAAGTCCCAAGTTTGCGCCAGCAGTACCACTAGGAGATCCTAGGGGAGTCCAAATCAAAGCAAAGAACCACTTTCCCTGGCATAAAGGTAACCATTTAAAAGAAGAAATTAACAAAGTTTTGCTGGGGGTTTAGCTGGAGGATTTCACTCAGGAATGCTGATATTCACAGAACTGCTTCTCTCTACCTTCCCTCTACATCCTAAGCTCCAGGAGCCACTTAAAAGCAGGCTATCTACTTTCAAGAAGTAAATCTCTTGGACGAGTACCTTATGTTTATGAGCTGGAATGGGAAGGTGCTGGGCTGTGTATTGGAACTCCCAGCCAGAGAGGACAGTTATCTCTCTTGGCACAGTTTCTCAGGGATGAGACCATGTCTAGCGGGGATTTTCTCCAGATTCGACAGCCTTGGCCCTACCAAAATGCACAGCTTTGTTTTCACCATACATCCATCACTCATCGTGAGCCTTTCATTTTTCCTTTCAACCATCCACAGGTCAGATACTGTGTGTTCCCAACAGTCTGTGAACTTCTTGGACCAGCAAAGGGACATTCATTTTTCTCAGCACTCCTTCAACATTTCTATTGTATTCGATTTCCCACTCCTCCTGCCCAGCTCCCTGGAGAGTGACTTCTTCCTTGTTTTAATAACTTGGACCACAGTCAAGGTTGATGTGTTACTCCATTTTGTAGGATATTTTCTTCAGAAGAGACAAAACAGACTAACGGAGTAGCTGGGGCTTGTGAGCAGCTTTAGGAATTCAGCGTCCGTTAGGAACACACAGGAAAGGTTTTTAAAGAAATAAAAAGTAGGCAACACAAAGGCCTCATAAACAGAATTATTCATAAAGGTAGACTAATGCTTTTCCTGGCAATTTTCTCTCCCAGTGACCCGCTTTAAAAAAATCTAATTTCATTTGTGAGTGACGAAAAGGGTCGGAGTTAAGAAAGTGGGTTCATAAAGTACCTTCTCTGACTTAAATTGAAATACAATACTCTCCCATTTGAAGTCATAAAAGTAGTTCTGATCTCAATGGGCACACAGATATAAGAAAATGAATAGAGAGAGGAAGAGAGAGGAGTAAATCAGGGTCAAGAGTATCCCCTCCTCCCCATTATATCATGTTTTCATCTCATCTTGCCCATACTCTCCCTAAAATCCCATCCCAACCATTGTAATAACACTGCTCCCTGACATCTAATGAAAGATGTCTCCAAGGAACTGGTTAGGACACAGGGAAAAACCCTGTTCTTTTTTTTTTTAAGTAAAATTTTCAAGGAAAAAAAGACATGAACAAATATTTAATGGGGGTTATTCTGAAGTCCACATCTTTTTAATAAAAAATTTGATAATACTTCATTTTTATGAGTGATATGGAAATTATCTTTTTTTTCTCCAAAACAGGAGTCAAACCTCCAGTTTTTCTGTTATATATCTATTGTGTCACCATGATTCTTCTTACCATTGATTTCAAACAGCGGCAAGACACTAGCTGTGAGTTTAAATAAAAAATATTTATCTTTCTTCATGGAATATCTTTATTCAAATGTGTTTTCCATATTAACAGTGTTTTTGTACCGTGACAAAAGTAAGTGAATATGGCATCAGAAAGAAGAATGACACCAACCCAGATTGTGTCTCCCCCGGACAAAGCCCAATTTTCTACTGGAATAACAGATTCAACTGAATTCAGTTCTTGGCAATTCATGGGCTTGGAGGGTAGAACTAAGGAGTAGCCATTTTTAAGAGCCATAAGAGAGGCAAACTGTGGGTCATGACACATCAGTGGGTTGTAAAATCAATCTACACATCACAAGAAGCATTTTTAAAAATGAAATTGAATACAGTAGAGAACATCAGCATGCACAGCTTGGAGTAAGGGTAAGCACTGTTTTATGAAAATGTATGTGTATGTGTGTGTGCATGTGTGTATACTGGATCTTGGTGTAAAAGGTTTTTTAAGTGTCACTATCTAAAAAGTTTAAGACACTCTGATCAAGGGCTCAGACCCTGGACTCAGAGAGAAGTGGATTCCAACCTGGCTCTGCCACTTACTTGCTGTGTGAACTTGGATTACCTGGCTTAGTCTCTCCACCCACCTCATCTGAAAGATGGACATACCATAGAATCTTAGGATTGTCCTGAGATCAAAAGACCCTTACACAGGGCCCAATAATGTTAACATCCACATAAGGCACAAATCACAAATGGAAACAGGCATTGGTTGACTTACAATATGTTCTAAAGGGATAAATCCAGTGTGAAAGAAGATGTTAGTAAGTTAGACAATTGAAACTTTTTTTGCTCTTCAAAGAGTTGCTCCTCTGTAGGACTACCTATAGGAGATATCTTATCCTTTTCATTCAGCTTTCTGAATAAAAATAGTATTCAAGAAATATATTTTGGTTTCAGAACTCCTTTTCCAAAATGCAAGCACCAGACAAATAAAAACTCTTCTAGTTTTTTTTTTCTTAAATGGGGTTGAACAAAACAAACTTCACTTTGTGCTTCATCCTTACAATATAGCTTCTGATTCCCCAGCAAGTGACTAATGTCATGTGTTTAAAGACCTTAAAAGGTATCAAAATTATCTCTACTATGGAAAGACCCAGAGTTAAACACATGCCAAGATTCCTTATCTGTCATTTTTGTAATCAAGCAAACAAACAAACCCTGTACTCCAGCACAAAGAATTTTAAAAACTGAAACATACTGCTCACTTCACAATCATGTTCTGACTATTCTTGGCATTTAATTTGGGGACAGTTTCTGAATTCTGAGAATGGGAGAGAGAAAAAAAGGAAAGGGTCCAGAAAGAAAGGGTGAGAGCAAGAAGCCAAGGGACATCAGACAAGCTAAAGGACAAAATGCTGAAATTGTCAGCAGCCCCTTGGATGGAAGTGTGGAGATGAAAGTTTCAAGTCAATGGGCTTTTTTACTTTTGGGTCTAGATAGAGAAAGGTGAGATTTGGATAAAATAGAAAAATTGGGGGAGGACGTGGGGAGAAGGATCTAACAGTAACTCCTGGAAGACTCAAAAACAACTCAAAAGCCAGGACTGAGTAAACAAAAGAAAGAAGGATAAGAAGAGGGAGACCGGTGCCAGGGTTCCAGAAAATAAAATCAAAAGAAAGAGCTACAGGAATGTCCCAGGGTGCAGGTTATAGCGCTGGGAAGTCACAGATGTTGAGAATGAAAAAAAGTTTTTGCAAGAATTCTGGAAGACTTGGGGTAAAAATTAAGTTCTCCCTGAGAGATTTAAAAGCAAATAAAGAAAAAGAAAGTTATGTATGCCTGAAAGATCTGACTGATCTAACAGGAATATGTATAATACCCCAAATTTAGTATTTAGTAAAACATTCCAGAGGAAATGAACAGGGTTCCTGCTGCATCATTGTAAAAATTGCTTTCTAGGAGTATGTTGATGAGAATTGTCACCACCTCCATTTTTGCCCTCAATATGTCAATGATAAATAAGAGGGAGAAAGGGAGGAAGAGAGGGAGGGAGGGAAAGAGAGAGAGAGAGAGGGAGAGAGATTCTTCCCATCCCATTACACCAACGCTACACCCTGATTACCCACTGTCAATCCTAACTCCTGCATCACCCCAGGCGCCAGTCAACAAGGCCTACATCATTGGCTTTGCCATCATCGCATCATCCACTCACTTGCTCTGCCCTTCTGTCCATTTCACTGAGCTGGAGCTCCCAGCAGCAACTCTAGAAGAGAAGAAGAGGTGGGGAATGGGGAATGGAGCATGCGTGGCTCTAGCAAGCCCTCCCAGATCCCAGAATCCAATGAAAAGTCACTAATACACAGAGATGTGAAACTAGTTGTCTAGTCCAAAGTGTTGAGCTTAATCCCCAGTGCCACTTGGGTTGCCGGTGGGGTGGAAGGCAGCACATTGAGGCTGGAAAGAGCCTCTGCTTTGGAATTAGATCCAGACTTGGAACCCCAGCTGTACCACTTAACATGATGTGAACACGGGAAATGATGTACATCTCTGAGCTTGATTCACTTATTTGGAAAACAGGGCGACAATACCTAAGCCCTACAATGTTGTCAGGAAGATTAAGTGAGGTGACCTAGAAGAGCACCTACTGCATCACAGGGATGTCACTAGAGTCACTAGTGTCATATCCTAATGTCATATCATATCTTCACTAGAGTCCTATCCTAACGCCGTCAACTTAGACTTGTTAGAAAATGAAAAGTGAATCCTTGTGCTGTTGGAAGCAAGTCCCACCTGTTTGTCTTTTTAAATATTCAGGTGCAAAGCACTTCCCATGCCTATGCTGTGTTCTCCCTATTGTGACTGTGTATCAAACAGGAAGAAAACCTTTTGGTACAACCAGGTGTGAGCACATCTTACTCTATAGTGTCCAAATCTTCATCGCTCAAATACGAATTTGGATCCTGGGCATTATAAACTGAAAGGATGTCTCAATAAGATAACGTAATAGTTAACATCTGTGATATCATTAACAAAACAAACATTAAATGAGGTTGAATTGACACAATTGTGAAGAATTCTAAAACATTCAATAAGTAAAGGACACATTGCGTTTTTCTCAATATTCTCAATCCCTTGTTCCAGACACATACAAAAATCCCCTCTTTATGTTCCTGAAAATTTAATACTGTCCACAAGTCACCAACCGGGGGAGGGAGGAAAGTATTTTAATCCTACAGAGAGCCATGACTATTCTAAAGCTGCACTTTCTTCATGAGTTATAAGTGCCTTTAAAACGGTTCAAGCAGGTGTACTTTTTAAGGGCCATGGAACAGAGAAAACCTTACCCCTTTAAGGTGGCTCCTAAGTTCATCTGATTCCAGGTCATGCATTCAAGCTGGGAGGTCATTTGGTATAAATTGTCACTGTTAGAAAAACATCCAGAGTTAAAAACACATAATTACAAAAAGATATACAGCTATTTCTTCAAAAATCAATGGAGGTTTACCTTTATTTTGCAACGAAAGCCTTCATGTTTTCCAAAATGACAGAAT
The DNA here is from genome assembly GCF_018350175.1 of Felis catus. Classification (NCBI taxonomy): domain Eukaryota; kingdom Metazoa; phylum Chordata; class Mammalia; order Carnivora; family Felidae; genus Felis; species Felis catus. Next base: position 86,575,641 of record NC_058377.1, read on the forward strand.
ATGGGAGTCTGAAACGATTTTCACCTCACCCCACTGATTCCTGCACAGTTATTCACTTCACACACAGCAGAAAGGATGTGAGAGTAATCTGGAAGCCTTTTAAAAACCTGAGTACAGCAAACACAAGTTTCTAAAGAGGTATTAAACCTTTCAGGGGAAGAGGCTAAAGGGAGTAGAACTCTTGAAAGGCAACACAGGCTGGATAACTCAACATTAAAGTTAAAAGCCTGGAGCTGAAAGTAAAAAGATGGCAGATTAATTATTCGTGAAAAGGCCATTAAGTTGTTTTAATCAAAAGGATAAGTATCATGTGGATTATGAGGGTCTAAAAAGTCAAAGAGTGATGTGTGGTGGATGGTCTAATACTCAAGGATGTGACAAGCAAAAGGAAGAGGATGATAAAGTCTATGTACAACTGAAGGAATCACTCTCTAGAAATTTTATCACCCTAGTACAAGTTGAATGGAGTTAAAAAAAAAAAAAAAGGCCCCAGCCCTTGTTCTAGAAAGTTCTAAGAAGGAAAACAATCTCTGATCATTTACATTAAGACTCCACAGGAGAAAGTACACTCTCATGTAAACCAACCAAAAATTGTTCTCTCCTCTCCTCTTATAGTTATCTCACTCCTAGAAAACCGGCACATAAATCAATGAGCAGAAATCTCCTTAATTACCAAGCTGTGATAGGAATACATTTAGTCCTGAACCGACATGGTCAATTACGAAATTTGAGACCTAGAGATGAATGGGTTGTCTGCGAACCCTTGGTCTAAACACATTACAGAGGAATACCTTCATTCTACCTTCACGGCAAAGAGAGAGAAGCTTTCAATATCTACTCTGTGGTATCAGACCCCAAACCTAGACAACCTCTGTCTTGTCATGGCATGCCTTTGAGTTGCTTCATTGGGCAGGGGCAACACCACATTTTAATTAAGAGAAGGTATTGTCAGGCTAGCCAAACTGGGAACTTGTGGAGGGGGTAAGGGAGATTGCAGCAACTTGGAATAAATGGACACCGTGCTCCCTCTAGGCATAGCTTGATAAATCATGGCCCAGTCCCTCTGCTGTCCACATAATCACTCTGAAAATGATTTGGAACTCCTTCGTGGCGGGCACACAGGATAAGGGGAAAATCAGATTCCAGGAGGGAATTTTACATATGAAACGTGAAGTGACTTCAAACTCGAACTGTGTGTCCTTTCATTAGTCAGTGTCTATCTGGACCCCATCATTCATCCTCGTGTCTGACTGGCTATTATGCTACTACAATATCCTACATATCAATGAAAAAACATGATTAGTTTCTCCTGCAGCTTCTCCATTTGCAGTAGCGGCCCGTGCTGGTCTGTGCCACTACCGTTTCGCAATTCCACAAATTCTTGCTGTAAGGCTGGTGTAATTAATTCCTGAAGGACCCCAATTTTTATTAGAAGTGCCAGCCCTGCTGCATTTAACACAGAAGAGTTTCGTGAACTTTCTTTGGGCTGACAGCTCATTAATAAGCAGCCTCCTCCACAATCTCTACTGGTTTTTGTTCTCTTGCGCCTTTTCATCAAGCAATCCATTTATTAATCTCGCCATTAATCTCAGCCAACAGGCATTGTATTCCCCAGGCAGCTCTGTATTTTTGTCACTGATTTTTAAAAAATTGTTCACCAACTAAAATCACTCAGCTCCGGTTGACAATTTTCCTAGGCCCTATTGGGATGTGGGGTCTTTCTGAAATTATTTCATCCTTGCCTAAGACTAAGACCATAATTTTCAAGAGAGCTGGGAAGCAAGACAAGGGACAGAAGTTTATGCACATGGGTTAATGAGTCCCAAATATCTAACTTTATGATTTAGGAATTTTCTCACAGACTTAAAGAGTAGTCCGGTAGATTCCTAAGGGTCTCTATCAGGAAGTACCCCAAAGAGAAAATATTTTTAAGGCCATTTTCTCAGCCCCCAGAAAGCAAATTTTCTCAAATATTCGGTCTATGTCTTCCATGTATGTATTGTCCTAGTGTGTGCTTAATAAATATTCCATATTGCCCTAATAAGATAGTTACTAGTCAGACAAGGCTATATTGAGCACTTGAAATGTGGCTAGTGCTACACATTGAAATAAGACTTTGACTATTTTGAATTAAATACAATGTACTAAAAATTAATTTCACTGTTTTATTTTTTTAATGCAGCTACTAAAAAACTCCAAATTATAAATATGGTTTGCATTGGTTTTATTGGACAGTGCTGCTCTGTAAGTTTTAAGACCTTGAGCCAATCAGTTCAGCTCACTGCACCTCAGTTTCCGCATCTGCCAAATGGAAATATTAATCTCAATCATTCTAACTTTACAGGGATGTTGTAAAGCCCTAAAAATGGCTCTCTGAAGACTATACAGATCATAAATTTTAATTTTTCCTAATCTATCAAATTTTTCACGGTACTTTTCACACATTCCCCAATATGCCCCACAACTTTGTGAGGCAGGTACAGTGATGATCCCCATTTATCAGAGAAAGAGTGAGGCTCAGAGACATGCCTGATGCTGGCCTGCCTGATGCTCCCACCTCACCTGCCGCATCCCTTTGAAGGCATCCTGGCATTATTTGGCCTCTAAGCTCATCGTCTACCATTTAAATAATAGTAAGTAATCATTATACAATAATAATACAGACAAGTCTGGAGGTGAAAGAGAACATGTTCCAGGAAGCATTGTGACTTTCTCTGTCTCCAGAAAAGTTAAAACATGCAAGATGCCCAACATGTTCTGTTCAGCTAAGAATCCTATGCCAAGATTGCAGGAGGAGCCCCACTTCTTGTTTTGGTGGTCCTGATAGCTCAGCTTGCAAATCCTCTTGAAGGGAGAGAAGATGGGATGGACCAATAGGGGAGAAGGACTTTTAGAAACCCCCCAACCTACTAATAGGTTTCCTGAGTCCAGTGATAGGATCAGAGCACAATTTTAACCACATCCTGCCTTCTGCTGGCTGAAGTTCCTCAGTGGTTCCGTCCGTCAGCTTTGGCTGGCACCACCTTTTTACTGGAAGTCAATGACAGCAATGACAATAACTCCTCTGCTGGGGAGGAGACAGAATGTGAACCCGAGCTAAAAATACTGGACCCAAGCATGCTCCAACTCTGATCTCTTTGGGCAATCGGTCAACACCCAGCTTTCATCGTGAAAACCCACAGAAAGAGGCAGCGCTGGTCAAGGAATGTATGGCCTCTGACAAATAAAGCATCTAATTATTAAATAACCACTGTAGGTGTTGACCACCTCATTCCCAGAGGAGATCAGATAAGCAGGTGGTTTGGCTCAAAGCAACCACAGTGGTCACGTAGGCATTTCAGCTCGCCATCTAACCCTGTTCGGAAGTGAACTCTGCAATTGCAGGCTGCCAAAATATATTCCAAAAGTCATGGTATCCTTTATATTTTTTTAAGTAGACTTTTTTTTAAAGCCCCTTGTTTCCTATGTAAGAAATGTTTGAAGTTGGAAGCAAGGGAGAGAGGAAAAAACCTTCTGTAACTGGGATTAATGCAAGTTGGAGTAAAATAAAAGGAAGTCAGTCCTAGCAAAAAGAGGAACTTAAAAGGAAATCGGTAGTAGATCATATAGAGTTTGTTTTGGCCTGGACTCCAGTATTACTGAGTTCTCGACCTCCACACAAAAAGAAAGGAGGAAAGAAAGCCCTCAGCTAGTATCTGGGCTGGGACTCCTCCGCTCTTCAAATGTGTGTGTAATTCAAGTACATTTTCATCTTTAAGAGTGTTTACTATATATTCAGCAGAACAAGGTAGAAAAATTCATGTCACCAGTAGAATGGAGCTGACGAACCTGCTTAAGACCAGCGTTTCCTCTGCCAGATGGTTGCCAGCTGGCAAAGTAGCACCTTGGTGGAAGTAAAGAGTTTCCCCCAGAAGACTGACGGAAAAAATGAATGAATGGATGGATGAATGAGAAAAGAAAACACCAACCAAGAAAAATGCAGATATAACTGCCATCTGTGATCAGAATTCATGATGTCCAGCTTTTGCTGCAATAGCCCTGTCCCGCACCAACAGAGAGGCCCCTGTGGGTTCACCTCTCTACCTGATAACCACGGCTCAGGAAAAGAGGCTGCAGCCAGACTTCCACACTGCCCTTTTCCTGCGTTCTTCCCCCCAAGGCGCCATAGAGGCTGCCTGTTGAGAAATTTCTGCCCAGCAGGCCCTGGTGAATAATTATTTTACAGTCAATCTCTTGGTATTGTTATTTCTCTCCAGCTCACCAGTTCACCAAAGAAAAACCCACTGGGGATTCAATTTCTATTAATAAACACTTGGTCAGCACAAGAGTTGCAGGAATATTTGAAACTAGATTTTTCCCCCTCCCTGGAGACAAGTCCGTTTCAAGTCTTTGGTTTTGATACTGCCCACCCCTGGAAACCATTTCACCTTTCTGTCTTCATGACTACCTATGTGGGAAACAAATATCAGTATTGTCTTAAGTGAAACTTGTACACCATGTAAATGTACATGTGTTCGCAAGTGAAAAGAAGTGTTATTGAATATAATATTATTTCCTTGGGCATGAGCTGTGCTCTGGCGCATGTCTATGTTGAAAGCCCACCTAACTAGTATATAGTGCACTTCCCAAAGACCTGGCTTCCCCAGAAACTCTATGCCTGCTATGGAAGTCTCTCTCACATGAAAAACAATCTGCTGGTAAAAGCCTCCACTGTCAACTTCGTCGCTCATGAATCAACATTCAAGCATTTAAATTTTTTTTTACTTTTTAAAAATTTTGTTTATCAGTTTTGAAAGACAGAGAGAGTGTGAACGGGGGAGGGGCAGAGAGAGAGAGAGAGAGAGAGAGAGAGAGAGAGAGAGAGAATCCAGAGCAGGTTCCAGGCTCTCAGGTGTCAGCACAGAGCCCCATGTGGGGCTCGAACTCAACGAACTGTGAGGTCATGACCCCAGCCGGAGTCAGACACTTTACCTGACTGAGCCACCCAGGCGCCTCTGAATTGTCAACATTCAATTAAAAATATCTGAATCAGTAATTATTGCTTCCCAAATTGGGAGCAGTTTTACCTAGTAAGGGGCAAAAGGAAATATCCTCATTTAAATTGGTAGCAGATTTGCTAAAGAAGGCTATGCAGGAGCGCCTGGGTGGCTCAGTCAGTTGAGCTTCCCACTTGGACTTCAGCTCAGGTCATGATCTTGCAGTTCCAGTGTTCAAGCCCCTCATGGGGCTCTCTGCTGTCAGCAAAGAACTCGCTTTGGATCTTCTGTCCCCCTCTCTCTCTGTCTCTCTCCCCCACTCATTCTCTCTCTGTCAAAATAAATAAATAAACTTCCAGGAAAAAAAATAAGGATATGCAAACCTAATAAAAGAGCAAGAAGAAAGGGAAAGGACTAGAATATCTTTTAAAAAATAGTGTGGAGAGGAGGATTTTTCAAACACAGGGCACAGAACTCCTTTTCACAAGTAGCTGTGAAAATCAACCCATGAACTGGGCATAGTCAGAGATCGGGGGCTCAACTGAGGTCAGCCAGCAGAGGAGGCAGAAGGCCTTATGGAAGAAGATTCAAAGGACGTGAGCAGAGAAGGCCCAGCTAGCTTCCTGTTTTAGGCAGAAATCAGGGAAAGTTTTTGTGCTTAGTGAGTGTGAATTTTACTACTGTCTCCCCTCAGGAGAGCATGGGGTCCAACCACTCCTGGAACATTGCCTGTGAGCAAGCACAATCACAGTGACCCTACAAGCGGTCATTCCTCCTAGGTCTGGAGGGATGGGGAGAAAGGTCTTTAGGTGCCTTGACTGAACTTCACCCCCAGCAGTTCACCCCAGCAGTAAAGGCTAAGCTAGAGGTGTCTGAAGTATGAAAGACAGACTTTGTTGAATGAGGGCTTCAGGAGAAAGTCTGTTTCTGACGACACTCACCAGGGAGAAAACTGCCCTGAATCCATTAAGGGCTTTCTATTGAAAGTTATGGGTAGAACTAATGGATAATGGGATTTGTTTCATTACTGGAAAATAAAGACCTTTCTCTACTGAGGCCCCGGACAGATGCCACCATTGGAAAGAAAATGGCACTTATTCATCAAGAGAGATAGCAGGGTGCACTGGGTAAGAGGATGGATTCTGAAACCTCACTACCTGAAATCAGGGACCTTACTGTGTCATACTGGGCAAATTCACCTCCCAGGACTTCCTCTATAAAATGGGGATGATAACCTATTACTTGGCTCAAAAAGTCATCATCTGGATTAAAGAAGTCAATCCTGATACAGTGTTTAGAATGGTGTCTGGATGAAGTAAGTCTATAGAAGCATTTGCTCTTCACACTTATCAGCAACAGTGTTGGCACAGATTGTATAAGGGGAGTATTCCAGGTGGAGGATGCTGGTGGTCTGGAATCCCTCAGTGATTCAGAGCACAGATGGGTTTTGAAGTCAGAGAGACTCAGGATCAAGTCCTGGTCTTGATTCTGACTCGCTGTGTGACCAAAGCAAGTTACTTTGCGTCTCTGAATCTATTTCCTCTTCAGTAGGATAAAGATTAGAGTACCTACCTCACAAAGTCATCAGAAGAAGTTAAATGAGTAAACTGAGTGACGCACTTAGCACAGTGCCCAGCAACACACAGTCAGCATGCAATAAATCCTCGTCATTATGTTAAAAGGACTCATGCATGGTTCACCCAGCTGTGATCACGGCCCCTACGGAGAAGCCAAAATCTGTAACCTTTGGACAGAACTCTACCCACCTTCATATGGGGGCAGAGAGGATGGGAAAAAACCATCTCCTATCACCTCCCGTAAGTTAACTGTGAGCATTTTCTATTCACTACTGTTCACATCTACACACAAATGTTCACACATAACTCCCCAGATCTGTTCCCTGAGAGAGGAAAAAGACTTGTATAACAAGGAGAGAATTTTGAGAATTTCCTCAAAGCAAATACATATTGTGCACTGCTTACTTAATATTAGTGTATGTACCATTACCTTGATTTTATTCTGGGAAGGGAGACTACATTAAAGACTGGAGAGACAGAAGCTTTGGAAAGCAGTGGGGAAGAGGCTGGGCAGGCGGCCCCAGGGGGTCAAGTGCAAGGAGGCTAACAAAATACAAGCAAGCCTTTCCCAGGAGGTCCCAATTTTAGATGGAAGGGAATGGAGCCAGGGGCCAATAGAGGCACCACTAAATATCTAAAACCCAAAAGTTAAGCCACTAAGTGATTAAAATTTAGTCTTGTTTCCTATGCTTTTTCAAACACTGCATTCACAAAAGCATTTAGGTACCCTCTCAAACCTTTCTTTAGGAGTAAGAAAAAAGGAAATGACGTAACTGCAGTAATTGCATATGACCAGTTTTAAAATATCCTATACCTGTCTGTTCTATCATTATTACTGTATCTGATCTTGGAAAAGTGATTGAAAATGTTATGAATGTAGGGTGAATGGAATTTCAAAGACAGTACAAAATTCAAGGGAGCAGACTTTTTTCCTACTGGGGTCACAAATCCTTTTTTAGGAGATTTATTGCTTAGAAATCTTCTCTAACATGGGGCACCTGGGTGGCTCAGTCGGGAAAGCCTCCGACTTAGGCTCAGGTTATGATCTCACGGTTCATGAATTTGAGCCCCATGATGGGCTCTGTGCTGACAGCTCAGAGCCTGAAGCCTGCTTCGGATTTTGTGTCTCCTTCTCTTTCCACCCCTCCCCTGCTCTCTCTCTCTCTCGCTCTCGCTCTCGCTCTCTCTCTCTCAAAAATAAGTAAACATTAAAAAAAAATTTTCTCTAACAGAAGAAAATGGTATATTTGTGACATAAATATAAAAATGAAAACCAAAAAACGATCCAAGGCGCCTGGGTGGCTCAGTCTGTTGAGTGTCAGACTTGGGCTCAGGTCATGATGTCATGGTTCATGAGTTCAAGCCCTGCATCGGGCTCTGTGATGACAGTCTGGTCTCCCTCTCTCTCTGCCCCTACCCTGCTTGTGCTCTGTCTCTCAAAAATGGATAAATGGCAAAAAAAGAAAAGAAAAGAAAAGAAAAAAGATCCAATGGATAAGCAAAGATTTCCAAAAGATGAACCTAACAAAATTGCTTTATACAGTGGCCGATCAAAAGCTGGATTAGAAAATGTGAGAGTTTCACCTATAAAATGCAACCCAAGTGACTTTTCCTACATCCAAGACAACCACAATTTCAGCACTAAGTCAGAATCCACCACAGGGGCAGAGAATTATGAAACCAGTGGCTGTGATCACTTCATCCCCACCTTCTTCACTTTCTAGGTTGCTCAGCCCCTCTGATGGTCCCCTTCCAACATCTCCCAGCCCAAGCCCCATGGAGGTATCCCAGTGCATCTAAACGACACTCACTCCAGCAGCATCAAGGTCTTTCTCTCTGCCTGGGATAAGACACCAACCAGGAACCACGGAGGGAGGAGTGGGCTAAAGTCATTCCACGGGGAACCATTCCAACTGCACCCCCAATGGCTACCAGAATAACAGCAATGCCACCCTGGCAACCCGCAGGAGCAGCTCCTCAAAGATGACGATGACCCTGCCACCACAATTTTGCTGGGGTGGGAGTAGGGGTGTCCACAACAGAGAATGGTTGTGAGTTCTACACCCATTCCAGTGACTGGCCCACCAAGAGGAAGCACAGAAACAGAGAGCTTGGGGCTGAACACTGGGCCCACCGTGCCAAAGAATAGAACTAGATTCTAGCTAGTGAGAATGAAAAGGAAGACGACAAGGTGTGGTCATTCTACCTCTCTCTGTACAACCTTTGTGCATTTCTTTGCTTCCTCTCACTCAAAGAAAGAAAGAAAGACGAAAGAAGGGGAGGGGAAGGGGAAGGAGGAGGGGAAGGGGAAGAGGAAGGGAAAGGGAAAGGGAAAGGAAAGGAAAGGAAAGGAAAGGAAAGGAAAGGAAAGGAAAGGAAAGGAAAGGAAAGGAAAGGAAAGGAAAAGAAAGGAAAGGAAAGGAAAAACAAAGAGTGATCTCGAATCCAAGATCCGATTAGGTATGCCGGATTTTCCCATCAAACGGAAAGGTGTCAGAAGTCCGTGGGTCTCAAGCATACATAATAGAAGGGGCTCGACCCTGTACTTCCACCGGATAGGGGAATCAGACCAGTTCCAGGCTCAAGTTCATAAGCACACCAGGCCTTTGCGATGCGCCGCCCGCTCGGGAACGAAGATTCCTTCCCCTCCTCCACCTGTGGGACTAGAAGTCCCCCAGGCGCGGCCATTCCCCCCACCCAATCTCCCAGGGCAGGCGCTTTTCCTTCCTTCATTACCTCACTACCTCCTTCCCTTGACGTCAGCCCCGGGTCCTCGAGCAGAGGGGGGAGGATGAAGATGCATTTGGGGGCAGTCGGTATCAGGATCCCCGTAGCACCGGGGTGGGGGGAGGGGGAGGGGCGGAATATGAGGTAATGCGCGCCCAATCCCCCGCCTCGAAGGCCGAGAGCGGCCACTTCCCTCCCCCCGCTCCACCTTCCAGCCCCGCGCGCGCCGGTGTGTGCACCAGTTACTAGGCAACGCTATCGGAGAAGCGGGATGCCGGCCAAGTTCACCCAAAGTTGAAGAATAAATTTGGGGGAGAGAAGGTGGAGGGTGGAGGGAGAGCCGGGAGAACGCACAAGGGACGGGAAAAAAGCTTGGAAGGAAAAAAAAGCTGGTCTTCTGCCTCCCAGGAACAGGAAGGAGGGCGGGCGCGGGCTGGAGCCGTGTCCCCGGAGGACGCTGCTGCGACCCGACCGCAGCCCGGCACACAGTCCGGGTCCGGTCCCTGCCCCGAGCCTGGAGCTGGGAACCACGCCCACCGAGCGCCGCCGCAGCGGGACACTCTGGGGCACAGGGGTAGGGAGAAGGCTGCGGTCAGAGTGTACGCGCCCTCGAATTACTCCCAGAGAAGGCCGGCCCGTGTGGCTAGTGGGCGAGGAGGGGGCTGAGACGGGAGAAGACCGGAGTGCGAGTCGAGTCCATGTTTAATCTTTGGTCGCGAGCGAGTTCAAGTCCTTTAAAAAGGACTTTAAAAAATAAGGAGCCCTTTAAAAAATAACTTCTTGAAGCCCCACTCTTCTTCAGCTCAAACAGTAATCGCCCTCATTTATATTTAAAAACAAACAAACAAACAAACAAACAAACCAAGAACACCAGGAGACGAGGAAACCTACTTCTTTCAAATCAGAGCCTGGAGATCTGCTTTAATTTGCTTTAAGTAGCTAAAGGTGTCCTTTGCCTCCAGGACCCAGCTTGCCCGCGGTCGGGGCTGCCCGCGTCGGACGTTCCCGCTCCCGCCGGCTCGCGCGCCCCAGACACCGTGGCGAGCGCCTTCCTACCTGCTGTAGGGCGTCCTCAGCAGAAGGGCCTGGCTGCCAGTGCAGCTGTCGGTGGGGGTGTGGCAGCCATAGACGGGGGGCGGCACAGAGTACTGCTGCTCGCCTGCGGAGAGCCGAGGAGAGCGGGGTGAGCGCGCCCCAAGGGCTCGGGGTGGGAGTGGGGACGCGCGGGGCGAGGCCGAGGGCGGGGGCTGGGACAGAGAGCATCCCCAGCTAGTCTCCCCGGCTAAACTGGGGGCAAGGGGTCTGGATGCCGGTGCGTGCCGAGAGAGGGCGTGCAGATCGTAAGCAGCTAATCAGCTTCTCACTGCACAGTCCTTTATTAGCCACTTCGTAGAACACGTAGACATATTCGTAGGCTTGAGTGGAGCTGTCCCTAACATACTTGGGGGGGCGGGCGGGACAAAACTCAATCTTTTCTTTTAAATTGAGTGAGATTGGGCTGATTATTTCTAAAAATCCCTTTAGATGTCCTCTTCTCCCTTTCCCGATTTGCTGTGGTTTGGAAATTATGGGGACGGGGGTGGCATGGGAGAAAGAGAGAAGGACCCCACCTCATTCCCGCCTGCTTACCCAGAGAGCCCTGCTGGCCCATGGGGTCCTCGTGCTTGAAAGAGTGGTTAGGGAACTGCGCCGCGTGGTGCGAGGGCGTGTGACCGTAGCTGGGCGTCCCGTCGAAGGTGACTGTGCTGTATCCTGCGAGCGGGGCGGAGAGAAGCACAGCGTCAGGGGTGAGACTGGGTCGGTGATTCTGAAGCAGAACCAGGGTAGAGAAGCGCCTGGCCCCCGCACTCGAAACCCCAGCATAGGGTGATGCCAGCCCACCGGTCTCCAGAACTTTCGGCGGGGAGCCTGGCCCAAGCCCAAATGTGTGACCTCGGAGCGGCTCCCCGCCTTTTCTCAAGAAAAACTCTGACCTCCCCGCCTTTTCCAATTCATTTACGCCCTTGTCTTCTTCCACCTTGCCGTCTGCTTCTGAGCCGAACCTCGGGCAAGGGAAGTATGAAAACCGCCAACCGCTCGCCAGAGAAAGTTCTTCTTCAAAAACAAACACCGCGGCTCTTGCTCCGGGGCAGCGCGGGCGAGCGAAATGAATCTGTTCGGCTGACCCCGAGCTGACTCGGAGCCGTAAATCAGGGGACCGCGCACCAACTTTCATTAATTACTCGGGGCCAGTTAAACGGCATGGGCTTTAAGTGGGAAGAGTAATTACCGAGTAATGTTATCTGAAGCTGCGCGACCCTACACCACGACACCCACGGCCGTCAGGAAAGCTGGTGAGGCCCTTCCAGATGGCCCCGCCGGCCTCTGTCCTATGCCCTCCTCCTTACCCCCTCGGACCCAACTCGCACCCAGTGCGTCCCTAACTCTACCACTGTGGGGGCCACGTTCCTTGCGCTCCAGGCGGGGAAGGGCACTTGTTTTAGAGTGTGCCGGACTGTACCTCCGTTTCCCTTAATGGCAGTGCCCGGGCCCCCTGCTACAGTTTCCCTGCGGAAAAACTAAGGGCAACTGTGTTCTTCCCCAACTCCCCGAAGGCTGGGTTAAAAAAAAAAGTCTTGATTAGTGTCTTGATTGAAAAATGTAATCTCTTTCTGTAATTGTTATTAAATTGCTTTAAATCTATTCCTCACCAGCTTTTGGGAAACTGTTGCCATCTCTGGGGAAAAAGCATCCTCCAGCTAAGATAAAGATCAGTCCTGGAACCCTGAACAGACTGACTAGTGGGATTCCCTCCTTCTATACACGCAGTCCCCAAGAGTCTCAGGACTGAGGGTCCAGAACAGGAGGTGAATGAGATCTGCCCTGACGCTCACACAGCCTTCATGCAGGGCCACAGTGCCAGCCCACCCCCACCCAGTCCCTGCACTGGATCTCCAAACTCCATTCAATTTCGGGGGAGTAGGTGGGTGAAAAGGCCCCTCACCCCCTACTCTTGCCCCAGGCGTGACAGAGGCTCTGTGACAAGTGTCTGTGAAGACTTAGAATGGAAAGAGGAAGGAGACCATTACCCCAATCTTTGAAACATAACCCCCCAAAGAAAAACAAAAACCCATCCTCTCCTACCCACACCAGGCAGTGTTACGTGTTGGAGTGGAGTGGGGAAGAGGGTGGGTACAGGTCCCAGTTACCGGATTGTACTAGGCAGGCCAAGTCTCGCACACTGCTTGGTGCCACAAGTTGACAACTTAAGAAGCTTTTATAATTTGCATGACCCCAGAGTCCTCAATCTATCGCCTGCTAAGTAGGCAAAGATAACCCCCCGCCCCATTAGCTGTCAGGGCTGGGTGAGAACCTTGGGCCTCCTTTTGGGAGCAAACGCACAGCCCTGATTGAGGCCTGTCAGCTTACGAACGAAATTTGGCTCTCAGTGCCACATTTTGCAGAAAAAAGGCCGAATTTTGAAAGAAATTTTTTTTAAACAGGAGAAACAGAAGCCGCAAAGAAATTGTCCCTAGACAAACCCTTCTCCATTTCTGAACTGATGAGTAGAAGCTGTGGCCCAGGGCACGGTGCTGTTCTTGAAGGCGGGCTCCGCCAACTGTGGGATTGCAGGCTGCAGTTCCCGCACCCGCCGCGTCGGCTCCGCGTCCAGCGAGGTTCCCAAGGCCCCCCACCTTACAGGACACGAAGACCCAGGGACAAAGGCCAGCCTCCAACCCCCTCCCTCAAGACCCCCCCGCAGGGGCCGAGGCGAAAGCGTCAGCGGAGGGGAGGGAGGGCTCTTTTAATTAGAAGCTTATCCGACGCGGGACTGATTAGATCGCGCTGTCCTGGGGCCTCGTGCTGGTCTAGGCGTTGAGAGCATGGGGGCGGGGACCTAGGGAGGGACAGTTGTTGGCGAAAAGAGCAGCGTATTCAAAGGCTCCTTGTACATGCCCGAGAGGGAGAGGCTCTAATCGGCCAAGGTAGCGCTTTTCCCACGGTTAGTCCGTGCTAGGGAATGGAGTGCAACCTTGACCGCAAGGAGAGGCGAGACACGCTCCGCGCGTCTTTTCCCCGCTCGAGGCATTGGAGGAACCCAGGAACCGCCTGGCCGCGGGGCCTCCTGAGAGCTGAGGGATAGAATGGAGGCTCAGTTAGGAAGGGGGTCAGAAGGCTGGAAATGATGACTCCACAGCTGTGGCAGAAGTGGGGAAAATCTGTCCCCCAACGAAATACTCAAGTGACTCAAAGAGAAGTGCCCTTGGCCCTTCTCTAGAGCTGGTCTCTGCACTGACCCTAAGGTGGCTTGGTGATGCCCCCTGCGCATTAAGTCTGAGACTACCCCAGTCCTCACTCCACTACTGACTGCCCTTACAAACCATGAGCCCTCACGCCCAGACCACTATTAATTAGTTCATTGCCCATCCAACGGAGCAAAGGAAATCCATCTCAACAGAGGGGCCAAGATCCCTGGAAAAGGAGGTAGAAGTAACCTAATATGGTCTGGATTCGAGTCCCAGCTCTGCCACAGAGGGACCTCTTGCACACATAATCTCTTAGAGCCTAGATTTTGTCATCCAGAAATAAGCAACTTCTCCGTCAGGCTGTGAGATATTTAAAAGATGCACTCTGTCTTAATACTTCCCAGTGCCTTGCACAGAGTAGAGGCTCAACAAATGTTTGCCGAGTTAATGTTTATGATATTAGGAAACCACCTATACTATTTAAGAAATTATAAAAAAAAATGGGGAGGTGATGGTACGATCCCTTGGAGGGGGGGGGGCGGGAGAGGGTGCCAATTGTCCTCTCGTGTGGGCCACGGCAAGGCTGCCTTGCCTAGGAACGGGGATTCAGAGTCTTGACTCCTCTCTGCTGGAGTTTGGCCTGGGTCTGCTGATGGCCATTCCCATACTTTAGGGAAGGAGCTGATGCCCCTGATTCTCCCAACACACACACACACCGCTAGGCCCTGCATTCCTGGGGGGAGCCACAGGAACACTAGAAATCAAGAGGATAAATCTAGAATCTCAGGGTTCCCGAGGCCAGGGCTGAGCAGCTTCTGACATTCCCACCCCACCTCCCAGCTGCCCAGTAAGTCCCAACAGCCAGGCAAGCATGACCCGTTTTACATTTTCAGTGCAAGAAAAACCTAAATTCACAGACAGGAACCTCCTTACAGGTTGTGGTACATGTCTGGGGCTGGCTCTCCACTGGGTTTTCCCAGAGTCGAGAAGAGAACTCCACCCGCCAATCCTGGTCCCAACTCCCAAGACTTTTATCTCTTCAGCGGCTGGGCCTACCTACTAGACAGGAATTCAGACGTTTCCCTTAAATGTAGTGCCTGCTGGCTAAGAAGCCCACAGTCTCACCGCCCCCCAACCCTATGCTAACCTGATGGGATCCCAGGCACCAGACCTGCCTATAGAAGGGGTCCAAACAAAGTGAGAGAGCCCTGGTTCCAAAAGTCATCACAGAATCTAGATGAACTCAAATAAATGATAACAGCATGGTAGTATTTTGAGCCCCAGAAATAGACCAAATGGCTTCTCAAACTCTGCAAAGAGCACACATCCACACACAGACTCACATCACACCCCTGCCTGCCAGTCTTGTGGGTTTCTGGTCCAGTCAATTTTAGGTGGTCTCCCGCCTTCTGAATTTAGAACCCCAAGTCAGAGGAAAGTTGGATTTCTGCTCCAGTGGCACAGAACTTCAGGTGAGGCCCAGCCCCCAAGTTGCCCATTTCAGCTTTCCTCTTACAGATGGGGAAACTGAGACCTGGAGATTTGCAAACTGTAACAACCTGCTAATTAGAGGTGACACGATCAGAGAACACAAGCCTCTGAATCGACACCGACTTGTTCCAACATCCCTTGGGGCGAATCAAGAACTTCACTTAGAAAGACCTTGAGTGGAGGGGCCCCTGTGAGCCTGCCTGCGGTTGCTCCTCAAAACACAGATCCCAGATTCCCTGAACGTAGAGGGGAAGACGGTTTCGATTTCACCAGGGCTTCTGGCGAGCCAGGTGCTCCAGGCTGGGTTAAGTTAGGAACCGCCTGAAGACACTCCTTTAGAAGTTGCAGGAATCTTCGGGAAGCATAGAGCCCTTCAGCGCCTTGGAAGCCCTGGCACCTCTTGCAAACTGTCCACGCTCTACTTCTCCCATCCCACGCATTCCAGAAGCATCCCAGTCCCTAAGCTAGCGGGAAATTTTGTTCCAGCAAAACCCTCCGCCGTTGAATTCGCAAGGCGTTTCCTAAAATAGTGAATCAACTCAAATTGATATAGTTTCTCACACAGCACAGAAGTCCAATTAGGATAAATTTGTAAAACAAACTACAGGGGCTCTGCACGATTTGTTCCAGCTAGTTCCTGAGGGGAGTAGGTGTGCGGTCGCCAGAGAGGGATGAGAAAACTATTGGCTGTGTCCCTATGTGTACACCGACTGAAGTGGGCAAGTAAATTGTTCTTGTTCTAACTCCCATGCTTTGCAAAAATCTTTCCTCATCTGAGCCCCGAGTTTAACGGCAAGAAGGAGGCAAGGCGCGCTGAAAGGAGGGCCTGTGCTTGGGCCCTACGGTAGGGAGGACCCGGTCCCACACAGCTTGAAATAGGATACACAGAGTTCTCTTCCAGCCCTGGAGCCCTCATGGACGCCGCCTGAGCTGGACGCCAGGAGACATCCGCTTCTTATACTACCATAGGGACACGGTTCCAGGAAAGCCACTGTTTACTTGCTAGCGGGTTCCTTGCCTCGTTCTTTGCTCCGTGATACTTATCACACGTCTAATGTGTGCCATCACCGTATTAGGGGCTGGAGCGGCTCCTGACATTTTGGCTCAGGGTAGGAACACCGGCTGCACACCCGGTGCTGGTCCCTCAATTTAAAAGCTAAAAAGGTCCAGTGCCTCCTAACAGTTTGGTGGTGCCTTGAATCACAAAACACCTTCCTGAGACGAAGACAGCGCCAGACACCACACCCGTTCCTCCTTCCCACTCCCACAGAGACTCTAAGTCCCGGAATCTCCCGGGGTGCAAGGGGCTCCAGATGACCCCCGGGCTCTGGAGAACCAGTCCGGCTCCTGGTTCAGGAGGATGTCGGGGGCCTATGCCGGCACATACTCCCTCTCCCTCTCCCGGGCCTCCTCTCCCTTAGCCGCTGCTTCCGCTATCCACACAGTCCTTGGGGAGGCAGCCGGGTAAGCGCTGGGGTCAGGGAAGGGGTAGGACAGGGGAGTGCCAGCGCGGGACGGTAGCCCCGGCGCCACCACCCCGCGTATAGGGGGCGCTCCCCGGCCTGCTTACCCTGGTTGCGAATAGCCGGCTGGCTCTCGAGGCAGCTGGGCAGGTAGGGCGCATTGGGGAACATCCTGGCCTGGCTGGAGGACGCCTGGCTGGGCGGAGGAGGACCGAAGGGCCCGTAGCGACAGGCTCCAGCTGTGCCGGTGAACTGGCCGGAGAAATGCACGGTGAAGGCGCTCAAGCACTGCTCCTCATGCGGCTCCGCGCCGCCCCAGCTCGGCTCTTGTTTGATGAAGGAGTGAGGCGGCGGCGGCGGCGGGGGTGGCGGCGGCGCCGGCGGCGGCGCGGGTCCGCCCAAGGAACCGTAAGCCGAGGCGCCCGGGGGTGCAAAATCCAGCACTGGCGCCCACTGCGCGGCGCCGCTCACGGGCAGGGCGCAGCCACCCCCGCCACCCAGCGAGGGTACCGCTGGCAGCAGTGCATTCAGGTCCCGCACGTCAGAGCCCATTTGCTGCGGCTCAGCCCCGGACGCCCCGCCGCTCCTTCGGCCTTGCAGATGCTGGGCACTGGACTCGGCCGCTCCTAACTTGCCCCAGATGCCACCCGGGCCCCGGAGCCCCGGCTGTTCGGGCTGCGGAAAGCACCCTGGCCCGGAGCGGAGCGAGTGAGAAGACGCCGGCTCCGGGGCACACGTGGAAGCCGGTTCCTGCGGCAGAAGGAAGTCCAGGATCGCGGCAAGGAGGCAGCGGGGCCCCGGCTCCTGGGCTGCCGTCCCGGCTCTGGGTGGGTGGGTGACTGAATGAGTGGGAGGGAGGGCGGGAAAGGGGGAGCGGACTGGCGGTCGGGTTGCGGAGAGCCCCCGGGTGTGGGCGCTGCCTTGAACTCCTTACCCCAGCTGCCTGGCTGCCCCCAGCTTCCCAAAGCTCAAATAAGAGGGGCCGGCGGCGGGGGAGGAGGAGGAGCCAGGAGCCTCGGCAGTTCCATTCACACCGCAGCCCAAGCCTGGCCGGGCGGCGCGCGCGGCTCGGCGGGGGCGCCCTCGCGGCGGGGGTGGGGGCGGGCCTGAGGGAGCCTACCTCTAGGAAACACCCTCCTCTCCTACCCGCCACGCGCTCCCAGCTGGCCTGTGGGACACAGCCCTCCCCCCACCTCCCCTTCTCGGCCTTCTCAAGTGTGGGCGCCTCTGGGAGAGCCTCTCCAGGTGAGCAGTGAATGTCCCCACTAGTCCATTTGTGATGGGGGGGGGGGGCGGGATGGGGTTGTTAATGTGAGAGGGCGGGCTCAAGGGAGGGGCAGGTGAGCTCCCAGACGGCGGGAACTTCAGGAAAGCATGGAAAACTTTCCCGGGCTTCAGAGAGGCGAATTCCTTCGTTCTGCACCCGCAAGCCCGGCTCTTGCTTCGTATCTAGAGCCGCCGGGCGGGAGTGGTGGCCGTAATCTCAGGTTCACTGGGGTGGGGGTGACACCTTGTGGGTTCCAGAGGCCAGACTCAAGGTGAACGTGGGTGACTTGGGGGGGCGGGGTGCATCAGCTGTGATAAACGGCATGTTTCGATCGTTTGGTAGTTGGTTAACTTGGTGACATTTGCGCCCAGAGGAGGGCAGTTGCCGCCTGCCTAAAAATCGGTGCCAGCGGCACTTAATCTTCCTTTCCAGTGAACAGCGGCTAGTCTGGGAGGGAAGAATACCCTTAGGGAAACACCCAGAGCCTGCACATATTCTGACTGGAGAATCTCAGAGCCCGTTTTGGAGGGTAAGGGGTGGAAAGGATTCGAAGACAAGCACGCGGGGAGACGTTGGATCCTAGAGTTAATCCCACCTAGCTCGGCCTCTGCTCACGGTCAAGAGTACCATTCTGGATAAGCAGTAACTGATAAGAAGGCGCAAACCGGCTAGGAGGACCACGAAGGAAAGCACACAGTGGCCCACAGTCGGTGGCAGCGTTCGCGTGGTTTGGAGCTCTGAGGTCCGGGCATCGCCGCAACAGACTCCTTCCTCCAACTAGTCACTCTTTGGGAGCCCGGCGCCTCAGGGCAGGTGTTTGGGGTTTTGTTTTGTTTTGTTTTGTTTTTGGTTCTTCCAGAACAGTCAGGATTTAAGGGGATGCAGACCCTAAGCAAGGGGAAGCGCTGGGAACCCGGGTTGGAGTGCGCTTCGGGGCACGTGGAAAAGCCCGGGAGAGGCAGGGGGTAGCGGCGACGGCGCAACCTGGAACCGCCTGGAGCGCGGGCGGGCAGCGGCCGGTTGCCGCCAGGCCTCTTATTCCAGGCTGGCCGCGGATGGGGCCCGCAGCGCCAGCGAAGCGACAACCAAGGTAGCCGCAGTTTTACAAAGAAACAGAACGTTTTAAAAAGCTTTGACTTACTCTCCATTTCTTGCTCTTTGCTTTCAATCTGCACTGAGTTAAACGAAGGAAGTGGGAGTTGCGTTAGCACGCTCGGGGCCCACACGCCAAACAAAATTCCCTCCTCTTGGGGTCGCTAGTCCTAGAGGCACTGGAGACGGTGAGGGCAAAGGTCGGGCACAGGCGCTACCGGGTTGTTCCCCAGGCCGCCTACGAGGTCCTGCACCCCTCTCTGCGCTACTTTGGTGCTTGACTGTGCTTGTTTCCACTCAGAAGCTTTATATATTTTTGAAGAAATGAAAAGGCTCTGGAGACCATCTCTTCCTCCCCCTACACTCTGTGGATTGTCCACCACGCTCCCACGAGTGCCATCTCTAAACCTGCAGCCGGGCTGAGGGCTAGGCAGAGGGCAAGGACGTTTGGTCCTTTTGGTGCAGAAAGGCCCCGCGAGACGAAACTTCTCAGGCCATTTTGCCCTTAGGATGCCCCAGACCCCTGTCTCATACTTCCCACTTTTATTTCTACTTCGAAGGAATTTTTCTCAACTAGGACTCATTCAGGCGCCACGAGGGAAGGAAAGCCCTTTATGAAAAGTCAGGGATTTTCACTTGCAAACGAAAAGATCCAGGTTGTTTCTCTTTCGCCCAACATTGCAAAGTTTTTTGGTGGGTATTTGGGGGGGAGGTGGTTTGAACGGGACATTTTGTGGTTTTGAATCCCAGATAGGGCAGAAGTGCTTAATTCCCTGCCTTTATGTTTTACAGAAGAAGTTCACCGGTGGGGTGGGGTGGAGAGGAAAGGGGGGGGGGGCGAGAAAATTTAGGACTCCTCTCTCCACCGCCATTTGTTGTCTGAGAATCCTAGAGGGAGAGAGGAACCGTAGTGCGATCCCCGCTTCAATCCTGGGGTGCCTCCTCACCCCGATTTAGTAGTCCGAAGGAGTGGGAGGAGTTCCCTGCAACCCGCGGGGTCAAGAAGTAAGTGCTGTGCGTCCGGAGCCGCTCGAAGTCGGAGGGCCTCACCCCAGAGGGCCTCACTCGAATGCCCCCTGCCCATCCCCACGCCCGGAAGCCCTGGAGCGCCTGAGCCACCTCCGGGGAACCAGCCAACTGAGGTCCCACTTCCTCCGTTGGGTAACGTTCTCTGCGGGAGCTCGGCGGTTAACCGCGCAGCCGCGCCCGCTACGCTGGCCTCGGCACCCTGAGCCTGCCGGAGGGAGAGACAGACAGTCTGGCCGCGAGGAAGGTCCACTCTGTAGCCCGCCCCCGCATGTAGGCGCTGTCCTGCACCTCCGGAGCTCGAGGCCCAAGGAAATGAGGGCTGCGTAGACCTGGCCGCGCACTTCTCTCATCCACGTTCCCACTCAACGTCAGCGCTGAGACCTGTGGCACAGAGGAGCTGTTCTGAACCACCGTTTGGCAGAGATGGAAGTTCAACTCCCCGTCTACAGAGAAGTAAACTGAGGCCCAGGCAGCGGAGGAAAGGCAGCTGTGGAGCTCAGTGGTTAAGAGCAAGGAACTGGTGGTCGGAGAACGGAACCTCAGGTCCACCAGGTAACAGCTGTGTAACCCTGGATGAGTTCCATAGCCTCTCTGAGGCTTAGTTTTCTTACTGACCAAAGGGGATAGTGGAATCCTAGCGTCCACCTCATGGGGTCATAAGGATTAGACAGGAGGATAGTGTTGGTTTATGCGTCCAATAAACGTTACAATTTTGTCACTATTCTTGTTTAAGGATGCGTAGCAAGATAGTGGCAAAGCCGAGCTGAAACCCAGGTCTCTCAACGTCTAGCTCGGGGCTTTACCCCCACGACCCCTCTGCCTCCCTAGAGCAAATGGAATGAGGAGTAAAGAAAGGAGGGGGAGAGAGAAGCTGACAATCCATATGGCTTTGGTACGTTGGTAAAACGCATCCTTGCCTGGAAAGTGCTTAATTATTGCAAGATCAAAAAAAAATCGCTGCTGAGTGGGAGGGGGTACTGAGGACCTCTAAACCCCCCACTTTGACCTCGGCTCTGACCAAGAGCCGGGCCCGGCGGAGCAGCCGCGGCCCCAGGGGGCAGCGCATACTCCCAGGCTGCGCTCCGGGCGTCACCCCGCGGCCGCCGACAACTGAATAAACACACCGAAGCACTGCGATCTGTCAAGGGCTGGGGCCGCAGACGCCGAAGAGGAGTGGCTCGACCGCCAGCCGCCCCGAGGAACTGGCGCTGGGTTAGCACCTCGCGCAGGAGCTAGAGCCGGGAGCTCCGAGCGCAGGACGGGCAGCCTACCGGCTGCTCCTCTCCACCCTGAAGACTCCCAACTCTTACGTATCTGCTTACCCCCGGCCTCCCGGCAGGCGCTTAAGCCCGTTTCCAGCCCGGTGCTGGCGGTAGAAACCCCAGCTTCATTTCTTTAAATTAAAAAAAAAAAAAAAAAAAAGTCAAGGAGGGACTTTTGTCGGAGTCCACCTTCCCCTTGCCCTCCACCCTGGTTTCCTCTGCTCCTTTGAAAAAATAACCCGATGTTTTTGAACAACCACTCGTCTACAGTTCAGACTCCGTTCTCTGACCCAGTTTGGGGTTCAGGACCGGCGAGAACCACCACCTGGGCCTTGCAAAAATATCCCCTCTCCCCCAGCGTGCAGTTCTTGGAATCGCCAGAGTTACCCGTCTGTTCTGATGCCACCGCGAGATGATGGTCCCCAAGCTCCCAGAGTCCCCATTGGAAGGATTCCGCAGCGCTGCCTCTATTATTATACCGTAAATCTTTTTAAATTCTGGAACTAATTATATA
Source organism: Felis catus (assembly GCF_018350175.1). NCBI lineage: Eukaryota > Metazoa > Chordata > Mammalia > Carnivora > Felidae > Felis > Felis catus. The sequence continues at coordinate 86,597,265 of NC_058377.1, forward strand.
GAGGATATGTCTCAATTTGTTCTGCATTAATGCCACAGTGGGGATGGAGGCCGGGCCGTGGCCAGAGCAGATACGTAGGCCCATGAAATTGATGAACTGAGAGTTGCTCGCAGTCCTCAGCGCACCATCTGGAATTCTAGTCTGAGGTTACAATTAGAACTCCTGACCCCAGATTCAACTTTGCAAACAACAGGGGAAAAAAGGGGGAAAAGAAAAAAAAAAAACAAAAAACCAACTTATTCTGCACCTGTAAAAAAAAAAAAAAATCTCCACACAATCTTAAAATCTTCCCAGCTTAGAAGATTCTTTCCAAGTATTCTTTTGTTTTTTTTTAACCTATAAAAGATAATGGAATATATTTTATAGACTGGATTTTATCTTATCCCTTTCCCTCTCCCGGCTGCACTCAGTTTAATAGTTGTCAGGGCTTTTTTTCCCCCGTGTTTTTCCTAAGTGTTGGATTTAATTATATGGGACCAAAATATATACCTCAGTAAATTAGCTTGCTAAATATTCTGTCATTTTGTGATTCTGCCTTTGAGAAGCAGCTTAATTACAGAAATCTATCTGGATCTAGGAACTTGACTTGCTCCAGCTAAAATGTAATCAGAGATTTTATTTGCGTTTAATTTTATTTGTGTTCTAAATCGGTTAGGCCAATTTCTTCCTTCTTTCTTTAGTAACATGCGGCTATATTTTCCTCTCGCTTTGACCCTCTGAAGAAAATGAAGGACCAGGCAGTACTGGGGAATCTGTTAAATTTATTAGCATAAATGCTTAGACAAAATGAGATATAAATCATTCAGATGTATTAAGCCATAAAGTATCCCAATGAAGTCAGTGCCTCACAAGGGTCCTGGTGTATAAATGTTCATATAAAACAAAGTATCAGTATTATCTTTCAAACTGAATATATGCCGTAAAAATATCCAAATGTTGAGTAAGGAATATGGGGGCAATGGCAGGGCAGGAAGGGTATGTTCTTCAGAGCAGCCTGTTAGCGCTGTGATGGCTCGAAAAGTGAGGCAGAAAGGAAAAAATCTCCACAGTCTGCATTAGTGATACTCAGTAGACAATTTTTGAAGAAAGGTATGCAGGGTAGATTTGAAGAGAAGACAAGAAATAAGGAAAGAAGAGATGAATAGAGAGCAAAACATTGCTGTCTGTAGAATGCTTCCCCCCCCCCCCAAAGGTCAATTTAGCTTTAAAAAAAAAAACTACTCAGAAAAGGCACTGACTCTTCATACAGATAACGGATGAGCCATTAGTGAAGAGCCACCTGGGCCTTCGTCTGTGAACCCGGATATGTAGCTGGTCGCAGGAGAAGGATGTGTATCCACTAGAGGTGGACTGGGAGAAGAGGGGTGGAGGGGTGAGGAAGGGGAGTTGTCAGAATTCCTAGCAGAGGTTTACCAAGACAAAAAAAATCTGACAATGTTTAAGGAGCAATGGCTTGCAAAGCTCATAACCACAGCTCTCTGTAAATTTTGGCAAACCAAGGCTTTCTTTGCCTTTTAGAAATGATTGTTCCAAAGCTTTCTCTCTCTCTCTCTCAATCTCTCTCTCTCTCTCTCTCTCCCTCTCTCTCTCTCTCTCTCTCTGTGTCTCTAATCAAGGAGTTTACCAGAGAAAGGGAATAGTCCCCCTTTTTTCAGCAGGGACATCTTAGCTTTTGCGTGCTATCAGTTCATTCACTATGGGGCAAACTATTTACTGGCACTTCCGTTGTGCCAAGCATTGTGGCAGGGACCGGAAAGACAGGAGTAAGAGGACAGGCTCTACTCTGCTCACACAGAGGTTACATTCCAGTAGGGATGACAGAAAAATTACACGCAAACAAGGCAGATGCTTTCAGATAGGGGTAACTGCTACGAAGGAACAAGGAGATTTTCTAGACTAGAGGACTAAAAGTAAGACAGGGATGGGAACAAATATACTCCCGCTTCTTCCCATCTTTTACCTGCACTGCCCTATCTTTTTTTTTAAATTTTTTTTCAACGTTTTTTATTTATTTTTGGGACAGAGAGAGACAAAGCATGAACGGGGGAGGGGCAGAGAGCGAGGGAGACACAGAATCGGAAACAGGCTCCAGGCTCTGAGCCATCAGCCCAGAGCCCGACGCGGGGCTCGAACTCCCAGACCGCGAGATCGTGACCTGGCTGAAGTCGGACGCTTAACCGACTGCGCCACCCAGGCGCCCCTGCACTGCCCTATCTTAATGTGTTTGTTAGTATCCTACCTTACTGTCGGGGTGGGGGGGGGGGCAAGAAGGGCTTGAAGGATTTGGAATGTTTGCTCTGGACAGATCTCTGCCTATCAGGGGGCTGGACTTATGGAATCAGGAGGGTGGCAGTTTCTATAGGGCTGGATTAAAATCACCACCACCAGCTGAGTGTGAAAGTTACCTGTGCAACACTCCATTTTCTCCTCTTCAAGATAAAAACAACAGCACCTATTCAAGTTGAGAGAACTGGATGAGGAAAGGCATGTAAATTTCCTAGTTCATGGCGAGCACTCTATAAATGGTGACTGTTACTTGTATTCATATAGACTCTGTTTTCCTTTGCTTCTAATTAGTTGATAAGTTCTACACTTAGTATCAATATTGGTGTGGGTTAGGAAAATCTGCACTGTTGTTGGATCAGGGAGAAGGGCAGGAAGAGAAGCCCTTTGCCAACAAGTCTGACCTTAAGCAAAGTGGTTGCCACCTTAAAGTGAATCGAAATCATTCTGTCCTACAGCCAGGCCTGAGAAGGAAGTATGTGGCTTCTGCTTCAAAATCAAGCTTAGATTCTTTCCTTTCAGTACAGAAGGCTATGTAGGTCAGCATCAGCTTGAAAAGTTTAGGATTGTACTGTTCCTTACAGCCACATTTCAGATATGCAGTGTGGTCCAGAATAAAGAATCCTGGGCTAGGTATAAAATTACCTTGGCCTGGGGTGCCTGGGTGGCTCCATTGGTTGAACATCTGACTCTTGATTTCCTCTCAGGTCATGATCCCAGGGTCGTGGGATTGAGCCCTGTGTAGGGCTCCATGCTGAGTGTGGAACCTGCTTAGGATTCTCTCTTTCTTTCCTTCTGCCTCTCTCTCAAATTAAAAACAAACAAACACACACCTGGGCTCAAATCCTGTTTCTGCCAATAACCCAATGGCCATGGCCTTGGGGAAATAGCTTAAGCTCTTGATTTTTTCAATATCCTTATCTGTAAAATGAGGATGATCGTAAGAATGAAATAAAGCAAACAGAGTGATTTAAAAACTGCAAAATGCTAAGCAACACACACAGAGAAACATCAAGACCACTTGTAACATGGGAACTAACCAGGGCAAGAAATGCTACAGGGCGCTGGAGAGTATATCACTTTCTCTCCTGTTTCTCTGTTTGTAAAGTGGGCATAGTACCTTTCTCACAGGACTGTTGCAAGAATTAAATGAGACATATGTAACTACCTGGCATAGAGTGCTTGCTATCTAAATGCTGCTGTTACTATTATTGTTATCTTTCTCTGGCCATTCTCCTTGCTCCCAGAGCTGAGCTTTACATTTTCACACTGATAGTTTTTTTACTGTGGCAGTATGAGATAGTATAAAGAGCAGGGCTTAGAGATCAGATGGCTCTGATAGTCTCTTTATTCTTTGTTGTCCCTGAGGCTTAGGGTTCATAACTGTAAAAATGGAGCTAATGATACATTCATTTCATAGAGCTGTTTTGAGAACAGATTAACACAATGCTTGTCAAGTGCCTGCATGGTGCTTGGCATGTAGTCAGAAATCAATAAATGGTAGTTCTTAAATTTTCAGTTTGTTTAATCAGAGAATATTAATTTACTTCAAAAAACAGATCAACCACCAAGGACTTGAATTACAGCATGATTCTGAGCACACACAGAAAAAAAGTCCCATCTTCTTTTAAATTCACCTGTACCACATTGAAATCTCACTCCACATAGGAAAGACTTTGCAGTCAAGGCATTGGCAATGACTTTCCTTTTTGACTATGAGTCCTTTAGGTAATAAGTTAGAATCCCATTTATTTTCTTTGAGTTTCTTTGCAGAATGTCCAGCATATATCAAGAACTTTAGTGATCTCATGTTTTTCAAAATAAGCAGAAAACTGTTTCCAGCCAATGAAGAGAAAAAAAAAAAATGGTTTGACTCTCTTCCTGGAGTTGCCACATAGCTTTTATTAATAGCTCTGTAAACAGGCTTGAACATAGTATCAGCTGGCCGCTTAAGATATTACAAAAGTTTATGAGAAGTTGCTTAGGAAAAACAAGATAGAGTCATTAGAAATCTGATACTGGTCAATAGTGCCTTTATTCCAAGTCTCCATAAATCACACACCAATGAAACTTCTATTGTGATCACTGTTCCAGATCTAAAGGATCTCCCTCTCCCTTTTAGTAGAAATTAAATACATTTAAGAAAGCCCAAGATTTTTTTCTCTCCCGATACAGTGGCTAATTACAAAATTTCCTAAGAGGTAATAAATATTAAACTCTAATCAACAGTTGTGACACACAATGAATGATAAACACATAACTTTGATTCTCTATTTAGGGCATATGTTTATCTTTAATTATCCCCAACCTGAGAATGGAATAACTGTTGTTCTCTGTTATGTTTATTATTTATTTCTAGAGTGACACCACATTTTTATCTTACCCCAAAGAGTCTCAGGTTAAGCTGTTGTCCAGCTTAATCATTAATTGCTCTCTTTTTACTTCCCAAAGTGTCCTGGTTGGTAAGGACTCCACTTGCTTAAAATTTTATTTTATAAAAAAGACAGATTCAAGAAAGCAATCAGAACAAAAGTGAAAGACAAGAGTTAATTGTGGCTAGTGAGGAGAACAAAAAGTTGGATTAATATTAGAAATCAAAGGATGAAGATAATTACTGTAATTGAGCATAAAACTTAGTTCTGAGCTTCCCAACAGCCAAATCAAAAAAGGAAAATAAAACTAGTGACACATCTCCCATTATGAAATAGTAAGAAGAAACCCAGTTTTTTCAGAAAAGATAAAATTTTCTAGTACTAAACTCTGACAGAAACTTAGCTTACTGGCCTTTCTCTAAGGGTCATCAGATAATGGTTAGTGACTTCAACAATAACGTTTCAAAAGATGCAGAGACGTTCTCTGGTGGCTTCTCATTTCAATCCAATGGTGCAGTAACAAAATTATAGTTCTTTAAAAAATCAAACAAACAAAAAAACCCAAGCTTTTTCTAAAAAGAAAGAGGCAGTAATGTAATTCCTTTTTATAGTTTTCTGAGTCTGGCCTGATTCAAACTAACCTAATGCATTAATTTTCAGAAACTGCCAACTGATAATTAAAGAAAAAAAAAACACCTTTTGTTCATTAATCATCAAATAAATTTCAGTGTGAACCAAAACACTGCTAGGAACCTGACCCTTGTTCTCTTTGTGATCTGATTTGGGGAGAGCCCTAGGGCAGTAGTAGCTCTTAACTGGGGTGATTTTCTACCTCCCCCTGCGCAGGGCATCTGGCAAAGTCTGGAGACACTGTGATTGTCTCAACTTGGTGGAGGTAGGAAGGCGGATGTTACTGGCATCTAGAGGCCAGGGGTGCTGCTAACCACTCTAAACAGTCCCCCCCCCCCACCACAAAGAATTTTCGTGCCTAAAATGTCAGCAGTGCTGAGGTTGAGGAAGCCTGCTTGGGAAGAGACCATCATTTCTAGCTGGGGTAAAAAGAAGCTTCATGGAGGAGGGGCCCTTGAGCTAGGTTCTCCCACCCCATTCCAGTGGAGCTGGAGGGTGCCTCTCCCCAGCCTCAATAAATGGTGAGAACAAAAACAGGCAGGTGAGAAAAGGCAAGGCGTGTTGGAGGGATGCCTTCCACAAAGGCAACTGTGGGTTAACTAATTTAGCCAGAAAAGAGGGAGAATCTATGTGAAGCAATCAGAGAGAAAGCCAGAGAGTACACGTGAATTTAGGGCAAAGAGTTTCTGTTCTGATGTTATGCTCCAAGATCCCTAAACATTGCTAGTGTTATTGTGTTTTTTTTTAAACTACACAAATCAAAAGCAGCATAAACTTTTATGTTCACAAAGATCATCTTTGGAATACCGACTTGTGCTGTATATATATGGATAAGTACATGTTTTTTTCTACTCCCCTACATCATTTTTCACCACTTACATAGTAGGGATTCCTTCGAACTCCGTTTTATATCACATTAAATTAAAAAAAAATTAGTGCCTACTTAAAAATACAACCTACCAAGGCACAGAAAATTCTGAACCACTGCTGTAATTAATAGAACATTGTAGGAATCACCATTAAGAAATATTATTCTGACCTAGTTCTCCATGTCACGCTGCAGACTGCCCTTTTCTTGAATCATGGAATGCTTTGTGAGAAAGGACGGCAAAGCTGGGTCCCTCGGTATTAGCCATCTCACCGCTCAAAGTTCAGCCAGAAGTGGGACAAAACCCTCTTCACCATGTTGACATGTTTACTTCTGGGGGAGGAAAATATTACTGTTGCCCAATTCGGTTTTCCGTTCCATTCACTTGCCTGGGAACATATGTTTTATTCTTTCCTTTGATGATTTACAAATAAATTAGCATGATCCACTAAGGTCTGCCAACATATATGCGTTACTGGAGAAATCTGAGATGTTGAAAAATGACTGTAATTTATTGTATCCCGATACTTTCTTCTTACAGACCAAATAAATAGCATCAGTTAGTTTATATACCTGACATATTTATTGCAGTAGTCCCGCGAGCACTTCCCATAGTCATGTGTTCTCACACATTGTTTTCACGAATTGTGTTTTGAAAGAAGTCTAGGGAAATTCGGGCCAGAGAAACAAGATGTTATCTTTTGGAAAGGATGAGCCCACTCTTGGAAGAGGATAATCCATTCAGAGCTTTCGAAAGCCGATGTCCTCCAGTGGGTGTGATAAATCCACAGGATCTGAATCCAGGATTTTGCACTAGGACCTTGAAATCAGCAGGAACAATTTAGTTGTGCTCCAGATAAACACAGTGTGTTGTTGTTGTTGTTGTTGTTGTTGTTGTTATTATTATTAGATAAACACGAACATCTGTTAGGCCAATTCACTGAACACAGTTCTAGTTATGTCTGTCTTAACTGGATCTGAGATGAGTGCAAAATGCCAAAGCTGCTCCTTGATCATCTATCTTTGTGTTTGAAATACAGATATAAAAAATAGAAAAATTCACCCGTCATCTCAGATGGGTCACGTGCTTGGAGACCCCCACGGAGACTAGAGTTCCCTCCTGAATTCCATCAATAGAACCATTTTCAAAAGACAAGTATATTTGAGATAGCTGGGCTTCTTCACTTTTCAATAAATGTTGGACATGCTTTAAGTAATTTGGGGGAGGTGGAGCAGCAAGAGGATTCTAAATAGTTTCTAAGAAATTCTCGATCATCTCCTTTTCCTAATTCAATATGCTACCTTCCCAGGTAACATTCACTTCACACAGGATATGTAAGGTAATTTTTCTCTGGGTTGAAACAGCAGGGGTGCCTGGCTGAGTGTCTGACTTCGGCCTCAGGTCATGATCTCATGGTTTGTGGGTTCAAGCCCCATGTCAGGCTGTGTGCTGACAGCCTGGAGCCTGGAGCCTGCCTCACATTCTGTGTGTCCCTCTCTCTCTGCCCCTCTCCCACTTGTGCTCTGTCTCTATCTCAAAAATAAATAAAATAATTTTTTAATTAAAAAAAAAAAGAAACAGCAGTTTGCAGCAGGTTACAACTGCAAGGCACTTTAAAGAGCATCTAGCCCTCATTTTTCAGATAAAACATTATATGACTTGCCCCAGATTGCCCTGCTAGTTAGTGGCAGAGCTCTCCCTAAGGTCAGGCCCATGGGAGGCAAGATCCATCCTTCTGTCACAGCATTCATTGTTCACACTTACGGAGTACGTATCGCAGTCCCAATAATCAAACAGGAGGCACCCAGTCCTTGCTCTCAACTTGCTCTGTCTGGCTGTGCTGTAGGACTTGGTCACTATTGAAACAGGGTGTGGAAGCTCCACTGTAAGAAATATCCTTGTTACAACCCTCCCTCGTACCAGGTCCAAGAATTCTCTTCAGTTCTCCCCTGTGGTAATCAAGGAGACTAAAGGCCACTTCATTAAGTTTTAGAGAGAGGGCCTATGGTGGGCCTGTAAATAATTACCTAATCACAATATTGTTAAAATTAAGAAAGCGTCATTATAACTTATGGAGGACCTGACATCCAGGGATATCTCACACACTGACAACCATCTTTTTTGTTTGAATTAGTAAATGATGCCTTGCAGACGTTTAGCAACAAGGATGCCCCAAGGGGGAGCTCTTCTGGTTTGGAACTGAATTGAAGCGAGTGGCTCATCAAACCCAAAGCACCACAAGCCTTTCCAAACTGCATTTAGTAGCATAATCAAAGGAAGATAACCAGAAAGCCACAAAGAAACCGTTAATCCTCTCTACCCTGTATTTTTTGTTGCCTGTTTAAGGCTGATGAAATCCTGACAGCATGGGGGGGGGGGGGGGGAGTGTTACACAACGTGCAAGCATCACAGACATTTATCAAAGATCAAGTTCCAAGATGTAAAACAAAATAAAACAAAGATTTTCTCCTAATTTGACTCCCAAAGGACTCAAAAAGCATTTCAAACGTGTCCAGTAAGGCATTAAAAATAATTATCCCATAGAGTAATTTCTCCCTTGGTTGTTTTAATATATTTTTGTCTACAAACAAGTGAAGTTTTCTAAACTGCTCCCTTGGCTTACTTTGAAAGGTCTCTAGAACAAAAGTACTTTGGGTGACCCCAGGATACCTGGCAACAGTAACCAAGGATGTGGATGAGGCTGAGAAAGATAAAAACAGACGATGCACTTTTTGATGTCAGACCTAAAATATTGTATACTTAAAACAGAATAAAATGTTGGAAGCCTAGAAACAAAGAATAATCCCATCAGGAAAATTAGTGAGCTTATTTAAGAGAATGTTAAGTAAAATTTCTCAAAGTGTACTATAAAATCACTCTTATGCTACCCAGATGGCCCTGTGGGGTGACTTCTTTATGTAATTAGAATTGGCTTTCCTCCCCTTTTCCTCCTTCTTGCCTCCTCCTTCTCCTTCTCTTCTTTTCGTAATAATAGTTATTATTATTATTGGCCATCATTTACTGAGTGGCTGGTCTCTCTCATACATTCTCTCTACTTCTCATAACAACCATTTTAATTAACGGTTATGATCCCCATTTCTGAGATGAGGAAATAGATGCTGAGAGGTTGGAACTGCCCACTATTAACCACTGAGGATGTAATGCAGCCAGAACAACAGTCAATGCTCTGTGTGGCGTAGCATCCGAATTCTGGAAGGAAGTGAAGTAGATAAACTTCGGGGATCCACTTCTGCAGAAGCCCTTGGTCTAGCTTATTCTCAGATTCATACTTAGGGTCCAGCCCAATTATGACAAGATCCACAGACCCAATTAAAATTAAATTGCTTTTCTCACAGAAACTGTTTCCAACCACACGGTGTCAACTAAAGTCTACCCACCCGCTTCCTGTTTGTATCAAATTCTGGCATGCCCTACTTCATACAATGGCTGTGTCCCTGAAATTAATTTTTTTTTTGTTAAATAGTGAATAACAGTATTACTGCACTGTGGGGGAGTTATAGAAAGAACTTACTATTTCAAGGAATCCCAAGGCAATTTTTTTCCCTTTCTAAATGATTCCCCCCTCTCTCTTTCTCTGCCTCTCTTCAGACCTGAATTTTCATGTGCAGGATTGAATCGAGAGGAGCAATGGCATGTATGAGTACACCAATATTGTGTTTAGATAAAGCAGGAGGAAACTCTATTGAAGGGTCCACTTAGGCTTCCAACAAGGTGGCTCACAAAAGATCTCAGGGCTAGCCGTTTTCTGATGGTCACAGGAAGAGGAAAATGCACCTTTGTAAACCCAGAGGTCACATGTACTATAGATGTTCACCTGTGCATGCACACACACGCACACACAACCGCTCCTGACATTTACTGAGCTGAGCCTTCCCAATTTTTCTTCTTACAAGGGCAGCTTCTGTTTACATGTGTCTCCCCTCCTCACACTCACTTGCACAAACAATCCTGAAGTTGTGAGCTAAAGGGATATTACCAATTTAAAAAGGAAAATGGCTTCATAGGGGCAAATTGGCACCTTCTGGTTATATGAAAAGACAAGACTCCATTACAGTTGACTTTCTGGAACTTCTCATACAGTTGGTAGGAGAGATGGGTTAAATATCCCAGGGAGGGAGTCCCAGACTCAAAAGTTGAGACAGCTCTGGCTGGCTGAGTGCCTTAGGAAGACAGCTGTGGGTCCTCAGTCAGGTATTTGGGACCACCACTCTTCTCAGAAATGCATCTTGGTTCCAGTTTCCCCTTTATCTCTGGCAGTAAGCACTGTGATAATGAACCGAAGACTGTGGGTAGAACTGGAGCCAGCTGCTGAAGGATGCCCCACCCTGCTGGGGTCCAACCCAGAAAGCAAGAGCAGCTCTCTCAGCCTAAGCCATGCTTCAAAGGCTGGGCATGAAACTTCTTGGTTCAGTTTTTTGTTGTTATTGTTTTGTTTTGCTTTGTTTTGTTTTGTTTTGTTTTGTTTGCAACCTTTCAGGATTCACAAATGAAGCTTTAAAGCTTATAAGGGTGGCATTCCCGCCATGTTGGTCATTTGGCTTCTTTGAAGAGTGGACAGGTCTGGGCAGGCTAGCAGTGGCACAAGGATAGGAATAACAATAAATAATAATGGCTACCTTTTATTGGGTGTTTGTTGAATGACTGGCACTATGCTACCTATTTTCTTAGATTATTTCATTTTATCCCTACAGAAACTCTGAGGAAAAGTCATATAAACATCCCCATTGTATATATGAGGCATAGAAAGCTTGTCATTTGTCCAAAGTCCCACAGATAGAAAATGGCAGACTCCCTCCAAACTCTGCCAGTATTTCCCATTAGCCAAATCCTACTGGAAGTGGAAGGCAAGAAAGCCCATCATGGCAATCTATACAGGTCAGCCTCTAGTGGCCCAGAGCAAGGTGAAGAAAGGTGGACATGGACTCAGAGGGGGCTTGTAGGCCTGAGAATGACCTTATCCCAGCCTTCACTTGATTCCTATTTGGCCGACTATATAATGATAGATTAGAAATAATTCTCTCTTGGAATTTTGAAGACATTGCTCTTTGCCTTTCAGCTTCTAGCATTGCTTTTGGGAAATCCAAAGCCATTCTGGTTTCTGAGCCCATATATAAATTAGCTTTTTCTTCCTGAAAGTTTCTAGGATCTTCGGGAGTCCCCTAAAATGCCCAATTCAACTCCCAATCGATCTATTAAATAAATTATCCCAACAGCTATTTTGAAAAACAATTTACAGAGACAGGAAAAGGAATTACTTATCCATTTTTGGAGAAATCACTTTTCCCTTAAGCAACATTTAGAGGCCAGTCTAATAGAGGTATTGAATTTTGAATTTTGTTTAAAATACATCTTCCGGGGAAAATCATGTCAGAGATGGGGAGGAAAAAAATCACGATAGTGGGAGTATCCAAAATTATAGTATTTCTACTCAACATCTAAAAATGTCTGTTATCCTATCCTCACATGAAATCGCTGTTGAGTAAGATCAACCTAGGTTACCACTAAACAGCGTGTGTCTTTTCAATAGCCTGGGGCCGCAGACTCCTCAAAAAGCAGATTTAAAAAACATTTCTCTTAGAAAAATGGTAAGATTTGGTGCACGGTGCGCCTGGGTGGCTCAGTCAGTTGAGTGTCCAACTTCAGCTTAGGTCATGATCTCGCAGTTCATGAATTCGAGCCCCTCATCGGGCTCACTGCTGTCAGCACAGACCCCACTTTGGATCCTTTGTCCCCCTTTCCCTCCACCCCTCGCCCCCCAACAAATAAATTTGAAAGAAAAAGACAAATGATAAGCTTTATTTTTAATAAGCTTATTATTTTACATGAGATATCATAACTGGGAGATTACCCTGTTGTAGAAACCAGAATCCAATAACTTACCCCAGCACAGAACAATGTGGGTGACAGAAATTCTTTTGTAGGTTGTCGTCTCCCAATGGAGCCAAAGTTGCTTGGCCCGAGATTATTTCCATGGTCTGTTGGACACCAAAGATGCGGCTGGCTCTTGGCCACGAGCTAGGCTGCCCAGTCAGTAAGACCTGCTTTCAACAACCCAAGGCTGCGCTGACTTCTGATTTTTTTTTTTTTAACAATAGAAATGAAACTGCCACAGGGAAGAGAGAGAACAATGGTGTTTTGACAAATGGAACAAAGATCTAGCTTGACTGACAATTCAGGTCAGAAAGAAAAAGAAGGCACAGGAAGACTGGTGTGGGTCCTCCTTCTTGCCAAGAAGCAAGCACTCTGTGGGAGGTTTCCACCGACATGACGAACTGGCTCAGCAGTGGCCATTTGGGTTGAGCAATTGTGTTGGATGTTTTCTGGCAAAAGCGTGCTTTTTCTAGGACTTCAAATATAATTAGAGTAAAAACTGCGCGATCAACACGTACAGCCAGAGTATCTTTGAAACCTAAGGAAGGAAGAACCAGGGAGAACTTGTGAGATTCCCTGAAAAATGTTATTGTCCTGTTTCTTTGGAGATCTGCTAGAATAGGTCAGATGGAGTTCTGGCCTGTGGATGGGGCTTGGCTAAGAAACCTCTAGCTGCCCTTTCGAGACTGGTAATCCTCTAAAAATGGAAATTAGGAAGCATTCATTCATGACCTTGAAAAAAATGTTTATAAAAGTATATTATAATGTATCAGGGAAACGAGCTGGGAAAAGGGTTTATGTGAAAGTTCATGTGAGAAATGCAGCTATTAGCACGCATGCCATTCCCCACCTTGACCCCAGCAGGAATGTGTAAATTGTAACATATGGAATGTAAGCGTCTGTTGAGATGTTTCATAAATCTGCCTGGCAATGAGCATCACGAGGCCCTGCGTGAGAACGGGCCCCAGAAAGGGAGAGACGGTGAATGTCACATCTAACTCTAGGCTGCTAATCAGCCCAGAATCTGACAATCAAAAATGTGCAGACAGTGTTCTTTAATAATATCGGTTACTTTCTGACAAAGTGAGCTTTTTTTTTATGGGACCCGGCCTAGGAATAGGAAATACATTCATCCATTCACTCAGGAAATGTTTATTAAGAGCCTGTAACATGGCAGGCAGTGTGCTGGGCACCACAAGTACAGTGGGAACCAGAGAGAGAGACACTGCCTTGCTGCCTTACAACCTGAGGTGTGTAGAAAAACAGATGTTAAACAAGTAATAACAAAAATAATTTTATAATTACAATTTGGATAACTGCTAGAAAGGAAAACAATAGCTTATGCCAATACTACACCCCCTTGTCCAAACTTTCTATGTGGATTATCCCATTTAATCCTCATATATCCTCCTGTGGTAGATGCTATTATTTGCCCCGTTTTATTTATGTTTGTTTATTTTTGAGAGTGAGAGAGACAGAATGCGAGTGGGGGAGGTGCAGAGAGAGAGAGAGAGAGAGAGAGAGAGAGAGAGAGACAGAATCTGAAGCAGGCTCCAGGCTCTGAGCTGTCAGCACAGAGCCCGACGTGGGGCTCGAACTCACGGACAGTGAGATCATGACCTCAGCCGAAAGTTGGATACCCAACCGACTGAGCCACCCAGGTACCCCTAGCTCCATTTTAAAGATGAAGAAATAGGGGCACCTGGGTGCCTCAGTCTGTTGGGTGTCTGACTTTTGGTTTCTGCTCAGGTCATGATCTCACGGTTTGTCAGATGGAGCCCTGCATCAGGCTCCCTGCTGATAGTGTGGAGCCTGCTTGAGATTCTCTCTCTCTCTCTCTCTCTCTCTCTCTCTCTCTCTCTCTCTGCTCCTCCACCACTTGTGTGCATGCACACGTGCATGCTTTATCTCTCAAAATAAATAAACATCAAAAAAATAAAGAAATAAAGTCATGAAGGTCTGCACATCTTGCTCAAGGCCACACAGCTAATGCGTGGTGGGCTCAGAATATGGTGTCAGTCAGCGTGAGTCCAGGCCCCCAGTTCCTGACTCTATGCCATTTTTTTTTATGACCTTTTAATGAAGAAAGAGCACTGATTTAGATTTGCAGGTTAAAGAAAATGTCTCTCAGGATATGATTTTAGGCCAAACCCAAGGATAAGTAGGAATTAATTGGTTAGAAGAAGTATTTCAAAATTGGTGAAATAGCACGTCAAAAGGTCCTGCAGCAGAAGGAGTTGGCTTTGGAGGCTGGCGTAACTGGGGTGTGGAGGGTGAAGGCAAGGCTGGAAGGTAGGCAAGGGTCAGAGCAGGTGGGACCTTATAAATCCTGCTAAGAGTCTTGAGCTAAATCCTGGTTAGCGTGGAGCTCCTGAAAGACCACACTTTGGGCCTCAGTGGAGTTACTCCAGGCACAATTGCTACAGCTAGGAGAGGAGACGCGTTCTTCCCATGGAGGATAGAGGCTGCTGCTGAGCTAGGAACTCAACCCTCCTTCCCACTGTCTCCTGCAGAAGAAAGAGGATTCTACATAGTTCTGTTCTTATCAGCTCTCTGTCCTCTGCTGTAGTTAGAAGATGGCGATGTTCAGAAGAGACTGATGTTATGTGCTGAATGTTTATGTCCCCCTCCCCAAATTCATATGTTGAAATCCTGATCCTCAATGTGATGGTATTAGGAGCTGGGGCCTTTGGGAGGTAATCAGGTCATAAGGGCAGAGTTCTCGCAGATGGGATTAGTGCCCTCATAAGAAGAGACAGAGGGGGCGCCCGGGTGGCTCAGTCGGTTAAGCATCTGACTTCGGCTCAGGTCATGATCTCGCAGCTTGTGAGTTCAAGCTCCACGTTGGGCTCTGTGCTGACAGCTCAGAGCCTGGAGCCTGCTTCAGATTCTGTGTCTCCCTCTTTCTGCCCCTCCCCTGCTCACGCTCTGTCTCTCTCTCTAAAAAATAAAGTATTTTTTAAAATTTAAAAAAAGAAAGGGAAGAGACAGAGAACTAGCTCCCTGTGAGGATACAATGAGGCGTTGGCCATTTGCAAGCGGGAAGAGGGCTCTCCCAGAATATGACCATGCTGGTACCCTGATCTTACACTTCCATCCTCCAGAAATGTGAGAAATTTCTGTTGTTTATAAGCCACCCAGTGTATGGTAATCAGTGATTACCAAACTGACTAAGACAGTCAGCCCAAACTGACTAAGACAACTGGAAAACGTGGGCACTTCAGTGGCTCAGTCTATCAAGCTAACCAAGAGTCTGACCAAGCTGAACAAGAGTCTGTCAACCTAAACTCTTGGTTTAGGCTCAGGTCACGATCTCACGGTTTGGGAGTTTAAGCCCCGAGTCGGGTTCTGTGCTGGCAGCACAGAGCCTACTTAGGATTCTCTCTCTCTTCCTCTCTCTGCCTCTCCCCTGTTTGTGCACTCTCCCTCCCTCAAAACAAATAAACATGGGGCGCCTGGGTGGCGCAGTCGGTTAAGCGTCCGACTTCAGCCAGGTCGCGATCTCGCGGTCCGTGAGTTCGAGCCCCACGTCAGGCTCTGGGCTGATGGCTCAGAGCCTGGAGCCTGTTTCCGATTCTGTGTCTCCCTCTCTCTCTGCCCCTCCCCCGTTCATGCTCTGTCTCTCTCTGTCCCAAAAATAAATAAACGTTGAAAAAAAAATTAAAAAAAAAAAACAAATAAACATTAAAAATTCTTTTAAAAAGACAACTGGCAAATCAAGAATTCATTCAGCACTACCTAATATTAACCTTAGGCACCACCGTTAATTTTGGCATTATCCAAACCACAGGAATTAAGATTAAGAAAACTATCCCCCCCTCACCCCGCTCCAAATTTCCAAGTTAAAAATGGCAGCATTTCCTTACACTCCTGAGACAGACACTCTGTTATTCTGGGGTGTTTCTTGAAATCAATTCTTTCATTTATTCATTCATCAAAGGTTTGTGTACCTATTGTGTGGCAGACATGAAGGATAGGAAAGCAAGTAAGACTCAAGCCCCTGTGGGAGGCAGAATAATGCATCCTCAAAATGTCCTGGAACCTGTGAACATATTACCTTATGTGGCTGAAGAGTGTTTTGCAGACATGTATAAGTTAAGGACCTTGAGTGGGGAGATCATCCTGGATTAGGCAGGTCGCCCCATGTAATCAGAAGAGTCCATTTAAGAGTGAAAGAGGGAGACAGGAGGGTTGGAGTCAGAGAAGCAGTTGTAAGGACTGAGGGAGAGTAAGCGATGTATTTCCTGGGTTGGGGCCACAAGCCAAGGAACAAGGGCAGCCTCTGGAAGCTGGAAAAGGCGAGGATTGGATCCTCCACTGGAGCCATCAGAAAGGGATGGAGCCCTCCCAGCCTACCTTGGTTTTTAGCCCAGTAAGACCCTCTTGGGATTTCTCATCTTCATAACCATAAGATAACAAGTTTGTATTGTTTCAGACCACTAAATTTGTGATCATTTTTACACCAGCAGTAGGAAACAAATGCACTCCCCGTTCCAGTCAGAACCTGGCCCAGGACAGACATTTTAATCCCTCAGTTTCCCACTAGTGTCCAGATGCAGCCTCGTAGTCTCCCAACTCAGCAGTCCGGGGGGGGGGGGGGGACTCACTTACATCCTGCGGGGTCTGTGCAACCACTTACCACTGAGTGTGACCCCACCGGCATTGCTGTATACCCAAATATTAATTATGTGGATATTTCTTAATAATTCTTCTAGAGTGGGGTTTCTAAATTGGTTCTGCCCCCTGATTGCTGTGTCTCCTCGGGCAAATTACCTACATTCACTCCCGGGCTTCAATTTCATTACCTTTAAGATAATAATATCTACGTCCAGGATTGTGAAGCCTAGGTGACTTTGGTATTAAAGCATTAAAAATCATAACCTGGCACACAGGATGTGCTCAACAAATTTTAACATGGTCATGATGACTGCTATGATTATTCCCTACAGTGCTTAACAGGCTTAAAAGTCCTTTGGGGGCATGCCCTTTACAGTGTGGGACACACACTGGACGGGCAAGAGTGGGTGTCAGTGGACAAGGGCTAATCGGGGGGAGATTGAATTAGGGTGAGAGGGTCCAAATGGAATGAAGTGGGTGGGCTTGACAGATACGGCAGAAGTAAAACCACCAGACCGGTTGGTGAGTGGCATTTGGGGGTGGAGATGTGCCAGGAACGACAAAGTCAGAAGCCTTATGATGATGTGCTAATACGGCATGGAATGAATCCTTATTTTGCTTTTGTGCTCTCCTGCTCCCTGGTTTTTTCCTACTGCGGTCCTCTTTCCTGTCTTCCCATAATAAAGAAACATCATACAAATTAAAAAAAAAAAAAAAGAGCAAAAGGAGGCACCAGGTATAAAAATGTAAACTATTTGGCAACATGTAGCAAAATAAGAGACTTCTTGTACCTGAATTTGGGCTTTTTCTTGCCACTATGTGGGGGAGGCATCATAATTGGGAGGAAAGAGGGAGTATAAGGCAAAAGAGGAAGAAAAAATAAATAGAATTAAAATGTAGGAATTGATTTTTAGAAAAATAAATTAATGAGTAGCATAAGAAAGTGGTTTTTTATTTTTAATGCCTGTAATGAGTTTGGGCTGGAGGTGTAGGCAGCAGGTAGCAGAGAAACCAAGCCCTCTGTGCCTGTGCAGGGTATGGATGGGGACAGGGACTGACTGATGGGGAAGAGGGAAATGTTTTGGAGACAGAGGAGAGCTGGTTTCCAGGCCCCACTTTGCCACCAATGAGCATTTGAGCACGGAGTTTACCCGCAAGGATTCCACGAGGTAGCTCTTGTGTTCGTGGGATCTATAAAGTTCCAGGGAGCTGAAGGGAGGGGTACAGTCCCCAGAGGAGCCCATCTCGCTGGCATGTGAGTTGCCACTAATATCTATCTCACAGGCCTCACCAGCTGCAGGGTAGCTAAAGGGAACCACCTTCTCCCAAAAGGATGTACATGCCCTTCTGCCTCTGTCCTCCCAAAGTGACTCCTATGAAAGCTGGAATGTGTCTGAGCTGGCCCGCCAGGAATTGCTGAATGGTGGAGTTTATTTCTGCATAAAACAAAACACCTATTTTTCCCCCCTTCTGCCTGGGTCCATGATTTGGCTGTATTTAGCAGAAGAAAGGCAGGGAAAAGGCACACTTTGAAATTGTAGCAAGCATTTGAGCAGATTGAATTTAATTTTGGATACAAATGTCCAGGAAAAGTCTCCCTTGGCTCCCGCTTGTGGTTCACTGAGGCGTAAGGTGACGCTCCATTGAAAGGCCTGCTGATCTCAGCCAGTGCCAGCTGATAATGACAAAGTGCAGGAGGAGAGGGAGGTAGGCTGAGCCCAAGGAGGGATGCTCTTCCCCAGGATGCTTCCAAAGACTCTGCCCAGCTCCACCGTGCATGGTGGGACAGAGGGCAAGAACCTGAGAGCTGCTCGAGTCCCAGCTTGGCGATAAACATGCTGCATAGCCTTTTCCCACGGCTTAGGTTTGATTTTCCTGGTCCATGAAATAAAGGGACTGGAATAGATGAGCTATAAGATCTTTTCTTCCTGATGTTTTAGGATTCTGACATTTGGAGCATCTATAGATGCTGGAAAGGAATGCCAGCCAAGTGTGTAGGTTAAAATTTGGCACAACTATTTGGGAGGGCACTAGCTTCCAAATGTTTTAAGGTACATGCCCTTGGCCAGGTGTCAATTCTTGGGATGTATCCTGTGGAAATGCTAGCATAAGTATGCAAGCATGGATGTTTATAACTGCAAAACATAAAAAACAACTTTTGTGTCCACTAGTAGGGAAGTGGCTAAATAAATCTACAATACAACCACGATAAAGAATGCACGTCCAGGGGCGCCTGGGTGGCGCAGTCGGTTAAGCGTCCGACTTCAGCCAGGTCACGATCTCGCGGTCGGGGAGTTTGAGCCCCGCGTCAGGCTCTGGGCTGATGGCTCGGAGCCTGGAGCCTGTTTCCGATTCTGTGTCTCGCTCTCTCTCTGCCCCTCCCCCGTTCATGCTCTGTCTCTCTCTGTCCCAAAAATAAATAAAAACGTTGGGAAAAAAAAATTAAAGAAAAAAAATTAAAAAAAAGAATGCACGTCCATATGTACTAAAAAAGAAAAATATCCCAAATATAACTTTAAGTGAAAAAAATTAAATTGCTGAG
This sequence comes from Felis catus, assembly GCF_018350175.1. NCBI lineage: Eukaryota > Metazoa > Chordata > Mammalia > Carnivora > Felidae > Felis > Felis catus. The sequence goes on from NC_058377.1 coordinate 86,616,470, forward strand.
TAAAAATTATATATAGTGTGATTACATTTTTCTGAAGTGAAACCCAGGTATGTGTAATGCATATTATATTTATATATTTATATGCATATGCCTAGAGAAAAAGTTTCACACCAAAAGTAATGTGGCTTCCTGTGGGGCTGCACAGTTCAGTATAGTAGCCACGTGTAACTACTAAGTTCAAAATGTAGCTGGTGTAACTAGGAACTTGATTTTAAAATTTTATTTAATTTTGGGATGCCTGGGTGGCTTAGTCAGTTAAGCTTCTGACTCTTGATTTTGGCTCAGGTCACGATCATGAGTTTGAACCCTGCATCGGGCTCTGCGCTGGCAGCATGGAGCCTGCTTGGGATTCTCTCCCCTCTCTCTCTGCTTCTCTCTCTCTCTCTCTCTCAAAAATAAATAAATAAACTTTAAAAATAAAGTTTAATTTAATTTTAACTACTTCATATTTAATTTAAAAACGGGTACTTCAACTGTATGTTTTGTGAAATCTAAACACAGATCAAGTATTTTCAATGAAAATTTAGCATCCAAATTGAGATGTAGGTGAAAAGTACACACCAGATTTAGAAGACTTAGTACCAAAAGTAGTAAATATCTCCATAATAATTGTATATTTTATGAATAATTTGTTAATGTTGATTATATGTTGAAGTAGTAATATTTGGGATACATTGCTTTAAATAAAATATATCATTGAAATTAATTACACCTGTTCCTTTTTACTTTTTTAATGTGGCTACTAGAAAACTTTAAATTACATATATGGCTCACATTATATTTCTACTGAGTACTGCTGCTTTGGGGAGTGGAATAGCAGAGAAGCTAGACGAACTTTTTATTTATATACTTTCATATTGTTTCATATTGTTACAGTATTGTTACAGCTTTGCCATCACGTTATTATAAAGTGGAACTCTCATTGTGGTATCTCTGTGATTTTCCAGCATCTTCTGATTGCTTGACCCTTTTTTGGATGACTGCTATCCTCAGCAAGGATACCTCTGCCTGACAACCATCCCAGCTGTGTTGGAAAAGGGTTGTTTCTCAGAGAGTAGGAGTTAAGCCCAAGAGAGGGAAAAAAAGAGAAATAATCCTTAAAGAAATCTCCCCTGTTCTCTCCTGCTCCCTCCTTCTCCTGTATCAAGATTCCCCAAAGCTTTAGGGGATCTTTAGTCCTACGCTGAACTTCCTACCTCACTAAATGACAAGGCCAGGATGTTAATGTTCCCCACACAGACACGTCTGCATTATACATAAAGATGTCTGTGTTACACATAAACACATTATGGCTGTAACAATATCACTTTCAAAGGAGCACTAATCCGCTGAAGTCATCGAGTCAGAAAACATTTGTTTCTCCATGTCTTGTGTCTGAGCTGTGTGTGAGAGAGAATAGTAGGAAGGAGGGAAGGAGGAAGGATGGAGGGAAGGACAAAAAGCGACAGAGTGCACTTAATAAAACCCTTCTTTGCAGAGGCAGCTTTTCAAACTGTGCCTCTGGTTTCTTATTTGTTTGCTATGGTGTCACTTCCCTATACAATTTTCTGTTTAATAACGTTGATTATAATCTTTTCTTTTTTTTTTTTTAATCTTTATTTTTGAGAGAGAGACAGAGCGTGAGCAGGGGAGGAACAGAGAGAGGGAGACATAGAATCTGAAACAGGCTCCAGGCTCTGAGCTGTTAGCACAGAGCCCGACGCGAGGCTTGAACTCATGAACCATGAGATCATGACCTGAGCTGGTCGGCCCCTTAACAACTGAGCCACCCAGGCGCCCCTGATTATAATCTTTTCTATACATACAGACAGATATACAGATGACCCTAGTCATAATTTTGGGTATGATGTTGGGTTTGAATGGATGTCATAGGGTGATGGTGGAGAAAAACTCAGCTGTGGTTCTCAAGGTCCAGGAAATAGCTCCATGCTCCCCCAAAACCCCAATTACCCGTATCTCCCTAGATCATGTCTCCCTAGATCATATTCACTTGTTTCTATTTGTCTTCCTTGCTAGGCACCTCTGTTCCCAGTACTTAGCACAGAGTCTTACAAAGAGTAGGCTTTTAATAAAAGTTTGTTGGTTGAATGAATGGAAGAATGAATGAAGAAATAAACAGCCCTACCCGTCAAGGGTCAGTCTTATCTGAAACATTAATGAAATTAGAGTTTCATCTCAAAAATGGACTTTTAAAATTTTCCATCTTGTTTACACTGTGTTTATTAAATACCTATTATGGGCTAAAAGCTTGCTAAACAAAGCCATATTTTACCCACACACACACATACACACATACACACAAGGTCCCTGCCCTTATGAAGTTTACAGTCTGGGGAGAGAGGGAAGGCAGAGGTCAGGCATAAATACACAAAATTAAAAATTACAAATGGTAATAAGTGTTCCCAAAGATATGATCAGGGATGATGACAGAGAATAAAGGAAGGGGCTATGCCAGTTTAGCCAAGCCAATTTTTCTCTTCTCTGAAAAAGTGACATTTAAGCCAAAACACTGAGGATTGGGAGTCAACTATTGAATAAACAAGTTAGGGTTGGGAGGGGTACAGAAGACAGGAAGAGTCTTCCACACACCCAGGAGCAACACTTGCTGCTTCTGTGACTTGCCATCCAAATGTGCTCTGTAATTCAAACGTGACTTGATTCATGTGGGTGTTAGGGCCCATACTAATTTGCATGCCTGGCTAGGTGTGGGAGTCTGTTGGGACCCACATGCTCAGAGTGTAAAGAGGCTGATTTCCCTTATTAGAAGGGCCATGTGATTGTAAGGGGGGGGGGGGTGGTGTTCTGGCAGTGGGCTGAGGAGTGGTTGGCATTAGGCTGGTAATTTCATTCCCTTGTTTTCAAGGTTGTCTCATATTTCTTTAACATTAGCTTCTGCTTTTCAGATCTCTCACTAATCAAGTTTTATTTTATTTATTTATTAAAAAATTTTTTAATGTTTATTTATTTTTGAGAGAGAGAGAGAGAGAGACAGAGCATGAGTGGGAGAGAGGGAGACACAGTGTCTGAAGCAGGCTCCAGGCTCTGAGTTGTCAGCACAGAGCCTGATGCAGGGTTTGAACCCATGAGCTGTAAGATCATGACCTGAGCCGAAGTCAGACGCTTAACCGACTGAGCCTCCCAGGTGCTCCAAGTTTTATTTTAAATATGTATATTCCTGTTGTCAGTAGTTAAATTGGATTCATAAGAGAGAGAATTCTTACTTTTCACCTTATACTCCTTATCCCTTTTGACTACTTTAAGATAGGAGTTTTTATAACTTATAAAACTAGTAATACATACAATTGTAAGCTATATATACAGTTCTGTTTAACATGTAGCCCTATGACTATGGATGGGAACTAGTTTTCTTCTGATTATTAATGCAATATAAGCTCAATGAATTTAGATTTGGAAAACTCAGAAAAAAATAAAAAATAAAGTAAAATTCTCCATAACTTCATCATGTAAAGATTACCACTGATAATGTCTTGTTATATTCTTTCCCAATGCCTTTTTAGAAATAGGATCAAATTCTACTTGTTAATTTCTAAAGCTGGCTTTTAAAAACTCAATATATGTCGAAACCTTTCCATGACAATAAATGCTGAGCTTTTGTATGGATATATCGTAATTTAAGTTAATGGACATTTAGGTTGCAATTTTTACCACACAATTAACTTTTAATCTAAATTTTTATGAAATTTTATGTGTCTGTCACCATCCAGAGGTTTTGCCTGATTCCTCACTATTCAGCAAACAAAAGTGATTCTTACTTGGCAATCAAAAAATAGGATTTTCTTTGCAAGTACATAATTAAGTACTTCAGGTAAGTTCCAATGAGTGCAAACTAGATGTTTGAAAATCTAGATCAAATTCAGGACTGTTTCCTAACCAAATCAAATTCAGGACTGTTTCCTAACATCGCTAAGCAACTTAAACTGCAAGTTTCACCCTTTCAAAATTCCCTTCAAGTTTCCCTAAAAGTGCCCTTTCTTAAAATATCAACTTCTCAGAAGGTTGGTGGTGAGGGGTAGGGAACCATGCCCCCTGAAGTATCTAATGCTTTAAGACTAGCTCATGTCTGTTGCTTGGAGGTGGTGGGGTGAGGCGGGGGGATGAGTACTCCCCCAGAGTCCATTGCTCTCATCACAGCTGTTACCCTGTGACCAACATGTCAGGCAGGTGAGGAGGGCAGGACAAGAAGCAAAGTTCCACATGCCTAGGAATCAGAAGCGTGTAGGTTGGAAGGATTCTAGTCGTTGGAAGCCCCCACATGGCAGGACTCGAAAAAGAGAACCTCAACCAGTCTCTCCAGCAAAACAGAACATCAGCCAGGGCTGGGATCTTGCAAGATCTTCATGCAAGATCAGCCTGTCTCAAGCCAGGGAATACACAACGATCCGCCCCACCTTCAAACCTGATGTTCCCCTTAGTTACAATCCTGTGATTTTCAAAAGACTATTTTCTGTTTCTTTTCAGCTATAGCAACCTGCTCTCTTAAATAGCTTCTTTATCTAGTGGGGCAATTACAGTCTGTGACTAACAGCTGTGGTTCATAAACATGAGTTTCACTGTTTGGGTCAGTAGTTCTTAGCCTTTTCCGAATGGCAACTCCCCCAGCTGATCTTGGCATTAAGAGAAGCACCTCTCCCTCAGCACTCTGATGGGTACTCAATAGTGCAGTTTACTGGTGGAGGGTTCTGTTTTCCCATTATAAAGGAGGTGACATTTTTATTAAGTTGCAAGTCCTGGCATCTAATACCAAACATATTTCTGGATGTTGGTTTTATTAGTGGTTTTAACTTTCCCCATTGAGTTTTTCTTTGTATTCCAAATAGCCATGTCTTTCTTTTAGAAAAAAAGGTCCTTTCAAAAAGTAGTTCTTCACTGTAAAACTTGAAGGAGAAAATCTGCAAGATCTAAGGCTTGATGGTGAGTTCTTAGACCTGACACCAAAAGCACATTCCATAAAAGAAAATAAAAAGATAAATCACACTTCTAAAGAATTAAAAGCTTTTGCTGTGTGAAAGACTATGTAAAGAAGAGGAAAGACAAGCTTCAGACTAGGAGAAAATATTATTTGCAAACCACACATCTGACTAAGGATTTGTATCAAGAATATATAAAGAACTCTCAAATTTCAACAGGAAAAACAAACAACCTAATTAGAAAATGGACAACAGAAGAGCCATAGCATCAAAGAGGGTGTACAGATAGCAAATGAGCACATGAAAAGTTGTTCACCATCACTAGCCATTAACGAAATGCATTTGACCATGATGAGATACTACTACACATCTATTAAGGTAGCTAAAGTAAAAAAAATAACGACAATGCCAATGCCAAATGCTGACAGGGAATCAGAGAAATTGGATCTCTCATACATGCCTGGTGGGAATGTAAAATGGTACATTGACTCTGGAGAATAGGTTGGCAGTTTCTTAAAAAAACTAAACATAGGGGCGCCTGGCTGGCTGAGTCAGTGGAGCATGTGACTCTTGATCTCGGGGTCATGAGTTTGAGCCCCACATTGGGTGTAGAGATTACTTATATAAATAAAAACTTAAAAAACCTAAACATAGACTTTCCATATGACCCAGCAAATTATCCCTGGGCACTTACGGAGAGAAACGAAAAAAACCTGAACACAAATATTCATAGCAGCTTTATTGGCGATAGCCAAAATGCGCAAAATGCTAAAACATCCATCAATAAATAGTTAAACTATGGTCCGCCATACCATGGAATCAAACTCAACAACAACAAAAAAGCCAACTATTGATATATGCAACAACCTGGAAGGACCTCGAGGGCATTATGCTGAGTGAAAAAAGCAAATCTCCAAAGGTCACATACTGTATGATTCCATTTATATCACATTTGTGAAATTATAGAGATGGAATTCTAGAGATGAGCAGGAGGTGGGAAGGAGGAAGCTTAGTGTGGCTATAAAGGGTAGTATGAGGGAGATCTTTGTAGTGGTAGAATGGTTCTGCATCTATATTGCAGTGGTGCTCACACAAATCAACACATGTAATAAAATCACACACACACACACACACACACACACACACACACACACACACACACTGTACCAATGTCGATTTCCTGGCTTTCATATTGTACTATAGTTAAATAAGATGTAACTACAGCGGGAAATGGGTAAGGGTATCCAGGACCATTCTGTGCTATCTTTGCAACTTTCTGACTCTGGAATTGTTTCAAAATAAAAATTTTTCTTTAAAGAAATTCATGCTTAGTGTAGAAAATTTAGAAGGTGTAGGAAAAAATATGAAGAATATGGTTTTAAAATTCATACCCTTTTGATATATGTATTTGTTTTAGAATGTTAGAGTTTATTGCTTAATTTTTGATTTGAGATAAAAGTCACTTAACATAAAATATCATTTTAACTTTTTTAAGTGTACGATTCAATGGTGGTTTTGGTTTATTCACCATATTGTGCAACCATCACCATTGCACAATTCCAAACATTTCCATGAGCCAAAAGGAAACTCCATATCCATTAGGCCCTTTTCCCTCCCCTGCAATAACTAATCTACTTTCCACATCCCGTATGATTTTACATTTACAAAGTGTGCCTATACGTGGAATCATACAACATATGGTCCTTTGTGACTGGCTTCTTTCACTGAGCATGATATTTTCAAGGTTCATCCATGTAGTAGCCTGTATAAGTACTCCATTGCCTTTTGTGGTTGAATGATATTCCACTGTATGGATATATTTAATTTTTATTTTTGATAAAATTTTTCTTTGTTCCTTTACTTCAGGATCTGTTTTAGATAGTTTAGTGAACTCTCTCCAGCCTGGACTCCTGACCTGTGACCTCCCATTATTCAAACCAAGGCTGACACATGTGGGCATCTGGAGCTTTGTTCCCTCACTTCTCAGCCTCATCTCCTAAAATAAAGATGCTCCATCAGGTAAGTTGTTAACTGGGACTCACAAGGTCTATGCAGGGGAGGATGTCCTTGTGGCCCATCAGAGATGATAAGCCAAGTCAAATGAATGGTGTCAGGGCGGGAGGGATGGGAGACAGCCAGCCTGTCTATGAACAGCAGAGCAACTTTAGTAGCTCCTGGTCACAGGCTTGACCCACCTCTCTAGAACAAGGAGCACTAAATATTTTTCCCAAAGCAATATTTTGCTAGCCTGTTTTGGAAAAACAAACGTGTTGCCAGAGTGTCCCAGCTCTCCACATTGTGCTCCTGAGTCTAGAGCTGTCTGTCCTACAGTGTTGCGGTCACCTGCTCTCTATTAAGCATTCTTTCCTTCTGTCACTGGTGTCAGAACTGGGCTGAGTTGACTGTGCCCATAGTACACTGGTGTCTTAATGAATGTGAAGCCTATTTACTGAGCCCTTTCAATGCGTAGGCCCTGGACTGAGCCCCTTTTTAAAATTTTTTCAATGTTTATTATTTTTGAAAGACCGAGCGTGAGTGGGGGAGGGGCAGAGAGAGAGGGAGACACAAAATCCGAAGCAGGCTCCAGGCTCTGAGCTGTCAGCACAGAGCCCAACATGGGGCTCGAACTCACAAACAATGAGATCATGACCTGAGCCAACGTTGGATGCTTCACCAACTGAGCCACCCAGATGCCCCTGAACTGAGCTGTTTACATTTATCATCTTGGTTTAGTCTCACAGCAATTCCATCAACCAGGAGCTGTTCTTATTCCTATGGTAAGATTCAGAGACAAGGGCTTAAAGAGTTTTAGGGTCCAGTCCAAGATCATCTCACCACTGAGTGGCTTGGCTAGGATGCAACAGTGACCTATTAATCATCCAAGTGTGCTGAGAGCATAGATCCTGGAGCCAGTTCAAATCCTTGCTCCCTGTTCATTAGCTATTTGGATTTGCCTCCATTTCCCTATCTGTAAAATGGGACTAATAATAATACCTACCTCATAGCGTTGTAAAAATTAACTGCATGTATCTGTGTACAGTCTGAGAGCTATGTGCCATGTGAGTGATCACTGTTGTCATAGTCGTTGTTAATATTACAGTGACTCTTAAAAATAGGAGAATGAGGCAGGAAACAAACAGATGACCCAAATAGACACCATTTCGTGTTGCTTCATGAGATTTCTCCTGGCCAAGTAACACAAGATGTGCTGCCTCCAGACTGCTGCTCCCAAACCCAGGGGCTTTCAGCAACCAGCAAAGTGAAGCCAGCCATTTGCAAAGCCAAATTCTTTAGGTCAGCGATGAGTCTATTAACAGGAAAGGGGACTAAGTGGGGTAACTCTTTCTCATGAGAGCCAGCAATGGATTTCCTTTGAAAAAGTATATTATGTGGCCACCCAGAACCTTGCCTTTTGTATATATTTGCTTAGGAGCATCCAGTGCTCATATTTTGTGTATCTCTATTATCACAACACACCATGGATTATCAGTGCTACAGGAAATACAGCCATTAGTGCCTTTAAATCTAACCAGATTAGAGAACCAATTCCAGAAACTCTACAACCAATACAGAAAACTCATCTTTAAGATTTGGTTCTTCTAGAGGCACCTGGGTGGCTTAGTTGGTTAAGCATCTGACTCTTAATTTCAGCTCGGGTCATGATCTCACAGTTTGTGAGTTCGAGCCTCACATTGGGCTGTGTGCTGACAATGCAGAGGCTGCTTGGGATTCTCTCTCCCTCTCTCCTTCTCTCTGCCCCTCCCCGACTTGTGTGCTCTCTCTCCTCTCTCTCTCTCTCTCTCTCTCTCTCTCTCTCTCTCTCTCTCTCTCTCTCCCTCTCTTTCTCAAAATAAATAAGTAAATAATTTTTTAAAAGATTTTTAAATCTAGATAGAGCAGCTCTAGATATCTATAGGTTCAAAAGGATAACATGAGACATTACCTGCCTCACAGTGGGTTAGTTGCAAAGATTAAGAGCCCTGGTGTTGGTTGAGCCTTTCCTAACTCCTCTAAATTGGCGGTTATCAAGCAAATGGTCGTTTCAGTCAGGGCCCAAATTGGGTTCAATCTGAAATGCCAGTCAACGGCCCTGTGAAGGACTTCTTTTTGAGAGGCCCTAACTTGGCTGAAGGAAGATAGGCCAGGCTTAGCTGAACCAGATGGGCCTCACTAAACTCAGGGAGCTACAAAGAAAGGACTTTTCGGGCAAGCTTCAGACTAGGGTCTTACATACAGTAAGAATGTCCTGCTGACATAGGGCCATGTGCCATCTTTATAGCACTGAGTCCCTCCCTGCACAAACTCCAGGCTCCCATGGCCTTCAGGAAGGACAGGGTTTACAGTTGATCTCGTTTAGGAAAGAGAGGCTCTTACCAGAATCCCTGAGTACAAGCAATGCCTGGTTTTTGTGGGAGGGGAGAGGCAAATATACACTTAGGACTGGTGTCCAAGAGAAGTGCTCTTAGAATTCTCAGGATCTTTTTTTTTTTTTTTCATCTGTATTAAGAACGATATGTCTTTAAGATTTTGGAAACTTGTCTTTATGTGGTTCTTATCCGTATTCCCATTCCACGTACTAGTAGAAGATACTAATTGAACTCTTTTATCTTATGATGAAGAAGCTGAGGCCCAGTGTCAGACAGCCATACAGTAATGAAGGCCCAGAACCCAAGACTGCTGACCTCAGTCCAGTTTTCAACCCTCAGAGCCACACTGCTGAAAGATGATTCTAAAAAGTCCTTCTCCGTAGTTTGTTCCTCCTCTCTGCCAAGGCTGGTGGGTGCCCTCCTGGCAGATAATTTTATCCACACACTGTTCAGAGTGCTCTGTAGCATGTTCCACCACAAACTAGAGCTTCTGCCCAGATGGGGAGGGAGTAACTCAAGGTCGGTATGAGAACCGAAGTGATTAAAAGCCTCAACAGAGCAATCCTGCTGATTCAGAATGACTAGAGAATGGTCTTTCTGATTATCTAATGTTTCCACTCATGTTTGTTCAATGAATGAATATATGGGATGTTGAAATATAAAACCAGCAATGCTACTGAATTTAATTCGATCTTTCTTCCCTTCGTGTGCCAAGGTCATCATGATGAGTATGGGTTTACTGTTCTGGAGAATTCAACCAATAGAGAACAGGGTTGCCCATTTTAGGTAATTCTAGGTAATTTGCTAACCCTGTTGTAGAAGGTGAGGGTGACCAAGCTTGTTCTTCTCTCTCTCTTTTAAAAAGTGAATCCTTGGGGGGGTGCCTGGGTGGCTCAGTCGGTTAAGCCTCCGACTTCGACTATGGTCATGATCTCACGGTTTGTGAGTTCGAGCCCCGCATCCGGCTCTGTGCTGACAGCTCAGAGCCTGGAGGCTGCTTCGGATTCTGTGTCTCCTCTTCTCACTGCCCCTCCCCCACTTGTGCTCTGTCTCCTTCTGTCTCTCAGTAATAAATAAACGTTAAAAAAATTTTTTTTTAAAAAGTGAATCCTCAGACTAACTAACGTGGATGTAAATTAAACATAAAACAAACAAAAAAGACATAGAGGTATTTAAAGAAAAATATGTAAATAAGTAAATAAAATAAAATACCCCCAAAGATTCAAAAAAAAAAAAAAAAGTGAATCCTTGGAGCACCAGGGTGGCTCAGTTGGTTAAGTGCCCAACTCTTGATTTCAACTCAGGTCATGCTCTCATGGTTCATGGGATTGAGCCTCAAGTTGTGCACTGTGCTGACAGTGAGAATCCTCCCTAGGATTCTCTCTCTCCCTTTCTCTCTGCCCCTCCCTTGATCACACTCTCGTGCTCTCTCTCTCTCTCTTAAAAAAGTGAATCCTCATATCAGTCCACTTATCTTCCACTTATCCTTTTCTTCATAATAACATCTTAAGGAATGCACACACACACATACACACACACACACACACACACACGCCTAGTATCTGAGCCTTTAGTTGATTGGACCATAGTTAGCCAGTTGTTAGGACCATCACACAGAGGATTACGTCTTAAACTTTCCCCCTGAATTCTCTATTAACAAGACGGGAGACATGCCATGGGTCATGCGATTCTTTTTACTCCCTTTAGGAACATGAACCTTGAAGCCAAGAGGCAGTAACCAGCCCACTGACACAACTGGTGACTACACACAGAGCCACTTGGTGATGGCTTCAAGAAAATGATGTCAGTTTTTAAAAAATAATTTTTTAAAATTCCAATGACCAGTTAGTTACAGCTTAAATTTTTACATGTTTTTTTTTGAGCAGGCAATGAATTAAGCACAAGGAAGAGTAAGCAAAGAAATATGTTCAGTAAATTAAATAATAGAGGCTTTTACTGACACCATTCTTTTAACTTACTGCTTTTCAACTTAAGCTAAATGTTTTAAACTTTTTAAAATAATTTTTATACAAATCGAGATTTTATCTACATTCAGGTAGATTCTCCTGGCTTATGTCCAAAAGACTTGGTCCTTTTGAAAGTAGGATTCTTTGCTTTTCTTCGAGTACTTATTAGCATCTTTTGCTTGTCAGGAATTATGGCAAGTATCGAGGCTGCAAAGGAGTAAGACACAGCCCCTGTCCTATGGGGACTGACATGGAAACTAAATGCTCAAACTAGGGGTGCCCGGGTGGCTCCGTTGGTTAAGCATCTGACTTTGGCTCAGGTCATGATCTTAAGGTTTGTGGGTTCGAGCCTCACGTTGGGCTCTGCTTTGACAGCAAGGAGACTGCTTAGGATTCTCTCTCTCTCTCTCTCTCTCTCTCTCTCTTCCTGCCTGTCCCTCCCCTGTTCACACACTTGTTCTGTCTCTCAAAATAAATAAACAAACTTAAAAAAAAAAACAGTGACAGGAGAAAGTAGCATCGTTCTCTACATGAACGTTGGGCTCTGTGCTGACAGCCTGGAGCCTGCTTCACATTCTGTGTCTCCCTCTTTCTCGGCCCCTCCTCCACTCACACTCTGCCTCTCTCGCGCGCGCTCTCTCTCTCTCTCTCTCTCTCTCAAAAATAGATAAACATTAAAAAAAAATTAAATGCTGAAACATTTTCTCACTGTCACATTATTTTCCTTCTTCGTCTTCAATCTACGCTTTATAATCTTCCTTACACGTCCTACGGTTTCTCTACAGGGTTTATACATACTTTCTCTACTTGGTTCTCTTTGGGATGTACATGTCATTCAATTTGACCAACTTTGGTTAACCAATTTAACCAAAAATGCTGCTGTGCATTTTTTCCTTCTTTAACTTTTTTTTTTCCTCCTGGAGTCTTTCTTTGGCCCTAGCTAGCAATCTGAAATATTGAGGAGCTAAACTGAGAAGGGTCTGCTTGTCACAGGTGTCCCACACAGGTCTCACTGGTAAGGGTTTTATTATATCTTTCTTTCCCAAGTTTGTTCTAGGCTACTTATCCCTAAATTGTCTTCTTTCATATTAATGAACCATCATTCTTATCCACAAAGCATTATTCATAATAGTTAAGAAAAAAAAACCCAGAAGTAACCTGTATCTTCATCTGTAGGGAGGTAGTTAAATAAACTATGGCATATCCATGCAATAGAGCCCACTTCATGCTTTAAAAAGATTGAGAGGTCCCTAAAACTGTGGAACACGTAAAAAGAGGTTAAAATGGTGGTTGTTGGAGGCTGGGGATTGGAGGAAAGGGGGAGATGTTGGTCAAAGTGTACATAGGTTTATGTGGGATGAGTGAGTTCTGGAGATCTAATGGACAGCATGTTGACTATAGTTAATACTGTATTGCATCTTGAAATTGGTAAGAGTGGATGTCACCACATGCAAAAAATGTTAACCATATGAGATGATTGATATGTTAATCAGCTTGATTGTGGTCATCATTTCACAATGTACACATAAACCAAAACAACATGTTGAACACCTCACGTATATGCGATTTTTATTTGTCAAGCATAGCTCAATAAAACTGGGTGGAGGGGGAAATGAGAGGTCTGTATGACCAGGTATCTGTGATACATTGTAACATTTTTAAAAAGCAAGTTATAGAACAATATGGGTTGTATGACCCATTTAAAAATACATATGTGAAACTGTATAAAGTGTATCTGAATGCCCGCATATGTACACACACACACACACACACACACACACACACACACACAGTATTTGAATGAGAAAATTCTAGGAGATAAACAGATGTAACAGTGGGGAGTCTAGCAAGCGAAGTAGGTGAGGAACAGATGAAGGAGGGATGCACTTTTTAATAATGCACTTTTGTATTCATTCTTTTAACAATGAATAGATATAGTTGTTATAAGTAAATAAATAAAAAGAAGAATATAGCATTTTCCTACGTATTTCAAAACTATGTATTCTTCTAGGCTTGGTTTAGTTTTCATTTACTTTGATCATACACTTACCTCCTCTCTTATAGCTGGAGGGCATTAAGGCTCCCAGACTGACAACTGTGTCCCCACCTTCCCCTTTGCTGCCTCTCCAGATTCCCCATCCCTCGGGATAATGCAGAATATGTTTCGTTCGGACTCATTGTCTGAACTGTACATTGTTCTTGGAAATCTTGGTCACGTGATAGATGGACTTGTCCTGGAAAATCTATCCTCCAGTCCCTGAAAGGAAGCCAGAGTGGTATTGTTCTCATCTCACAGATCAAGAAACTGAGGCACAGAAAGTTGATGGGGGCTACGGGCTACCTAGGCCACATGAGAAGTTAAAAGTAATGGGATGTTGTGGAAAAGGTGTTGGGTTCAAAGCCTGGAGTCCCAAGTTAAAGTTCTTGACATACTACATTTTATTTAAGCAAAATTTTGACTCCCTAAGCCCCAGTTTTCTTGTTGGTGAAATGATTATAATACCTGCCTCCCAGAGTAGTATTATTACATGAGAGTATTTAAAATTTTTTTTTGCATATGGTAAAGCACCGTATGTATCATAGAAGGACCCACCACAGGAAATTAGTTATGAGTAAGTCAGACCACTGTAGTTGCATATACAACTAGGCTTTTGTTTGTTTGATTTTCTTACACTCGAAACACAAATTTAAAAATGTCTTTCAAGAATCTTAGAAATCTTGTTCCTTTAAACTCAAGCTTTATTTTTTCCCCACCCCAAATATTTCTCCTCATGCCTTTTAAAAGAGGCACAAAAGTATCAGTTCCACAAGGAAGGCAACAATGCTCTGCTAGAATGCCATACCAAATTGGATAGAAGTCTAAAAGCAGATTAAAGTTGTTTCAAATGCTTCAAAGAGGAGGAAAAATCTAATCCCCCAAGCCTTCTTTAAATCCATATTCCTTAATATCAGAAAATTTCCCAAGTCTTTTAAAAGGCCCAAATATCATTTTACAGTTTGGAGTAGTAATGGAAAACACTTCCCCATTTTTAAGAACATTCTTCCTTCCTTAAAAAAGGGCTCAGTAAAGCTGGGTCCCCCTCGTGAAGGAACTGGGCCCACGAGTTGCCTGCCTTAGCAGGGAGTGGGGCAGCCATCCCCAGGGCCCTGAGCCTGGAGCTGAGGGCTAATTACTACCTGGAGAATTCCTTCAAGAAGCAGTGTCAGGCATTTCCCTGTTATTTCTGGGCGAGATCTGCGTGTCTGTCATTGTGTGGAAGAACGCCCAGTCCCTCCACTATGTAACACTGAAGGAAAGAAAGTTTCCAAATGAGAAGAAAAACAAGGCTTGTTAAGACAGAAGCAAGTAGGACCATTCTCACTGCTTTAGAAAACTTCTTCTTAAGCTGTCTTCACCTGCCCAGAGAGGCCAACTCTTTTCCTGAAACACTTTTCCACCAGGAAAAGAATCATCTTCCCTTGCTGACCTATGGAAACAATTCTAAGAGCCCCAATTATAACAATGAATATTGATTGAGATTAACCAGGTATCAAACACTTTGCCAAAGGTTTTACATGCTGTATCTCATTCAATCCACTCAATAGCCTTGAGACAGGTAACGATTATTAGCCCCATTCTAGAGATGACAAAGTTGAGGTCTAAAAGGCTAATGCAGCAGCCAAGTGACAAATAGCTACTTAAGTGATTGAGCAGGTGCACAAGCCTAGATCTTTCTGACTCTGAAGTCTATGCTAAAACAACAATGCACTGCCTAAATACAGCTCCCAGGCAAGTATGGAGAGGGCCCATATCGAACACTTCTGTTCTACGTTCTAGCTGAAATTTTACTACAATTAACAATAGCGGCCTGTGTCCCTGGTAAGCGTGCTGAGTGATTTACATGCCTGGTCTCATTTAATGCTTTCCAGCAGGTTTAAGTGGAATAAATAGGCTACCCTGACGCTAGAAATACTTTCTGCCTCTTCTTCAGAATTTTCTTTTCTCCTTTTCTCCTGTCTTTTTCCCTCTCTCTCTCTTCATCTCTGAGATGTCGAGTGCATTCTGGTTGCATTTTGACCTTGCCTCCAGCCTGGCCTAAATTGCAAACCTTGTCATGAAGAAGATAGTGAAGGGAAACATCTTTTCAGGTATCTTCTACTTTAGTAGAAGAAGTTTGGGGGGGGGGCGTGGGGGGGGGTTACAAGCGTCCCTCTCTGCTCTCCGTCTTCAGGACACCTCCCTGTGGACGATGCCAGAACGGTGACCTCAGACCACAGCCTGAACGCTGATTACAAGTAATCCAGCTCCCGAGGTGATAGAGTGTCCTTTCTTAAAAAAGGAGATAAAAATAGCTAAGAAACAACACTTTCCTTAGTTCTCTGAAAGGTTGGCATCCTTCCAGGATAGACTTATGTACTTTTTGTACTTGGAGGAAAAAAAGAGATGGGATTTGATCCAAGAATGGTCCTACAAACGAGAGAAATATGGAGCGAGCAGCTGGAGCTGGGCAGCCAAGTGGTACCACCAGCTGCAGGCCCATTAATTAACATTCCCTGGTATGTAGCATCTCCAGTGACCTTGATCCTTGTTGAATTCACAGAGATAATTTTTACAGAGCCTCTACTTTTCTCGCTGCAGTGTATTTATGCAAGGAGTACCTTGCATATTTCCCCCCATATCTCCCAGCAGTAAATTTATTCTAATTGCAAAGAGATATAGCAAAAGCCTGATTGAACACTTGGCAGTTTATAGAGATTTATTTCTGAGGCTTAAGGGGGGTTTTTAGAGTGTGTGACTAGAGCAGGATTGAGGGGAGCTAGGGAAAGGAGCCCAAGAGAAAATGTAGATTTAATGGATCTATAAAATGACCCCTCTAGATAAATGCTTGTTCCAAAGATGCTTAAACAGCCTGACCCAAACCGGGGTCTGTGACAGCCAGTCTGACATGAGGTGTCTGAAGCATCGCATATTTCTCTATGGGTTTTCAGGTTTCCATATGAAATTCGTTATTCCCCAGGCAGAGGTGGGAGAGGGGTGAATCTGTTTTCCAGAGGGAAGAAGTATATTTAACTAAAAATTTCCAAGTACTAAAGACTATGAAAAGAGGCAAAAATAAACTTTCAGCACCTGCCCTTAAAATCGCTCTGCTTGGGTCTGTCTAAGCTGCATTCCGAATTGTAAACGTAGGATCCTAGAAGGCAAATCACGAGAGCCTAGCAGGGGTTCTGTACTGGAAAGGACAGCCTTCGGAAACTTCCAGCCCGTAATGAGACGGGCGGACACTCTATCCTCTAATGGGGCCTTATGCTCACAATAGACTTTGCATGCACACGCTACGGAACTTTTCCACGAAACCCTTCTAGGCTTTTGATCCCACGGGTGGCGTTCATCTTTTTTTGCAGCTGCTTTGCAAGTTTTGCTGAGGATGAATTTTAGGACTTTCAACTGTTAGATTTGTTATATTGTAAATCTACTCACTGTACTAAAATGGAGACATTTGTTCTGGAGGAAGAGGCAAGACAGGAAAGGGTACAAAGTAGACACTAGTGAGGAAGAAGGCTGGAAAGTCGGTGACTGGACACTTTAGCCAGAGTCGAAACGAGGAGTGGGTCAGAGGTTTGTGATGTCCCCTGCATGTTTGCTTTTTTTTCTTTTTTTCCTTCAGGAATTGGCATAAGGAGCCCTTGGGAACATCTTTTTTAAGTTTCTGATTGTCAAATTTAACACACAGGGGAAAAAAAGCCATTTAACAAGTTGTTTTAAAGTTAATACCCAGAAGCACCTGGGTGGCTCAGTCAGTTAAGGGTCCAACTTTGACTCAGGTCATGATCTCATGGTTCACGGGTTCAAGCCCTGATTCGGGCTCTGTGCTGATAGCTCAGAGCCTAGAGCCTGCTTCGGATTCTGTGTCTCCCTCTCTATCTGCCCCTCCCCCGCTCTCTCTCTCTCTCTCTCTCTCTCTCTCTCTCAAAAATAAATAAACATTAAAAATTTTTAAAAATAAAGTTAACACGCAAGTCAAGATGTATATACTATTGCTAACTTTCCCCCATAACCCCTCTCATGTTCTCAGAGATAACCACTATTGTGGCACTCATGGGGACCACTTCTTTGCTTTTTTAAGCAAAACACCAAGTGTGCATCTATATAGAATATAGTTTACTTTTATATCTTGGAAATGTATATAAGTGGAATTAATGTATTGTTCTTTTGTATCTGCCTTCTTTTGCTCCATTATGTTTGTAAGAGTACCTTGTGTTGTATGGAGCTCTAGTCCATATTCATCATGGCATGATCATTGTGACAGAATATTTTTTATTTACTGAACTGTTACATGTATTGCTGATGGACAATGGGGTTATTTCCACTCTGGGGATGTTGCTAACAAAGCGGCTGGGAGGGTTCATGTGCGTGTTTTCAGGCGCGCTTGAGAATTTGCTCGGCCTGCCTGGCTAATGTCAAAACAATCCAAGCTTGAATCCAGATTAGTCCTAGGTTTAATGGCAAAATGGACAGAATTTGTCATTTGTTCATTCATTCCATAAGCATGAACTAAAAACTTCTATTGACGGAATAGCAAATAGATGACACAGGGTACCTTTCCTCCCTTCTGTGCTCAGAGCGGACGTTACTAGTTCACCGGGGTGTTCTTTCCTATTGAGTCTGAAGTGGCTTCAGAATCATTTGCAACGTGGTCCTCAAGGCAGCCACTGTTAAGGATCAGAGATGGGGGTGTGATGGTTAATTTTTTGTCTCAACCCAGCTATGTGGTCAAACATTATTCCAGATGTTTCTGTGAAGGTTTTTTTTTTTTTTTTTGGTTGAGATTATCTTTTTCAGTTGAGATTTACTCAGTCGGTAGACTTTGTTTAGTCTTTTTATTCAGTAGACTTTGAGTGAAGTAGATTACCCTCCGTAATGTAGGTGGGCCTCATCCAATCAGTTGAAGGCCTTATAGAAAGAAGACTGATTTCTCCTGAGAAAGAAGGAATTCTGCCAGAAGGCTGCCTTTGGATTCAAACTGCTCCTCTTCCCTGGGTCTCCCACCAATGGGTTACCCCTGCAGATTTTGGACTTGTTATTCTCTGCAATCAAGTGAGCCAATTCCTTAAAGATATAAAAATCTCTCTCCGTCTCCCTCTCTCTCTGTCTCTCCCTCCCTCCCTCCTATTGGTTCTGTTTCTCTGAAGAACCCTGACTAATACAGGTGGCATGATACTGACATAGGATGGTCTGATGGGAAAGGAACAGAAAAACTCTCAAACTAATTTCAGTAAAAGGGATTTATTGTTGATAGAATAGAAACCCTTAGAATTAAGCATCAGAGAATACTTTTAATATTTAGGATTATCCTCCTCAGTATCAAATAATTATTGCACTATTTTTATCTGAGATATTTTCCAAAATAAAAATGTGAGTGTAGGGGCACCTGACTGGCTCAGTCAGTAAAACATGTAACTCTTGACCTCAAGGTCATGAGATCAAGCCCCACATTGGGTACAGAGATTACTTAAATAAATAAAACTTTTTTTAAAGAAACATGGTGAGTGTATATACAGTTTCTCCCCAGTCTCTGAGTGTCATCAGATGCTCTCAGCTAATGAGATCTAGAGTAAAGGAACCATTCTGACTTTTCTCAGTCAGTGAGCATTAATTAGTACTGTGGCTGCTTCCAGCCAATAAGCTGAACTCTTTACTACACTACCAGAGTTAGATGTGTCCTGTGATGTATACTGTTTTTTCTGCCCTGGCCTCCCTTTGTGCCATCACTTTTGTATTCTGGCAAACAACTTTGATCCAGGATGGCTGACCCAAGGGTCTAGGTAATAATACGGGACCTACTGCAAAGGAATAAAAAGGAGAGTGTTGTGTTAGATGTTAGAATACAGGTTTTCCAGAGGCTGTAGACCCCCAAGTCATTGGATAAAGAAGCAGAGAGTTTAGCTCAGCAGATAAATAGGGATATAGATAGGAGTCCTTTGACTCATGACAGGTCAGCGAAGCTCAGAAGGATGGACCAACAAATACACGAATAGGAGCGGGGAGAAATTATGGAAGAGAGGATGATGGAAGACTGACGGCCAGCTGCAAAGCCTGTGTCATATCTCTATGGGGACTGTGCCACGTGGGTCTCTTCAGGCTGCTGCTAAATAGAAAGGGCCAGACCTCTGCTCTGTGTCTGTGACTGTGCTGTCTGTGCTCTCTGCTTCTCCTCCTTCTCTGCCAGCTTCCCTACCATTCTCCTCTCTGGGGATCAGCCCCCTCTGTAAGGCTCTTGGCTCCCACTGCTCCATCACTTATGCTTGGTTTGGCTTTGGGTGACTGTAGCAGGTGTTGTTGATGTACTTCCCAGGTTCTCTGGCCCATCCTGGAGTTCACCTGCAGTAGTGGTAGACCATCTTTCATGGACTGGCAACTCCCCGCCTCAAGCATCCACATCTCTATGCTCCTCAAAGAGTTGTTTTCTTGTACCAGGAAGCTTGCTGGGCTGCAGGAATGTGCAGCCCCAAACAGTAGACATCAGGAGTCACTGCAGAAATGCCCCAGCCTTCTGGTTCTTCAGTGGGGCAGTTCTGAGGTATGTCCCTCACAGTTTCTCAGGGCATCTCAAGCAGGATTAAACCACAATTTCCCATGGTCACAACCTGCTTGTTAATACACCTTATATGGGCTTTTCTCCCTTCTCTGCCTCACTTTCCCCACCCTCATTTGTACTTCCTTGAATAACCTCCCAGATAAACTTCCTGCACCAAAGTTCTTGTGTCAAGGTTGAATTTTGGAGGTCAGAGTTTTATGAGAACTTCCAGTGCCAAACTTTCTGACTCCTAGCCCTAACTCTTATGTTGTTGTTGTTGTTGTTGTTGTTGTTGTTGTTGTTGTTTGTTTTTTTAAAGCAAGCTTCATGCCCAGCATGGAGCCAAACACAGGACTTGATTAATTACCTTGAGGGCAAGACCTGAACTGCGATCAAGAGTTGGACACTTAGGGGTGTCTGGGGAGCTCAGTCAGTTGCGGGTCCAACTCTTGATTTTGGCTCAGGTCATGGTATCTCAGTTCTTGGAATCTAGCCCCTCGTCAGGCTCTGCACTGACAGTATGGAGCCTGTTGGAGATTCTCTCTCTTCCTCTCTCTCTGCCCCTCCCCCACTCTCTCCCTTTCTCAAAATAATAAATAAACCTAAAAGAAAAGTCAGATGCTTAGCTAACTGAGCCACCCAGGCACCCCTCTTATACTCTTTAGTTCAAAATTTTGTAAGCAAATCTGACTTGTTCAGATCAAGGGTGACACATGTGTTCCTGGTTCGCTTAGCTACGGGGTAGGTGGGGAGGCAGTGAGCTTAGTGTTATTTAGGACATGAATGACATTTCTTGCACATCTGACTTATCCATGCCGCGTGTTGTGCTGGACAATGGGACACAGAGAACAAAACCCAATCTCTGTCCTTAAAGAGTTCTAGTTGGGAAGTAGACTTATAAATAATACTTATATCACCAAATGGTAAGTTCTATAACAGTGGGGGGGGGGGAGAAGTAACAAGTATTATAGAAGTAAAATAATTACGGGTTGGGGCATTGAAGGATGGGTTGAAGGTCATCAGGAGAAAGGGTTTAGAGAGGATTTTCCAGGTAGAGGGCAAGGTATGGAGCAATGAGAACACAGACTGCTCCCTGGCTGCTAGACAGTATCTTACCTTAGCAACTTCTCTTTGTGTTTTGTTTTCTTCCTGAGAGGAATGATGAGGCTTCATGGGACAACCCCAGATGCTCTGAGTTTAAGCCTTCTTTTATTTTCCACATCAACGGGGAAGGTGTCCACATGTCTTGAAGTCAGGGAACATATCACTTTACAGTAGAGGGAGAAAAGTATTAGAGGATGGTGGAAAATGGAAAATTGGAGCACAGAGCCAGTGATAAGCAGTTAGTTTTATATGGTTCATGGTAACTGTTCCTGGAGTCATCAGGAGTAATATTTATAATCAGATAAGTTGATGCTTTCTTAAAATTTTTTATGTTTATTTATGTTTGATAGAGACAGAGTGTGAGTTGGGGAGGGGCAGAGAGAGAGGGAGACAGAATCTGAAGCAGGCTCCAGGCTCTGAGCTGTCAGCACGGAGCCTGACGCGAGGCTCAAACCCATAAACTGTGAAATTGTGACCTAAGCCGAAGTTGGACACTTAACCAACTGAGCCACCCAGGCGCCCCTATAATCAGATAAGTTGATGCTTTGGATGAGTGTCTATGGCTCTCCTGCTTCTGGAAAGCCAAATTACCTGTCTTCTGCAGACCTGTAAGAGACTGTTCTCACATGGAAGAGACCTGACAGTGAGGATGACATTGAAAATATTTAACCACCATATTGTAGATGCTAAATCAGTCAGAAGACACAGTTCCATAGACATCGGGATGGTTGGACAAAGTGTGTGCGGGCTGAACCCCAGCCCTATCTTGGGGACCATCAAACTTGACACTTGTTTGGCAGAAGAGGTTAAAGGGCTTACCCGAGACCATGTGGTGACAGGGCTAGGAGTGGGACCCAGGTCTCCTGCATTTACCCTCCAACCCTCTCCACTGCAGCCCCTGACCTCAAGGCCTAGGGGAGACAGGTGGAGGCCCTACTGGTTTATCCTAGACTTGACTCATACCCATGGCTGTCCATGGGCAGGATGTCTGATTCTCTAGAGATCCCAAGTGGAAAAAGCTTTCGTACCTCCACTCTGAGAATTACAGCTCTTACACTGTTTATGCTAGTGTTGAAAATTCTTTATCCACTGGTAAATGAACATCTACCATTTATGTAATTGAAAGCATAATTTATTTGCAAATAAAATACGTTACATAACATATGGCAAAGGATGCAGGGAAATAGCTTTTTAAAAAAATATTTATTTGTTTTTGAGAGAGAGAGAAAGAGCACAAGCAGGGGAGAGGCAGAAACAGAAGGGGACAGACAGAGGATCCGAAGCGGGTTTTGTGCTGATAGCAGAGAACCCAATGCAGGGCTTAAACCCATGAACCACAAGATCATGACTTGAGCTGAAGTCAGACACGACTGACTGAGCCACCCAGGCACTCCTGGGAAATAGTATTTTTTAAAGTTGCCTATCAGACTTGTTATGATGAGCACCAGGTGCTGTATGTAAGCGGTGAATCATGGGAATCTACCCCCAAAACCAAGAGCACGCTGTATACACTGTATGATAGCCAACTTGACAATAAATTATATTAAAAATAAATAAATAATAAATAGGGGCGCCTGGGTGGCTCAGTCGGTTAAGCGTCCGACTTCAGCCAGGTCACGATCTCGTGGTCCGGGAGTTCGAGCCCCGCGTCAGGCTCTGGGCTGATGGCTCAGAGCCTGGAGCCTGTTTCCGATTCTGTGTCTCCCTCTCTCTCTGCCCCTCCCCCGTTCATGCTCTGTCTCTCTCTGTCCCAAAAATAAATAAACTTTAAAAAAAAAATAAATAAATAATAAATAAACATTGCCTATCAGATGTGCAATATGTCACTATTATTTTCCTTAAATCCACCTAATTCTGACTCCAAGTCCCCATCCTGCCAGATTTGTGAGAAAGGTAACTATCCACCTGCCTTTTTCCAATCCACAGGCTTGTACAGAAGTCCAGGGGTCTTATGTAACACCAGGGCTCGGCCTTATCATTATTATTCATTTGTTCAACAAATATTTATTGAACACATACCATGTGCCAAGCCTGACTTGGGGCTGATAAGTAGTGATGTACAAAAGAGATTAAATCCTTGCCCTCTCTGTTCCAGGCTGAGTAGTACTCTATTCCTCACCTGGGGCCCAGGAAGCACTCATTGGCCATGCTGGGATTGGGCCTTGCTCATGTAGCCTCTCCCCACTGGATGCTGCCTATCTAGACACTGCCAAGAAGCAGGGAGAAGACACCCATCTTAGATGATTCTGCACTTTTTCCTGAAGGGGACCTCTTCTCCTAGACTCATCACTTCTCAAAGGCATCCTCCTTGAGCCCTCCCTCTCCAGACCACCCTTCATGGTGCTTCAAGGCACAAACATTTTTTTTTAAGATCATAAATGTTACATTTATTTCTTGTTGTAATACATATGTATCAGAATACTCAGAACAAAATTTACCATCTTAACCATTTTTTGCGTTCTATGGCTCTCCTGCTTAGTACCAAAGTGCATTTTGCCTGAAGAGGCTGCATCCAATTTTGAGCTCGGCTCAAATTTTCCAGGCAAAGCATTGCAAAGCCTGGAAGTCAGTTTGAATGAAGGGAAAGGGAACCAATGTAATATTTCAGGCAACCAACCTGACATATAAACATCCCAACCGTCAAACCAAGCTACAGTGCTGACTTGTCCATGCTGAACTTTATACCACATTCTCACTATGTACATTTGGCCAACAACGTGTGTGTGTGGTGTGTGTGTGTGTGTGTGTGTGTGTGTGTGTGTGTGTGTGACTGTGTGTGCACATGCATGTGTCCCACAGCTGGGTCTTGAAAGACTCTTGAAAGACTCAGTGGTTTGGTCTAATACCAGATCACTTTCCATTCAGATTCCTGCTGCCTCTTCCTGATCTCCTGAGTAGGAGATCAACCTCCACAGCACTTCAAACTAATGCCCACTGTCAGCTGGGAAAGTCCATGATAAACCCATGCTGGGTAAAGTATTTTCTGATCAACTCCTAAGGATCATTCGGGGATATCGACATTGTAACTGGGGACACTGAAAACTAAAAAGCTCCCAAGACACAGAAGAATGGATCCATAAGGATAGAATTTCATTCGTTGTGACAGGACAAGATTTTTGGATGGAGGAATAGTTTTGTGCTTCACTCTCTTATAAGGATAGTCTTGTGATTTTCACATGTTTATCCAGCATTAAAAAGGGAGGGGTGTTTTGCAGTGCTCTTCCTTGGCAATTTCATCTTCTGCAAATGGTATAAGCCATGGACTCTGATTTCCAATTTCTCCCTGAGTTCTGTTTTCATAAATCCAACTTCCATCAGGATATACTCATGGAATCTCAAATTCAATATGTATACTACCAAAACACCTCTTCCTGGTGTTTCTAGTTCTATTAATGGGGTTTTTCTCCCTGTCCTTTGTGTTTACAATCTTCAAATGATCTCTGGGTCTTTCCTTTCCCTTGCTTCCCATATCTAGGTAATTAGAATATTCTACAGATGTGATCTCCATAAGATCTCTCAATGTATTCCTTTCCATCTCCTCCTCCATCAACCTCCTCATCCTGGATCTCCTGAGCTTTTACCTGGACGATTGCAGTAATTTCGAAGTTGGTTTCTTCACATTGGTGTCTGGTCACTCCTATGATGGTCTCGATTAATCTTCCTAGTTATGTTTTCAATCATATTACTAGATGGTGAGGACTGCATTTTATTCCTTTTTATATCCCAGTGCCTTTACATAGTAGGTGCCCAATAAAGGCTGGATTGAATTTATGTTGTTTCCAGTGGCTTTCAATTCCCTCTATTTAACAGAAGGGGTTATCATTTAACTAAGCTAACTGCTTTTCTGCAAATATTCACTATACTCTAATACCCACACTTTTGGTACTTTCTTTTCCATTTGGAATGTACATCTATTAAAATTCTGGTCATTCTTCTTTATCTTTAAAAAAATTTTTTTTAATGTGTATTTATTTTTGAGAGAGACAGAGACAGAATGCGAGTGGGTTAGGAGCAGAGAGAGAGGGAGACACAGAATCCGAAGCAAGGTCTAGGCTCTGAGCTGTCAGCACAGACCCCGATGTGGGGCTTGAACTCACAAGCTGTGAGATCATGACGTGAGCCGAAGTCGGACGCTCAACCGACTGAACCACCCAGGCACCCTTCTTTATCTTTTTTATATCAAAAAATTTTTAATGAGAAGCATATATTACTTTTTAATATAAAAAGCCCTCAACATTTTAAATTTAGTATGTTTGAAATATTTCATGATAAAATGTATTTGAATCCTCCCCATCTAGACTATTATTTAGACATTTAAAATTGTAGTTATGGGGTTTATTATTGTTTTCTTTTTTAAGTTTATTTATTTATTTTTAATTTTTTTGATGTTTATTTATGAGAGAGAGAGAGAGCATGGGGGGAGGGCGGGGAAGGGCAGAGAGAGAGGGAGACACAGAATCTGAAGCAGGCTCCGGGCTCTGAGCTGTCAGCACAGAGCCCGAAGCGGAGCTCAAACCCATGAACTGTGAGATCATGACCTGAGCTGAAGTTGAACACTCAACCGACTAAGACACCCAGCACCCCAGTTTATTTATTTATTTTGAGAGAAAGCAAGCATGAATGGGAGACGGACAGAGAGAGAATCAAAAGCAGGCTCCATGCACTGTTAGTGTGGAGCCTGATGTGGGGCTTGATCTGATGAGCTGAAATCAAGAGTCTACACTTAACTGACTAAACCACTCTGGTACCCCTATATGCTATTTTTTACATTTTTTTGCATTTGAGATTTTCATAATAAAAATTTTAAAGATACTTACCAAGTCTGTATAAGAACATAATAATATTTATAATTTTAGGTGGAAAAAAGAAGCATGTAGTAATTGTTAGTGATGGTCACTGATAGTTCCCATTCTCCTTCCTAAGCACTTCCTTGGAGTTATGTGTGGTCCTTTGTGCTTCACTCTCTTATAAGGATAATCTTGTGATTTTCACATGTTTATCCAGCATTAAAAAGGGGGGGGGGTGTTTTGCAGCACTTGCTGCAAGCAAGCGTGACTTGCTTTGGTCAAGTAAGTGTGATGGGAATACTGTGTATAACTTTTAGATGGAAGCCCTGAACAGCCACAGTATGACCATCATATTTATTTTCCCCTGTTACAGGTTCTGACAATGTGCCAGATGGTCAAAACTCCATTAGCCTGAGTCCCTGAGTAAGTATGACATGGAGCAGAGGCTCTGCTGACCTAAGATGGATGTGTAGCATAAGTGGGAAAGAAACTTTTGTTCTTCTAAGCCACTGATGTTTGGGGGTTGTTTATTGCTGCAGCATAAGCTAGCCAATTCTGACTGAAACAAAGCAGGAGGTAGCTTCAGGCATTGTAGATAACCAGGTACTCTGAAGGCCTTATAACCACAAAAGAACTGAATCATTTTTTTAATGTCTATTTATTTTTGAGAGAAAGGGAGAGTATGAGCAGGGGAGGGGCAGAGAGAGAGGGAGACACAGAATCTGAAGCAGGGTCCAGGCCCTGAGCTGTCAGCACAGAGCCCGACATGGGGCTCAAACCCATGAACTGTGAGATCATGACCTGAGTTGAAGTTGATCACTCAACTGCCTGAGCCACCCAAGCACCCCAGAATTGAATCATTTTTTAAATACATTGCTGGGCATGTCAGTAGTGAGGGAATTGTCTAAGGACAGCTCTTCTCCCCAAAAATGCTTTGAAACCAGAACTCGGAGTCAGAGTGCTAGGAAAATAAGAAAATTGGGTTGTCCTGAGAGCCAGTGCAAATTAGTAGCAGTGTTAGAAGCTCTAAAGCATCACAAGATGGGGAAGCCAAGAATCTGAGACTTCTGCATTAGGCCAGGACACCCCAAAAGGGGCAGAAGGTCTCAGGTTGGTATTTTCCCTCTACCCCCCCCCCCAAAAAAAAGCAGAAACAAATCCTCACAATAGGAAGGCCATTAAGATCCATGTTTGAGTTCAAATCTGAGATCACCAAGCCCAGAAGGAGGCAGTCCACTGAGAGAGAGAGAGAGTTGGCAGAAAAACAAACATCCAGTCTGACCCCAAGAACTTCAAATACTGGAATTCTCAGATATAGGATATATTTTTTTAATTTACAAAAATGGCCAAAGCAATGATTTAAGTGCTAAGCACCACTGCAAAAATGTTTTTAATTTTAACTTATTTACTTGTCATAACAATTCTATGAAGCAAGTATTATTATTATCATCCCCATTTTACTTTATTTTTTTTAAGAATAATACTTACTTTGTTAGGTTTATTTATTTATTTATTTATTTATTTATTTATTTATTTTTGAGAGAGACACAAAGAGAGCACAGGGGAGGGGCAGAGAGAGAGGGTGACAGAGGATGCGAAATGGGCTCTGTGCTGACAGCAGAGGGCCGTATATGGGGCTCAAACTCCCGAGGTGTGAGATCATAACCTGAGCCAAAGTCAGGTGCTTAAGGAACTGAGCCACCCAGGCACCCTAGTCACCCCTATTTTATAAATGAAAAAGCTGAGGCACAGAGAGATTAAGTAAATTGTCCCAGGTCAACATTTCTTAAGTGGTAACGCTACGATTTGGATTTAGGTAGTTTGATTCTAGAGTCTGCAGTCTTCACCACTACGTTTTGCCGCCTTTCTAACGTAGAATTGGAGCATACGAAGAATTTAAAGAAATAAGGGGTGGGGGAAGGGGAATACCAAAGATAAGCAAGCAACAAAGGACCCTCAGGGATGACCAGGTAGATTTGAAGAAGAATAAAAGAACCCGTAGAAATGAAAATAAAATGGTTGAAAGTAAACATTAGATGAACATGTTAAATGTCTGAAGAGGTAATTAGTGAATTGAAGAACTGTCTGCAGAAAATATCCAGAAGGTGGCATGGGAAAGAAGGGAATGGAAAGTATGAATGGGAAGGTTAAAGATATGGAAGATAAAATGGGAATGTCTAATACATATTTAATTGGAGTTTTGGAAGAAGAGGATAGAGAAAATGGAGGGCCTAATATGTGAAGTAATAGTAGCTGAGAATTTTTCAGAACTGATGAAAAGACCTAAATCCACAGATATAGGAAATAGCATATCCCTAGCATGATAAATTAAGAAGAAGTTTATGTCTTAAACATGTTTGTAGGGAAACTGGAGAACACCAAAGACAATGAGAAAATCTCCAAAGCAGCTTGGGAGAAAAGAAACAATCACCTACAAAGGACTGACACAGACTGTTAGTGGACTTACCAATAACAACAGTAAATGCAAGGAGACAGTGGAATAGTATATTCAAAGTGTTGCAAGGAAATAACTGTCCACTGTATATCCGGAAAAGCTAAGGTTCATGAATGAGAATAAAATGAAGACATTTTCAGATGAACAAAATCTAGCAGAACTTTACTAAAAGAACTCACCTCATACCCATCCTTTAAGATTCATCTCAAATGTTATTTGTTGCATTCGTGGTGTAGCAGTGAGCACAGCAGCTGCCTTTCAAATGTTATTTCTTCCATGGAGCTCTGGCCTAATTCCCCTCTTTTGAATTTTAGTAGCATTTTATTTGATCCTTTCTCATGATGCTTATCAAATTCACAGACGGAGATTATACGTGCCTGTTCTTAAGAGCTCCCCCCCGCCACCCCCACCACTGCTCTTACCCTCTCTCGTTAAAGGCCCCTGGAACACTTTGGTGTCTAACTCACCTTAACTTTTTGTATAGTTCCTATCATAATACATGCATGTGATAGGTGTTTAATAAGTATTTGTTGAGGCCCACTGGTCAGTCTTTTCCAGTGTTTCATAAACTACCAGCTTACAAAGATGTTCCCTTCCAAGGGGTGTTATGGTCAAACCCTCTTCAAAAATGCTGCATAGAGGACCATATCTCCCTCCTGGAGATTCATGGTTTAATTTGTTTTACTCACCAGTTCCTCAAATCATTTGATTATAGAACAACTTCTTCTACTCTTTACTCCATGAATATTGCAAGAGACTGGTGTTTTTAAGAACACATTTACTACAGAAGACAATGACTTATTTGACTGTCCAAGCCAGAGAGTCAACATTTTGGATCCTAGCTCTATTAACAACTAACCACATAATTAGGTTTTTAAAAGATATTTTATTTATTTTTGAGAGCTCGAGTGGGGAAGGGACAGTAAGAGGGGAACAGAGGTCTGAAGGGGGCTCTGTGTTGACAGCAGCAAGCCCAATGTGGGGCTCAGACTCACAAACCATGAGATCATGACCTGAGCCAGAGTTAGATGCTCAACCGACTAAGCCACCCAGGTGCCCACCACATAATTAGTTTTAAGTCATGTGTCCCCTGGCTCCTTATTTGTGACACATCATAAGCAGGCGGCCCCTTCAAACTCTCAAGTTCCATGAATTAAAGGGCATTGTGTCTTCCAGTCAATCAGTCAGTCATTCTACACATATTAAATTCCTCCTGTGTGGCAGTGTGCAAAATACTGTGCATATAATGGTGAGTAGATTGGCATGCTTTCATTTTGCTACCAGTGGAGAATGATTTTCAACATTTATTTATTTTTGGGACAGAGAAAGACAGAGCATGAACGGGGGAGGGGCAGAGAGAGAGGGAGACACAGAATCGGAAACAGGCTCCAGGCTCTGAGCCATCAGCCCAGAGCCTGATGCGGGGCTCGAACTCACGGACCTCACGGACCGTGAGATCGTGACCTGGCTGAAGTCGGACGCTCAACCGACTGCGCCACCCAGGCGCCCCGGAGAATGATTTTCTAGAGCAATTGGAACATTGTTCTTTGACTTCCAGAGTCAAATTTCTTCTTGTTAAAAATTGAGCATTTACCATCTCATTTATTATGTGTATCAGGTTGTGGAATGAATGTTTAGAATCTAAATGTATGGTCTATCTAGGCTTATGATTCTATTTTGCCCAAGAGCTACATTGTAAGAATCAAAAATTTAACATCATCGGGGTGCTTGGGTGGGTCAGTCAGTTGAGCATCGGCTCAGGTCATGATCTCATGGTTTGTGGGTTTGAGCCCCGCATCAGGCTCACTGCTGTCAGTGTGTAACCCGCTTTGGATCCTCTGTCCCCCACTCCCCGGCTATCTCTGCCCCTCCCCTGAGCACTCTCTCTCTTTCTCTCTCTTTCAAAAATAAATAAACTTAAAAAAAATTCAACATGATCACTTAAGTGATCTTTACATTTTCATCTGTAACTCTATGTTTGCATCTTTAACTGTCTTTGTAAAAGTACAATCCTCTGTAGTTTAAAAGGGAAATTCTAGGGGCACCTGGGTGGCTCAGTCGGTTAAGTGTCCGACTTCAGCTCAGGTCATGATCTCACGGTCCGTGAGTTCGAGCCCCGCATCAGGCTCTGTGCTGACAGCTCGGAGCCTGGAGCCTGCCTCAGATTCTGTGTCTCCCTCTCTCTCTGCCCCTCCCCTGCTCATGCTCTGTCTCTCTCTGTCTCAAAACTAAATAAAAACATTTAAAAAATAAATAAATAAAAATAACAGGGAAATTCTAGTGATATGGCAGCTACTGAACACTATTTTGTTCTAAGCATTCACATGTATTATCTCATTTAATCCTTACAACAATCACAAGACCCAAGTACTAGTACTATTCCCATCTTACAGAGGTTCAATAACTTGCTCAAAGTCATACAGCTGGTGAAGCTGGATTTTGACCCAATGCAATATGGATCTTGAGTCTTGCTCTGAACTCTAATATTAAACTACCACTATTCTTCAGATGTTGTCCAGAAGGTTTTCTGCTGGAAATTTAAGGGTTAGCATCTCTGAAAGTTTGAACAATCATATGAGATTTTTAAATGTCTAACTCCAGCCAGGTAGTATAGTGAAGAGGTAATGAAAAATTAAAAGCTTTTTCTTTTCTTGGCTAGGCACTAATCTTTGTGGTTATGAATATATCCATGTGCCAGAGAATTGCACTTTAGATAATAAGTTAACATAAAATTGTTGGTACAGTTCAAACCTGACAGCTCTGTGTGTCTGATGTGTTCTCTGAAAGTAACTTTAAAGATAAGACTTTACTCTCAAATCTGAAATAGGTTCTTTAAACATTTCCAACACCATATGGTATTTATGGAATTGTTTCAATTATATGGAGAAAAACTATAGTGCTAG
Source organism: Felis catus (assembly GCF_018350175.1). Classification (NCBI taxonomy): domain Eukaryota; kingdom Metazoa; phylum Chordata; class Mammalia; order Carnivora; family Felidae; genus Felis; species Felis catus. The sequence goes on from NC_058377.1 coordinate 86,647,536, forward strand.
GAGTAGAGGAATACTTTAATCATAAAATATTGTATTGTCAGAAAAGAAGCAAAATATAATCAAAGAAATGTGAACCAAGCACTGTCAGTGAGAATTCTTGGCATTTAATTTTAGAAGCCATCTTGCATGGAAATGAATAAAATATAAACACAGTACTTTATCTAGGATATGGCAAGAAACTTCAAGATTGTAATGTGCATTAAGATAACATTCCAAACGTATCCTTTCAAGTTTTCAGCCAAGAATTTGTTTTTACAATTTCTTTGCAGTTGGTAAATGGCTAGACTCTACTTGAGATATCAGTTTTCATGCTTATGGTCTCAATCCCATTGTGTGTAACTATTAACTTACTGTATGACCTTGACAAACTCACTCTCCTCCACCCCAACCCAGATGAAGGAGGTGGATCTCTTAGGCCCCTTCTGATTTTAAAATTCTGTGGCTCTAGCCTATGGATTATGACATAAACAACATAAAAAGTGCTTGCTAAAGGGATTGGATTTTAAAAATTTGGGCTAACTTAAGCATCTTTAAGTGATTGACCTGAGAGCCAGTTATAAAGAGAATATAAACCATGGCAGCCAGTGCCTATCAGTGATTTACTTGGTTCTTGTGCTGGTTAGCAGCTACTGTGCTTGTTTCAAAACACCACGCACCTTCTGTGGTTCATAGAGACAGTCTGTTCATGTGCTTCCTTGGCTCCTCAACATGAATGGGGTCTGAGAGAGTCTGGGCAAAAGAAGAAGTGATCACAATTGCCATGGTCCATGAGATGACCTTTAACACTCTCCTAGGCTGCAGGAAGGTGTGGACCCTGTGGTACACTGCCAAGATTCTCCCTCGAGACTGAGCTGCTTACCCCGCTAGCTACTTTGAGTGTTGACAAAGCTGCTGGCAGTTCTTTAGCTCAGACCCTTTCAGGAGATAGCCTTTGGATGAAGAGAGCTGCTTTGCCCAAAGCCACCCCACTTCGGGCCAACCTACATCTAAAGACTGCAGATTCCATGAAGAGGCTGGTTAACGGCGAACCCTCTGCCCCAGTGAGGTCCAACTCTTAAGGAGCCATGTCAGAGCCTGAGCTCCCACAGTGTGGGCTGAGGTCTTTATTGCAACATCGGGGGCACGATAGTGCAGCTTCTCCTGTGGCCCACAGATGTCGCCCCTGAGCACTCTTCAGTTAACTTCCTGCCCCAGATAACTTTCTCAGAGTCCACTTCTGGGGATCCAGACCTGCCACAGAAACTTATGGACCTGAGTTCAAACTGGGGCTCTGCTTATTTCAACGCTGTGTCTAGGGGAAAATTTCCTTTTTAGTAAAATGGACATAATAATAACTATTTCACAGCATTGCTTATTCTAAGGAAATGAGGAAATGCACAAATGAGTCTAAAGCACAGAGGAAATGATTAGTACCAATAATTAAACATTTATTGAGCCCCTATATGTCATGGTATGTACTTCACCACCACAAACTCCATGAGAATAATATCCCTATTTTACAAATGAGAAAACTGAGGTACAAAAAAGTTAAACAATGTCTCCAACATCACACAGCTAATAAAACAGTCAAGAATTCAAGTCCAGGCAGCTGGACTATAGAACCAGCACTCATAGATAAAAGCCTACAGCTTCCCATTGCTGAACGAAAATTTTTAAAGTATTTGGGTGATGACAAATAAAAGCCCAATAATGTCACCTGATTCCAGAGGACCTTTAAAGCAAGGCAATTGTAAAAGAAAAATTTTACAAATAATTTTGGTATCCCTATTGTTTATATTTTTGTGTTGCTATAGATTATGCTTATTTATGCTTCAGATCAACCCTTTTTCATCAGGAGAGTAAATGAAACAGTTGGAAGGTAGGGGCTCCTACCCTGTGATGTGATGGTAGTTGATCTCTGAGATCATTTATTTTTGTTGTTTGTTTCTATTTAATGAAATGTGAACTGAATTTCTCTTTTACTGAAAATATACTAAGTACAAGGTGAAAAAATAAATAAAGCAATGACACGTTTCACTATTAGGTAGTAATTTGGTATACTAATAGGGTTTTTGTTATATTACCTAGGATTTTAAGTATCTCCCTCCCTCTGTCATTGGGAAGTACATTGTAATGGGGGAGGGGGCACTCTGGCAAAGGCCTCTGCCATGCCCTTCCTGACCCCTCATTTACAGTCTACCCTTGTGTTCACTTCAGACTAGTCTGTTATTATCCGATGGAAGGCCTTTGTTTCACATTTCACTTCTAACCTGAACACATTTATGCCATAATTTTTATCTTAGGGGATAATGTGTTAACAATGCTTGTGTGGACCCCTGTTATACTTTTAAGGTCAGGGATGTCTGTTTTACTCTTTAAGGCACAATCTGTTAAAGATTTTATGATTTGCAAACAAAGTGGTTTTTCATCTTCTGCTTTTAGATAACTAAGGTATAAGAGACATCCTTCTACACCAGATACATTAAACATCTAAATAATTTATAGCTCCAGGTATGTTTGCCAGACTAGCATAACTGAATAAAGTCAACAGATTAAATGTTCCCTTGGCAATCAGTAAGGGTATGAGATACAGCACCTGGGCTGCCCCATTGGGTCTCGTTATTAAATCACAAGCAAGAGCTCAGTATCCCAGGGTCCCAGGTGACAGGTAGGAGCTGACTTTGGAGGATGGAGTCATCGCAGTCATTAACCATGACTTAGGAAGAGGGACTCTCTTAGAACAATTGAGATAGAGAAAGAGAAGGGGGGGGGGGAGGAGGAGGAAAGACAGACAAAGAGAGGGGTGTTGGGGAGAGACTATATGTTTCAGTGAGGAATATTCTAGTTATTTATATGTCACTAAATTGGGAATTCATCAACATAATAGTGTGTATTTGTGCAATCTCAGAGAAAAAGTTAAAAAGAGTTAGGAATATTTTGTATATGTAACCACTATCACTATCAAGGTCAGAACAAGAACTTGCTAGAAAAATAGACAATATTTCCCTCTTTCTAATTTTTTAGAAAGGTTTTGACCAGCACCTGGTCAAACGTCTCTTTGCCTAGAGAAGGGACGTTTGGTCTACAGAGCTGATGGCAGCAAGAGAAACATCAGAGCACAGGATCCAGGGAGTTACATGTAATCTCCAGTCTAATTCTTGAGGGTTTTAAGTGTCAGAGACCAGTCATCTCATCTTTAACAAAGGGAATTTATTAACCAAAATATATTTTTAAATTTGCACATCTAATGATGGGAGAGTTCAGATGATCTGTGAAAAGTTGGGGTGAGGGAGTAGCAAGCATACATTTAGTCAGTGGAAATCCTATTTTTAGATCATATTCATTGCACCCAGTGGACAAAAAGGGTTCCATTCAAAAAATAAATAAATAAATAAATAAATACCTCTCTCCTCTCTAAATGTCTCATGGGAATTGTATGTGCTCTAAGGAAAATATGAAAGGCAGAACTGTGCTTATACTTTTTTTTTTAATGTTTATTTACTTTTGAGAGATAGCATGAGAGGGAGGTAGGGGCAGAGGAAGGGGAAAGAGAGGATCCAAAGCGGGCTCTGTGCTGACAGCAGCAAGCCGATGCAGGGCTCGAGGCCACAAACCGTGAAATTGTGACCTGAGTTGAAGTCAGACACTTAACTGACTGAGGGACCCAGGTGCCCCTATGCTTATACTTCTTAACTATTGTCAGCACAGCTTATCTGGAGATGAATGGGATAAGAAAAAGAAAAAACAAACATTCCAGGTGTATTGTATACTGTTGGCTTTAGTAATCATTAGACTTCTGGTTCTATGATAGCTCCTTTGGGGTGGTGTAAGAATTGGAAGGAGAGGGGAGAAGGGTGTGTGTGTGTGTGTGTGTGTGTGTGTGTGTGATGATTTAGAGCTCCTAACCTACAAAATATCTGAATTTAAGGTAAAACCATTAAATCAGGTTCATTGCTGAATCCTCACAGGGCACACTAACCTTTTCATTTTCATTTAGGAAGAAAGGGTGGAAGAGAAGCTTCCCATGCCTGGTATATAAATATGGCCTTGAAAATGTCCACAGACGTGTTGTTGTCTTGTTGAGTCTGCAGCCAGGAAGGCAGAAATCTCTGCAGCAAAGCAGGTGTGAACGTCCCCCTATTTCAGAGGCAGCTCTCTTTGAAGCTGGAAAATCAAGGACGCTGGTACCTTCAAGGAAACAAGGATATAATTATCACAACCCCCAACTGGCCGGTGACCTTCCATTCCTCAGGCCACCCTACTCCCTTCACTGGCCCCGGCCCAGGTCCTCACAGACTCAGAGCTCTGTGTCCCAGACCGCTAAGACCGAGGAACAACCCCCTCACGCACCCTTTGAAAGCATTCTTAATCTCTCTCTACTGCACTGCTCTTTCAGACATAAATCCGCCAGCCCAGGGGGCCTCTGAACCCCCCACGGAGGGAGGCCCATTCAGGCCCAGTGGAGTCTGAACAGCTTACGGGTAGAATTTATGCTTCCTCTCACCTGTGCCATCTGTCTGTGGCCCCTACTCTAGTCTGCTTTTGAAGGTTTGAATATGACCCCCCAGCTTTTTGCCAAGTCTGCCATCATCACCTCAGTCACAGAAGCAGACTTCTCAAGGCCATTGGAAGCTAATAACAGTGACTCTCAACTTCATTATTATACTTGAAATGTTGAAAGCAGAAGCCTAATAAAATGAGCTCAGAAAAAACAAACCAAGCTATAAATTATCATGTGAAAAGAGTGGCTGAAGAACTCATCTCCTCGGAATACCTAAGGACTGTTTCTCAGCTACAGCAACAATCTGGTATTTGGTTTCCTTCCCTTCACTGTGCAAAAGCCTTGGCTGTGTTCTCTTAGCACAGATTCTTTTCTGCTTCTATGAGTCGACTGTCCAGAATCAGGAGTTACACAACACTCCCCACCCAACTCCTTCACACACACACACACACACACACACACACACACACACACTCCGTACCCAGCCTTGGTCCACTGAATTGTAATAATTCTTTTTGACCATAAGGAATTTATCCTACATTATCACCAATCAGTACTCATTGCAATTATTTATTTTAAGATAAGAGTAAAAGTCCACTTCCTTAACTTCATAAAGACTATTTATGCTAAACTGATGTATTTAATGAAAAAACACCAGAAGCATTATTCCCTGTAAAATTAGAAGCAACTTAGGGATGCCCCTATCACTGTTACTATTATACAATGTTTTGGAAATTCTAGACCTTTTCAGGGGATATTTAGCAATACCTGGAACCATTTTGTCATCACAACTTTGGAAACTGGAGTGCTATTGGCATCTGGTGGGTAGAGGGGAGGAATGCTGCTAAATATTCTGCAAGGCCCAGGAAAGCCCCCACAACAGAGAATTCTCCAGCCCAAAGTGTCAATAGTGCTGAGGGTAAGGGACCTTGCTCTATACAATGCAACAAAACGTGAAACATAAATAAGAGAAAAAAGTTTAAAAAATAACTAATTTTTATTATCATTAATTGCAAAGAACATGTATCACCTAGAAAAGCAAACCAAAAATACTGAACTATGCATTATTAAAGTTCATAAAATAGTAAATAATGCAGCTGGCTAAAAATTTTTTCAATTCTGTGAGAGACTGAAGAGTCTTTCATTTTCCTGCAGGTTTATTTATCTATTCTACAAAAATTTCCTGAGAACAAAAGGGTTGGTTTTATAAAAGAACACTTAAGAGATATAAGATGACTTTTACACTTTAAAACATGGAAGAGACTAAGAAATTTTAAAAACCAAGTCTATTAACACTGTAAGACAATATTATAGGAAACCCAAGTGGACATATCTTCCCAAACTATAAGCTAGACTGGAGACTTTTTAAAAAAGATTTGTGTAAAGTATGAAAACATTATTTGGGGGTAGTAAACACACACACACACACACACACACACACACACACACAAATACTCCTTTTAGCAGATAAAAACTTCCTCAGTATTTTTTAATGAGGGTAGTACTCTAATGCATCATTGGAAATCTAAATAGTCCATCACAATACATAATTACGGTCCAGTAGATGAAGCTTCTTGAGGGGACAGCCCATATCTTATTCATCTTTCTATCTCCATAATTGACACATACCAAGAACCCAATGTTTATGAATTAATGAAATAAATAAAAACATTAACAGTGCGAGATGGTCTTTGAACTCACTATTCAAAAAGTTAACATAGAGCTACTGCAATTGTAATTAAGGATCTAAGAACCCACATCTGAAAGGCTGAATGAATGCTCAAGATTTTAATAGGAACTTTTTGCCTCATGTTGCAATTATAAAAAAGTACAGGCTAAAAATAGGATGAGTGAAGTGGAATCAACCAGCAATGTTTTACTAAGAACAGTAAACTCCATTTTTAAATGTTGAAGACTTGAAAGAACCTATTAATATCTATATGCACATAACCTAAGTCTCAGTGATTTCCTTGATCTTTTGTTCATTTTCATGACAAGCCTTCAGAACTTGAGAGGAAGGGAGGGAGGAGAGAAATAAAGGAAGGCCAGGTGGAAAGTCACAATCAGGAAATAATCAAAAGCTTTTGCTTTATCCCTTCCATCCAATCTCACAGGCTCTCCTGAGAACCTTTCCTCCTGAATGTTTAATAACATTAATTCCACAGTTTCAAAGGATTGAAAACCCAACAATCCAGTTTAATATAAGGTCATCCAAAATGCTCTATTGGGATAGATTCAGGGTCCAGGAAGCCTCAGACAAGTTCACCAGAGAACATATTCCAGTATGTTCTCTTGTTCTGTTTGATATAAATTTCAAAGGTTAGGGATGAGAAAAATCACAGTTACTATTCAATGAGCACTTGCTATGTGCCAGACATCTTCCTAAAGAACTTTTCATACATCTTCCTGGCCAACCCTCACTACAGCCCTCCAGATGAGAAGACTGATGTAGTGGAGGTAAGACAAGAGGGCCAGGCCACCCATAAGCTGGCAAAGTCAGCTGCACCTGCCAGCCCCCAAATCTAGACTTATAAGTACCACACTGCAGGTATCTCCAGAACATGATATTTCTCTCAATTGCCCATTTTTCGTGGATTAGTCATAAAATTTTCAGGTCAGCAAGCATTAGTGGGAAAGTATTAGCACACAAAGGGAGACAGGGAACATAAAGGGAGTACATGAAACAGTCTTTGTCTAGAGGACATGCTATCTTCTTGGAGAGACATGATAGGGAGCAGGCAGTGAATAATACTATCTATAGAGAATGCTAACGGACAGTTCAAACACGGGTCAGAGTGGATGGTATAGCCAATAAACATGAGGATGATCGAGAAGCGGAAAAAGAAAACACCAGATGGCATTGTTAGGGAAAGTCTTATTGAAGCCCTGAGGATTTGATAGGACTCTCCCAGGATTTGGACAGGTTGCTCAGGTCAGTTTCTGCCCACCTAGGCTGCCAGACCAATGGTGGCCAGGCATGGGTCTGTTCAGGATGCAGATCATGGAGCAGAGCTTGACCAAGAGACAGGACCCAGGGTGGCCCCCAAACCAGAAGCCAGGAAGACCATCCTGAAGTGGAAGCACTAGGCCAAAGGCAGGAAGCAGGAGCAAGGCAAAAGGGAGGAACTAGAGAGCTCAGACCAAAGTCAGGGACTTGGGGAGAAAGGCAGAAATGAAATCTGGAGAGCCTTCCTAAGCTTCTTCATCCCAAAGGCAGACACTCCTAATGGGACGGAGACCTCCCAGCTATGAGTGGGGAGCATGCTGTGAAGGATGCTGAGGAGGGCTGGAGAGGAATGAGTGTGTGAGTATGGTCTGGGGGATTAAGAAAGAGCCAGCCAGTCTAGAATGGAGGGTGCATTTGTGGGGAGTAGTATCAATGGGATAGGCAAGATGAGACCAGCTGAGAGACGAGAGGACCAAGGGCAAGAGCTTATCAAGATACATAGGCAGATCTACAATTCGGTGGACAAGTATACATTCACATGATCAATATGACTGTTTGGGACTGGTTAAGTCCTATTTCTTATTCCATCACCTGCCAAATTGTGAATCTCAGCTCTGCCACTTACCAGCGGTATGACCTTGGGGAAATTACCTAACTTCCCTGTGCCTCCATGTTCTCATCTTTAAGATGAGCATAATAATAGTGTCTACCTTCTAGGGTCATTGTGAGGACTGAACAGGTTCATATATGTCACCTGTACAGCACGGGGCCTGGCATGTGCAAGTGTAATGTGAGGGATTTCTGTCTATCATTCCTTCCCCATATTCACCATTGTAGATTGAGGACTCACAATAGAGGGGGGCATAGAGGGAATGGGGGGAGGGTATCTCACAGTCATATCTTCTCTTAATCACATGAATTACAAATGCATCTTTTGGAAAGTGCTCAGCTCCTGAATATCTTCCCTGTGTCCAGAATAGTACAGAGAAAGCCATCATGTTTGCTACAAAGACTGTACCTTGAGGGGCACTTGGGTGGCTCAGTTGGTTGAGTGTCTGACTCTTGATTTTTGCTCAGGTCATGATCCCAGGGTTGTAGGATTGAGCCCTGAATCAGGCTCTGCGATGAGGTTGGAGCCTGCTTGGGAGTCTCTCTCTCTGTCTCTTTCTCTCTGCCCCTCCCCCTGCTCTCTCTCTCTCTTAAAAAAAAAAAACTGTACCTTTATAACAGCTTTGGATTTCAGTATCCCTGCCTGGCCTTCCCCCTCACCGTCAGTGGTATTCTGGGCTGATGTCTAAGTGAGCAAGTTCCTTTCTGAAATTCTAACAATTATAAGTGCTGGCTCAGGGCCTCCACCATGCTTTCCATGTGATGCACATATTTCAGTGTTATTTGCGCATTATTGTAAGAACAATGAAGACAAGGAATAAAAAGAAGATGAAAGAGAAGGAAAGAGAAATAAAGCAAGAGAAATTATTTCCTTGTACTTGACTGTCCTTTTCTAGCATCTCAAGGCTTTCTGCCATTACTCGAATTAGAAAAAGGCCAAGGGAAGAAACATTTATTGAAATCAGCTGCCAGCCCAGCACAGTCCTGTGTATTTCACACACTCCAAAAGGTTAAGCCTCTTGCTTGTACTCACTGAACTATGAAGTGGGAGAGCCTGGCTCTAGATCAGGTCCACATTTAATTCATGGAGCAGCTGTATAGGCAGACTCTGTCCTAGGAACTAGGTATACTACAGTGAAGAAAATGGACAAAAATCCCTGCTCTTGTGGAACTTAAAGTCTAGTGGGGAGACGTGATAAACCAGACAAGTAAGTAAAATATAAAGTGTTTTAGAGGCGCCTTGGTGGCTCAGTCGGTTAAGCGTCTGACTTCGGCTCAGGCCATAATCTCGCGGTTCATGAGTTCGAGCCCCGTGTCAGGCTCTGCGCTGACAATTCAGAACCTGGAACCTGCTTTGGATTCTGGGTCTCCCTCTCTCTGCCCCTCCCCTGCTCATCTCTCTCTCCCTCTCAAAAATAAATAAACATTAACAAAATTATTTAAAAATGTATAAAGTGTTTTAGACAGTAATAAGCATTAAGGAGGAAAAAATAAAATGGGAGAGGGGGTAGGTTGGGACGGGGAGAGGGCAATTTCAGAAATGATGGTGAGGGAAGGTCACAACTGAGCAAAGATAGGAAGAAAGTAATAACGCCACCAGATACACTTGTGTGTATCTGGGGCAAGAATCTTCCTGGCACAGGGAAGAGCCAGAGCAGAGGCTTTGAGGCGGGTGTGTGCTTGTCATGGTATTGGAAGAACAGCCAGGAGCCCAGTGTGACAGAAGTGGGGTGAATGAGGAGGAGAGCAGGAGGAAAAGCTGGCAAGTAAGGGGGCTGGAGCACCTATGTCTCAGAACCCTTAGTAAGGACTCTTTTTAGGGATATGGGCTGCAGCTGGCAGGTGTGGACATGATTTGACTTGTACACCTGAATAGCTTTGTCTTCCTGCTGTGTTGAAAATAGACTGACGGGACAAGGATAGAACAATGAAGAGGATATTGTAATAATCAGGTAAGAGGTAAAGGTTAAGACCAAGGGATAGCAACAAGGGTAGTTAAAAAGGGTCAAATTGACTTGGATATATTTGGAAGGTACAGCCAATAGGATTTCTTAGCAAATTGGGCAGGCATGAGAAGAAAAATGAGGCAAAACAAACAAACAAAAAACCAGGAGACAAGAGGGACCCCAATGTCTTTGGCTCCAGGAAGTGAAAATGGAATTATCTCTACCTGAGATGGGCATGTTCAAGATGCCTGTTCAACATCCAGGAGTGAAGAAATCTAGGCTGCAGGTAGAAATCGGTCTCAAAAATAGGTCTCAAAGCTCATGCTCTAGCTAATATCTTATGAACATGGAATTTGGGAACTTGTATCTATTTTGTATGGGGGTGGGAAGAATAGATTTCCAGAAGTAACAAGAATGAAAAACCAAATTAGACAATCTCAAAACCTAGTTTAAGGTATAACTTTCAAGCTCCTGATCTTCCCAAACTTTATCTGATTATCTGGGGCCTTCTCCTACCCTAACTTCTCCCCACTCCCACCTCAAACAAAATCTATCTATGCCCAGGTTGGTTCTGGCATGATAGCAACAGGCCACCACTCCCAGTGGAAATGAATGTACCTTTTCACATCAAACTTTACAGAGACAGTTGTTCTCTGCTTGTTAACACTTTCTTACGGCCACCATGAACTCGTGCACCATTTCACTCATCAGTTCTTTGGACTACTAGCTGCCTGGACCTCTTGGCCATTTCAGAATTTTTCTACGTTGGCGAAGGAGGAAGATTGTAGGTCAACCTAATCGTTCAAACAACTCTGCAAGGCATCAAGAGATTCATCAGGGCCCTTGTCACTTGAGTTTTCTTATCCAGGTTATAAATTAGGGTCACTGTGATTTTTTAAGACAGCACATAAAAGGGAGAGGTAATTGATCATTGTAGGAATAAAAGACCTAAGAGCAGATGTCTTTTGTCATGGATGTATGTGCTCATATCTGTACTATTCATTGCTTAGGAGGTGGATATGAGATTTGGATTTAACAAATTTATTGATCTACACAGCACAGGTTAGGTGCTCTTGCTTATGTTAATCTCATTTACTCCTCACATCAGCACTGAGAAGTGGTATTGTATTATTTTGCAGTGGGAGAAAATGAGGCTCAGAGAGCATGAGCCACCTGCCCAAGCCCATGCCACCTGTGAGTGGCCAGAGCCAGTTTTGCAACCCAGGTCTTTATGGCTCTTACTCCCACGCCATATTTTTGCCTCATAATCTGAACAAATAATGAAAGATTTAAGACAAAACAGATAATCTCTAAGCCTAATGTTAGCCAAAGATGACGTATCTTCTCTTTAGAATGGAAATATCCATGTGGGAGAAATTTCACCTTCGAATGTAGAGATTACACGCTTAGTTGCCAGGAGAAAGTGGGTAAACACTTTATTCAATGCCTCAAAGATGTGATAACAGAGGCGAGAATTTTCCTTTTCTCATTTGCTCAAGAGACTGTCAAAATTCACAACCATAAGATGCATACACACAAAATGTGTGTGTGTCTGTGTGTGTGCATGAGACAGAAGGGGAGGGGAGAACACCAATCATTACTCTGGTACAGACTGTCCCCAACTATGATCGTTGGATTTATGATTTCTCAAATTTACGATGGTGGGAAAACCATATGCATTCAGTAGAAACTATACTATACTTCAGATTCTTAATTTGGATCTTTTCCTGGGCTAGCGATGTGCATCCGATCCTGTCTTGTGATGCTGAGCAGGGCAGTGAACCACAGCTCCCAGTCAGCCACACAACCATGAGGGGTCAACAACAGATATGCTCACAACCATTCAGTACCCACACAGCCATTCTGTTTTTCACTTTCAGTATAGTATTTAATAAATTACATGATATTCAACAATTCATTATAGAATAGGCTTTGTGCTAGATGACTTTCCCCAGTAGTAGGCTAAGGTAAGTGCTTTTTTTTTTTTTTAACGTTTATTTATTTTTGAGACAGAGAGAGACAGAGCATGAACAGGGGAGGGGCAGAGAGAGAGGGAGACACAGAATCTGAAACAGGCTCCAGGCTCTGAGCTGTCAGCACAGAGCCTGACTCAGGGCTCGAACTCACGGACCATGAGATCATGACCTGAGCCGAAGTCGGACGTTTAACCGACCAAGCCACCCAGGTGCCCCTAAGGTAAGTGTTAAGAGCACATTTAAGGTGAGCTAGGCTAAACTATGATGTTCCATAGGTTAGGTGTATTAAATGCATTTTCAACTTACCATATTCTTGACTTAGGGTGGGTTTATCGGGACATAATGCTATCAGAAGTCAAGGAAGGTCTATATTCTGTTAAGTGCTTTCTATATGTGATTGCTGTTAATCCGTGCCTCAGTCTTTTGAGGCATTATCTCCTTATGTTACAGAAGAACAAACTGAGAATCTTTCAGTTAAGGTTTGTGTACTTACCTACAGTCGCCAAAGCTATGAGAAGCAAAATTCAAATCCCAGTGGATGTGAGTCACTCCCGTTTCCCCTATAGCCCAAAGTACACCATTGGAAAACAGTACCCCTCCTGAAATGGCTACTCTCAAACTTCACCCATGGGCGTGTCAACTGATAGCTTTCAGACTGACATCATGGTACTTTTGATCCAATCATAAAAGTAAGCATATTCTTTTGGCCCACTAATTTCATGTCTGGGAATTTCCCCTAAAGAAATATTCAGTATACATGTGCAAAAATTAATGTGCAAGTAAGTTCTATACGTTGTTATTTATCATTAAATTATTAATATTATGGGGTGCCTGGGTGGCACAGTTGGTTAAGCATTCGACTCTTGATTTCGGCTTAGGTCATGATCTCATGATGGTGAAATGGAGCCCCATGTCCAGCTCAGTGTTGAGGTGGAACCTGACCAAGATTCTGTCTCTCTCTCTCTCTGCCCCTTCCCTACTTGTTTTCTCTCGCTCTAAAATATATACATATATACAAAGATAGATAGATATATGTGTATATATATGTACATATATATATACATTAATAGTGTTACTAACATTAGATTCAAATGTCTAATAGGAGATAGGCTAGATCCATTATGGTCCTTCATGTACCATATTTACTGGAAATGTTAGGAAGTCATTAAAAATCACATTGTAGAAGAACATTTGATAACATGTGGACCCTGCTATAATACATTCAGTGAACATGAGCAGATGCTATCCCGATTGTATCGTACAACTGTATAACTACAGGGTATATAGTATGCATTGAAAAAAATACTGAAAGAGATACACCAAGCTTTCTGAAAAGGTATGACCTCATTTAATTTGGTTCGAGGCTGGCAAGAAGCCTTCCCAAACCAGAGGTTCAGTGCTGTGTCTTTGTGAGGTTCTATAAGGATCAGCATGTCTTGCCACCTCACGGAACAAAATCCAGATTTCTTAACTTAGGCTGCAAAGTCCTAAATGACCCTGGTCTTCTGAACATCTATCCACACTCTCTCTGTGTTGCTCACTATGCTTCAGCCATGCAGGTCCTTTTTAGCTCCTAGACTGCACCTGCTCAACCCTCCTGCTGTGCAGGGACTTTGCACATGCTGTCCCTTCTGCCAAGAATGTTTTCTCCCATTCTAATGGCTGGTTTCTTTCTTCAGCTCTCAGCTTAAATGTCATATCTTCAGCGGAGTCCTTCCTCGACTACCTCACTTAATGTAAGCATCCCATTTTATTCTCCCCCCTACAGCATCCTGTTCTTTTTCTTTTTTCACACACACATGATAATTTGTAATGACCTATTTATGTGTTTTACTTATTCACTGTCTGCCTTCTTATAGAAGCTAAGCCGTATGAGGATAAGACCCACATCTGTTTTACTCACTGTTGTGCATGAAATGCCTACTTAGAGGCTATTCAGGATAGGCGCTCAAGAAAGATTTGTTGAATGAACGAATATGTGAACAAAGATAATACAAAGCTCTTAGGCACTGACTGCACCTAGCAAAGTGCCGTGGATGGTTTAGAAGAAGAAGGCAGGAACTAGAGAGTAGGTGGCTGGTCATCAATGTAAATCAGTGCAACACACAGGCTACAAGAATTCATGCAAGGAAATGTTTCACTTTTTTCTAAAGCCATTTTCTAAGAATGGCTCATTGGATACGAACAATGTCCTACATCCTAGAAGTGATATGAAATAGAGAGAAATATCACTGAGCACAGGTCTCCCATGTTTCTAAAGGTATCTAGTGCCAGACACATACATTGAAGTGGAACCTGTATCACTTTGCATGTGATCAATTTTGTCCACACAGTCCCTCAAAATCTGACTTCCTTCCTTAAACAAGGTTAGAGAAATGGGGCACCTGGGTGGCTCAGTTAAGCTTCCAACTCTTGATTTCGGCTCAGGTCATGATCTCCCAGTTTGTGAGTTTGAGCCCCACGTGGGGCTGTACACTGACAGTGCAGATCCTGCTTAGGATTCTCTTTCTCTCCCTCTCTCTCTGCCCCTCCCCTGCTTGGTCTCTCTATGTATATCAAAAACAAAAAAAAAATAAATAAATAAAAAATATTTTTAAAACAGGGGAGAGAATCTACTGCATTATAATCAGAGAGCTTATCCCAAATCCCTAGGGCTGTGGTTCAGAAGCAGAAGTCATCGTGTCTTCTGAAGAACCACACAAAATACTAAAATGGTGGCAAAAAAAAAAAAGAACAAATCACTCTTGTGTTAAAAACTTTGCACATAAAATCTTGCAGAAGGCTTAAAAACAATTATAGGGAAAAATAAAACAGATTATTCTACACATTAACTTTTTATTTTTCCCCCTGCAGACTAGAAAACAGCAACCTTTATCAGACTCTAAAAACAAACACGTAGGGCTAGCCTAGGGCCCATCAGTGCTCCCAGGGAATGTTGCCTGTGGACATGAAATTGGGTGTTTGCAGCGGGGGCTGGAGTGGCATGAATATTTTCCAAGCCTTATTCAAACAGTAACTTCTATCTGCTACCATGCTATCAATTTTTCCAACAGTGGATTGCAAATTCACCTCATAAATCAATCTGTACAAGAGGTCAGAAGCCAACCACAGCCAATTAAAACCTCTCAGCAATAATTCATCCAAGATCTGAGTAAGGATTTTTTTTTTTTTTACAAGTCCTAGGAGGCTCTTGTTTATTCTAATCAGATCAGTAGAGGAAGAACTAAATTGGGTAGAACCTGCATTTTTCTCTTATCCCAGAACACAAACTCAGATGTTTTTATAGGGAAAGGAAGAGGAAAAGGAGAAAGATATGAGGAAAGAGTGGGCCGAAGAATGAGCACACTTTCTTCACATAACGTAATATTACCCAGGCTCTCCCAACACCAGACCTGCTTCTAACTGACTCATCCTGGAGAGCTTTGATTCCAACCCGTTTGGGGTCTGATTCCTTTCAGTGTGGCGGCCACCAAAGAAATACAACGAAACTATTACTCAGTGAGTGTCTGTGACACATCAGGCCCTGTGGAAGCTTGAAGTAATCCTCTGTGTTTGTTGCTTTTGAGGAGACTATAGACTACAGATTATCCAGGTGTGAGAAAGTGCTGGAAAAATTAGGAGGCTATAAAGCATGTACATTCTATAAGTGTACACAGACATATTAATATACTACAACTATACAGCTGTAATTATATTTTCACTGTAGGCCTGTGTTGAAAGCCGAGTGAATTTGGACAAATTGACTCAGCTTTCTGAGATTCTGTGTTTCATCTGTAAGATGGGTAATAGTAACAGTACCAATTCATAGGAATGTGGTAGATTAAGCATTATGCTGGCAAAGCGTCGGCTTGCTCTCTGGCCCCCAGAGCGGCCGCTCCGTGCTGGCTGGAGCCAAAACAGTGGGAGATTCTAAGCCCCATGACAGTGCTCCCCAGTTATCAGCTCACTGGTTTCAAGATTCTCCCTCCAGGCGCAAGTCTAGCCTGATTCTTGATTGATCACCTGCAACGACATGTCCTTGAGGTTGGGACTGAGGAAGCACAGGCTCCCAGAGGAGAGTTGCCCACAGCCTCAGCCTCCTCCTGGTGGCAGAACAGCCCACTGGGCAGCCTCTGCCTGGCTGGGGGGGCTCAATGCGGCCCAACACGCTCCCTCTTGATTCGCAAGACTGGTTTAATCCTTCTCTCAGACAGCCTCAGGCATGCAAGCAAACCTTCCAACTACCTTTTACAACAAAATGCTTTATAGGGCACCTGGGTGGCTCAGTCCGTTAGTCCGACTCTTGATTTCGGCTCAGGTCTTGATCTCATGGTTCTGAGTGTTCATGGGTTCGAACCCCTCTGCACTAATGGCATGCAGCCTGCTTGGGATTCTCTCTCCCGCTATCTCTCTGTCCTTCTCCTGCTAATGTTCTCTCTCTGTCTCTCAAAATAAATAAACTTTAACAAAAGTAAAACAAAATGCTTTATTTCCTAATTATAAACATAAAAGTAAATGCTTATCATAACAGTTGGAAGAGATTTGAAGTGTATAAAGGAACACAATTAATAGTCTGGTTGTCTCCACCCTCTCTACCCCCCAATCCACTACCCCCATACTGAGGGTAACCAACAGCAATTGTTCTGTAAATATCCTCCCATGACCTGTAAATACTTAAAAAATACAAGGCCAATATTTTTAAAAATACACATGCCATCCTATAGACATATGATAACTATTACTCTGCAAATTGCTTTCTTTTCTCCCAGAGTCCAAAGGATTGCAGACATCTTTCCCAGTTATTATTTAGAAACTTTAGACAAAACTGTGAGGCTTTACCCAAGTTCTGCAGGACATTCAACAAAGTAAATAGAAATATTAGTGTTGTCTTCCTGGTTACTATCTTTTAGATTTCATCCAAGGAGTTCCAAAGAGTTAGGTTTGGGATGAGGAAGTATGTCAGAGAACTCCTAACTGTTTTATTTCTCTATAAAACCAGAGTCGTTTAACTTCCTTTTCCTGGGAAATTCTCTTTGGCTTCAGCTCTTTCCAGATTTTGAGACGTGTCAAAGGAAAGCTGGCAACAAGAGATGCTGTCTTCCTCGCCAGAGGTCTCTCTGCACCCACCAACATCACATGGTCTTATCTGAGGGTGGGGAAATGGTGTGTGTACTTGGGCAGACACATTTTGTCCACTCTGTGGTTACCCTGTGCAGGGTTACCTTCAGCCACACCAGCCAGGCATGCAGAGCCCGTCAGAAAACACATCCCAATAAACAGGGTACACTTAAGTCTCTTAGCTCTTAGAACAGTTGGCATTTCAATTGAAACTGCCCAGGGTGAGCCTCAGAGTAGAGGTAGAAGTCACTTTTCTCGGGGTGCATGGGTGGCTCAGTCGGTTGATCGTCAGACTCTTGATTTCAGCTCAGGTCATGATCTCACAGTTTTTGGGATTGAGCCCCACCCTTGGGCTCAGAACTGACAGCACGGAGCCTGCTTGGGATTCTCTCTTTCCCTCTTTCTCTCAGCCCCTCTCCCACTTGTGTGTGTGTGCTTGCACGCATGCACTCTCTCTCTCTCAAAATAAACTTAAAACAAAAAAGTCACTTTTCTCATCAAGTTCTGTGCAATTCCTGAGAAAATAGAGCCAAATCCTGTCCCACACCCAGGACTCCAGAGAGGGGGGAGGAGAGTGGAAGTTCACAGTGGATGTGGTCAGCCCCACTGCCCTCTTCTCTTGTTCTGTCTTCATCACCAGCAGGGAAAACACACCCAGAGAGAGGGGGACGTTCTTGGGATGATGTACTCAGGTATCCCTCTCAACTCTGCTGGGAAGACAAGAGACCAACACTCCCTCACTCTCACCCTGTGTTGGGGCAAGAGTATAAATAGACACCACCGAGTGAATCAAGATAAGAGCTAGGAAAACGTAATGTATCCTGAGAGAGAAAAGGTACTGTGACACCAAGCCTAAACCCCTAAATCCGGTCAGGCACTAACAAGGATAAGGAGGCTCCTTCCAGCTGGAAACAGAACAGCCCTCATAGAGTTATTTATCGCTCGCCCACCATGTTTATTATTGTTTGAGAGCCAGAGAAAGTGGCTGTGTTTACAGCGGGTTAAAGGGATATCAGAACACTCCACACGGGATTCGTGAGGCTCCTTAGCCTGACGGAGATTAGAAAGCACGGAATCACCCCTCCTAGACACACACACATATTCTCTAATCACACTCCGTATGTGTTTATCCGTGGACTGTGAGCTTCTTGAAGATAGGAGTGATGCTTTATTCCCTGTACATCCTCTCCTAATCATCCTTTACAGGAAATGAGACTTAAGAAGCAGGAGCTCAATAAATATTTGTGAAATGAACTCAGAGAACAGAATCTGTTCTGATTGTCAGAAAAAACAACTTAATCTTCAGCTAATACTATTCAGAATCTAGTATACGAGGAACTCGATTCTCCAGGGCAGAATGAAGAGTGGAGCAGCAGAGACGCTGCTCCCACCCCTCCCAGTGGGGTGAGGACAGCAACATCAGCCTTCCCAAAACGGGTGACTCCACCTGTGAAAATAATTTTTTTTAAGTTTCTCGCTAAAATTTTTGGAACACGGTAGTCAAATCCCCACCATTCCTCATGTTAGACATAAGGCTTAAAATATATATTTTTTAAAGGAGTGTATGTAGATCCTCTCACACAGTGCCTGGAATATTCCCCCAGATGCTGGTTTCCTTCTCATCTTCCCTGTCCTGTGGGCTTTAATTCACGGAAGTTGGAGTAACCTGATGCAGATTCTTTCCTGAAAGCACAATTTGGCAGGAAAAAGGAGGACGAGGGCCAAGCAAACGTGTCAGTGAGGAACTCAGGGAAAGGTGCTGTCTTGGTGAACACCACAGTTGGCTAGTAAAAAAGTATGTGTGGGATTATCTGCGACATCAAGGCCACTGGATGCTTAACAGCCAGGCTGAACACACGCGGGAGAAACCCAGCTGGCTGGAATCTTACTCAGACTGCTCAGAAAACACGTTCTATATTCTAGGCTGTTCTTGCTATAATGTATCTTGTTCCTCATCTCCCCACTTTAATAAAGAAAATATGTGGGGCACCTGGGTGGCTCAGTCGGTTTAGTGTCCGACTTCAGCTCAGGTCATGATCTCAAGGTTTGTGGGTTCGGGCCCCATGCTGGGCTCTGTGCTGACAGCTCAGAGCCTGGAGCCTGCTTCAGATTCTGTATCTCCCTATTCTCTGCCCCTCCCCTGCTCGCGCTCTGTCTCTCTGTCTCTCAAAAAATAAGTACAAAAACCTTAAAAAAAGAAAAAAGAAAATATGTTTACATACTTTATGAAGAACCTTGTGTTTACTTTCTTTTGAACATGACCCAGAAAAAAAAAAAATGACAGTGGAAGGTATCGTACAACAACTAATAGTAGAAGGAGGTGAAAACTTCCGCCAGTCCTCTAACCCCATCCCCCTGAAATTTAAATTATTTGGGAATTTAAATTTGTTGTGGCCTGTTATGGCATTTACTTAGAGGAAACATTTAGGTTTATAATATGAAAATGATTAACTGTGTCCTTTTGTTTGAAAGTTCTTTAAATTCCTTGTGAGACACAGGAGGTGGAAAGAAGACACCAGGTTCTATAGAAAAAACATATATATGTGAAGATATGAAAATAACATTATGGGTACCTCTGCTTTCTAGCTAACTTAAACTCTGATATGGGCATAACCCAATTTTTGAGAAAAATTTGAAAAATTCCATATTTCTTAAATTTGTGTGAAACTCCTTATAAGTCCTAATTGAAAAGTTATAGAATTCAGTCAAAAAAGTCAAAATGAGACTCTGAGGCTATTTTTCTCTCTGATTTTGATAGTTTCTTTTCTAAATTTTTTTCTTTCCCAGCTATGTTTTTCTAATGCCATAATTTTAGCTTCAAATACTATTGTAACTATACTTCTAGTTCATCATAATTTTGTATTTACATATAAGCAAAATCTTTTAATCAATACATACTGATTGAATTGCCAACATTGGGGGTGCCTGGGCAGCTCAGTCGGTTAAGCATCTGACTTCATCCTAGGTCATGATCTCACGGTTTGTGAGTTCCAGCCCTGTGTAAGGCTCTGTGCTGACAGCTCAGAGCCTGGAGCCTGCTTCGGACTCTGTGTCCCCCTCTCTTTCTGCCCCTCCCCCACTCACACTCTGTCTCTCAAAAACAAATAAATGTTAAAAAATAAATAAAAAAAAAAGAATTGCCAACATTGTACCAAGAACTGAGTTTAAAAAGACTAATAACATCTCTGAGTCTATATTTTCATTAGCCCTTCTTATTAAAAACATAGTAATATTTCAATATACCTTTCATATGCCCTAAAAAGTAAGCAAACAAAACCAACCAGAATATAGAGGGAACTTACAAACACTAACATTAGCAAACACCAACAAATGACTAACATAACTACACTAAAAAGGGGGGATGAAAAGAATCGACTTAAGTAACTGCGGGAAACAGTTATCTTGACTAGATATTGTCAGGCAAAAACAAAGAGAACCACCCATAAATGCTGTCTTCTATTTAGAAATGCATTTCTCATTAAATGTTTACTAGAACATTTAATAGTAAGTAAATAAGTTGTAGATAATCACAGCCTGGTTTCTCACTGTCAGAGAAAGAAGTTACACATAAGGAAAGGGGAAAGGTTAAAATGAACACTGTGGATTAGAATTCAAGGTATCAATATAAGTTCATTATTATATACATACACATACATATATACACATGAATATATGTATGTTCATATATATGTATACATGCAAGCACACAGATATATATGCATAGAAAGATACATACAGATGTATAGATGGGTATAGTTGGTACTGATAGGTACATATGCATAGTTTATAGATATGTAATTTTCTAGCTCTGCTAAAATAGCCTAGAAGCAATGGTCCTCAGTTGCAGTGGGCACAACCAGTGCCCTGAACTTGGTTTCTAAGCACTGTTCTCTAATAAAAGGAACCAGGGCTTCTTGGAGAAATGGCAGGGCAGGGGCAAGGGCAGGGAAAATGTTAGGATGAATCTGGAGAGTGTTGTGGAGCCAGAAAGGAGGGAAGTGCTGTAAATAAGATGAGGGCATGCCAAAAGAAAACAAAAGTCTACCTATGGATGTTCCTAGTGAACAAGTTGGGACACTTTGAGCAACACAATAAGTAATGAAACCATTGGATTTTGCCCATAGAACAAAATGAATATTCATGAGTCCAGATTGAAAGAAGTATATAATTGAGTAGATAGATAAATAAATAGCTAAAAAAAGACAGCTTTTTCCTACAGTAGAATTCCAATGAATAGGTATAGAAGGAAAGAAGGAGGTAGAAAATCACCATTAGGTAAATATTACAGTAATTCTTGTTGTAGACAAGATCTACAGATGGATGTTAAAAAAAATCAGTGGGAAAAATATTGAAGACTTGCAAAGTCTCAAAGTATCTCCTTCAAGATATTTGTTAACTACAAAGGGAACAACAGTAACTTTATAATGGATAAAGTTGCAGACACCACCTTCACCAAGGGACCAAAGTTAAAACCACCAATAATAAAACATCTTGACATCATAAAACTTGATTTGAGAAGGACACAACATCATTTCTGTTGTGTTCGTGCCGAAAGTTTATAACCTTACTTCCATTGTGAGAAAACATCAAAAATCCAAATTGAGGGAAAATCTACAAAGTGAGAAGTAAGCTTCAAAACTGTCAAGAGACATGAAAAGCCTAGGAAATTGTTACAGATGAAAGGAGACAGAATTAACAAGTAGATGTAATGGGGAAGCTGCATAGGATCCTGGGACAGACAAAGAACATTAGTGGAGAAAGTGTTGAAATTCAAACTGTATCAATGTTAATTTCCTGGGTTTGATAATTATGCTAGGGTTATGTAAGATGTTAACACTCAGGGAAGCGGGGTGATGGGTATCCAGGAACCCTCTGCACTATTTTTGCTGCTTGTTTTTATAAGTTTAAAATTAGCTCAAAATAACAGTTAAAAAAAGATTTAAAAATATTTTAGTCCTCAAAGAGAATTTAATAGGAAAAACTAGTATAGGAAATTGAAGGCTAGGATGTCCCACCTACATAGTAGTGCATTACCATTTCTGACTTCTCCCTACTCTGCTTTCCTGTAGCACTTACCACCTTCTACCATCGTATATAATTTACTTACTTATTATAGTTAGTGTGTATAGCATCTTCCCCTGCAGAAGATGGGAGGGAGGGTCTTTGTTATGGGCAAAAATTTGCAAAAGAATAAATGCAAGACAGCATATATTAAGTACATGCTACAAACTCAGATGCCTACAAGGGTTGGCCAGGTAACTTAAATATATGAAGGGGTGTCTGTTTTGTTCACTAATGTATAATGTTGTGTGGCACAAGTGGGGCCTGGTACACTTAACGTTTTCTAGAAAAATTAATATAAGATTTTTTAATTGGGTGCAAATTATTTGTCTGGAATTTTAGTAGTGTTTTGATTGTATAATAACTATGACTATCATGACTTATACAACACAAAAGAAGGAATAAACTAAATTTACTGGTCAAAGATATTCTGGATAATACTTTTATCTGCTCCATACTAAACATTTTACTTTCTTTTTGATTCAAAACCTAAATTTGTTAGAGAGAAAAGGTATTTCTTAAAAATGCTATACTAAGAGTGATGGTGTTACATATTGCTGGGTGCAATATTAGTTGCTGCCTAATTTCTAGATTTCTAGAAAGAAATTAGGCATTATGTATCAAGATTCTAAAAAAATAAATGTGCTTAGGTTTTCACAAAGCAATTCCTTTTCTGGAACCTATCTTGCAAATTGAACTGTATAGATATAGTCATCACAGAGTTAGTTATGAATTAAGAGATAGTTAAGAAATGAAAATCTGACCAAAAAAGCATATCAATAATGCAAAAATGAGTAAGTACATAACAATATATTCAAATTATGGATTATTTTGCAGGCATTAAAATGCATGTTTATGAATTGCTTTTAGTACCATGGAAAAGTGTTTGCCCTAGAATGTTAAGTGAAAAAGAAGAGTATACAAAATTGTACAGACAGTATTATCACAATAATATACAATATAATTTTAAAAAGTGGAAATACGCACATGTGTAAACACTTTGGAATTTCTACCTCCCCCCTCTGCTTCTCTGTACATTACTTTTCACTAACATGTACTACTTGTAAAATCAGAGATGTTAATGATAAAATTTTAAAATATTTGATTGATCTTAAAAGTACTGTGAAATAAGGAAAAAGTCAAATGCCAAAATAAAATTTATTTAAAACCTTACAATATTACCAGAATAATTGCTGAATGGACCCAAGATCTAAATGTAAAAAATAAAGCCAGAGAATTACTAAAAGGAAACCTAATACCACCCTGAATGCTCCCGATCTCGTCTGATCTAAAAGGAAATGTGGACAAATTTCTTCATAATCTGCAGTGAGAAAAGCCTTTCTAACTAGGTCTCAAATCCTAGAAGCAATAAAAAGAAAAAAAAAACAAATTAGAATGCATGAAAACTTTTTAAGGAGAAACAAAAAAAACAAGCAAACAATAACAACAAAAGACAAATGGTGGGTGTATTTGCAATTCTTAATATAAAGGGCTAATTTCCCTACTGCATAAAGGACTCTTAAAATTGAGAAGAAAAACAGCAAAACCTGATAGAAAAATGGGCATAAAACGTGACCATGCAGTTTACAGAAAAAAAGACACAAATGACTGTGTTGATGCTCAACATAAGTTGATGCTCAACTTGTTTCATAATAAGAGGACTGCAAATTAAAACCACAGGGAGATACCATTTCTTACCTATTAGCTGGCAGAAACCCACAAGCTTGATAACACTGAGGCTGTGGGGGAACAGACCTCTCAGACATTACAGGTAGAATATAAGGGTACATTCTTATGGAGGAGAATTTGGCCATAGCTATCAAAATTACACGTGCATTCACCCTTTGACCCAGCAATCTTACTCTATGAGAGTGCCCTTCTATTTTACTTTTCATTTGCCTTGCAGTTTATGGCTAGTGTGCTCTAAAGACATTCTAAGGAGACTGAGTCTTACTCTTGCCACTTTCTACAAAAAGATCTTTCTGGGAAAGATCAGATGGGTCTGTTTAGAAGTCAGGGCTGTTTTTTCCATCACCAAGGGGATTGCTGCGGAACGCCGCCCCCAAAGTTCATTATCTCAGCATTTAATGTTTTGTTTTTGTTTTTTCAAAATACAGAAAAGTAATTAGAAGACATGATGGGCAATAACCTCTGTGCCAAATTACCTTGTTTTAATTTGATGATGCTTTTGAATTGTTCAAGCTCAAATAATTAATTTAAAAACTGCCAGTCTCTTGATAGGATTTTTTTTTTGGAATGTGCATGCCAAGTATTATAAAGAATGTTTTTCACGGTAAAATCTTAACCCCCTAAGACACACAATGACCATCAGACCACTGATCTGCTTCAAATATTCGAAAGATAATAAGCCACAAGTTCACAGGAGGAAATTATTGCCTGGCCAGCCTCTAGCAGTCTAGGTCTGACTATTTCTTTAGTGACATTTATAAAACCCCATTGCTTTAATCAGATCATAAGAAGACTGAATCAGGTTTCAGATTCACTCAGGGTTGATAATTGAGCTCATTCCTGAAGGGCCTGAAGAGCACAAAAGCACTGAAGTGAAACCATGGAAATTAGTGATTTGAATAGGAGAATCGTGAACTTTGGTAAAGAAAACATTCCCCATCGGGGCTCTCACGGAATGTGCTTTGCCAAACTCTAATAAGATTAATGAAGGTAAAATTAAGGAAAACACTGTGAATCTTGTTTTCAATGGAAGGAAAGAAGAGAGAGGGAGAAAAAAGATCAACCTCATTTATACTCTTAACTATGTAATTATGAGCCTACGTGGAGGGTCCAGCAGCACGTTGCTTTCTTGCTGAGGGAATGCAGTGTCTAGTTCTCTCTCGAGTTGTGGGGTTTGTCTTTGGAATAGTTGGCTTCTCCAAATGAAACTGGACCAAAATTCTGGGCCATCTTTTGTAAATGTTTGTTCTTCACAAGGGCAGGGTGACTTCCTAAGTGTGTAAGCTGGCTGGAGATCTGAGCAAGTTTAGAAAAGAGAGCCAGGCCTGCCCTTGAACTTCACGGGCGCTGCGCACAACAGCGCACACCCCCTCCACCCTGGCTTGGGGCCCTGACATGCAGCCCCAAGGAGCCTCCTTTCCATTCACTCGCATCCCCTAACCACACTGGCCTTGGGGGACGTCTGCAAGCCTGGTAGGCACGCCCTGCCTTAGGAACAGTCTTCCTTCAGCTATCTACATGGATTCCTCCCTGTCCTGCTCAAATGCACTCAATGAGGCCTTCCGTCAGGCCTCCACTTCCCCCAACTTCCCTGCCCATCTCCATGTTTCCTCTTTGCCATGGTTATTGTCTTCTAACTTAGTATACAATTAACTTATTTATTGTGTTTACTATATGACTCCCCTGATACAACATAAACTCCCTGAGAGTAGGCTTTTGTGTTTTCTGCTGTGCTATCACTAATATAGGAACAGTGCCCAGTGCACAGTAGGTTTTTAATAGTTTTTGGGTGAATAAATGAATGAATTATCCTGCACGTGCTTTATCATGACCCTAAACTTCTTCACTGCAATTGTTTATGTAATTACATTTTCCTTCATGGATTTAAAGCTCCGTGCAAGCAGAAATGGTATTTATTTCACCCAGTAAATACTCCCAACACCTGGCATGATCCTAGGTACACAAATAGGCCTTCAACAATCACTTACTGAATGAAAGAATTAAACCATTCTGATAATCTTTCTGAGGATACTGAAATGGGAACAAAGAGCCACAGATTCTCAGTAACTTTGGGAAAATTTTTTGACTTGCTGGCCTCAGTTTCTCCATATAAACAATGATGGGATTGGGCCAGAGCAACAGTAAGGTCCTGTCTAGTCTTTGGAGTCCATTGGACCTATGCCCTCATTCCTCTCTTCTTATCCAGTTTATTTATTTATTTTTTATTTGAGTATAGTTGACACACAATGTTACATTAGGTTCAGGGGTCCAACTTAATGATTTGACAAGTTTATACATAATGCTATCCTCACCACAAGTATAGCTACCATCTGTCCCATTACATCGCTTTTACAACATCATTGACTACATTCCTTATGCTGTGTCTTTCATTCCCATGACTCACTCCATAACTGGAGGCCTGTATCTCTCACACCACTTCACCCATTTCTTTTTATTCACTTTTAGAAGTCCAATCAAGTATGGTTACTAAGATGTGTGCTCTTGAAAATTGTTTGCTGTGATAGTGTTCCCAATAGACATTTTAGACAGTCTTAGGGGGTTGAGACATGTTAATGGGATAGAAGAAACTGACTCATCTCTTGATACTGGTAAAGCCCATGTGATCTACCAATACCTCTTGAAATCATGAACTAAACTATTATAAGTTTTCATGGCAGCTGTAAGAAATGGCATAATTAATACAACATGTAACAAGATGCCTTCATATATTTCTATCCTTAGTCTGTATTGTAATGTTCTCACTGCTTTAAAAACTCATTACAAACATTTGTCTTTGATTATTCTGTACTCCCAAACCTACCAGTTTTTTTTTTTTTTTTTTTTTTTTTTTTGTGGGCTAGGAATACCCATGCTTTTATTGATCCTATGTTCTCAATAGATACAGAGGCATTAAAATATTCTGAAGCTGGGGCGCCTGGGTGGCGCAGTCGGTTAAGCGTCCGACTTCAGCCAGGTCACGATCTCGCGGTCCGTGAGTTCGAGCCCCGCGTCGGGCTCTGGGCTGATGGCTCAGAGCCTGGGGCCTGTTTCCGGTTCTGTGTCTCCCTCTCTCTCTGCCCCTCCCCCGTTCATGCTCTGTCTCTCTCTGTCCCAAAAATAAATAAACGTTGAAAAACAAAATTAAAAAAAAAAAATTCTGAAGCTGACTGCATTTTGTTTTCTATGTTTAAATTCATTCTAATACAGAAAAGGCTAGGTGTGAAGGGTCCTTGCTTAATAGTGACCAGCGTACCCTGGCTCCTCCAAATCATCAAGTCTGTCCCATGATACGCCACCAAATATAGCAGCTTCCTCAGGCTATGGGCAAGTTTCCTCACACAGGGTGACCCATCATAAATTGAATCCACCCCAGTGAGGTCTTCAGTAGAGACTCAGCCTCGCTGGAAATTGATAGGAACCAATGTTAGATGGTTGAGGAGATGACATTTGAAGACTCAAGGCAAAGGAATTCTCTGGAGAGGGAATAGCATGTACAAAGTTCTTGAGGTACAAATATGCTTCGCATGTACAAAAAAATAAGAAAATACTGGTGAGACTGATATAGGGTAACTGAGCAGTCACATGGAACAAACCAATCTAAGTAAGTTTTATTCTTAATTCCCAAGTTTCTCCTTCAAAGTTTGGTCTAAATGGCAGCCCTGGAAAGGCTGATAGGACTGAAATTTTGCACTCAGGTTGGGGCTCCCCAAGACAGAGATTGGATCAAAATCCTACTTCTGGACTTCTTAGACTGACTAATGTTTAACTGGTGGTTGTTTACATAAAGTTTCTCTACCTCTGATCTAACTACTTTGATTCTAAGCCCTCCTCTTCTGTTTCCACCCTTGACCACCTTGACTTCCAACACAGCTACATAATGTCCATAGTCCAGGATCACCTGGGCCCATTCACACCTCTCTTCCTGACCTGTCAGAGCTTCTCGACTTATCACCTAGCAAGTCAGCTTCCTGATTGTTGCCTCTCCCTTCCCTGATATCTGCTAGTTTTCACCCTTTGTCTAGCTTCCACTTCTGCCTTCTCTGTGTCTGGTTCACACCTCTGGCAGCCCAACATCAATACTCTGTCAGGTCCAGACTGCTTCTTGCTACTCTACACTTTGATGGAGGCTTTGTGCCAGGAGCTCACTTCCCCAGTCAGATGGCAACATTGAAAGAACCAGTGTTGGGGGCACCTGGGTGGCTTAGTTGGTTGAGCATCTGACTTTGGCTCCGGTCATGATGTCAGGGCTCATGAGTTAGAGCCCTGCATTGTGCTCTGTGCTGACAGCTCAGAGCCTGGAGCCTGCTTCGGATTCTGTGTCTTCCTCTCCCTCTGCCCCTCCCCAACTTGGTCTCTTTCTCTCTCTCTCTCTCTCTCTCTCTCTCTCTCTCTCTCTCTCCCTCCCTCTCGCAAAATAAATAAACATTAAAAAAAATTAAAAAACCAATGTTGGCTTATAAACACTGCTGGCATCACATAAGGAGTTTGGGCTGCAACATCTCAGAAACAACCTACACAGAATTTGCTGGCAAACACTCACCACCTCAATGGTAAAAGTTTCTGTAACTCAATTTCTTCTCTGAACTCAATACCTCCTTATTTTCCAAGCCATACAACTTGATATTTTGTGATAGTTCTGCGTTATTTTTTGTTTTGTGAATATTTGAATATTGAATCCCAACAAACTATGCAGTTCTTGAAAAGCAAGAACCATGCCCTGTATTTCATCTGTAAATTTTGTATGCCTTAGTAGTGTTGTTCATCCATACAGTGAGTGCCTAGTAAATACTGGCTGATTGATACTTCATTGTCTTAATTCAGCTAGGAGTTTTGGGCACTGGAACAGAGGTGATGGAAAGTGTAGTCCCTCCTGTGTTATTGGAGCTAAATGCTACCTCTAAATGCTGGCTAAAGTTAGAGCCTGCGAGGCTGCGCAATACGACACTCCCACATCCCCGGAAGGTCCACAGTTTCACAAATCAGGACAAAAGGGCAGCCCTTCCTGCTTCATGTGATAATCAGGTTGTTCACGCATTTGTTAATTCAGTGAATATTATTATTCTTAGAGTTATGCTCATGTACTATGTGTGGGTTATGCTATGTACAATATGCAGTACAATCATGGAGGACGCAAAAAAAAAAAATTCTGAACCATGATGTCTGAGGTGCCCTAGCTCAGCCTGAATTACAATCAGATAAAATCTTGGCTCTTCCTCACAGAGGAACATTGGGGGCAGAAATCGGCAAACAATGGGTATCACACGTCAGTATCTGGGCTGCTGGCTGGACTCCTGTCTCTGCTGGAACGTGCTGTCCGGGTGGAAAGCAAAACCATGGATCAAGACCTTTTGAATCCGGACCTCCACACTTCAGAACTTCCCTCTTCTTTTTGCAGCAGGATGTCAGATGCATTCACCGCAAGATTTTCTGATGTGAGCAAAAAAGAAAGATTTTAACTGCTTCCTGTGCACAGACCTTATACTAAAATGGACTTGTAAATTTTATCAATGACCACAAATGTAATGGGAAAAAAAGGACTTAAAAATCTCTTTCACTACGCCATGCCTACTGATGCTGTTATGCTTAGTATCTGTGCTAAACAGAGGTTTCATTAATTCATTAATGCATTCATTCACTGGGTTGTTTGTTCTTTCCTTTACATATTCATTTATTTAACAAATGTTTACTCAGTGCATACCGTGTGCCAGGCACTGTGCTAGGATCTACAAGTGATATAAAGATGAATAAGATACTACCTTTTGGCCTTAAAGCACTCAGAGGAAAAAGGAGGAGATAAAACATACACTTAAACTATGGATAAAAAACGTGATAAATCACCCAAGAGAATTAAAGTGCTAGGGGAACAGAGATCCGGCTTGGGAAAAGGGCTTCATAGAGGAGGTAGCTGGGGCCTAGGAGAAAGGTAGGAGACAAGTATGTAGAAATGGGAATGAGGTTGAGGATGGGGAATTATCGCCACCAACACAATTAAGCTATAGAATATTTATATCACATCACGAAGTTCCTTTGCACCTCCTGTAGTAAGTGCCACTGCCCCATGCACCTTCGTCCCACAGAGCCAGTGATTTTCTTTGTCTTCGTGTAACTAACTTTTGCCTGTCTTAGAGTTTTACCAGGTGGAATCATACAGTATGCAGTCTTATGGATCTGGCTTTTTTCACCCACCATAGCGTTTTGAGATGCTTTCATGAAGGTGTTAATTACAGTAGTTTGTTCTAATTGCAGAGTTGTATTCTACTGTATGGATATGCCACAATTTCTTTATCTATTTACCTGTTTTCCAGTTTTAAAAGACTATTGGTAGGGGCGCCTGGGTGGTGCAGTCGGTTAAGCGTCCGACTTCAGCCAGGTCACGATCTCGCGGTCCGTGAGTTCGAGCCCCGCATCGGGCTCTGGGCTGATGGCTCAGGGCCTGGAGCCTGTTTCCGATTCTGTGTCTCCCTCTCTCTCTGCCCCTCCCCCGTTCATGCTCTGTCTCTCTCTGTCCCAAAAATAAATAAACGTTGAAAAAAAATTTTTTTAAAATAAAAGACTATTGGGGGCACCTGGCTGGCTCAGTTGGTTAGTTATCCAACTCCTGACTTAGGCTCAGGTCATCATCTCATGATTTGTGGGTTTGAGCCCCTTGGTGAGTATTGTGGGTCAGGCTTTGCACTGACAGTATGGAGCATGCTTGGGATTTTCTCCCTCTCTCCCTCTCTCTGCCCCTCCCCAGCTCACTTGTGCTCACACTCTATCAAAATAAACTTAGTAAATAAATAAATAAACAAACAAATAAATGAAAATAAGATTATGGGAGCACCTGGGTGGCTCATTTATTAAAGGTCCAACTCTTGATTTTGGCTCAGGTTATGATCGTACAGTTTGTGGCATGGAGCCCCGTGTCAAGCTCTGTACTGACAGCACGGAGCCTGCTTGGGATTCTCTGTCTCTCTCCCTCTCTCTCTGCCCCTCCCCTCCTCTCTCTCTCTCTCTCTCTCTCAAAATAAAAATAAATAAATAAATAAATAAATATTTTAAAAAGATTATGCATAAAGCTGCTATGAACATTCATGTACAAGTCTGTGTGTGGACATATGCTTTCATTTCTCGTGGATAATACATAGGAGCAGAATTTTTGGATTATGTAAAAAGTGAATGCTTAACTGTCTGCGTTGTCTGCATAACTGAAAGCAACTGCCAGACTGGCTTCCAAAGTAGCTGTACCATTTTGCACTCCCACCAGCGGTGTATGAGAGTTCCAACTACTCCACATTCACTCATACTTGGTGCTGTGATTCTTTCTAATTTTAGCCATTTTAATAGGTGCGTAGTGCAATCTCACTGTGGTTTTAATTTGCTTTTCCCTGATGACTAAAGGTGCTAAGCATTTTTTCATATGCTTGTTAGCCTTTATATTTGCTTTAGTGAAGTGTCTGTTTAATCTCCTGCCTATTTTTAATTGGTTTTTGTCTTATTATTGAGTTGTAAGTGCTCATTATATATTTTAGGTACAAGTCCCTTATCAGGTTTATGTATTGTAAATCTTGCCTCCTAGTCAGTGGTTTACTTTTCCTTACTGTAATGGTACTTTAGAAGGGCAGAAGTTTTAAATTTTGATGAAATTCAATTTATCAGTTTTTTCACTTATGGTTTGTATTTTGTGTCCTAAGAAATCTTTGCTTTCCCAAAGTCATAAAGAGTTTCTTGTTATGTTTTCTTCTAGAAGATTAATTGTTTAGCTTTGACATTTCAGCATATGATTTGTTTTCATTGTGATTATGATTAATTTTTACACAAAGTTTGAGGTAAGGGACAAGGTTTATTGGTTTTTTTTTTTTTTTTTTTTCTGTATGAATATCCAGTTGGAACACTTCCACTTACTGGGGGAAAGAAAACTTTTTCACTATTGGATTACTGTGACGCCTTTGTCAAAATCTCCTGACATTATATATGTTGGTCTGTTTCTGGGTCACATATTCTATTCCATTCATCTATGTATCCATTCTTATACCAAATCTACACTGCCCAATTTATGTAGCTTCACGGCAAGTCTTTAAATCAGATAAAGTAATTTCTCCAACTTTTTCATCTTTTACAAATGAAGAAAGCCAATTTGATTTGATTTCAGAACAACCTGTTGGCCAACAACAACCTCACAGATAGATACAATTCTGAATGATACGCACACTACCACCAATTTCAAATACTTTTCTACCCCAAATTAAGTTTCTTCATTCAATGTAAGCATTACTTCTACTTCAATACGGTGCTCTGCCAAAATTTATATTTGTATTATCACTAGAAACATGAATTCTTTTACCTATAGTGATCAACTTTTTAACTAAATCTATGATAACATTCACAATAATGGAAGAAATGGCAGATGTTTCACCTTTGACCGAATGAACTTTCAAATAGTTTGCTCTTTTATTTTATGAATTGCATGTAAAAGTGGAACCACTATTGAAATTAATTGAATTGAGTTTCTATTTGAAATATCTGATATAATGCATATAAATCAAGCATCATTTAACTATTTGCAAACTTCTGCTGCTGCTAATGGAGACAATACATTAACAGCTTTGGCTTTATTTCTTGTAAATGCACAAGAAAAAAATATATATTGGGTATCTGTTGTGTACCACTTCAGATTATCTCAGCCTCCCTGGTTCCACTTGGTTTTCCCACTGGTGCATCCTAAAAGTCTTTCACCTCAGCTTTGTATCTTCAGTTTGGATTTCTTTGTGTTCCAGAGCTTCACTGCAAGACAGTTTGCAGAATATTTCACATACATATACAACCTAGAAGTAAGGTAATGGCTCCTGGAAGGAACTTGTAACCAATGGGTCGGCTGTTGAATGCTGACCCTTTCTTCATCTGAAGGACTGTCTTGGAATGTGTTTAATATGGCTCTTCAGGCAGCTGGATGGATCGAACAGTAAGTCACATGGAGTAGTGGCCAACTTTGATAGCACTTCTTTATGTTGACTGTGCCACCTTCCCTGCTTTGCTCTTCCTGTCCCTCATTCCTGCTACCCAAATCTCATTCACCAATAAAATACTTGAATATAAAGATTTATCTTAGGTGCTACTTTCTGGGGAACCCAGGAAAAGATATCTCAAATTAAAATTGCCAAATTAGGGGCGCCTGGGTGGCTCAGGCGGTTGGTCTTCCAGACGTCAGCTCAGGTCGAATGATCTTGTGGTTCACGGGTTCGAGCCCCACATTGGGCTCTGTGTTGACAGGTCAGAGCCTGGAGCCTGCTTCGGATTCTGTGTCTCCCTCTCTCTCTGTCCTTCCCCCACTTGCATTCTGTCTCTCTCTCAAAAATGAATAAACGTTAAAAAAATTTTTTAATAGCCAAATTAATTTGTAAAAAGGAGAAATCACACTTGAATGAGTGACACCTAAATATAACTTCAGAAGCTGCATGTGTTATCTTTTTTTTTGCATGTGTTATCTTCTTAAAAAAAACTGCTAATCTAATACTTCTTCAGAATATTTATGTCTTCTGATTTTCATCAATCAATGATATCACTATGGATCCTGTAATAGATGACAGATGTATGCAAATATTATGTGCAAGTTCATCAACTTTCTTGGAACATAGAAATTCAGTATTTAATTTTTATAAAACAAACCTACTACCTAACTCCCTGCCTTGTTTCCTTCCTTCCTTCCTTCCTTCCTTCCTTCCTTCCTTCCTTCCTTCCTCTTCTCAACCCCTCTTCATTGCTGCTGTAGTGAATACTGTGGTGTGCTGCCCAGATTCCCCCTGCAAGACTGTGACAAGGTTCCCCCAGCTGCTGGGAATGCTGGCTGTTGACAGCTCATAGTTAATTCCATATCCAAGAGTTGCTCTTGCTGAAATATGCTGCTTTATTCAGTGTCGTGTTATCTCCCTGGGGGTGGGCAGGGGAAGTTCCCACCCCATAAAATTGGTAAATGGCAGGGGGATGGGAGGTGGTGGTGAAGTATAAATACTTGGCCCACTTGCCTCATTTCAGGACACCCCCAAGAGATCACCCAGTTCCAGAACTCCCATGGGATCAGTTGAGGCTTCTGCTGCACCGCATCACAATTCAATTTTCCTACTGCCCAATCCTGCTTCCCTTGCTCCCTCACAGGTGCTGTTCCCAATAACCCCCTGGAGGCAAACCTACATTTCAGAGTCTATTCTTCAAAAATCCAGCCTAAGCTGCCAAAAGGTTTTTTTTTTTTTTGCAACATTTTAAAAAAGCATTACCAAACAATGAAATACATGCTATTTTCATCATGCAATAAATAATAAAACCTCTGTACTGAAAGTGTTCAGTCTATTCTGTATTCACTTTTTGGTATGACTGCTCAGCCTGTATTTCCTGCACATGTTTCATGTATACCTAACCCATAATCTCCCCATTTCTCTCTGACTCAGCCCACTGATGGTCTGGCAGGTGTACCAAGAGGCCAGCAGGAGCAGTATCATTGACTGTCTCTCCCACAGTCACTGGAGATAGAAGGAACTAGCTGTCATTACTGATCCTATCTGAGGACCACTTTGGTTTTTATCGACAAGCACTCTGCACACTTTCCTTGAAAGGAAGGTGGGGGGAAAAAAAGAAAGGAAGGAAGGTGGCAATTGCTTTGCACCTTGAAAGGGTCCAATAAAGAGAGGAGGATTAGTCTCCAGATGAAACCACGTGTTAAAGTGAGAATCCCATCCATTACACGTCCATTTCACATACAGTGGAGATCATGACAGAATCTAGATGTCCAGAGTGGAGGTCTGTCAAAACCATCTGATCTTTTCATTCCACCATTAATAAAACTATCCCATCAAAAAATGAAACACCTGGTGCAAATGCTGGAAGGGAGTTAGGAAAACAGGCATAAACTCAGAGTGTCTGGGGTAAACCAACCTACGTGCTCATCTTAATTTATAGGTATGTTACCTAATTCATAGGTAACAGAATGCTGCTGAATCTGTGTGCTCAAGAATATTATTTCACACCCTATAACCTTGAATGGATGCAGGACTGTCCTCTGGCAATACCAATAGAACCAAAAAAGCTCAGAAGAAAACTAAAATTCTTTACTCTGTAATATACCCTTGGGAGATGTCACAAGTTAGTGATAACCCATTAGCATGGTCTTGATAAATATTTTGTGGGTAGAGATTTCTATCGATACAGGATGTAAGATAACCAAAGGCTTAATGACGAATATCAACAAATGCAAACTGCCAAGACTCAACAGCCAATTTCCAGAGTTTCCACAATTTGTACATGTGAAAATTTCTTCCAGTGCAGGTTGAGGGTGATGGCGTCCATGGCTAATGTGAGCAGAATCAGAGGGTTAGAGATGTAAAACAGCCATTTTAGACAAGGTAGATTTCATTGAACAGTTTAAACGTGCCTAGTTGAATTCTATTTGGATTAGGAAAAAAGGAAATATTTCAAAGGGCCAAAAAATCAAGCAGAGTTTGCTTTATCAACACAGGTTCTGGGCCTCTCCACTAGGCTTCGAATTGCTTATTTAAAAGTAGAGGCCTCTGTAGTAACTGTAGAAATATTTAACTTCTACTCTTGAAAGATTGGAGTGTAGAGTCATTTTCCAGTTAAGTTTAATTTAGAAAGATGTCAACTAAATCATTTAACTTAATATCAGATACAGATTTCTATACTTGTGTAAGAACTTTATACACTTTAAATCTTTATAGCAACCCCATGACATTGTGGTAATTAAATTAATTAATACATGCAAAACATTTAGAACAGTGCCTGACACCTGGTAGAGACAATAAATGTAAGATGTTGGTATTAATTTTCTTTGGGGGAGAATTAGAAACAGGAAAAATTTCAGAAGTAGACAGTCTACTGAAAAATTTTCAAGCAACTTTTGAGACATCTGTTTAGGATTTTCCCATTCATTATTCATTTATTCAGCAAAGCATTTGTTCGGCACCTGGTCATTGTAACTATTCTGATGTTTAGAGGCTGCCTGTCATATAACCAACATAATTTAATCATGCCAACATATGATTAATACCATTCTATTGTTGCATCTAATTCTTTAACCAATCTTAACTGAATCAGATAAACCATATAGCAAAAATTTATGAAGAAAATAGCCTTTAAAATAGTTTGTAGATTAAATGAATTCATTCTGATATTCAATTTTCAGACAATAATTGCCCTTCAGAAATGCCAGCAAGACACAAGAAGCTGTAAAGGCAGAGAAATGTGACCATTAACCGAACAGCCGGGTCAGTTATGATGTCATTAAATAAAACACACACTCACATAAGCAGAAGCCAAATAGACCATAAAACAGCTGATTCCTTTCCACACAGAAAGACCAAATGCATCTATCTCAAGAATGAGGACTGTATATGCCAATTGAGTTGTATATTAGATATTTTCCGTAAATTGAATGAGTATAATCAGAAGCTCCCAGGATTTGATAAAAGATACACTTAAAGCATGTGGCAATATAAAATAACTTTAGCCAAAAAAAAAAAAGCATCGATTTAAAAAGCGTGATATTCCCAAATCTTTTTTTTAATATAATGGGCTAAGTAAGATACATCTAAGTGAAAGAGGAACAGATACAATTAATAGTCATTTAATAATTTCTGGTTAAAGCTTTAAGGTTTATGTGCTTGTGATTTATTTAGAAAACAAATTATTCTGATAGCTGAACAAATCCTTTTACAACATTAAAGGAGGGTATAATATAGCTGGCAACCAAGAGAAAATTAAAAATAATTTTCATGCTAGAAAATATAATTTAGGGGCACCTGGATGACTCTGTTGGTTAAGTATCCGACTCTTGATTTTAGCTCAGGTCATGATTTCTCAGGTATGGGATCAAGACCCTAGTCGGGCTCTGCAAAGGAAGTGGAGCCTGCTTGGGATTCTCTCTCTCCCTCCCTCTGATCCTCTCTCTCGCCTGGGCATGCTCCCTCTCTCACACTCTTGCTGTCTCTCTCTCTCTCAAAAAAAAAAAAAAAAGGTAAAAAGGTTTACTGATGAATGTTTTAGTTATGAGTCTCTGGGTAGCAAGCCTGAGAAAGTAGTTTAAGCAAGAAAAGTGATGGTGTGAAAAGTCCAAGGAAGAGGTGAACACCCAAGCAGGAATCAAGGCAGCTGAAGGAACTTGCCCTGGAGCACTGGCTGGACTCTTCAGGGGGAAGCCACTCAACACTTCAGCTCCAGTCATTCCCTATCTCTAGATTTTTTATATATTTTTAAATGTTTATTCATTTATTTTGAGAAAGAGTTCATACGAGCAGGGGAAGGGGCAGAGAGAGAATCCCAAGCAGGCTCTGTGCTGTCAGAACCCACGAACCATGAGATCATGACTAATGAGCTGAAATCAAGAGTCCAACACTTAACCAACTGAGCCACCCAAGCGCACTCCCCCTACCCCATATCTAGATTTCTATTCAAGTTTCAAACTTCTGTGAGACTGGCCTAGCTAGGGTCGGGTTTCTCCTCTTAAATAATCAGCCACTGACATGGTATATGATAACATAGCACAGAAATGGCTGGTGGGACTGAGTTAGAGAAGCAGGAACCACTGTGAGCAGGAAGCCACTCCAGCTGGGGTCTGCCACACATTGCCTCCACCAGAGAAGTGGTGAGAACAGAAGTCAGACTGCAGGGCTCAAGGAGTGCATGGGAAATAAGAAAGTAGGCTTTTAAGAACTTGGCCATGATGGGACAGAGTATGGGAGATGGTAACCAGGTTGAGTGATTGGATTAAGAGAAGGTATCACCAATAGAACATTCTATATATGTCCAGAGTTTCTCCTCTCTCCCATACACATAAGATTCTTAAAGTCCATCTATAATAGTTTCCCAATGTTCCTGAACATTGTTGAACAATAGTCAATGGAGGGAAAGAGCATGGAGTTTAGATATGGAAGAATTGGGCCCTGGGCTCTGCTCCTGAGTTGATGTATGACTTTTGGGCAAGTCCTTAATATCTTCAAGCCTCACGTTTCTTATATGTAAAATGGGGATAATAACA
The DNA here is from genome assembly GCF_018350175.1 of Felis catus. NCBI lineage: Eukaryota > Metazoa > Chordata > Mammalia > Carnivora > Felidae > Felis > Felis catus. The sequence goes on from NC_058377.1 coordinate 86,685,361, forward strand.
ATTGTGGGGGGGGGGGAAGAACTGTTGAATAATCAAGTCACAAAATGTATGTAACTATTTTATAAACTTTAAAGAGCCAAACAAATAATATTATGTAACATCCATAACAAACATGCAAATTTGAACTGACTCACATACATAAATTCCACTCTTGAAAATTCTATGCACTTGTTAGTCCAATAATATTTTTGTTTTGAAGAGCTTAGAATTTTGAAGCTGGAAAGGTCTATCATGATTATCTGATCAAACTCTGATTTTGTTGATAAGAAACATGCTCGGAGAAGTTTAATAACTCATCCAAGGTCACACAGCTGGTAAGAGACAGGATGAGAATTTGACTCAAGCTTTCCTCAGTATGTGACTTCTTGCATTCGATTTATGTGTTGCAGTGTAACATACTTTTTCTGCTATATCATATGTGTTTTTTCAAATTATTTCCACTATAGTGAAATCTATTTCTGTGGAAGTAAGAGAGAGATCTATATTGCATAGTCTCAAATGGGAAGAGAAATGTCTGTCAGATCACAGAGTCCTTGCCTTCCAATTGTGGAAGAAATCACACTGGTATAGCTGAAGGAATGGCTAGTAAGGGCCAACGGCAGCCTGAAAATATGTAACCAGCTTGGGGGCACAGGTTTGAATCTTGGCAGGGTCAACATGTGAGCTTAACCTTTTGAGACAGATAAATTGAGTTCTTGGAATGTCCCTGTTTAGTGGGCTTGCAGGGGTCTTTGGATGAGCCCCTTGCTAAGTGAGGCACCGTCTGCTTTGCATCAACTTTGCACAGTCTCAAGATAATCTCAGACTAGATCTCCATGAAGCCAAAGGCAGCAATAGGAAATTCAGTCTATCAGCTCTTTATTTGGCAGGGGAGAAACTGCTATATTGTCTATTGTAACATTATTTATCATAGTGAGGGTTGGAAACCTCCTGCATGCTCAAAAATTAGGAAATGTTTAAATGAATTATGGTCTATTTGTATGAAGGAATATTGTGCAGCCAATGAAATTATGCTTTCTTAGAATCTCAGCATCCTTATACAGATAATTATAAAAGTGATTTAATTTATATTTTTGACTCATGTTGGCACAGTATTGACTCAGCCTGGGTGAAATTTTGTATAAATCCCTCTATAATGTTTTATAATTATTGCATCATCTACTCCGTCCTGTAGCCTCTTAACTATAACCACAACAGAAAACTTCTAGGTTCCAATGGGATTCCAATGGGTGTAGTTGTGTAACTCCAGAAGTGGGGTTTTAATTCTTTATAGTATACTGAAAGATGCCAAAATTCTTGAAAAGTGAAAAGTGCTACATAAATTTTAGGATTATATCTCTGTTAAATACTTTTTCCAGACTAATTAAATAATTAAGTACTTTTTCTACTAAGTACATACTTTTCTAGCTGAATACTTTTTCAGTGTCTTGTTCTGGCACTGTAACAACAGTACAAATAAATGCAGACAGGCTATGATCAAAAATGCTGTAATAACCACTTTTAGAAAGTATATGGAGACATTGAAACCCTCAAACATTGCTTGGGGCAATGTAAAGTGGTGGCCATTTTGGAAAACGGTTTGGCAGTTCGTCAAAATGTTAAACATAGAGTTACAATGTGACCCAGAAATTCTACTCCTAGGTATATACCTACAAAAATTAAAACGTATGTCCAGACAAAAAACTTGTGCATGAATGTTAATAGCAGCATTAATTCATCATAGCCCAAATGGGGAATAGTCCAAATTTCCATCTGAATAAAAACTAGTGAATGGATAGACAAAATGTAGTATATCCATACAATGGCATATTATTCACCTATAGAAAGGAATGAAGTACCAATGCATGTTACAACATAGATGAACCTTGAAAACGTTATGCTAAAAGAAGGAAGCTAGTCACAAAAGACAACATAGTGTACGACTCCATTTATATGAAACATCCATGATAGGCAAATTTATAGAGACAGAAAGTGGAGAAGCGGTTGCCTAAGGATGGGGGGGGGGGTGTTTGGTGGCAGGGAATAGGGATTGACCACTAATGGGGACAGTTTCCTTTCAGAGGGGTAAAATGTTCTGATATAGATTATGGTGATGGTTACACAACTCTGTGAATATCCTAAAACCCTTGAATTGCCTACTATAAATGGACAAATTGTAAGGTGTGTGAATTATAGCTCAATAAAGCTGTTAGAAAAGTAAACTCAGATACTAAAGGGCTCTTGTCTGATTAGATGCAAGGTCCCACACATTGGGAAGTAGGGTATTGAAAGGTCTGAGATACCTGAAAGTTAAGATTTCAAGCAAACAGGAAAAAGCATATCTGAAGCCACCAACAAATTGGGGAAATATCCAATCTAAAAATTAGATCAGAAGTGCAATACATGTAGACTAATTTTTAAGACACCATCAAATGGTGGATCACAACGTTGATGCAATTAAACAAGCTAAATATAAACAAAAGCATTCTGTTTTATACCTCTCCCATAAAAATAATTTAAGTTATCACAAAAGTCAGTGGAAAACCATGATTTGCATGGTATTTAGTGATACTAGCTCTGTGATTTCCTTAGCCAATTGATCCTAATCTGCCTATCAGAAGCAGAGACAATTTTGATATATCTTTTGCTTTAGCCAGAGGGAGGAAGACATTCCCACATAATAATCACATCCTTATAGAAATTGAAAACGTATGTTCCAGCCATGGTGGTCCTACAAAAATATAAACCCATAAAGGGGTTCTTGATTCATTGTTGTCATTCATTTTGTTCACTGGAATAAGCAGAGTTTTGCCAGGCCATACAGTGACTGATAGTTTTTTCATAAAAGGATATTTTATGAAATATTGAAATGTAGCCCATTTCTACCTGATAAATGCCTGGACCTGTAAACTTTGAACCCTCATTGGCCTCTGTTGCTTCTGACCTTGTTTAAATGATTAATGTTCTTTTAACAACTGCAGGCTGCAGGAGGCAGCATGCACTTACTGTGTGCAGATCCTTCATTCGAGGCAAAATCAAGTTGTTCAAACCTGAAAGTGCTCACAGTGTGCACTCTAGATGCAGTTGCATCATTTTTTACTTCAGTTGCCCTACTAGTATGTATTTTTCTGATACATATTTTTTATTTTAAAAAGTTGCCGAGGTCCCCTCAGTTTTTAAATTTCCCGGCCAAAATATGAACGCGATGTTGACATAATTTATTCATCATTCCCAAACTAAAAGTGAATGGACAGTTAAGATTATTTTATCATGCATTTAAAAATATCATTGTGGGGGCGCCTGGGTGGCGCAGTCGGTTAGGCGTCCGACTTCAGCCAGGTCACGATCTCGCGGTCCGTGAGTTCGAGCCCCGCGTCAGGCTCTGGGCTGATGGCTCGGAGCCTGGAGCCTGTTTCCGATTCTGTGTCTCCCTCTCTCTCTGCCCCTCCTCCATTCATGCTCTGTCTCTCTCTCTCTCTCCCAAAAAAATAAATAAATGTTGAAAAAAAATTTAAAAAAAAATAAAAATATCATTGTGTTATCAATGCTTAGTAGAATTTTGTGCCATCTTACCATTATCCTCAAAGTTGGTGAGTTATATCATTACTGAGCTATCTGAAGTCTCAAACTCCTCAACTCCATCCACTGTTAATATTCATCACTCAAATATCAAAGATCTGCATTTGCCAGATACCAATAGAGTTCACTTTCAGAGACTCGATAAAAAATGGACTGGGTCTTTCTTAATTAACATCACTCTGGAAACGGTGAAGACATAACAAATTTTTCTCACTGGCTTTATACCAAAATTGAAAACAAAAGCAAAAAAAAAAAAAAAAAAAAAAGTTCTTCTGGCTTACAAAATGTTTTATGAGCCCAATGTTCCCTGAAAAGATTCTTAGGGAATAAATAAAATTAGAAGTCTTTAGCAGTTTGCTTGGCATACATCATTACTTCCAGTGGGTAAAAAATATTTGCAATTCTAAAATACATTTTCTTATGACTATAGTAATAAAGATCCTCCTTGTTTAGGGATAAAGGAGAGTGAGAGGGTTACCCTGTTAAGGGGAGCAGCTATGTTTTAAAGAATTCATCTACCATGAAATCAATAGATTATTACATCAGCACTACAAACATGACATTTCTTTTTTCAAGTTTTTATTTAAATTCCAGTTAGCTAACATACAGTGTAATATTAGTTTCAGATGTAGAATTTAGTGCTTATCACTTATATATGACACCCGGTGCTCATCACAAGAGGTGCCCTCTTTAATCACCATCACCCATCCCACCCCCCCCAACCTCCCCTCTGGTAACCATCAGTTTGTTCTCTATAGTTAGGAGTTTCAAACAAGACATTTCTTACCTTATTCAGGATCCACATCACTATCAGTAGGGGTTGGGGTTAGCAATTTACATAAAATATTACTAGAGGTAAGTTTTTTTTTTCTTAATGGCTTCAAGGTTAAAGTTGAAAATACCAACTTGAGGTTGTACAGAGATGTGGCCATGTTGAATGTCATTTCCACGTTTTCCAGTAAATCATTTCATTATCCATAATAATAATCTTCACCAGCTTTACAAAAAATTGCTTTGCTAAACTTAAAGGAAGTCTGATTTTAATTTGCTATCTACATCTACATTCTCATATTCTTTTTATAGATTTTTAACAAGTTATCAGTAGAATCTTCCTTCACTCAAACATAAGTGAAAGTTTTATCTATCTTGAGATATCACTAAAATAATTTATTGCAGGGGAAACAAAACCTTTTGTCTCAAAATATATTTCTTCCCGACAGCTGTGGTATTTCAGGGAAAGCACCAAAGCTATGATGGTCTGGACTGCAATCAACCGTTCTTAATAGGAAATTTTACAGACTTTTAATAAGATATCCTCAAATAATTTATGGGGAGAGGTTTTGAAGTGAAGAGGCATTGTTTGGCAATATGTTCTTCCTCTAATCTCAGGAAATTTAAATAAAAGAGTGCTCATTTCCTCTGAACTCAGCAGTTCTCCTTAAAAAAAAAAAAAAAAAGATTAAGAAAAACACCTGCTACAATAGTCCTAAAAGCGTGGCTTACTTGCTTCAAACAAAATTGTGCTAAAACAAACAAATAAACAAATACTTCAGTACTACTGGACACTTCTCTTGTAGACTTCCTGGTCTATTACAGGTTAGGAATTTCCACAAGCAGATCCACAAGGCCAGGGTTGTTTGAAAATCATCAGAGAAGTGTCCCTTGTTTACTAAATTTCTAGAGTAATCCCTAGGTCAGCCTGCTCCCTTGGACCAGTGGTTCCAAGCTGTTCCAAATCATGGCCCCCACTGCCCAGTTGGTTTTGTTGCTGTTGTTGTTTTTGTTTGTTTGGTTGGTTTTGGTGTTACCTTGATGCTACTCTTAATTCTTCCCATTAAAGTCATACATTACATTTATCTTCTTTGATTTCCCACCATTTTGTTGGTTTTGTTTGGTTGATTTTGGCTTAAAATTTTGTTGTTTTCCCACTTAAAAATGGAAATTTGAAGTCTCTTTACCTGTCATTATAATGATAATTTCACCATCTTAGGATTTGCCAACATTCACTCCATTTGGTTCCTGCATGGATTAGGAGATGGACTAGATCCATGTCCCTCATGCTTTAGTGTACACACAAGTCACTTAAGTATTCTGTTAGAAAGGTAGTTCTGCAAACTGGTGGTTACCAGAGGGGAGATGGGTAGGGGAATGGATGAAATAGGTAGAGAGGATTAAGAGTGCACTTATTCTAATGGGTGTATGGAACTGTTGAATCACTATATTGTACGCCTGAAACTAATATAACACTGTATGTTAATTATACTGGAATTTTAAAAATAAATGAAAATTTATTAATTACTTTCTTTAAAAAGGTAGTTCTCACTTAGTAGATCTAAAGTGGGGCATCTCTGACACGTCCCCCCAGATGATGCTAATGCTACTGGCCCTTGATCCACACTTTGAGTAGCAAAGATGATATTAAAGGTCTCTTCCAACTTTAATGCCATATCCTGGGAGTTCCAGTGGGGTTCCTGGAAGGTCACTGAAGAGTCTATGAAATGACTCAAAATCCTGATCAGAAAATTTTTGAAAATTTGAAAGCCACATATATTGCCCTTCTTCAAGAAATCCAACCAAGAGAATAAAAATAAACCTACATTAGCAGATTAGCAGCAAGTGTGATGCTGAACTAATCTTTGTCTTGGGTCAAGAGAAAATTACTTTATTCGTTCTCTTGCTATCTCTGTCTCCTCCCCTCTCTCTTTTCTTCCAATAACCTTGACCTCCCTCCCACACATGCATTCAGTTGGGTAGCTCCTGTACTTACATAAAATTTGCTTTCATTCATCAACCATTCTCTGGAAACTCACAACTATACTGTTAGTAGAAAAGAAGAAAAGATACCAAGATATGCCTCTGATAAGATATACACAAATTTACTCAAAGCATAGTTGTGTTCTCAAGGAAGGATGGGAGGAAATGTGGATTCATCATATATGCTCTTAAGATATCCTGAGGCTTTAGCCACTAATCCAAGAGACCTCTTTCTCCAAGACCAGCTCATTTTTATATCATTCATACTGTATATGTAGCTAGAGATGGATGATTCTTAAACTTTCAGCCAGGATATAAATCAAAATTCACCCCAAGCTTAAAAAGTCATTGACTAGCTTAGAATCTATTGTTGTGGACTGGATTTCATGGATTTTTCTTCTTTACTCTTTAGAGTAAGAGATATACTAATTTAGAAAATGAAAGTGTCTCGGTTTTCTTTGTTTCTGTTTTCTGTATTTTTTAAAATTGTAGATCAAGGGTGATAACTTCAATTTTTCACTTAACTTTGTACATAAATACCCAACTAAATGAAAGGAAAAACTTTAGGAACATTCATGCTATATTGGATAAATGTTAAGTGGAAAGAATTGTTAAATCTTTCAAGAAATTACCTTTTATAAAATTTCCAAATGTATCTGTGTATGATAAACCTTAGAGGTCAGTTGTTTGAGCTATTCAGAGACCAAAACAACTAAGATCTGACATAAATTCAAAGGCTTTCATCAAAAGAGCAAAGCAAACAAACAAAACGTTGGAGGATGGGGCAAGGGACAAGGAAGGGAAGAGCAGGCAAGAACTGAAATAGCTGTCTCTCCTTGGGAAGATTTCTCTTTGGAGAACGTTTAGATCTATGAGGGAGGAAGGAAATATCAGCTTAGCTGGTATAATCAACCCGAGGGATCAACAGTATAGCAGATGATGCAGACAGATGATCTTCAGTTTCAGTTATTTATTGCTGTGTAACAAGTGATCCTGATATTTAGTGGCTTAAAACAATAGCTCTTCTTAATGTATCTCGTAATTTTGTGCTCAGGTTTTTGAGAAAGGTTTGACTGTTCCATGTGGTGTCAACAGAAGTCACTTAGGGGTATTTATCTGGTGGATGGGCTCATCTGTAGGATCCAAGATGGCTTCACTCCCACATCTGGTGACTGATAGGAATGGCTGTAAGGCTAGGCTCAGCTGGCACTGTTAACCAGAATGACTTCATGAGGTTTCTCCAGCATGGCAGTTTGAGGGGTCAGACTTCTTACAAGAGCCAGTGTCCAAGTGAACAAGGTGGAATCTGCATGGCCTTTTATGACCCAGTTTTGGAAGTGTACTTTTTTTGTAAAGACAGTCATAAGCCTGCCTACTTTCAGAGAAAGGGAACATAAGCTCTAACTCTTGAAGGAGAAGTGTCAAAGAATTTGTGACCATCTTTAAAAACTGCTACACCCTCAAATCCATGAAATACTTCTAGAAATGGTAGAGGTCAGTATTTAACTACTGGTTACCATAGTGAATGCAAACTCAAACAAATGTGCCTTTTTCTCAGTATATGTATAAAAGGATGCATTTGAAATGAAAGCTGTATTTCCTTATTCACATTATATTCAGGTGTATGAAGTCAATCTTCTGAAATTTTATTACTCATTTTGGCAATAACTCAGTTGCTATTTTTAAAAATATTTTACTTTTAAGTTTTCTCTACACCCATTCAGGGGCTTGAACTCCACAATCCTGAGATCAATAGTCACATACTCTACCAAGTGAGCCAGCCAAGAGCCTCACCAGTTACTATTTTTTACATTACCCATTACTGGTATTGTATTCTATTGCTGCCTCACTGTGTAAAAAGCATGCAGATATTGGTATCCATTGTCAACTACAAGAAAATTAAATTGTAGCTCTTGATAATAATAATACACTATCAGTATATTATAAGGTATTTTTCACATTAGGGTTTTACTCAATTCTGAAAAACAGATAATCAATGGTTTGCAAAGTCTTCTTTTTTCTAATTGAAGTATAGTTGACATACAGTGTTACATTAGATTCAGGTACACAATATAGTGTCAATAAGTCTATACATTGTGATAAAATCTTTTGATATCTATGAATTAAATATTATATGAGGACATAAATTATTATTGGTAGTAATGTGAAAATTAAAAGAAGAAAATCTTGTTTGGAATGGGAGGCTGACAGAGGGAGCTCTCAGCCTCTCAATTGCAGACCCCACAAGAAGCGAGGGACCTTGCCTTGAATACTGCTTCACTACACCGGCAGGAAGGAGAAAAGTCTTTTCCTCCTTGCCCTGGCAACAGCCCAGCCAATGAGAGACAGTCACAACTCAGCCAATGAAAAGCCATTATACTTTGAACTGCCAGTTTACTCCAATGGGCCTTTTGTTTATAATAGTGCCTCCCCCTTTCCCTATAAAAGGAGAGTTCTCGCCTTTGTTTTGCAGTCTTGCCTATGATTTTGTCGTGGCTTGCTTGTGAGGAAATGTGTTTCTGTGCTATTCCCAAAGAAACCAATTTTTGCTAGTAAAATAATTAGCGGTTTTATTTTTTAAAGTTAATGGTAACAGTAGTCATAGTTTATTTAGTGGCTCTGTGCCAGATAATGTTTTAGATCATTTACCTACAATTTCCAAATTGCTGCCCACAAATTTGTAAGTAGATTATTAAAGTTTTATTAGTAGTAGCAACTAATAAGATAAATAAAATCCAGGGAAATATTTTTAAGGGAGTGATATAAAATGATATATAAAACTTTTTTCAAGCTGCTCGTTATCTCACACTTTTAATTCTTCACTATACATTTTCTCTGTATTGGCAACAGCTGAGATTTGCATGCAGTTTAAAAAAATTAAATTGGCAAGAATCTGAAAAACCAAGGGCCTGGCACAAGCTAACTTATCAGAGAAAGTGGCACCCTCACAAGATTTAATTTTTTTTTTAACATTTATTCATTTTTGAGAGACAGAGCTGGAGCAGGGGAGGGGCAGAGAGAAAGGGAGACACAGAATCTGAAGAAGGATCCAGGCTATCAGCACAGAGCCCATGCAGGTCTCGAACCCACGAACCATGAGAGCATGACCTGAGCCAAGGTCAGATGCTTAACCGACTGAGCCACCCAGGCACCCCACCCTCACACCATTTTAAAGGTATGTCTTAAGCACCTGATTCTAATGGATAATGTATTCCTGAACAACCTCTCTTTTTATCTGTAAGTTAATTAAATATAACTACACTTGGGGAATTACTGCTAATGGGTAGTGGTGATGGTTGCACAAACTTTTGGGGGGAAAACCCCCCACTGAACTGTACATTTTAAAAGGGTGAATTTTACAGCATGTGCATTGTGTTTCAACAAAAATATAAATATACTACTAACAATATATGATCCTTATAGAAAAAATTAGGGAAAGGAATATTGTTAACAGCTGAAAACCTTTAAAAAAACCTTAATTAGCAAGTGAAGTTATTGTATACAAGATATTGTAGAGCCTAATCTAATTTATATTTCCTATCATTGTGTTGACAGCCCCAGTGGTGTATTAAATTCTGCAGGCAGGCAAAATGAATAGTGAGTTAATCTTTGCCACTTGTCCCCACTTACTATCACCATACCAGCCACACTCCCTAAACTGCTCATTAAAATGTCATGGAAAGAATGTGACCCATCCTTTTCAGCCTGGCTCCAAGAAGACTATTAGGGCTACCAAATCAATATGTAAACTCACTCCATTTGATCAGCTATCCAAAGTAATGTTTACTTTGTAATTCATTTGAAGCCAACGCACCAAAAAACCCCCACCAAACTGAAATTGCTACTCATGGTTATGAGGGTTTTGTTTGTTTGTTTGTTTGCTTGTTTAATATGGACATCTTCTCCACTTAATTGGTTTTATCCCTTATTCAGGCTCACACTATGTGAAAAATGCAGTTTTCATTTGATCCATTATTCTAAGAAAAGGACCCACAATACTTGCCAATAACTAGTACTTAGTGAGCATGACAGTGGTACTAAAGTACTAAGATACTACACACAAAATGTCTTTTAAATTTCAGGTATAAATTGGTAAAGAAAAATTCTTGCATGAAGTCACCAAATACTAGGGTTGCAGGTATAATTCAACAGCCCCCACCATATTCTCCTGCAATAAAAATGTTGTCCTGGATTTTTGCTCCTGGAGATCAGTATGATGGATTTAGCTCTGAAAATAGCCACTGTGCTGATTGGGCACAGAGAGAGTAGATCAAAGTCCTAGCAGAGCAGAAAAGAGAGCGTCAGCAAACACCTCCCTCTGAGTTGCGGGGTGCAAGACACTCAAGCAGTGAAGTCATCTGGAGCATGTTGTCCTTGGCAGTGTCTCCTCTCCTGGGCTTCGCAGGCCCCTGTTGGCCCTGAGGGCCCTTGTGATGCCTGCAGCTCTCTGGTGCATCTTTCCACTCCAGCTGTCACCTCTGACCATGCCCTCTGCTCCCAAATTAGTCCTCCCATATCTCTCCATCAGAGCTCCTATTTCCTCCCTGATAGAAAAATTATATGGAATATCACAAGATGATGCTTTGAAAACTGCAGAGCACTATAGAAAGGCCTTTGTTATTATAACTCAGTATGGTGTATTTGTATATTAACAGAGGCTGCTTGTGGTGATACTTTGGCGCAAGGTAATGGTAGAATGGTAAATGGGAGGAATGTTTTGGGAGATAGGTTTCTCATCCATCCATCCATCCATCCATTACATTGTATAGCTGTTATCTACTCTGTGATATTACTAAACATATGGGGTTTCTGAATTTCTCAATAGAGACTGAACTTTACATCTTTAATGCTAAATTTCTTATTGTATGTTTACAATCCATACGGCTGAGAAAATGTGAATCACTCACTTCACTGAGTTTCTATGTTTATCAAAAGCTTATCATTAACCAGGAGGTTCATTGTCCCAGGGGGTGCCTTCTACTCTGGCCATTTAAGTTGCCTAACCCCCCAGGCACCACACCTTAGCTCTTCCTGAAAAGAAGATACAAACAGCCTGCCGGACACCCATGAGGACCTTTTACCAGTTTCTTTCATCACTATGTTATTTCTCTACAGTCTCAGATCCCTGGCTCCACACCCTTACTTCAGAATGTGCTACTCCCCTTTCTTGAAGACCCACCATGCTCTTTTCTGGCTTTTTGAACTTTGAATTTTCACTACATTCTAGACTCTGCTCCCTCTCCCAGTTTTGGTATCCCACTTAATTTCAGATGAGAACCTTCACCTGCACAGAATCTGACAGGGACCAGTTCAGTCTCCCAGCAAAGCGGTGGTTGAATTCATACCTTCAACACTAGTAATTGCTATGTAAGATAATAATTTGTTATAGAATGACTTACTTAGATTCAGTTTTGCTGGGACAAGCTGAGGAAATGATTCTTTTATTTTGTAAGACTACAAACCCCATTTAACCAACTTTAGATAATGCTAGAAACATGACATATTCTTGCATGTCCTAAATAGAATGTTTCTTCCATGGCATGGTATTCTATGCCTCACACTTAACTTCAGGAGCCATATTGTCATGTGCCATCAAAGGTTGCTGTGCATACAACAGTAGAAATAAAAATTACCCAAGTTTTTGTTTTGCTTTGTTTTGTTTCTGTTTGTACAAAAATAAGATACCTTCTGATGCTTCATAAATCAAGATAAATTTGGCCAGTTTAGACTTGGCCCAAAAATATTTAAACAGGCAACATTTTTTTTAATTAAATTAAATTTTATTTATTTGTTTTTTTAGAAATATTCGATTTCTTAAAAAAATTTTTTTAAACATTTATTCATTGTTGAGAGACAGAGCAAGAGCAGGGAAGGGGCAGAGAGAGAGGGAGACACAGAATCTTACACAGGCTCCAGGCTCTGAGCTGTCAGCACAGAGCCCAATGTGAGGCTTGAACCCACAGATTGTGAGATCATGACCTGAGCCAAAGTCAGACGCTTAACCAACTGAGCCACCCAGGTGCCCCACAACATTTTTTTTTGAAAGGGAGGACATTGCTCTTGGCATTGTACTTTATGTGTGTTTAGCTGGTATGGATTTATTTAAAGACATATACATGAAGGCTGGATCTGTAGACTTGTATTTTTTGTTTTTTGGGGGTTTTTTAAATTTACAAATATTGATTTATTTATTCCACACGCGAAGCATAAGATGAACTTACTCTTTTTAAAAAAAATTTTTTTGACGTTTATTTATTTTTGAGACAGAGAGAGACAGCATAAACGGGGGAGGGTCAGAGAGAGAGGGAGACACAGAATCTGAAACAGGCTCCAGGCTCTGAGCCATCAGCACAGAGCCTGACGCAGGGCTTGAACTCACGAACCGCGAGATCATGACCTGAGCTGAAGTCGGACACTTAACTGACTGAGCCACCCAGGCGCCCCAAGATGAACTTACTCTTATTATCCACTCTAAAAATAAGGAAACCAGGGGCACTTGGGTGGCTCAGTTGGGTAAACATCTGACTCTTGATCTCAGTTCAGATCTTGATCTCAGGGTCATGGGTTTGGGCCCTGCATTGGGCTCCATGCTGACTTTTAAATGTAAATAAACTGATTTGAATTTAGGTATCACCAAACAGACATGCTCAGAAGAAATCTTTGTTCTACCGTGATCCATGTAATTTCTATTTCCAAGTGGTAAACATGGTCGTTAGCACTCGGCATCCACCCACCCTCCTTCTGGTAGTGTTCTTATATGGCAGAGGCTGGAAAGCTGAGGAGAAGGACACTCACTTGAAGCTAGGCATATTATTTCCTAGGGTTGCCATAACAAGTTACCACAAATTAGATGGCTTAAAACAACAGAAATGTATTTCTCACAGTTCTGGAGGCCAGAAGTCCAAACTCAAGGAGTTGGCAAAGCTGTGCTTCCTTGAGGCTTAGGGGAGAACCCCTCTTCCAGATTCTGATGGCTCCAGGCCTTCCTTGGTTTGTGGTGGCATCACTCACTCCCATCTCTGCCTTCATCTTCATGTGGCCATCTCTTCTCTCTGTGTCTTCTCCTCTCTGTCTCTTATAAGGACTTGTCATTGACTTTAGGGCCCATCCAGGATAATCTCAAGATTCTTAACATAATCATTTCTGCAAAAACCCTTTTTCCTAATAATGTAACATCCTCAAGTTCTGGGTGGACATATCTCTGGGGGAGCCCCCAGTCAATCCATTATGCCAGAGTTTCTGGATGTGAACTAGGTTAGATGCACTTTGTGGAAGTTGGAATGCAGAAGTGAGGAAGGGGCCATCTTTCCACTTCCTTGGCTGATGCTGCTGGTAATCACAGTTATGAACGTCTTAGGATTTACTGCAACAAATTGACAGGAGGCAGCCTTTAAATTTGCGAAGATCACGACAGTTGCTGTACAGTGGTTTCCTGATCTCTAGTGAGCAGCTCCAGCCTTGTATTCTTGAAGTCAACAAGAAGGAAGGTGATTCCCACTTTCCCAACTGGGGCAGAGGTAACAGTACTCCAGATGGGTCAGCTTCTTGGTGGTTGTTCTGGGAGTAATTCTGGGTGTCCAACCTATAACCCTATAATAAATTACTTTCTGCTTCAAATAGTAATTTAGGCAACTAAACTCCACCAATCCATTCCTGTTTGGTCAATACATTCCTACAAACTTTTGGAAAAGAAAATTTTAATATTTAAAACAGTACCATTTGAGATTGAGCCCCATACTATCTACTATCTTTAATGTCTGGGTCATGATAACTAGACTACAAAGTCATTTGAACAGTGAAGCACAGGCATTTTTTTTTTAGGGCAGTGAACTAGTCTGTTTGATATAGTAGTGGTGAATAACTGATTCTTTTTTTAAAAAAATTTTTAACGTTTTATTTATTTTTGAGAGACAGTGAGAGACAGAGCATAAGTGGGAGAGGGGTAGAGAGAGAGGGAGACACAGAATCTGAAGCAGGCTCCAGGCTCTGAGCTATCAGCACATAGCCCAGTGTGGGGCTTGGACCCAAGAACCATGAAATCATGACCTGAGCTGAAGTTGGATGCTTAACTGACTGAGCCACCCAGATGCCCTGTGAATAACTGATTCTATACATTTGCCAAACCCCATAGAACTTCACAACACAAAGAGTGAACCCTAATATATGCAAATTTTAAGACTCATTTAGGAAGCTAGGGGATCCTTCTGAAGAATGTGAGAAAATTATCAACTCTAATACAATTGTATGAAACAACCTCAACAAAGGAGTTGGCGAGAAACGTGCTGACCCCAGTAAACTCTGGAAGTGAGTGGTCTAGAAGATTAAAGGCCAAAAGACCTTTTTAAAAAACATCACTTAAGTGATTATTTTCCTTCTTCATCTACATAAAATAGGGTCTTCTGTATAGAAGATACAAGAGAATCCCGGCCTTTTCTCATAAATAACCTGCATATTCTCAAAAATGTGAAATTTGTTCTAAGCTAATGCAAAAGATGTAAAATGGTGGCTCAAGGGCCAGATGCAGCCACAGACACACACTGTTCAGTCTATGCAACGTTTTAAGAACACTGGAATCAGGGGCGCCTGGGTGGCTCAGTCGGTTAAGCGGCCGACCTCGGCTCAGGTCATGATCTCGCAGTCCGTGAGTTCGAGCCCCACGTCAGGCTCTGTGCGGACAGCTCAGAGCCTGGAGCCTGTTTCAGATTCTGTGTCTCCCTCTCTCTGACCCTCCCCCGTTCATGCTCTGTCTCTCTCTGTCTCAAAAATAAATAAACGTTAAAAAAAATTAAAAAAAAATACTGGAATTAGTTGTTTACATTTCAAAATCAGAAGATTGCATACAAAAATATGGATTTCTGGCTTTTTAAAAAACTTCAGAAGCTCTAGCAAGACTAAGCCCGTATTTGCATCTGACCGTGTGCATGGTGACAATGGGCTGGAGCTAAGAAGATGTCCAGCTTCTTTACACAGACCTATTATCATTTCCCATGGTCATCACCACTCACTTATGCTACCTTGTGATGTAAGATGTCCCACTGACATCGGAGTTTGCAACTCCTGAGATAATGGAAAGATTGGGGGCTATCCTTTGAAATACTGTGAACAGGATTAAGTTTGTCCTTTCAGCTAACCTCATTTCCCCTTTCCACACTTTTCCCCATCTTTCAGCCTCTTTTCATCCCTACTTGCAAGGCTTCCTAACTGCCTCCTGTTTTCCCAGACAAAAGTAATCTGACCATGTGTGACTTAACCTAGCACCCTTTGCATTTTCAGAGAAGAGAATCTAAAAAGACTGATTTTAACTGAAAGCAGTTCATCTTTTTTTTTTTTAATGTTTTTATTTTTGAGACAGAGAGAGATAGAGCATGAATAGGGGAGGGGCAGAGAGAGAGGGAGACACAGAATCTGAAGCAGGATCTAGGCTCTGAGCTGTCAGCACAGAGCCCGATGCGGGGCCTGAACTCACGAACTGTGAGATCATGACCTGAGCTGAAGTTGGAGGCTTAACCAACTGAGCCACCCAGGCGCCCCTAAAGCAGTTCATCTTTAATCACAATATTCTAGGCACCATGAGGCATATATTTGCCAAAGCCTTTACCAGTATTTTACCTATTTACCAGTATTTTACCTATTATCAGTATTTTACCTTTTCATAAAAGAGATCTTGAGCACATTCTTTGTATTAAAGCTTGGGGGGGGGGTATGTCAATTAGAATTGAGATTCTTTTGTGGTTTTTTAAACATGGACACAGTAGCAGTGAAACATAACAAGCTAGTGAGTCTGTAGTGTTGAAAACTACTCATTAAATTTATTGGTTCTTTGATGTCCCATTTATGGCAAACTCTCATGGTTATTTTGCCAAAGATGTCAAAGTCATCAAATCAAACACATCAAGTTGTGTTTTTTAATGGGGATTGATACACTTTTATGAAAGGGACTTTGTGGAATTTTAAAAGGACATCCATTTCCCTTCTTCCTAAATACAGTAACCTTGTGATGGCCCCTTGAGACTACTCACCACCAGCATGAATTTGCTGCTCTTTCATGAATTTCACAACCGATCCAACAAAATGTTCTGACTTTTTCACCTAAGTATCAAAAACTTTCAGTTAGGCAAGAGAAGAAAACATCATTATCAAAAGCCTTTCTCATACTTGATTCTCTGGAAACCACTGACCATATATAGGAAAAATAGCAGGCAGCCAAAGTTTATATTGGGGCATTCATCTTCCCTTTGTGATAAAAAGTTAGGCTGGTGACTCGGGAACTCGCTGCACGCTTCATTGGCAGAAATGCTCTCTTTCTGCTTGAAAGCGTGGGTACTTCAGAAGTGCCTCCCCTCCCCAGGATGAGTAAAAACAATATCATTTTCCCTGATAGCTGCTGAATTGAAGTGAAGCATTATCTATTTAAACTTTTGAAGCATGAAGCAAAATGCAGCCAGTATGCACCGTGTCCGTCCTAGAAACCATAAGTCAGAGGGAAGAGTTTACGAAGCGTTTGGTCAGCAGGGTGATTCCCACTTTCTCGCGTAAACCACACATGCAGTACCAGCCTCTGAACGCCCATTAAAACAAAAGCGATAGTTTTAGCTTCTTAGTTCCTACTACTGCACAATCCTATTACTTCTTCTTTCCTCACAAAAATATGTTTTGAATTATTCCACTGCTGGTGGGTGATGAAAAGCTCTTTTATTGCTTGCTAACAGTCACTGTTATTACCAAGAACCATGAATCTGAAAGCCTTTGCTATCCCTGCCTCCCATCCTGCTGCCAGCCCCAAGGAACACCATGGGTTTGCCAAATCCCATCATGTTAGCACCTAATTGCTCCTGTGAGTTCTACAGGCTCCTTAAACCTGGCCAGTGGCTACCTGCAATTAGACCTCCTGCCCTGGGGCCTCCAAACACCTCTCCAGAGCTGTACGTTTGAGTTGATGAAACAGATGTGGAAGGTGAAGTTTAACAACTGCCCTGTTAACTAGCCCTTTCACTTTCGTCTAAACACAAGCCCTTCCCCAGATCCTAGAGGCCCCCTAAGGCTTGCAACTTTTCTGATTTTCTGTTACACTTCAAAATATACGGTCTTACTTCCTATCTCATTTTCGAACGAGGCTCTGTGTTTGTTTCCTATTGTTGCTCTAACAAATAACCGCAAAGTTAGCGGCTAAAAAAAAAAAAAACCCAAAACACACAGAAATTATTCTCTTACAATTCTGGAAGATCAGTGTCAGGAAGGCCAATTCTTTCTGGAGGCTCCAGGAAAGAATCTATTACTTGCCTTTTCCAGCTTCTGGTGGCTCCTGGCATTCTTTGGCTCATGGCCACATCACTCCCATCTCACTTTTGTTGTCGTTTAGCCGTTTCCTCTTCTGTAGTCAAATCTCCCTTTGTCTCCCTCTTGTAAGGACACTTGGGATTACATTTAGGGCCTACCTAGATAATCTGGAATAATCTCCCATCTCAAGATCTTTAATTACAGCAACAAAGTTTCTTTTGTCATATAAAGTAACACACAGAGGTTCCAGGGATTAGGACACTGGCATCATTGAGGAAGCACACCCATTCAATTTACCATAGACCCCAAGTGTGAGTTAAAGACATTGTTATTATTTGCTTCTAGGTAGTATGTTTTCTTTCTAAATTTAGATGTTCTGACAATGCAGTGCTTGTCAAAGCCATAACTCTTTAAGGGGAAAAATCTTCAGGAATCTTGTGCTGCTTTAAATGGGTGGTACTTTAAATATTCAAAGGGTTTTGGTATTTGGATCTACAAAATTGTTGTTGTTGTTTTTAAATTCAAAGAAGTCCTGGGGCACCTGGGTGGCTCAGTCGGTTGGGCGTCCGACTTCAGCTCAGGTCATGATCTCACACCTCGTGAGTTCGAGCCCCACGTCGGGCTCTGTGCCAACAACTCAGAGCCTGGAGCCTGCTTCAAATTCTGTGTCTCCCTCTCTCTCTGCCCCTCCCCTGCTCATGCTCTGTCTCTCTCTGTCTCAAAAATAAATTAAAACATCAAAAAAATTTTTTTAAAAAGATAACAACAACAACAAAAAAATTCAAAGAAGTCCTATTCCCCAGACTGTGGTTTCTAAATACCATTTCCCTGCGAAGTGACTTAGAGGTCCTTGGAAAAATAGTTGATGCCAGGTCTAGGGGACAAAATCTTCTAGATGAGCCTGAAACATTTCAGAGAAAAGCTAGAAAAGACTCCTGGAAAGGAGTCAAGGGACGTTTTGCCAACAATCCCACTGGCCCCTATTCACAGTGGATTGAAATATATCAAAGATACATAAATCCATGAGTTTAAACTGTTAAAAAATATCTCCCTTGTCATCGTTGGAGGATCTAGGGAATCAACGTTCTGTTTTAAAATCTGGTAAATAAAAGGAGAGAAGGATTTGTCCTGCTTTTCTTATGTGAGCTATATCCTAAGGTAATCAAATAGTTGATCAGAGAAACTTTCCCTTTATAGGATTATTTCATCTGATAAATAATGAAGGAATTTTAGAATTAGAAAAATCAGGGTAACCCCTAAAGAGTTAGTGAATTGTGCACCCCCTAAAGAATTAATGGATCTATGTAATGATGATCCTTGGTTGCTAACATCACGAAGACTAAAATAACCAAGTATAAATGCCTGCTGATAGAACATACTCATAAACCACTACTTATATCCCGCCAAAATGAATCTAATCAAAACTCTAGATCTGGGGCGCCTGGGTGGCGCAGTCGGTTAAGCGTCCGGCTTCAGCCAGGTCGCGATCTCGCGGTCCGTGAGTTCGAGCCCCGCATCAGGCTCTGGGCTGATGGCTCAGAGCCTGGAGCCTGTTTTCGATTCTGTGTCTCCCTCTCTCTCAGCCCCTCCCCCATTCATGCTCTGTCTCTCTCTGTCCCAAAAATAAATAAACGTTGAAAAAAAATTAAAAAAAAAAAAACTCTAGATCTAATAACCAATTCACTGGAAATGGAAGGACAAAAAAAACCCCATGTTAAACAATACTAGGTTAGATGTAATTTATAAAATCTACATGTGAGCTACTCTACAAAACCAAATCACAAGATAAAAAACGATGGAGGGGAGCCTGTAACTTGAGGGACTCGACTGCCATGTCGGTCAATCACAAGGTATAGAATCTAGTCGCATCCTTATTCAAGCACACTACAAAAATCAGACAATAATAAGGGAAGCTTGAACTCTGAATAGATATTTGGTGACGTTAAAAAATGATGATTAATATTTTAGGTGCGGTAAGTTTAAAAACGAAGTTCTTCTGGGGGTGCCTGGGTGTCTCAGTCAGTTAAGCAGCTGACTCTTAATTTTGGCTTCGGTCATGATCTCACGGTTTCATGAATTGGAACCCTGCATTGGGCTGTGTGCACTGACCTCGAGGAGACAGAGAGATTCTCCCTGTCTCCCTCTGTCTCTCTGCCCCTCCCCCGCTCACAGTCTCTGTCTCTCTCAAAATAAATGAGTGAACTTCAAAATAAATTAATTAAAAATAAAAAAGAAGTTCTCATTTAGAGCTATATACTGAAATATTTATAGCCAAATGACAAATGGGATTTGCTTTGAAATAATCTGGGGTAGAGTGAAGACCAATGGATGAAACAAGATTGGTCACAAATTAATAACTGTTGAAATTGAATGATGGGTGTATAAGAATTCATCATACTCCTCTCTCCACTTTTGTGTAGGTGTGAATTTGTTCCATAATTGCCTTTTGGTTTTGAGGTAAAATCTTGCTTTTGCTCTTGGCTTTAACCTAACAACAATAGCAATAGCAATAATACTAAACACAGATTATTTAGGGTATCTTATTTTAAGTTAAACACAGTCAAATGCCTTCAGCTATAGTTCCTTGGTAGTCCAAAACTCCCCATGGACTTGTTAGTAAGGAACATAAGTTCCAAGTTCAGACACTGGGGCACTGGCTAGCCATTCTATGCACCTAGCATCCTACATGAATTTTTCTTGAATGTCCCACTGTGTTTTGTTATATATCAAGGCTAGACACAAGATTTAAACATGCTATAAATCCTACCAAGTTCATAGATTGCTCTTATTACTTGTTCTCAAATATCTTGATAATATTCAAGGCTATAAATCTCATATTGCTTTCTGCCCTATTGCACCTTGCCACTTGAGAGAAAATTACAAGCAAAATTCAGCCTATCTTCTAAGGCAGACTTTTCTAGGGGGAAAGGATGAGAAATATACAAACTTTTAATAATAATAGCATGGTTATTAGTCTGTAAGTGTCTTCTAACTAAAGAGTTAGCGATCTCTCAAGAGCTACACAATTCTCTCGGTAAACCAGGCTCAACACCTTGGAGTCATCATTGATGTATCCCATGTGCTCTTTTGGGTGGATGCTATATGCAAGGAACCATGCTTGGCACTGAGGATTCAGGGGAAATACAACACATTCCTGTCCATGAAGATATCAGCCTGGTAGGTGGGAGAGAATGAACATGAATGAACATATCTGGTAAATGCTCTGATGGAAGTCCTCAAGTTCTCCAGCTTTTGTGTGTCCTCTTTCCCTTCAGTTCCCAAAGTACTGTGTCTGAACCAGCATCCTGTGTGACTGTAGATGGCCTGGTCCCTTTCTAGTGTTCAGGAGACATTAAAGTTCAATGGTTAAGAGCACAGACTCAGCTGCCAAACTGCCTGGGCTTGAGTCCTAATTCCACTGCTTCCTAGAAGTTTTGGAGGTATTAAGCTTCTCTGTCCCTCTGTTTCCTCATCCATAAACAAGGGTAATAACGTTGTTGCAAGGATTAAAGGAGTTAATGCCTATAGAAGTCTCAGAATAGTAGTACCTGGTATAATAAGCACCATATCCACTTAAGTGTCTTATCCACCTCTTCAGATTGCTATTTTTTCCCATCCATCTATAGCACTTCCAGCAGTCATAACTGCTTCCCTTAATTCCACAAAACACTGCTAATAGGTAGTCTAGTGTTTATGAGAACATTGCTAGAACTTAGGGTCTGTTAATGATGCCCCTTTCTGGGAAGTCACTTACAGTACATCTCTCTGCTCAGTTGCCAGCCTGTTGTTAGGTTATAGCAGGCAGCTCTTCAACCTCAAGACAGATGTCCTCTATAGCCTGTCCTCAGCCCCCACCCAAGTCAAGCACCTCAACATCTCTCCCTTGGCCCCAGCAAATAAAAGCCCTGTTTAAATAATAATTTCTATAGCAATGCTCCCTGCTCAGTGAGACTATATTTTATATTATTCTGTAAAGTAAGCTACTCATCCTGAACTGCTCTACCACAAAGCAGGACTTGCTTTTACTTTTGTGAAACTTAAAAGGAACATAAGTTCCTTTTCTTGCAAGTAAACAAGGAATCTTCCCTTAAAGAAGAATTCTGCATGTGTGTAAAATATTATAAGCACAGAGGATGTATCCTGCATGGAAATCCAAAAGGGCTTCGCAGAAGAGGTGATCTGTAAGCTTTAAATCATCTTTGTCTCAGTATTCTCCCCCAATACCTATGAGGATAATGAATGTGGAGGGACTCAGAAGAAATATGGCAAGACATAAGCAATGAGTATCTCAGGGGGAAGGACTTTGGGCAATTATTTTCTCCTTTATATTTGTATACTTCCCAAATTGCTATAATGCATGTGTTGCATTTGGTATAAGAGGACAAAATGGTATCTCATATCTGGTTTTTGCTTTCCCTTTCCATTGTTGGTACCAGCTCCGTGATCTGTCACTTTTCTCCGGGCTCTCCCCAGCTCAAGACCTAACAGTGGCTTCCTCCTACTTTCTCCTCAAGCCCACTTAACTCTGCAAGTCTTTCAAGATTGTCCATAATTCATCCTACCCTACCTGCCTCATATACTTCCCCACTACACCCTGTCATCACCCAAGGATATAATCCTACCTTTCAGCAGGAAAATGATCGCTTTTCCCCTGTTTCTGAGGGCTCTCAGGAAAATACCTCACAATGGCTAACAACCCTTTCTTGGGTAGATGGTAAGAAATAGAACTAAACACAAAGATGGTTGGCCTGCATATCTTCTTTCTAGGAATTGTTACTGTTTACAAGAGTCCTAATTGCTACTATTAATAGCTGCATTTCATAGATGGGGTTAAGTAATTGGCCCATGGTCATAGACTAAAAGGTATGAGAGACTGATTAGGACCCAGGTCAGCTGGATGCCAAAGCTACACTCTTTCCATTACACCGTGCCTTTGGCAAGGAGGACTAGTCATACTTTCATCCACTACCAGTTGTACACATTGATACATCAGTGTGGAACCAAAAAATTGTTTCTAGCCAAGCTAATTCACTCCTGTAGGTCTTTTAGCTTGTAGCTCATAATTTTGCATATTTTATTCTGTATTTTTATTGTTTCTTTTTAAATGTTTATTTACTTTGAGAGAGAAAGTGTGCACACATGAGCAGGGGAGGGGTAGAAGGAGAGGGAGAGAATACCAAGCAGGCTCTGTCTGTCAGCATGAAGCCCGACGTGGGACTTGATCTCACGAACTGCAAGAGCATGACCTGAGCTGAAATCCAGAGTCTGAGGCTTAACCAACTGAGCCACCCAGGCGCTATGCTAATTGTTTTTTATGTATAAATCTTGTCTCCTTAACCAGATCATTGTTTTAAGGAGGTGGTGACCATGTGCTAAGCACATGCTAAGTACATACTAAGAATTCACAGGGTAAGAACTTCATTTCAGTTGAAAGCTTGCTTTATCAAAATAGTATCTTGGGGCTCCTGGCTGACTCGGTCAGTAGGGCATGTGACTTTTGATCTCAGGGTTGTAAATTCGAGCCCCAATAGAAATTATTTGAAAATAAAATCTTAAAAAAATAGTATCTTAAAGATTATATAATTCCTAACTAAAAACCTTGAGTAAAAGGATAATTTACCAATGAATCCTTTATTAAGCTATTTATTATATCATCCTATCTCAATCTGTCCCAATCTTTCTGCCACTCTTACAAAGATATATACATTGTCATTTTACAATCTACAAAAGAAAATACAGATGGAGATAAAAATTTTAAATGCTGCATATTTATGGAACAGTGGAGGCTAGCTGGAGATAAAAAAGATACCACTCTAAATGGGTGAAACCAACTCAAACTTGCATTCAAGAAGGAGCCTAAAGAGGGGTGCCTGGGTGACTCAGTCAGTTGAGCGTCCAACTTCTGTCCAGGTCATGATCTCATGATTTGTGAGTTCAAGCCCCACGTGAGGCTCTGTGCTGACAGCTCAGAGCCTAGAGCCTGCTTCAGATTCTGTATCTCCCTCACTGTCTGCCCCTCCAGCACTCATGTTCTGTCTCTCTTTCTCAAAACTAAATCAAC
This sequence comes from Felis catus, assembly GCF_018350175.1. Lineage (NCBI taxonomy): Eukaryota > Metazoa > Chordata > Mammalia > Carnivora > Felidae > Felis > Felis catus. The sequence continues at coordinate 86,709,011 of NC_058377.1, forward strand.
ATTAAACAAAAAATTTTTTAAAGAAAAAGAAGGAGCCTAAAGAAATAATTGAATATGCCTAGGATCTGTTTTTACCCAACAAATATCTGAGAAGGGAAAAGCACTTGGTAGACTGACCCAAGATATTTCTGTAATGAGGCTTACTCTGTTTGTTACCAAGTAACTCATAATTTTAAAAATGTCAAAATGTAATAATTTTTTTATTAGTGCTGCTGTTTAGAACAATAGGTTGCATGCTGCAACCAAATATGAAATAAAATTTCTACCTTGGTAAATAGTTTCCTGTTTCCTCTACCCATTTTGCCTCATAAGAGGGAGTGGAGTGACAGATGTGCTATGTTATTAGCAAATCATCATCTCCATTAAGACAAATTTCATGACTGCCTTTTCTTGTAGGGAGTCTCAACTCCTTCAATCTCTGCTCCCTTTCAGCATTTTCCTTTTGGATTGGATCATATTTTCATGTACTTGTTTTCATTTCCTAGAAGTATTATGTCCCTCCAGGTAGATTATATGCTCTCCAGGGTTGATTTTCTCTATATTCTATAACCCCCCTTAGCCCTTTGTAGTGGAGTGCTGAAATAGGCATTCAACAAATTAGAGCATTATTGGATTTTATTCTTGAAGGGAGACAGAAGTGGGGTCATCCCTCTGCTTTGCTCCTTAATTCTTTGGGCTTCTCTAAAACCACATTTCCAAACACAGCACAGCTGAAATAACAACAGCATCAGCTTGCATTTTTACAATACCATATACTTATCAAAGTGTTTTCACATCTCTTATCTATTTCTCACCCAAATCCTAGGAGGTAAGAAGAGCAGATATGGCTCATCTCACTTGATAGATGGTAAAACAGAGGAAGAAGGAGGTTAAGTGACTTGCCCAGACTCTCACCACTCCAGTACATCTGCCAGAATTATCTTTTTAAAAATAAATATAAACATGACATTCCCCTGCATAAAATCATCAACAGGACCCCGGCTGTCTACAGGGTAAAGTGCAAACTCCTTAGCGGGGCATGCGAGTCCTTTCACATCCTGGCCCCATGCTCCTCACCAGCTTCATCTTCCACTGCTTGGGCCGGGCACTCCACACTCCTCGAACCACCCAGAGCTGCCCCCCACACACATACACATCAGCAGCACTCAAGACTGCATGCCTTTGGACATGTGGCTTCTGCTGCCTGGATTGCCCTTTTGGGTTTAAACCTCTCACTACCACCTTCCAGCCTGAGAAATTCCTATTCAGTCCCCTACATGTACGTCCAATGAGACCTCTTTTACAATCTTATTTCTGGCTTCCTTTCTGTTGGGTAAGTTGGCCACCCATTTACGAGTCACCAGCCCCTCCCTACCTGGTTGCTTCCTTTTATCCTACTCTATTTTTTTTTCTTTTTATCCTCAAGAACTTGTTACCTTCCAGCATACTATGTGATTTGGTTATTTATTAAGTCTTTCTGTCTGTCTGCCTCTGCTAGAATGCACACTCCGCTAGGGCAGGGACCTTTGCTGATTTTCTTCACTGTTCTGTATCCCAAGCACCCAGAACAGAATCTGACACATATAAGATTCTGTTCTGTGCACAGGAGATTCTGAAAGCATTAATTAAGGGAACATTGTTCTGACACTGAGGCCACAGAGATGAAACACAGTCCCTAGTCTAGGAGAAAGAAAAGTGAACTTCAGCATTACAGTGTGCAGGCTGGGAAGTGCAGTGATGGTGGTATGTGCTGGGTGAGATGAGAACACAGATAAGGGGCAGCCAATGAAGCAGGGGCCTGGCAGGTGTAGATGAAAGCTGCAGACAGGAAAGGCTTAGGAAAGGCTTCATCCAGTGGGTGATACATAAAGAGAGCCTTGACAGCCATATGCAAGTTCACCAAGTTCAGAAGGAGGTGGGGAGAATCTTTGCAGTTGAGAAATTACAAGTCATTTTTTATAGCTTGATCTTAGGGTGCATCTAGGAGTAGGATATAAGGCCAAAGAAGTAATAATTGTGGAGAAGAGACACAGAGCTCTCAAACATAAAGAACCCCATCTTTGCCTCACATTCAAATGCAACTAGGTTGTTTACACCTTCAAAACAACTAAGTTTCAGAAGCACCCTTTTTCTGCAGCAAAAAATTGCCAGACATTATTAATTCTGAAGTTAATAGTTTAGAGAGGAAAACAGCCTGGAGTCTGGGCATTTCACCTCCATCTCCTGAGACTTTAGAAGAAAATTCTAGAGTGTACACCTTGAAATATTAATCCTGCTCATTCACAGAGCTTCCGGATCAGCAGAAATTTGATATATTTTTCTTTATTAAGTCTTTTCTTTTGCCCTGTCAGAGTTTGAAAAGAATTTTTGTAGCTAGAGTATATCTAGTTACAGATGAGTTGTGGTGCTTGGCTTCATTTCAAGAGAGTAATATTTTTATTCTTTGAGTGGCTCAGTGTTTTAAAACATCCAATGAGTATCAAGCACTGTGCTAGGCCCTTTGCTACAAAGGCTAATAACGTAGGGTAACAACTTTTAAGGCGTTCATAGACTGGTAGGGATAGGTGGACTTACAATACTGTAGAGATCAAATATGGAAGTTTGTGTGAGATACAGAGGTCAGACAAAGAAGAGAGGGCTTTTTTTCTCTAGGGAGAGAGTGAGGGGAAGTGAGCATACAAGATTTCTCAAAAAAGATGATGCTTGATCACTTTTGAAAGTTAGTGTGTGTTCATCAGTGGACATTGGACAATGGACATTCACGGCAAATGGAGAAGCATAAACAAAGGCTTGAGGATATGAAATAGGCTGGCAAGTTCAGGGAAATACAAACAGTTCAATATATCTGAACCTGGGCTGTGTGTGTGTGTGTGTGTGTGTGTGTGTGTGTGTGTGTGTAAGTTTTATAGTCAATGAGGCATATGATTCTTTATATGCCCTGGGAAGGACTTGGGGTTTCATTCAGTAGGCCAATGTTTCTCAAACTGTGATCCAAGGAACACCGGTCTTGGACTTTTCTGAGCTTCCTCATTAAAATGCAAATCCCTGGGCTCTAAAGATTCAGAATCTTAAGAAGAATGATGCTTGATGTTGGAAAGACCCAAGAATCTGAAAAGCTCTCTAGGTGATTCCTATGTACAATAAAGTTTGAGGACTGCTATTATACGTATGTTGATCATTCATTCTCATGGCATATGATACAGTGGGAGACATTCAAAGGTTATAAACAAAGGACAATCAGACTTGTTTTCAGAAAGATTTTGTTGTTGTTGTTGTTGTTGTTAAGTAGTATCATGGAAGATCCTAAACACAGGCGCTTACATGTACTAAGCATGTGAAATCAGTGACTCAAGCAGGCCAATTGTAACAACAGGGAATAGTAGGACCTGTGGCAAACCCAGGAACATAAACCTTGGTTAAAGGTTCAGCCAATGGGGCGCCTGGGTGGCGCAGTCGGTTAAGCGGCCGACTTCAGCCAGGTCACGATCTCGCAGTCCGTGAGTTCGAGCCCCGCGTCAGGCTCTGGGCTGATGGCTCAGAGCCTGGAGCCTGTTTCCGATTCTGTGTCTCCCTCTCTCTCTGCCCCTCCCCCGTTCATGCTCTGTCTCTCTCTGTCCCAAAATAAATAAAAACGTTAAAAAAAAAAAAAAAAGGTTCAGCCAAGGTGCAATTTCAGTCAGTTGTTGACAAGTAGGAATTTTAACCCAATGCTGTCAGACTGTTCACTTTTCAAATAAACTGGATCACCTGTATTTTAATGTAAAATCCCCTAGTGTTTAAATGGCAACTATATCAATAAGGTCCTTAACTGCAAGGAGCTGAAACTGATTCTAGGTGAAAAGGAAGGAACTGTTTTTTTGAAAAAGACATTTAACACAGTAAAGCCACTTTGGAAAATACTTTGGGTTCCAACAAACCTCTTCCCTAGATATATACCTAACTGAAATGTGTAGGTATGTTTCCCAAAAGACACCTACTAGGATATTCATAGTAGCTCTATGAATCTAACAAAAGATGGATATTACTCCAATGCCCACTAACACTAGAAAGGCTATTAGAGTGTAATATGTTTACACAATGGGATACTACGTACAGTGAAAATGAATGATCTGCAACCACGTGCAGCAATATGGATAAATCTTATAAACATAATGTTGAGGAAAGAAGCCAGAAACCAAGAGTACATATGGTGTGATTCCATTTATATTTAGCACAGAAACAGGCAAAACTAATCCATGCTGCCTCAAGTCAGAGTAGTGGTTACCCTTGGGAAAGAGTGTTGTCATTGGAGGGAACACAACAGGTTGAGGTTCTCAAAATATTGTCTTTTTATCTGATTCTGGATACACTGGTATGTTCGGTTTGTGAAGATTTATTGGGCCATACATGTATGATATGCGCAGGGGGGTCCCTAGCATATTTATTTTCCAACACCTTCCTCCTCTGCATGACAAAATAATTTTTAATAATGGTCATGAAATAAAACTAAAATAATAATGTCTATAAAAGAAACATAGACCATGAAATCTTTTGAAGTTAAATTTTATGTATGTTTGTGGGGGGGGTATATGGGTGTATACGCACATACACATTTTATATAAATTTTTAAATAATTGTGATACTGTGATTTATAATAAGAAATATATGTCTTGGTCTTCACCTTCCCTTCTGGCACAGAGCTCCTAAAACTCTAGGAATTTCCCTTGATTAGAGGTATAAAGGTATCTCTTGTTACATTAATGAGGTGGCCCAGTGGCTAGGGGCTGGTTGCTCAGAGAACAAACCAAGTGATTAGATTGGAACTTCAGTGCCTCCACCCCCCTCACCTTCTGGGACAGGAGAGGGGCTGGAGATTGAGTTAAATTACCAATGGCCAGTGGTGTAATCAATCTTGACTTTGTAATGAAGCTTCCAAAAAACCCCAAAAGGACTGTGTTCAGAGAGCTTCTGGGTTGATAAACACCAGGTGATGCTTGGAGAGTGTACCTTACTCTGTACCTTGCCCTATGCATGTCTTCATCTGGCTGCTCCTGAGTTATATTCTTTTATACTAAACCAGTGATGTGGTAAGTAAAATGTGTCTCTGAGTTCTGTGAACCTCTGTATCAAATTGATCAAACCTGAGGAGGTGGCCCCTGGAAACTCCAGTCTTATGGCTCGTTCCTCAGCAGCATAGGTGGCAACTTGGACTTGGAATTGGCATCGGGGGGGGGGGTGCAGTCCTATGGGACCGAGCTCTTAACCTGAGGAATCTGATGCTGTCTCTGGGTAGGTGATTGGTGTCCAAGAATTGCTTGTTGGTATGGGGAAACCACACCCTCCACACACACACACACACACACACACACACACACCACACCACACCACACCCCACACCCCACACACTGGAAATTGCTATCAGAATTCCATTAGTAATTAATAATTTTTTCAAAAGAAATTTCAGTTTTAAAGATATTCAAATTCAGTAAAATACATTACGTATAAAGTAATATTTGGAAAGTAAAAATTTTTATGAAAGTATCCTGCAGTTCCCTTGGTTTTACAATTCAAATTTTGAATACAAAATAAAACTTGCAGTATTCATCTAGATTGACAAGATTGAAGTGATTTAAGTTCTGTTTCTTTGTCTTTACTATCACCACACTGTCAGTTGGTTTTTTTCAAACCCCTTACTTAAACACAGAAATATGTAGGACCCCAGGGGTTAGAAACACAATCTGTGTGGACAGCCAGCTCAAAAGATTTCAGAACTTTAAGAGTTACTTTTGAGATGTACACACATAGCTGAGTTCACATGTGTCAGGGCTCAACTGTATAATGGATGGCCTCCCAATTAAATTCTTTATAGACTATAATGCTTATTAAAAGATAAGAAATAGGGATGCCTGGGTGACTTAGTCGATTAAGTGTCCGACTCTTGATTTCACTCAGGTAGTGATCTTGATTCGTGAAATCAAGTCCTGCTTCAGGCTCTGTGCTGACAGTGCAGAGCCTGCTTGGGGTTCTCTCTCTCTCCCCCTCTCCCTTCTCCCACACACACACGTGCTCCTGCTCTCTCTCAATCTCTCTCTCTCTCTCAAAATAAGTAAACATTAAAAAAGATAAGAAAAGTGTGCTAATTTGATTCTCATATATATGATATATACATATGATATATATTTATTTAATATATTAGCATCAGAATAATATGTGAATGTATTTATATATAAATTAATAGTTATAAGTATATAAGATAGCATTGGTTTCCACAGGCTACTACATGTAAAATATGTAAGTATATTTTATATATTTAAAAATATTCTGTAGGCAGAATATTTATATATATATTTAATTGAGTAGTAACTGCACTGTTGTTTAAAACTTAACCATCAAAAGATTTTTTAAGAAAGGACTATTCTATCCTTGACATTATTTAGAAGTAATTGTGCATGGTGGTAACAAAAAGCAGAATCAGCTTTATTATTGTTTTTAAATGATCTACAGACGATGCACCTCCTTACTGTTTGCACCTGGGGGTAGATTGCTCCCACTACCCCACCCTTGGTATGCCACCAAATATGTGTCCTTTCCTTATGCATATTACATTTCAATAAAAAGGTAAAAAGAAATCAAAGGGATATCTGGGGCAGCTGACAGAAATGTTGAGTGCACTGGACAAATGGGCTTGAGACACCCCAGACTACATGGCCCACCTGGCCTATCAAAGCCATTACTGCTGCTGCTGCCCCAGGGAACATATGAGGACATGCCATTGGCCAAGCTGCCCTGAAAGCTAGAGCCCTCGGCCGCCACCTTTGCCCAGCAAACAGATTATGCACAGTTTTCTTCTTGAAGTTGCTCGTTTGCAAATATTAGCTTCAAGTGGGTCTATTTAACTGATGGAGCCTAAGGTCAAATGTTGGGGAATTTGTTTCCTGAATTCCCCCTCAGGGGAGATGGCAATCAGAAGGCTGGAAATCACAAGGATGTCCAAAAAGTGATAAATAGCCAAAAAATATGAGAAAGTCCACTACAACATATTTCTTAGCTATTTAATATCGATACATCCTTGTTCTATACTAAATAACAACACATGAACAATCACAATAAAATTCTCCTAAGGAATATAATGCAAATATCTCTCATGCAAATAAACATGCTACCTCTCTGTCCAAAAGGGATAGAATCTTAAAAAAAAAAAAAAAAAACAACAAAACCAAAACAGCAACAACAAAATTTCATCAAAGTACTGCATACAGTTCAGAATCTTAACTCTGGATGATGTTCAGTTCCAGATGTGTCTCCTCAGGGCCCAGTGACCCTAGGACTAAAATATAGGGTGACTGCCTCCAATGCACTGAATATGCAATAGGGAAAGATCAGGATTTTGGTAACAACTTCATTTCAGGAAAGATGGGAATGGGAAACATACGGCAGTCAGAGCAAATATCAAACACTGTATCTGGCAGTGAGATTGAGGACTTTTTTGCCTTGGTGGTGGTAGAAGATCTTGGTTAGTACATCTAATAGCCTCTGTTTCTGCCTTCTGGAGAAATCCTAGCCCATTATTATCCATGACATCATGTGACAAGAGCTTTGGAAAGGACACCTTCCCTTGGGGTTTCACAGAACTTCATAGCGCACTTCTATCTAGTAGGTGTGAGTTTAAGGGCCTGGGGTGGCCTTAGGGGCTCAACAATTAGAGGCTGTTGCCAGACAAGTCTGGAGTTTCTTTGGCAATATACTGTTGTGAAACGGTTTTCTTTGGGGTCCTTGCATCTGACACGTCTTGTATGCAGAAGCACCGATGGCCTTTACTTTTCAACTATCTCTTCAAGGATGTTTATGTAGAAAACAGCCATGGAAGAAAGCAATAGTGTTTCCCGCCAGAACAAAGTTCAAGCATGCTTACAGTCCCCTATAAAATATTTGGGTTCCTTAGGCTTGGGGCTCCTTTCCTGTGACACGTACATCTGACCTGGGCCCATCCGTTAGTCTGAATTTGTAATGCCCCCGATTTCGAATCCGAGAGACCACCAAGGAGCCGATACCGATGCAAATGCACGAGGGTTTATTTGCAAGCTCGAGCTTGGGCCCAAGTATACCCGACACAGCGGAGCAGGGACTTGGACCCCTAGGTTAAAAGGCATAGCAGTTTTATAGGGGCCAGTGGCCAATGAGATTGTAACACACACAGAAAGTTGCATAGTCATGTCAGTCCACACGCAGGTGGCCAATTGAATTACAATTTACCCTATAGTAACTGTTTGAACTAGCCTATCACTCTGGTCAGAATTGGCGCGCAAGTTTGGTGGGCAAAAGGCGGGGTTTACATTCTTTGGTGGTTAGGGGTTCCGAATGCCTATATGAGCCGGTTTCCAGTAAGGGTGTGCTCAGCGGCTTGTCTAGGGTGGGGGAGTGTCTTAAGCAATAAGTAGGTCATATGGGGGTTATACATGAGATGGTGGGTGTAGCACAAAATGGAGTTAGTCTTGCTCTGCTTGCCCAGGGGTAGGGGATTTTTGTTAAATTCCTTGGGTCCCACAGATTCACTCCTATCCTTTAGATCTCTGCTGAAAATGGCAAGACGTAACCAGAATATGTCGACATGAATCATAGCTACTCTTTTCTCTAACACAACAACAACATAAAATACCAGAGTTTATGTCCCAAGGAACAAAAGGAGAGAGTTCTCCATGAAGAATGTTTTGACATCATGTAATAAGGCTCCTGCTCTTTCTAGCCTGCAAAATCTGTGTCCTCATTGTCAAAGCTTTCTTTCTGTAAGCCATTACCATATTTTAGATTCTCTTAGTTGAAACACTCTACTTCTGATACCAAATCTGTTGGTATCTGTTGGGTTAGATTGGCTCCAAGTAATAAACTAAAATGGCCATATAATGGCTTAGACACATAAAGGGTGAATTTCACTCACGAAACTAGAAATCTAGAGGTAATTTTCCCAGGGCTGAAACAGTGGCTCCATAATGAATCAGAACCCCGGTTTCCTCTAGCTGTCTCACCCAGCCTTTTTGGCGTGTGGAATTCATCCTTGACTTGTCACCTTGGGGTTGCAAGGTGGTTGCTCTGCCTTCAGCTACATGTCTATAACCATGTCATGTAACCTTCAGCTACATGTCTATACATGTCTAGCAAGAAGGGAAAAACAAAAAGATAAAGGCTCCTGCTAGTTAGGTATGCCTCCATTTAAAGAGCTTTTGAGAAAGTCCCACATAGTAACTTTCATCTCATCTCATCAGCCGAAAGATGTCACATGCCCCCCTCCTCACCCCGAGCTGCACATAGTAGCTGGAAAACAAAATTCTGTAGGTGGCCATGATGTCATCTAAAGCAGGGTTCTGCTAGTAAAGTAAAAAGAGAAAACAAATATTGGATAAGTTACCAGCAGTGTCTGCCACAGCAATTTATTAAAGAAAATGTAATGCTATATAGGACAAAATACATCTTAAGCTATATCTACTCTGCAGACTCTCTTGAGTACAATCTTATGAGTGACAAGACAGTGAAATGGATATAGGGAGAAAGGAGATGTCTTCAATAATCTAGACAAGATATAATAAGGGTCTGACTAGAGATGTAAATAAAAAGGATAGAAAAACTGTTCAGAATTGGGGGAGAGCATCCATCCTTAGGCCTGATGTTTCCTTCCAAGTGAAGAGAGCTCTACAAAGGGTCCCCTTTGACATTCTGGTCTCTGCATATCTTCATGTCCCTCTGCCCAATGAGGAGTGGAGTGATTTTTCTCTCATCAGTGCATGTGGAAAGAACAAGAGGCTCATTTCACATCTCCCGTTTTCCACTTGGGTGTGGGCCCCCTGTGACATGCAACATTGTGCTGGGAAATGGGAGGTTTCTTTCCCCACTGGTCCTGCATAGTAAGGAACCAGTCTATCACTGCTTATTTTTCCTCTTGGTCAAGCTGGCCACGAGAGCATAAGTTCAATGGTCCCCCGTGGTGTAAGTCTTAGCATGTCTGAGGCCTCCCTATGTGGCCTTGCCTGCAGCTGGGTGGGTAAATCTGCCTAATTCTAGAGTTAAGGTTTACCCAAAATATTTAGTTAACAGGTCAAAAGCCATAGGACCTGCCTCTATCAGGAATGAAGATGCTGTTTTGTCCCCTATCTGCCTCTCCTGTGCATTATTTATTTCTTTTTAAAAAACAACTCTGTTGATGTAATTCACATACCATATAATTCACCCATTTAAAGTATAAATTTCAATGGGTTTTAGCATATATATTCACAGAGTTGTGCAGCCAATATCATAATTTGGGAACACTTCCATCACCCCACAAAGAAACATTTACCTTTAGTTATCACTCACCATTCTCCCCCTACCCCTGCCAAGGAGTCATACAATATGTGCTGTTTCTGGTTTCTTTCACTTAGCATAAGATTTTCAATGTATATTCATGTTGGAGCATGTATCAATCATTCAATCCTTGTTACTGCCAAATAATGTTCCATTGTATAACACATTTGGTTTATCCATTCATCAGCTGATGATTGTTTGGCTATTATGAATGTTTTTGGTATTACAAATAATGCTGCTATGAACATTTGTAGACATGTTTTCATATGGACATACATTTTCAATTCTTGGCATACACACCTAGGAGTGGAATTAAGTCCTATGATAACTCTTTGTTTAGCCTTTTTTTTTTTTTTTTTATGAAATTGCCAGACTGTTTTCCAAAATGGCTGTGCCATTTTACATTCTCAGTGTATAAGAGTTCCAAATTCTCTATATCCTCATCAACCCTTGTTACTATCTTTTTTATCTTAGCCATTCTAGTGGATGTGCAAGGATATCTCATTTTGGTTTTGATTTGCATTTACCAGATGGATAATGAATGCTCTTTTGTTCACCTGCTTGGTGGTTACATGTGTATGTTCACTGGGATAATTCATCACAATGTACACTCATGAATGGTATATTTTTCTGAGCATAATATACTTCAATTCAAAAGTTTATTTAAAAGTACATATTCCAGGGGCGCCTGGGTGGCGCAGTCGGTTAGGCGTCCGACTTCAGCCAGGTCACGATCTCGTGGTGCGTGAGTTCGAGCCCCGCGTCAGGCTCTGGGCTGATGGCTCGGAGCCTGGAGCCTGTTTCCGATTCTGTGTCTCCCTCTCTCTGCCTCTCCCCCGTTCATGCTCTGTCTCTCTCTGTCCCAAAAATAAATAAACGTTGAAAAAAAATAAAAAAAAAAGTACATATTCCACATCAGGTAAGGACTTCTTACATTTTGTTTTAAAAATGAAATCATAGCCAACCAACAAAAAAGAAGAGATAAGAGCAGTGGGTTTTAAGTGAGAAAGACTCGGATAGGAATCCATGCTGGTTGATGCTGTGTCTCCTGGAAAAACTACCTAACTCCTCTGGACCTCTGTTACTTCATCTTTAAATAATTTTGTTAAGGGGCGCCTGGGTGGCGCAGTCGGTTAAGTGTCGGACTTCAACCAGGTCATGATCTCGCGGCCGGTGAGTTCGAGCCCCGCGTCAGGCTCTGGGCTGATGGCTCGGAGCCTGGAGCCTGTTTCCGATTCTGTGTCTCCCTCTCTCTCTGCCCCTCCCCCGTCCATGCTCTGTCTCTCTCTGTCTCAAAAATAAATAAACGTTGAAAAAAAAATTTAAATAATTTTGTTAATAATAATACTCCACAGGGTTGTGTTTAGTGTGGTTCATGTAGGAGCTCAAAATAATAAGGTTTTTCTGGAAACATAAGACTTAATCGCTCATAAAGCTAATCTTACATTTGCATTGTTTGTAGCTGATAAACCTCTTGACTAGTGAGTGCATTTCCCCCCCCTCTGGTATAGACATGTCTTTCTGAAGTCATCAAGAAACATAAATGATGAATGTGTCTTCCTTAGAAACAGATTTATGAAAGTTTCGATAATTGGCTATGTCATGTGAAGTGAAGAAGTTAACCTCATGAGTTTTCTCTTACTACAAACACTAATGGGAAGATTAATGTTTTCTAATGGTCAAAGTGTTTGAGATTTAAGGCATTTTATTTGTTTTATTGCTCAATCTACAGCTCAGGTGCAATATGTTCCAGCAAGTCACCACTCAACTGGCTTAAAAGATTGTTTCACCTATAAAGTCACTATAATCATACATTGCATCACTAGCATAAAATTTAATTATTAGCTGTAAATCTCTGAGATCCTAAGTTGATAGTTGCTTTGTAAATTCAGTGTTACACCACAACAGCACTAGAAGAGATTCCAAGATTCCCACCATAAATACACATTATAAAAATTTGTTAACTTCACTTATATAAACTTTTTGGTTACAAAATTATGGCTTTAGATTTTTTATTTTTCTCTCTGTGTCAGTCAGGACTAGGTTCAGCTGCATGTAAGAGAAATCCAATATAATGGAGGATTAAATAAGTTGGAGGTTTATTTTTCTCTTAAGTAACACAAGTCCAGAGGTAGGCAGTCATGAGCAGGCACCACATCTTCCTGATGTTATCGGGGATATGGACTCCTTCCATCTTTACTTTCCATCATCATGGCTTCCATCATTAAGGCCACATCATGGTTTTAGTTTGGTTACTGCAGCTCCCACCATCAAGTTCATGTTTTAGGCAGCAAGAAGGAGAAAGGGGTAAGGGTAAAAGAATCAGCTTCCAGGCCAAGTTTGCTCCTTTATTAGGGCTTTCCAAAAAGGTCCTCTCAAAATTCCCATTTATATCTCATTAGCTATCCCTAGCCATAATAAGGCTGATACGCTTAGTTGCATAAAAGGGTACATTGCAGCGCCTATGCTATAGGGGGGAGGCCTTTACTACCAAAGAATAAGAAAATGGATAGCAGATTGACAATAAGTAGTCTCTGCCACACTTCTTTTTATTTTTTTTTAACTCTTTTCCCTGTCTTTCTAGAATGTTACAATCATCTATTTTTCATTCAAGACTAAAATTTAAAGCAAGTATCAGATTAGTTTAGTTAAATCCGTTTAGTTACCTTTTATAGTATCATTCACTAATGTAATAAATATTTATTGAATTTTCTTTGTATCTGACACTTTGATAAGTGAAGAGATGCAAGAATGAACACATCTCACCTCCTTAGAGGTCATTGTACATTGATTCAGTAAAAGGATGATGATTATTAATTTAAATGATGCCCATTTCAAATGGGTTACCCTTTATAATATATCATTACTATTTAGGTAATCAATTACATGTACTATTTTAACATAAAAAGTATACTTTCCCTTATGAGATGAATAATTCCATAGTGTTGAGATTCCTGATACAGACTTGAAGAAAAATTTTAGGTATCAATATGCAAAGCATTCTCCTTACAGAAAAATTATAGTTTTGGTTCAATAATAAAATTTCAAGTGAATATGCTAATATGGCTATTGCAAATAGAATAATTAAAAATATAACTCAAACCATGCTTTCCAGAATGTTTAATCAGAAAGAACAAAGAGATAGCACTAGAGGGAAAGCAGATAAACAATAAAGAAAAATTATAAATAATTGGTTGTATTTTTTTAAGTAAAAAATCAGCTAGGAGAATATTGTCTCGCAGAAGATTGGAGTCTTGTTCAGCTTCTTGGCAATTCATTTTCTGAAAGTTCTTAAGTATGTTTTTAAGAAACTCTGAAGAATATGGTAATGCAAGCTGGTGAAGCCACTCTGGAAAACAGTATGGAGGTTCCTCAAAAAACTAAAAATAGAACTACCCAATGACCCAGCAATTGCACTACTAGGTATTTATCCAAGGGATACAGGTGTGCTGTCTTGAAGGGACACATGCACCCCCATGTTTATAGCAGCACTACCAACAATAGCCAAAGTATGGAAAGAGCCCAAATGTCTATCGATGGATGAATGGATAAAGAAAATGTGGTATATATATATAATGGAGTATTACTCAGCAATCAAAAAGAATGAAATCTTGCCATTTGCAGCTACGTGGATGGAACTGGAGGGTATTATGCTAAGTGAAATTAGTCAGAGAAAGAAAAAAATCATATGACTTCACTCATATGAGGACTTTAGGAGACAAAACAGATGAACATAAGGGAAGGAAAACAAAAATAATATAAAACAGGGAGGGTGACAAAGCATAAGAGACTCATAAATATGGAGAACAAACAGAGGGTTAGTGGAGGGGTTGTGGGAGGGGGGATGAGCTAAATGGGTAAGAGGCACTAAGGAATCTACTCCTGAAATCATTGTTGCACTATATGCTAACTAATTTGGATGAAAATTAAAAACAATAAAATTAAAAAAAATTAAAGAAGGAGATGCAAACCAGAAAAAAAAAGAAACTCTGAAGAATATGATATAACATGTTGTTATTGTGGTGGTATAAATGACAACTCTTATTTTGTTGCCTTTGACACACTAGTGACTTGTATTTTATTTTGGGCATAGGATCAAGTTGAAATCAGCCAGCTGCAATTTGCACTGGCTGCAAATTTCTTCAATTGGCTCCAAATTTCTTTACCTTAAATATTTGGAACATATGGAACATGCCATAGATAGAAAAATAGACAATATTTCTTGTACCCCTTGTCTAAGTTAAGGAAACTTAGGTGAAAAAGAAAAAAAAGTCCATAAATACTTATTTTATTGAACAAAAATAAAGCTAAAAAATTTTCAATTCCTTTAAAAATTAATTTGACCTGAGATATAATTTTTTAGGTTTATTTATTTATTTTGAGAGAGAGAGAGAGAAAGAGAAGAAGAAGAAGAAGAAGAAGAAGAAGAAGAAGAAGAAGAAGAAGAAGAAGAAGAAGAAGAAGAAAGAGAGAGGATGAGTGGGAGAGGGGCAGAGAGAGAGGGAGGGAGAGAATCCCAAGCAGGCTCCTCACTGTCCGTGCAGAGCCTGACACAGGGCTCCATCTCGCCACTGTGAGATCATGACCTGAGCTGAAATCAAGGGTCAGAAGCTTAACTTACTGAGCCACCCAGGCACCCCATGACCTGAGATATTATTTTTAAATGACTATAAAGCATAGGAATATAAAATATATACTTTTCTCATGACGCTGGTTTTTATCACCCACTTGAAAGTAGTTCTCCTACCCAGTAGCTATTAGGAATGGAACCTAATTTCTTGTTTTGAAAATTAGCCGGGGGGGGGGGGGCAGGTGGGCACCTGGGTGGCTCAGTCAGTTGGTTAAGCGTCTGACTTCAGCTCAGGACATGATATCACAGTTCATGGGTTTGAGCGCCATGCAGGGCTCTGTGCTGACAGCTCAGAGTCTGGAGCCCACTTCAGATTCTGTGTCTCCCTCTCTCTGCCCTTCCCCTGCTCACAATCTGTCTCTCTCTCTCTCTCTCAAAAATAAACATTAAAAAATATATTTTGAAAATTAGCAGAAAAGTTTAGAAAAAATGGATTTCAAGCTGAGGCACATAAGCATCCTATCCCCATTCAAGATAGTTTATTTTTATTCTTTCTGGTATCCCAAGTACCTAAACAGTACCTGGCACATAATTCAGATAAATATGTATGAGTGAATGAGTGAGTGAAAGGTTAAAGTTTCAAATAATTTTGTCCATATCCTTCCACCATCTCCCTTTCAAGAACTTCCACTGAAAGGATGTTCTTTTACTTCACAAGGACTGTAGAATGAAGAAAAGTAACAAAAAGGATAAGACTTTTAAATGGTGAAATGGTACATGTATTCTTAGTACTTCTTAGTTTGCATTCTTAGAACTTTGCTATAATAAAGTGTCTTTGGCAGGGAGGAACTCAGGTATTGTTCCTTAGGACAAACCGATATCTACTGACTGCCTGCTGGGTGCTGGGCACTGAGGTGGCTACAAGGAATGCAGTGTAAACATGACACGTAAGTTCCCTGCCTTCAGGTTCAGTGTCTACATCATCAAGGATATTCCATGCAAGAATGAATCCTTTTAAGTTTGGTCTAGCCAAATGTTTTCTGCACTTCAGCCCTCCTTTTTTTTCTCCTTCACCTGCCTTTTAAAAATATTGAGATATAATCATGATATCAGCAAACTGCACATTTTTCAAGTGTGCAACTTGGTAAATCTTGTATATGCTTACAACCATGACACAATCACTACAATCGAGAGAATGAACATATCCATAATCCCCCAAAGCTTCCTTATGCCCTTTGGTAATTCTTCTCTTCCTCTCCTTGCCTAGTCCCCCACACCCAGGCAATAATAATCTACAGTGTTGCCACTTTAGATTAGTTTGTGTTATCTAGAATTTTATATAAATGGACTCACATAGTATGTCTGGCTTCTTTCGTGTAGCAAACTTATTCTTAGATTCATCCATGTTGTATATATCAATAGTTCATTTTTTTCTAATTGCAGAGTAGTTTTCTGTTACATCAATATATAATAATTTTTTAAATCTATTCAGCTGTTTAGGAACATTTATGTTGTTCCCCATTTTTGGTTGTTACATGTAATACTGCTGCCTTTTTGGAAACTAACTCCCCAAAAAGCTAAACATAGGGGCACCCAGGTGGCTCAGTCAGTTGAGTGTCCAGCTTCAGCTCAGGTCGTGATCTCACGGTTTGTGGGTTCAAGCCCTGTAGAGGGCTCTGTGCTGACAGCTTAGAGCCTGGAGCTGTTTTGAGTTCTGTGTCTCCCTCTCTCTGTCCTTCCCCCACTTGCACTCTGTCTCTCTCTCTCTCAAAAATAAACATTTAAAAAATTAAAACAAAAAAACCTAAACTAAATATAATTACCATATAACCCAGCATTCCACTCCTAGGTATTTGCCCAAGACAGATACAAACATACATCCACAAATATTCTTGTGCATGAGTGTTCATTGAAGCATTATTCATAATGGCCAAAAAAATGTAAACAACCTAAATATGCATCCCCTGATGAACAGAGAAACAAAATATGGTATATTCATAACAATGACATATTGTTAAGCAATAAAAAGCAATGAATGGCCGATACATACTACCACTTTGAAAGCAATTATGCTAAAAGAAAGAAGCCAGATATATGGCACAGAAGGCCATGTATCACATGATTCCATTTTTATGAAATGCCCAAAACAGACAAATTCAGAGATAGAGAATAGAGTGGTAGTTGCCAAGGGCAACTGTTCCAGCACCGTTTGCTTAAAAGACTAAAATGCCTTTGCATCTTTGTCAAAAGTCAATTGACCATGTGTGAGTCTGTTTCTATGTTCTCTATTCTTTTCCTTTCATCTATTTGTCTATCTTGATGTTAATACTACACTGTCTTGATTACTCTTACCATTCTGCATTCGTACCAGCAATTCATTAGAGTTCAAGTTGCTGCTTCACATCCTTATAGCGCTTGGTATTTTCAGTTTTTTCTTTTAACTAGCTATTAACTATGTAGCAGTATCTCCTCATGTTTTTAATTTGCATTGAAATTGGGTTGTTCTTTTACTTATTGATCCTCCCATCATTAAAAAAAATTAATTTTCCCTTGTTTCCTAAAAAATAACCAGCTCTGGTGGGTGGCCTCTTTGTGTTTTCTTGCATTTTCAGGTAAGAGGATAATTTGCCCCAGAATAATGGAAGGCATTGGCTTGAATTCAGGACAAAACTTTGGAGTCACCTTGAATTTCTCTTTCTCTCACACCCCACATCTGATCTGTCATTAAATCTTACCAGGTTTACCACTAAAACATTTAGAATTCAGTTTCTCACCACCACCTCACCATTTTCTCTCACTCCACTTTCTGTAATAACTTCCTAACTGGCATCACTACTTTGACCCTGGTCCAACTTACCTTAAATTGCCATACACCTGCCAGAGTGATCCTTTACAAAAAACGTTAAGTTTGCTCAAAACATCTCAAAGGCTTGTCAGTTCACTAAGAGTCAAAGCCAAAATTCTTGTTATGGCCAAGGAGACCATGACCTGGCCATGGCTATTTCATTTGTTCTCTCCTCTCCTCCGAGATCCAGCCCACCTGCCTGCTTGCCCCTACCTTGCATCCCTTCCTTGCCGTTCTTATGAATGAAACCCTTTCCTGCAGGAAAGTTTCTTCATTCATACTTTGCTCATTTCCTTCAGTTCTCAATATGAATTGAGCAATTTTCTTCCATCACTATCTAAAAAGGCATGCACACACCTCCTTACACACACCACCCTTTTTCCCTGCTTTGTTTTTTCTTCCCCTCCCCCTTCTACTTTTACCTTGTTGGTAGTGCTAGTTAACGTGTTACAGGAATTACGTATTTAGTAATAGTTAATACATTCAGTGCTCACTATGTTTTAAGTGCTTTATATATTAAGTTACTTAATCCTCACAACACCATGAGATAAGTATGTAATTGTTCTTTAATTTTTTTAATGTTTTGTTTATTTTGAGAGAGAGAGCACGAGCAGAGGAGAGGCGGAGAAGGGGGGGGGGGGGAGGGAGAGAATCCCAAGCAGGTTCCACACTGTCAGTGCAGAGCCTGATGCAGGGCTCTAACTCAGGAACCTGAGCTGAAATCAGAAGTCAGACGCTTAACCTATTGAGCCATCCAGGAGCCGCAGTGCTTAATTGTTCTCATTTTTCCAAAAGGAATCTGAAAACACAGATGTTAAGCAATTGCCCCAAATCATACGTACGTGAAATGGTGCAGCAGGGGATTCCATCCCTAGGAATTCTACTCTGGAGGCCATGAGGTAAAATACGATGCCATCCAGGGCTGCCTTTCTAATTACTTTGAAATGTTTACGTTCTGGGAGCCCGCTGGAATGTAAGCTGCATGAGGGCGCTTCTTTTGGAAGCTACTGTTTATCCCCAGCTTAGAGAACTCAGCCTGCTAGCAAGTCCCTCAATACGCTCTGAAAAGTGGGATAAATTTTAACTCGAAAAAAACTATCGGGCTCAGCAAAAAAACTTAAAACTTGAAGCCTCTTTAGGACTGCCAAGAGCCAAGTCTTGGTGGCTGGAGGGAGCAAAACGCGAGGCACCCTTCAGTGAGGTCTGGGAGATTGGCTGGCAGAGGGGAGTGGCTGCAAAAGAACGACTATTTTGAGCACAAGTTTTATTGACCGAATAGATTTCAAAAAGGAGGTGCGCTAAGGCGCAAGACTGGAGTTAACGCGAAGGGTAACAGGCGACACCATCCTAGAGGTTAGAAGCAAGGGCGCCGGGACGAAGACCGCGGGAGCGTGCCTATGAAACCCGCCCCAAAGCGACTGCTCCGCCCCAGAGTGCCGTGGGATTGGCCCCGTAGCCCCGCCCATTCCGGTGATCCCGCCTCACAAGATCAGCGCAGGGTAACCCGGAAGCGGTTGTGAGGCGCCTCAGCGCGCTGCAGCTCCCTTTTCCGGTCGGCGTGGTTTTTGTGAGCGGAGCCACCGCGGTGCCTGGGCCTTCACCATGAGCGTCCCGGCCTTCATTGATATCAGTGAGGAAGATCAGGTGTGCTCCCGGGCCGCGACCGCCGTCAGGGTGGGGTTGGGGGAGTCCTCAAGGGTGTGAGGGGCTGAGTCGGGGCTGAGTCGGGGCTGAGCCGGGACCAGGCGGGTGGGACGCCGCCCCGTGGAGTCGCCGCGGAGCTGAGAGCCGCACATCACATCACACACGCGAATAGGGAGGCCGTGAGGCAAGCCGCTAATTTGTGGCCTGGAGTAGCATTAGCACGCCAGCCGCCCGTTCCAGCGCTTGGCCCGAGACTTTACACCCGGCTAGCTTCCTGGTTGGCGTCGGGACTTTTCCAACCCAATTCACTTCTGACGACACTACTTTTTGACTGACTGGGAATGGTGTCTGCTTCCGCCTCCCAAATGCAGCCACATCCGGAGTGGGAGGTGGCGAATCTTTAGACAGCGTTAGCAGACTAGGGTAAAGTAATTTTGTACTAAAGGTGAAAATGGTTTTATTATGCGATCACAGAGGCACAGGTGACCCTACTTTTATACATAGGCCGTATCTTCTTTCTTGTGCAGGAGTGAGAGTTACGAAAACTGAAAATAGAACGTCAGTTTCACCCTCACATCTGGCGAACCATCCTAATATTTAAAAATTTTCTATTTCGGGCTTGGTCTTTTGTATGCATGGCTTCATATTTCTCAGTTTTTTTCCATAACAAAAGTTAAACTTTAGTTGGTGGGAGTTAAAACATACATGAAACGTATTTTCACTAAGTTGATTTTGTAGAACTGAAAACCGTATTCTGTGAAATCGCAAGTGTTGTTTTGTATTTTTTGCTACTCCCCTTAAATGGAAATTTCGTTTTCATAGAAGAAAACGCCATTACTGCCCTAAGATATCTCGTGGAATTACAGATGGGATTCCCACTCTCTCCGCCATGGTGAAAGCACATTCTCAGCCCTGAAGAGCGAAGAAAGGGGGAGAGGAGAAAAGACTAGGGAAGGAGTTGAGCACTTAGAAAGGAAAATGTAGAAGACCATGAAAAAAAACCATATGTGGATATTAATGGAGTGATATTAGCAACAAATTGGCTATTAGATTACCCATAAAAAGCATTTGATTTTAACATAGGAGGGAATTTGTAGCAGGGAACAGGAAGTTCTTGTCATTGGCCACATTTCAGTTGCTACTCTTGTAATACAACATTCTTTTCAGGTAGCTAATGTTATTGCTTCAGAAATTTAACTTCAAATTCTGTGTTTGATTAGAGTTCAGAAATGTAGTTCAGAATTTTGTCGTTCACTTGTACTTCTCTACAGCCACTTGGAGCCGGTGAGCATGACAGATAAAAACTGTTGATTGAATGATTCTTAGAAAGAATTTGCTTTGTATCAACAAAGCAGAAGCTGAACGAATGCTTTTTTTTTTTTTTTGTATTTTTTTGGACAGTTTCCTTCATAGAAAACATGTTCCCCAGTGGTGTTTTTGTGTTCTGTGTTGACATTTGTTTCATGAAATCTTGTTTATAATAGCAACTCACAGGTGATGTTACTATGTTGTTATCTGAAAGGGTAACACCATCAGACCTACAGATAAAATGTACTTTTCTTAGGCAGCCAAACATGTTTGTGGGCTTAGAAAATGTGATACCTATACATTTACTAATGGTATTCTTTCATCTCCCTGTTTCAGTTTTTCATTTTATTATTTTAAATACCATCTACATTCATGTTTGGCTGCCATAAATACCAAGGCCTCAAAAGAACAACTTACTAAATATTATATATATGCATTAGAATAGAAAATGTCTGAATACCTGAATGCGAAACTGTAGTTATGTTTTTTTAGGTCCAGAGGTGCTCTCTGATCCCGATACGTATTTTGCATTCTAAAAGATTAGTTCTAAAGTAGATCCAGTTTGAAAAGTATTATATTCAAGACACCATTCAAAGGCATCATGCTTTTATCTTTGTGTCTCCCAAAATGCTGGTCTCAGGTTCTCAGACATTTTATTGACACATGATTACCTACTTGCCAAGGTAATGGCAAATGTCTACCTTTTTAAGATAGCTATATTATGTAGCAATAAAATTGCATTTCTTTAAAACAAGTTGAATTTTTACCAGGTCAGATTAATTCTCCTCCACATACAGCCCCCTCCTCAAAAAAGCTCCTCAAAAAAGAAGTTTTTTATGCACTGGAAGTTCAACAGCATATAGGTGATAGAGAAATTCTGAAGGTGATCCATGTGGGCCATAGTGGGTTTGTGTAGTCTCTTGGTTTTGTCGAAAATCTGTGGCTCCTGTGGGGTTGTGATGAGGCCTAAGGTGGGGGAGAGGCACTTCAGCATAATAATTTAAAGTCATCGTTAAGTATAGTATTTACATTCCCTCCTCCCGCCCCCCGCCCCCGAAAAAGAATGGTTTGGGATTTTGAATTTTGGCATTGCCGGTTTTATAGATGTTTATCAGTCTTACTTGATTCAATAGGCTGCTGAACTTCGAGCTTATCTGAAATCTAAAGGAGCTGAAATTTCAGAAGAGAATGCAGAAGGTGGACTTCATGTAGATTTGGCTCAGATTATTGAGGCTTGTGATGTATGTCTGAAGGAAGATGATAAAGGTTTGTTTTTAATTTTTTGTAATATTTCTTACTGATCATAAAGGATCTACTTTTAAATTTTTCTCGTAAGTTGTATTTGTTGTAGAACTGTTAAGCCTTGTTTGTTTTTAATCTTCTCTTTGCATATACTTTCGGTTTATTCTAAATCTGTATACTTATGAAGTAAGCTATATTGATAAAACATCTTTTTTACATCAGTTGTGTATTTTGAATGTTAGGTGCATACACTCAATACTGATAATTTCAGGGTGAACTGAAGAAAAATGAAGCTCTTCTTTCCTTTTTATAGGTTTATATTAATATCAAATCGGATAGGGGCACCTGGGTGGCTCTGTCAGTTAAGCATCCAACTTTGGCTTGGGTTCGGATCTCAGGGTTTGTGAGTTCAAGCCCTGCGTTGGGCTCTGTGCTGACAGCTCAAAGCCTGGAGCCTTCTTCAGATTCTGGGTCTCCCTTTCTCTCTGCCCCTCCCCCACTTGTACTCTTGTCTCTCTCTCACAAAAATAAATAAAACGTTGAAAATTTTAAATATCAAATGGAATATAATTTCAAGTAATCTAAAAGACATTTACTTAATTGGCTAGTTTCCTGTTTATTGACATAAATGGGAAATTTTGAACGTTGGGAATTTTGTGATCTTTAGTTAAGGTTTGAGATCAAACTTGGTATATAGTCAGTATCTTACACTCAAAAATCAATGACTCGGGAAGTTGACAGGTTTCATTTTTTAAATAATTTTCTGTTTATATGTAAAAGTTTTTTTCAGTTGGGAAAGCATTCTAGCCTAAGACCTAACCAATAACTTCTAAATTATTGAATATTTTGTCAATAAAAATTGATGCCATGTATTTGACATGTAAATCAGTCTGCTGGTTGAAAACCAAACCTTACATAATAATTTCTTTTTTCTTTAATAAAATGTACAAATTGCTTTCTGGATGTTAGCTATATAACAGAATTGGTTTCATTTGAATTCACATATAATGTATTTTTAGCATAATGCACATTATTGAACTGTTTTACAGTAGCCAGGTCCATCTTCCTAAAGTGTCTTATGTTTAATGGTCTTTGGTGTTTTAAAACACTGGAAATATATATTTAATTAGACATGTTAAGTGTGATAGCATTGCTACTGTGTTATCCATACATGTATAGATGTTGAAAGTGTGATGAACAGCGTGGTATCCCTTCTATTGATCCTGGAACCGGACAAGCAAGAAGCTCTGATTGAAAGCCTATGTGAAAAGCTGGTCAAATTTCGGGAAGGTGAACGCCCGTCTCTGAGACTGCAATTGTAAGTTAAGAACTGAAAGAGGGTTGGTTTTTCAAGGGTCTCTTTTTATGTCACTATCATTTAATGGTTGAAAGCAAGAATTCTGGAACTTGGCTGTCAGCTGTGGCTCTTATTAGTGTAACCTTGGACAAGTCATTTAACCTTCTGTGCCCCATTTCCCTCCTTGTAATGTGAAGTATTAATAGTATTTGTCTTAGATTTGTCCTGAGAGCAAATAATCTCAACTTAATCATCATAATTGCTGATCTCAAACACTGTTTTATTATTTGTTTGTTAATCAGGCTAAGCAACCTTTTCCATGGGATGGATAAGAATACTCCTGTAAGATATACAGTATATTGCAGCCTCATTAAAGTGGCAGCATCTTGTGGGGCCATCCAGTATATTCCAACTGAGCTGGATCAGGTAAGTTATTATGTGGAATACTTATTCTGCATATATGAAGTATAGATTTAATTTATGGCTAAAGTAAATAGCAAATATGTATGTTCTGAAGTTATCTTTTAAATGGTGAAAGTATGTTCAGCTGTGTTCACTAAATTTCCTGCTTTTGTCAATCTTGTAGGTTAGAAAATGGATTTCTGATTGGAACCTCACCACTGAAAAGAAACATACCCTTTTAAGGCTCCTTTATGAGGCACTTGTGGATTGTAAGAAAAGGTACTCAGAATTGGTGTACTAACTTAAAACTTCACAGGCAATATAGCAGTTGAGGCTGTTTTTAAAAACAAGTAGGGTGATTTTGCTCTATTTTATTCTTCACAGAGTTGCTGTAAATGTATTTCTGTAAATTTCATCTACTAAGTTAAACATAACTGCAAAGTTTAAAAGTTTTTCCCGTCTTTCAGCTTTTTAAAAAGCAAAACTTGCTTTTGTTCCAAAAAATGGTACAGCTGTTCATCTGAAAGCTGTATATAACTTTAGACTAAGGTGTTTCATGATGCTTTGATGTCTTAGTATGGGGTGTAGTGCTCCCACTTCTGTTTAATGATAGTGAGGGTTTATCAAAGTTTCCACAAAGTCTCTTATATAAACAGTACTTCTGAGATCAAATTTTGCAGTAGACTCTACTAAATGAGTACCTATTTAAATGGCTTCTGCAAGGTCTTGGGTTTCTAAGGCTTGTAATTCAGCCTAGCTAATTTCATGCCCAAAGTACTTATTCTATATACCCAGCTTTGGGATGCTTACCAAATGATAGGTTTTGCTCAGTTTTCAGAACTAATGTTGAAAGATAATCTTACTTTTTTTTTTTTTTTTCAACGTTTATTTATTTTTGGGACAGACAGAGACAGAGCATGAACGGGGGAGGGGCAGAGAGAGAGGGAGACGCAGAATCGGAAACAGGCTCCAGGCTCCGAGCCATCAGCCCAGAGCCTGACGCGGGGCTCGAACTCACGGACCGCGAGATCGTGACCTGGCTGAAGTCGGACGCTTAACCGACTCTGCCACCCAGGCGCCCCTAATCTTACTTTTTTGACTTAGCTTTTCAATTTCTCTTTTCACATAGTGGTTAAATACTTTTAGAAAAAGTAAACAGCCTTCCCTTTAGTTTTATTGCACAGTTTTTATACTGGCTTTTAGTGCTGGGTATTTAGTATATTAGAGAGGGTAAACAAAGTTTCTCTTATGTTAAGTAATGTAAACTTTTTGCAGTTTTTGTTAAATTTAACAATATAGAAGGAAATTTTTGTTGTGAAAGTTGGAACGTCGTATAAAAGAAGAGAAGCAGGGGATCTTGTAATAATAGCCTGTTTCATTCTGATCAGTGACTACTGTCTGTTATACGTTCTCACTTATGTCAGGATTCTAGCCTGTAGTCAGTAAAATGTTAAGAGTAAATAGTTAATAACAAACACCATTTCAAATGGAGAGAACATTAAAAGCTGTTAGAGAAAGAGTCTTTATTTTCATTCACATTTCAAATGTGCGGGCTGTGGAGCAAGACTACTAGGATTCAAGTCTTGGCTTTTCTACTTGTTGTAGGATTCTAAATAAATTACTTAATATCCCTGTACCTCAGTTTCCAATTTCAAAGTGGAAATAGTAGAAGTACTTAACGTCTCGTGGGGTTGCTGAAAAGATAATAACATATATCTAAAGTGCTTATTGAGACAACACTCATTAAAAGTTGGATATTATTCTTCTCTCCTTTTCCTTTTTCAAGCTCACCTTTAAGAAGGTAGTCTTTTTTCTGGTAGAGTAATTTAAAATGATGAGTGTTAACAGTTTCCCTCTGAATGTCTAGCGCTTATCAGAGATGATGACTACTCACTGGATGATTTCTCTGATTGCTGTTCAGAAGGTCTTTAGTCTGTTATATGTAGAAGGGAAGGGACTAAGGTTCTAAGGAATTCCAAACTTAATTTTCAGAGACATTGAAATAGGACATATACACTCTACTAGACTTGTCCCAGTGTTAACATACTAGAGAATACCTGCAGCATTTGTTAGAGATGATCATTCTTTCCTTTTGAAACACTGTCTTCAGTTGGTTTTTGAGGCTTCCTTCCTTCTTCCTCCCCGCTCTTTATTGAAGTGTAGGTGACATACCATATATTAATTTCAGGTGTACAACATAGTGATTCTACATTTATCTACAAGGGGCTCCTCTCTCTTGATTCTTCTCTTCGTTCACAACTTGTTTATGGGTTCCTTCTTCTCTAAACATTAGGATAACTTATTCCTGGGACTTTTTCTTTTCAGTTACATTCATTCCCTGTGCATGTTGTTTCTGATTTTGCTGTGATTTTGGGGGAGGCTGAGTACCAAATGTATTTTGAGTGAAACAGTTTTTTGTGTTGCTAGGTTGTTAACATTCAGAGCAAGGCATTTCACAACCCTGGCCTCACCTACTAATATGCTAGTGGTGTCTCCTAGTCCTTAGAACAGCTGTAGTAGCTCCCATGCACTTGTAAATGCTTTGGAGGGCACCTGGTGGAGAAAGCAGCTGTGGCCTGAGTGCTCTCATTCAGTTGCATGCCTTTATTTTTATTTTTTTTTAAGTTTGTTTATCCTGAAAGAGAGAATGTGGGGATGGGGCAGGGAGAGAGAGGGAAAGAGAGAATCCCAAGCAGGCTCTGTGCCTTCAGTGCAGAGCCTGATGCGGGGCTCAATCCCACAAACTATGAGATCATGACCTGAGCTGAAATCAGGAGCTGGGTGCCTAACCAACTGAGCCGCCCAGGTGCCCGTACATGCCTTTAAATACTGTATATATACTGGTGATTTTCACATTTATCTCCTCTATTTCTTCTCTGAACTCCAGATATCTATTCCTGTTAACAGCTTCATTTAGATACCCAAAAGACATCTCAAACAACATCTGCAAAAGTGAGCTATTGATTTTTCTTTCTAAATCTTTTTTTATTTTCTCCAACTCAGGAAATGCCATTTCTGTACTTCCAGTTGCTCAAAACACAAAGCTGGAATTTCTTCATGATTCTTCTTTTTGTCTTATACTCCATATCTGATCCAGTATCAAATCCTGTCAGCCCTGATAAATCTAAAGTCAGACCCACTTCTCACTACTTCCGTTGTTACCTTATGGTCCAAGCTACCATTATTTCTTACTTAGATTATTGAAGTAGCCTCTCAAATGGTCTCTATTTGGGGTCTTGTCCCCCTACAGCCTTTTCTTAATACAGCTGCCAGAAAGTTTTGTTTAAAAAAAAAATTTTTTTTTAATGTTTATTTATTTTTGAGAGAGAGAGAGAGACACACACACACAGTGCAAGTAGGGGAGGGCCAGAGAGACACAGAGTCAGAAGCAGGCTCCAGGCTCTGTGCTGTCAGTACACAGCCCGATGCGGGGCTCAAACCCACAAATCATGAGATCATGACCTGAGCTGAAGTCTGACTCTCAACTGACTGAGCCACCCAGGCGCCCCTCATTTACTTTCTAAATTAGTCTTTATGTTCCTAAGTGAGACATTTTGAAGTGTAATCTTTTTATTTTCTCCAGTCTGTAACCATGATTTTGTGAAACACAACTTCCAGCACATTTTCTTCAGGATACATTACAAAATTCATAGGCATGCAAAACCTTTCTGACCTGGGCTCCTATCTACTGAGGTAATTTGGGGCTGGTGGCATGCTATTTTTGTATGGTGCATTGACATACAAAAACTATGCTTTGTTGATATGGATATTCCCTCCTCGCATTTCCCCCCAACACAGCCTTCTTGGTTATCACACCCGAGACCTAGTGAACCTGTGTCAACTGCAGAAGCATCTTTCTCTTTCATAGTCTGGACCAGGGGCTGGCACCTTTTTTTTTATGGTCCCCAAGCTAAAAATGGTTTTTATAGTTTTAAAATGGTTAAGAAAGAAAACTAAAGGGAGAATAATATTTTATACCATATGAACATTATACAAAATTCAAATGCCAGTGTCCATAAAATTTTAATGGAACATAGCCATACTTACTCATTTACATATTTCTATAGCTGCTTTTGCCAAGACTTGAGTAGTTGCAGCAGAGACCATATAGCCTACAAAACCTAAAATATTTACTGTCTGTCCTTTCACAGAAAGTTTGCCTGCCCTTGGTCTAGACCTATTCTCCACTTTGTTTCTCTGCCTAAAACACTACTGTCATGTTTAGGTTAGGTGCCTTTCTTCTACAGCACCCTCTACTTTTATCATGGCATGTAACACCCTTTGTTGAAAGGTTTGTGAGGTTGTATACTCACTGAAGGCTAGGAACCTTATTTGTCAACCATTGTGTATTCCCCAGGTGTTTGGCACATTATGGGCATTGGATGGATAATTAGTACTCACTCTAAGGAAGGACAAGAGGATGGCCATTTTATTTAAACACAAAGTTTCTGTCACACTGCTCTTTTAAATTTTAAGATTTGGGTTTTGCCCAATACACGTAAAATGTAATTTTTTTTTCCTGCTTCTGAATTTGAATTCTGAGATTCACCTTGCCCTTTTATTTATATTGGTGGTTGATGAATGCAAATTGTGTAACATTTCTTGAGTCCTTATATATCAGATACTATGTACTTTAAATGGACTATTTTATCTGATATTTGTGAAATTAGATTTCTTTTTTTTTTTTTTTTTTAAATTAGATTTCTTTAGCTGGTAAGATATATTAGATTGAAGTATACTGTGACTACTAAAACTGGAAAATGAAATGCACATGTGCTTATAGAGTGTCACAAAATAATGAACAATGAGTAAAATGCAATTTTTCTTTAAAATTTTCTTTGAATTCTTACAGTTCTTTCACTATATTTAAGATGCTGGTTACCATTTAACTACTTTTATATTTACATTTGTATGATTTAATAAACCTTGGGTTTGTAGGAAGTTTTTTTTTTTTTTTTAATTTTTTTTTTTTCTTCAACGTTTTTATTTATTTTTGGGACAGAGAGAGACAGAGCATGAACGGGGGAGGGGCAGAGAGAGAGGGAGACGCAGAATCGGAAACAGGCTCCAGGCTCCGAGCCATCAGCCCAGAGCCTGACGCAGGGCTCGAACTCACGGACCGCGAGATCGTGACCTGGCTGAAGTCGGACGCTTAACCGACTGTGCCACCCAGGCGCCCCTGTAGGAAGTTTTAAAATACCATTTAACTTTCAAAAAAAATAAAAATAACATTTAACTTTTTAAAATAAATGATACAGCTCCTACTGATTGTACCCAAGTTGAATCCAGACGTGTGGAAGTGTTTTTAGGAAACAAAGAAAAAAAAATGACTTTTCCCAATTAGCTTTCTATAACTGTCTGAAAATTCATCGGTTTAAAGGAAGAAATGAAGGGTGAAGATAAACATTTTCCAAGTCTTCAAATTAAATGAATGCATTTTGTGCTTTTCACTGCAGTTAAAATTGCACAGTTTTAGGGATAATTTAATTGGAAGGCTATTTTTAGTAAAGTTACTTGAATATATGGTGTTGGCTCTACTACAGCTATGCTTTCCTAACGGTTTTTAGGGCACAAAACTTTTTTTCCACCTAGGGACTTTATACTGTACTTGGTCTTCCCTTTGCCTGGAAAATTATCTAACCCTCCACCTCCAGCACTTTTCATGGCCAATTGTTTTATATCCTTTAGATTTCAGCTTCTGTATCAATCCTTCAGAGAGAGACTTTCCCTGTGTACTTTCCTGTCTCTGCTGTGTTGTTACTTTTACATCGCCATTTATTTCCTTCATAGCACGTGTGTGTGTGTGTGTGTGTGTGTGTGTGTGTGTGTGTTCTATCAATTTACATTTTTTTCATCATGGTAAGTGTACTCTTTAATCCTCACCCCCTATTTTCACCCATCCTTCTACCCACCTCCCCTCTGGTAATCATCAGTTTGTCTGTAGTTAAGAGTCTGTTTCTTGGTTTCTCTCTCTCTTTCCCTTTGCTCATTTGTTTTGTTTCTTAAAGTCTGCATGTACATGAGACCACATGGTATTTGTCTTTCTCTGACTTATTTTACATAGTATTATTATACTCTAGCTCTATCCATGTCATTGCAGATGGCAAGATTTCATTCTTTTTTATGGCTGAATAATGTTCGATTGTGTGTGTATTATTTATATAACACACAATCGAACAGTATTCTATTATACACACATATGTATATGTAATATATCATACACACACATGCATACACATATATCTTCTTTATCCATTCATCAGTTGATGGACACGGGCTGCTTCCATAGTTTGTCTGTTGTAAATAATGCTGCTATAAATATACAGGTGCATGTATCCTTTGAATTAATGTTTTTGTATTCTTTGGGTAGATACCCAATAGTGCGATTGCTAGAACATAGGGTAGTTCTCTTTTTAACCTCTTGGGGAACCTCCATACCGTTTTTCCACAGTGGCTGCACCAAGTATGCATTCCCGTCAGCAGTGCACAAGGGTTCTTTTTTCTCCACATCCTCGCCAACACTTGTTTTTTGGCTTTTTATTTTAGCCATTCTGATGGGTATGAGGTAACATTTCATTGTAGTTTTGATTTGCATTTCCCTGATGATGTATGATACTGAGCATGTGTTGGTTGCCATCTGTATGTCTTCTTTGGAGAAAGCCTTTTACCATTTTTTAATGAGATTATTTGTTTTTTGGGTTGTCGAGTTGTATCAGTTCTTTATATATTTTGGATACGAACCATTTAAAAGATATGTCATTTGCAAGTATCTTCTCCCATTCCATAGGTTGTCTTTTCGTTTTGTTGATTGTTTCTTTTGCTGTAAGAAGCTTTTTATTTTGATGTAGTCCCATCAGTTTATTTTTGTTTTTATTTCTCTTGCCTCAGGAGACATATCTTAAAAAATGTTGCTACAGTCACTGTCAGAAATTCCTTCCAGCGGTCCCCTCTAGTATTAGGGTTTCAGGTCTCACATTTAGACTTTTAATCCAGTTTGAGTTTATTTTTGTGTATGGTTTTAAGAAAGTGGTCCAGTTCATTCTTTTGCATGTAGCTCTTTTCCACAACAGCATTTGTTGAAGAGACTGTCTTCTTCCCTATTGGTTATTCTTTACTCCTTTGTTGAAGATTAATTGACCATATAATTGTGGGTTTATTTGTCAGTTTCTGTTTCATTGATCTATGTGTCTATGCCAGTACCATACGGTTTTATTTTTTTATCATTTTTTTCCCAATACCATACTGTTTTAATTCTTACCACCTTGTAATATAACTTGAAATCTAGAATTGTGATACCTCTAGTTTCCTTTTAAAGATTGCTTTGGTTACTCAGGGTTTTTTGTGGCTCCATACAAATTGTAGAATTGTTCTAGTTCTGTAAAAAAATTTTTTTTCTGTAAAAAATGTTAGTATTTTGATAGGGATTACATTAAATGTGGGGATTGGTTTGGGTTGTATACATTTTAACAGTGTTTGTTCTTCTAACCCATGAGCATGTAATGTCTTTTCTGTATCTTTGCATCATCTTGAATTTCTTTCAGTGTTTTATAGTTTTCAGAATACGGATTTTTGACCTAATTTTATTCCTAGATATTTTAGTGTTTTTTGTATGATTGTAAATTGTTTTCTTAATTTCTCTTTCTGCTGCATCATTATTAGTATATATGAAAGCAACAGATATCTGTTCATTGATTTTGTTTCCTGTGGCTTTCCTGAATTTATTTATCCATCTGATAGTTTTTTCAGAGTGTTGTGTTTTCTATATATAGTGTCTGTCACCTGCAAATTAGTTTCATTCCTTCCTTACCAATTTGGATCCGTTTTATTTTTTATGTTGTCTGATTACTGTGGCTAGGGCTTCTAGTACTATGTTGAATATGGTGAGAGTGGACATCCTTGTCTTGTTCCTGGCCTTAAGAGAAAATCTCTCAGTTTAAGTATGATGTTGGCTGTGGGTTTTTCATATGAGGCCTTGATTATGTTGAGTTACGTTCCCTCTGGATCTGCTTTGCAGAGGGTTTTCATGATGAATGGATGTTGTATTTTGTTAAATGCTTTTTCTGCATCTGTTGAAATGATCATATGGTCCTTATCCTTTTCTCTTATTGATGT
Organism: Felis catus; assembly: GCF_018350175.1. NCBI lineage: Eukaryota > Metazoa > Chordata > Mammalia > Carnivora > Felidae > Felis > Felis catus. Next base: position 86,740,721 of record NC_058377.1, read on the forward strand.
GATGTATCAGATTGATTTGCAAATATGAACCACCCTTGCATTTCTGGAATGAATCCCACTTGATCACGGAGTATGAGTTTTTTGTTTGTTTATTTTGAGAAAGAGCATGTGCATGCATGCACACGTGACCAGGGGAGGGGCAGAGAGAGGAGTGAGAAGCTCAAGCAAGGTCTGCACTGTCACCATAGAGCCCTGTGTGGGGCTCAATCTCACAACTGTGAAATCATGCCCTGCGCTGAAATCAAGAGTCAGGCACTTAACTGAGCCACCCAGGCACCCCCGGGGTGTGATTTTTTTTTTAAATGTATTGTTGGATTCAGTTTGCTAATACTTTGTTGAGGATTTTTGCATCTATAGTCATGAGCGATATTGGCCTGTAGTTTTCTTTTTTGTATATGTGATGTCTTTATTGGTTTTGGTATCAAGCCCATAGAATAAATTTGGAAGTTTTCCTTTTCTGTTTTTTGGAATAGCTTGAGAAGAATAGGTATTAATACTTCTTTAAATGTTCAGTAGAATTCACCTGGGCCTGGATTTTTTGGTTTTTTGGGAGTTTTAAAATTAGTGGTTCAGTGATTGGTCTTGTTCAAATTTTGTTTAGTTTTGGTAGGTTATATCTTTCTAGGAATTTATCCATTTCTTCAGTTATTCAATTTGTTGGCATGCAGGTTTTTATACTATTCTGTTACAGTTGTTTATTTCTGTGGTGTTGGTTGCTATTTCTCCTCTCAGTGATTTTGTTTGGATCCTCTCTTTTTTTTTTTTTTAAATGTGTCTTGCTAGATGTTTATCAATTTTGTTGATCTTTTCTGAGAACCAACTCCTGGTTTCATTGATCTGTTTTTTTAGTTTCTGTGTCTTTTTTTTTTTTTTAAGTTTATTTATTTATTTTGAGAGAGCAAGTAGGGGAGGGGCAGAGAAAGGGAGAGAGAATCACAAGCAGGCTCCATGCTGTCTGTGCAGAGCCTGATGTGGGGCTTGAACTCGTGAACCGTGAGATCATGACCTGAGCCAAAATCAAGAGTTGGATGCTTAATCTGAGCCCACCAGGTGCCCCTATATCATTTATTTCTGCTCTGATCTTTATTATTTCCTTCCTTTTGCTAGGTTTGGGTTTTATTCTTTTTCTAGCCCCTTTAGTTATAAAATTAGCTTGTTTGAAATTTTTCTTGCTTTTGAGGTGGTAGGTCTGTTTTAGTATAAACTTCTCTCTAGAACCACTTTTGCTGTATCCCAGAGATTTTGGACTGTTGTGTTTTCATTTTCGATTGTTTCCATGTAATTTTTGATTTCTTTGATTTCTTGGTTGACCGATTCATTGTTTAGTAGCATGTTATTTAGCCTCTATGTATTTGTGCTCTTCCCAGATTTTTTCTTACGGTTGATTTCTAGTTTCACAGTGTTGTGGTCAGAAAAAAATGCATGGTATGGCTTCGACTTCTTTTTAATTTAATTTGTTGAGACTTGTTTTGTGGTCTATTCTGTGATCTATTCTGGAGAATGTTTTGTGTGCACTTGAAAAGAATGTGTATTCTGCTGTTTTAGGATGGAATGTTCTGAATATGTCTGTTAAATCCATCTGGTCCAGTGTGTCATTCAAAGCCACTGTGTCCTTGTTGGTTTTCTGTTTGGATGATCTTTTCCTCGATGTAAGTGCAGTGTTGAAGTCTCCTGCTATCATTATTATTGTATTACTATGGATTCTTTCTTTTATGTTTGTTATTAATGGTTTCATATATTTGGTTGCTCCCATGTTGGGTGCATACATATTAATAATTATTATATCCTCTTGGAGTGTCCCATTTATGATTATGTAGTGTCCTTTGTGTCTTGTACAGTCTTTGTTTTTATTTTTTTTAATGTATGTTTGTTTGTTTATTTATTTATTTATTTATTTAGAGAGGGAGAGACAGAGTGTGAGCAGGGGAGGGGCAGAGAGAGAGGGAAACAGAATCCGAAGCAGGCTCCAGGCTCTGAGCTGTCAGCACAGAGTCTGACGTGGGGCTCAAATTCACAAACCATGAGATCATGACCTGAGCCGTAGTCGGACGTTCAGCTGACTGAGCCACCCAGGCGCCCCCAGTCTTTGTTTTTATAGACTTCTGTCTGATGCTACCTTGGCTTTCTCTTGACATCCATTTGCATGTTAAAGGTTTTTCCATCCCCTTTCAGTCTGCAAGCCCTTGTGATCTGAAATGAATTTCTTAAGGCAGCATATAGATGGGTCCTGTTTTGTTTGTTTTTTTAATCCACTGTGTCACCTTGTGTCTTTTGATTGGCTTGTTTAGTCCATTTACATTCAAAGTAGTTATTGATGAATATGTATTTATTGCCAATTTGTTATTTTCTGGTGGTTTCTACAGATTTTCTCTGGTCCTTGTTCTTTCATGGTTTGTTGGCTTTCTTTAGTGATCTACTTGGATTCCTTTTTCTTTACTCTTTGCGTATCTGTTACTGTTTCTTTGTTGTTTGTTTTGTGGTTACCATCATGGCACTTGTAATTTTTCCTTAGTTTTTGGTCTTTCCTACTAGAAGGAAAGTTGCATGATTTTTCCCATAGAGAGAGGGACCATGTCTCTGGGGCACCATTGTATTTATCATCAGCATAGTACTTGGCACATAGTAAATATTTTTGAGTGAATGGATGACAGATATTCTGAAATTCCTAAAGCAGTATTTCTTTTTAGTGATGCTGCTTCAAAAGTCATGGTGGAATTGCTGGGAAGTTACACAGAGGACAACGCTTCCCAGGCTCGAGTTGATGCCCACAGGTAATGTTAAACACATTCTGATGGGGGCTGCCTAGAGCTTGGAGGTTGAGCATCCGTGTTTCTCATACAGCAGAAATCATGTTTGCATCTCTCAGCGATCCAGAGCCATTTGGTACTGTGTGCTCTGTGGTGATTCCACCAGAGCTACCAAAATTTACGGTTTGGTATTGGAATAACCATAGATCGCATGTGGAATAGCCACATGGTGTTTTCTGTTTAGGGTATGGCTGGTATGGGTGTCATCACCCCAACCTGAGAAGTAGAATTTAATCTAAGGTTTACCTTAATATTAAGGTCTGTAGATGAGGAAAAGTTGGTGGCTTGCTAAAAGTTAGCCCATTGCTAATGAGAATAAGGGCTTCAAACAATCCTAGGTGTATTTAGTAGCAATAATAATAGAATCAGTTTCTTAAATCTAGAAAACGGAAATAGCTTCTTTATAGGGTGTGGCTTCACAGGGATCTGTGCATGATAGGTATTGCTAGAAAGTATAGTTTGTGGATGAGATCTCTAACTGAGGTTAAGACTGCCTACATTCAAATACTCCATCTCTTAATGAGTAGTTATTGGGTAAGTTCCTTCTGAGCCTGTTTCATCATTGATAAAATGGGCATGATAATACTGTCTGCCGGGGTGTTGTGAGGATCAAGTGAGGTAATGCATGTAAAGCACTTAACTCAGTGTCTGGCACATGGTAAGATGCCACTGCTGTTTTGCTTACTCTTTGATTACTTTGGCCATGCTTTCTCTCCAGCTACATTTTTGTCTGAAACTACTTTATTATTTTATTTTGTTAAAACAGATATACCTGACAAATAGATTTATTGGCCGGTTTTAATCCCAATCTGGTAACTTTTTTATGCTGTGTATATATTGAACTCTTAGATATTTTACTGAATTAAATATATTTTGCAGTCTGTTGGCAAAAAGTTCCTGAATCTCAGGACTGAGCTTGTATTTTTGTTTTATAATTAAGGTGTATTGTACGAGCATTGAAAGATCCAAATGCATTTCTTTTTGACCATCTTCTCACTTTAAAACCAGTCAAATTTTTGGAAGGCGAGCTTATTCATGATGTAAGTACTTTAATATGGAAAATATTCTTTTCTAAATGTAACATACTAAAGCGGAGCTCTTTTTCCTTGTATTCATGAGCATGACTGTTAGATCTGGGAAGACAATTGTTTATTCTTTTTATACCAGGAACAGAATGAAATTTAGGACCAGCCTTTTTTTCCAATCACTGAATGTACCTGTTCTTTCTCCCTTTCCTTCATCTCCTTACTTGCCTGACTGTTATGAACTTAAATAATACAAATTTCTTCTTGTATGTGGTGTCAGCCAGCCCCATTTAGGAGCATAAATCTGATATTTAAAAACACATGAACACACTTTTCAAGTACAAGTATAAATAAAGACATTTTGGGTTAGTTTCCATTTATACTATGCCTTTACTACTCAGGGTAAATCACTTCGAGCTCACTGAATTTACTGATTCTTTCATCTAAGTGTGTCTTAATGAAAGCAAATGGTTTAAATGGTAATTTTATCAAATAGATTGATATTTCTGCACTAAAAGAAGCATAGAGTTTTATTGCTGAGATTTAGTGCCTTAAAAATATCTTGAGTATAAATCATGATTCTGTATTGAATATTACATTTTTATTTTCTGTCTAGCTTTTAACCATTTTTGTGAGTGCTAAGTTGGCATCGTATGTCAAGTTTTATCAGAATAATAAAGACTTCATTGATTCACTTGGTAAGTTTTGGAGTTTATTCTTGGGAAGGGTATAAAGAAAAATGGGAACATGCTGTTCTTGAGCTCACATATATGGTGAGATCCAGCAGATACGACTGTGGCCTTTTGTATAGATTATCCTAACCATGTATGATAGAACAGCAACAAACCTAGGTGGACAGTTTAAAAGATTACTCAGAATGAATTGGGAATTGGAAACCAAGGAGGTGTAAAGGGTAGCATTTGTGGTGGAAAGAACATGAAACTAGGAATCAGAGAACCTGGGCCTTTTTTTCTCTCCATAAGAACTTGTTGGACTTTAGGCCTTTCTTCTAGATCTACTAGACCAGCCTGCTTTGAGATAAAGTTCTAGCAAGAAGCAGGTGCTTAGAGGAGATTCAAATAGAAGTAGTTCCATTGATATATGTGTTTGTAAATGGTGGATGGGGATGGAGCAGAAAAGCAACTTCAGGGATCACCATTAGTTTGATCATAATGGCAACTTTTAGATGTACTCATTTTAATAGCTGACAAAATTTTGATGACTAAAGCTGCTTTATTTAAAATCAAATTATTTGTTTGTAAATGACCTTTTATTCCTTACATTTTGGGGGCTTTTTTAAAAAGAAGCCATAGTTACATAATTGAAACAAGTGGGTTTTTTCCCCCCGTCTAATATATTGTATGCTTGGTGCACACCCACCCCCCCCCCCCCATTTCAAATTCTAGAAGTGTATGGTATTGTTAGGCAGATCTAAGTGAAGCTGTAGATGGAATTGGAAATGAAGTTACATGATGGGAGAAACTTTCTTAACTACAGCTTGTTGAAGACAGCATAGTCTTAGCTTTATATGATTTTAATCTTTGAGTTTTCTTTCTAGATAATCAGAGCTTAGTGTTTGTTAAGTTGAATTTAATCTTACCCTCACTGAGCAAATTCTATATACATTCAGTATTTTATTTCCTTCTGGAGCATGATTGTAGCATACTAAAATTCAAAGAGAAAAATTAGAAAATCTGTAGTTGAACAGATTTAAATTGTTTTAAAACGACCATTTTTTGGAGAGTGAAGTCAACTATGAAACTAAGGTACTTTGTTTTTCTACTAGGCAATAATCAGAATACTTTAGAGGTTGGTTATAGTTTCCATGTTAATACTGAATTGTTAGTTTCCTGGTTTGGGAGATAGATGAAAAATACATCTATAATTTATTTTGATTATATTATTAGTCGTCAATTTGGTAATCATTAATTTCTATCCCTTGTACATTTCTCTGCAGTCATTGGAATTGGGGAAGATTGAATTATTCTGAACATAATAAGGCATTTGAAATACACCAAGATAAAGTAGATGCAAGTGTGTTTGTGTAGAATGCTTTGCCAGGTGCACTAGACCCAGAAAACCACATTCTGTCCCAGTTAATTTGTTTTGTGGCATGAAGCTATGTGATGGAATGTTAATGTCAGCAACCTCTTTATTTACGCACCAAGGAAAAAGGAGTAGTAATTAACACTTTGACACTCCCCCATTGATGTGTAATTGACTGTTTCAAAGGAGCACTGGTTCATAAGCTATTGCATGCATTAAAATTACGTTTTCTATATTGCAGCATTTTAAGACAAGGGTCAGTGACAATGCAGAAATTGCTCAATGATGCACATTTTTTTATTACTGCATTAAGGTTTTGACATATTAGTAATGAATAAATGTTTCCATAAAATTAGATTTTTTTATAACTTTAAAATTGAAATATGACACAGAACGCTGTGACTTCCTCTTCAAAGGTAATGTTCTAGTTTCATGAAACAAAGCACAGCTTTCTACAAGTCTTTAACTCATACTTCACTGGCTTAATAGTTTTGATTTTGAGAACAAGAGTTCTAATGGCTTTAAGTTTGGGTCTTGTTTTAAAGTATCATCAATTTGATATGTTTTTAAATGCCAGTTTCCACGTGTAAGACAGATCAGGTTTTACATAATTCACTCTAGAAATAATCTTCATTTATCTGATAAATTTTTAAATATATGGCAAGCTTGTAACTACACAGAGGGTAGCAGAAAAGAGGTATTTATATGTATATTTATGTCAGAAAAGATTTTAGAAACTTTAGGAGTGTCTATCATTTTATCATACTAAAAGAGAACTGTGTGTACCCAGAGAACTGGGAATGTTAAAGAATTTTCTTGTACTTGAAAATATTTAGTAGTAGTTCTCTGTGATAGGAAGAACATAGAGTAACATTTCTAATTTATGGTGCCAACTCGAAATCAAATTCTCCATTTTGCCGTTAGTTTCTTGAACATGTATGCAAATTAGCGATCTTTTATTAGAAATTTGTAAAAGATACTTTCGGCAAAACATCTTATTAAATGTGTGTATTTTTGGTTTTACATGTATTACTAACATTTATTGCAACTCAGAGTCTGGTTACGAATATCTGGATTCTACAGGTGGCATCAGTTTATCAAAAACACTTTGTTTTATTAACACTGACAACTTGGGCCAACAGTAAGCATTATCTTGTGTCAACTGAATTGCCCTAACATGTCTACATGTAATCTGGTGTTATACAGTTGCTACCTTCTTGCTTCAGAAAGTTAATCAGCATCTAATTTGCATTTGTTAATTAGGGTTAATGTGCACTAATTGATTTTTTGATGCTTGTAGATTTCCATTAAACCCGGTTAGCAATACTTACTTGGATACCTCATTCATTTGAGTTATGATGATCATGTTTTTGTTGAATCTGTGCCAAATAGAAAGCCTGCATCATAATTACAGCTAATTAACAGACGATTATGTCCTATATTAATGGGCTTCCCTTGTCTTCTGCTAATATATGTTATAAATTTCAAGTTTATTTATGGAGTGCTTAGAACTTTTTTAACAATAGAAACTTGCGGCTCTTAATTATTAGAGGGTACATGATCATTTGCTCAGTTTACATTATTTGAAATTTTAGAGAAAAGGAATGTGTAATTTTAGATTAATTTAGGAAGCTTGTTTTATATAATTAATAAATTAGCATCAAATCAGGACAGTAGGATATTGTGTTATAATTCCGCTTTTTCCACTTAGGAGCAGGTAATAATTGGAATATTCAGGATTTGTAAATATTTATTTGCTTATTAGTTGTTTATGTTATAAGCGAATGTATTTTTTAAGCCTAGTACTGTCACTTTGACTACACGTCAGTCATTTAATCTCTTCGCTGTTCACATTTTCTTGTTTTTTAAAGTGAAAGCATCAGGACTAGGTAATTTGTTAAGTTTCCTTTTGGGTTTAGCAGTTGTTTGTGATCTGAATAATTGTAACAGCAGGTTTCATTAGAAATTATGAGGCAGAATTTGAATTATTTGTACAGTTTTCTACTTCAAGTACCCTTGTTAATGGTACTGTTCCATTTCATCTAGTACTAATCAGTGTAGCCTGTAATTGTTTTTTTTCTTTTGTTTTTTTTAATGTTTTTATTTATTTTTGAGACAGAGGCAGAGCATGAGCAGGGGAGGGGCAGAGAGAGAGGGAGACACAGAATCTGAAGCAGGCTCCAGGCTCTGCGCTATCAGCACAGAGCCCGACGCGGGGCTCGAACTCACAGACTGTGAGATCATGACCTGAGCCAAAGCCGGACGCTTAACCGACTGAGCCACTCAGGCGCCCCAGCCTGTAATTGTTAAATGATAAACACACTTTTGCAGTTTTGACTTAAGTGTTAAATCCAAAGTGACCTAAAGGGAAATGGAATGTTTTTGTAACTGAGTGTATATGAAAATATTTTAAGGCTTCATGTTTACTAGTAATACTGACAAAAAGTAGATAAGGAATCCTGTGTTTAAATAGAGAACAAAGAATAAAAATAAGTTTAAGTAAAAATGTTCTTATGAAATGAAGTTTGTACATTTTATCTCCTAAAATGTATAACTAAAACGTGTAAAATGTGCAGAACTTTAAGGGCTTAAAAAATACCATTTTATAGCCCATTCTTTTTTTTTTTTAATGTTTATTTTATTCTTGAGAGAGAGAAGACAGAGCATGAGCGGGGCAGGGGCAGAGAGAGAAGGAGATACAGAATCCTAAGCAGCTCCAGGCTGTCAGCACAGAGCCCAACGCAGGGCTCGAACTCACGAGCTGTGAGATCATGACCTGGCCAAAGTTGGGCGCTTAACCGACTGAGCCACTCAGGTGCCCCTGTAGCCCATAAGTTTGTTCCTATCCAAAGTTCTTAACTTTGAACCTATCACCTGTGGCAGTGTAGTAGTAAATGTGGTTCTAGAAAAATAATTGTAATATTCCACAATTTATTTATGGGGTCAGTTTATGGTTTGCAGATATAAGCAGCTTTGTCAGAATTACTCTGTAAGTGCTCTAACAGTGACTTCCACAAGAGTTTGACACAATAGTTGTGATTCTTCAGATCTTTAACTAGTGTGGATATTCATCAGGCTTTACCCCTGTGTTATTCAGGTCTATTACATGAACAGAATATGGCAAAAATGAGACTGCTTACTTTTATGGGAATGGCAGTGGAAAATAAAGAAATTTCTTTTGATACAATGCAGCAAGAACTTCAGATTGGAGCCGATGATGTTGAAGCATTTGTTATTGATGGTAAGGCAGAACATTTTCATTTTTTTCCTAGAGTTTCTCTTCTACCTTGCGGAATAGAAGAGTTTGTGTCTTGAAACTGAGTCATATGCTAACAAAGCTAGAGTCTCTTACAGCAGATGTGTATGTTTAGTACATTTGCAGACTATTTTTGCAGCAGGGTGAAAATTCACTGGAAATACAAATTGCTATGTGATTTTTGGTGTTCTGCCCCTTGAAATCATACAGAATAAAGGCCTTTAGGCAGTATACTACAGTGGTTAAGAGCCTAGATTTTAAGTATCAGACCTAGTTTGAGGGCCAAGTCGTCTTCTGTGAAACAGAAAAGTAGGAGTTACTACGTAGTTTTGAGGATTAAATGAATGAATGCAGGTAAAGCTCTTAGCCCAATGCTTGGCACATAGTAAATGATCTGTAAATATTGATCATTATCAGTTTTTTACAAATGGCCAGAAATAATTGCATTATAAAGTGATTTAATTGTTAGAAATTTCTTTCGGGGCTTTTTAAATTTGAAAGTTAGGGGAATTGTACGGTCAGGATTAATAAAACGTACAGAAGTATTGACATGGTTTCATTTTAATGCTCTAAGTCTCAAATGGTCCAAAAAGAAGTAATATTAGGTAGGAAATTAGTATTCCCCCCCCCCCCCAATATGTGATTGTAGGGGAGAACACTTAGAATTTGTAATAAAAACTGTACGTGATATTCAGTGTAGATTTGCCTGCCCAGCAACCATAGGACAAATGCATGACCTTCCTCTTGGTTCCATCACATTGCTGTGCTTGTTATTAGATTGAAAGAGTCAGTTTGTAAAATATTTGAAAATTGTAAGGTTTTATTGTGGTTTACTTAGTTTTATATCTTAGCTGTTTTTCTTGGGTATTTTCCACATAACATATCATGTAAACCATCTTTTTTCAGCGGTAAGAACTAAAATGGTTTACTGCAAAATTGATCAGACCCAGAGGAAAGTAGTTGTGAGGTAAGACATTTAAGATTTTGCAGCATTTTGTGGAACAATTGTTTGTTCTGATTATTTCAACTTAAATGTTTAGAGAATGAAGGTGGTGTTCTTACCAGTTGACTGTAGTTAAATAGTTGCTATTTATCATAATTTTATTAAAGTTCAGACTGAATGTGATTAGCTTATTTAATGAAAGAGTCCTATTTTCCAGCACATTTCATTTAATGGCTCAGCATTGGCTAGAATACTAATGACTTTTGTGTCTGGTGTATGTAGTTCAGGAAAATAGAACGTTTAGCATCAATATGGTAAAGATTTTTAAAAAATAATTCAGAAGCGTAAGAGAATTAGAAGCTTATGTCTTTTATGTATATTTAACCTTGTTTTTGGCTAGATACAAGTGTGTAGTATTGTAAAAGAATGCCAGAAGGATAAAAGATTGACTAACAACTTTGTTTTTAATTTTTCAATTTTTAGTCACAGTACACATCGGACATTTGGAAAACAGCAGTGGCAACAACTGTATGACACACTTAATGCCTGGAAACAAAACTTGAACAAAGTGAAAAACAGCCTTTTGAGTCTTTCTGATACATGAATTTTTATGCTATATAGAAAATTTTGTTCTTTTTGGAAAAAATCCAAATCATAGTAAAACATAAACTTCAATTTGACTACAGTCTGGACATTTATTGTCTTAAAAGAAATGTAAAAAGTCACAAATTTCAGAGAATACAAAGTAATAAGTTACAAAGGGTCACCACCTATCTTGTATAATATGGAAGTTGTGTTCTGCAAGGAAGGGGGTTGAAGGTGCAACAAGAGCTTTTTGGTAAAAGGATGTACAGAGGAGAGCACATTTTCTTAAGGGGAATTGGATGTTACCAAGCAATGTTAGCTACCTTAGATGAAGCATTTGCAAGCAAACATAATTTCATCACATGAAAAGAAATTGGAGAAGTGCGTATAACTGTAAAGCTTGAAGTGTAACATTCTGTTCTAGTCAAAACCATATGATTAATATTTCAATTAAGTCCATTCACCACTTGAAAGCATTTATCAACATCCTTTTACTCTGTCATTTTTTCCAGCATCTCTTCTGTTTTTCTTTTCTTAGGGTGGTTGTCATTTTCTAAGCTTAGGAACTTTTCGATTTCATTAACTTGATTTGTTTCCAGGCTCTGCCAGTCCTCTTCACCAGGAGATGATGCAGCCACATTGGTAGTATCTTTAATCTTGATTGCCTGAAAATGGCTTTGTGGCAGAGTTGATTTCAGAGGCTTTATTTTCACCTAGGAAAGACCAAACTTATTTAGTGTTGAAATTACTCATTTTTTAAAGTCATCAACAAGAGTTAAAATCCTTAAGGCTGTGCAATTACGAGTATGTGATAAAGCCATCATTTTTCTCGGCTAATTTTCAGCAACTACCTTAATTTGGCACAAAAAAAAACCAATAAAATGTGAATGTGGAGGCTTAGGTCTATGTAGTAGCTCCTTGAGATCCCTAATAGAGCCCAGTACTACCATGAACCTTTTCTAAAAGGTCTTAAGCTTACACTGAAAGAAAAGATACTTAAAACAATTACAGATAAAAATCTGTTTTGTCTGCTACTCCCCTTCCCTTCCCAAACATGTCTATGTTTTGTATCTTCTATCAAAACCAGGAGAAAATTAAAAATGCTAACAGAGGTAGACTGCCTTATAAAAACTGCCTTTTACTTCATGTTTCCTCATGCTTCAGAGCACCACTGTTGGACAAACAGGAAAGAACAGTGAGGTATTTGGAAGTTGGCATGTTTCCAAGGCACTGCATTGGATCATACTTCTAATACTGTGTTTAAAAATTATGTAAGTTTTTAATTTTAAGGTTTTTTTTCTGGTAATTATTGGAAGTTTAGAAAATAGAGGAAAAAGTATAAAGAAATCAAATTCATTAGTAATCTATCCAGGGAGACCAGTCAACACATTTTGGTATTGTTTGCTGCTATCTTTTTTCTATTTTTAGTGTATTTGATCATTCTATAGAATTTTAGATCTTGGTTTTTCCCTCGTGGGCTATTTCCTCAGTCTTTAAAATTTCTCATAAACCATTGTCAGTGGCTGCACAAAAATAAATTTGAGTTAATTTCCTGAAGAAAAATAAATCTTTGATGGTCTTCTTGGATTCCAGATAAAATCTTCTGATAAAAAGTCACATATTTTAGAAATGAAGAACAGGATAAGAATGACATTAAAATTACCTAAAATCCCAAGTACCATTAAACATTTTGATGTAAATATTCTGGTCTCTCTTCTGTGTATATATACACTTTTAAAATCTGGATCATATTTCTGTCTTTTTCTGTTCTGTGTTAAAAATATTTTTAGTATTTTCCTCTGCTCTTAAAAAGTTAACAACATCGCTCCATTATATTCCATGTTCCATAATTTAGTATGTTGAACATTTAAGTAGGTGGGAAATGCTCAGTTATAAATTAGGCTATAATGAATGTCATTTGTTCATAGATCTTTGTGAAGATCTTCGAGTACTGCCTTACATTAAAATCTCCCACTTTGACGGGAAAAGGTGGCATATGCATAACGTTTTCAAAGTGAGATTACAGAGTAATAATTCTTAAATGAGCTTAACTGTTTACATTTAACCTCCCTTTCCTAAGAGTTGCTCCTTCTGCATGGGTCTGTTTGGCTCCTGAGAATTCTACAGTCAGCCACCCAGTCCCCTTGTAATCTTAGCCTTTGTTCCTTGCAGTGACGCTATGTCATAGTTTGACTGCCTATGTTCTTATGAAATAACATATGAAAACAAAAGTATCAGCACAGGAGACCACAGGCAAGTCATTTAAGTTTTGTGGCCTCACTCTTAGCACCTGTTAGTTGCAAAATGCTACTGTAGAGTAACTGGTAATGGATCAAAAAAAAATGTACATAAATGTGTATTTCTGATAATGTCTTGAATGTAAAAGTGCCCAACATATGTCATTTAGCTCACAGGGCCAAAATGACTGTAGGTCATCCATGCAATACAGAGAATAGATGCAGAGAGAGCAATCAAATTTAAATTTAGTTGCTGATTTTGAGATAAACTCACTGATGGTACCTAATTATAACCTGTTTTTGCCATCACAGTGTGATGCAGTTTGGTGCATTTGTCATCAAGTATAAATTACCTGATTTTCGTTATTCTTTGACTTTTTATCTTGATGATGGAGAGGAAAAAGACATTTACACATAACTACTTTAGTTTCTTTCCCCTTAACTGCCTACTTGGTGGGAGGGGCAGGAGCAGGGATAGGCTGGAGAAGCAAGATGGAGCGTAAAGTTTACATTTAACAAAACTTGTCTGAATTTGACTTATAGAGGTTTTGCAGCCTATAGCAGTAATTCTAGTTCCAGAGATGTTGCTACATATCTTTACTCCTTCCTTTCCTAAAAAATCATTACCTTTTTACCTCCTCTTTCTGCCTAAAAGATCTACTCTTAGGCCTAAAATTGCCCTGAGCCAGATTACTAGCCGCCTTTTTCAGCCTGGGCTCACATTTTAAAATTTAAATAATTTAATTTAAAAAGGAAAGTAAGGGGCCCCTGGGTTGCTCAGTCAGTTGAGCATCCACCTCTTGATTTTGACTCAGGTCATGATCCCAGGGTTGCAGGATTGAGCCCTGAGTAGGGCTCCTCTCTGAGCATGGAGCCTGCTTAAGATTCTCTCTCCCTCTACCCCTCATGTGCGCACTTTCCCTATTTAAAATAAAAAATAAAATACATTGTTAAAAGTTGTTACTTGTTAATGCTGTGTTAGTACTACAATTTTTAGTTATAGGTGCTAAAGAGAAAGTTATTTAATATGTACCTCTAAAATTAAAAAAAATACACGATGGTTTTAAAATCTGTCCCCGTGTAGTTGATTTTTTTCTGTAAGTGATCTTGCCAAACCTTTTTACGTTATACTTTTTAGGAGTTAACACCTAGAATTGCCTGTTTTTTTAGATTTTGAACACTACAGCCTTTTTCATGCTAAAGTTTTGTACTCTGAGATAATAGTAACTTAAAAATTTTGCCCCAAAACTGGTCAGCTGTGCTTGCTTTTCATATGACAAATGGACTCTTGGAGCCATGTAATGTCTACAAATGTATATGCATACATACACATACATATTCCTATTTGATATTATATATTAAGGATATTTGATCCTTTCTCATACTGTCTTCTAACCGAAGTAATTTAAAAGAAATTCCTGTGCAGTAGTTTCTCAAAATGATGTAATTACTTAAGCAGTGTCAAGAACAATGGAATTTAATTGATTGGATTATTTTAAGGCATCTTTTATTAAGAAAATTTTAAATGCTCAAATGCCACTACTCCTAAATTTAGGTGACTAAAAAAATAGAAGTAGATACATAATACACTACCTCACACTGTCCTTCCCCAAACAGGCTGGATTATATCTATTTGATTTATGCACTGTGACTTTTTCCTGCTGTTTTCCATCAACCTTAATTGTGAAAAATGGTGCCATGTTGCCCTCTTGATATTATTTTGGAGATCAGTTAGGTCTTAAAGCATCCAGATGCATACAGTTCTACACATATCTGTAGAATTAGCTCACTAAGGTCTGCTCAGCAATATTTTTAATTGACTTACGTGTTCTGTGGGAAAAGAAGAATCGTAAAAAGTCTTTGCAATTGCATTCCTCTCTTGGCTGGGCTCTCCCTTGGGATCTGGATGGATACTTGAGCTATTCAAAGTGTCAGCAACTCTGTTAATGCTGGTAGTATCTGGTTGACAAAGAGGAAATGGCAACAACTGAATTTTATTCTCCAGACACTCGTTTTAGTGACTGAACTTGTTTTTCTCTGATCCTATCTATGCTTTTGTATTTAAAAAGTAACTATTTCTATTTTGTTTTTATTTTTAACATTTTATAGTTTACATTGACTTTGCTGTTAATACACATAGGCATTTCAGAAAACATTTTTTATTGCTGCTTTCTAAAACCTGATTTCATGTTAAAATGTGTGAAATGGCATAAATACCTTCTAAAATAACGTAACTCACATAAAACGTTATCCTTCTTCCACTGGTTATTGCATTGCCACAGAGGTAAACATTTATATGAAGTGAGCATCTTACAATTCAGATTAATGGGAAAAGTCTGAATCAACTAAAAGTCGTATTTATGAAATATATTTAAAGAAATGAGCCACAGTAAGAAGCCCAACAAAGGGCTGTGTAGTAGGGATCACTGGAATTTAATAAATAGGTAAAAATGATTTAGAGAAACATGTCCGCTTTGAAGGTTAAAAGACACTTGTATCTTTTATGAGTGGATGTTTTACAAGCTGAATTTCTACAGAATTTTAGATCTCTCCCATTCCATCCTTATTTATATCACGGAGATTGAAGATTAGCCCCTTCACTAACAGCACTTGACTAATTGCAGCATTCAATAGATTCAAAATTAATGGAATCTGAAGTTACTACATTTTATTAGGAAAGTAGGAAGTTTTTACAGTTTTTGGTGTTTTCTGTTTTTCCCTACATTACTTCTCCATTTATGCTAGTAAACCTGATACACTTCATTTTGCTTTTAATTCCCAATTTTTCTTCAAAGTTCTATCAGTTGTCTTTTTAAAAGAAGCCTATTAGCTAGCTCTGAGGGCCATTCAGAGCTTTCCTTGTAATCTGCATTACTTTAATGGGCCTAAATGCATACTGTTAAACCAGCAAATAAATTAGTTTATAATTTATTTACAAATAATTCTGAGAATATCTCTAACAACCTCCATAACTTTGATTATGAGATTGTTAGCAAAAGATTTTTTTTCATAATCTTAAACTATCGTTCAAATTACATTTGTACAGCACTTATACATGATATGTGGTATATTTCTAAGTATTTTTAGTGGGAAGAATTTCAGATACACAAAAAGAGTATGAACCTCGTACCATCACCCGGCTCCCAACACCCATCACTATTAAGTCATACGTAGTTCATCTACCTCCCCCCTATTTTTTTGTTCTAGAATATTTTTATAAAGCAAGACTTGGACATAATGTTATTTCATGTGGTGGTTAGAATACACTATTCTCTGAAATAACGTTTGAATGTTTTAATATTGGTACATAATTAAGGGATTCCATTTAAAGTGTTTCAGTGACAAATAACAATGATCTGAAATGTATTAATCTTGTACCTCAACAATACTTGTAAAATGAAGACAAAGCTGGATTCTAGTACTAGTGAAGGGACAGCTAAAAGGAAAATTAAGGAAAGCAGTAGAAAATTCGGGGAAGCAAGTGAGGGAAGGAAGTTTTTTCAGTATAGAATGAAAAGGAATAAACATGCCCACTGGCAGAAGCCTTAGGAACAACTTGACTCCGATTAGGTAGTTGTTCCTAATTTAAAATTAATGACCAGGGCCTGTGTTCATTTCTGCTATTTCCAGTTCCTTGAGGAATTTTTTTTTTAATCTGCAATATGCATGTGCACCTCAGTACCTGTTGATACTAGTGGCTCAGATGTAGGTGAAAAGTCCCACTTAGTTTAAGGAAAACCTTTCCCACTTTTACCTTTCCCACTTTTACCTATATACATATATGGAGTATTCTGTATTTTAGGGTTAGGCAGTTTTTAAACGAAATGATTTCATTTGAAACATAACAGTTTGGAGACTATCAAGGATAAGGAGTAGAAATTCAAATTTTAAAAGAAAACCTAAATTTTTTTTTTTTTTTTTTTTTTTTACCTGGGCCAGTATCCTTCCTGATATCATCAACATTTTTGCAAAGTGTCACTGAAACCATATTTTTGTTTTCTGATGGGCCTGTTGGTCTCTCCTGCAGCAACAAAGGAATGCTAGAGGTTGAAGTGCTCAGTGTTTGACTTTCAATTTGATTTACTTTTGACCAAAGACTGGGGTCTAAGAAATTCACATATACTGGAATTTTCTCAGTTTTTTTATCTGAAGTTGAAAGATCAAAGGCTGACCTTCCACTTCTGTTTACTAAATCTCCAGATGGCTTTATGTGAAATGAACATGATTCTTCCAGCTGTCCTTCACTGTAAATTTCTCCTGAAACGATGTCATTTAATGACTCTGTGTTCTCTGTATTATTTAACAATGTATGCTGTCTTTCATTAACATTCACAAAAAGGGAGAGGTCATTTTTTGTGGCTTCAGTTATCTGATTCTCATCAATCTGACTCTCTTTATTGGAAAACTGTATTTCTGTGGAAGTTTTTGTAGGAACAGCCGTTTTCATGTCTTTGGCTTGTGAAGTATGTACGTTCTCATTGTTAATCTGGAGATGGGAAATGGTGACACTGTTTTCTAAATATCCCAAAGAGTTCTTTAGTTGACTAGTGTCCATATCATTCAGATTTTTCCATATAGTTCTTTCCCTAGGGCTTGAGTTGGGTTTCACCAATGTAGGCATAATATTAACATTTTTATTTGCATTCTTAAGTACTTTCAAATTATCACTGAAAGCAGATGAAATGGGGTGGTTAACTGCTGTATCAGAGGAAATAGGTAGTTCTGGTTTCTCTGAGGTATCGTTACAGATTTGCTGAAAAACTGAAGTTTGTTTAAATGGCAATACACTGCACTCACTTTTTTTACTTAACAGTTGCATTTGGTTTATTTTACATTGTTTATCATCTAACATAACATTACTTGAATCCTGCAAACTGTATTTCTGACACTGAACAGGATTTTTTACATTTAGAGATGAATCCAGATCTGCTCTGGTTTGGTCACTATTTGGAATTTCCTTCTCTGTGGCATTTTCTTGAATCCCTGGAAGCAATCTGAATTGTTTGAATGGTTCATCTTCAGAACCATCTTTCTTTTGATTTGTATGGTGAGACATCTCATTTAAGATATTGTTAGATGATGTTATGGTATTTTCAACCTCCAGGTGGATATCTGCATGGTGAAGATCAGATCTTTCAGTTCTTTCTAGGTGTATCTTTTCTGTTTCTGTCGATCTATCTGCCATTAAAAATGAATTGTTTGGTGACTTAAATTCTGTACAATCATTGTCTTTTTCCAAATGCACCTTGTCTTTTTTTTCTGAAGTAACTGCTTTTCTAAGGTCTGTAACATTTAAGGTTTGTCCTTGACTGATTAGTTCTTTTTCTATGCAGAGGGTTTTGCTTAGGGAGACTTCACTTTGATTTTCATCCTGAGGTATAGCAGGATCACTTTCATTCTTGGAGCTTTTTTCAAAAAGCTGTAAATCTGTCATGATGAGAATACAGTAAATTTTTATATTACACACTAAAGCCTGCTTTTATAAGACAAAATTATGACCTATTTTTATAAAAACATATTTAGTCTTAAATATTTCATTGGCCATTACACAAAACACCAGTTTTACTTAAATGTTGAGTTATCTTTGTCATATATTTAGCATGCTAAATATTTTCGGCTCTCATATTAAATTTTTATTTCATAACAACAAAAGCATTTTTGGTTTAAAAAGGGGCAAGTAGGTTGAGGATATTACAAAATGGTTTTTAGTTCTCTAGTCTATTACACTTCCTTTTGAGCATACAGTACAATTCCACGTACACACAGCTGAGTCGATAAAAATGAATTTATCCTAACAAGTTAGACTCTAATTTCTATTACTACTGTCAAACAAAAATTTAACCAAGGAAATCTGAAGATCTAACTGGCTTCATTAAATGATCCATTCAATCAGGCAGCATTCCACCTAGCAAATAGAAGCCCCACTAAGCTATAGAAAAGGAAAGGTTTTAAAAGAGAATGAGTGGAAAAAAAATTATTAGCAAAGAATCCATTGTTTTAGGCAAGGTCACTCTCCTAATGGGAAAGGGGCCTACCAGATTTCTTCTTGCTGACCAGGAAATTCCAGGTTAACTGGTTAAAGGTTATATTCCTGGGGGTTGAAACCACAGTTTGCTTAGGTACTGAAGGCTTGCTGACATTGGGTTCTTAATACAAGTGATTCCATTTTAGGCCTATGGTTTTCTTTTTATCACTATCTACGATCCAGAATTGCTAGCTGATTTCTTCAAGACTGACAGTTGTCACTTGATCATTACCTTCTAAGTATTTAAAAATTTTTGGATACTTTTGGGCAAATGTTTAGAATACTTATTTTATTCATCTGGGTTTTAACCATAGATTTTAAATTTTTTGTATAGTTAAAATAACCTAGAATACAAAATTCAGGATTTGAAGGACTTTAGTCCATTCATTCTCTCTACAACATCTCCACCAAGTGGTTGTTCAGCCTAGGTTTGAACATGTTCATACAATAAGTTTATGGTCTTTAAACAACTCTTTTTCAAGACAGACAAATTAGTAAATTATTTCAATGGTTACAGAAAGGTCTTTTGAACTAAGGAGAGTGCTCCAGGCCTGATTATCAGAAGGTTATGGGTAGCCCAGAGAACACACTCCCCAAGGCAGTGAAGGCAGAAACCATAATGCAAAATGCCATGGAGTAAGTGATTAGGGAAGACAGGAATGTAGTTTTCCCCCAAAATATTGACTATAAATGACATCTCAAAAGAAGCCTGTCTTAAGACCTACACAAATGAAAAGTATTTCTTCAAATACAGTACAAGATCCTCAAAGACTATATATAACTGATATTCCCCTAAATTCCATAGATGGCCTAGCACAGCACTTTGACAGATCCTTTATTTGTAGGAGAAAAGGTGGGGGTGGGGCTCTCAATACATCAAATTAGAAAATATCAATGCGTTAGGTTACCTTCTATTATTTCTATAAATGGGTCTTTTTTCTTCTCCTCCTTTTCTCTGTAGTTAGTATCTGAACAAAAACTCATAGTGTCTGTCTTTATTTCTTGTCCAGAATTACATTTCTGTATGATAGTATTTTCTGGTTTTTCCATTGACATTTCACTGTTTTTAGTATTTACTTCTGGAAGATTCTAAAGTAACATGGAAAAAATACCTCTAATGTAAAAAACATATTGTTAAAAAGTATAAGACATTTGAACAAATTTTGCTGGTAAAAGTGGAATCTGTTTCAAGTCAACCATTCAGCAATTTCTATTTAAAAGCCAAATTATTTTTTACTAAGTTTAATATGCTACTTTTTAATTTTTTTTAATGTTTATTTTTGAGAGAGCACGTGTGCGGAAGCGCAAGAAAGCGGGGGAGGGGCAAACAGGGAGACACAGAATCTAAAACAGGCTCCAGGCTCTGAATTGTCAGCACAGTGCGTGATGCAGGGCTTGAACTCACCAGCCTTAGAGATCATGACCTGAGCTGAAGTCAGACACTTAACTGACTGAGCCACCCAGACGCCCCAATAATACTCTTTGTAACAAGATCACTTTAACTACATTTTGTATGGTCTATCATATTTAAACAAAATTGAGACCCTTTGATGTTTTCAAACATGCATTCCACATTATTATGTAATTTCACATATATAATAAAAGAACCACTCTTATTAAAAGCAAAGTAGTCATGGCAAGCAAATTGTTTTGAGTGTTTGGTATTTTTATGCATCTTTAAAATAATGAATCAATTCAACCCCCTGTATATTCAGCACTTGTTCCATGGAAGCACTGCACTAGGCTTTGGGATACAATGATGAACAACATAGTCCCTAGCTTCAAAAAACTCACAATCCAGTGGGGAAGATAGGAAAAGAAATAATATAGATGGGGATAAGAAGGCACTCCAGGGAAAACATGGCATATACAGATGCTTAAAAGCAAGCAAGAGTATAGTCTTTACATGGAACTACTCATGATTTACTTCAGCTAGAGCTTGGACACTGGGAGAATGGAGAGAAATGAAGCTTGGGATGTTATGCCCAGGTCATTAAGGGCCAAGTATAGGATGCTGAGGAGTTTCAGGAAGACAACTGAATGGTTTTAGACAAGTAACATCTGACTGGAAAGACCATTCTGGCTGCAGCATCAAGAATAATGTTTCAAACTCATTGATTAAAACCTGCAATGAGAAATAAATGTTTTACAACAGCAAGCACACCAAGTAATGTCTACTCTTAATGTGATGCATTATGTTTTATATGCACTTTATTTCATTTTTTAAAGAATACTGGCCACAAATCACTAATTTCCATGACCACTAATAGGCTGTGCATAGAAGTCTGAAAAATACTGAATTAAAGGGAGACAACATGAGAGAGATGCATCACAAGAGTGCCATAGCGTCACAGTCCATGTGATAGCAGTAAAGATGAAGAACTGAATAGATACAAGAAGTATTTACAAGCTAATCAATAGGACTTGATGACTGATAAGAAGGAGAGTCCAGATTGATTTACAGAGTTCAGGTTACAGAATTCAGATTCACCATAGGTGACTGGTGGATATTATTTACTCAGCTAGAAAACAGGCGTTAGTAGCAGATTTGGAGGAAAATATCATGGGTTGTTTGAACCTGCTGAGTTTGAAGAGTTAGGAAGATATTAAAGTAGAGAAGTCTAATGAACATTTAGATACATGTATCTGGAGTTTACGAGAGAAAATTTACCTGGAAGTGTATATTTGAAAATCATGGATAGATAGATGGCAACAGAAGATGTACAAGTTGATGAAACTAATAAGAGTATATTTTGAGGGGGGAAAAGGGTATAGGATAAAATGCTAATGAAAACCATTGCAGGAAAAATCAGTAAAGGAGATTGACAAAAAACAATATGGTAGTTTCTAGGAGAATAAATTCAATTCTGTTTATAAAGCATATAACTCATGGTTGCTTAATTAATGGTAAGAATAACTTATTTCCACTTTAAAGAGAAGCTTGAGAGGGAGAAACACAGATGAGTAAAATATGGTAGAAGAAAAGGAGAACAGGTATTCAAGAAGGAGACAGTATCAATGTATTATCAAAAGGACTGACAAATGTCCATTGGAAGTAGTGTCCATCCATTGGATGGGGTGGGAGGGGTGAAGCCAGATTGCCCTATGTTGAAGGATGAATAAATAGGAAGGAACTAAAGGGTATGAGTTTAGACCACTCTTTGAAGAAACTTGACTCTACAGGGGAAAACAGACTTGTATTTAGAGATGGACATAGGATCAAAAAGTTTGTGTGTACTTGTAAATGGGAATATATACACTAACTGACACACATGAAAATATGTTTAATAAAAATGTAAATAAAAACTGATAAAAGTAACAGGGCGCCTGGGTTGCTCAGTGGGTTAAGCATCTGACTCTTGATTTTGGCTTAGGTCATGATCTGACAGTTTGTGAGTCTGAGCCCTGCATTGGGCCTGCTTGGGATCCTCTTTCTGTCTCTCTCTCTCTCCCTCTCTCCCTTCTCCCCCCCTCCCCAAATAAATTAAAAACATTTTTTTTTAACTGATAAAAGTATTCGAGTTTGGGTATACAGGTACTTTTATATGTGATTGGTGGGAGTATAAATTGGTACAATCTTTCTGGAAGGCAATATGTGTCAAAACTATAAGTAAACAAGCTCTTTGACCCAGCAAAACTGTTTCTGGAAATTTATCCTAACGAAATAATTGCAAAAGTACAGAAAATTTGTACAAGGATGTCCTACAGTGAAGGACTGTATAAATTTATTATGGCACAGGAACTGTGATATGTCAATTTCAACTGACTTAGAAAGATATCCACTCTTTGAGTTAAAACAAGGCAGTTCCTCAAAATGTTTATTATAGAATTGCCATATGACTCAGCAAATCCACTCCTAGATATATATACCCCCCCAAAACTGAAAACAGAGACTCAGATGGTTGTACTTCAGTGTTCAAAAGAGTGTTACTCACAATCGCCAAAAGGTGAAAACCCAAGTGTCATTAACAGATGAATGAATAAACAAAACATCGTATAATCATACAAGGGAATATTATTCTGCTGTAAAAGGAATAAAGTTCTAATACATGCTGCAACACGGGTCAACTCTGAGAACTTTATGCTAGGTGAAATAAGACAAAAAGGAAAAGTATTACACAATTACACTTATAAAATATACAGAATAGGCAAATTCATAGAGTTGGAAAGTAAACTAGAGGTTACTAGGAGCTGAGGAGAGAGGGAAGTTAGGAGTCACTGGTTAATGGTTACACAGTTTCGGTTTGGGATGATGATAAAATCCTGGAAATGGTGAAGATTGCACAACTCTATACTTCTAATTAATGCCACTGAGTTGTAATTTTAAATGTCAACAGAAACAAATGACAGAGATGATGGATTTAGCAAACAAAATTTAAACTATTATAAATGTTCAAGGATTTAAAGGACAACATGAATATAATAAAAAATATATACCCCCCCCACACACACACACAAAAGAAGTGGAAATTCTAGAGATGATATATACAGTATCTGAAATAAAAACTCACTGGATAGGCTTAACAGATTAAACAAAATAGAACAAAAGATAATTGGACTTCAGGACACAGAAAAAATAGAAAACCCCAATGGAAGAAGTGAGAGAAAAAAGACAAAAAGATGTGCAGCACCTGGTAACCTGTGGGATGTTTATCCTGCTAGTTTAACGTGTAGCTGAAGTCCCATAAAAGGAAAGGAAGGGGACAGAAAAAAAATCTGAAGTAATGACCAAAAATCCTCTAAATTTAATGAAAACTATAAATCTACATATTCAAGAATTCATTCCACAAATCCCAAACAAAATAACCAAACCAAGGTACACCAAAGATAAAACAAACAAACAAACAAACAAACAAAAAAAAAAAAACCCACTTACAAAGAGGATGTGAATATAATAACTGTAGACTTCTTGCCAGATGCAACGTAAGCAAGAAAATAGTGCAACAGCATCTTCAAATTAATGAAAGAAAAGTACTGTCCATCTAGAATTTTATATCCAGTGAAAATACCCTGTAAAGATTAAGGAGAAATAAACATTTTTCCAGACAAAAGCTGTGAAAATTCCTCACCCAGATGCACCTGTGCACGCACACACACAATTAAAGGAAGTTCTTCAAACTTAAGCAATAGGATACCAGGTAGAAACCTGGATCTACAGAAGTGAATAAAGAGGGCCAGAAATGGCAAATATGAGTGAATATAAAAGATATTTTCTCTGATTTTTGGGGTGCCTGGCTGGCTTAGTGAAGCAGTGACTCTTGATCTCTCAGGGTCGTGGAGCCTACTTAATTAAAAAAAACAAAAAGACATTTTCTAATTCTTAATTTTCTTAACCAGGTAATTAACAATTTAAAATGAAATAACAGGGCTGTGTGGCTGTCGGTTAAGCATCTGACTTTGGCTCAGGTCACGATCTCGCTATTCATGGGTTCAAGCCCCACATCAGGCTCTGTGTTGATAGCTCTGAGCTGGGAGCCTGCTTCAGATTCTCCCTCTCTCTCTCTCTCTCTCTCTCTGCCTCTCCCCTGCTCACACTCTGTCTCTCTCTCTCTCAACAATAAACATTAAAAAAAAATTGGGGCACCTGGGTGGCTCAGTTGGTTAAGCGTCTGACTTTGGCTCAGGTCATGATCTCATGGTCTGTGAGTTCAAGCCCCGCATCAGGTTCTGCTGACAGCTCAGAGCCTGGAGCCTGCTGCTTCAGATTCTGGATCTCCTTCTCTCTCTGCCCCTCCCCAACTCGCATTCTGTCTCTCTTTCTCAAAAGTAAATAAACATGAAAAAACAATTTTTTAATTAAAAAAGTAAAATTAAACTAAATAAAATAATATATGGTGGAGTTGATAACATACGTAAAAGTGTATTATAAAAATAACACAAAGACTGAGTAAAAGAAAATGAGAATATAGTATTGTAAACTTCTTACTAACCAAAGAATTTAACATAATTTTGAAAACAGACTATGTTCAATTAAGCTCTGGAAAAGTAGTTGACAAACTATGGCCAGTGGGCCAAATCTGGCCTACTGTTTTTGGAAATATAATTTATTAGTATACAACCATGCCCATGCCCACTTATTAATGAACTTAATGCCACTGAACTGCACACATATAGTTTTAATAAATTTTATGTATATTTTACCACAATAAAAAAATATATATATAAGAAACAGTTCTCAAAAAGAAAATATAAAAATTCCTCGTGTTGATTTTTTTTTTAATGTTTATTCACT
Source organism: Felis catus (assembly GCF_018350175.1). Lineage (NCBI taxonomy): Eukaryota > Metazoa > Chordata > Mammalia > Carnivora > Felidae > Felis > Felis catus. The sequence continues at coordinate 86,765,877 of NC_058377.1, forward strand.
TTTTGAGAGAGAGTGTGAGCAGGGCAGGGGCAGAGACAGAGAGGGAGACACAGAATCTGAAGCAGGCTCCAGGCTCTGAGCTGTCAGTACAGAGCCTGATGTGGGGCTTAAACTCACGAACTGTGAGATCATGACCTGAGCCGAAGTCGGACGCTTAACCAACTGAGCCACCCAGGCACCCCAGACTTTCTCATGTTATTACTCAACATAAAGAAATTATGAATATTCCCACTGAAAAAGTAACAGGATGAAAAGGATATATAATCCAAATACTACCCATAAAAGATGGAACAGCTGCATTAATATTATACAAAATAGACTTCAAGATAAGAAATATTACTAGGATAAAGATGGATCAGTTAATCAAGAAATAACAATCATAAATGTATATACACCTAATAATAGAGCTTAAAAACACACAAAGTAAAAACTGACAGTACTAAAAACGGAAAGATAAATTCACAAAAATTTCAATAGTCTTCTCCCACTAATTGATAAAAGTACACAAAAAAGATCAGGACAGAAAAGACTTGAACATCATCATCAACCAGCCTGATCTGACATTTATAAAACATTCAACTGACAAATAACAGAATATGCATTCTTTTCAAGAGCACATGAAATATTCACCAAGATAGGCAATATGCTTGGCTAACAAGTCTTTTGAGAAAGGATATTTATATTTAAAAGGATATATTTATATTGAAAAGGATAAAAGTCTTACAGAAAATGCTCTCTGACTACAACTATATTATATTTGAAAACATTAACAGAAAGATACTTGGAACATTCTCAAATACTTGGAAATTAAACAACAGTTATAGGTCATACCCATACCATGGTTCATCCCATTCCCATGGGTCAAGGAAGACCTCACAAAAGGAATTTTAAAATATGAATAAGAATGATACCACTACAGGAGCACCTGGGTGGTTAAGCGTCTGACTCTTGGTTTCGACTCAGGTCATGAGCTCTCATGGTTTCATGAGCTCAAGCCCCGCATTGGGTTCTGTGCTGGCAGTCCAGAGCGTGCTTGGGATTCTCTCTCTCCCTCTCTCTCTCTGCCTCTCCCCCACTTGTGCTATCTTTGTCTCTCTCAAAATAAACCAATAAACTTAAAAAAAAGTTAGAATGAAACCACTACATATCAGAATTTGTGGGACGAAGCTGTAACAATGTTTAGAGGACAGTTTATAGCTTTAAATGCTGATATTAGAAAAGAAGAAAGGCCAATAATCAATGATCTAAGTGTCCATGTTAAAGAGCTGAAAAAACCACATCAAATCCAAAGTAAGTAGAATGTAAGTAAGGCTCCATAATAAAGTTAACAGCAAAAGCCAATGAAATAGTAAATGAACAAACATGAGACGGATATCAATGAAGTCAAAACCTGGTTCTTTGGAAAGGCAAACAAAGCTGAGAGTCTAGCTAAATTGACGAGAGAGAGGAAGAAGAAGAGGAGATGGAATGGGAGGAAGGGAAAGGTGGGACGCACAAATGAAAGAGGGGACATCAGTATAGATCTGATAGAGAAAGGGAACAGTAAAGGAATATTATGAGCAACGCTTTGCCAATAAATTTGACAACTTAGATGAAAAGGACAAGTTCCTTGAAAGACAAAAATTACCAAAAATGATTGTGTTGTAAGTCTCCAAGACTACCCCCAGGTTCCATGATTTGCTAGGAAGACTCACAGGACTCAGTATACAGTTGTGTAGTAGGGTCCCCTCCCTAAGGAAAGGAAAGGAGAGGGAAGGGGAAGGAAGGGGAGGGAGAAGAAAGAAAGAAAGAAAAGAGAGAAAGAAAAGAGAGAGAGAAAGGAAGAAAGAAAGAAAGAAAAGAAAGAAAAAGAAAGAAAAAAGAAAGAAAAAAAGAATGACCTCAAGGTATGCATACATGACAATATCCCTCACGACCTTGTAACCTAAGACCACTTAATCAGACTACATGTTAATGTGTGACCATATATGGGAGACAAAGAAGTAAAAATATATAAAAAACTACGCCACTTGGCATTCAAGGCTCAGTTCTTTGGGAATGAACCAAACTGAGAGGTGCACATGAATAAAGTTCCTTCCTGGAAAGAAAAGCCTCAGTGTCACAACTCTCTGTGTGAGAATCCTGCTACAATTGTACTAGTGACTAAGACTTACTACAGCAAAAGAATACACAGCAAAAAAACATCACAAGGAAATATCAACGTGAAGTCTGGAGCAAACCAACAAATTCTATCTAATATTTAGTAAAGAAATAAAACCAATTCTATACAATACTCTTTCAGGAGGAGAGAACACATTCTAACTCATGAAGCCAGTATTACTCTAATACAAAAACCAGACCAAAAGAATACAAAGAAAAAATAAGCAAAACATACAAATCAGTATTCCTAATCAATGCAAAATCCTTAATATACCATTAGCAAATCACATCCAGCCATATATAAAAAGATAATACATATTTCAGGAATGCATATGAGGGAGGGAGACACAGAATCTGAAGCAGGCTCTAGGCTGAGCTGTCAGCACAGACCCTGATGAGGGGCTTGAACTTACGAACAGTGAGATCATGACCTGAGCCGAAGTGGAATGCTTAACTGACTGAGCCAAACAGGTGACCCAGGAATGCAAGGTTATTTTAAATTTGGAAATCAATTAATATAATTAATTGGTTAGTATTAACATATTGACAGAATAAAGAAAAAATATGATTATCTCAACAGATACAGAAAAAGCATTTCTCAAAATTTAATACTGATTCATTATAAAAACTCAGCAAACTAGGAAGAAAAGGAAACTTCCTCAATCAGATAAAGAACACGTACAAAAAACCTATAGCTAACATATGAAATGGCGAAAGACTAAAAATTCTCCATCTGAGATAAAGCAAGTCCACTGTCATGACATTTTTTTTTTAATGTTACTTATTTTGAGAGAGAGAAGAAGAGAGAGAGAGAGAGCAAATGCACGAGTTGGGGAGGGGCAGAGAGAGAGGGAGAGAGAGAATCCCAAGCGGGCTCCAAGCTGTCAGCACAGAGCCCAACACAGGGCTCAATCCCACAAACCTGAGCCAAAATCAAGAGCTGGACGCTTAATGGGCTGAGTCACCAAGGCACCCCCACTGTCACCACTTTTATTCTACATTGTACTAGAAGGTCTTAACTACTGCAATAAATTGAGAAAAAAATAAAATTCATACAAAGCAGAAGGAAGGAAAAAAATATCTTTAAATTCACAGATGACATAATGTACACAGAAAACCCAAAAGTTAGGTGAAAAAAACTACCATTACAATGAATTTAAAAGGTAATAGGATACAAGGTCAATGCACAAAAATCAAATTTTACTTCTATATACTAGCAAGAAACAATTAGAAAATTAATTTTTAAAATACTGTTTATAATAGGATCCTAGAATATGAATTATTCAGGGATAAATTTCACCAAACATTTTAAAGATCTACACAATGAAAATGACAAAGCATTCCTGCGGGGTATTAAAGAATGTCTAAATAAATATAAACATATGCCATGTTCATGAATTGGAGGACTCAATAGTTAAGATGTCAATTTTTCACAAATTAATCTATAGATTCAACACAATACAAAGTCCCACAGACTTGTTTTTTATAAATTGACAAACTGATTCTAAAAATTATATGGAAAGCAAAGAACTCAGAAGAGCCAAAACAATTTTGAAAAAAAAAAATTGAAGGATTTGCACTACCACATTTTAAAACTTCTTACAAAGCTATACTAACAAAGGCAGGGTTGCATATTGACTTAATGATGAACATATAATCAATGGAACATAATAAAGCATTCAGAAATAGATCCATACATATATTAGATCAATTAACTTTCAAAAAACATACCAATGTAAAATGAGAGAAAAAAATGTCTTTTCAAAAAATGTGCATGTTGGAACTGGAAATCCATGTCCAAAAAAATGACCCTCAATCCTTATGTCATACTGTACACAAAAATTAACTGAAAATGTATTATAGACCACATGCTTCTACTCCTATTTTAAAATTTGAGACACTTAAAATATAAAGCAGGAAGAAAACCATCAGTGATGGTCCTAATTTCTTTCAGTTTTGTAACCACAAAACACTTGAATTTTACCTGAAAGTTCTTGTTTTCCTCAAACTTCTTCTGATGACATAATTCATTGTAATGTTCTTGTAACTTAATATGAGTTTCTTTAAGTGATGATAACTCATTTTTAACCTCATTAATTTCTCCAGTAAGTTCTTCAACCTAATATAAAATTTAACCAAAAATAGTTGTATTTGTGTGTTTTATATGAGAATATTTTATTAACACAAGTTTTTGGAAAAAGTAAAAAATTAAAAAGATGACAAAAGTAATTAATATCAAGAGCTACCATTTATTGAATTGTGCTGAGTACTTAATAAACATAATTTTATACTTATAAAAATCCCCATTTACAGGTGAGAAATGTAAAGCTCATAGATGTTTAATTTGCCTAGATCAAGTGGATATAGTCAGGATCCAAACCCAAAGCTATTTCTAGGGTTTGTATTCTTAACTACTATATTAAACTACCTCTTGTTACAAATGAAAAAGTATTATTCTTAATCATAAAAGCTCTATAAAAGTTATGCCTTTATTGTTTTTTCCAAGTTTTATTTTATTGTTGCAAATTAGACATACAGATTTTAACTCTACTGAATGAAGAGTACTGAGCATTAGTACAACAATAACTGACACTTCAGCCTAATATTTACATCTATAAACTGGGCTTTCACTAGCTATTTAAAATGTCATAATCTTTTTCTTGGGGGAATACTCTTTCACGGGAACCTCAAATATAAGACAAAGTAAGTGCCACTGAGTCCCTACAGAAGCTAACACATGAACTCCCCTATTACTTTCCCTTCGTCTCATCTGTTTTTAACCTTTTAAAAATCTATCTGTGCAAGGTACTTCTCTTCCAAGGCTCAACTCTCCATGAGTTCTTTATCCCATCCTTTCCAATCTCCCTCAGAGCCTACCTCCAGCACTAATCTCCTCTCTGCTGCTTATTTACAATCCTTCCCAATATGCCAGCATGTTCTCCTCAGCCCACAAATATGCTCTTCTCACATTCCTAATTTATTTTTATCCTTGACCCATTTACTGTCTCTCTCACTTCTTAAAATAAAAATCCACACTTGCTAGTTTCAAATTCTAACCTCCCATACTCCCTTAACAACCTGACTTCTATCCTCATTGGTCTATCCTCACTGGTCTCCCCCCAGTCCCCGCTGGCAGATATCACCTGCAAATTAGCAAAAGGATTTTTCCCAAGTTTCATACCATTTAACAGCTCTGTAGCAGGACTACGTTGCCTACTTGTTCTTGGAACAGCCTCTTTTGTTTTCATGGTACTATTCTTCCTCTCTCCTCCAACGTTGCTCACTGTTCTTACCAGGCTCCCCCTCCCACCCTGCCCCAACACACACCCACCCTACTCTTTCTTCCATAGGATTCGTCACAAGTCCTCCACTCCTTCCATAGATGATTAGAACCATACCTTCAAATTTCATCTTCATGCTAATAAATCTTAAATCTGTATCTCATCTTCCAACCCCTCTCCTTAGATTCAAGTTTTCTAAATGCATGGTATGCATTTCAGGCTAGATGTCCTGCAAGCAGTATAAATTCAGCAGCTTCCAAATTAAACTCATTTTCATCTACAAATCTTCTTCTCCTTCCACCTTCCTTATGTCACTTAATGACATTATCATTCTACTAGTTATACTAATCACAGAGTCATGTTTGACTCCTTTCCCCTTCTAATACTTTATGTGAAATGTCACTTAACTCTGCCAATTCCACTTTTAAATGCTTTTTGCATCTACTCCTCTGTTCTCACTACTGTTGTCCTCACTGACACCATCATAGGCTCAAGGTTAGATTATTTACAGTGTTCCTCTTACTGGTCTCTTTCCATAAAGCCATCTTCCATTCTGTTGCAAGAGTTATTTTCCTAAAAGATCTGTCGCTTCTCTGCTTTAATATTCTCAATGGCTTCCCTTTACTTATAAAATTCAACTTCCTTAGTAAGGAGCCTTTTGAAAGATGATCTCAACCTATTTTCCAATGTCACATTTCACATATCCTATGCTTTATTCAAATCAGATTACTCATCACCCTTGAAGATGCAGTTTCACACCTCCATGATTTTTCCCATTCTTTACTAAGTGGAATGCCAGCAGGATGGAAAGAGAAGTGTAGGAAATGGACACATATTGTGTGGTGAAACCCTATATATCTTTCCAGACCAAACTCTAGTGTCTTTTCTCTAAAACTTTCTCCAACCTAGCTAAGTGATATGATTTATTTTGTACTTTCACAGTAATTTGTTAATACTACTTAAACTACTCCATGTTACTGTGGTTAATTTCATAGTTATCTGTCCCTTTTAGAGTGTGAGCTCTTTATTAATCTAAATTTATTTTAGGCATTTCTGAAAATCCAGTACCTGGAATGGTACCTAACACAGTAGATGCTCAACAAATGTTGTGAATTGAATTCCTTTTACAACCAACCCCTTCCACTAAGTATTTTCTGAACAACCTCATTTATTGTCTTTTGTCTATGTATATCCATTAACTACATAACTAGTCAAATGCAAACAGATGCATACAACATGTTCTTTATAAATTTCAATGAATTTTAACTGTACTATCTATTAATAGTCACAAAGTTTTATTTGGACGGTATTTCTTTTACTGTTGTTGTTTTGGAGAGAGGTGGAAATAGCAGTTGATATGATTCCATCTTATTTTTGCCAGTATCTTTTTAAGTTTTTAAAAACCCATCTTGATACAATCCTCTAGCAACACCTGCACTGTCCTTCACTCAAGAATGGTGAAAAACTTACAAAGAGATAGAAATACAATTAAAGAGTAGATCTGACCTCCCACTCAAGAAAACTCTTATATAGAACCATAGCAGCTTTTTCTTATTTAACTATGTTTTGTTTAGTACTAAAGCATATGGAAGTGAAATGATTGTAGAAACTAAAGTATCTTAAGACAAAACCAATTTTATACAAATTTACAGATGGAGCCCTCACCTTATTGAAACTGCTTATTTTTTGGAATTCAATTGATTTTTCCCTATGAGAAGGGCATGGTTATACTTTCAGGGAAAAGGAATGTCTTATTTTCTTAGGGCAACTAATCTTTTTGCAGGGGGAGGGGTATGGTTGACATAGTTAAGTATATTCTCTTTTCACTTTACAGTTTTCCTTATCCCAACAATACCATTTCCAAGGTTTCTAAACATCAGGAATAATAAGGAAGTGTTAAGATGAAATGTGAATTCGCTTAAGCTAAAATGAATGTTACTATGCTTCTTGCTTAACAGTAAACTTTACTTGTACAGAGACTAAGCATTTTTTTAGTATTCTGATACAACTAACTACAAATACTTTTTGAGATTTGGATAAACCTTATTAAATTCATCAGTGAAGACTTGATCTCTCCAAAATACAAATTAAGAGAACATGTTAGCTGCAAATGAATTGAAAAATCAAGAGTTACTTATATAACAATTTGTATCAAAATCTATAAAATGTTTATCAACGTGGTACTCAGATATATATATTAGTATAAAATATATTACATTATTATAGTATTAGAAAAGTATAGTGTAATTAGTATAATAGTCCAAAACATAATCTGTCTTTCCCAAAATATAGTTTCCATAAACTCATCATGACTTTCTATTGTGTGAATTCTCTTGAAAGAATTGAATGGAAATGAAAATACATATTAAAATAGAATCATCAGTTTTGGGGCCCACCAATATTTAAAGTGAGCCTTTATATTTTACAATTTTAATTTATACCATTTCATACTTTTATTATTTACTTTACTAAAATGAAAATTTAGTGTAAAATAAATGGATGTGGTTTAAGGAAATATCTATGTTTATAACATATCAATTCTTTATGATAAAATGTTAATACTATAGAACTCAAATACTGTACACGTTCTAAACATGGTTTTAATACATCTCAACAAAACTGCTAATAATAGTACCTATATAATTATTTTAATAATTTACTAAAATACTATGCAATTATTTTATGAAAAGGTAATTTTTCTCTGTCACATATGGGAAGTCATTCAAATTATATATATCAATATTTATATAAATATAAATATACACACATGTATATGTGTGGTTTTTCAGGCATGAAAGCATTACAGGAAATTTTATTAAATTTAGCTTTTCAACAGCATTCACTTCCTGGAAATACAAGTGCAAGAAGAACATGTGTCTGATTTTATTCCTATATGATTTTTGCAGTATTTTCTTAGCATTTAATAGTTATTTTAAATGTCTACAACTATTTAAAATATTTTAATATTTTACTATTTAATAAACCTACATGCTTTTTCCAAGTTCCCAGTGCTTTCTCATGCTCATTTTGAAGATTAAGGAACTTTTCTTCATTTTCTTTTACCTTCTCCCTTTGCAGCTCATTATCTCTTTCAAGGGTCTGCAATAAAATTAATTATCCAAAAAATAATCAATACCACATTAATGAATTTTGATGTGTTTTATGTTGCTTGGACCTTTGCTTCTAACATGCTGAAAGTGCCATACAGATCAGTGATAATGTGCTATCTCAACAATAATTTTCATAAATTAACAGAAAGGTGCTTATAGTTTAGTTAACAGGAAATAGGGGGAGGTTATGAAAAAGAAATGGCTATAAAAGGGTATAAAAACATTGCCATTATTCAGTTTCACTGCATAAGTTTTAATGTACTGAAAAAGTAATATAAAGTACAGCACTGAAAAATATGAAATGTAGCATAATCCAGCCCAACTCTACTACAAAATTTTAACTACCACAGAACATTTTTTCCATATCTGTTTATTTTAGAAATTAACTAGCTAAAAAACCCTTAAATACAATTTTAATTTTTAATTTCAAATTAACACATTTTTAGTACAGCTTCAATATTTACCATATGAACTCATTACTTCATAAATTAACATTAATATAATCACTACACCCCCTCCAAAAAAACCTTTAAGACTAAAAAATACTGTTTTCTAAGACAAGGATTTGAAACGTATTAAATTATTGTCACCAATATTTTTAGGTTTCTTCAATGTCTGCTGATAATCCAAGTAAACTTCTGTTAAAAAAAAATAGTTAAGAACTCTACCTACATGTCTAATACATCTGGAATTTTTAAGTTTATTTATCATTAGGAAAGCTATGTATGTTCAAAGTAAACATTTCAAGCCACACAAAGGATATAGAAAGAAAAGGTAAAGTATTCCTCTGTCAGCTCTCCAATTCTCCTCCCCAGAGGTAACCACTCTAGCAGTTTTTTGCGTTGCCTTCCAGAAGTTGTCTCTAAGCATACTAGTACATAAAATATGTCTTTTCAAATACAGATGAGACCATACCATACATATTGTGTTCTTCTGCAATGTTTTTTCTTAAAAAATGAATATTTCTTGCTTACTTTCCATGCCATAAAGTACAGATCTATCTCATTTTATTTTATTTTTTTTATTTTTTTAAATTTTTTTTTTTTAACGTTTATTTATTTTTGAGACAGAGAGAGACAGAGCATGAACGGGGAAGGGTCAGAGAGAGAGGGAGACACAGAATCTGAAACAGGCTCCAGGCTCTGAGCTGTCAAAACAGAGCCCGACTCGGGGCTCGAACCCACGAACTGTGAGATCGTGACCTGAGCTGAAGTCAGATGCTTAGCTGACTGAGCCACCCAGGCGCCCCCAGATCGATCTCATTTTATTTTTTTATTTTTTATTTTTTTTTTCAACGTTTATTTATTTTTGGGACAGAGAGAGACAGAGCATGAACGGGCGAGGGGCGGAGAGAGAGGGAGACACAGAATCGGAAACAGGCTCCAGGCTCTGAGCCATCAGCCCAGAGCCCGACGCGGGGCTCGAACCCACAGACCGCGAGATCGTGACCTGGCTGAAGTTGGACGCTTAACCGACTGTGCCACCCAGGCGCCCCTCTATCTCATTTTAAAGGCTTCACAGTATTCTATTTAAATTGTATCCACCTGTTCTCAGTTGCATCTAGAGTATCAATACACAATGACATTATTATGCAAAATTATGGAAATAGCTAATAAAAAGCATTTTACAGTTTAAACATCAAAATTCTCCTTTAGCACATAAAGGGCATAACTGCACTTTAATAACTTTCAATGAATGCCTATTTTGACTGCCTCTACCTCAGGATAATGTAAATATATATATTTTTAAAGGTTTATTTTTTATTTTTGAGACAGAGAGAAAGAGAGTGTGTGCCTATATGCAGGGGAGGGGCAGAGAGGAGGGTACAGAGGATCTGAAATGGGCTCTGTGCTGACAGCGGAAAGCCCGATACAGGGTTCTAAGTCACAAACGGTGAGATCATGACCTGAGCCAAAGTCAGACATTTAACCGACTGAGCCACCCAGGAGTCCCGATAATGTAAATATTTTTATAGAAGTCATGTGTTCCTCTTAATTTACATGGAACATAATAGAACAGTTTCTGAATATTTACAATGCATATATTTAATAGATGCTTACTATTTTAACATTCTGACAAATACAGTATCTGTATTGGTAACTTTCAACCAGCTTTTTAATACTTCATTCTTAATATGAACATGTAGTTAAGGATCACTGGGCACTTGAAGAAAGTGATATTTTAGAAGATATACAAATCAAAGTTTAGAAGAGATGTGAGAGGAGATACTACAGTATCTATCCTAATAATAATAAATGACCAAGAGCATTATGTTCTTAAAACGGTGTATTACATATGTCAATCATTTCTTGTCCCGACCCATACCCTCATCTAAAAGAAACTACGTATTATCAGATACTTTCTCAGTTTCCACTCTTTGGAGACTTTCCATTCTTCCATTACAATTTGGACCTATTGCTCTTTCAGTCCACTACACTGATCAGGTGATCACTGAGGATTTCCTTCTCTCTTCTGGGATGGGTCTCCAGTTTCCTAGAGCCTATTGTTTCCTCTTTCCTGGTTTATTCTCTTGTCTTGGTAAAGAAACTTTCCATTACTTCTTGATAAGGGAGATACAGGATGCTTCTTTTGTTGAGGACTTAAATGTCTGAAAATATCTTTATTCTACCAATACATAGTGATTTGTTTGGCTGAATACAGTACAATTCTGCTTTAGAAATCAATTTCTCTCCAACCACTGAAGACATGGTTCTATTATCCTCTATCTTTCAGCACCGCCAGTGAGAAGTCTAAAGTCATTATGTTGCCATTCCTAGTCTTAATCCTTTGTATGTGACCTACTTCTTTTTTCCACAAAGAGTTTTAGAATCTTCTAAGTGTGTATTCAATTTCATAATGATAGGTATTGGTGTTGAGCAAAACAAACTCAAATTCTTCAGTTCTAGGTTACATTCTAGTAATTACTTCTTTGGTCATCCCTTCTTCATTTTCTCTGTTCTCTCTCAAACTCACTAAATCTCAGGGACTGAACCCCTAATATTCTTTCCCTCCTGTTTTCCATCTTCTTGTCTTTTGGTTCTACTTTCTAGAAGATTATCTCAATATTATCCTCCAAACTTTGCACTATACTTTTTATGTCTCCTAAAATATTTATTTTAAGGGTTCTCTTTTATTCTATCAGTGTTTCTTTATAGACTCCTAATTCTTGTTTTGTGGATTAATAAATATGTTTCTCTTTACTGAGTATATTTTCTTAGTTTCTCCAAGTTTTTTTCTTTTGTTTTGTTTTCTTTTTTTTCCATCTCCCTGTTTGTTTTGCCTGATTTGCATGGTGGAGACTTTCTTCACTATGCCTAGTGATCCTTAACTGCATGTTTGTATTAAGAATGAAGTACTAAAAAGCTGGTTGAAAGTTTTGTCAAATGATGGGCTTCACTGTAGATTGATCTGGCTGAGCTAGTTCACTGGGAGAGCTTAACTGCAGTAGCTACAGTCTTTTCTCTTGAGCAAGTTAGTTTCCCAAGAAAGGAATCTTCCATTCTCCTGCCTGGAAGTGATAAGGCTAGCTGTCCTCTAAATGGGGAAACAGAGCAGGGAGGGCTCAGATATCAGTGTTTAGACTTCCCACTCTGTTCTCAATATAACAGTCTCAGTAGCATATTGGTACAGCATTTGGCACTTTTAAATATTCCCACCATGGGCAAAACTACCATTAGTTTAACTACTAGTTTAGTAACTAACTACTACTAGTTACTACTAGTTACTAACTAACTACTACTAGTTAACTAGTTTACTTACTAACTAGTAGTTTACTAACTACTAGTTTAACTAACTACCATTAGTTTAACAAGCAGCTCACAAATGACAACAGCTCTGACAACCAGCAATCCCTACTATAAGCGGTCACCAGCAAACCACTGGATTTCCCAACCTGTTGTCCCTCAAACTCTCCAGTGTAAATCTCCAATCTTCTGTCAAGCAGGAGACAGGCAGTGCCTTTTTGGGCAAGGTAGGAAAGAGAATTTGGAGGTATGATAGCTTCTAGCTTCTTATATAGAAGCCTTTGGCTTCGGGTGCACACCAGTTTCTAGAGGCACACGATGCTTGCAATTCCTTAGCATTTTTGCACCTTTGCCTTGGGTTTCTACTTTCTTTCATTTGCTAGGTAAATTACAAATTTTCCATCTGGTTCCAACTTTCTTTTTAAATTTTTTTTTTAATGTTTATTTATTTTTGAGACAGAGAGAGACAGAGCATGAACGGGGGAGGGTCAGAGAGAGGGAGACACAGAATCTGAAACAGGCTCCAAGCTCTGAGCTGTCAGCACAGAGCCTGACGCGGGGCTCGAACTCACGGACCGCGAGATCATGACCTGAGCCGAAGTCGGCCGCTTAACCGACTGAGCCACCCAGGCGCCCCTGGTTCCAACTTTCAAACCTTAATTTTTATTGTTTCCTTATATACTTGTCCTTGTGGATTTACTGTCATTTTATTTCAGTTTTAGAAGGAAATAGAAGTGAATGTGTGGGTTCAATTCAACATGTTTAACCAGAAGCCTGGATCTGGCAATATCTGAACTTACAAAGATTCTGAATTTATTCATTGTTAATCATTCATTAATTTAATAAAGTTTAATGAGCTCCTACTCTGTGCCAGATACTCTTTTAGCCCTTATGCTAAATGCATGAAAATGTTACTGTTCTCATGGAATTTACTCTTTCAGAAAATTATTTGTTATTATTTGCACCTGGATTAACAAATCTGAAAAACATTTTGAAAAACTCGATATTGTGGAAAGTCAAAATAAACCATCTGTTAATATTTTACTATACCAAAAACTAAGTAACTTATTCTGGTTAATACTACGACTATAGGAGCAAACTAAGTAAACTATTCTTGTTAACGCTAGGCCTATAGCAGTATAACTAGACTCATATCTAGACTAAACTATGATTAAATTATAGTAGGAAATATTGTCTATCATGGGAATTCAGGTCTCTATGCTCCAAACTACTATTAAAAAATGAGACAGATGACAGCATGATTGCAGAGCACTGAAAAACAGTAGGCCATTATGAAGAGTAATGATCCCTTTTAATACAGGTGGAATTAGAATGCTCCTTGAGAAAACACTTGAGATATCTATGCAGCATAATCTGCAGCAACAGTTCAACATTAATATTTTGTTATACTATATATCAGTGGTTCTCCAACACCAGTCTACAAACAAGTACTGATCCATGACAAAATGTCACTAGTTCATGGCAAAAAAAAAAAAAAAAAAAAGTCTTTATAAATCATCAAATGTCTTTTCCTGTAAAAGATTATCTTTATTCTGAGATCATATCCTTAATATGTGGTGTAAAAATATTCTTTTTTATAAAATGAAAGTGATAGTAGATGGTGTTTATTTTTAATATTGTTACTTATAAAAATAAAAAGCTGACAATTCTATCCTGTTCTTGCCAATACTTTGCATGAAATTTCTGTATGACATCTAGTTTCTCTACATACTATCAAGGCTCAAATAATAATGGTACTAGTTACAGAGAGAGGCACCTGGATTATCTAAGATATTAGCACTTATAGTTAAAAGATCTTGGAACTATAGTTAAGGTCATGATTAATTCAGTGTATATATATAAATATATATTAGTATATATTCACATGTTTCTTATACACACACACACACATATACACTTCACACCCAACAAAATTAAGCAACACAAAAACATTGCATTTAGAACTCATGAACAGCAATTTAAAAGTTGTAGTTTTCAAATAACTGATCTAACAAAAGTGGCAGCTCTCGTTAATCTAGGAAGAATACATTAACAATGTAATGTAGAGATAGTGCTGGAGTAGAACCAGGACAAAAATTTAAATTGAGGATTGCCACTAATTAAGAAGCCTTAAACTATATTGCTTACACTTTCCGGATCTCCAGTTCATCATGAAATGAAATGATTGGATTGGCTGATTACTAATATTTTGTTCATCCTAAAAATCTGTTTCAACTCCTCTAAATGGACTAGAAAACAGTCACGGTAACTGCTACTCATAAAGAATTTGGGTAAATTCTATCCCATGTTTCTTGCGATAAGGTTTAAAATATTAGAGAAAGTCCCAGCTATCTATCTGTAGGTAAGTAAAGGAGGTGGGGGATACTTGCTTATAGCTGGACTTTCCGAGATTTTTCACTAGTCTTACTGGAAGAGGTGAAGAGGTTAAGAGGAAGGAGGAGTTTGACTCTGGCATACCTCCTCCCTCTCTCTCTTCCAGGTCTAAATTGTTTTTGTTTTAAGTTAATTTATTTTGAGGAGGGAGAGGTGCAGAGAGAAAGAGAGAGAGAATCCCAACCAGGCTCCGTGCTTTCAGCTCAGAGTCCTGCAAGGGGGCTCAATCTCATGACTGTGAGATCATGACCTGAGCCAAAATTAAGAGTTGGATGCTTAACCAACTGAGCCACCCAGGCGTCCCTCCAGGTCTAAGTTTTATAATATTAGGGGCAGGCAAGAGAAATAAAAAAGCCAAAACTCTCTTTACATAATTAGTCATAGAACATCAATGATGAGGAAACAACTCTGGCATTGTTCAGGTTAAGTCTGGCTCCAGTCAATGATGATGAATTCAACATACTTTGTGGGGCCCAGTGCAAAATTTAAAAAGCACGGAAAAGGTGCTATTGAAGATATGAAAATACAAAACTTTTTCTTTCCTTCATGGTCACGCCCCCTTTCTCTCTCTCCCTATGAGCTTATCATGTCATCGTGCTTTTTACTTTCTATTTAATGTCATGGGCCCCTGGGCAAAGGGATACTCATAGGGCAAATTCAGATCCTCACAGATGCCTGAGGGCCTCACCGTACAACTCAACACTAGTAGATCCACCAGCTACTGGGTTCTACCTCCTGCAAGCTGCTGGACCCATGTATGCCCTGGCTGGGGTAAAAAAGTCAATCTTCCTGTCCCATGGGACCTCTGCCCCAACCCATGGCAGATGGGTAACCCCCAACAGATTGCAAATGCCAGGCAGGGATACATCTCAGTACCTGGATTGAGGACTCACCCCCTACCAAGTCACCTACCTAATGTGCCAAGGTATTGCCAACCTGAGACAGATGATGCTGCAGACATATGCAATGGACCCAGACCCTCCCTGCTATATTTAGCCCTCCACCAAACATAAAGAGCAACAGTAGAACACAAACCTCTCCCCAGGAAC
This sequence comes from Felis catus, assembly GCF_018350175.1. NCBI lineage: Eukaryota > Metazoa > Chordata > Mammalia > Carnivora > Felidae > Felis > Felis catus. The sequence goes on from NC_058377.1 coordinate 86,781,593, forward strand.
GTGACCACAACAGTGGTGGAGCAGAAGCAGAGAGGATGAGGCCAGGCAGGGCCTAGCATACCAAAGTATGGCAGAACCAGCAGCCAAAAATTCATCCTGAGAGGCAGTAGGAGACACAGCAAAGCCTGAGCTGAGGCTCCAAGACTCCAGTGCATGCTCCATTTTCCCATCAGACTTAATTTACAAAACATAAATTTAAAGATGAAAATTTCAAGACAGTGAACACAGAACATTAAACCTGAAGCAAAAAGCCCTTCTGAGTATGGATCCCTATGCAACTGCACTGGTTATATACCCAGGAAGTTGGCCTTGGCCTCTGCTGATGGTGGTCTTTCCATGGGAAGTGATTGTAGTTTTCTCTCTTTTTTTTTTTTTTAAGCTTATTTTTGAGAGAGAGAGAGAGAGAGAGAGAGAGAGAGAGAGAGAGAGAGAGAAGGGGCAGAGAGAGAGAGAGAGAGAGAGAGAGAGAATATCCCAAGTAGGTTCTGCACAGGGCTGGAACCCACAAACCGTGAGATCATGACCTGAGCCCGAATCGAGTCAGATGCCCAACTGACTGAGCCACCCAGGTACCCTGTGATTGTAGTTTTCTTGAAAAATGTTCAGCTTTACCTTCATTTCCAAGATTTCCTTCAGAGGAACACAAATATCTTCCACTGGCCACCCCAGTGGAACATGTCCCCACCTCCTTCTCTTGACTTAGACATCCAATCACTTGGCCAGGGGGACACAGAGCAATTTCTGCCCTTCCACTAACCTCCATGTTCCTTCATGTGGAACCAAGAAACCACTAAATGTCTCTCTTCTGCACCCTTACTGGGCCATACAGTATTAGAACAAGCATAATACACTTCAAGCCCCATTGGTAAAGATCACTTCAAAAACTTTCCTCCTTGAAATTTCTGGAACATAACTGTGCACTAGTCTATATGCTCTTGGTATAATTCCAAACTTCAAAAAACATATGCCAGTTCTTCCACATGAACTTATCACATTTTATTCTACTGCCAACACCAGAGTGAACCTTCAAGTTTTTACAGCATCTCAAGCATCCATCCACAAAACAAGATGGCACTTTCCCCTTTTTGTATTCCAATCTTTACATGATTTTCATATAGACTCTTTCACTTAGCTTATTAGGGGAAATGTATGACCCCTCCCAACTAGGGATGTAATAGAAAAGCCTCTCTTATGCAACTGTTACTCCCAAAACATCAGTGACCATAATTTCTTCCTCTCTCCATTTTTTTTAAAATATGGAAATAAGATGATGGTGTGATTGCTGTGATAACAGGGCCAGTTCTACCTAAACCCATGAAGAGGGGTCTGCCTCAATTTCTGGGAGTTCACTGACTGTTCTCTTAGAATATGGTGACACTTATCACCTTCTATTTTCAGTTTTGGTCTTTGCCACAATTCTAAGACAAAGAAAAAAAATCTCATCCAATCTGTTACAAAATTAAGTCAGATACTTGATAAAACTTAACACTTAACTAGTGACTTAAATTTAAGTTAAAAAAAATATATATATATACACACATATATTCATTACTTTAGACATTGATACCAAGTTGGTGAAGAAGGCTGTATCTTACCCCTAAAATTCAAAATGATCCCAGATAAAGTTGGGCAGATAAATGCAACTAAACAGGTAAAGCTCATTAGATATAAATACACTATATCTATATCTATGTATCTATATACAACCTCATTATTTTCTTTCAACACCTTCAACTCTGCTTCCAGTTCAGTATTAACTTCAGTTTGATGCTGAAGTAACTGCTGCATATGTTGGAAAGAAGTGATGATATCCTTTAAAAGAGTATAAATATATTAGTTGAAAAAATTTTGTAGGTATGTTTCTAAATTCATTCTTAAAGTACTTTTTCTAATTTCTTAACTTATTATCTTTATAGTTTAATTTAAATACCATAACAAGATACTGAAATAAACTAATAGCGTATTTTACTAACTTAATATCTAAAATAACTTGTATAATTTCTTACAAAGTACTATTTCCAAGAGTTCTTCAAATAATTAACAAAGTTTTTTGAAATGGACCATGGATTATGAGACACTACTGAAAAATGTGAAGAATTCAAAACTAAAATTATTGTTGGCTTGTCTTAAAAAAGTAAACATATCACTACTAAAATGTCATACTGCTAACGGGCTAAAATGTCATGATATGCATTCATAGTGAAATGGAAGAAAAGCAGAAAAGAAAAAAAAGAAACAGAACTTTTCTTTCATGGACCTTTTTTTTAAATAGAAAAATTATAAATATCAAATAGATTTAAATGAGAGTATAACATCCTGTAAATGTATGCTCTAAGCATACACACATTTCAGTAATTACCTGCTAGGGTACCAATGGTCTAAACTATCAAGGAAAAAACTGATTTATTTTTATCCTTTTTATTAATTAAATATTGTAATATTTTCCCAACTTTATTAAGATATAATTGACACATAACATTGTGTAAACTTAAGTTGTATAACATGATGATTTGATACACGTATATAGTGCTAAATAATTACCATAAGATTAACATCTCTACCACTTCACATAATTCCTATTTGTGTGTGTGTGGTGAGAACATTTAAGATCTACTCTCTTAACAACTTTCAAGTATGTAATACAGTACTGTTAACTAAAATCATCATGCTGTACATTAAACCCCAAGAACTTGCTCATACTAGAATTGGAAGTTTGTCCCCTATGACAAACATCTTCCCATTTCTCTGATTTGTTTTTTAATGGGAGCATATGTGAGACCTGATTATAAAGGTTCACATGTATCCATTCAAATGACCCTGAATGCTTACTATGTGCTAGCAACTGACCTACACATGATTCCATTTGTTACTGAACTTGTTTATTTCTCACGTTATATCAGTTTTAAAAATATTTACTGGCTTCCAAAATATCTTATGATTGCTTGCCTGTTTTTCTTCTTGAATATGCGTAATCTCTTCATTAATCTTCTTATTTAATTCCAATTCCTTTAAAAAATTGAGTAATTTTAAAGTTATGACATAAAATTCAGAAAATTCTACATTTAATTCAGTGCTCAACAAGTTTAGGAGTGTCATGACCCCTTACCACCCCAGAGTACCAACCTTTGTTTGCTGGGGAAGTAGTAGTTCTAGTGAAAATAAAGACTGTATTAGACACCCAATACAGGCTGGTGTACAAATTTATAAATATTAATGTTAAAAAAACTACAAAATTTCTTATCTCCAAAAGCTTTTCTGGAGACACCATTGTATCATAAGATTACCTGACACTACATTAAAGTGGAAATAAAATGGTTATAGACAAATTTTATTGTCTTAAATTCTTGCTGATAATGGCAAAAATTACCTAGAGTGAAAAATAATTCATAATACCTTTTTTTTACTAGATATATTAACTTTACAAAGGAATGCTTTTATATTATAATCCTGAAATTCTCATAAATTTTACAAAAACAATTATATAAACATGAATGCATTTAATTAAATACCATGTTGAATCTTTCTTGGAGTTCTTGAAATTTTTGTTCTTTAATTGTTAAATGGATGTTTTCTTCTCCTATCTCTTGTTGACATGTGACCTTGGACTTTATCAAGTCTGAGGTAACTTTTTTAAGTTCCTTAAGAAATATAAACAGAAAATTCAGTATAAACATTTCATCACAGCAAGGTACTTTTCTGACAGTTTTAAAGACCATTTTAAACCTATCATTTAAGACAATATTACTGGTCAATCAAGGTCTATTTCCCCTAGTTCTGTTGCAAGATAATTAGCCAAGGTGGGAATGCTATTTGTGGCTATGACCATAGACACAATGATACAAGGATAGAATGCAGGATTTTTTCCTCTTAAAAAGAGCACACAAACCAAATGAACTAACCAACCGGAAGTAGGGTGTTTTCATTTATTACTTATTTAACAAAAATCTTCTGAGATAAAAAAAAGAAAATAAAAGATTATCAGTTTCCAAGTTTGTTAGCATCTAATAAAAGTTTCTGTAAGAAATAATCACAATATAATGTGATGACTGCTAAAGTATAGGAATGCACAGAAACATAAAGAAAGAAGGAGTTTGGTTGAGGGCATCAAGAAGGCACTATTAGGAAAAGCGGTTTCTGAATGGAGTCTTCAAAGATAAAATTGCAAAGAAGGCAAAAAAGGAGTACACATTCCAGACAAAAAGATTCTACACATACAAACATGCAGAAACATAAAAGAGCATGGTATTTTTCAGGAAACCAGAATAGGATATAGTTGGAGCTTATATGTTATGGGTAAGGGGGAGGGGTAGAGTATGTGTGATTGTGGCTAGAAATTTGACAAGATTCAAATTTTGAAAGGGATTTGTGGGCCAAGATAAAAAGTTTTAATTTTATCCTCTAGTCAATGAGGTAATAATTGAAGGATTTGGGGGCACCTGGGTGGCTCAGTCAGTTAAGTGTCTGACTCTTGATTTGGGCTCAGGTTATGATCTCAGGGTCATGAGATCTAGCCCCATGTTGGGCTCCATGCTGGGCATGGAGCCTGCTTAAGATTCTCTCTCTCCCTTTGCCCCTCCTCCCTCTCAAAAAAAAAAAATTGAAGGATTCTGAGTAGGAGAAAGACATAAGATTTGTAACTCAAAAAAATAACTCTAGCATCACTGCAGATTATTAGAATTGCAGGGGATATAAAAGAAGTCTTCATTTGTGAAGTTACATATCCATTGAGCTTAACAGATATCATCCAAACACATTATAATTCTGAAATACCAACTTCTGAATTGGTGTATAATTTATTATACTGCTGTTCTGTGTATACTCACTATATTAAACACTCAAGAATGTGATTTTCACATTCTTAACTACACAGTATCTGAACTCCCTTTGAATTCTGGAGGAATTCTACAAGAGTCCACTGCCCACTAGAGAAGCCAGACATGGCAGATACTAGCTTTATGAGCATGAGGCCAGACTCTGCTAATCAGATACACCTGTCCTGGATATTGGATCAGAAACTAATACCACAAAGAACAAGAACTGTTGCAAATCCATCTGTTGACAGTCTGCAGGGGCGATGCTAGTAACATCAAGTTTCCATGGGCAACAATGACACCACAGTAGCGTAGCAGCATCATTACAGTCAATAGTGACAACATACAATACTCAGGACTGGAAGTTGATTTTATGGCATGCTCTTCAATACTGCATAGGTTCCCTTTCTGACCATTTTCTAAGTCTGAGATGACCAACATCTAAATTCCTTTGCTGGGGCAACTGGGTGGCTCAGTCGCTTGAGCAGCTGACTTTGGCTCAGGTCATGAGCTTGCACTTTGTGGGTTTGAGCCCCACATCAGGCTCTGTGCTGACAACTCAGAGCCTGGAGCCTGCTTTGGATTCTGTGTCTCCCTCTCTCTCTGCCCCTTCTCCACTCACTTGCACGTGCATGCTCTCTCTCTCTCCTCTCTCTCTCAAAAATAACCATTTAAAAAAGTTTTAAATTCTTTTGCTGACAAAATCAACTTACAGTTAAGAATCCTAATACACTTCAACTTTTAAAAGATGGTATGTAATGAAAAAATGCTCATCATCACTCATCATCAGGGAAATACAAATCAAAACCATAATGAGATATCACCTCACACCTATCAGAATGGCTAAACTCAGGCAACAACAGATGTTGGCTAGGATGCAGAGAAAGAGGAACCTTTTGCACTGCTGGTGGGAATGGAAACTGGTGCAGCCACTCTGGAAAACTGTATGGAGGTTACTCAAAAAAATAAAAATAGGACTGCCCTATGACCCAGCAATTGCACTACTAGGTATTTATCCAAAGGACACAAAAACGCTGATTCAAAGGGGTACATGCACTCCAATGTTTACAGCAGCACTATTGACAATAGCCAAAGTATGGAAAATCCCAAATGTCCATTGACTGATGAATGGATAAAGAAGATGTGATACATACACATACATACACACACACACACACACACACACACACACACACACACACAAAATGGAATGTTACTAGGTTATCAAAAAAAATGAAATCTTGCCATTTGCAACAACATGGATGCAACTAGAGTGTATTATACTAAGCAAAGTAAGAGAAAGACAAATATATGATTTCACTCATATGTGGAATTTAAGAAACAAAACAAATGAACATAGGGAAAGGGAAGCAAAAATAAGATAAAAACAGAGAGGGAGACAAACCATAAGAGACTCTTAAATACAGAGAACAAACTAAGGGTTGCTGGAGGGGTGTTGGATGGGGTGATGGGCTAATGGGCTAAATAGGCGATGGGCATTAAGGAGGACAGGGTAAGGGGGAGGGGTTGGGATGAGCAGTCAGTGTTGTATGTAAGTGATGAACCACTAAATTCTATGCCTGAAATCATTATTAAACTATATGTTAAGTAACTTTGATTTAAATTAAAAAAAAGAATTTGTTAAAAAAATTAAAAAAACAAAAGACTCTAAGAACTGAATAAATAATAACAACTCTTCTGAAGGGGAAAAAAAGTTCATTAGGGTCGTAAGACTACAGGAAATTTTTATTTTCTTCATTGTACTGATTAGCATTTTTTTCAAAATAAACACATTTCTCACATATCAGAGTACAGCATATACACATATGTAATATAATATAGCATATAATAGAATACAAAGCCATGGAAACAGGTGCAATCACTTAGAGTTATTAGTTAGAAGACAGAAGATGGCAAATGACTGAGTCCTAAAGAACTCCAACACTCATGGATTAGAGAAGAAGCTAATATTAGAAGGAAGTACAGTCAACTGAGGTAGGTGGAAAATCAAGAGTGTAATATCAAGGAAGCTGAAAAAGGAACAGCAGAAAATAGTGCTGCCAAAACTTCCAGAGTTCTTCATGTTATAGCTTCAGCTGCCCAGAGAAAACTTCACTCAATCATAACTCAATACCTAGTTCAAAATCCAGAAGAAAGGATTAACTGGTCTTAGTTCACATGTCCCTTTTAGATATGTGCACTGCCTAAAATGACTGCTAAAGTAAAACATGGGTCAAGAGGGGCGCCTGGGTGGCTCAGTCGGTTGGGCGGCCGACTTTGGCTCAGGTCATGATCTCATGGTCCGTGAGTTTGAGCCCCGCGTCGGGCTCTGTGCTGACAGCTCAGAGCCTGGACCCTGTTTCGGATTCTGTGTCTCCCTCTCTCTGACCCTCCCCCGTTCATGCTCTGTCTCTGTCTCAAAAATAAATAAATGTTTATAAATAAATAAAAAATTTTTTTTTAAAAACATGGGTCAAGAGACAGGACTTCATGCTTAGAAAAGCAGGCAAATTAATGGCTGGTACAAAGAGAACAATCAGCATATACTGAATAATGAAAGAAGTCTGAACAAAGAAGGCAGGCCTTGAAGAATGAGTAATATACTGGATTTTCTCCATTTGTCTCTCCTGACTCACTCTCCACCCTTTCTCCATACTGTTGTGTCCCCTGTGTGCTGATATCTGTGGATGTAGCAGTTTTTCTTGCTTCTGGCTGGGTTCAATCTCTGGAAGGCACCAGTAAATCAGTATCCTGGGAAGACAGACAGATAGAGGTATTTCCCCAGTTTTCTCCCTATATGGCCACGAAATGACAATAGCTCTGTACCTTTGCCAAAGGTCACAGCTTCTGAATTCAGCTTTCTTCTACAGCTGTGCCTATAGCTCTCTCCAGGTTCCCAGTAGCTGCTTCCTTCCCTTTCCCCTGGGGTTTATGTGGTATAATCATTCCCCCACTGCTTCTATCGCTGTGGTGATTCATTATCCCTGTTGGTTCCCCTGAACCCTGCCCATAACTTTGTAAACAGCTTCTTCATCAAACTTTTCTCTTTTACCTATTCCAATGTGCCATCTGTTTCCTGACTCAATCCTGTTTAATACAAGTAAACTGAGAGAAGGCATTTCGAGTGTGGAAAGGAGAAATGGAGGGGAGCAAAGGCAAAAAAAGAAAGGCATAGTGAAGAATTATAACAATTGCAACAAAGATTTTGCATTAAATAGAACAGAAGATGCTTAATAAATAAATGTAGAATGTGGCCAGACTTTGGAAGTTCTGGAAGGTCAATTAAAGAAGTATGGGACTAAATCATATGTTGTATACCTATACTTACATAATGTTATATGTCAATTTGTCTCAATAAAGTAGAAAAAATTTGGGACTTGATTCATTAGGCAAAAGAGAAGTTATTCAATCTATCGTTCCTTCTATATATACTAAATATCTAGCATGTCCAGCACAGAGAAGCAATGCATTACACTAGTAACCTAATAAAGTTAGTTTGGCAACAAAAATGAATAAAAACCAAATAAAAGAACTTTGGCTAAGGGGCTGTTTTATTAATCCAGGCATGAGATGATAAATGTCTATATTACTGAGAAATGGAGAATGGAATATATGAGATATTTTAAGATATAATTGAGTAGACAAAGGGAATGAAGAAAAAAATTATTCCAGAATATCTAGGTGAAGCTAGGAGAAATGAAAATAAAAACCATAAAATGTGGAAGAGAAAGCATGAAAATGGAAAAGAAATGGAAATTCTACTTCACTGATGCAATAGATGAAAATGTATTTAAGACAAGAAACAAGAGGTTAACGATCTGAGACTATCAAGCAAGCGAAGAAAGCACAAATCACTAAGCCTGAGCCAGAGGTTGTTATTCTTTATATTTATATCTTTATATCTATATCTATACCTATATATAGATATAGATATATGTCTTTATATAGATATATATATAAAAGTCTTTCATTCATGTTTTTTTTTTCAAATTATAAAAGGCTACCCATGATAAATTCCCCCAAATGAAGTTCCAATGTCCTAGCAATGGTTCATCTTCACTGTCAGCAAGAAGATTTCCTTTGAAAGGAGAGTTGTATGAATTTGGGGGATGGCCAGGGGAGAGAGGAGGGATGTTAAGAATGAAGAATCAATCCAATATGTGCTCTGCTGACCCTGAATTTACAATAAGTCATAGAAAGAGATGACCCTTCAGGTAGCTGAAAATATAGAACTGATATTAAGGGAAATGTGAGGCTGGAAACGTAAAGTCATCTGCATGAAGTGAATCACTGAATCACAGAATATGAGCTAACTGAAAGAGATAATATGAGAAAAGAATAACAGAGACCTTAAGATAGAACTTTGGAGGAATGGAAGAAAACTGATGATCAGGGAGCCAAAGGCATTTGTAAAGAACTTTAAAGGGCACCTGGGTGGCTCAGTTGGTTGACTGTCCAACTCTTGATTTCAGCTCAGGTCATAATCCCAGGGTCATGAGACTAAACCCCACATTGGGCTCTGAGCTGAGCATGGAGCCTGCTTAAAATTCTCTCTCTCCCTCTGCCCTTCTCCCCAGCTTGCACTCTCTCTAAAATAAAAATAAATAAATAATTCTTTTAAAAAAGACACTTAAAAAGTGAGTTTATCACACAGATGATATAAAATGAACCCATTTTACATTTTAGACATCCAATATTTTGCAAAACACAATATTCTGTAATTAAAACACAAAGTGTCAGCAGTATCAATTAGGATGCTTTGGTTACAGGTATCAGAAAACCATATTTAAACCATCAAATACTAAGGACATTTATTCTTCCGCATAACAGGGAGTCCAAAGTTGAGCAGGTTCTTCACTTTTATTCAACATAGTACTGGAAGTCCTAGTCCCAGCAATTATACAACAAAAAGAAATAAAAGGGATCCAAATTTGTAAGGAAGAAATAAAACTCTCACCATTTGCAGATGACATGATGCTATACATAGAAAATCCTAAAGACTCTACGAAAAAACTACTAGAACTGATAAATGAATTCAGTAAGATCACAGGATACGAAACAAAAACAGACACAGAAATCTGCTGCATTCCTATACACTAATAATGAAGCAGCAGAACGTGAAATAAAGAAAACAATCCCATCTAGGTGCATCTGGGTGGCTCAGCTGGTTGAGCATCCAACTTCAGGTCATGATCTTGCAGTTTATGGGTTCAAGCCCCACATTGGGCCCTGTGCTGATAGCTCAGAGCCTGGAGCCTGCTTCAGATTCTGTGTCTCCCTCTGCCGCACTCCTGCTCACACTCTGCCTCTTTCTCTCTCAAAAAAATAAATGTTAAAAAAAAAAAAAAAAAAGAACAATCCCATCTACAATTATACCAAACACAGAGGCACCTGAGTGGCTCAGTTGGTTAAGCGCCTGAGTCTCGATTTCAGCTCAGGTCATAATCCCAGGGTGGTGGGATGAAGCCCCATGTTGGGCTCTGCACTGACAGTGCAGAGCCTGCTTGGGATTCTCTCTCCCTCTCTCTGCTACTCCCCCACTTCTGTCTGTCTGTCTCTCTCTCAATAAATAACAACTTTAAAAAATAGACACATAGATCAATGGAACAGAACAGAAAACCCAGAAATAATTATATGGTTAAGGGGCTCTTGGGTGGCTCAGTCAGTTAAGCGTCTGACTTCGGCTCAGGTCATGATCTCACAGTTCGTGGGTCCAAACCCCATGTTGGACTCTGCACCGAAGGCTCAGAACCTAGAGCCTGCTTTGGATTCTCTGTCCCCCCCTCTCTCTCTCTGCCCCTCCCCCACTTGTTCTCTCTCTCTCTCAAAAATAAATATTAAAAAAATAAAAAATATATGGTCAGGTAATATTTGACAAAGCAGGAAAGAACATCCAATGAGAAAAAGTCTCTTCAAAAAATGGTGCTGAGAAAACTGGACAGATACATGCAAAAGAATGCAATTGGACCACTTTCTTACACCATATACAAAAATAAAATCAAAATGGATTAAAGACCTAAATGTGAGACCTGAAACCATAAAAATCCTAGAAGAGACCACAGGCAGTAATGTCTCTGACATCAGTTTTAGCAACATTTTTCTAGATATATCCCCTGAGGCAAGGGAAATAAAAGCAAAAATAAACTATTGGAACTACATCAAAATAAAAAGCTTCTGCACAGCAAAGGAAACAATCAACAAAATTAAAAGCCAACCTACAGAATGGGAGAAAATATTTGCAAGTGACATAATTGATAAAGGGTGAGTATCCAAAATATATAAAGAACTTATAAAACTCAACACCCAAAAACCAAATAATCCAATTAAAAAATAGGCAGAAGACATGAACAGACATTTCTCTGAAGAGAAATTTAGATGGCAAACAGACACATAAAAAGATATTTAATATCTCTCATCATCAGGGAAATGAAATCAAAACTACAATGAGCTATCACCTCAGGCCTGTCAGAATGGCTAAAATCAAAAACTCAAGAAACAACAAGTGTTGGCAAGGATGTGGAGAAAAGAGAACAGTAACACATTGTTGGTGGGAAAGCAAACTGGTGCAGCCACTGTGGAAAAGAGAGGGGGGAGGAGGGAGGGGGAGAGAGAGAGAAAGAGAGAGAGAGAAACTTAGAAACAGACTCTAGAGAGAACTGATGGTTACCAGAGGAGAGTTGGATGGGGGGATGAGGATGGGGATAGGTGATGGGGGATTAAAGAATGCACGTATGATGAGCACTAAGTAATGTATATAACTGCTGAATCACTATATTATATTCCTGAAATATAACACTGTGTGTTAACTATACTGGAATTAAAATTAAAAACTTATTAAAAAATTAAAAAATTAAAAGTTGGGCAGGTTCTTGTGTTGGTTGATTCAGGGACTCAACGACTAGGATATTTATTAAAGACTAGGTATTATCAAAGACTAGGATATTTTTATTTCTCCACTTTCCATTCCCGGGACTGTCCTCATTGTTCCACTGTTGAGACTATAGGAAGAGGCCAATATAGGTACTGCATAGCAACTGTGTCTTCCTGGAACTCCTGAAGAGTAAGAAAATTTTTCTTTGAACCACTTCCTGCTGGCCAGAACTAGATTACAAGCTCATTCGTGAACCAAACACTGGCATGAAAAATGGAGGGTATATTAAGTGCCTTAGAGACAGACTGATCATATAAGGTGGACTGGATATTGGGGGAATTGTCACAATGTCCACTACAAGAAAAATTTCAGCTACATTGTAAAATATACAGGTTGTTTAGACTATTACTTACTACAAACATTACATAGTACAATAGAGGATAAATGGAGAGTATTTTTTACAAGCTGATTGACCTTAAGTAATTCACCTACTCCCTTGAGGTTTTGGTTCCCTTTCCAAAAAAAGGAGAGATTGGATCCAGTTAATGGTTTTTAAATTGTGCTCTGAGAAGTCCTAGAGGTTCCATGGAGACCCTTCATGGCTACTAATAGAGGAGAAAGAGCCCCTGGTATATGTCCAGTGTTCCTCCAACGCTTCCTTCAATCACAACAGCTCTACCTTATTTATCTTAATATTGAGCTTCCACATCTCACACTGAGGGTTCTGCAGCTCAAATAAAGACAAAAACCAGATTAGATGATCCATATGATTCCATGAAATTTAGAGATAATCTGAAGAAGATAGTCTGGAGAGAACCAGATGTTATAGAAATAGAAAATAGTTCAAGTGTGAAGGGAGAAAGAACAGTTGATGAGTCAGAAGGAATTTCAGACTTTATTATCTGATAAAGGAATTTAAAGGCAAATGATGCTGTGTCTCAGTGGTCTTGAAAGGCTATCCAAATAAACCACCTATAGTTTGTAGTACAAAAAAGCTGAATCCATCAAAACTGCCTTAATCCTTACCAAGTAACAATGATCCCATAAATTTCTATGGTGTGTTGGACTTTCTGAAGTGTTTTACCATGCATTTATTGTTTTATATTTATTTCACATATATAAAATAAGAAAGGCAGAAATCATTATGCTCATATTTAAAAACAAGAAAATAAAAGGGGGAAAGAGAAAAGCAACACCCGTCCATATACATCTGGGTCAAGTACCTCTTTGAAATGACTATAGTTGAAAGGTATAGTTTTTTTTTTTAATTTTTTTTAAACGTTTATTTATTTTTGAGACAGGGAGAGACAGAGCATGAACAGGGGAGGGTCAGAGAGAGGGAGACACAGAATCTGAAGCAGGCTCCAGGCTCTGAGCTGTCAGCACAGAGCCCAACCTGGGGCTAGAACTCATGGACCGCGAGATCATGACCTGAGCTGAAGTCAGCCACTTAACCGACTGAGCCACCCAGGCGCCCCGAAAGGTATAGTTTTAAAGAAAAAGATAATATGATGAATAAAGATAAATAGAATAAATGAGAAATATTATGCAGGGAATTATGTGTTGGCAGGAGGAGACAAATGGACTGGGTGAGGTAGTGAGGACTGAAGGACTAGAGGTAAACAGAACAACTTTGAGAGTGTAATAGTACAGATGATAGAAAACAATGCTCTGACTGGAGAAAGAGGAGGGCCAAATGAAAGAGCCCAAAGGAAGCAGTAGTTAATGATAAAGTTTCAAGGTAAGGACATACAGGTCTATAGGTCTTTATTGTCAAGGCATATAAGGAGCTGGTATTTCAGGAGTATTAATAGTTAACAATTTCCTCTTTTAACAAATATATGATTTCTAACAGGGAATAAGAAAGTGAAGAAACTTATGTGAATAAATTGCTTATACTGCCATTACTATCAGTAAAATGGTTCTAATTGTACATTCTGTAGCCAAACAGGTTCCAATCCTGACTTTAGGTAACTTATTTAACTTCCTTCTGTATCAAGTTCCTCATCTGTAAACTGGGAATATAATTTTTTTTTAATTAAAAAAAATTTTTTTTAATGTTTATTTATTTTTGATACACAGAGAGACACAGCATGAACAGGGGAGAGGCAGAGAGAGAGGGAGACACAGAATCGTAAGCAGGCTCCAGGCTCTGAGCCGTCAGCCCAGAGCCCAACGCGGGGCTCGAACTCACGGACCGCGAGATCGTGACCTGAGCTGAAGTCGGACGCCCAACCGACTGAGCCACCCAGGCGCCCCAGGGAATATAATTTTTTAAAAACTAACAAAGTGCCTGGTGTGTAATACTCCATGCAATGTGTACGTTGAGTATCTACTATGTGCTAGACACTGTTACCTATTATTACTACTAAGGTGAATCTAAAGGATTCTAGGATTATTTTCTCTACTTTTAAAATAGTCTGAATTCTTAATAATGGTATAATTAAATATCCTTTTATTTATTTAAAGAATTAAGATTCCTTCTTTCACAGCTAAAAACAATAAGAATTTTCCTGTAGACCATGAGCTCCTCAAGGAAAGGTGCCATGTTTTATACTTATCCCATAGCAGCTTAATACATTCAGGAATCTAAAGGGAACTAAACAGGGGCACCTGGGTGGCTCAGTCAGTTAACTATCTGACTTCAGCTCAGGTCATTATCTCGTGGTCCATGATTTCAAGCCCTACATCAGGCTCTGTGCTGACAGCTCAGAGCCTGGAGCCTGCTTTGGATTCTGTGTCTCCCTCTCTCTCTCTCTCTCTCTCTCTCTCTCTCTCTCTCTCTCTCTCTCTCTGCCCCTCCCCCACTGTGCTCTCTCAAAAATGAATAAATGTTAAAAAAAAATTTTAAATAAATAAAAGTAACTAAACATTATAATGACTCTAATAAGAAAAAAGTGATGAACATGATTATGAAAAAAATGTGACTTATCTTTACCTAAAATAAGATTTAATGAAATCAAATGGGATCAGATGGGATTGAGCCCTGCATCAGGCTCCTGGAGCCTGTAGCCTGGTTAAGATTCTTGTTCTCTCTCCCTCTGCCCCAGTGTATTTTTTTGGCTAGAAAATAACTTTGCTGTAATCAACAGCCCTAAATTTTTGACCTTAAAATAGGTTAATTCTTCACTATAAGTACAGATCCAAGAATATGCTAGAAAACAACAATTACAGAAATAAGATGGTATAATAAAACATTACTCTAGAACTAGAGGGTCTTTGACTTAACAAACTTATTGAACAAAATAATGTATTGCTCTTATTATTTCCACCCTGGATAAACATTTAAAAACAAGGGTTGGGAGCTAAACTGACTATGGTTACTGAAGGGTATTAAAAAAAAAAAAATCTAGTAATTTCAGCAATTAATTTAATTTCTTAAAAATTTATGGGATGCCTGCGTTAAGCATCTGACTTCGGCTCAGGTCATAATCTCACAGTTTGTGAGTTCAAGCCCCGCATCGGGCTCTGCACTGATAGCTCACAGCCTGGAGCCTGCTTCAGAATCTGTGTCTTCCTTTCTCTCCCTCTGCCCCTCCCCCACTTGTGCTCGCTTGCTCACTCTCTATCAAAAATAAATAAACATTTAAAAAAATTAGGAGATTAATTCAAAGGAAAATATGTGTTAGAGGACCTTAAAGTTTTAATCTCAATTCAGATTTACAGGATATTTGGCTAATTTTTATATTGTTACTCAGTATTTAGTCAAGTATCATCTGAATGTTAAAAGCAAATTTTTGGGGGCATCTAAGTGGCTCAGTCGGTTAAGCACCCAACTCTTAATTTCCACTCGTGTCATGATCCCAGGGTCATGGGATCAAACCCCAGGTCAGGCTCCCTGCCAAGTGTGGAGCCTGCCTGAGATTCCCTCTCCCTCCCTCTGCCCCTCTCTCTGCTTGCGCCCTCCCTCTCCCTCTGAAATAAAAATTAAATAAAATTAAATAAATACAAAATAAAAACAAATCTTTTGTGCTCAATTGATTCTTTTTAAAAAAGCCACCAATAATACTGGATTTAAAATAAGGTACATCTTTACAAAATGGTGTTTTCAAAAACTTGCTTTCAAGCTGCTTTTTTTGGTGCACTAAAATGATAATTTTTAAAATTTGCAACAATTTTTTAACTTTTAATTTTTTATATTGTATTTTCCTAAAGCAAGATACACTTATAAGAAGTAAACAAACATTCTAATAACTTAGAAAGTAAATTATTGGATGCCTTTTAATGCTAGTTTCACACTAATGATCTAGTCTAGTTTTACTCCTAAGACACAACGTTCTACTGATAAAAGTATAATTAAGCTGAAGTGTATGTCACTAAAACTTATATTCACATGAAGTGGCTTACAATTATCTGAATTAATAAAGGAAAATCCTTTTTCTACAAATTATTTCTTCTGTCAAGGTTATAAAGTGCAACAAACTCCTATGGCTTTCTACGCTTTTCAACTGAAAACATAGAGCTGTTGTAATTAGCTAAGTTTTATAGGAGATACTCTAAAATGCATCAATTCCTATTACAATAATTGTTCTGAAACAAGAAAGTGGGAAAGGGGAGGGTAAGAGTGAAAATCCAGTATATGGCTGACAAAAGTAAAAGCTAATCATTTCTTATGTCTTTCTTTTTCTTATATTAGTTACTTAATCTTAAGAACATAATAAATTAAAATCAGAGACCTCCATGAAATGATTTTCCACTGAAAATATGCTTTTGATTTTATAGCCCTTATAGCTTTTAAATATCCTGAACTTTTAGTACATTGTCTGTTTTCTAACCATTTTATTCAAAGCTGTTAGCACAGCGAATAAACAGCACAAGCTTTGATCTCATTAAATTACAACTTATAGTTCCTAGAGTCATAAATATTGTGCTTTTTTCCTTTACCCCTCCTTTTCTGGTACAGGGTAGTCTGTTAAATATCACTATCTCCTTGAGTGCTCTGACGTTTACTCAGACAAATACCAGAGGTTATGAATGCTGCTCATAGATAGTATCAGGAATTCTTCATGATTGCCATAATAGTGAACCCAGCATTCAAAACTGTAATATCTAGTTTAATCTAACAGCTAAGTTTGGTCTATTTAACTTTGCTTCCCCCCCCCCCAAAAAAAAAATCCATCTCGTCACAAACCAATAGCTTAACTGTTCTAAATAAAATCATAAAACAGAATAAAAAAATAAAAATTATCTTTGGGAAAATGATTAAAAGTTTTAAGTGAGTGATATAGCCAATGTTACCAGACTTGATTAGCTTCTGAAAAAGAAAATAAAAAATGAAAAAGCTTTTCTGAAAGTTAAAAATTAAGACTACATAAAAAATACAAAATTCTTATACCTAGAATGTCTGAAATATTACAAATGGCTATTAAAATGTATTTTTAAATTTTTACTCTTTCAGCTACTCAGACTTAAAACTCTCAATGTAAAAAAATCCTCTCACTTTACCTGTTTGTACACTCTCTCTTCCAAGAACTACTAGGTACAACAGCATGGTCACTGACTGTAATGCTCTCTAGAGAGATAGGCCACCACTGCAGGACACATCAGTACATTTAGTTAGCCCTGGTAGGGCTCCAAGACCTGGGAAAAATGGGTAAGTGTGCTCATGAGCAACACTATTCTACCTGTGCAAAGAAAGAGACATTCTCTTTAACCTAATCCGCCAATGGTTTTACAAGAGCCTCGTCTCCATCTACAGGCCAATCTTAAACTATATGTTAGAAATATATTATTATTATGCTATAATGAAACATTTGTCCTTATTTAATGAAAAAAACCCATATAACTTAATACAGAAACTTATGAGGTATAATGTAGTAATGTAAATAATGTAAAAACTGAACAAAAGCATATGAATATTTTAATATAATCACTAAATTAATGTGATTAATATTAAGAGAAAAATATTAAAATATAAATGAATCAAAGAGACATCACCAAAAATGTGCTTATGCACAAGTAGTCAGTATTTAGTTATTTATATTTATTTGCATTCGCAATTAATATTGACAAAAATGAATGGTCCTTTTAACAATCCTCTGATTTGAGACTACAAATTTTTAAATTACATATTTTCTCCTTATATTAAAAAAGCCGTCTTTAATATTCTAGGATGTGACTGAAAATAAATGTTCTTTACATAAAAACTGTCTAGTTTTCTAGATAGACTTAAAAATTTCAAGGGCTAGGAACATATGCTTCTAATGTTTTATACTGAGCTACACTATGCGCTTCCTTTCTGATGCTTCAGGTATAAGGATAGAATCCAGGGAATATAAAACCATTTTCTTGGCTTATAAGAAAGTTATAAGACCAAAGAACTAGATACAATAGTGTTACAAATATTAATGGCCTTTGGGCTCTGGCTTAGCATTTAGAATCCACTTCAATCTTTAAGTAATCCTGCTTTCCTTGAAATGATGCTAAAACAGAAAGTAACAAAATTTCCTGATTTCTTGAGTTATGCTTTAAACTATATGTTATTTATCTCACAGCACAAAACACTCCTCTTCAAAACTTAGGTCTGTCACTCTAGGCTTAGTTTTAATTTCAGCAAAATTAAAACTAAGCCCGTAAGTAAAAATGGAGGGCTTCTTATTTCCAGTCAAACAAGTAAGGAGTTTAAACTTCGTCCCGACAACTTTATCCTGACAACAAATAAAAGCTGAACAAACTGAAAATCAACAACTCTTCTTAGAGCTGTCAGAGAAATGAGGTCATAAAGGAAACAGCTACCTCAATGATTGGAGAGACAGACAGGTGAATATGGAGAATTATAAACTACCAGAGCAGAAATCCACAAACAGAAACCTCTGCAAGAACTAATGCCAGTACAGGAAAAGCTGAACTGTGACTGACTGACTACCAGAGGCCCAGTGTGGAAAACCCTGAGAGTTAAAACAAAAAAAAATTTAGGGGGACATAGTCATGGGGGAACCCCCCGCCCAAACACTTTTGTGAATTTCACTTCCAAGTCTTCTCACAGTGAATATCAGAAAAAAATATTTCCTCCTGCTTCCAGGAGGAGGAGGGGAGAAGGAACCACTGTGAAATATGCCAGGGCATTCTGTTCTTCTAACAAGGGCTGACCTCAGGAGAAGCTACTGGACCTGAGCCTAAACTACCTAGGGAAAGGGTGATACCCAAATCCAGCCCCCTCCAACCATCCTGTACCACTCGAGAGAAAAAACTGAGAACTACTGTGAAGTTCACAGTCCAGTAAACTGTATAGACCACTGCATCCAAAAACAGCAGATTACAAATCCTTCTCAAGCTTACATACAACATTCACCAGTCTGGACTGTAAAACACACCTTAAAAAATTTAAAAGACAAAAATTATATAATGTCTGCTCTTAGACTACAATAAAATTAAACTAGAAATCAATAAATGGTAGCTTGAAAATACTTGGAGCTTAAACAGCACACTTCTGAATAACACATGGGTCAAAGAAGAAATCTCAAGAGAAATTTTAAAATATTTTGAGCTAAATGAAAATACAACTAAACAAAATTTGTGGAATGCAATGGAAGCAATGGTTACAGGGAAGTCGACAGCATTGAATGCAGATGTTAGAAAAGAAAAAATACCAAAATGTGGAAGCAACCGAAGTGTCCAATGACAGATGAATGGATAAAGATGTGATATATATACACAATGGAATATTAGTCAGCCATAAAAAGGATAACACCTTGCCATGTGCAAAAACACAATGGGCCTAGAAGGTATTATGCTAAGAGAAATATGTCAAAAGAGAAAGATAAATACCAGAAGATTTCACGTATATGTGGAATCTAAAAAAATAAATAAATAAAAAGCAGAAACAGACCCATAAATACTGAGAACAAACTAATGGTCACCAGAGGAGTCGGGTTAGGGTATGGACAAAATAGATGAAGGGGAGTAGGGGATGCAGGCTTCCAGTTTTGGAATAAATAAGTCACGGGGATAAAACATACGGCATAGCGAATATAGTCAATGGTCTTGTAGTAGCATTGTATGGTGACAGATAGTAGCTACAGTTGTGGTGAGCAGAGCACAGTGTATAGACTTATTGAATCACTATGTTTTATACCTGAAACTAATGTAACATTATATGTCAAATACAATTTTATTTAAAAAAGAAAAAGATAAAAATCTAAAACATCTAAACTTTAAACTTAGGAAACTAGAAAAAGCAAAGTAAAATCAAAGTAAACAGAATAAGTAATAAAAATTAGAGAGAAATAAATGAAAATGAAAATGAAAACAATACATCAATAGAGAAAATCAAGGAAACCAAAGGCTGATTCTTTGAAACAATCAATAAAATTGATAAACCTCTAACCAGGTTAAGAAAAAAAAGGGACACAAATTACTAATATCAGAAATGAAAAATTGGATGTAACTATAGATCCCATGGACATTAAAGGGAAAATTTTTTTAAATACTATAAACAACTCTATGCTCACAAGTTTGATAACCTAGATGAAATGGACTAATTCCTTGACACAATCTGCCAAAACTCACACAAGAAGAAATAGACAATCTAAATAGACCTAAATCCATTAAAGAAATTGAATCAATAAGAATCTTACAACAGAAAGGACCATGCCCAAATGGGTTCACTGGTGAATTCTACCAAACATTTAAGGAGGAAGTTATACCAATTCTGTATAATCTCTTTCAAAATATGGATACAGAAAGAATACTTTGAACTCATTCTACAAGGCCAGCATTATTCTAATAACAAAACAAGAATAGGACATTATAAGAAAACTACAGACTAGTATTTTTCATGAGCACAGATACAAAAATCCTCAACAAAATAACAGTAAATTAAATCCAACGATATATAAAAATAATTATATACCATGACCAAGTGGGATTTATCACAGTTACGCAAGGCTGGTTCAACATTCAAAAATTAATGTAATCCACTATATCAACAGGCAAAAGAAAAAATCACATGATATCAATAGATGTGGAAAAAGCATTTGATAAAATCCAACACCTACTTATGATAATAACTCTTAACAAACTGGGAATAGAGGGTAACCTCCTTGATAAAGAACTAGTAATAGAGGGGAACCAACTTGCTAAAGAACATCTAAAAAAAAATCCTACAGATAACATCATACTTAATGATGAGAAACTTCACACTTTCCCACTAAGATTATGAACAAGCCAAGGATACCCCCTCTCACTAAAGCTTTTCAACACCATACTGGAAGCCCTAGCTAGTGCAATAAGAAAAGGAAATTAAAAAAAAAAAAAAGATACACAGATTTAAGGAAGAAATAAAACTATCTTTGTTCACAGATGACATAATTGACTATGTAGAAAATGTGAAAGAATCAACAAAAACCTCCTGGAACTAATAAGTGATTATAATAAGGTTGTAGGATATAACATTAATATACAAAAGTCAATCACTTTCTGTACTGGAAAAACCTACAGTTCTTCCCTCTGGTACAGGGAAAAACCCAGTTCTTCCTCCTGTGTTTTTTTCCTGTGTGTCTCCTTTACACAGAACACTTCACTTCTGATGCTTCTGGTCACCAAGGGTTTGAGGGTGTTCCCCCCTTGTCCGGCCCCAGGCAATTCTCTGCAACATCAATTGAGTGTCCTACAATTTAATTCACTTCTGACACTATCTACTTGAAGGCTGTGTCAGATCCTGTAAGTGAAGAGCTCAGTCCAATAAGACAGCTCCCATCCCACTTCAGATGCCAATCTCAAGGCCAGGTGTTTCTGACTAATTGACTATAAATAGAGGTTCCCACTATCCCCTCTTAGGTTCCATTAATTTGCCACACCAGCTCACAGAACTCAGAGAAATACTTAAGTTTACCAGTTTATTAACAGATGTGATAAAGGATATAGATGAATAGCCAGATGAAGATACCCAAAGTGCAAGATCTGGGAGGGTCCCAAGCACAGAGGATTCTGCCCTGGTGGAGTTGAGGTGTGTCACCCTCCCTCTGAGATGGGCACTACTGGGATTTTATGGAGACTTCCTCATGAAGGCATGATCAATTACTAATGCCATTTCCAGCCCCTCTTCCCTTTTTGGTGTAGAGGGAGGTGGGAAAGAAGCAGGGCTGAAAATTTTAAGCTTCTAATAATGGCTTGCTCTTTCTGGTCACCAGCCCCCATTCAGGAGCCCATCCAGAGTAACATTATTAGAACAAATGATGCACCTAGTGCTTTTATCACTTAGGAATTTATAAGGGTTTTAGCAGCCCAGTGTCAGGGGCAGGGTGAAAGACCAAATATTAGAACAAGAGATGTTTTGGGGCACCTGGATGGCTCAGTTGGTTAAGTGTTCAACTCTTGATCTCAACTCAGGTGTTGATCTCAGGGTCATGAGTTCTAGTCCCACACTGGGTTCCATGCTGGGTGTGAAGCCAACTTAAATTAGATAGATAGATATATAGATACAAAGAAATAGATGATATAGATACAGATATATCTTAAAACAAGAGATGTTGTCAGTGCTTTTATCACTTAGGAAATCACAAGTGATTGAAAATGGGAGTAGATAATATTTTCTATGATCTCACAATTTGCTATATGCTAGCAATGAACAAATATAATTTGAAAATAAAAACATGTTACCATTTACATTAGTACCCCCCCCCAAATTAAATCTTTAGGTAAGAATCTAACAAACTATATATAAGATCTATGTGAGAAGAAATACAAAACTCTGATGAAAGATATCAAAGAAGAACTAAACAAATGGAGAGATATTCCACATTCATGAATAGGGAAACCCAATATTTTCAAGATGTCAGTTCTTCCTAACTTGATCTTAGATTCATTACAATCTAAATCAAAACCTCAGCAAGTTACTTTGTGAGTGTCAGCAAAGTGATTCTATGGAGAGACAAAAGACCCAGAATAGCTAATTCAAAATAAAGTCAAGGACCTTCAGTACCCAACTCTAGGACTTACTATAAAGCTATAGTAATCAATACAGTGTGGTATTGGTGAAAGAATGGACAATTAGATCAGTGGAACAGAAATGAGAGCCCAGGAAAAAACCCACTGATAGTTGACATGGAAGCAAAAGTAATCTTTTCAACAAATAGTGATGGAACAACTGGACATTCACATGAAAGAAACAAAAAACAAAAAAAACCCCACAACTATAGACCAAGACCTTAGATCCTTCACAAACTAACTCAAATGGATCACAGACCAAAATGTAAAATGCAAAACTATAAAGCTGCTAGAAGATAAGACAGATAGAGAAAATCCAGCTGACACTGTGTATGGCAATGACTTTTTAGGTATAATGCCAAAGTTAAAATCCACATACTCAAAAAATTGATAAGCTGTACTTCATTAAAATTAAAACCTTCTGCTCTCTCTTCTGCTTTGGATATTTATCTCCAAAATATCAAGAACATGAGAAGTCAAACCACAGACTGGGAGAAAATATTTTATTTATTTATTTATGTATGTATGTATGTATGTATGTATGTATGTATGTATTTATTTATTTATTTTTAATGTTTATTTTTGAGAGAAACAGTGCAAACGGGACGGGCAGAGAAAGAGAGGGAGATACAGAATATGAAGCAGGGTCCAGGCTCCAAGCGGTCACCACAGTGCCCCATGTAGGGTTTGAACCCATGAACCGTGAGATTCAGACGTTTAACAACTGAGCTACCCAGGCGTCCCTGGGAGAAAGTACTTTAAAAAGATACATCTGATAAAAGACTGTTATCCAAATTATACACAGAACTCTTAAAAGCCAACAATAAATGAACAACCAAATTAAAAAATGGATAAAAGGTCTGAACAGCCACCTCACCAAAGAAGATATGCAGATGGGAGGTAAACATATAAAAAGATGCTCAACATCGTATGTCATTAGGGAATTATAAATAAGAACAACAGAGAGATACCACCACACAACCATGTAGAATGTGCAATTGCTGGTGGACACGCAAAATGATATAGTCACTTTGGAATATGGTTTGGCAGTTTCTACAAAATGAAACATACTCTTATCATACAATCCAAACAATCATGCTCCTTTGTATTAATCCAAAAAAGTTTTAAACATGTGCACACAAAATCTGTACACAGATATTTATAGTAGCTTTATTCATAACTGCCAAAACTTGCAAGCAACCAAAATGTCCTTCAACAGGAGGATGGATAGTTTGTGGTACATCCAGCCAAAGGAATATTATTCAGTACTAAAAAAAATAAAAATTAAAAAAATAAAAGAGCTACCACGCCATGAAAAGACATTAGACAAAACTTAATGCACACTACTAATAAAGCCAATCTGAAAAGGCTACATTCTTTTTTTTTTTTTTCAACATTTATTTATTTTTGGGACAGAGAAAGACAGAGCATGAACGGGGGAGGGGCAGAGAGAGAGGGAGACACAGAATCGGAAACAGGCTCCAGGCTCTGAGCCATCAGCCCAGAGCCCAACGCGGGGCTCGAACTCACGGACCTCACGGACCGTGAGATCGTGACCTGGCTGAAGTCGGACGCTTAACCGACTGCGCCACCCAGGCGCCCCTGAAAAGGCTACATTCTATATGATTCCAACTCTATAACAGTTTGGAAAAGGCAACACTATGGTGATAGTAGGAAGATTAGTGGTTGCCAAGGGTTATAGGAAGGGACAGATGAAAAAACAGAGCACAGAGGATTTTCAGGGCAGTAAAACTACTCTGTATGATACTACAATGGTGGTTACAGGTCATTAAACATTTGTCCAAATCCAGATAAAGTACAAAACCAAGAGTGAATCCTAATGTAAATAATGGAATTTGGATAATACTGATGTGTCAATGTAGGTGCATCAATTGTAACAAATGCACCATTCTGGTATAGGATGTTGACAGTGAGAGAGACTGTACATGTGTGGGTCAAGGAGTATATGAGAACTCTCTATACTTTCCATTAAATTTTGCTATGAAGCTAAAAATGCTCTAAAAAAAATAAAGTTCATTTTATTTTTTTTAGAGAGACAGAGCATGTGCACACCAGCAGGAGAAGAGCAGAGAGAGAGGGAGAGAATTGCAAGCAGGCTCCACACTCAGCACGGAGCCCAGGGCAGGGCTCAAGCTTACAACCATGAAATCATGACCTGATCTGAAATTAAGAGTCAAGCTTAACAGGCTGAGCCACCCAGGCACCCCTTTAAAAAATAAAGTTTATTAATTTAAATCAATAAATAAAAATAGTGAAATTCAATGTATACATATAGCTATAAATGCTTGGGGTATTTTTCTTCCCTTTTAAAAGCAGAACCCATTTAAAACCAAGATGAAACACTGACCCAGGGGCACCAGTTGGTTGAGCATCCGACTTCTGCCCAGGTAATGATCTCATGGTTCGTGAGTTCAAGCTCCATGTTGGGCTCTGTGCTGACAGCTCAGAGCCTGGAGCTTGCTTCGCATTCTGTGTCTTCCTGTCTCTCTGGCTCTTCCCAGCTCATGCTCACACTCTATCTCCGTCAAAAATAAATAAACTTAAAAAAAAAAACAACAACACTGACCCAAAATTTAAAATTTCCTCAAAAGTAATGAAGTATCTGGATAATATCATCCATATTCATTTATTTATTGAGTCCAAAATATGTACTGCAAAAATGACTTATTGAGGTTTGGGGTATAATCCTTGTAAAAAAGAAATTTCTTTGTACTAAATCAACCAATCAGCTTATACAGAAACTGAATTGGGGAGCTTGGCCTCACTAATGTTAACACTCTGACCACGTGTATAATCAGTATCCCAACAAGAAACAGATGGTACACATAAATTAGGATAATTTGAAGATGATTTATTCACAAAACTGTAGACACAATATAAAGGAACCATAAAATATGGTGCAAGTTCTAGGGGCCAGCAGCAATGGAGATGTCACTACACTGGACCCAAAAAACAACAAAAAGGTAAGTTACTGGAACCCAGAAAGAGAGCATTACACAGAGTAGGCCAGTTTGAGAGAACTAGTGATATACTGAGGGACAAGGCCACACTAAAGTGACCTTACATAGAGGGAATTCCCTGTAATTCACTCTCTTTCCTCCTATCTCCTGTCCAGGCTGCTTTCCACTGGCCCAACTCAACAGGAAGCCAGAAGATATGGGAACACTGATGGAATCCACATAGGTAAGCCTTACAAGGAGAAAAGGATGGATACATCTGAATCTGGAGGGACAAATGGAAGGTATTTTGCACATTGATAAATAATTACAAAGTGTAACTTACTAGTAAATATTTAAGTGGCACTCAGTAAATGTTAGTTTAGAGCATTTACTGAGCGTCAGTAAAGATAGGTATCTCTCTCTGTCTCTGTCTCTCTCTCTCTATACACACACACACACACACACACACACACACACACACACACACACACACACACACACAAAATATAATACTCTCAGGGATAGGGAGGTGGTCCAAAGTGGCATTATTTCAGATGGGGCTTTGAAGGGAGTAGGGAAAGGAAACAAGAGGTCATTTGCTGAGAAAATAAGAATAAGGCCTTCCTACTTCTCCCTCCTCTCATACCAGTCTTACCTTGTATGAGTGAAGGTATTTTTAGTTGCAAATAATGGAAAATTAAACTGGTCCAAACCAAACTAACTTAAATAATAATGGGGATTTATTGATTCACATAACTGAAAAGTCTAGAGGTACAGAATGGTAGGGTTGGTGGATCCAAGGACTCAAAAATGTCATCAAAGAACAGGTTTCTTTACTTCACACCAATCTGACATCCACATTGTCAGGTTCCTCCTTTTTGGTTTCTCATGTAGAGAAATGACTGAGAGCCACAGTGAGGGTTACATTCTTATTGGTTTATAGCCACTAGCTAAGGTCATCTGTCCACTTCTGCGCCAATGACTGTGATGTGAGGAATAAAATATGTTTATGGCTTTATGCCAATTTAGAGTTCAATGTTCAAGTACTCCACTCACGATACTCCAGCCATACCAGACTTCTCCAGTCCTTCACATATACTAAACTCTTTCCTATACCTAATCCTAGCCAAAAGTCTGAGAAGCTATTACTAAAAATCTTCCCTGTCTCAGGGCTTTTGCATATGCTATTCTCCTTGCCTGAAACATTTTTCTTTTCTCTCCCCTACCCCTTTACCACCAACATAATAAATTCACCTATTATAATGTCATCACATCCTTTACTTTTTCTTCATATCATTTTTAACAGTTTTAAATTGATCTGTGTGATTATGTATTTTGTGTCTAATTCCTCCATTGGACTACAAACCTCAAAAAAGCAGCAAAATGTGTTATTTTCTTCAGACTTGTACCCGTAGTGCTACATTACATAGACTTGACACAATCAAATACTAAAGAATGAATGAATAAATGGTGCTGAGATTGACATATAGTAAATGTTTATTGGCTACTCATGTCACCAT
Source organism: Felis catus (assembly GCF_018350175.1). NCBI lineage: Eukaryota > Metazoa > Chordata > Mammalia > Carnivora > Felidae > Felis > Felis catus. The sequence continues at coordinate 86,808,681 of NC_058377.1, forward strand.
AAAAATGCATGCAACTGGTGAGAGTCAAACAATATTTTTTTAAGTTTATTTACTTTGAGAGAGAGAGCATGAGCAGGGGAAGGACAGAGAGAGAGAGGGCAAGAGAATCCCAAACAGGCTCTGCACTGTCAGTGCGGCCCCAATGCAGGCCTTGAACTCACTCACAAACTGCAGGACTGGAGTTCACAAATCATGAGATCATGACCTGAGATGAAACCAACTGATGCTTAATCAGCTGAGCCACCCAGCCGCCCCAAGGAACAATATTTTGAATGGTTTAGAACAAACTCATTCATTACATTTACAGGAATCATAACTCATAGTTTATGAATCTATATTTAAAACATTTTATTTTTCTTACATCAAAAAATATCTACCCAATGTTTTCTAGTAATATTTCATAAAACTAATTATTTTACACTGTAATTCTAATACTATGAAACTGTTTCAATCATACCTTCTTTAAACTGCATATTTCAGATTCTTGTTTTTTATTTAAAGCTGAAAGTCTGTTGTTTAATTGTATTGCTTCCTGTACTGCAATATGAAAAACATTTAGAAAAATATTATATTCAACATACATTTTAAGGAAAGTATCACTACAATGGACAGTGAAAGCAGCCTCAATGCAATATATATAATTATTATTGAACATAAATAATATTTATTAAAATGTTATTTACTATTACCAGTAGCAGATAATTTCAATTTCCTCATTATAAGTAAGCCCATTTAATCACTCCTATTAAAACTATAAGTTTAGGGGCTCAGTCGGTTGAGCTTCCTACTTCGGCTCAGGTCACGATCTCACCGTCTGTGAGTTCGAGCCCCGCATTGGGCTCTGTGCTGACAGCTCAGAGCCTGGAGCCTGCTTCGGATTCTGTGTCTCCCTCTCTCTCTAACCCTCCCCTGCTCATGCTCTGTCTCTGTCTCAAAAATAAAATAAAACATTAAAAAAAATTTTTTAATAAAAAAAAAATAAGTTTAAATAAGGTACCACCTACCATTTTGTTCTAATTTTCCATGATTCTCTTTTACCAATCCAAATTGACCTGTTATTGTGGCATAATATTTCTCAATTTCATTCAGTTGCTTCTGATGATCTTCTTTAGCCAGAAGATGTAACTGGACTTTTTGTTCCTATTGTGAAGTTATTTTAAATGTTATAAACCTATAATACACCCATATATATATATATATATATATATATACATACACATGTTTAAACATACATAAAAATGTACTGTTTTTAGTAACTATTGCTATGAAATAGGCCATGAAAAAGTGCTGAGAACACAACAAGGAGGAAATGTTAGGAGATATTTCTAAACCTGTGTAAAATTAAAGCACATTTTTTTTCTTGTAACAAAATGGTCACTTAAATTTATGCTGCCCCTATTTACAATTTCTTTTTAAAAAAGCAACTGGTTTCACTTATAGAAAAGATAATCAGTCCAAGCCAGCACTAAGCAAAATCATGAGAATATTAAAGTAATACTCTTTATAATTAAGGAACAGAATTTGTTTTTCTAAATTTGGGGGCATAATTATGAGTGCATTATCAAAACTCAAGTATTTTTAATTTTAATGAGTATAGCACCTTCTCACTGCATTAAAAAATTGAATGATGAGGAGAGTCTGGGTGGTTCAGTTGGTTGAGTGTCTGACTCTTGGATTTGGTTCAGGTCATGATCTCACAGTTCATGAGTTTGAGTCCCACGTAGGGCTTGTGCTGATGGTATGTGACCTGCTTGGGATTCTCTATCTGCCTCTCTCTCTCTCTCTCTCTCTCTCTCTCTCTCTCTCAAAACTAAACTTAAAAAATTGAATGATGAGGATAATATCTATCAGAGGCAGGGAGGCAATACAGTATAGTAGAAAGTCTACTTAGCTGAGAGACACAATTGGCAAAAATTGGACCCAAGGTATAATATGGGCCTTTACTACTTTCAGCTAAAGAAGATTGTTTTGTCACACTTAGAAATATGACTTTAAATTTTAAAAAGAGGGATTGCCTGGCTGGCTGGCTCAGTCAGTAGAGCATATGCCTCTTAATCTCAGAGTTGTGAGTTCAAGCCCCACATTGGGTGTGGAGTCTACTAAAAAAAGTCATTAATAAATTTTAAAAAGAAATATAAGGTTAATAGAATAACATTTTTTAAAGGTTTTGATCTTGACTTGGTACTAGTAGACTCACTGATTGGTTTCACAACTTTCCTTCATTTATGTCACATGCTTCAGCACCTATGATGATAAGCAGTGATAAAAACCAGTGTATGTCTATGGACTGACACTCAGTAATTGTTTTATGAGTGAATTGTTGTTGTCCTCTGGGGCTCCAACAGTGAAAATTTGTTATAGATATACCTGGCCAGTAGCTGTTTCCCCTATCCAATATTATCACAATTTCAAGTATTTACTTCAAATATTTCTTCCTCATTATAATCTAGGAGGATTAAAATTTGCAGGTTCTCTTCTCCCCTAGTCAAGTGAAGGGCATATTGCTCAAAATAAACCAACTGATTTCTACCTTTTTGGAATCTGAAACTCGAGCAAAAAAGGACTATAAAACTAAAGTTTGGCAGTGATCCTATCCAGCTGATAAGACTTCTGTCCCGGGTTCCTACATCCTGCTTCACAAACTCTGGAATTACCCTGATCCCTGCTCTTTCTCAAACCCATTCTTCACTCTCTGATTGATTATGAATGCCTCCACTAAATTCTCTTTCGCATAAAATAAAGAGCCATTTCCTACGGCTTTAAAATCAAAGTACAGGCAGTATACTAGTCAAAAGCTAGTTGGCCTGTGTTTAAATCCTGCCTCTGTAATTTAGTTGCTGTGTGACCTTGGGAAATCTACCCTATCTTTAAAATAAAGATTCTAAAAGTATCTCCCAGAGAGGGTTGCTGTGAGGATAAAATGAAATAATACAAATAAAACACAACGAACAACGCCTGTCACTGAATAAGTACAATATGTTTTGTTATTACTCCTTAACCAATAAAAGTGCCTTCAATAGTTTTATTTGGAATGACATTAGCCCTCATATTAATAGAGAATAGATACATAAGTTGTACCTAACTGTATTATCTTGGCAAATTTGATAATAATCTTAACTTTTTCAAAGATATTTTTTAATAATTAAAAAAAAATTTTTTTTAATGTTTATTTATTTTTAAGAGAGACAGAGACAGAATGCAAGTAGGTTAGGGGCAGAGAGAGAGGGAGACACAGAATCTGAAGCAGGCTCCAGGCTCTGAGCTGTCAGCACCGAGTCCAATGCGGGGCTCAAACTCATGAGCTGTGAGATCATGACCTGAGCCGAAGTCAGACGCTCAACCGACTGAGCCACCCAGGCACCCCACTTTTTAATGATTTTAAGCAAAGTGATAATATCATTGGTAATGATCACAACGGATCAATTGAAAGTTTCTTATGCACTTCTATGGGCTCTTCAAATTCACTATGGAGTCATTTGAATTAATCACATAGCATTTATTAACGCAAAAAGCTGACAAGTATACTTACCCCAGAGATCTTATGTCTATCTGAGTAGTTACTATGATTAATAACTAAATAATGAACAATAATAAACCAAATTCCATTCCTCTAAAATATCACTTAATTGGGGCCCCTGGGTGGTTCAGTCAGTTAAGCATCTGACTTTGGCTCAGGTCATGATCTCATGGTTTGTGAGTTCGAGCCCTGCATTGGGCTCTGTGCTGACAGCTCAGAGCCTGGAGCCTGCTAAAGATTCTGTGTATCCCTCTCTCTCTGTCCCTCCCCCACTTGGGATCTGTTTCTTCTCTCTCTCTCTCTCTCTCTCTCTCTCTCAAAAAAAAATAAACATTAAAAAAAATTTTTTTAAAGATACCACTTAATTCTCTAATGTAGAGAATTATATTTGCTTTCAGAAGATGGATAGAAACCTAATACAATTTCACTAAAATTAGTCTAAAAGCATTATTTTAATTCAAGGAATTTTTCTTTAAGTTTTTACTTTAATTCCAGTTAGTTAACATACAGTGTAACATTAGTTTCAGGTGTACAATAGTCACTCAACAATTCCATACATCACCTGATGCTCATCACAACAAGTGCATGCCTTAATCCATATCACTATTTCACCCATCCGCCCTACCCACCTCCCATCTTGTAACCAAAATTTGTTCTCTATAGTTAAGAGTCAGTTTTTTGGTTTGTCTTTTTCCTATGTTCATTTTATTTCTTAAATTCCACATATGAGTGAAATCATATAGTATTTGTCTTTTTCTGGCTTATTTTGCTTAGCATTATATTCCCTAGCTCCATTCATGTTGTTGGAAATGGTAAGATTTCATTCTTTCTTACGACTGAATAATATTCCACTGTGTGTATACACACAGACACATATATTAAATATATACACACACACCACATTTTTTTCTTTATCCATTCACCTATTGGTGGACATTTGGGTTACTTCCATAATTTGGCTATTATAAATAATGCTGCTATAAATATACAGGTGCATATTTCCCTTTGACTTTGTGGGATAAATAGCCAGTAGTGCAATTGCTGGGTCATACAGTAGTTCTCTTTTTAACTTTTGAAGAACCTCTGTACTCTTTTCCACAGTGGCTGCACCAGTTTGCATTCCCACCAACAGTGCATGAGTGTTCCCTTTTCACCACATCCTCACCAACACTTGTTTCCTTTGTTTTTGATTTTAGCCATTCTGACAGGTGTGAGTTGATATCATTGTAACTAGCATTTCTCTGATGATGAGTGATGCTGAGCATCTTTTCATGTGTCTGTTGACCTTCTAAATATCCTCTTTGGAGAAATGTCTGTTCACGTCTTCTGCCCATTTTTTAATTGGATTATTTGGTTTTTGAGTATTGAGATTTAGAAGTTCTTTATTTATGAATTTTGGATTTACCCTTTATCAGATGTATCATTTGCAAATATCTTCTCCCATTCTGTAGGATGCCTTTTAGTTATGTTGATTGTTTCCTTTGTTGTGCAGAAGTACTTTTATTTTGATGTAGTCCCAATAGTTTATTTTTGCTTTTATTTCTCTTGCCTCAGGAGACAGATCTAAAAAAAATGTTGCTACAGCTGGTATCAGAGAAATTACTGCCTGTGGTCTCCTCTAGGATTCTTATGGTTTCAAGTCTCACATTCAAGTCTTTAATCCATTTAGAATTTATTTTTGTGTATGGTGTAAGAAAGTGATTCATTTCTTTCTTTTACATGTTGTACAGATTTCGGAACACCATTTGCTGAAGAAACTGTCCTTTTCCCATTTTCCCTGCTTTTATGCCAGTAACATACTGTTTTGAGTACTACTGCTTTGTAACAAAACTTAAAGTCTGGAATTGTGATGCCTCCGGCTTTTTCTTTTTCAAAATTGCTTTGGCTATTCAGGGTTTTCTGTGGTTCCATACACGTTTATAATTATTTGTTCTAGTTCTGTGAAAAATGCTGTTGGTATTTTGATAGGGTTACATTAAATCTGTAGACTTCTTTGGATAGTATAGACATTTTAATAAAATTTGTTCTGGGGTACCTGGGTGGCTCAGTTGGTTAAGTATCTGACTTTGGCTCAGGTCATGATTTCATTGTTCATGGATTCGAGCCCTGCATTGGACTCTGCACTGACAGCTCAGAGCCTGGAGCCTGCTCTCTATTCTGTGTCTCCCACCCTCCCTCCCTCAAAAATAAGTAAACGTTACGTATTTCTTCTTCTAATCCATGACCACGGAAATGTTTTTCCATTTCTTTGTGTCATCTTCAATTCCATTCATCAGTGTTTTATAGTTTTCAGAGTATAAGTCTTTCATCTCTTTGGTTGGGTTTGTTCCTAGGGATCTTATTATTATTTGTGCAATTGTAAATGGGGTTGTTTTCTTAATTTCTTTCTGCTGTTTCATTATTGGTATATAGAAATGCAACACACATTGATTTTCTATTTTGTGACTTTACTGAATTCATTTATCAGTTCTAGCAGATTTTTGGTGGAGTCTTTCAAGTTTCTACATATGGTACCCTGTCATATGCAAATAGTGACGGTTTTACTCCTTCCTTACCAATCTGGATGCCTTTTCTTTTTGTTGTCTGACTGCTGTGGCTAGGACATCCCACACTATGTTGAAGCAAAGTAGTGAGAGTGGATATCCTTGTCTTGTTCTTGACCTTAGGGGGAAAGCTCTCAGTTTTTCCCCATTGAGGATGATGTTAGCTGTGGGTTTTTCATATATGGTCTTTAATATGTTTAGATATCTCTTTAAGCCTAACTGTTGAAGTTGTTTTTTTTTTTTTATCATGAATGGATATTATACTTTGTCAAATGCTTTTTCTGCATCTATTGAAATGGTCATTAACCTTTCTCTTACTGATGTATCATGTTGACTGATTTGCAAATATTAAACCACCCTTGCAATGCAGGAATAAATCCCACTTGATCATGGTGAATGATTTTTTTTAATGTATTGTTGAATTCAGTTTGCTAATATTTCATTGATTTTTGCATCTGTGTTCATGAGGGATATTGACCTGTAGTCATCTTTTTTTGTGGTGTCTTTATCTGGTTTTGGTATCAGAATAAGGCTGGCTTCATAGAATGAATCTGAAAGTATTCCTTCCTTTTCTATTTTCTGAAATAGTTTGAAAATAGGTATTAACTTTTCTCTAAATATTTGGTAGAATTCACCTGTGAAGCCATCTAGTGCTGGACTTTTGTTTGTTCAGAGTTTAATTATTCAATTCATTTGCTGGTTATTAATCTGTTCAAATTTTCTATTTCTGATTTAAATGTTTTGGTAGTTTATATGTTTCTATGAATTTGCCCATTTCTTCTAGGGTGGCACATAGTTTTTCATAATATCTAATTGCATTTCTGCGGTGTTGGTTGTCACTTCTCATCTCATTTGTGGTTTTATGAGTCCTTTCTCTTTTTTTCTTGATAGGTCTAGCTAGAGGTCTATCAATTTTATTGATTCTTTTCACAGAACCAGTTTCTGATTTCATTGATCTGTTTTATTGTTTTTTGTTTTTAGTTTCTAGATCATTTATTTCTGTTCTAAAATTTATTATTTCCTTCATTCTGCTGGTTTCAGGTTTTGTTTGTTCTTTTTCTAGCTTCTTTAGGTATGAGGTTAGGTTGTTTGAGATTTTTGTTTCTTGAGGTAGTCCTGTATTGCTATAAACTTCCCTCTTGGAACTGCTTTTGCTGCATCCAAAAGGTTTCTGACCATGGTATTTTCATTTTCATTTGTTTCCATGTACTTTTTAATTTCTTATTGACCCATTCATTGTTTAGTATCATGGTATTTAACCTCCATGTATTTGTGGTCTTTCCAGATTTTTTTTCTTGAGGTTGACTTTTAGTTTCATAGCATTGTTGACCAGGAATTTTTCAATTTTTCAGTTTAGATCTATTTTTATATAGCCTTTATGACTACTGTCCACTACATATTAATATAGGTTTCCTCAATCTTTCAGTTAAAAAGTCATAATAGGCTGTCAATGCCTGCAAAGATTAACAATCCTGATAACTAAAACTAGAGCAAAGATTAAAGTGATTTCATAGGTTTTCTCTACATAAAATAATTTGCGATATACTCTAATCCAACATCCTTTGCTTGAAGCCAAAGTCAATTCAAGTAAAATGCAGTTTCATTTGTTTGCATTACATAATTTCCAAATATATTAGCCTATTCAGTTGCCATGATAAATACTATAAAGACTTTCAAATTACATGAGCACCTACAGCTCATTAGCCCACACAGGCCCATATGGGACTGTTCACATATGAACCTAATTGGCTGCTCTGATTTAGTTTTGATAATCAGATGAAGAAACCAGTTGTCAAGTTTGTCACTAATTGCATGCCAGCAAATAGCTGAAATTCTTTGGGAAGCAACAACAAAAACAGTTTGGTGACACTTGCATGAGAAACCCAAGAATAGAATTACTCTGTTTAAAGACTAATATAAATAACTTTATAGTCTTATTATTAAAACTTTAAGGGCGCCTGGGTGGCTCAGTCGGTTAAGCATCCAACTTCGGCTGAGGTCATGATCTTGTGGTTTGTGAGTTCAAGCCCTGTGTCAGGCTCTGTGCTGACAGCTCAGAACCTGAAGCCTGTTTCAGATTCTGTGTCTCCCTCTCTCTCTGACCCTCCCCTGTTCATGCTCTGTCTCTCTCTGTCTCAAAAATAAATAAGCGTTAAAAAAAATTTAAAAAAAAAACTTTAATATTACACATGATATAATAAATAAAGATAATTTTATTGAGATGATTAAGAAATAGTTAAGAACATACTGTTTTTACTTTTTGGGTTTTTTTTAACTCTGTGAATTGATTCAAGCTATTTTCTTCTTTAACACAATTTTACTACTAAATGCAAGGACTGTGTCCATAAGAAAATGTTAGGATTCATTGCTTTCCAAATACAAACTTAAATTTTAACAAACTTAATCTATGAATATCAAGATTAGAGGAAAAAAAGACAGCTCCTGCATAATTAAGAGCATGTGTGCGTGTGTGGTCTAAAAGATTACTTTGAAGCCTCAAGACATTTAAAATAGGAATAATTAAAAAATAGTATTTATACAACTGTCTTTACTAATTACAACTTTTTACAACTATATTTACTAATTAAAAGCATAATTGTTCATTTTCCCCCTTTCTTATTTCCTTATGAAGACCAACTTGAAAACCTTTATAAAAACAATTTCCCTTAAAATAATTAACTTTAAGTTAATTTTAGGGAAAAAGATAAAAACACAAAAATAAACTTCATACATTCTTCAAAACTATTTTGCAACTTACCTTTCAATTTCTTCAATATGAACCCAAAATAAATCAATTTGGGGTTATAAAACTCATGTTTTAAACATTTTAAAAGATATTTTTACCTTTTTTAGTCACAAAGAGAAGGTATATACTACTTTAAAAAACTAACTTAGGGGTGCCTGGGTGGCTCAGTCAGTTGAGCATCTGACTTCAGCTCAGGTCACGATTTCACAGTTTGTGAGTTCAAGCCCCGCGTTGGGCTCTGTGCTGACAGCTCAGAGCCTGGAGCCTGCTTCGGATTCTGTGTCTCCTCTCTCTGTCCCTCCCCTGCTCATGCTGTCTGTCTGTCTCTCTCTCTCTCTCTCTCTCTCAAAAATAAATAAACATGAAAAAAAAACTAACTTAAAGTTATAATACTTTGTGTGTACAGATATACATAATATTTATAATTTTTCCAGATAAGTCTTCATTCTAAAAACATTCTACTATGAAAGAAAAAAATGTAGTAATTTTAAATCATATGAAACCTACAGTATTTAAACTATAATTTAATAAAGAAAAAGAAATCTTTCTTATAAGTCTTTTCTTTAAAGGAAAGCAATACACAAAAAAACAAAACATAAATAAGAGCCAGCTAGATAAGTTCTTACTTCATTTACTAAGTCCTATTAGCTACTCGTTATACAACATAGTCACCTAACGATAAGAACACAACCGGAAAGATTTTCACCAATGATCAAATTACAATAACAGTTAATTTGATGTTCTACAGTTTACTTTTATTATTTTTTGTTGCATTCTTTCTATTCGTAATGATCAATGTGATCATTTCCTCCATAGAAGGCTAGGGTACTTGTAGAGATAGGTAAATCTTTCAATTCATAATTGTGTTAATTTATCTAGAGACATATCACCACCTCTACCACCTATACACAAATCAACTTATTGAATTCCTAAAAGAAATTACCACAGAGTTAAGTTACATAAAAGAAAAATGATTTGAATAAAATAAGATTAAGTTAATTACCGAATACAGTACTTTGAATACAGGTCATCTGAATCATATAAAAATAATGTAAAAAGAATAATGTAAGAATGCTTATAAAAAAAGATTATTTTAAACTCTTTAATCAATTATCTAAAATACATTTAATACTCTGCCAGAATGTACATAAAATATTAAATGTACGTATCAACATATAAAATTACTTTAATGCAAAATTATTTAGTGCTTTGAACTGTTAGAAAATAACATTATAAGTATAACTCAAATATCATTTTAAAACGTTCTTAAGAGGTTGTCATTCATATTAACAAAATACTCAGAAATTACTAAAAACTTGTTTCCATTTTTTCTAAGACTATAAGTATCTGATGAAATTTTCAAGTGGAATAAAATAAATACATTTTATGTTGCCTTTGATCTTTAACTTGTAGCCTTATCTCCCAGGTCAGAGTGCACATTATTCAATTTCACTATATTTTGTGTAAAACCACTGTAGCGTTGAAGATGACTTTCAGTACAAATGTCATGGTACTTAAAGCTAAACTGGAATCTAGTTTTTCAGCTTCTTAATTAAAATCATAGTTTAAAATAGTCTGACAATATTATCTTTATTCTTTCCAGTTGAACAGCGACAGAATTTTCACATCTTTTATTCAATCAAGCTTAGCAATCTTTCTATGTTTTTTTATTTTCTAACACACCAAAAACATTTTCAAGAAGCAAAACAGTTACTTTATTTTTCTGTATTTAATAAGGAGTGATCTCTCATTTCTTACTTCTCATATATATAATATATAAACCTTACTCAAAAATTACTTTACTTGCCTTACAGTCTGCTCCAAAGATGACAACTAAAATAGCATAAGCCTACCCAAAAGCCCTCAGAAGATTTCAGTGGATATGGGAGAATTTTGCTTAATCAAAAATACAGGAAAAAAAGTCCTTCTGAATCAAAGAGGGATAGAGAGAGTATCAACTAAATATTCCATAAAATACTATGCTGTAAAAATACAAATATGAATTTTTAATATATAGAAGAGAAATATGTGAAAAACACTTGTTGAAGAGGAAAGAATGAGTACCATAGCCCAAGTGTTGTATTCAAATGTTACTTCATATTATTTTTTCAGGCAATCGTTAATAATTACGTTTGTATAAATATCTAGAAAAAATAATAAAATAAGAGGTTTTGTTATTCTTATTTCTTTGTTGTTTGATATTGAAATAAGACCTCTATCAGTAATCTGGGACTGGGTTAAATTTATTTTATAATATATAAACAATTTATGTAATCTGGAAATAAATTTGTGAAATACATTAATTTAAGCTATATTTGAAATTGTAATTCAGTTCTTTAAATGGGATATTAATATCCAATTGCAAATACTATTTTTTACTATAAATGCCATATTTATACAAAAATACAACACATATGATGTGCTAATCTGGAGAGTGGGTGTATATTCTATAATTTCCTTACCATTTCACTTACTTTCTTCTGTAAAGAATATTTAGAAACCTTGAAAAAACAAAGAGAAAATTCATTATAAATCTTTATCTATTATAAATTCTGCCTGAAATTAAAATTGTATGCCATTGGGTGCCTAGGTGGCTCAGTCAGTTAAGTGTCTGACTCTTGATTTTGCCTTAGGTCATGATTCTCACAGTTGGTGAGATCAAGCCCCGTGACAGGCTCTACACTGACAGTGCAGAGCCTGCTTGGAATTCTCTCTCTCCCTCTGTCCCTCCCCGACTCATACATCACTCTCTCTCTCTCAAAATAAATAAGTAAACTTAAAAAAAATAAAATAAATAAAACCGTATGCTATAAAATGTGGTATTCATTTCCCATGCAGTATTTTTTTCTTAGGACATTTTTTTCAAGATGATATTTACCATAGCTTTCTTCCTTAAAACAAAACCAATACATTCATTAATTATTCAACACATATTTATGGAGCACTTACTATATACAAGCCACTTTCCTAGCACTCTGGGATACAGCGTGCTGTCCCTATCCTTTAGAATTTGTCTAGTGGGGGTAATGGTGAGATAGTCAATAAAATATAAGTAAAAAGTACAGAAGTTAGAGAGTGACAACTATGAAGAAAAATAAAGCAAGCAGGATAGCAACAGCATTTCTAGGAGAGTTTGCTTTTTAGTATCAGATCTTTGTTGAAAATCTGATAAAATGGAAAAGCATAGGGAAAAAGCTGTTTTAAAAAAAATCATCTCAGAAACCAGAAATAACAATAATTAATACTTTAGTACTTCAGTTATTTTGCTATGCATTTACACCTTAAAAGAGGGTGAGTGGGGAGTGGAATAACAATATATGAACTATTTTGTAGCCTATTTTTTCCTAATATATAACAAACAACTTTGTATGATGAATTAATCTACAACACAACTTTTTAATGGTTACATAGTATTCCACTTTACCAAATCACTCTCATTTTTGTAGGTTTACCCAGTTTACAGTTTTATGACACTACTATAAGATAAACATGCTTGTACTAAGAACTGTAGTTATGTATTTTAGCACAATAAATTCCAATAAGCAGAATTCCTAATATTTGTTCCTTTTTATAGACTTTTAACAATTCTTACATAGTCCTCTAGAATGTCTGACCAAGCTAAATTCCAACCAGCTGTGTATGAGGTACTCATTTTCTTAAACTCTGTTTATATTTGTTAAATTTTAAGCAAAAATAAATTACTTCACATTTCCTATGAAATCAATTTTTTAGCATGCTGCCTTGAATAAGCTGATAATTTTATTTATTTATTTTTTTTTGGAAGAGGTTATGTGTGATTTATTTCTTCAACAAATATTGAATGCATACTATAAGTAAATAATTAATGTACACACAGGGGATATAATACTGAACCCCCAAAAAAATCTCATCCAGCTTAAATACTGGATATTGTAGAAAATAAGCAATATAAATAAGTTAAAATATAAGGTCTATTAAATATTGATAAGCAGTAAAGAAAAATAATAAATCAAGGAAAGAGATTACATGAGATCCGCAAGAAAATTCTTTCTAGGCTGACATCTTTTGAGTCCAGATTTGACAGGAATGAGGAAGAGTATTTCAGCAAGTGCAAAGGCCCTAAGGTGGGGAAAACATCTGGTGTGTTCAAACCACAAGAAAGTGTAGCTGGAAGTGAATAAGCAAAGAGAAGAACAGCAATAGAGGAGTTCAGAGAAAAGTAGGAGTGGGGAGAGGGCCAATTCTTTGTAGGTCTTGTAATGCAGGATATAGACTTAGGTTTTTATATTAAATGAGACAGGAAGACATTGAAAAGTTCTAAGCACAAGTATAACATAGCCTGACTTACTTTTTTAAAGGATCACTCTGAGTGTTATGTTAACACTAACAGGGAACAAAAGCGGAAGCAGGAAAACCAGTTAATAAGCCACTGTGATAATCCAGATGAAAGAAGACAGTGAAAGAGGACTAGGGTTTTAATAATGGATGTAGTAAGAAGTCACCAGAACTGGGTATAATCTGAGGGAAATGTTGACAAATCTGCAACAGGAAAAAAAAAGGAGTCATAAGGGGCGCCTGGGTGGCTCAGTCGGTTGAGCATCCAACTTCGGCTCAGGTTATGATCTCACAGCTCGTGAGTTCGAGCCCTGAGTCGGCCTCTGTGCTGACAGCTCGGAGCCTGTAGCCCACTTCGATTCTGTGTCTCCCTCTCTCTCTGCCCCTAACCCACTTGTATTCTGTCTCTGTCTCTCTCAAACATAAAAAGTAAAAAAAATAAAAATAAAAAAATTAAAAAAAAAGGAGACATAATTACTAAGGAAAGAAAAGACAAAGAAGTTAGTTTTTAGGAGTGGAATATTTTCTATCATTTATTTATTTATTTTTAAATGTTTATTTTTGATAGAGAGAGAGTGGGAGCAGGGGAGGGGCAGAGGGAGAGGAGACACAAAATCCAAAGCAGGCTCCAGGCTCTGAGCTGTCAGCACAGAACCTGATATGGGGCTTGAACTCACAGACAGGGAGATCATGACCTGAGCCGAAGCTGGATGTTTAACTGACTGAGCCACCCAGGCACCCTGGTAGGGGAATATTTTCTAAAACAAAAAAATCATGTTTTTTTTAATCATGAACATACCATGTTTCATGTCAATCTAGGCTGGAGATACATATTTGAAAGTCTTGAACATACGTCCCATTTGAAAGACATGAGATGGGATGAGATCAGAGTATTTTTTAAGGCATTCCGACAAAAGAAAAGTAAAAGGATAGAAATCATCTGGAAAGATAAGAGAGAAACACTTTCACTCTAACCCTGAATTTCGTATCTGCTAATGTGATAATTTTATATGGCAACTTAACTGAAACAAAAGACTATTTCTGAGTGTATCTGTGAGGGTGTTTCTGGATGAGATCAGCATTTGAAGCAATGGAATCATTAGACTATTGCACTTCTCTGCTTCCATAATTGGGTGACTCAATTCCTCATAATAAATTTCTCCCAATATATATATATGCTATTGGCTTTGTTTCACTGAAGAACCCTAACACAGCTACCATCTGCTAAAGATAAAAGCCATACATCTAGAGCAAATTTACAAAATTCTTTCTGGTCACTATTCTTCAAACATTAATTCTTTCTGAATCATGATTCATAGCTCTATTTTATCAACATCTCTAGAGCACTTTCCACCTTAAAAAGCTACCACATAGTTGTGTTCCAATGAAACATAAGTAGAATTTGAAAGCAATATAATTAGGCTGACATGAAATCTTTTTATGCAGGCTACATATATATATGAATTTTTTTCATGTTAAAATTACACTGAATTGGGGGCGCCTGGGTGGCTCAGCCAGTTAAGCATCCAACCTCAGCCCAGGTCATGATCTCACGGTTTGCAAGTTCGAGCCCCGCATCAGGCTCTGTCTGTGCTGACAGCTCGGAGCCTGGAGCCTGCTTCAGATTCTGTCTCCCCCTCTCTCTGCCCTTCCCCCACTTGTGCTCTGTCTCTCTCTCTCTCAAGAATAAATAAACATTAAAAATAATCACACTGAACTGGATTATAGTATCAGATACAGACACTTTTCTAATACAGGAATTATACTGACACTAATTATTAACTACAGAAGCCAATTTCAAAGACAGAGTACAAATGTTTTGCTCTTATAGTTATCCCTTACTTTATAGAAAATATCATGAAAAACTGACTGTAAAGTACCTTTCTTTACAGCACACCTTATTTTCCCATTAATTTTCCATTAACTGGCTTTATGTTACTTGGGAATAAAGTCCCTCAAAACTATGTTAAAAAGTATTTAACCTTTCCCCTTTTCCTGAACAATTCAGTCCTAAGTCAATGGGGTAGAGTAGGGCAAAGTAGGTATCCATGGGAAAGGGGTGAACAGGTCGTAGTAGCAGCATTCCAGAACACGGTATCAGGCCTGAATGGGGAAGACAATCCCAACTGAGGGAAATCTATTGTGAGGAATCAGAAGCTGAGTAGGGTACGATTTGTAGATGACATGATACTATATACAGAAAGCCCTAAGGGCACCTGGCTGACTCAGTCCAAAGACCATGCGACTCTTGATCTCGGGGTCACAAGTTCGAGCCCCATGTTGGGTGCAGAGATTACTGAAGAAAAAAAAAAAAGAAATAAAAGAAAACCCAAAACACTCCGCCAAAAAACTACTAGAACTGATAAATGAATTCAAGATGACACAAACAAACAGAAAGACATTCCACGATTATGAATTGGAAAAACAAATATTGTTAAAATGCCTATACTACCCAAAGCAACCTACACATTTAATGCCACCCTATCAAAATAACATAATCATTTTTCACAGAAGTAGAACAATTCTAAAATTTATATTGAACCACAAAAGACCCTGATAGCCAAAGCAATTTTGAAAAAGAAGAGCAAAGCTGGGAGTATCACAATTCTGGACTTCAAGTTATATTACACAGCTGTAGTAATCAAAGCAGTATGGTACTGGCATAAAAACAGACACATACATCAGAAAAACATAACAGAAAACACAGAAATAAACCCACAATTACATGGTCAATTAATCTTCAACAAAGCAGGAAAGAATACCCAATGGAAAAAGGACAGTCTCCTCAACAAACAGTGTTGAGAAAACTGGACCACTTTTTTACACCAATATACAAAAATAAACTCAAAATGGATTAAAGACTTAAATGTGAGACCTAAAGCCATAAAAATCCTAGAAGAGACCACAGGCAGTAATGTCTCTGACATCAACTATAGCAACATTTTTCCAGATATGTCTCCTGAGACAAGTGAAACAAAAGCAAAAACAAACTGTTAGAACTACATCAAAATAAAAAGTTTCTGCACAGCAAAGGAAACAATCAACAAAACTAAAAGGCAACCTACAGAATGGGAGAAGATATTTGCAAATGACATATCTGATAAAGGGTGAGTATCCAAAACATAAAAAGAACTTATAAAACACCCAAAAACCAAATAATCCAATTTAAAAATGGAAAGAAGACATGAACAGACATTTCTCCAAGGAGGATATTTAGATGGCCAACAGACACGTGAAAAGATGCTCACCATCACTCATCATAAGGAAAATGCAAATCAAAATTACAATGAGATATCAACTCACACCTGTCAGAATGGCTAAAATCAAAAACACAAGAAACACCAAGTGCTGGGGAGGATGTGACGAAAAAGGAACACTCATGCGCTATTGGTGGTAATGCAAACTGGTGCGGTCACTGTGGAAAATAGTATGGAGGTTCCTCAAAAGTTAAAAACAGAACTACTATTTGATCCAGCAATCACACTACTGGGTATTTACCCAAAAAATACAAAAACACTAATTCAAAAGGATACATATAATAGCCAAGATATGAAAGCAACCCAAGTGTTGTATATATGTGTAAGTGGGATATAATTCAACCATAAAAAAAAAATGAAATCTTGCTGTTTGCAATGGCATGGATGGAGCTAGAGTATAATGCTAAGCAAAATGAGTCAGTCAGAGGAAGACAAATACTATATGATTTCAATCATGTGGAATTTAATAAACAAAACAAATAAGCAAAGGCAAAAGAGAGACAGAGAGAGAAAGAAACCAAGAAACAGACTCTTAACTATAGAGAACTGATGGTTATCAGAGAGGAAATGCGGGGGTGGGGGTGGGGGGCAGGGAGAGATGGGCAAAAAAGGTGATGGGGATTAAGAAGTTCACTTGTTGTAAAGAGCACTGAGTGATGTACAGGATGGTTGAATAACAATATTATACCCCTGAAACTAATATAACACTTTATGTTAACTAAGCTGGAATGAAAATAAAATAAAATTTAAAAAGCTGAGGAGGGTGAGGAGGGCAACACTGAAAAAGGGCAACCCAGCTCAAGGGGTCAGAGTCCAAGTAGGGAAAAGAAGGCATTCATTTAGGAAGGAAGGCACGGCAAAATGGTAAACTGGTTTACACAGGGTAGTTTATTGAACAAATAAATATGTTAAGGATAAAGAATGTCATATTTCTCACTGTAAGAGGAAATAAATGTACACATACAGGGAGAAAATAAATGAAAATTAACCTTGTGGTTTTGTATTAAAATTGGAGATAATGTGAATTCATGTTTTTTTATATACCTAGGTTGTTAGAGAAATAAACATTATAAGTTATAAATAAACACAAATATAAATGATATCTATGTGTATGTAAATACATACGTAGATCTCTGTCCACCAAGAAAATCTGAAAGCAGTGACATATCAATAGTAACAAGTGTAATAGTGCCCAGATCTTTGCTTCTACATATTATTTTCCACTAAAAGGAACCATGGCAACATAGAAAATGGAAAAATGGCCTATTCCAGTGTGAGGTCAGATAAATTATAAAATGATCCTGGCATATTTGTTTTTATCTAAAAGCAGGAAAATGCTGAAAGAATGAAGGCATATCCAAAAGACTCAGTAATCAGCTTTATAGACTCCCAGTGGCCAAATCAAGGGTAATTTGAGCAACGAAATAAATGACAGTCATAGATTTTAATCCACTAAATAAAATAAAAACTATGAGTCTATACTGATATAAATAAATGAATATATTAAAAGTTTGGTGAGAAAGAGAATATTTACATAATTTCAAAGTACCTCCCTATGAAATACTGATTACAAAGAGGAAAAGAGTACCTTTCCAGTGAGGAAATTTGTTAGATACTACCTTAAACAAATAAAGTTAACATCATCAATAGGGAAATTAAAATTATGAACTGATAGGATTCAATTATAAGAACAAAACATTTCTTTGTATATTACCACCAAAGATATATAACTGATCTAATCATGAGGAAACATCATTATAAACAGAAATGGAGGGACACTCTACAAAACAACTGGTCTTTAATCTTCAAGAGTATCAAAGTCATAAAAATCACACAAATACTGAGGAACTAGTCTAGATAGAAGAGATTAAAGAGGTATGACAAATAAATGCAACACAAGATTCTAAACTAGATCTTTTTGCTATAAAACACATTATTAGGACAACTAGTAAAACCTTACTGGGGCCTGAGAGATTATAGTTATGTGTTAATGTTAACTTGCTCATTTTGATGATGTTGTCAGGGTTTTTTAAAAGAATGTCCTTGATTGTAGGACAGATAAACTACAGTTTTGGGGGCAAAAGGGTATTAGATTGGCAAAATACTCTTAAATAATTAAAAAAAAAGTTCTCTGTATTGTATTTTCAACACCTCTGTAAGTTTATGACTCTCCAAACTACAAAAGTACCCAAATGTCTAAGAAATCCTTACTTATGGATAAATGTACACACTACTATAATTTAATTCCCTTTTGTCACTGTGGTTAGGTAAGGCCTAATAAAATTGTGTTTCCAATAGTACAAATAATACATTATGTGTTAAATATGCCCTCAGTTCTGTATGAATAATTACTATCCTAATTTATAAAATTCAGTAAGTTTAAAATTTAGTGAAATAACATGACATCATAGAGCTATAGACCTGAAAACGTGACAGGTCATTACTCCCAACCCAACTTTTACCACCTTCTATCTATGCTCTCTTATTCATGTCTCTTTTGGGTGGATGAATGAATACCTCTCCCAAAATTCCTTATTCCTGACATCCAGAGTAAATAATGTAGATATGCTACTGGTTCATGAAGCGAACTGATTTGAGAAATTCTGATGTATTTTAATTTCTTCATTTTACCTGAAGGAAAATTGAGGCTCAGAAAGACAAAGTGTCTTACCACAGGATCATGTAATAAGTCATTAATAGGAAAAAATAATTTACTTAAAATCTATAGATAGAAAATTCCACAAAATCAGGAAAATATATGTATAAAACGAAGTTCAATAGACACAGAAATCATTTTTAAAAGAACTAAAAAAATTGTAGAGATGGAAAATGCAATTAATGAAATGAAAAAAAAAAAATGCAACAGAGAGCTTCAAGGGCACATTGAATCAAATAGAAGAAAGAACCATTGAACTTGAAGACATCATTTGAAATTATTCAATCAGAGAAGAAAACCAATTGAAAGAGGGTGAAGAAAGCCAACAAAATTTACGAAACAGCATCAAAGGAATCAATATAAACATTACTGGAGTCCCAGAAGGAGAAAAGAGAAAGGGGCAGAAAGCTTATATAAAGAAATAATGGCTGGGCACCTGGGTGCTGTTGGTTGAGCTTCCGACTTCGGCTCAGGTCATGATCTCACGATCTGTGAGCTCGAGTCCCGCATCAGGCTCTGTGCTGACAGCTCAGAGCCTGGAGCCTGCTTCAGATTCTGTGTCTCCCTCTCTCTGACCCTCCCCCGTTCATGCTCTGTCTCTGTCTCAAAAATAAATAAGAACATTAAAAAAAATGGCTGAAAACTTCCCAAATCTTGGGAGGGAAATGGATCCTGATTCATGAGACTCAGAGGACTATATACAATGAACCCAAAGAAGAATACAATAAGACACATTATAATCATGTTGTCTAGGTCAAAGAGAGAATTCTGACAGTAGCAAGAGAAAAGCAACTTGTCACATTTAAGGCAACTCCAATAAGATTATCTATAGACTTCTCAGCAGAAACCTTACAGGCCAGGAGAGAGTGGGAGGATATATTCTAAGTACCAAAACAAAAATCTGCCAACGAAGAATATTATACCTAGCAAGAAAACTATACCTAGTTTTTAAACTATCATTTAAAAACTGAAGGAAAGATAAAGTCTTTCCCAAACAGACTAAGGAATCAGTTACCACTTGACCTGCCTTATAAAAAAAATACTTAAGGAAGTTCTTCAAATTGAAACAAAAACATGCCAAGCAGCAATGCAAAAGCATATGGAAGAATAATTCTCATTTGTAAAGGTAAACATATAGACAAATACAGAATAATTGAAGACTGATATGTTAGTACATAAATTATATGTACTTATAAAACCCTTATATAAAAGTTACAAAAATTGAAATTTGTTCATGAATACACAATATAAAAAGAAGCAAACCCTAGTCTATAAGAACACAAAGTTCAGGGGTAGTCAAAGTGTAGTGTTTTCATATGCAATTAAAGTTGTTATCAACTTAAAGCAACTATAACTACAAAATATTTTATGTAAGTCTTCATATAAGCATAAGAATAAAAACCTACAATATATAGACAAAAGATAAAGAGAAAAAAATCAAAATCACTACAGAAACATCACATAACAAAGGAAGACGAGAAGAAGAGATACACAAAACAACTACAAAACAGACAGAAAACAATTTATAAAATGACATCAGTAATTCTACACCTAGCAATAATTACTTTAAATGTCAATGGATTAAACTTTCCAACCAAAAGACATAGAGTGATTGAATGGTTTCAAAAAATGAACATGATCAAGTGATATATGGCAGTCCCCACTTATCTGTGATTTCACTTCCCATGGTTTCAATTACCCACAGTCAAATGCAGTTGGGAGCAGACGATTCCCTTCTGATGTGTCATCAGAAGGTTAATAGGAGCCCAACACTATGTCACTGATTCCCACATCATTCACCTCACTTCATCTCATCCCATAGGCATTTTATCATCTCACATCATCACAAGAAAAGTGAGTTTAGTACAAGAAGACATTTTGAGAGAGGAAAAAAAAGGGAAAGAAAGAAATCATATTCACATAACATTTATATTATTATAATTATTTTATATTATTAGTTATTTTTGGTAATCTCTTACTGTACCTAATTTACTTGATTATAGGTATTTATGTGTAGAAAAAGAACATAGTATATTTAGGGTTCAGTACTCTCCATGGTTTCAGGACTCCACTGGGGGTCTAGAAACATACCCTCCATAGATAAAGGGGGACTACTATACTACTTACAAGAGACTCACTTTAGATTTAAGGACACTAATAAGCTGACAGTACAGAGATGAAAGAGATACCAGACAGAAACCAAAAATAAAGCAGGGGTGGCTATATTTACATCATACAAAATAGACTTGAAGTCAAAAACTGTCTCTGGAGACAAACAAAGGTCATTATATAATGCTAAATCGTCAGTCAATTCAACAAGAAGCTGTAACGATTATATGTGCACTCAACATCAGAGCACCTAAATACATAAAGCAAATATCAACAGACCTGAAGGAAGAAATTGACAGAAATACAATAATAGTAGGAGACTTTACTACCTCACTTACAATAATGTACAGAACATCCAGACAGAAAATCTATCATGCAACAGTTGACTTAAACCTCACTATGGGTCAAATGGACCTAACAGATATACACAGAACTTTTCACCCTACAGCAGAATATACATTCTTCTCAAGTACACATGAAACATTCTCAGGATAGATCATGTTGGGTCACAAAACAAGTCTTAACAAATTTAAGAAGATCAAAATCATACCAAATATCTTTTCTACCCACAGTGGAATGAAACAAGAATCAACAACAGTAAGCAAACAGAAAATTGACAACTATGTGGAAACTAAACACTCTTGAACAATCATGTCAAAAAAAAAAAAAAGAGAATTTAAAAAGTATCTTAAGATACACAAAAACAATAACACAACATACCAAAACTTATGGGATGCAGCAAAAGCAGTACTAATGGTTGTTTTTATAATATAAATGCCTACCTTGAAAAAAGAAATATTTCAAATAAACAATCTAATTTTACATCTCAAAGAACTAGAAAAAGCAAGAACCCCAAAACCAGCAAAAGAAAATAATACATATTAGAACAGAAATAAATAATAAATAGAAAAACAATCAGAAAAAAAATCACCAAACTAAGAGTTATTCTTTTGGAAGGATAAATTAAACAAAAAGAGAGAAGATCCAAATCAATAAAATCAGAAATGGAAGGAGACATCACAATGGATGACTCATAAATAAAAAGAAACAACCACACATCAACAAACTGGATAACCTAGAAGAAATGGATAAATTCTTAGAAACACACAGTCTAACAAAACTGAAGAAAGAGGAAACAGAAAGCGTAAATATAGTGGTAACTAAGAAGGAAATTGAATCAGTAATTAAAAATCTCCCAAGAAAGAAAATCCCCAAACCAGATAGCTTCATGGATGAATTCTACCAAACATTTGAAGAATTAATACACCAACCCTCCTTAAGTTCTTCTAAAATACAGAAAAGGAGGGAACACTTCCTAACTCATTTTATGAGGTCCACATCACTCTTATAACAAAGTCAAAGACAACACAAGAAAACTATAGGCCAATATACCTGAAGAACACAGATGCAAAAATCTTCAATAAAATTCTAGCAAACCAAATAACAGCATGTTAAAGTTTCATACACCATGACCAAGTGGGATTTATCCCTGAGCTGCCAGATGGTCCAGCATATGCAAGTCATTCAATGTGATATATCACATTAACAAAATAAAAAAAAATCCACATGTTCATCTCAATATGATATAGAAAATGCATTTGACAAAATTTAACACCCATCCATGATAAAAACTCTCAATAAAATAGGTACACAAGGTAACACCTAAACACAATAAAAGCCTACAAAAAGTCCACAGTAAACATCATAATCAATTTAGTATAAGGCATGGATGCTCACTCTTACTACTTCTATTCAAAACAGTGCTGAAGTCCTAGCTAGAGCAATTAGACAAGAAAAAGAAATAAAAGGCATCCAAATCAGAAAGAAGTGAAATTATTCATTTGAAGATGACATGATCAGATATGTAGAAAACCCTAAAGACTCAACAAAAACACTCTTAGAATAAATGAATACAGTAAAGTTGTAGGACACAAAATCAACATACAAAAATCAGCCATATTTCTAACACAAACAACAAACTATCCAAAAAGGAAATTAAGAAAACTATCTCATTCACAGTAATTAAAAATTTTTTCAGGAATAAATTTAACCAAAGAAGTAAAATTTTTGTACACCGAATATTATAAAACATTGATGAAAGAAATTTAAAAAGACAGATAAGAAGAAAAACATCCTATGTTCATGGATAGAAGAATTAATATTTAAAATGTCCCTATTACCCAAAATGATCTACCAATTCAATGGAATCCCCATCAAAATCACAACGTTGATTTCTACAGACAAAGAATAATCCTAAAATTCATACAAACCACGAAAGGCCCTAAAACCAGAAAATCATAGCTGAAGCAATCCTGAGCAAGATGAACAAAGCTAGAGGCATCATGCTACCTGATTTCAAAATCCATTTCAAAGTTACAGTAATCCAAACAGTATGATACTGCTACAAAAACACACATACTGGTTAATGGATCAGAATAGAGAGAATAGAAATCCATGCAACTACAGCTAACTGATCTTCAACAAGAGTACCAAGAATATATAATGGGGAAAAGATATTCTTCAAAAAATGGTACTGGAAAATCTGGATATCCACATGCAGAAAAAGGAAATCAGACCCTTACCTTGCATCATATACAAAATTTCATACTATATACAAAAATCAACTCAAAATGGATTAAAGACTTAAACATAAGACCTGAAACCATAAAACTACCAGAAGAAAAACCACAGGAGAAGAACTTCTTGGCATTAGTCTAGGCAGTGATTTTTTTAAATTTTTTTTTTTTAACATTTATTTATTTTTGAGACAGAGAGAGGCAGAGCATGAGCAGGGGAGGGTCAGAGAGAGAGGGAGACACAGAATCCGAAACAGGCTCCAGGCTCTGAGCTGTCAGCCCAGAGCCCGATGTGGGGCTCAAACTCACGGACCGCGAGATCATGACCTGAGCCGAAGTCGGACGCCCAACCGACTGAGCCACCCAGGCACCCCGGCAGTGATTTTTTGAATATGACACCAAAAGCACAAACAACAAAAGCAAAAACAGACTACTGGAATTACATGAAACTAAAAAGCTTCTGCAATCAAAGGAAATAATCAACAGACTGAAAACTCAACCTACAGAATGGGAGAAACATTTGCAAACCATGTATCTGACTCTGGTTAACATCCACAACGTATCAGGAGCTTGTACACTCCCCAGCAACAAAACAAAACCAACTTAAAAGACAGGCTAAGGACATGAAAGATTTTTCTAGGAAGACTACATACAAATGGCCAACACATATATGAAAAGTTACTCAACATCACTACTCATCAGGGAAATACAAGGTCAAACCCAATGAGGTATCACCTTACACCTATTAGAATGGCATGATCAGAAAGACAAGAGATAACAAGGTTTGTGAGAATGTGAAGAAAAGGGAAACTTTGTCCTACCTTAATCAACTAAAGAAAGAAAGTGTATCATATGTTTAAACAAATCCACACTATGGTGTGAATTACCTGATTAAGGTAGTGACCATCAGGATCCTTCCATCATAAAAACATATTTTACTCTTTGTAATTAATGTTATCTATAAGGTGATTCTTTTTTTTTCAATATATGAAGTTTATTGTCAAACTGGTTTCCATACAACACCCAGTGCTCATCCCAACAGGTGCCCTCCTCAATACCATCGCCCACCCTCCCCTCCCTCCCACCCCTCATCAACCCTCAGTTTGTTCTCAGTTTTTAACAGTCTCTTATGCTTTGGCTCTCTTCCACTCTAACCTCTTTTTTTTTTTTTTTCCTTCCCCTCCCCCATGGGTTTCTGTTAAGTTTCTCAGGATCCACATAAGAGTGAAACCATATAGTATCTGTCTTTCTCTGTATGGCTTATTTCACTTAGCATCACACTCTCCAGTTCCATCCACGTTGCTACAAAGGGCCATATTTCATTCTTTCTCATTGCCACGTAGTACTCCATTGTGTATATAACCCACAATTTCTTTAAATTTTTTTTTCAACGTTTATTTTATTTTTGGGACAGAGAGAGACAGAGCATGAACGGGGGAGGGGCAGAGAGAGAGGGAGACACAGAATCGGAAACAGGCTCCAGGCTCTGAGCCATCAGCCCAGAGCCCGACGCGGGGCTCGAACTCATGGACCGCGAGATCGTGACCTGGCTGAAGTCGGACGCTTAACCGACTGCGCCAGCCAGGCGCCCCAACACAATTTCTTTATCCATTCATCAGTTGATGGACATTTAGGCTCTTTCCATAATTTGGCTATTGTTGAGAGTGCTGCTATAAACACTGGGGTACAAGTGCCCTATAGGGTGATACTTCAAAACCAGGTATTTTCTCCCCCAACAATCTTCGTTTTTCCTTGTCTCTCATTTTATTGCTTATCTTCCCCCCTAGAATGGAAACTCCATAAAAGCAAAATTTTTGTCCCTTTTTATCATTGTTATATCTCCAGGGCTTAGAACACTGCTTGGCACACTGTACACCTTCAATAAGTATATTTAATGAATCATCATTAGTTGATAATTGATGAGTTGATTATCATCAGTTGATATCATCTATATTCTGTATGAGGCTGTGAACAACCTAAAGGCAAATGTGATGTTTTTGTCATCTCGGTATTGGCAGAAAATAAGCACAGTACTGAGAAAGTAATGATGACTTGCTTAATGCTATTTTATTTTAACTTTTAAGGACCACAGGTAATCAGTTTTAATATATAGGCCTGACTTGGTTTTTTCATCTACAGAGTGTTAAAAATAACACACGTCTATTTAATTATATTATAGTAAGAAATAATGAAGTTATTTTAATGTTTCTTTTTCATTTTTTACATTTTTATTTGAGAGAGAGCAAACACAACTGGGGATGGGGGGAGAGAGAGAAAGAGAAAGAGAGAGAGAGAGAGAGAGAGAGAGAGAGAGAAAGAGAGAGAGAGAGAGAGAGAGAGAGAGAGAGAGAGAGAGAGATATCTTAAGCAGGCTCCACACTTTGCATGGAGCCTGACATGGGCTCAATCCCACAGCCCCGGCCGGGATCATGACCTGAGCAGAAATCAAGAGTTAGACACTCAACCCATGAGCCACCCAGGTGCCCCTAACATTTCTTTATAAAATAAAAGATGAGGAAAAATCCTAATTTGAAATTCAAGGCTTTCAGGAAAAAATTACCATTGTATACAAACTTTTACCAGCTTTGTTTTGCTAAATACATGTTTAGTGGACATTTTACTAATACAATGCTAAAATACCAAACTATTTTTTAAAGCAATGCTCACTTTACCTGTAATGCTTTTAATGTTTCTTTCAATCCTTCTATTTCTTTCTCTTTTATTTCTGTAGCAAGTTGATATTTTCCCTTTAAGTAAAAAAAAAAACCTATATTTCAGCATTTTCCAGTGTAAATGAAATATTATTAATGGGTAAAATACAAAAGCTCAAGAACCAAAACCTCTACTTTAAAACTAACACCTCGCAGGCTTTAAACCTGGATCTGCACCAAAACTTACATTTCTAATGACTTCAAAATATCATGAAATTACCATAAGGCCTTTACAAGATGACAAATATCATGAAATGAAAAGTCGTAACAAATCATTTTATCAGTAGAGCATTCCTGAGAATTTATGGACACTATATAATTATTTAATTCATATAGCTAGAATAAATATATCCTAATTAATAAGATACATACAAGTATACTTGTCTTATAAAGATATAGGAGAATTTTTTAAAAGGTGTTTATAAATAGTATGTTCATTGATATAATAAAAACATATATTAACTATTAAGTAGGGAAAATACTTAATGCCAGGTGAATTTCTAGGATTGCTCAGGGTTGTATCTTCTTTTCCAGTTGCATCTGGTCTGCGTCCAGATGAAAATCATTTTAATTTTTTTTAAATAGGTAATTACATTGATAAAGCACTAAAACTATGGTTAACAGAAACACTGCAATAGAGTATAAAGAGCATTAATTTGGAGGCTGAAGAGATATGGGTTCTAGTCTCAACTTTGCCACTTTAAAATGGGAGCTTCAGCAAGTTCTTCAATCTTGCTAGGTTTCAGTATTATCAACTGTAAACTAACAGGTAACATGAGTTCCTTGGGTCTTTCTGTTTCTAAGATTTCAAACAATTAACATTCTCCATTTGCCTATTATTAATGTTTTTCATTATGGTGCACAACTAATAATGAATGCATTTAACTATGGTTTAAATTACTAAAAAATTAATAAGTACCTTTTCTTCTTCCAAGGCACACATCTTCATTTTCAACTGATAAACAATTTTAAAAATTAAAATACAGGTAAGTAAACAGTTAACAGTGATTTACACTGGTCAGTGAGACTACAAAAATATTTTACACATCTATATTGTTTGAACTTAATACAACGTGAATGTGCTACTTTCACACATGAGAAAATAATGAAATATATAAAAGGGGGCAAAAAGCCAGTCACCAAAAGAAATGAACAATTTAATCAAATTGATTAGAGACACCAATCACCCTTGAAAATTTAGTTTTTCCTTCCAGAAGTTTTTTTTTTCTTTGATGTTTCAATATTTTGCCATCTACTCAAAATAATGACATGCAACATTTTCTGAAGGCACACTTTTATGAAATGACTATCATTTGAATTGGCATTGACATATTTTCTGAAATTTTTTTTTTTTTAATTTTTTTTTCAACGTTTATTTATTTTTGGGACAGAGAGAGAGCATGAATGGGAGAGGGGCAGAGAGAGAGGGAGACACAGAATCAGAAACAGGCTCCAGGCTCTGAGCCATCAACCCAGAGCCTGACGCGGGGCTCAAACTCACAGACCATGAGATCGTGACCTGGCTGAAGTTGGACGCTTAACCGACTGCGCCACCCAGGCGCCCCTGAAATTTTTTAAAAGATGCATGTAGCAGTCTAATAAATAAATAGGGATATTCTAAAACAGAGGAACCAAAGTCAACATGACAAAGAAAACTAATTAATTTTTTTTCAACGTTTATTTATTTTTGGGACAGAGAGAGACAGAGCATGAACGGGGGAAGGTCAGAGAGAGAGGGAGACACAGAATCGGAAACAGGCTCCAGGCTCTGAGCCATCAGCCCAGAGCCTGACGCGGGGCTCGAACCCACGGACCGCGAGATCGTGACCTGGCTGAAGTCGGAAGCTTAACCGACTGCGCCACCCAGGCGCCCCGACAAAGAAAACTAAGTAAATATCCCAAGCACACAAGGATACCAGGCAAGACTGTCAAGAAATACAATTTTCCTTGGAATTTCTCCATCTCATTTTCCATATCCCTTACAGTGCTCATTCAAGAATCAAGAAATGGAGAGTGGTAGGTAGGGGAGAAGAGGAGAAAAAACAAACAAAAACATAGGAGAAAAAGAGCTCAAGAGCACTTTTAAACTACCATTCAGATATCTGGATATTCTTATCTTGTCCAAAGTCCCCTGTGATAAATAAGAGAGACACAAACTTGCCTTCTCCTAGAGAATACTATGTGGTATATTTGGCTAGTCTTCAAAAGAACTTCCATAACTTTGGTGAGGCCATCTCAGACTAAAAGGAAGAAAGTTTATCGTCTGTTTAAACAAAACCACACTACAGTGTGAATTACAAATAACTTTGGTCAACTAGTGACTTACTTTATACAGGATGTATTTCTTTTTTATGCATTTCTCTTTCTAAACACACACACACTTAAATAAAGACAAAAGAGAGGGAAGGAAAAAGGGGGAAAATGGTGATGCTAGAATGACTACAAGGAAAAACACTTCCTGAGAATATTTTCCATGAGCACATTTGAAGTAGTAGAGCCATAAAACTCAAAACAACTGAAGGAGTTGCTATTCATTTTTTAAAAATCTTTTACATACGTACATACGTACATACATATGTATGTACGTATGTATGTATATGTTTTTCTCTGCTCTTTCTTAGATGCTGATAGTATTTATGGAGATTTCGGTGCATAATAGTCACATCTGCTCATCTTTCACATCGCTCTATGTGCATTTCATTCTATTTCTGGCCTGGATACAGGAAGAAAGCAAAAAAGGTAAGATCCTAGGATACTCTAACCAAAGATAAAGGGAAGAATGGAGAGAAAGAAGAAGAGCACACAAAAACTAACCTAATTTACTTAGGACAGATGAAAACATATCTCCAAAGAAAACAGTTTTCTAATTTGTTTCCTTAACTAGCTCTTTCTAACTACATTACTCTTTATTGTCGGTTGTGATTCAAAATGACTTTATTTCCTGCTTCCATTAGTACTCTTTTGTCTTCAGTGAGTATGCAGAACAACTTAGCATAATATTCATATGGGAGCACAGGAGATGAAATATTTGAAACTGGTGTTTGTCTATCCTTTACCTGCTTTTTGAAAGCTGCCATTGCTTCTTTGTGTTGCTTTGCTAATGTTTCCTTTTGATTCTGAAGAGTTTCCTATTTTAAAAATTATGAAAAGTTAAAACATAAATTTGAGCAACTGAAAGTTTTAACTTTTAATTGAGTTCACAATTTAAATAAAAGTTAAACATATTTATTGTATGTATTATTATATGCTCTTGAAATGCAACTTTAATCCAAGTCTATGATTTTTTACCTGTCATGGAATCAGCATACAATAATTTTGCTTCCAGTTGCTTTTCATGATAAAACACATTGATTTAAAATTGTTTAAACAACTCTAAACATGGCTGACTCCAAAGCTTTCTTCAAGAAAATACCTTTCATCAAAAGTTATTAAAATTAATAGCATACAATTAGCCTATAATCCTTTAGAGTTCCCAAAGAAACCCATTTTATTTTCTAGGCACAAATGTTCACATGACGACATAATTCTTTAACTTCACCAAAATAATTTTTTATAAAATCAAAACTACTACAGGGCATTTTTTTAAAATACACATATATGATTCCATTTCTTTTTTTTCCTTCTCTCCCTCCTTTTTTTTTTTTTAAATCTTTTTTTTTCAACGTTTTTTTTTATTTATTTTTGGGACAGAGAGAGACAGAGCATGAACGGGGGAGGGGCAGAGAGAGAGGGAGACACAGAATCGGAAACAGGCTCCAGGCTCTGAGCCATCAGCCCAGAGCCCGACGCGGGGCTCGAACTCCCGGACCGCGAGATCGTGACCTGGCTGAAGTCGGACGCTTAACCGACTGCGCCACCCAGGCGCCCCTTCTGCCTCCTTTTTTGATAGAAGTTGTGTTCTGTCCTTTAGATTCAAG
Organism: Felis catus; assembly: GCF_018350175.1. NCBI lineage: Eukaryota > Metazoa > Chordata > Mammalia > Carnivora > Felidae > Felis > Felis catus. Next base: position 86,839,027 of record NC_058377.1, read on the forward strand.
ATGACTTCAAACTTTCTTTTTCTATGTTATTGAATAATTCTCATAATTTAAAGCCATTAGATCTAAAAGTGGGAACCACTTCAAATGTTACTGTTATTTGACTCCGTGTTTCTAAATATATGTTGATTTATCTACTTAAAAATTTTATCTACTGACTTCCTATTATGATAGGTGGGAGTTTAGCTTTCTTGTACAACCATTACCTAACATCTGCTCCCTCTATTCTTCCAACAGTTACTAAAAATTGTGACTTCACTTTTCAATAATTATACTATCATGACTGTGCAATTTTTATTCAGTGCTCAGCCATGTAATATACCATAATTACATTTCTATCTAACACAGCTTTTTATTTTTTCTAAAGTTAGCAATTACTTTAAAATATTTTAATTATTGGGGCACCTGGCCGGCTTAGTCAGAAGAACATGTGACTTCTGTTTACATACTAGATTCCTTTCTCCAATGCTAATGGGAGTGGTGACCTACAGGAGAAAATAATATGTCTCACTTGAGAATCCAAGGGTAACAGTTGTAGGCTAAAACAGTAGGGAGTATCTCTGGATTATTAGAGATATTCACTATCTGAGTAGCTCTTCAGCCTTGGGGTCGTGAGTTTGGGCCCCACACTGGGTATAGAGATTACTAAAAAAAAAAAAAAAAAAAAATTAAAATTAAAAAAATATTTTAATTCTTATAGGCTAAATTTTAAAAATAATACTGCCAGTTCCCAGATGTGTACCTATGATTCATATTCTCAAATGAAAAAATAAATTGAATGGAAAAAGCAAAGTGAGAAGATCCCAAGAATGGCTTAGGAAATCACAAACCGCACAGGAAACCAGACAGGTTTAGACAAGCTGTAGATGTTGGACAAAATCTTTCAGAGGCTGTTGGCCAGTTTTCTGTGAAAATAATTTACACTCTAAAGCACTCCCGCAAGCAAGGAAAGAATTTATTGAAGACCTCAGGGACAGTTCATTGAGGAGTACATTCTGAAGTACATGTGACCTCTAGCTTTATCCTCACTTTTTTGTGAACAGCCTTAAATCTGGAAATAGGAGATTTAATGCGCAACCAAAACTAGAATGGGAAATAGCCCCATCACTAGATCTCCAAATCCAGCTGTTCAAAAAGCCTTACAACAAAAACAAAATGAACTGCAAGTCTTACAGATAAAACAGCTTAATGTTCCCACTTCAGTCATCAAGCACTGAAGGAGTGAGCCTTTTGGTAAAGACACTTGTAGATATTTATTATAATCAGAAAGGCCACTGGGGAAAAAACTCTCCTGAACTAGCTAAGAAAATGAAGGGGGAAAAAAATCAAGTGGACAAATCAATGATACTGCTCTGAGGGAAAATCATGTATCCAACTTCCCATTTTATCCTCAAACTTGCAAAGAGAAATTTCTCTAAATATTAAAAGAAACCTTGCAAACATTTTACTCATACCATTAATCCTGCCATCATCACATAATCTCTTCCTCAGAGTCAATGAACTACTCAGATAGTGAATATCTCTAATAATCCAGAGATATTCCCTACTGTTTTAGCCTACAACTGTTATCCTTGGATTCTCAAGTGAGACATATTATTTTCTCTTTTATGTCACCACACCCATTAGCATTGGAGAAAGGAATCTAGTATGTAAACTAGAATTGCAAAATTAAATTCTTGCCTGATTTTTTTTTTTTAAGATCTCTGAGGATTTTTCTATTTGTAATCAGATTACAGCTATATTTGAATATTGACTACTGGTACCTTTGACACGATCAAACCAAATTAAGATCTCTATGAAGTGGCACTCTTTGTGGGCAAAATGTCTTACTGATATTAGCAGCAAACCTCCACCTAACTTTACATAATATCTCTAAAACCAGAAGTTAAGAATTAAAATGAATAGTCCAAAACCTAATAGAGAACGGATGAATCACACTTTATGCCAGTCTTTGAACATTGTTGTTTTCCAGTCAAGAAACTCAATGGGTGAAGATAAAGATCTGTTCAAGACAAATAAATGAAATAACCGTGGCCCCAATTCTTTGCAGTACTAAGCCCAAATACTATTTTATCTTCAGTGCTACCCGACTTTACATACTTTACCACTATAAATACACATTCTGCTTTCTATAGTGTCCCTTTAGATCAAGATGGTGTAACTATTTTGTCTTGGGAAAGTCAACAATTTATCTAGATAGCTATGCCTCAAGGGTTTACTGAAGAAGCTTAAGGAACTTAAATTTCTCTGTAACTCTACTCTTATACAATATATGGGCAAGTTTTCATTATTCTAAAGATGAGAAGAGCTCTAAAACTAACTCCATTTAACTACTTACTGCTTTAGCTCAAAAAGGACATGCAAATTCCAAAGAAAGTTTAGAATTTTGTCAGAATAAAATACATTATTTAGGGCATGATTTATCCAGTGGGGATAAATCTATCATTCCTGATAAATAAGAAGGTGATTACTAACAATTAAGTTTTCTGGATTTCATTAGCCCCTATAGATACTGGGTTCCAAACATTTCTGAAGCTGACATCTCTCTATATAATTTAAGTCCTCAATAATGGAACCTCTCCCTTAGGAATGGGAAAGGATGGACAGGAGACAGTAAGTCAAAGGCATAAGAAGAAATAAAGATCTCAGTAAAGGTAAATACACGGGCAATTTAAAAAGCTAGTTTTATTATAACTTTGGTTTGCAAGTCCACACTTTGCTTTCTACATAATTTAAGTGACGAATGCATTTTTAAGATTATTAATTTATGGTGACACTGCTGCTGTTCTTGCTTCGGCTCATGCTGCTGTCATCCAATGCACGCAGCCCCTACCCAGCTGCCACCTCCAGGAGCTGCTGCACTGCGCGGGCAACCACACCGCTGGGCGAGAGGCAGTCGGGCCCCTGGACCTTCAGGGCCAGCTGCTGCACCTCCTGCAGGCCAATGGTAACCATGCAGCCAGCATCTTGACCAAGGGCTGCTGTGCAAGCACAGAGCCAGCCGGGCGCCCCTGCCCCTGGTACAGTTGTCCCGCAGCAGCTGCCCTGTCTGTAGCGCCCAGGGCAGTCTGGGGTCTGAGCCCTTGCTCAGGCCCCGTCCTAGCCCTGCCCTCTTCCTGCTGCCTGCCCAGTGTCAGCCCCTAAAATAAGGGCAAAAAAGACAAGTCTCTGTTAGTGTGAAAAAAAAATTGTTTTTAATTTATGCTATGAGGCACACAATATATAAAGATGTGGTATCAACAACTGGATAGAGATGTAAAGAAGCAGAGTTCTTTTATGTTGTTGAAGTTAAGCTGATATAAATTCAAATTAGAATGTTGATGATAGATGCTAACTATAATTCCCATGGTAATCAAAAAGGAAACAGCAACAGAATATACACAAAAGGAAATGAGAATTAAATTTAAATGTTTTACTACAACAAATAACTAAACACAAAAGGTAACAGTAATGCAAGAAATGAGGGACAAAAAAGCTGTAAGGCAATTAAAAAACAAATACCAAAACGAAAGAAAGCAGTCACTCCTTATCAGGAATTACTTAAATGTACATAGATTAAATTCTCCAATCAAAAACCAAATATTGGCAGAATGAATAAACAACATAACTCAACTATAAGAGATTCACTTTATATCCAAAGACACAAACAGGTTACAAGTAAAAGTATGCAAAAAGATATTCCAAGCAAATAACCAAACAACAGAACAAAAAGACACAATGGAAAATAGACTTCAAAAAAGGGTGGGGTGCCTGGGTGGCTCAGTGGGTTAATCCTCTGACTTCAGCCCAGGTCATGATCTCATGGTTCATGAGTTAGAGCCCCACATCCGGCTCACTGTTGTCAGCACAGAGCCCTCTTTGGATTCTCTGTCCCCCTCTTTCTCTGCCCCTCCTCCATGCACACACACACGTTCTCTCTCTCTCAAAAAAAAAAAAAAAAATTAAAAAAAATTTCAAAAGGTGACAAAAGACAAAGGATATTATATATTCATAAAAGCTTCAATACAACAAGAAGATATAACAACTATAAACACACACCTAATGACAAACCTATAAAAATAGGCAAAAATGGACAGAATTGAAGGGAGAAACAGACAATTCTACAATAATAGTTGGAAATGTCAATAACACATTCTCAATAATGGATAGGACAACCAGACAGAAGTAAAGGAATAGAGGACTTAAACAACAGAGTAATCCAACTAGAGCTAACAGATATAAAAAACACCCTACCCCAAAACAACAGAATACATATTCTTCTCAAGGGCACATGGGACATTTTCCAGGATTGATCATATGTTAGGCCACAAATTAAGTCTCAACACATTTGAAAAGATATATATCATGCAAAGTGTCTTCTCTGACCACAATGGGATGAAGAAATCAATAGAAGAAGGAAACTTGGAAAAATCTGTAAATTTGTGGAAGTTAAACAACAAACTCTTAACCAATGGATTAAAGAAAAGATCACAAAGGAAATTAGAAAATATTTACAGATGAATGAAAACAAAAATGCAACATACCAAAAGTTATGGGATGCAGCAAAATCACTGCTTACAGGGAAATTTATAGCTATAAATGTTTACATTTAAAAAAAAAAGGAAAGATCTCAAATCAACAATCTAACTTTATACCTTAAGGAACTACACAGAAAGAACAAATTAAACTCAAAGGTAGTGGAAGGAAGAAAAGAATAAACATCAGAGCAGAGATAAATAGAAAAAAGAATAGAGAAATAGAGAAAAGCAGTAAAACCAAAATTGGTTCTTTGAAAAGATCAAACTGACAAGCCTTTAGCTAGATGGACCAAGAAAAGACTCAAATTACTAAAATCAGAAATGAAAGTGGGGACATCATTATTGATTCTGGAGAACTAGGCAGGAATATGAGAGTGCTGTGAACTGTACACCAAGAAAGTGGATAACCTAGATAATACGGACAATTCATAGAAATGTAAAACCTACCAACACCAAATAACAAAGAAAAAATCTGTATAGGCCTTTAACTAGTATGGAGAGTGACTCAGTCATCAAAAATATCCCAAGAAATAAAAGTTCTGTACTTAATAGCTTCACAGTGAATTCTATCAAACATTTTAAAAAGAACTAACAGGAATTCTCTAACTTTTCCAAAATTTGAATAGGAGGGAACACCTCCTAACTCATGCTTTGAGACCAGTCTTACCTTGATACCAAAGCCAGATGAAGACACATCAAGAATAATACAGACCAATATCCCTGATGAACACTGATGCAAAAATTCTCAACAAAACACTAGCAAAACAAATTCAGCAGCATATTAAAAGGATCATACACCATGACCAAGTGACTTATCCATGGGATACAAGGATGGTTCAACATATGAAAATCAATCAATGTAATACACACCACATTAACAGAATGAAGGGGGTAGCACATGACCATCACAAAACTGAACACCCTTTCATGAAAAAAACAGTCAACAAACTACGAACAGAAGGTAATGACCTCAACATAAACTATATATGAAAAACCCATAGCAAACATCATACTCAATGGTGAAAGACTGAGAGCTTTTCCTTTAAGATCAGGAACAAGGCAAGGATGCCTGCTTTCACAACTATGTTCAACACAGTACCGTAAGTCCTAGCCAAAGCAATGAGGCAAGAAAAATAAATAAAAGACATCCAAATTGGAAAGGAAAAATTATCTGTTTGCTGATGATATGATCTTAAACATAGAAAACCCTAAAGATTCCACAAAAAGAAATGCTAGAATAAATGGGTTTAGCAAACTAGCAAAACCTACCAAGAGACAAAGTTACACAGAAATCAGTTATATTTCTATATACTAACAATAAGTGAGCTGAAAACAAAATTAAGAAAATAATTCCATTTACAATAGCACCAAAAAACAAACAAAAAAACCTCTTAGGAATTAACCAAAGAGATAAAAGATCTATAAAATGAAAGCTACAAAACACTGCTGAAAGAAACTAAAGAAAACACAAATATATGGAAACAAATCCTATGCTCATGGATTAGGAAACTTCATACTGTGAAGATGTCAATACTACCCAAAGTTATCTACAGATTCAGTGCAACCCCTACCAAAGTCCAAATGACATTGTTTGCAGAAATGGAAAAATCCATCCTAAAATTCATATGAAATCTCAAGGGACCCCAAATAGTCAATCTCAGAAAAGAATAAAGCTGGGGGACTCAAACTTCCTGATTTTAAAACTTTCTAGGATTCTCAAGTAATCAAAACAGTGTGGTACTGGCATAATGACAGACACATCCACCAACAGAAGAGAATAAAGAGCCCACAGATAAATCCTTATGTACATGGTTAAATGACTATTCAGTCTTTGAAAGGACAATGGGGCTGGGAAAACTGGATATACACATGTGAAAGAATGGAGTTGGACCCTTACCTAACACTGCACATAAAAATTAACTCAAAATGGATCAAAGACCTAAATGTAAGACCTAAAACCATAAAACTCTTAGAAAAAAACATAGGGCAAAATCTTTTGGACATGATACCAAAGGCACAAGCAACACACACAAAAAAGACAAATTGGACTCCATGAAAAATCTAAAATCTTGTGCATCAAAAGATACTATTAACAAAGTAAAAAGGCAACCCATGGAAGAAAGGATGTGCAAATCATATTTCTGATATTAATATTCAAAATATATAGAGAACTCCTAGAATGTAACAACAAAAAACAAACCCTATTCAAAATGGGCAAAAGACAAGAATAGACTTTCTTCAAAGAAAATATGTGAATGGCCAAAAGCACATGAAAATATGCTCAACATCACTAATTATTAAGGAAATGCAAAGCAAAACCATAATAATATACTACCTCATACCCATCAGGATGGCTATTACCAAAACACAGGAAACAACAAGTGCTGGCAAGAATGGGAGGAATTAGAACCGTTGGGCATAATTGTGAGAATTTAAAATGGTACAGCTGCTGTGGAAAACATTATGGATGGTCCCGAAAAAACTAGAAATATTATTGCCATATGATCCAACAATTCTACTTCATAGTATATACCCAAAAGAAATTAAAGTAGGGACTCAAACAAATATTTCTGTATCCATGTTCATAACAGCATTATTCACAAAAGCTAAAACATGAAAACAAACCAAGTGTTCATCTATGGAAGAATGGATAGACAAAATGTGGCATATACATACAATGGAATATTATTTCCGCCTTAAAAAGGAAGAAAATTCTGGGGCACCTGGGTGGCTCAGCTGGCTAAGCATCTGACTCTTAGGTTCGGCTCAGGTCATGATCTCACAGTTCTTGGGTTTGAGCGCCATACTGTCAGTGCTGAGCTTGCTTGGGATTCATTCTCATTCTCATTTTCATTCTCATTCTCTCTCTCTCTCTCTCTCTCTCTCTCTTTCTCACTCTCTCTTCCCCTCCTGTGTGCTTGTGCTCCCTCTCTCTCCCAAAATAAATAAATTAAAAAAAAAAAAAAAAAAGGAAGAAAATTCTGACATATACTACAACATGGATGAACCTTGAGGACATTAATGCTAAGTGAAATAAGCCAGTCACAAAAAGATAAATATTGTATGATTTCACTTATTTAAGAAACTTAGAATAGTCAAAATCATAGAGCATAATGGTGTTTGCCAGGAACTGGGGAGAAGTGAAGGATGGGGAGTTTAATGAATGAGTATAGAGTTTCAGTTTTACAAAGTAAAAAGAGTCATCTGTAGATGAATGGTGATGATGGCAGGACATTAAAAATATATTTAATACCACTAAACTGCATATCCCCAAATGGTTAAGATGGCAAATTTTATGTGTATTTTACCACAATAAAAAATATTGGGAGAAAAAGATCTTCCTGAAGCCACTTGAGCCTACACCCCAATAACCTGTTATATATCCCAATTCTGACTTACCCCTTTTGAGACATACTAAGACTGTCAAGGTAATGTTCTCACTGCAACGAGTTCTAATAAAAATAGTTTTATTTTATTAGGAATACAACAAGGAACTTCTTTTTTTATTATTTTTGAGAGAGAGAGAGAGAGCGCAAGTGGGGATGGAAGAGAGAGAGAAGGTAAGAGAAGTTCCCAGGCAGCCCCCCCACCCCTCCCCTCACCCCCCCCCCCATGCTCACAGCAGGGGCTCAAACCAACTAACTGTGAGACCATGATGATCGGCTGAAATCGAGTTGGATGCTGAACTGACTGAACCACTCAGGCATTTCTAATTTATACTGCCAACAAGAATATATATACGAAAGTTCCTATTTTCTACAACTTTGTAAAGTAAGGTAGGAATTTGGCTTTATTTTTCTTCAGAAAAAAAGCAGTTCTAATACCATTTCTTGAATTATCTATTTTCCTCTCACTAATTTGCAATGCCACCTTTATCAGTCACTAATTTATCTTATGATCTGGATCTATTCTGAGATTCTATTATGTTCCAAAGAATACCTATCCAAGTACACAATTAAAGTAGCCAAGTAATATCTATCCATGTAGACAATTATAGTAGCACCAAGCTCCTTTAATTATTATAGTTTATAATAATATATTTAAGAATCTAGCGTAGCTACTTCATCCTGTTCTCTTTTAAAAACTTCCCAGACACTCCTATATGTTTATTCCCACATAAACCTTAGAATCAACTTAACTACCACAAATACACTCTTGCATGTTTAAATTGGATTGTATTAAACCTACTAACTTAAGGACTTGGATAACTTTATATTGTTGACTCTCTCTACCCAAAAGCAAGATATGACTTTACATTTTGAAATCAGCATGGAGTTTGTTTGTATTTGATGTTTATCTGTTTTTTTTCTCTCCACAGACAGGTTTCAGACCTGTGCCTCATAAAATCCAACTCTAGTTTTACTCCCAAATTCTACACACCTGTGGGTCTGTCTGGTTTCAAATTCCCATCATTTCCAATTTGAGCTATCCTCTGTCACTTGAATTCTGATTCTGATATGCTACCTCTAAATTCCTGTCTCAATATTGCCAGTGAAAAGAGGGGGCCATCAAAATTAAGATTTCAATTTTTAGCTATTAAGATTACTTTGGTGGAAACACATGAGAAGCACTATCAAAACTGCTTCTATATAGACCGGCTAAAAGAGAATTAGATTTGATACTGTTTTTTAATATTTAGTTACAGCATGTAATGACAGCCTGTAAAAATAAAGTACTATTCTGAGGTTTTCTTAAAAAACATTTTGACTCCTCTATAACACATGTGTTTCTCGGGTATTAAATAGATCATAGATTTTAGCAATATCATCAGAAAGCCTGAAAATAACTTTCATTCTCAGTGTTCTGGAGGCTCAAATATTATTAAAACAATTTTAATGAGAATTCTCTTGAGACTTTTTTTTTTTTTTAATTTTGAGAGGGAGGGAGAGAGAGAGAATCCCAAACTGGAAGCACAGAGCCCAACATGGGGCTCAATCCCACAAACTGTGAGATCATGACCTGAGCCAAGATCAAGAGTCGAATGCTTAACTGATTGAGCCACCCAGGCACCCCTCTTGAGACTTTGTTTAAAATGATGCACAGGGGCGCCTGGGTGGCTCAGTCGGTTGAGCGTCCGACTTCAGCTCAGGTCACGATCTCACCGACCATGAGTTCGAGCCCCGCATCGGGCTCTGGGCTGATGGCTCAGAGCCTGGAGCCTGCTTCTGGTTCTATGTCTCCCTCTCTCTCTGCCCCTCCCTCATTCATGCTCTGTCTCTCTCTGTCTCAAAAATAAATAAACGTTAAAAAAAAAAAATAAAAAATAAAATAAAAAAATAAAAATAAAAAAAATAAAATGATGCACAATCTCCCAAATATGTTTAGGAAATTTAAAAATTAACTTTGCTATTAAGGATTAGAATACATTTTTAAATAGATGTTAAAAACACTAATCTGAAATAAAAATTAAAAATACTTACCTTTTGCCATTTAAGTTCTTGTGTCTCCACAATAATTTTACCAATCTGCTCTTCATACTGAGTTTCTGTTTCCTAAATCAAAAAGAAAAATGTTAGGAAAATTAGGACTTTAAAACTTTTCATTTCAGCTCTTTCTAGAGAGATAAAAAAAAAAAGAGCATCATCCCACACTTAAAATATCCTTCCACGTCTGGACAAACTGCAAATTAAATAGACAAGCCTATCAGAGAACTGAGGCTCCAGATCATTCAATTAATCCAAGCTCTGGATAACTCTCTCCTGCAGGAAGAACAGAACTAAAGCATTTACTTACCTGGGATGTAAACCACTGAGTAGTGATAAGAAAATTCAGCTACAAGCTCTTCATAAATTGCTAAAGGCAAAATGTGTACTAGTTTAAGAATGTGAATTCCCAGGGACCCCAGAAATAAGGAGGTGTTATATCTTTTATCAGGTTTTTGTTCCAGGAAGCCCACCAGGTGCTTACAAGGAAGGATGGGAAGAATCCAACAACCTGAGAAGCTCTGCCCTGTGGTACTAGCTGGGGAAGAGAAGAGCAGTCACAACCCCTCTTCCCTATTTCCCCTACAGAGCAAGAATCTTAGTCTGCAAGGGAAAGACAATAACTATATCTAAGAACACTAGTGGAAACCCTCTGCAGCTGGTAAAGGGGAGTAAGAGCCACCATTGAAAACTCCACCTAGACAGCCCTGTCTTCCTCATCTCCCATAAGGAAAAAAAGCCTAATTTACAGAAGGAGGGACAATTAAAACTACAGTAGGAGAGCACCTGTGGAAAACCATTGTAGCTGGAAATAGGCTAGGAAAATAAGAAAACAGCTCTATCATTGGGGTAGGAGCAGGAATACGTGGGAGGTCCAGCATTAAAAACAAAGGAGGGATCAGAACCCCTGTGAAGACCTCACCCTGAGACGCAGAACCTAAGAACTGAAGCTTAATAAAATCAGAGAATTCCCCTACTCCCCCACCTGCAGCCACCATCTGAAGAACAAGCATCAAATAAAAAGAACAGGGAGATCAGCTGGGAGGACTGCAAAGACAGATGCTCTCTGGGAAGCAGCACAAAAGGAAGACCCAAAGCCAAGCAGGAAGTAGTTATTTAGAAAAATTCTCTGATTTTGTTTAAAATCACGTAGTAATACTCATGAATTAGCCTACCCCATAAACACAAGGTATCACAAGAGAAAAAGTGCCTGTAGTGTTGAAGATATGCCCCAACACAGAGAGAAAGCACTTCTGTAAAAACTGGGAGTTTTTTACTTTTGGTTTCGGGTATTTAAGGAAATCTCCACCAAACAAAGCACTAGCTGATCATTAAGTTAGGAGCACAATGGCCTCAATGGCCAAACATGACAGAAACAGCAGACTTTACAAAATTATTTCAGAAAAGTCACTAAACCAACAATAAGCAGCAACCGTAGGGAGGGGAAAATATCTGATTTTCAGAGCTGCCACATATTCAAAATGTCTATGTCCACTTCTCAATAAAAAATGCAAGGGATGCAAAGAAACAGGAAAGTATGATCCCTATACAAGCAAATATAAAGTTAAAAAGAACGGTCTCTGAGCAAGACAAAGACTTTACATCAACAATTTAAATACGCTCTAAGAGCTAAAAGAAACCGCATACAAAGATACTGCAACATTAAAAAGTTAATAAGGAAATGCTACAAACAAGCATATGCTCATAAATTTGACAACTTACAGAAATGGATCAATTCTTCAAACCTCAATATAGACAATCTATATAGCCCTATAACCACTAGTTAAAAAGCTCCCAAAAAATAAATGTCCAGGCCCACATGGTTTCATTACTAGAGAATTCCACCAAATACATAAAGAATTAATACCACTTTTACACAGTCTTCCAGAAAAATAAAAGAGGAAGAAACACACCTCAACTCATTTTATAATGCCTGTTTACTATGACACCAAAACTAGAAAAAGACAGTACAAAAACAGAAAACTAAAACCAATACTTCTCACAAGTTTTGATGAAAAAATATCAGTAACATATTAGCAAACAGAATCCAACAATGTATAAAATGTTATACACCACGACCAAGTAGAATTTGTTCCAAATATACAAGGCTGATTCAATATCAATGGTAAGTTCATGTTTTTCACCATATCAATATCCTACAGAAGAAAAATCACATGACCACATCAATTGTCACAGAAAAGGCAACTGATGAAACCCAACACTCATTCATAATAAAAACTCTCAGTTAGGAACAGAGAGAATTATCTCAATTTGATAAAGAGTATTCATAAAAACATTACACTGAACATCATATTCAATGATAAAAGACTGGATGGATGGATAGACAGACAAGGAAAGGGAAAGAGGAAAGAGAGGCAAAGAGAGAAGGAGAAAAAAAAAAGAAAGAAGGGAGGAAACAATCAGAAGTAAAATTGTCTCTATTTATAAATAACATAATTGTATACAAAGAAAACCAAGGAATCCCTAAAATATCTCCCAGAACTGATACCTGAATTCAACAAGGTCTCAGGATACAAGAGCAACACCTAAAGTATCAATCACGTTTCTATACACTAACAATAAAAATACAGAAAACAAAATTTAAAACACAACACAACTTATAATCACTCCAGAGAAAATGAAATACATAGGTGTGTACTTAAAGAACATGTTCAGGATCTGTATGCTGATAGATACAACAACATGGATGAATGAGAAGCCTTACCTAAAAGAGTACATACTGTATGATTCCATTTATATGAAATGTTAGGGGGAAAAAAACTAATTGACTGTGGGGAAAAATCAAAAGAATGTTGCCTCTTGGGGAGGAAGTAAGGGTAGAACTGGCCTAAGTAGGGGCATGAAGGAATTTTCTGAATGGATAGAAACATTTTATATCTTCATAAGGGTTTACATTATCAGATGTATGCATCTCACCAAACGTACAGTTAAGATTTGTGTCTTTAATTGTATGTAAATTTAAGGGGGGAAAAAGCTGTAAACAAATATTGAACTCCACTTAATGATACGCAGTCTGAAGTACTTGGAAGAACACCAATGTCTGCAATTTACTCTGAAATCACAAAAAATGAAGTTGAAAGAGGGATAAATTGATGGATAGATAGGTGACAAAGCAAGTAAAGTAATATGTTAATGGTGTTTGAGTGTTCGCTGTCAAATTCTTTCAGTTTTGCTGTATGCTGGACAATTTCCACAATGAAATGTTTCAGAGAAATCAAAGAGAATGTTAACATATAAAATACATGTTTTTGTTATGAAATATTTTCCTTATGACTCTCTTTTTTTTTTTTTTTTATTTTACACAAACACACTTACTCATGCTATGGTATTCAAAGATAGGCTTTCACAAAAGTTGTCTCATTTATTTAAAATGCTTTCAGCAGCAAGGAGCAACAACAAACCCCAACTCACAATGGCTTACCTCATATGACAATGACTTTAAATGCAGAGTGCTTCTAAAACTGACTTTCAGTGGTTCAACAATATCATTTAGGACTACGATTCTGCTCATCTTTTCATCTTGCCATTATCTAAGTGATTTTCCTTAGGCTTTACATCCCGTGGCTGCTTTAACTGAAAGCATTATGGACAGAAAGGACATTAACCCGCAGTAGAAAAAGTGTAATCTCTTAATAAAAGAGTAACAGGCGGGGCACCTGGGTGGCTCAGTCGGTTGAGCGTCAGTCTTCAGCTTGGGTCATGATCTCACGGTTTGTGGGTTCGAGCCCTACGTCGGGCTCTGTGCTGTCAGCTCGGAGACTGAATCCTACTTTGGATTCTGTGTCTCTGCTCTCTGCCCCTCCCCCACTTGTGCTGTGTCTCTCTCTGTCTCTCAAAAATAAATAAATGTAAAAAAGAAAAATTAAAAAAAAAAAAGAATAACGGGGGCGACTGGGTGGTTCAGTTGGTTAAACATCCAACTTCGTCTCAGGGCATGATCTCCTGGTTTATGAGTTCAAGCCCTGCATCTGGCTCTGTGCTAACAGCTCAGAGCCTGGAGCCTGCTTTGAATTCTGTGTCTCTCTCTCTCTCTCTTTGCTCCTACACCACTAGTGCTCTGTCTCTCAAAAATAAACATTAAAAAAAAATAATAATAAACTTTTCCCAGAAACTTTCAACACATCTTCTAATATCTCATTGGCCATAACCTGGTCACATGCCCACTCCTAAACCAGTCATTGGCAAGGGGAATACACTGGACCTTTATGTGTAGTTAAGATCAGTCAGGATCTCCCTGACTCACATTGGTGAAAGGTGGACCCTAAGACACAATCACAGTTCTTCCAACATGGAATAAGGAAGGGAATATATACCAATAGGGTATGCAGTGCAATAAACAAAGTGATGAGAAAATAGAAGCTCCTGCAAAATATGTTATCTATGGTCAGAACATACTGAAAAATAAAATAAGTATATATACATTTGTTTGGAGATGGGGTTCCTATTACATGTGTATCTTCCCAAAGCAGCTGGACTGAAAATGTGCAAGATACTGCTTTCTTCATGTGGGCCTGGTTATACACTTCTCTCTTAGTGGCTAAATGGGTTCTGTCATCTTACTGTGATTTAGATATTGTTCTAAGCACTTTTTATATATTGATTAACTTAATCTTAGTTATAATTTTCTGAAGTAAGTACTCTTATTATCACCATTTTATAGAAGAGGAAACTGGGTTAGCAAGAGAATAAGTAATTTGCCTAAATTCACATAGCAGGTAAACATCAGAGTCAGTATTTGAACCTATATGATTTCTCTCCAGAGTCTCTTAAACATACCACTTTATTACCTTTAAGAGAGTGGGGGTACTGTTGGACAGCAGAATTTAATCTTCACGTCACACAGAAATTAGCAAGACACTCAAGATCATATTACGTATTTTATTTTTAAGTTTATTTATTTTGAGAGAGAGAAAACACACAAGCAGGAAGGGCAGAGGGGAGAGGGAGAGGCAGAGGGAGAGGGACGGAGGGGGGGGGGGAGAGAGAGAGAGAGAGAGAGAGAGAGAGAGAGAGAGAGAGAGAGAGAATCCCAAGCAGGCTCCACACCAGCAGTGCAGAGCCCAACACAGGGCTCAAACTCACAAACTGTGAGATCATGACCTGAGCTGAAACAAGAGTCAGGTGGCTTAACTGAGCCACCCAGGTACCCCCATATTACCTATTTTATTTGGTAAAACATTATTAATCTGGTAGAACATTTCAAAATAACAACCAGAGATATTTGTTGAATGGAAAGGCAAAAAATTTAAGAATTCCTACAAATATTCTCATATTAAATATTTTCTATTTCTTTGTAATAGAAATCTTTGTAATAGACTAAGTTGAATAATATGAAAACAGTAGCTTAAATTCTGATTAGGAAAGAAATTTTGTAAAATATGAACTTTTAAGCTATTCCATGCCTATTAGTGATAGTTATCTCGAATACTTTGTAGCTAATCAAAGAGAGATTAGTATTTTATTAAACAACATAAGAAACTGAACAGGGCAATTTCGTAGGAGGTGGATTATGAGTCTGAAAACGAGAATAAAAGTACCCAGTTACAGTTTGGGCTGCTTGGACATGTGCCTGCTGTATGTACTATGTCCCTAAATCTGTTCAGGGTCAAGAATTGAAGAGGCCTGACCAATACAGAGCACATCTTGTAAAACTACAGCCTGAAGCAAGCACTTTAAAAAAAGCATGACACTTTCTAAAGGTTATAAAGAGTAAATAAACCATCAAATTACTCCTCTTTTATTGTTTTTATAAAAACACTTAAATCCTTGTAGTCCTAAGGCAGATAATAAAAAATAAACACTTTTAAGGTTCTATATTCTTGGATACTTTATTGAAGTTACAGATGGGATTTTCTTACCAAATTTAATACATTTTTCTCATTGACAGTAAGAATTTTTATTAATAACTTTTGAGAGCTGCTTAAAGAATGAAAGATACAAATGAAAAGTTCCAATAAAAAGATACTTTTTAATTATAAAGCATGAAGTTAAGTTAGAATCCTAATAGAGTAAAAGTGTATTATAATGTTACCTTTCAGTATTGTAGATAACACCCATTTTATCAGTTTTCCTGGTGTAGAGATATATATTCTACAAATCATTATAATTACAAACAGGTATGATTCTATTCACAACATAACTAATTTTATGGGGCACTAAAATGCTACTTAATGTTATTTACCACACACTATGCCATTAATTATACCCAGTTTTCCTTTACAATTTCCTTAGCAAATCATTGCTATTTTAGAAAACCCAAATTTCCACTGCCTTTTATTTACTGCTAATTTAAACTTCTAAGCTTTCCTTCTGTTCAGATATGTAATATATTTAATGTGTGCTTTCTCTCAACTCCCATACTTTCTTCAAAATTCTATTACATACATAATATATACTATGTGAGACTATAGTAATTAATTTGCATGGTATGTCATGATGATTAAATTTTAAATTCTCTTAGGGCAAGACTGAGTAGAGGTTTTTCAAAGGTTATCAAATGAATGCATATTTTAAAAGTGAAAGTTCTAGATAGAGATCTGTTTATCCTCATTGCATAGATGATTTGGCTGAGAAATATATTTTGTTCTGGGGCGCTTGAGTGGCTCAGTTGGCTAAGCATCTGGCTCTTGATTTTGGCTCAGGTCAGATCTCATGGTTCATGAGCTGGAGCCCCACACTGGGCTCCACACTGATAAGGCAGAGCCTGTTTGGGATTCTCTCTCCCCCTCTCTCTCTGCCCCTCCCCTACTCTCTCTCTCTTTCTCTCTCAAAATAAATACATTTTAAAAAAGAAATAATTTTGTTTAAAAACTTTCAACTCACTTCCTATTTTTAGAATCTAATAGATTTCATATTAAAGTCTAGATTTCTAGTTTCTCTTCAATAATTAGAAGAAATGATAGTACAGAGCCCATTTTTCTACATGGCAACACATTTTGGGAGCTGAACGACAAATATAGGTTAAACTGAAGACAGAGCTTCTCTACTTCAACACAATTCCTGCCCTATTGGTATCACATATCAACCATCTAAAGGAAGCTGAATTTGTGACCCCTCTGCTATAGATTCATCTCTATAATCTGGTAAGAGAATCACAAGAATTGTTGTCTAACTTCTAAAAAACATACATTATGGATTCAATATAAA
This sequence comes from Felis catus, assembly GCF_018350175.1. Classification (NCBI taxonomy): domain Eukaryota; kingdom Metazoa; phylum Chordata; class Mammalia; order Carnivora; family Felidae; genus Felis; species Felis catus. The sequence goes on from NC_058377.1 coordinate 86,856,131, forward strand.
TTTATCTGTTGACTCAGATTATTCATTTAAAGATCATTATTTTATGGGCACCTGGGTGGCTAAGTAAGTTAAATGTCTGACTCTTGGTTTTGGCTTAGGTCATAATCTCATGGTTTGTGGGATCAAGCCCCACATAAAGCCTGCTTGGGATTTTCTCCCTCTCTCTCTCTCTGCTCCCCACCCTCAAAATAAATAAACTTAAAAAAAAAGATCATTAATTTAAAACATTCAAACTTTTAAAAAATATCATCACCAATTTAGATCCATATGTAAAAAAAATGAGTAACTTTGTTAATTACAGTATAGTTAGGTACTTAAATACAGTTTAGTGGAGTAAGAAAGTCTCTTTCTTTGACTTTATTTTATTATCTATTGTATTTTGCTTCTTTAAAGAAACTTTACTGTGGCACCTGGGAGGCTCAGTCAGTTAAGCGTCCCACTCTTGATTTTGGCTTAGGTCATGAACACAGAGTTTTGTGAGTTCGAACCCTGCATCTCTGCTTGGGATTCTCCCTCTCTTTCTGCCCCCACCCATGGCACTCTTTCTCTTTCTCAAAATAAATAAATAAATAAACTTAAAAAAATAAAGAAACTTTACTATCTAACCCTTTATGGTATGGCCTAATTTTATGTTCACTGCATTATTCACTCCAGTTAATTTATTATATATATTAAAGAAAGAGCTTTAGACAAGGAGTAGAGAGGTCAGAGTACTAGTCTCTTAAAAGCTCTGGGTTTTAGGTTGGACTAGAAGCTATCTCAAGTCACTTCCACCTCTAAAATTCTATAATTTCATGATCCTGAAAAAAAGACTAATCATTAAGAATACACCTCTAAGATCATAGAGAGAAGAAAGTACAGAAAGATGACCCTGACAATCACCATTTATCAGATCACTAGAGGTTGAGAAATTGAGGCAGATTCACCAGCAGTCTTATGGGGACTGACTGACTTAGTGTTCAGGACCCACCAAGAAGGAGTGATTCTGGAAAATACCCTACGATTTTACTTGGAAGCCCAAGGAACTACACTCTTAGAACAGAAGATAGAAATAAACTATCCCTCACAAGGAAACAACTTCCAATAAGCTCAGTCTCTGATGGGTAAAATGATCTGGCCCATCCTAATTTCCAAAAGCAAAAATGAAACTCTCTAGATGAAGATGACATCATCCAAAGCCTCAAATTTTCTTTGCAATATTTCATGTACAAATGAAGTCATTCAATCAAAATTTACCCTACATCCCAGGAGGGTAATGACCAAGAGAAAAAAAAGACATAATAGAAATGGATCTGTAAGAGGTCCAGATATTGGAGTACACACAGACTTTAAAATATATAAAACTAATATGCTAAATAAATTATATGACAAAATTAATTTCAGCACAGGAATGAAAATTATAAAAGAAAAACCAAATAGAAATTTCAGAATTGAAAAATACAAGTGCAATTAAGAACTCAATAAACGGACTTTATCAGTAGATTAAATAAACTGAAGAGATTAGTAAATTGACAGAAGAAAATAACCAGACTGAGGGTACCTGGGTGGCTCAGTCAGTTAAGCGTCCAACTTCAGCTCAGGTCGTGATCTTGTGGTTCATGAGTTTGAGCCCTGCATCAGGCTCTGTGCTGACAGCTCAGAGCCTGGAGCCTGCTTCGGATTCTGTGTGTATGTGTGTCTCTCTCTGCCCCTCCCACGCTCATACTGTGTCTCTCTCAAAAATAAAAACATTAAAAAAAAAAAAAAAAGACTGAAACATGGACAGAAAGGGAAAAAGAAAAATATAGACAAAACACTCAATAATGACATAGGAGATTTGAACAAGATTGACAAAGTTGCCCAAATTCATATTCATAGAACACTGCATGAAAGAAAAAAAGAGTATGTGTTGTTTTCAAGTTCATTTATGCTGGCATATTTACCAAAACTGATTATATGCTTGGCTAGAAAGCAAAACTCCACAAATATTAAGTGACTGAGATTATAGAAAGAACATATTATCTGGTATAACAAAATTATGCTTGAATCAACTGTTTAAAGTTAACAAAAAAGAAAATATTTGTAAAAGAAGTAGTATATTTCTAAATAAATCATGAGTCAAAGAAGAAATTACAATGGAAATAAGAAAATAATTTGAACTGAGTGATAATGAACATAAAATATATAAAAATATGTGGGATTTAACTAAAGCCATATGCCAAGAGAGAAGATTTTAGCCTTAAGTGTTTTATGTTAAAGAAAAAATGTTTAATTAACTAAATATCCATCTCCAAAAGTTCAAAACAAAAAGAATAGCAAATTAGAGACACCTAATGTCTAGAGACACCAAATTAGAGCCACTAAGCCTGAGTGGCTTAGTAGGTTGAGCGCCCAACTCTTCAGTTCAGGTCGTAATCCCAGGGTCATGGGATCAAGTCCCACATTGGGCTCCATGCTGAATGTGAAGCCTGCTTAAGATTCATTCATTCATTCATTCATTCATTCATTCATTCCCTCTCTCTTTCCCTCTCTCTCCCTCCCACCCCTCTCCCCCACTTGCTCTGGCTCTCTAAAAAAAAAAAGAAAGAAATTAGATAAGGAAAGAGCAAATATTAATAAAAGACAAATATGCAATAGAGAAAATCAGCAATGCCAAAATTTAATTCCTTCAAAAGACTAACACAACTGATAAACCCTTAGAAAGACTGACCCCAAATTCCTACTCATTCATAATCTCTGCATGAGTTACTCCTTCCATGACGCTTTTCTCATTACCCACCTAGTAAAGTTAGCCATGTCCTTATCCATACTCTCCATATAGTATATTGTGCACTCCTTGCTTATAAGGTTTTATAATCTCTAAAACCTGGCACAGTAAATTCACAGTAAATGTTAAATGAATGACCAAATACAGTCTTACATGCTTAATATCTCTTTAAAATAAAAAAAGAACCCTTAATTTGTACTACAGTGTTTCTTGACTTTCAGTGTTTCAAAGTCTGAATTTTTTTTACAAAATTTTTATTTTGAAATAATTTTAGATTTACAGAAGACTTATAAAGAAAGTAGAGTTTATATATACCCTTTACCCTGCTTCCATAACATTAAAATCTTACATAAGTAAAGGTAAGAAAATAACATTGTTACAATACCATTAATTAGACTACAGAGTTTATTCAGATTTCACTAGAGTTTATTCATTTTTCCACCAATTGTTCCAGGACAATATGGGACACTATGTTGAATTTAGTCATCATGTCTCCTTAAGCTTTTCTTGTCTATGATAATTTCTCAGTTCCTTTTTTTTTTTTTTAAGACTTTGACATTTTTGACAAATATTATTGAGATACCTTGTAGAATGTCCCACACATGGGGTTTGTTTGATATTTTTCTCATTATTAGAATACATTTGGGGGAAGAATAGTATAGAGGTAAAGTTTCCTTCTCATCATATCATGAATATTTGATATTCACACAAATTGTTGACACCACATGAATTATTTCTAAAGACATTAACTTTAATCACTTAGTTAAGGTGGTATCTGTCAGGTTTCTGCACAGTAACTTATTTTCCCTTTGTATCATCTAGTCATTAGAACTTAGTGCAAGCAAAACAGGGAAAATTAAACTACACTTCCTTGAAGGACAATTATCAAACAATTTGTGAACAAGTATAAAACCACCACACTAGGGGTTAGATCAGGAAGATGGTGAGGTTGGAGGATCCTGAGCTCATTTCATCCCAACCCACACAATGATAACAACTACATCTGACCAACTAACTCTGATAACAACCTGAAGACTGGCAGAAGAGACCTTCCCCAGCTAATCACAGAAAGAAGCCACATTAAAAAGTAGAAGAGGTGGAGACAAAGATGGGAACAAACCCTCAGCAAGACTCACCACAAATGGAAGGGACACTACAGGCATGGAGAAGCAAGAGGATCAGACCTCATACCAGGCACCCCAAGCACTGCGGACCTGCACTGGGAAGATGAGTCCCCATAACACCTGGCTTTGAAAACAAGGCAGGTGCTTAACTACAGAAGCTTTTAAAATCAGTGGGGCTTAACTCTGGGTACTTTAAAATCAGCAGGCTTACCTCCAAGAAAGCCAGAGGGCAATAGGAAACTGACTGTCTACCCTTAAGGAGCCAGTGTAATGAATAACTTGCCCAAGACACAGCACAGAATTAGCATAAAAAGCACATGGCGTATAAGTGAAGATTTATTTACTAATCTCAGGATGTACACTGAGGGACAGAGATCTTCAGGAGCTTCTCCAAGAACAAAAATGCTCATGGGCACTATTTCCCTTTCCCTCCCTCAGTCTAGATAGCCAGTCACTTTTGAAAACCAGCACTATCACTCTCCACCTATCTTGCTAGAATGCCCCCCCCCTTCCTCTGAGGACTCACCCAATCCAACTCACCCTACTCAAGAGACATCCCTCCAAAGCAGCTCCTGACCTGCCACACCCTGAAAGCAGCCCTGGCAGGGACTTGCACCACTCCAAAGTGACTCCTACCCTGGAGAGATGGGAAGACAACTACACACACCTTTGTATCCGTAGTTATAGCAGCTAAGCCTTTTAGCTGGCTGTGCAGGGAGAAAGTCCTGCCATTCTGAGTGCCCACAGCTGTGGCAGAGAGACTAATTGCCAACAACTAGCCTGACTGCTGCCCCTGCCACCCCTACAAGCCTGGGACAGCCTCAGACATGTCCCTCAATAGTGTAGGGACCAGGAGCACCTGGCTGGTTCACTCGGTACAGCATCTGACTCTTGATCTCAACGTCTTGAGTTTGAGCTCCACAATGGGAATAGAAATTACTTAAAAAACAAAAAAAACAAAAAATGAAAAACAGTGCAGGAACCGAACCTACCCAGTGTACTCACAGTGAGCAAAACGGGTCACTACAGCCAACTGGACTAAAGACAAATGCAACTCAGCCACAACAGTAGGGCAAATGTAGCCCACATAGGAAACACTCTAGGAATGACTGTTCTGGTGAACAGTGGGCATTGTGCTAGAGGGTACCACAGGACCTTTTCTACACAAGGCCACTAAATTCAAGACCTGGAGATGTATCTGAACCCCCTAATACACAGAAACAAATACAGAGAGTTAGACAAAATGAGGAAACAGAAGAGTATGTCCCAAATGAAAGAACAGGACAAAATGACAGCAAAAGAGCTAAATGAAATTGAGATAAGCAATATCCCTGATAAAGAATTCAAAGTAATGGTCTTAAAGACATTACTAGACTTGAGAAAAGAGTGGATAAATTCACTGAGAACTTTAATAAAGAGAAAATATAAAAAGAATCAGAGAGGAAGAATTCAATAGCTGAAATTTAAAAAAATACACTACAGGGAATCAACAACCGATTAGAGGATGCAAAATAAAGAATCAGCAATCTGAAGACAAGGTAATAAAAAGCAACCAGGCTGAAGAGCAAAAAGAAAAAATAAAAAAATGAGAATAGATTAAGAGAACTCACAACATTATCAAGATGTAAGAACATCTGCATTATAGGGATCCCAGAAAGAGAAGAGAGAGAATGAGGAGAAGAAATAATAGCTGAAAACTTCCTGAACTGGGGAAGGAAACAGACATCCACATCCAGGAATTACAGACAGATTCTAACAAGATTAACCCAAAGAGGTCCATACAGAGATATGTAATAATTAAAATGGCAAAAGATAATGATAAAGAATTTTAAAAGCAGCAAGAGAAAAGAAAATAGATATATAAAAGAGAAACCCCACAAGGCTATCAAATGATTTTTTAGCAGAAACTTAGCAGGCCAGAGGAAGTGGCATGATATATTCAAAATGCTGAAAGGAAAAAAACCTCCAAGCAAGATTTCTCTACCCATCAAGATTGTCATTCAGAATAGAAGGAGAAACCAGCCTTCTAAGAAATGTTTAAGAAATACTTAAGAGTGGGGAAAGAAAGGCCATAGTTTAGAAGAAAATTACAAAAGAAAAAATTTTCAAACGTATAATAAGGTAGTAGGATTAATCACGTATAAAACTAGTATGAAGGTTAAAACACAAAAGTAGTAAAATCAATTATATCTACAAAAATCAAAGGGATACAAAGAATAAAAAGACGTAAAATATGACATACATAAAATGTGGAGGAGGTAGTAAAATTTAGTACTTTTAGAGTGTGTTCAAACTTAAGTGACCATCAACTTACTATAAACTGCTATACACATAAGATGTTATATATGAACTTAATGGCAACCACAAATCAAAAATCTATAATTATAATAGATACACACACACACAAAAAGAAAGTAACCCAAGTAAAACACTAAAGAAAGCCATCAAATGACATGGGAAGAGAGCAAGAGAAAAAGAAAGGAACAAAGAACTATAAAAAACAACCAGAAAACAATGACCAAAATAGCAATATATACACAAGTATCAGTAATTACGTTAAATGTAACTGGACTAAATGACCCAGTCAAAAGATGTAGAGGTGACCGAACAGATTAAAAAACAAGACCCATTTATATGCTGCCTAAAAAAGACTCACTTCAGACCTAAAGATACATACAGACCAACAGTGAAGGGCTGAAAAAGCATAGTACATGCAAATGGAGGGGGAAAAAGGGTCAGTGTAGCAACACCTGTATCAGAAAAAATAGACTTTTTTTTAATGTTTATTTTTGGGACACAGAAAGACAGGGTGGGGGAGGGGCAGACAGCGAGGGAGACACAGAATCTGAAGCAGGCTCCAGGCTCTGAGCTATCAGCAGAGCCTGATGTGGGACTTGAACCCACAAAGCGTGGGATCATGACCTGGGCCAAAGTCGGATGCTCAACCAACTGAGCCACCCAGGTGCCCCTCAGACAAAATAGACTTTAAAACAAAGACTGTAGCAGGGGAGTCACACATTATGCCACAAGTCTCAATAATTTAAAAAAGACTGAAATCATATCAAGCATCCTTTCTGAGCATAATATTATGAAACTAGAAATCAATTATAAGAAAATATCTGGGGACACCTGTGTGGCTCAGTCAGTTGAGTGCCTGACTCTTGATTCATACAACAAAAGAGGCAAGAATATACAATGGAGAAAAGACAGTCTCTCCAGCAAATAGTGCTGGGAAAACTGGACAACTATACACAAAAGAATGAAACTGGACCACTTTCTAACACCATACACAAAAATAAACCCAAAATGGATTGAAGACCTAAATGTGAGATATGAAACCAAAAAACTCTTAGAAGAAAACATAGGCAATAATCTCTTTGATATAAGTCTTAGCAACATCTTTCTAGATATGTCTCCTCAGATAAGGGAAAAAAGCAAACTAAACTATTGAGACTGCACTACAATAATACGCTTCTGCATAGTAAAGGAAAATCAACAATATTAAAAGGCAACCTACTGAATGAGAGACGATATCTGCAAATAATATATCTAATAAGTGGTTAATATTCAAAAGATATAAAGAACTTATATTATGTTGTATAGTGACAGATAGTAGCTACACATGTAGTGAGCAAAGCATAAAGTAAACTTGTCAAATCACTGTTATACACCTGAAACTAGTGTAACATTAATTACATATATAATCCATATATTTATAGATTTATTTTAAAAGAATGTATATAACCCAAAGCCAAAAAGAACACAAATAACTCAACTAAAAAATGGGCAGAGGACCTGAATAGTCATTTTTCCAAAGAAGACATGCAAATGATCAACAGATACATGAAAAGCTGCTCAACATCACTAATCATCAGAGAAACACAATCCAAAACCACAATGAGACATCACCCTACACTTGTCAGAATGCCTAGGATCAAAAAGACAAGAAATAACAAGTACTGGTGAGGATGTGGAGAAAAAGGAACCCTTGTGGACTGTTGGTGGGAATGTAAATTGGTGCAGCCACTATGGTAAACAGTATGGAGATTCCTCAAAAAATTAAAAATAGAAATACCATAAGATCTAGTAATTCTATTACTGGGTACTTACCCAAAGGGGAAAAAAAAACACTAATTCAAAAAGACAGATGCACCACTATATTTACAATAGCCAAGATATAGAAGCAACCCAAGTATCCACTAATAGGAAGATAAAGAAGATGTAAAAAAAAAAATTAAAAAATAAAGACACCAGCAACTTATTACTCAACACATCTCCGGAGGTAAGGGAAACAAAAGCAAAAGTGAACTATTGGGACCTCATCAGAATAAAAAGTTCTGCACAGCAAAGGAAACAATCAGCAAAACTAAAAGGCAACCAAGAGAATGGGAAAAGGTATTTGCAAATGACATGTCAGATAAAGGGTTAGTATCCAAAATCTATAAAGAACTTACCAAACTCAACACCCAAAAAACAAATCATCCAATGAAGAAATGGGCAAAAGACATGAACAGACACTTCTCCAAAGAAGACATCCAGATGGCCAACCAACACATGAAAAAATGCACAACATCACTTTTCATCAGGGAAACACAAATCAAAACCACAATGAGAATGGCTAACATTAACAACTCAGGCAACAACAGATGTTGTCCAGTATGCAGAGAAAGAGAAACACTTTTGCACTTTTGCAAACTGGTACGGCCACTCTGGAAAACAGTATGGAGGTTCCTCAAAAAATTAAAAATAGAACTACCTTACAACCCAGCAATTGCACTAGTAGGTATTTATCCAAGGGATACAGGTATGCTGTTTCAAAGGGGCACATGCACCATGTGTTTACAGCAGCACTATCAACAATAGCCAAAGTATGGAAAGAGCCCAAATGTCCATCGATGGATGAACGGATGAATGGATGAATGGATAAAGAAGATGTGGTGTGTGTGTGTGTGTGTGTGTGTGTGTGTGTGTGTGTGTGTGTATAAAATGGAGTATTACTCGGCAATCAAAAAGAATGAAATCTTGCCATTTGCAACTACACGGATGGAACTAGAGGGTATTATACTAAGCAAAATTAGTCAGTCAGAGAAAGACAGATATCATAGGACTTCACTCATATGAGGACTTTAAGACACAAAACAGATGAACATAAGGGAAGGGAAGCAAAAATAATATAAAAACATGGAGGGGGACAAAACATAAGAGACTCTTAAATATGGAGAACAGAGGGTTACTGGAGGGGTTGTGGGAGGGTGGATGGGCTAAATGGGTAAAGGGAATTAAGGAATCGACTCCTGAAATCTTTGTTGCATTATATGCTTAGATGTAAATTTAAAAAATAAATAAAAAATTTAAAAAAAGATGTGATATGAATATACAATAGACTACTACTCAGCCATAAAAAAAAGAATGAGATCATTTGGGACTGCGTGAATGGGTTTGAGGGTATTATGCTAAGTGAAGTAATTCAGATACCAAAAGACAAGTACCATAGAATTTCAGTTATATGTGGAATCTAAAAAACAACACAAATGAACAAAGAAATAAACAAATAGACTCTTAAATACAGAGAACAAACTGGTGTTTTCCACAGGGGAAGTGGGTGGAAGGATAGGGAATTAAGATGTATTAAACTTCCAGGTATAAAATAAGTCATGAAGATGAAAAGTATAGCATGAAGAAGATAGTCAACAATATTGTAATAACATAGTATGATGACAGATGGGGACAACACTTGATTGTGGTGAGCAATGAGTAACATACAAGACTGTTGAATCAGTATGTTGTATACCTGAAACCAATATAACATTGTATGTTAATTATACTTCAATTAAAAAAAAAAGAAAGAAAAAAAACCAGTAGGGGCACCTGGGTGGCTCAATTGGTTGAGCGTTCAGCTCAGGTCATGATCTCACAGTTCCTGAGTTCAAGCCCTGCATGGAGAAGGCTGCTGTCAGCACAAAGCCCGCTTTGGATCTTCTGCCCCCCTCTCTCTCTGCCCCTCCTTTTCTCTCTCTCTCTCTCTAAAAAATAAATAAAACCTTGGGGGGAAAAAACAGTTAACTTACCAAATCATTTGGGGAAGATATTGTGGGACTATACAACTATTCTGTTTCACCTACAAGTTTCATCCACTAATTTTAGCCTTCATCAGTGGATCCTGCCTGCAGCAATTATTACTGTAATGTTCTTTTTCTTATTTTTTTATTCTTTACTTACTTTTGAGAGAGAGATAGAGAAAGAGAGGGAGGGGCAGAAAGAGAGGGGGACAGAGGATCCAAAGATGGCTTTGTGCTAACAGCAGTGATCTCCATGTGGGGCTTGAATTCAGGAACTGTGAGCTGAAGTCGGATGCTTAACCGACTAAGCCACCCAGGTGCTGCTATTACTGTAATGTTCTAAGGGCAATTTTCTATTTCTCTCCTTTCTCCTACGTTAATTGTAATCTCCCGTAAAGAAGATTTATTGTCTCCCCCATTTATTTCAATCATTCATTTCTATTAGTAGGAAATAATGGATATTTAGTTTATTCTTTGGGTTATAATCCAATACTATTCTTATTTATTTCATTGCCCAAATTGTTCCAGCTTTGTCCATGGGGAGCTCTTTCAGGCTGGCCTCTGTATCCTTCTGACATGTTATTTCATACTTTGCAGCACTACAAGATGCCCAACCCTAGAATAACCATTTCTCCAAGAAGTCCTGGTTGCTTTTAATAGATAATGATACTTAGAACCAAGATCCGGGCACTATATATAGTTGCTGATACTGAGTTGTCACTATTTTTAGGCCTTTCCAGAATATACTAACCCATGTACATATGTATGTCTATAATTCTATATGTTTCTATCTGCATATAATGAAATCATAAGTTCATAGTGAGACCTCCAACTCTAATCTAGCACCACAGAGCTCATTCTAGCCTCTCCTCTTGCTTATGTGTAACTTCTTCCTTCAACAGAGAAAAACATTCTACCTAGCCCTCATTACAGTTTGCTAATTTGTTCAACCCTAGCATACCTGTAGTTTCAGTCTTACTCCCACAAGAAACAAATTTACCAACTAGAGACAATGTTTATGTACCTTTTTGGTTTTATCCTTGTAGTATCTAGTCAAAATACAGTTTCTCAAAGTTACTTAAGTCAACTTCTTTTCTCACCCATTTCTTTCCCTGAAGTGATGTCATATGTTAGTGAAACAGCTACGTATATTTTCACAGTCTGCATTCCATCTTGGAATTCTTCTGAATCCTGACTGAATTTTTGCATACTGTATAGTATTTATGCATACTGTATAGTATCACTGTTTGTGGTGTTAGTTTTACAGGTTTTGACAGATGTGTGGAGTAATGTTTCTACCACCACTTTACCATACAGAATGGTCTATCACTCCCAAAAATTCTTATGCATTCCATTTATAGTCAATCCCTATCAACACCTGGTAACCACTGATTTGTTTTCATCCCTATAGTTTTGTCTCTTCCAGAATGTCATATAAATGCACTGGATAATACAACAGCTTCTTGAATCTGGCTTCTTCCACTTAGAAAAAAATCATTTAAAATGTAATTCACTTGGGGCGCCTGGGTGGCGCAGTCGGGTAAGCGTCCGACTTCAGCCAGGTCACGATATCGCGGTCCGTGAGTTCGAGCCCCGCGTCAGGCTCTGGGCTGATGGCTCAGAGCCTGGAGCCTGTTTCCGATTCTGTGTCTCCCTTTCTCTCTGCCCCTCCCCCGTTCATGCTCTGTCTCTCCCTGTCCCAAAAATAAATAAAAACGCTGAAAAGAAAAAAAAATTTTTTTTAAATGTAATTCACTTAAGATTCACACTTTCATTTTGAAGATATTTTGGAAGAATAGAATTCTACGTTGTTAGTTATTCTTTAGCACTTTAAATTCTCATTTGTCTTTTGGGCAGAATGATTTTTATTGAGAAGTCCACTACCAATTGTATTACTGTGCCTTTGAAACTAATGGATATTTTACCACTTTGGGCTGCCTTTAAGATTTTCCATTTGGTTTTTCAGTAGTCCTATGATACATCTGGGAGTGATTTCCTTTGTATTCATCACACTTGGGTTTTATAGAGTTTTCTAAATCTGCAGGTGGCATTTTACTATTATCTACCATCATCCAGTTCTCTAATCTCTTCTGCTGTGTCTAAGGAGCTGTTAAATCTATGGGGCTCTTAATTTGGAGTATTGTATATTTTACTTACAGAATTTCCATTTGGTTATTTTTTTTAAGATTTCAAGCCTCAGATAAAATTCTCCATCTCTTACATTTTTTTCTCAATTCTAATTTCTTCAATGTATTAATTATAATATAAATTTCCTTTTCTACTTAAAATGCCCATTTTCTATTTAAATTCAAATATCCAAATCACATAGTTTTTTATTGTCTGGTTTTTATATTGGTGTTAACAGATAACATAGTATCTCATGGCATGCCAAATACTTTATATAATGATAAAAAATTTTATTTTTTATTTTTTAAAAAATTTTTTAATGTTTTATTTATTCTTGAGAGAGAGAGAGAGAGCATGAGCGAGGGAGGGGCACAGTGAGAGAGGGACACAGAATCCGAAGCAGACTCCAGGCTCTGAGCTGTCAACACAGAGCCCGACATGGGGCTCAAACTCACAAACTATGAAATCATGACTTGAACCGAAGTCAGACGCTCAATTGACTGAGCTACCCAGGCGCCCTGATAAAAAAAAAAATTTTAATGTTTATTTATTTTTGAGAGAAAGGGAGAGTGTGTGAGTGGAGGAGAAGTAGACAGAGAGGGAGACACAGAACCTGAAGCAGGCTCCAGGCTCTAAGCTATCAGCAGAGAGCCCGACGTGGGATTTGAACTCACATACCATGAGATCATGACCCAAGCTGAAGTCAGGTTAACCAACTGAGCCACCCAGGCACCCCTATGATGTTATATCTTTTACTGTAAAACAGCCTCAAATTACACAATGGGTAAAAGAACACTATAAAGAACTTTTACTCTTCTGAAATAACCATAGTTAATGGTTAAATATATATCCTTCCAGAACTGCTTTCTGTGACTATACATTTACTTTTTTTTAAAAAAACAACTTGCATTTTTCACTTAATGATATACAAGCAACCCTCAAAATTCCAATACACACAAATTTCAGTTGCCTTATTTGGTCAAACACCACCAGTTCCCCAGAAACATGGTTCAAATTTCAGTTGAACAAGACTGTGAGTAATTGCACAAACTTCACTGCTAACTCTTCAATCCACAAACTGCTTCTAAATAACAGATCATGGGGCGCCTGGGTGGCGCAGTAGGTTAAGCGTCCGACTTCAGCCAGGTCACGATCTCGCGGTCCGTGAGTTCGAGCCCCGCGTCAGGCTCTGGGCTGATGGCTCAGAGCCTGGAGCCTGTTTCCGATTCTGTGTCTCCCTCTCTGTCTGCCCCTTCCCCGTTCATGCTCTGTCTCTCTCTGTCCCAAAAATAAATAAACGTTGAAAAAAAAAATTTTAAATAACAGATCATGATCTGTGATCAATCGTGTCACTTATCTCACAGTCTGTCAATGACTAGTCATGTGTGTCTGTTATTCAGTCTATGCCAAGACAGTAAAGCATGTAAGGTGTTTTCCTTTCTTGTCTCCTAGTGATAAATCCACATAACATTTTATAAAAACAGATAATCCAAAAAGGGAATTAGCCCAAAAAACGGAAGTGCAGAAAAAGAAAAAAGAGAATAACATTGGAAGTAAAATTCAAATAAAATATAAATGGAGTTAAAGAATAGCTACATTGTCAGTTCATCAATGGGATATATTAATAAACTTACAATAATTATAATATAGTTACATATCTAATAAAGGAATGTGATTCATATTACCCTGTAAGTTTTATTATAATTTGAGCAAAAATATGGTATGTTTTAGATTTTTAAAACATACTGTAAAATTCACACTTAATACTTTCAATAGAAGAGAATACTCTGAAAGAGAAACATGAAGTAGAAGTGGGGAAAATACACATAAGTTAATTCTGACTGCAGTGATAGCTTATATATTAATTATTAACCTTTGGTTATGTAAGACTACTTTGGTTTCATATAGTTTATTCTTAATACTTTTCATTTGGGTTGTGAATGTTCATTTCTCACTAATTTTTCAAAATAAAATTAGATTTGTCAACCCAGTAATATTCTCCAAAAAAAAGCAGTTTAAAACATTTTTAAAAATTAACATTTTATTTATCTTTTATTTCTCCATGGAAAGGTGAAATTTTATGGTACTATATATGTACCTTTAGAAAATCTCTATGGTCAATTGGCCAGTTTGCAATACTATTTTCGTGCTCCTTTCCTTTTGGTAGACACAAAATTCAATACGATCATATACCTCTCTATTTTTACTTTGACTTCAGTCTTATTGAGAAAGACTATCTGATAGATACCTGAGCTGAATTCCATTTTTGTGCTTTTATATTTTACTGAATGATTAGCTGTAATTATTTCATGTGAAAAAATATTCAAATTTAAATGTAGAATATGTGTCAACCATTTGTGGAATTTTTCTTAAGTTTAAATATGTTCCTCTGGAAAGCTTTTTTTTATAAAATTATTTCATACATCATTGCATATCCATTCAAATATATATTATATATTCTAAATACTGGAATAAAAATCAGATTGCTATAAAAGGAGGGGGAGGAGAAGGAGGAATTGAAGGAGGAGGAGGAAGAGGAGGAGGAAGAGGAGGAGGAGGGGAAGGGGGAGGGGGAGAAGGAGAATAGCTGACCATAATAATGTTAACACTACTGCCATTTGAGAGACCCTAGAAACGAAGCCAGAGGAAAAAAGATAGACATATCAACATAAATGAAAAGTGACTGTGGAAGGAAACTGAGTGTGATAAAAAGGATGAAGATGTCCCAGAATTAGTAATGCCAGCAAAAATAGCACATTGAAGGAGTTCTCAAAGATATGTGACAATGTTGAAAATGCAAAAGGTAAAAGATGGGAAGCTGATCCAAACCTGAACAGGAGTATTATAATTTGCAAAGGCAGAGAAATAATGCTAACTCCATAGTGTGAGTGACACAACAATAAGATAAGCACTGTCCAAGTTATCATGATCAGTTTTTCACAAAGAAATAAAACACTTTAATCCTCAATGTATCTAATGGTTTAAATTATAGTATACTAAATATTTTTTTTCATTTTTCTTTATTTATAGTAGAAGAGAGCATATAACGTTTCTAAAAATATTTTTAAGTCACAGAACAATCACAAATTTTAAATTTTTTTTTAAGGAAAAAATTTGTGCTTGCAGGGTCATTTTTATGGCCCTACACTACCATGTACCATCTACATCTCCCATGTTAGTGCATATGTACCTACCTTACTCTTTTTAAGAGCTACATAATATTCTACATATCTGATTCAGTCACTAATTCTGCATATCAAACCCTAAAACTTAGTGATTTAAAATAACAATTTATTGGGGTGCCTGGGTGGCTCAGTCAGTTAAGCATCTGACTCTTGGTTCTGGCTCAGGTCATCATCTTGCAGTTTGTGAGTTCGAGCCCTACATCGGGCTCCGTGCTCACGGTACAGAGCCTGCTTGGGATTCTTTCTCCCTCCCTCTCTGCCCCTCCCCTGCTCACTCATTCTCTCTCTCAATCGCAAAATAAATAAACTTAAAAAATTTTTTAAATAACAATTTATTAAGCCTCACAATTCTATACATTGACTGAGCTCAGACAGTTCTTCCGCTTCACGTAATATGGATCAGGTTACTCATGCAGAGGCATTCACTTGGTAGCTTGGCTGGGGCTGCAATGATCATAATGTTCTCCCACTCCAGTGTCTCTCCTCATGTACCTTCCATCACTAAATAATCTGTTCTGAGTTTACGGCATGGCAACTGACTTCCAAAAGGGTATCTTCCAAGAGAACAAGCTCTAATGTACTCATCAAGCCTCTGGTTTGTTTCATGCTTATGAATGTATCGTTTGCCAAAGCAAGTCACATGATCAGGACTAAGATAATTTGGGAGTAATCTACTCAAGGGTATGAATACCAAGAAGTATCATTTATTGAAAGTCACTAATGTAATAATAGTATCACTTATTTACCCTCTGTTAGTAGACATTTAAACTGTTTATAATTTTTCCCATTAAAACACTATAGGATATTATCATTGTAAAAAATCTTTAGCCAATTAAGCCCACACAAGATATTATCCTAGATAAAAGTATAAATTCTTCATACTTAACAATCAGGAAATTCTACATTTTAAATTTAGAGAGAAGTCAATTTCTATTTATCATATGTACTAATTCATATCAGTAAAGAAAGGATAGAATACTCCTAAAAAATCTTGCCAACACTGGGGATTGTTCATCTTTTTTATGTATTTTCAATAATTTGCATTTATTTTATTAATAGTAAAGTTAAGCATATTTTTGTATATTTTATGATTATTTATGTTTTTACTTTTTATTTTACTATTGTGGTATTTTTGATTTGTATGTTTGTAAGTAAGATATTGATCCTTTCTTCAATTTTGCATGATGCTAATATCTTCTCTCAACCACTGGTTTTTAAACTTTGTTTATGGCAGATTTTATCCCATAGAAGCTAATAATTTGTATGTCATCATATCTAGCCATTTTTTCTTTCAGGTAAGCTAATCTCTATTCCTTAGACTACAAAATTGATGTCTTATATTTTTTAGCATACATATACTTTTCTTGGCATTTTACTTTTTCTCCAAAAGTTATTTTTGCATGTGAAGTATTACGAATTATCCAAATGTCATTTATTGACTGACTATCCTTCTTTTCTCCCACTTGATTTATTCTTTAACTGATTTACTTATTCCTACAACAGCATCACATTTTTAATTATTATAGTAGAGCATGTTTTAAATATCTAATAAAGCAAGTAGCACTTCATTCTTATCTTTTGAAAAGGTTCTTGTCTATACTCACACTTTATTTTTCCAGTTTCATTGAGATATAACTGACATATAATGATGTATCAGCTTAAGGTGTACAAGGCAATGATCTACATATATAATCATACATTTTTCTTATGTATATAACTTTAGAATCATCCTGTCAAATTCTGAAAAACATCCCACTGGGTTTTGATTGACATTACTTTAAATTTTTAGGTGCTATCTTTATCTGTTCAATCTGCTAAAACAAAATACCACAGACTGGGTGGCTTATAAAAAACAGGAATTTATTTCTCACAGTACTGGAACCTAGAAGTCTGAGATCCGGGTGCCCACATGGTCAGGTTCTGTTTCTGATGAGAGGTGCTCCCCCATTCATAACCTCACATTGTATAAGGGGCTAGGGAACTCTGTTAGGGCACTAGCCCCATTTATGAAGGCTCTATCCCTCCTGACTTAATCACCTCACAAAGACCCTACCTCCTAATACCCTCATACTGGACATTAGGTTTCAACATTTGAATTTTGGAGGACACAAATATTCAGACCATAGCAGATTCTTTTTTTTTTTTTTAATGTTTGTTTATTTTTGAGAGTGGGGGTAGGGGCAGAGAGAGATGGAGACACAGAATCTGAAGCAGGCTCTAGGCTCTGAGCTATCAGCACAGAGACTGACATAGAGCTCAAGCCCACAAGCCACGAGACCATGACCTAAGCAGACGTCAGACATTCAACCAACTGAACACCCAGGCTCCCATAGCAGATTCTTTGAAGGAACCACAGAAATGAAAAATATAGTTATTGAAATTTAAAGCTCCAAGCAATTGGCTACCAAGTAAAAACATCTGAAGAGATAATTAGGAAACAACAAAATGAATTACACAGAATGCAATAGAGAGGCAAATAGATAAAAAATACAAAAGAGTTAAGAATCATAAAAGATAAAATGATGTGGTCCAATATGCTATCTAATGGGAGTTTCAGAAGAAGACAACAGAAGATAGGGGAGAGGCAGTACTCAAAAAGATCATGGGTGAAAATTTTCCTAAGATTCAGGAACCAAAATGAGTCTCACAAAATGTAAATAAATTCTCACCTAGACTCATTAAAACTGGAGCCAAATAAAGGGGAAAAGAAGCTCTAATGAGCAAATAGAAAGAAACAGAGGGGCAATTAAATGAACATCAACTTTCTCAGCTACAGCAAAAGAATTCAATAATCTCTTTAAAATACTGACAGAACATAAATGGCAAGCTACAAATCCATGGCAAAATAAAGACATTTGAGGGAGAAAGGAAAGAGAAAAGAAAGCCTTGAGTTTACTATTAACAGACCTGTCAATATTAAAACTAATTAGAAAAATGTAGATTAGCTGGGCCAGTTTCTGGAATACACAGAAGACAGCGTCAACATTTTTACCAGGATAAAGCTTCAGAGACAGCTAAAACCTAAAATTATTCTTTCCTTCCAGCTATTTGCAATATCAAATTGAAGATAATTTATGATTGCATATTTTCTCTCTACTATTTGGGATGATACAAACCCTATTTCTATTGATTTGCTGATTATCCTGAAAACTTTAATATGCCTACATAACTAAACAAAGTCTACAGCTGGTCAATGTCTTATTTCCTAAACAATACAAGGACCTAACAATCAATTCCATCCAAGCGCATTAATAATTGTAGTTCAGTATTTTAGTTCTCCCTTTTTTAGCTTTACAAATTAAATACAATTATTACCTTTAATTGCATATTTTTTGCTTTTTAAAATGCTAAGCAAAAATATTTCTTCAGACTACCATGGGGAAATATTAAAATTTTTCAATGAAGACTGAAGACAGCAGAGAGGGCATGTGAGGTAATCAACATCCCATAAATAGTTCCCAAATAAGATCTCTTCTTGCTTAGTATGTCATACATGCCTCCCAACATTTTGTACAAAAATATTCCCATAGCTTTATTCATAATAGCCAACAACTAGTAACCACTTAAGTAACCATCAACAGATGGACCAACTGTATTACATTTATACAACAGAATAGTACTCTGCTATAAAAAGGAAAATCTACTGATATGTACAACACAAATTCATCTTTAAAATATTATACTGTGAATAAAAAATAAAATAAATAAAATATTATACTGCATAAAATAAGCCTTATACACAAGAACATACATTATAATGATTCCTTTTACATTAATTTCTGGAACAGAGATAAACTAATCCATGGTGGAAAAAACTGGAACAACAGTTGACTCTGGATAAGGATGAGGAATAAGTGACAAAGGACATGAAGGAACTTTCTGGGGGAGTTAGTAATGTTCTATATCTTGACAAAGAATCGGATGACATTTGTTAAAACTCATGAAATGGTGCAGTTAAGAACTATACACTTCATTGCACAGTTGACCTTTGAACATGAAGGTTAGGGGCACCAACCCCCAGCACAGTTGAAAATCTACATATAACTTTCCACTACCCCAAAACGACTACTGATAGTCTACTACTGACCAAAAGCCTTACCAATAACATAAACACTTTATTAACACATATTTTGTTTGTAACATGTATTATATACTGTATTCTTCCAATAATTAGCTAGAGAAAAAAATGTTAAGAAATTTATAAGACAAATATGTTTACAGCATTAACATTAACAGTTTATTGAAAAAAAAACTGCATATAAGTGTACTTGTGCAGTTCAAACCCATGTTCAAGGGTCAACTGTATATACGCCTTATATTAAAAGAAAAATACATAAATGCTGAACTTCAGTTAATGATATACATACTAAAGTATACTCATTTCAAACTTGCATGGAAATGCATCAAAAAAATAAGACCAATGATAGAAGAATATATATGAGACCAAGAGTAGAATCTGGGCAGTGAGTGTATTAGATTCCCATTACTGCTGTAACAAACTACAGCATATTTTTTGGCTTAAAACAGCGCATATTTATTCTATTACAGTTTGGGAAATCAGAAGTCTGATATGTTCTTGACTAAAATCAAGATGTTGTCTGGACTGCAGAGCTTCTGAAGTCTCCACAGAAAAATTCCTTGCCTCTTCCAGCTTCCACCTGCATTCCTTGACTCATGGCTTCCTTCTGCCATCTTCCAAAGCAGCAGCATAACACCTTCAAATCTCTTTCTGACCATGCCCCTACTTCTGTCATCACATCTCTTTCTCTGATATTGATTATTCTGTTTCTTATTCTAAACCTTTGTGAAGACATTGGGCCCACCTGAATAATCTAGCGCAATCCCTCCATCTCAAAATTCATAATTTTATCACATCTGCAAAATCCCTTTTGCCATGTAAGGTCACATATTCAAAGGTTCTCAGGATTAGGATGTGGACATCAGTGGGATACCATTATTCTACCTACCATGGTGGGTATATGGGTGTTTACTATGCAATTCTTTCACCATTTATGTATTTTTGAAATTTTCCTAATAAAATATGAGGGAAAAGTTAAAATCCAGCAATAGGGATAAAGTGTTGCCACCATACTAAATCAACATGTATCTTCTTCCAATAAAAAGGAGGAATTTTCCCCCTTCTTACAAATAAAGTTCTTTCAATAAAGAATGTTATTAAAAGTTGTATTTACTGGGGTGCCTAGGTGGCTCAGTTGGTTCAGCATCAACTTTGGCTCAGGTCATGATCTTAATGGTTCCTGAGTTAGAGCCCCACATCAGGCTCCATGCTGTCATGGTTCCTGAGTTTGAGTCCTGCATCAGGCTCACTGCTATCAGCATGAAGCCTGCTTTGGATCCTCTGTCCCCATCTCTGACCCTCCCCCCAACCCTCTCTCTCAAAAATAAATAAAACATTTTTTAAAGTAGTATTTAGTTCTGCATTTAGCTATTAAAAACACCATTTCTATTGCTACCCTGAAATTTTCAAAAGATTTTTAAGGGAAGTTTATTTTTTTTAAAATGGAAATAGAAACAGACCAAATACAATGCTTAGAACATAGTAAAACATGAATATGAGGTTTTAAATTGTTACCTAGAGTTGCTTTAACTTAGAAAAGATTCCACTTTAAGATACGTTTACAAAAATCACTTTTTAATGCTTATCCAACACACCCTTTTTAAGCAGGATTTCTTCTTTATTAAATAGGCTTTTGTTATACAGATAATAAATAGCTTTTATATAGGATGATCATGGTAATTAAATTTTCTTAATATAACAAATTTCAATATTTTTAAATCCTAGAACAAAGTTCACATAATAAAAATGTTGTTTCAGATCTTTTCTCACAGCTCATTTTCAAGAAATCACCAAATTCTATTGATTCTCCTTCCTGTCTCTCCTGTTCTATCTTCAGTTGTATATAAGTCCTAATGACCTCATCCCTAGATTATAATAATTTTATAATTTATTTTCTTCTCTCCAAAATTGTACCAACTCCAATCTATCTTACAGAGAGTTAACAACATATGCTTCAAATTTAGACACAGAGAGTCTCAGAAATGTAATGCTTTTAACAATACATATCTGCTGAAACCAAACATCTTTTACAATTTTATGCAGATATGCATATGTCCCTTGGAAACAGCACTCCTGTACCCTTTGGGTAAATACCTACTAGTGCAATTGCTGGATCCTAGAGTAGTTCTATTTTTAGTTTTTTGAGGAACCTCCATACTGTTCTCCAGAGTGACTTCACAAGTTTGCATTCCCACCAGCAGTGCAAGAGGGTTCCCCTTTCTCCACATCCTTGCCAGCACCTGTTGTTTCTTGTGTTGTTAATTTTAGCCATTCTGGCAGGTGTGCAGTGGTAGCTCATCAAGGTTTTGATTTGTATTTCCCTAATAAGGACTAATGTTGAACATCTTTTCATGTGTCTGGTAGACATCTGATGTCTTCTTTGGAAAAGTATCTATTCATGTCTTCTGCCCATTTCTTAACAGGGTTGTTTGTTTTTCAGGTGTTAAGTTTGGTAAGTTCTTTATAAATTTTGGATACTAACCCTTTATCAGATATGTCCTTTGCCAATATCTTCATGAGCAGTATTGTGAGATCTTGGGGTGCCTGGGTGGCTCAGTTGGTTAAGGGTCCAAATCTTGATTTTGGCTCAAGTCATGATCTCACAGTTCATTAGTTCGAACCCCACACTGGGCTCTGCACTGCGAGTGCAGAACCTGCTTGGGATTCTATCTCCCTCCCTCTGTCCCTCCCATGATTGTGCGTGTGCTCACTCTCTCTCTCTCAAAATAAATAAGTAAACTTTAAAAAAAGAACCGTAAGATCATGACCTAAGAAGAAATCAAGAGTCAGATGCTTAACCAACTGAGCCACTCAGGAGCCTCAATCCTACTTCTGAAACCAATAGTGTACTGTATATTAACTAAAATATAAATAATTAAAAAAATTTTAAAGCATTATAAAAATGAGCTTACCCTTCTCATACGTAATTCTTCTAATGCTTCCAGCAAACTTGTTTTGAAATCTAGTAGCTGAATAGAAAACATGGTCTCTGAAGAACTTTGAAGAGCAAAGGTAGAGGATGATGAATCAGTCTTAAAATGATTCTCCATATTAACATTTACTTCCTGTAATATAAAAAGGTTTTAACTGAAAAAAATCATCTATCTAGGTTTTTCAAGTAAAAGTACATTTACCATAAAGATATAACCACCTGTATCCCATAATACTTCAGGTTTAGCACTGAATAACAGTTTTGTCATCAATACTATTCTAATCTTGACACCACTTGTGTTTTGTGATGCATCCATAGTTTCTGTGGCTGAGGCTTTTTATGTTACCTTAGTACCTGCACAAACTAAATTTTCTTCCCCTAAACACCACATCTTAAAAGCTGGATTCCTAAATTGCAGGCAAGGTGTGACCCTTCAGTAACTGCTTCATACCAAGGCTGCCAGACCATGTGCTTCCTAACTTTGCCTTGATATATCGCATTTTGTAAGGATGCTATGAGTACTAATAGTATTTCAATCTTTAAACCCTACAGAGTTGAAAAAGAAAGAATGAAGTAACTGCCTTTTACTAAAAGCCAAGACTTAAATATCTTTCTCAGTATGAGTCAGGCTACAAGAAACTTCTCTTTTCAACTTTTCATAATAATAAATATCAATTCACAGGTAGTTGGAAAGAAATGTACAGGGTGTTCTATACACCACGCATCCTCTTCCAATGTTAAGATCTTGCATAATAATAGTACACTATAAAAACTGTATATCTGACTTTGGTACAATACACAGATCTTATAAAATTCTTCCACCTATACATTCACTCATTTGTGTGTGGGTGTGTATATAATTCTGTGCAAGTTTATTTTATGTATAGCTTCATGTAGCTACCACTACAATCAAAATATAGTACTGTACCATCAACAGTAGCTCCCTCATGCAGCTTGTTTCCATACCCACTACACTACTCTGTTCTCTATTTCTATAATTGTTTATTTGAACAGCGTTATACACAAAATGGAATCTTACATCACGTAACCTATTAAGATTGAATTTTTTTCAGGGGTGCCTCACTGGCTCAGTCAGTAGGGTATGTGACTTGGTCTCAGGGTTGTGAGTTCAAGCCCTACGCTGGGTGTAAAGATTACTTTGAAAAATCAATGAATCAATCAATCTCATCTAATTAAAAAAAAAAAAAAGACTAGATTTTGTTCACTCATGATAATTACCTTGAGGTTCATCCAAGCTGTTGTATCAACAGTTCACTCCTTATATTGCTGAGTAATATTCCATAGTATGGACATACTATGGTTTAACCATGCACTCACTGAAAGACATCTGAGTCATTTTCACTTTGGGCTTTTATGAATAAAGCTACCATGAACATTCATATACAAGTTTCTACATAAGTTTTCATTTCTTAGAGATAAATATCCAAGAGAACAATTGCTGGGCTGAATGAATACAGTCCACTTTTAGCTGTGAAAGAAACTACCAAACTATTTTCCAGAATGGTAATACCATTTTACAGTCTCACTGGCAATGTATCAGTGATCCAGCTTCTCCAAATCCCCACCAGTGTTTGGTGTCATCACTATTTTTTTTATCCTAGCCATTCTGATAGGTATTATATTAGTAAGCATTATCTAAAGAAACAGAGCCAATAGGATGTATATGTACAGAGAGAGAGAGAAAAAAATTCATTTTAAGGAACTGGCTCATGTGATTGGGAGCCCAGCAAACCTGAAATCCTCTGGGCAGGACAGTAGGCTGAAGACCCAAAGAAGAGATGATATTTCAACTTGACCAAAGGCAGTCTCAAAGCAGACTTCCTTTAGGAACATGAGTTTTTCCTCTTAAGAACTTCTACTATTTGGATAGGAACACCCACATTATGGAGGATAATCTGCTTTACTGAAAGTCTACGGATTTAAATCTAAATTTAAAAATTTAAATTTAAAATTAAAAATTACCTTCACAACAATGTCTAAACAGGTGTTTGACCAAATACATTTGATCAATATTTTTTTTTTGTATTTTTTTAAAATTAACTTACCCTAGGGCACCTGGGTGGCTCAGTTGGATAAGCGTCAGACTCTTGATTTCAGCTCAGGTGATGCTCTCATGGTTCATGAGTTCAACCCTTGTGTCAGGCTCTAAGCTGACAGTGAAAAATCTGCTTGGGATTCTCTCTCTCTCTCTCTCTCTCTCTCTCTCTGCCCCTCCCCTACTCTCTCTCTCTCAAAATAAACATTTAAAAATAATAAAATAAAATAAAATAAAATAAAATAAAATAAAATAAAATAAAACTGGCTTACCATCATAGCCTAGCCAACTTGACACATGAAATTAACCATCACAGGTGTGCGTGCAAGAAACTTTCTAAAAGGGAAATTTCCATTCCTGAAAACGATGGGCTACATTAGTTGGATAAACCCTCCAGCTAAAAACAATTACAATTTTGAATAAAATATTTTTAAACCTTCCTAAAAGTATCAAAGACCTAGCAAAATAGTAAAAAATTGTAAATCCAAATTCTAAATTCTAAAAAGACCATGGGCCAAGATCTAAGCTAAACAGAGAAAGCCATGTTCATCCTGTGGGTATCTGCCAAATTGAGTAAAATTAAATAACAACACTGATGACCTCTGGTGTGAGAGACAGGGAGTGCAAACCTAGGGTCTGACAAAGTGTGAAGTCTAATAAGAGACCTATTATAGTAAACAGAATTCAGAAGAGTTAAACTCACTTAAGGTTGAAGCAAAAATAACCACCTTCTATAGGATAGCTGCCCAGGTGCCAAGTAGATAAAGCATAAAAGAGAAGAAAGGGAGGCGGAGATATGAAGGAAGTAAAAACTGTCTCATCCCAGAAAGTTGCCATTAACTTAATTTCAGATAAGTCTGTTAACAAAGGTGGTTTCATAGGACTGTGAAAGAAACCTCAACTTATGAATAGGATCTCAAATGTTTTCAAACTGGTAGTGCCCATAAGAATCTAGCAGAAGCAAATAAAAATTCTTTCTAGAGAAATGTAACTTTATTGTAGGTACTCAAGAAATCTTTAAAAATTATTTTTCAAGGACAATGAGCAGCACATAAAGATAATCAGGCATAGGACACAACACTGCATTATGAGAACAAGCAGAAAAAAATAGATAATAGAAACACACACACACATACTGCAGATTTTTCCATTATCACACAAAAGAACTTTAAAACAGCTATGGTTACTATGTTTAAAGAAATAAAGTCAAGGTTGAAAATATTTGCGAAGAAGAGCAGATTTTTAAAATATCCCAGTATAATCTCTAGATAGAAAAAGTATATAATTGACAACTGATAACTCAATATGTTTGGCAAAGACCGTACATAGCTGAAGAGAGATTTAGTGTACTATAAAAAAGATTAAATACAATATCAAGGATGCAGCAAGAAAATATAAAAATGGAAACTACAGAAAAAAAGGTTAAAAAAGAATATAAAGTCAGAGGGTGTAACAGTTCCAGAAAGAAGAAGAGAGAAATAAAGAGACATAAACTATATTCTGAAGAAATAACAGCTGAGAATTTTCCAGAACTAAAGTAAACACCAAGTTTCAGATCAAGAAGATCAGTGAATCCAAAAATACTTCATTTGATTTAATCCTGACTGAAAAGAAAACAGCATATGGGATACACTGAGAAACTGAAGAGAAAGGAGTCACCAACATCTTTGGTTCATGCGAGTCTCCATCCTTTAATACTGTTTTATTCTTTTTTATGCTTGCTTTCTAGTTCACTCCCAATCTTTACAGATCACCCCTAATGCTTTTGATATGCATCCTTAAATCTATAGTTATCCTTTTAACACACATAGTGTTATGTGTGTATTTAATTCACATAAATTCTATTATGCTATACAGGAAAAAAAAAAGAATTGTAGTGAATCCAAAATGTATTTTAAAAACCCATATCTACAGATATCACAGTCAAGTGACAGAAAAAAATATGAAAAAAAGAAAATATATGAAAAAAATCTTAAAATATTACAACTAAATCTCAAAGGACTTAAAGCATATAGATATTACCAAAACAAGGAAGCAAAGAAAATATGAGAATGAAAAATTACAGGCCAATATAGTTCACAAAGTAAGTCCTAATTCTACACAAAATAATAGCATACTGAAAGTGACAACAGATAAAAATAATATATCATAATCATGTTGGGTTTCTCGCAGAAATCTAAAGTGTAACATTAAAAATCAATCATTATAATTCTCTACATTAAGATGGTAAAAGAAAAACAATTACATGATAATAAAGAAAAAGCATGTGAAAATACACAACTGCTCAAAATATTAAAAAAGAAAACTCTCAGGGAGTTCCTGGCTGGCTCAGTCGGTAGATCACGTGGCTCTTGATTTCAGGGTCATGAGTTCCAGCCCCACACTGGGTGTAGAGACTGCTTAAAGAAATAAACTTAGGGGCGCCCGGGTGGCTCAGTCGGTTAAGCGTCTGATTTCAACTCAGGTCATGATCTCACAGTCCGTGAGTTCGAGCCCCACGTCGGGCTCTGTGCTGACAGCTCAGAGCCTGGAGCCTGCTTCGAATTCTGTGTCCCTCTCTCTCTGCCCCTCCCCTGCTCATGCTCTGTCTCTATCTGTCTCAAGAATAAATAAAAATATTTAAAAAAAAAAAAAAAAAGAAATAAACTTAAAAAAATAAAAAGCTCTCAGAAAACAATAAGCAAAAGAGAGCTTCCTTAATTTGGTCAGCAGAATCTATAAAAAAATGTTCAGCAACATCATACTTAACAGTGAAAAGTTGAAAGCATTCACCCTGAGATCAGGAATAAGGCAATTTTCAACATTTTATTAAAGGTAACACAATAAGAAAAAGAAATAAAAAGTACATAGACCAAAAAGCAAGAAATAAAACTATAATTAACTAATGAAATAATTGAGAATATAGGATATCTTTTTAAAACTACAGATTAAGGGGTGCCTGGGTGGCTCAGTCAATTAAGCACCCAACTCTGGGTTTCAGCTTGGGTCATGATCTCATAGTTCATGAGTTCGAGCCCCACATTGGACTCTGTGCTGGCAGTGTGGGGTCTACTTGGGATTCTCAATCTCTCTCTCTCTTTCTCTCTCTCTCTCCCTGTCTCTCTACCCCTCCCCTGCTCACATCTCTCTCAAAATAAATAAATAAACTTAAAAAATAAATAAAACTACGGATTAAGTATTAGAATTAATAAGAGGATTTAACAAACCAGAAAGAAACAGAAACAATATACAATAAGTCAACTATATTCATATACACTAAGAAAAAAGCTTGGAAATAAA
This sequence comes from Felis catus, assembly GCF_018350175.1. Taxonomy (NCBI): domain Eukaryota; kingdom Metazoa; phylum Chordata; class Mammalia; order Carnivora; family Felidae; genus Felis; species Felis catus. Next base: position 86,883,717 of record NC_058377.1, read on the forward strand.
ATTTAAAATAACACTTGTGGGGCACCTGGGTGGCTCAGTCAATTGAGCATCTGGCTTTTGATTTCAGCTCAGGTCATGGTCTCATGGTTCATTAGATCGAGCTCCGCATCAAGCTGTGTGCTGCCAACACACAGCCTGCTTGGGATTCTCTCTCTCCCTCTCCCCCTTCCCCTACTCACGCATGTACTTGCTCGCTCTCTTTCTCAAATAAACATTTTTTTCAAAATCAAATCAATCAATAAAAAACATTTGCAACACTATAGCATTTATAACACTAGAGCAATCAAGACAGTGTGAAGATAATGCAGGAGAAGGAAACAGACCTATGAAATGCAACAGGAACATACATCCAGGGGTCTGGGTTCCTGTTGCATTTCACAGGTTGCATTTCAATTACATAATACTGAATGGTGAAAAGCTGAACGTTTTTCCATTAAGATTAGGAACAAGACAAGGTTGCCAACTCTCACCTTTTATTCAACATAGTATTGGAAGTCCTACCCAGAACAATTAGGCAAGAAAAAGAAATAAAAGGTATCCAGATAGGAAAGGAAGAAGTAAAACTGTCACTATTTGCAGATGACACATATATATAAAACCCTAAAGACACGACCAAAACATCATTAGAACTAATAATTCAGGGGCGCCTGGGTGGCGCAGTCGGTTAAGCGTCCGACTTCAACCAGGTCACGATCTCGCGGTCCGTGAGTTTGAGCCCCGCGTCGGGCTCTGGGCTGATGGCTCAGAGCCTGGAGCCTGTTTCCGATTCTGTGTCTCCCTCTCTCTCTGCCCCTCCCCCATTCATGCTCTGTCTCTCTCTGTCGCAAAAATAAATAAACGTTGAAAAAAAAATAAAAAAAAAAAAAAGAATAATTCAGTAAATTTGTAGGATATAAAATCAACGTACAAAAATCCGTTGCATTTCTATATGCTATAACCATCTACTAGAAAGAGAAATTAGGGGGCACCTGGGTGGCTCAGTCAGTTAAGCGTCTGACTTCGACTCAGGTCATGATCTCACAGTTCATGAGTTTGAGCCGGGTGTCAAGCTCTATTCTAACAGCTCAGAGCCTTGAGCCTGTTTCAGATTCTGTGTCTCCCTCTCTCTCTGCCCCTCCCAGCACTCTCACTCTCTCTCTCTCTCTCTCTCTCTCTCTCTCTCTCTCAAAAATAAATAAGCAAAAAAAAAAAAAAAAAAGAGAGAGAGAGAGAAAGAGAAATTTTAAAAATCTCATTTACATTTCATCAAAAAGAATAAAACACTTAGGAATAAATTTAACCAAGGAGGCAAATCTGTACACTGTGTATCTGTACACTGAAAATTATATGACACTGATGAAAGTAACTGAAGAACACACAAATAAAAGCAAAGATATTCCATGCTCATGGATTGAAAGAATTATTATTAAAATTTCTATACTACCCAAAACAATCTACAGATTTAACGCAACCCCTATCAAAACTTCAGTAGCATTTTTCACAGATAGAACAAACAACCCTAAAATCTGTGGAACCACAGAGACCCCAAATAGCCAGAGAAATCCAGAAAAAGAACAAAGCTAGAGGTATCACACTTCCTGATTTCAAACTATACCACAAAATGTTATAATAACTGGGGTGCCTGGGTGGCTCAGTTGGTTAAGTGTACAACTCTTGATTTTGGGTCAGGTCATGATCTCACAGTTCATGGGACTGAGCCCCAAATCAGGCTCTGAGCTGACAGCGCAGAGCTTGCTTGGTATTCTCTTGCTCTCTCCCTCTCTGCTCATACTCACTCTGTGTCAAATGAACATTTTTTTAAAAGCTATAATCAAACAGTATGGTATTGGCATAAAGACAGACATACAGCTCTCTAAAGTTGAGTCAGTTTTGGGGCGCCTGGGTGGCGCAGTCAGTTAAGCGTCCGACTTCAGCCAGGTCACGATCTCGCGGTCGGGAGTTCGAGCCCCACGTCAGGCTCTGGGCTGATGGCTCAGAGCCTGGAGCCTGTTTCCGATTCTGTGTCTCCCTCTCCCTCTGCCTCTCCCCCGTTCATGCTCTGTCTCTCTCTGTCCCAAAAATAAATAAACGTTGGAAAAAAAAAAAAATTTAAAGTTGAGTCAGTTTCTTAGTTTGCCTCCCTCTTTTTTTTTTTTTTTTAAACAGACATATAGATCAATGGAACAGAATAGAGAATCCACTCAGATACGGTCAATTTATGACAAAGGAACTAAGAAAAGACAATAACAACAGTCTCTTTATTAAATGGTGCTGGAAAACCTGGACAGCCACATGCAAAAGAATGAAACTGGACCACTATCTTACACCATACACAAAAATTAAAATAGATTAAAGACTTGAACATAAGATCTGAAATGATGAAACTCCTTAGAGAAAACAGGTGGTAAGTTCCTTGATGTGAGTCTTGGCAATAATGATTTTTGGATTTGACACCAAAAGCAAATAAAAACAAATGGGAATGTATCAAACTAAAAAGCTTCTGCACAGCAAAGGAAACCATCAACAAAATGAAAAGGCAATTTAGCAAATGGGAGAAAAGATTTGCAAGTAATATCTGATAAGGGGTTACTATCTAAAATATATTTAAAAACTCATACAACTCACTAGAAAAAAACAATATAATTAAAAAAAATTTTTTAATGTTTTTAAATTTTTTTTAACGTTTATTAATTTTTGAGACAGAGAGAGACAGAGCATGAACGGGGGAGGATCAGAGAGAGAGGGAGACACAGAATCTGAAACAGGCTCCAGGTTCTGAGCGGTCAGCACAGAGCCCGATGCAGGGCTCGAACTCACGGACCGCGAGATCATGACCTGAGCCGAAGTCGGACGCTCAACCGACTGAGCCACCCAGGCGCCCCTTAATGTTTATTTTTGAGACACAGAGAGAGAGACAGAGCATGAGCAGGGGAGGGGCAGAGAGAGAGAGGGAGACACAGAATCCAAAGCAGGCTCCACACTCTGAGCTTTCAGCACAAAGCCTGATGCAGGGCTTGAACTCATGAACTGTGAGATCATGACCTGAGCTGAAGTCAGACACTTAACCGACTGAGCCACTCAGGCACCCCAGAAACAATCCAATTTTTAAAAAATGGGCAAAGGATCTGAATAGACATTATTCCAAAGAAGACATACACATGGCCAACAAGTACATGAAAAGATGCTCAATATCACCAATCATCAGAGAAATGGGTATCAAAACCAAAATGAGATTATCACCCCACATTTGTAAGAATAGCTAAAATCAAAAAAAAAAAAACCAAGAAATAACAAGTGTTGACGAGGATGTGAAGAAAAGGGAACTTTTGGGCACTATCAGTAGGAATGTAAACTGGTGCAGCCACTATGGAAAACAGTATGGAGGGACCTCAAAAACTAAAAATAGAACTACGAAATGATCCAACAATTTCACTTGAGTATTTATCCAAAGAAAATGAAAACACTAACTCAAAAAGATGTATGCATCCCATGTTCACTGCAGCAGTATATACAACACCCAAGACATGAAAACATTGTAAGTATCCATCAACAGATGAATGGATAAAGAAAACAGTATGTTTTTCAGCCATAAAACAAAGAAGGAAATCTTGTCATTTGCAGTATCATGGATGGACCTTGAGGATGTTAGGTTAATTAAGCTGAAATAAATTAGACATAGAAAGACAAATACCATATGATCTCACTTATATGTGGTATCTAACCAACAACAAACAACAAAAAACAGAGATACAAAGAACAGATTGGTGGCTGCCAGATATAGGGGTGGGGGTAGGTGAAATGGGTGGAGGAGGACAAAAGGTATAAACTTCCAGTTATAAAATAAATACATCACAGGGATGTCATATACAGCATGGTGACTATAGTTAATAATACTGTATTATCTATTTGAAAGTTGCTAAGACTTGGGAATGCAAGCTGGTGCAGCCACTCTGGAAAACAGTATGGAGGTTCCTCAAAAAACTAAAAATAGGACTGCCCTATGACCCAGCAATTGCACTACTAGGCATTTATCCAAGGGATATAGGTGTGCTGTTTCGAAGGGACACATGCACTCCCATGTTTATAGCAGCACTATCAACAATAGCCAAAGTATGGAAAGAGCCCAAACATCCATCGATAAAGAAATTGGATAAAGAAAATGTGGTATATATATACAATGGAGTATTACTCAGCAATCAAAACGAATGAAATCTTGCCATTTGCAACTATGTGGATGGAACTAGAGGAGATTATGCTAAGTAAAATTAGTCAGAGAAAGACAAATATCATATGACTTCATTCATATGAGGACTTTAAGATACAAAACAGATGAACATAAGGGAAGAAAAGCAAAAATAATACAAAAACAGGGAGGGGGACAAAAATATAAGAGACTCTTAAATATGGAGAACAAACAGAGGGTTACTGGAGGGGTTGTGGGAGGGGGGATGAGCTAAACGGGTAAGGGGCATTAAGGAATGTACTGAAATCATTGCTTCACTATATACTAACTAATTCAGAGGTAAACTTTAAAAAATAAAAAATAAAGTAAAAAAAAAAGATTTTCTTCTGAATATTTTTTATTAGAGAATTACGATAATATAAATGATTGATTTCACTGTTGATTAATGGGTACACTGCTAAGGAATATAAACATTGCTGATTAACTTACCCATAAATAATATATAGTGAAATATATTAAATTACCCACAAAAATAAGGAAATAATAAATCTTAGCATTTAACATTATAAAAATATAACTCAATATTAATTTCAAGATATGTTAATAAGATGGACTTGGTAGTGAAAAAAAAAGGAAATTTCAGCTTTTCCAGAATAGCTGAGCTCAGCCCCATGCAAACCCACCAACTGGATAAACACGTATCAAAGAGCCTATATGAAACAAGTAGATAAACACCCCTAGTCAATCCACAAAATTATGAGGAATAATCAATTATTGTTGTTTTAAGTCACCAAGTTTGGGTTGGTTTGTTATTCGGCAATAGGTAAGGTAACTAACAGAAATCAATATTGGAAATGGAATGATGCCAAACAGTGATTTGATAGTTCTGCATGTTATGCTACATTCACCACAAGTGTACTTACCATCTGTCACCATACAATGCTATTACAATACCACTGACTCTATTCCCAATACCATGGCTTTCATCCCCATGACTTACTCATTCCATAACTGGAAGCCTGTAGCTCTCATTCCCCTTTACCCATTCTGCCCATTCCTCCATGTTCCTCTCCTCTAGCAATACTAGTTTGTTCCTTGCAATATCTTTGCTTCTGCTTTTTTTGTTTTGTTCATTCTTGTTTGTTCTAATGGTACTGGTAGAAGCACTGCCAGCTTAGACTAAAAAGGATTGAGATAATTCAAAATGAAGAGGATTCTAGGCCACCAAAGTTCTACTTGTAGGAAACAAGACTGAAGCAACTACTCAGTTGCAGATCATTCCTTATTTCGTTTGCTTGTTTACATTTATTTACTTACTTAATTTTTTTAATGTTTATTTTTCAGAGAGAGAGACAGAGCATGAGCAGGGGAGGGGCAGAGAGACAGAGAATCTGAAGCAAGCTCTGTGCTGTCAGGGCACAGCCAGATGCGGGGCTCAAACTCACGAACCGAGATCACGACCCAAGCTGAAATCAAGAGTCAGATGCTCAACCAACTCCGCCACCCAGGCGCCCCAGAGACCATTTCTTTTTATTTTTTTTATTTTTTTATATATGAAATTTATTGACAAATTGTTTTCCATACAACACCCAGTGCTCATCCCAAAAGGTGCCCTCCTCAATACCCATCACCCACCCTCTCCTCCCTCCCACCCCCCATCAACCCTCAGTTTGTTCTCAGTTTTTAACAGTCTCTTATGCTTTGGTTCTCTCCCACTCTAACCTCTTTTTTTTTTTTTCCTTCCCCTCCCCCATGGGTTCCTGTTAAGTTTCTCAGGATCCACATAAGAGTGAAACCATATGGTATCTGTCTTTCTCTGTATGGCTTATTTCACTTAGCATCACACTCTCCAGTTCCATCCACGTTGCTACAAAAGGCCATATTTCATTTTTTCTCATTGCCACGTAGTACTCCATTGTGTATATAAACCACAATTTCTTTATCCATTCATCAGTTGATGGACATTTAGGCTCTTTCCATAATTTGGCTATTGTTGAGAGTGCTGCTATGAACATTGGGGTACAAGTGGCCCTATGCATCAGTACTCCTGTATCCCTTGGATAAATCCCTAGCAGTGCTATTGCTGGGTCATAGGGTAGGTCTATTTTTAATTTTCTGAGGAACCTCCACACTGCTTTCCAGAGTGGCTGCACCAATTTGCATTCCCACCAACAGTGCAAGAGGGTTCCCGTTTCTCCACATCCTCTCCAGCATCTATAGTCTCCTGATTTGTTCATTTTGGCCACTCTGACTGGCGTGAGGTGATACCTGAGTGTGGTTTTGATTTGTATTTCCCTGATAAGGAGCGACGCTGAACATCTTTTCATGTGCCTGTTGGCCATCCGGATGAGAGACCATTTCTTAAGGAAAATAAAGAACCTTTATAAGAGCTGAGCTAAGAATCCAGAGGTAGAGCCAAGAAGAAAACAATGGACTAGCAGAACACCTGGAAGGAGCAGAATGGTGAATGCTCTGCTGTCTCCATGAAGAACAAGTCTACTGCCTTCCTTTACACTACACACAATACTTCACTTCTGATACTTCTAGTCATCAAATGCATGGAGGGTGAGGGAGAACCCACACCAAGCTTTTCTGTGACACCAGCTGGGTAACCTACATTTCAACTTAATTCTGACACTGTCTACCTGGAGATAATATCAGATCAGATCCCAGAGGTTAAGGGTTCAGTTCTACAAGACTTGCCCCCATCATGACTTCAAATGCCAGATGCAAGTCCAGATTGCCACCTGTACCTCTAAATGACTGGCTACAAATTGGAGGTTTCCATGACCCCCTCCTCAGGTTTGATTAATTTGCTAGAGCAGCTCACAGAACCCAGAAAAATGGCTTACTTACTAGATTACCAGTTTATTACAAAGGATATTAAAAGTTACAAATGAACAGCCAGATGAAGAGATACATAAGGAGAAACCTAGAAGAGTTCTAAGCACAGGAACTTCTGTTCTTATAGACACTGGAGTGCACCACCCTCTTGGCACAGACATGCATTCTTGTTCACCAACCCAGAAGTTCTCCAAACCCCTGCAGTTCAGGGATTTTTTTTTTCTTTTTTGAGGCTTCATTACATAGACATACTGATTACATCATTGGCCATTAGTGACCAAGTCAAGCTCCAGTCCCTCTCCTTTCCTAGAGGTCTGATAAGAGGGGGAACCTGAAAGTTCCAACTGTCTAATCACATGGTTGGCTCCCCTGGCAACCGGCCCCCATTCTTAGGAGCTTTCCAAAATTCACTTCATTAACATAAACTCAGTTGTGGTTGGAAGGGCTTGTTATGAATAACAAGACATTTCTTTTGCCTTTATGGCTCTAGAGCTATTTTCAGAAACAGAAGACAAAACACCAAATACCAACAAAAGATGTTCCCATTGTTCTTATTACTTAGAAAATTCCAAAGGTTTTAGGAGTTCTGTGCCAAAAATGAGATGAAGATCAAGTTTTTAAAAAAAAAAAATTTTTTTTTAACATTTATCTATTTTTGAGAGACAGAGAGAGTGCAAGCGGGGGAGGGGCAGAGAGAGAGAGACACAGAATCTGAAGCAGGCTCCAGGCTCTGAGCTGTCAGCACAGAGCCTGATGCAGGGCTTGAACCCATGAACCGCAAGATCATGACCTGAGCCAAAGTCGAATGCTCAACCAGCTGAGCACCCAGGTGCCCATAAATACATTCTTATTATAAACCACAATATCATAGAGACCTAATCAGGGAACATTCCATGCCCATCATAACATAACATGCCTACATGCATTTCAGAATTGCTATGTACTAATGACTACTAAATGCTCTTTCTCCTCTTTTTAAATGAAAGTCTATCATGGTTATCCTATCCCTGTCTCATCACCGCATATTGGATTGGGAGGCAGATGATTTGTTTTTTAATCGGCAGGTCTCTGAATCAAGAGGAGCTGTATCTGAGAAGCTGCAGCCCAGGAGCCTCAAACCACACTTATACCTGGTAAAGATAAAATGATTCTGGACACTGAGCCTGATACTGTTTTGGAGTGAGGTTTTTGCAGGTCTCCGGAGGGGGTGAGCATATTTTGCTTGTGTGAAAAATATAAAACAGGTAAACTGTGCTAAACTGCTTAATGGACACAAATTCTTCCCATCCTGCCCATTTGAAATGTGATACGGTCACTTCTTCCTTCCAGAGGTGGAATCTATTTCCCCACAAGGGATTGCCTTAGGATTCACTTTAACCAACAGACCTTGAAATCTTTGCTCTCTCAGAATGCTGCTCTGCACCTGCCTTGCTTTGCCTTGCCATGCCAGGAAGAAGCACAAAACGAAAACCTACCCGGAAACAGAGAGGCCCAATCCTCCACAATCTACAAGGTGAACGCAACTGCAAGAGTAAGCCTAGACAAGACCAGCAAAAAAACCCAAAAAACAAAAAACAAACAAAAAAAAATAAAACCTACAAAATTATAAGAAATAATCATTGTTTTAAGCAATTAATTTTGGAGGTGATTTGCTATGCAACCACATATTCAATATTTTTTGCTATAACACTTAAAAATTTTTAATATTTCATTTATTTTTGAGAGAGAGAAAGAGTATGAGCAGGAGAGGACCACAGACAGAGGGAGACACAGGATCCAAAGCAGGCTCCAGGCTCCTAGCTGTTAGCACAGAACCCGATGTGGGGCTCAAACCCATGAATCACGAGATATAACCTGAGCCGAAGTCACTTAACTGACTGAGCCACCCAATCACCCCTGTTTTAACATCTTAATTCTGCATTGTCTCTTTTCTACAAGTTCCTTTTTTCTGTTTCATTTTCGTCTCTTTCATGTTTTTCTCAAATGTCTGCTGATCCCTGGCTGTTCACATTTAAAAGTAATACAAATTATGCCCAAGCCTTATTCCTGTTTTTCAGACTATTTGGTATTTCCAAGTGCTCAGTATATTTCCAAACTTTAAAGTCAATCACTAGTCTTCTATTTGCTTTCTGACAGACACGGCTGAATCATCTCCCATTCTCTTATCCCCGTGAGTCAATACTCTTTTTATGCATTTTAATGACAGTGAGAAAAACAAATGTATGTGGTTAATCCATCATGTTTAGAAGCCTTAAACAAGATTTCAAAACCCACCTCCTATGTAATTATATAAATTCTACTGCGCATGGAACAATGTTAGTCCTAGAAATAAAAAAGATGAATTGCACAGAGTAGATGATTAAAGAAACTTTATAGTTGGGTTCCCAGCATACTGCAGAGCACTATGCAAGTTTCTCGGGATATGAGCCTACAACCTGGTTGGAAAGACAGGCATAGAAACTAACAGTGTCAAAAACAGCCATGCAAAAACACCCATGCAAGTGATTCTATTGACAGGACTTAGAAAGAATGTTACAGAAAAGACAGTATCTATGCTAGACCTTAAATATTGTCTGGCAAAGACTACAGAGGGAAAATAACATAAGATGATAATTATGTGTTTACATTGTTTATCAACTTACCAATAGAAATGTCTATCAGATAGTGCAAATCTAGATGATCTGCTACTCAGTTTTGGGAGCCAGTATTGCTATTTTATTCATTCTTATCCCCCATTATGTCTGGCACATAATGGTACTAAACAAATCTTCTATCAGTCAAAAACATAGCAAATTTATTCCAGCTTTAATGCATATGTACTTGCTGTTCCTTCTTGAAGGAATGTTCTATATCCACATTTACACAGAATTTCCTTCATGTTTTTCAGGTCTCAGGTCAAATGTTACCTCTTCAGTAATGACATCCCAATACTCTTCAGTATATCATCCTGTTTTATTTTCTTCACATCACTTACCATTAACCAAAATTATCTGTTAATTATCTGTTAACTTTATTATATCTTCTCCTTTAAAAAATAAGCTTTATGGGGTGCTTGGGTGGCGCAGTCGGTTAAGCGTCCCACTTCAGCCAGGTCACGATCTCGCGGTCCGTGAGTTCGAGCCCCGCGTCAGGCTCTGGGCTGATGGCTCAGAGCCTGGAGCCTGTTTCCGATTCTGTGTCTCCCTCTCTCTCTGCCCCTCCCCCGTTCATGCTCTGTCTCTCTCTGTCCCAAAAATAAATAAAAACATTGGGAAAAAAATTAAAAAAAAAAAAAAAGCTTTGTGAGAATCTCATCTGTACTGGCCAGGGTATATCTTCAGCACCTAGGACAGGGCCTGATAATAAAGTAATATCCGAGATTACATAAATATTTATTGAATACTGAATGAACTTAACTCATTTCCCTAGTTCTTGAAGGTATTTAGTGACTTGCTATAAGCACATCATCATTCAAAGAGCAACAGACTGATAATCAGTTGATATTAACATATCTATTCATAGGTAGTCATGTGATTGTGGACAAACTGCTTGACCTTTCTGGATCTACTTTCTTACTTTATCTCTAAATTTACTTCCAGCTACAAAGTTCTATGTGGTGACTATCAGGTGAACAATTTCCAACACATCTTCAGTCATCTCAAAAGCACTCATTTTTTTAACCTCTGATTTAACAAATCAAAATTTGTACTTTTTCGCCCTCAAATATTTTAAACTCCAATTCTGTCAGTAGTACCACATATTTTATTGAAATCTCCATGATAGGGGTGCCTGGGTGGCTCAGTTGCTTAAGTGTCTGAATTTGGCTCAGGTCATGATCTCACAGTACATAAGTTCAAGCCCCACATCGGGCTCTGTACTGACAGCTCAGAGATTCTGTGTCTCCCTCTCTCTCTCTCTCAAAAATAAACATTAAAAAGATTAAAATTAAAATAAATAAATCAATCTCCATGATAAACATTCACAGAATCTTTGATCTCTTTCTCTCTCACTCTTTCACTCCCCTTCATTCCCTAAATCTAATCTCTAAATGGACCTGCTTGTTCTTCCTTCTAATTGGCCCTTAGATTCATTCTGCATCACTACTCCTACTGCTATCAATCTAGTCAGATCTTCATTACCTCAGACATGAGTTATAATCACTTTTTGCTGTTATCCTTTTATTTAATCTTCTCCCCCACTTCAATCTAACCTGCGTATTTTCTCCAAAATTATTTTTCTTTTTTTCCCGATCAATATTACTTTTTATTTTTTTTATTTTTTTAATTTTTAAATTTTTTATTTTATTTTATTTTTTCAATGTATGAAATTTTCCAAAATTATTTTTAAAAATAGCACTTAAGTTTCATTAATTTCCAAATTCAAGAGGGCTCCTCTTGTCTACAAACTAAGTCTAAATGCACCTGCCTGATTTTTAAGAGTTCTCCACTTTCTTGTTTCATTCTCCTTTTCAACTTTCATCTTCTGCACACAGTAGAGGTCCCAACAGAGGACCAAGATGTTCTCTACTATAATTTTCTTATTGTCTCCTACCTAATCCATGCTCATTCCCACCTCTAAACCTAGAATAAATTTTCAACTCCCCCCTTATCTAAATTCTATCCATGTTTTTTTTAATTTTTTTTAATGTTTATTTATTTTTGAGGGAGAGAGACAGAGCACAAGCCAGGAAGGGGCAGAGAGAGAGGGAAACACAGAATCTGAAGCAGGGTCCAGGCTCTGAGCTATCACCACAGAGCCCAACATGGGGCTGGAACCCATGAACCACAAGATCATGACCTGAGCCAAAGTCAATGCCTAACTGACTGAGCCACCCAGGCACCCCAATTGTGTCCATGTTTTATGCCCAATTCAAAACCCCTTTTCTCCAAGAATCCTTCCCTGACCACTCTGAACCATTCTGACCCCTCCATTCTCTAAGTTCCTGTTGTGTGCTTAAATTCAACACCACAAAGTTTAATAAGAAGTCCCCAGTTGTTCTATCTGTGTCCAATCTGCCTCTTCAAATGGGATGTTTTTTAAGTGCAAGAACTATTCCACACTTCTTTCATTTACTATTCTGTAGCATTTAGTACAATTCTAGGCACAAAGTAAGAACTCCGTGAATTAAATGGCAATCAGAAGAGCTCATTTTTATACAATTTCTTACATATTACAAAGCAATTTCACCTGTATTTTCCACTTGATCCTTAAATTGCTTCTCTGAGGTATTCAGGACTAGACTTAAGTAAAAACTTGACCGCTCTGACAACTATGAAACCTTGGAGGAAAAAGACTAATTTTTCTGAGATGCAGTTTCCTAATCTGATGATAAATTTCAAGTTTATCCCAAAAAGATAAGCTCATATTTTAAGAGATCATCACTGTTGAAAGCTTGAAACATATTTTTATATGAGTTAACAACCCCAATCAGTTAAATTAATAAATGTGAATATAGGAAAAATCTATAACTATCTGATTTCAATTTCTACACTACTGAAAGTTTTAAAAATATTATACATAATATGTTTTAAATACTATAAACATTTTACCAAAAAGCTGTACTTCTTTAAATACATCTTATCTATTATTTACATCCTAACACATCTCAAGAGATTTAAGGTACTGATTTCAAGAAGCTTGCTACACTCTGGAGTGCCTGTGTGCCTCACTCTAGTTAAGAATCCAACTTCAGCTCACATCATGATCTAGTGGTTCAAAAGTTCAAGCCCCACATCAGGCTCTGCACTAGTAGTGAGGAGCCTGCCTGTGATTCTCTCTCTCCCTCTCTCTCTGCCCCTCATGCACTTGCACTCATGCTCTCTCTCAAAATAAATAAATGAACTTAAAAAATATTTTTTAACTTAAAAAAAGAGGCTTGCTACATTTTTATTTGTGATTTTTATTACTAGAGAAGGCTAAATTATTTTCATCAGAATACTCCTTCTATTTTACATGGGGAGTCCATGTCAAAATGTTATTCATTTATTGGAAATACACTTTAGTTACTCAGTTCATTGCTAAACATAACATTATTTATCTTAAATACTCAATGCTCAAAATCATTAGCCAAATATCTATAAATTTGGGAATAGTATCTCTGTGTTAAAAGCAGAAAGTTATATTACCTGTTTAATAATCACTAGTGTTAAACAACAAGAGTAATGAAATAAATCACTGGTTCTCAAAATGTGGTCCCTGGATCAACCATATCAGCAACACCTGAGGACTTTCAGAAATGCAAAATTCCAGGGCCTCAGGTCTATTGAATCAAGAACTGAGGATGGGACCCAATAATCCTGCTTTAATAAGTCCACTATATGTGAGCACCACTGATATAAATTAACCTAAGCAAGCCATAATTACTTGGTCACTGAATATTTTCTAAATAGATAGGAAATTTAGGTCCTATCTAGGAAAATATTTTTTTTTTGCTTCCTTGTTTTAAGTTATCAAATGGTGATTTAAAGGACTATAAAAAATGTTGAGTGCCATAATCAGGCCTCAACAATGAAAAGGAGAAATGTGGTGACTAGTCTAATATTTTACATTAAAAATCAGAGAAAATTAATGCTAAATACCCAAAATATGCAAATATTCCCAAAATCTGAACCAGGGCATACGACTAAAAAGATTTAATTGTTTCCCCATTCGGTACACTTAAAATTTATGATCAGAGTCAGAAGTGTTGTAGAAGAAGCAAAATAAGGAAAGCATATGGGAATCAATCCCAGGGTCCTAAGTTTATAAATATTCTGTTCTAACCCAGAGATTTCCAACTAGTGCACTAGGACAGTGTCCTATGAATAAATTACTGGTTTGAGAGTAATTATTACTCTTCTCAGTTGTGCAGAAGGCTGGGCACAGCATGGGAAAGCCAAACACCCAGAACCAGGATTAATTTTGTCCACATGCTCCTCTACACTGTACAAATACTGTGCTATCATTTTCCAATTACTCCATGATGTGGGCTGAAAAAAGTAGGAAGCACACTTCCAACCATTTCTGCTAACTCAGGGAGTAAAATAACTTCAGTTGCAGTTACAGAAAACACTACTCAAATTGGCTGTAAAAAGAAAAGGAGGGGTGCCTGGGTGGCTCAGCCAGTTGAGCATCCTGACTTAAACTCAGGTCACGATCTCATGGTTCGTGGGTTCGAGCCCCGTGTCAGGCTCCGTGCTGACAGCTCAGAGCCAGGAGCCTGTTTCAGATTCTGGGTCTCCTTCTCTGTCTGCTCCTCCCCCATTCACGCACTGTCTCACTCTGTCTCTCAAAAATAAATAAATGTAAAAAAAAAATTTAAAAAGAAAAGGAAATTTGCTGGCTTTTCTGATGTAATGGTCTAGAATTAGGTTTGGCTGCAGGCAAGCAATGTAACCAGCACTGAGATTGTTATTACCTTGTTAATTTTTGCCTGTTAACTTGATATTGGCTACATTCTCAATAGGCTATCACTTCATAACACCCAAACAGTTGTAAGCAGCTACCAAAGCTACATACTTCCTTGTTCCTTCTTCCCCCAAGAAAAAAAGAATCTGTGTCCTGATAAAAGTCCGGAGGTTACCAATTTGGGGCTGCATGGGTTACCTTTCCACCCCTGAACCAATTACTGAGCTGGGGATTGATGGAAGCACAGTTCAACAAGCTCCATCTCTGGAGCTGGAGGTGAAGTCAATCCAGGTTAATCTGACAAACATCACATGCCTGAGAAAGTGAGGATTATATAGGGAAATATCAGGTATTGTTAGCAGAAAAAAGGAAGAATCTATGTGGGTCAATAGAAACAGCTTTCCATAATAGCTTACCACACATCTCTAAATGGGCTAAAATACATGATAAAACTGATTGTTTTTTTCTTTACATGCTAGTAATCTAAAAAAAAAAGTAGATTAAAATAACATATTTACCTATCAAATTAGCACATGTTTAAAAAAAAACTATTTAGTACTAGTAAAGGAATGGTGAAACAGGCATTCAATCAGTTCTGGTAGAAATACAAATGGAAACAATCCTTTGAAAAACAATTTAGAATGTCTCAAGAGTCATAAACTATACAGATATATACTTCACTTCTGAGAATCTATTCAAAAGAAAAAACTCCTAAATGCAGAAAAATTTTCACATTAACATATTTACTACTACTTGTTAATAAAAACAAGACAGAATAAAAACAAACAACCTAAATGTCCAGGAATAAGAAATCATAATCAATTTAAGGTATCACTACCTGGTGAAATATATGCAGCCACTTAAAATGAAAATAATAGGGGGTGCCTGGGTGGCTCAGTCAGTTGGGTGTCCGATGTTGGCATGGGTCGTGGTCTCATGGCTCCGTGGGTTCGAGCCACACGTGCTGACAGCTCAGAGCCTGGAGTCTGCTTTGGATTCTGTCTCCCTCTCTCTCTGCCCCTCCCCCACTCACACTGTGTGTGTGTGTGTGTGTGTGTGTGTGTGTGTGTGTGTGTGTGTGTGTATGTCTCAAAAATAAATAAACATTAAAAAAAATTTTTTAAATAAAATAAAATGAAAATAATAGCTAATATTTGTTGAGCACTTATGATATACAAGACAGTCTCTTAAAACCACATTCAGTTCTCCAGGACACTTTCTGAAATATTTGCTATTAGTATTCCCATTTCAGAAATGAAAAAACTGAGGCATAAAGAGATTAAGTAACTTGTTCAAGGTTACACATAAGGTATGGAACCTTCTAGATATGAACCAAATAATCCAGTTCCAGGCTTGCAATCTTTACCACTGCATTATATTGCCTCTCAATATCGTGTTTGTGTAGTTTATAATAATAAAATGTTTATGTTATAATGTTTTATAAAAAGTGAACAATCAACAACAACAACAGAACTCAGTCTTCCAGTTAAAAGACAGGAGGTCCAACAGAGGTATTTAGTTTAGCCCCCACTAAAGTAATAGTTGGCAATTTAAGAATAAACCTTGGGCCAAGAGACTGAGAATGTAACAAAAACAAAAAATATTGTTTTCTGTCAGGCAGATACAGGAGCCTACTTAGGATTCTCTCTTTCTCCTTCCTCTTTTGCCCCCTCCCAAATAAACTTAAGAAAAACAAAAGAAACGGGGTGCCTAGGTGGCTCAGTCGGTTAAGCTTCGGACTTCGGCTTAGGTCATGATCTTACAGCTCTTGGGTTCAAGCCCCACATCAGGTTCTGTGCTGACAGCTCAGAGCCTGGAGCCTGCTTCAGATTCTGTATCTCCCTCTCCCTCCCTGCCCCTCCCCCACTCATGCTCTGTCTCTCTCTCTCTGAAATATAAACAAACACTAAAAAAAAATTTTTAAAGAAACATCTTTAATATTCTCATTAAAAGATCATATATTCCACTTATGAAAAAAGGAAGATGTTACAATAAAAGGAAGATTCACTGAAATAGTAGATATAAAGACAAAATTGAAGAAATCTTACAAAAAGAAGAGCAAAAGTCAAAGAAATACAGAACTGAAGAAAAAAGTACTAGAGGATTAATTCAGAAGGTCTAACAGAAATTAGAGAACAGAGAAATACAGAAATTAGAGAATAAATCATGAAAAGTTGTCAAGATTGATTTTCTCAGAACCAAAAAAATATGAGTTTGCAAAGAGCTCATTAAGTGCTGGCACAAGACATATTGTGGTGAAATAATGGAACACTGGAGAAAAGGGAAAGGTCCTATAACCTTCCAGAAAAAAAATAAAAATTTTTTCCACACAATGAAAATTTAGTCTTCAGTATCTACAATAAAATCTACAATAAAGAAACTAAGTCTTCAAACATAAAGGAAAGTTATTACCAAACTGGAATTTTATTGCCATGCTAAGTGTGGAGGTAAAAGATATTTTCAGACAAGCAATGTCCAAAACAATTTACCTTCCATACATCCTTTCTCAAGAAGCTATTTAAGGATTTCTCCAAGGAAGAGGAAGACATAGAATCCAGGAAACGGGGGATTCCAAGTGAGAGAGAGAAGAAACAAATGTCTGGGATGGTAAAGTGAGATACCAAGATGACACTTGCACAGCAACCAGTCCAGATTGGTGTTGTCTAGCAGACTTTGGTAAAAAGCTCCTCAGTAGAATGAAATGAACAGATTACCAACTGTTTTTAAATCTTAATAAGAGTTTTACATAAATGAAAAATGTCTGGGGTTGAATTAGTAATGAACACATCGAAAAGTAAGCAATGGAGGAAGCAAAACAATGGTTAGGGGTGGTGCTGTACAGGAAAGGAAAAAAAATCATAGCATACTACAATGGTTTAGTTATGAACAGCATTCATGCAGTCTTAATAATACAACTATAAATATTGAATAGTCAAGATTATGATATAACTACATGGGGAAGATAGATAATACGTGAAGGGAGAGGAGTTAGAATACAAGATAAAAGTTAAATCCTCACCTCTGATTATGGATAGTCATTAGATAATGTCTAAAACTGGAAAACCAAAAAGTTGCAATGGTAAGTGTGTTATTTAGCCATGTGGAAGTAAATGGCCACAGAATAAAATAGTTTACAGTAGCTGCTCTGAAGAGGAGAAAATGGCAGGGTAAATTCTACTTTTCTGAAAAAATCTTGTAAAAATTTTTAATTACTTACATTGGGTACACACATGACTAATAAAAATACATACGAAATTTTAAAAATTGGGATTCAGGGGCACCTGGGTGGCTCAGTCGGTTAAGCTTCCGACTTCGGCTCAGGTCATGATCTTGCAGTTTGTGAGTTCCAGCCCCGCGTCAGGCTCTGTGATGACAGCTCAGAGCCTGAGCCTGCTTCGGATTCTGTGTCTCCCCCTCTTTCTGCCCCTCCCATGCTCATGCTCTGTCTCTCTCTGTCTCTCAATACTGAATAAACATTAAAAAATAAAATAAAATAAATAATAAATTAATAATAATAAATAAAAATTGGGATTCAAAATTACATAAGCATCATGGTTAAAACTATACCCATATAAATGCCATCAGAAAAATACTGAAAGGAAATACATAAAATGATAACTGTAATTAACTTTCAGTGATCAAAGCACAGTGATATTCTTCTCCTTCATTCTGCTTTCTATAAAGAGTATATGTAATGGAAGAAAAAATTGCATTGTTTTAAGTTGCTACAGAATTACTTCAGTTGTAAACCTTTGGAGAGAGATGAAATCAGGTTAGCTGCAAGCAGCGTTCATTATCAGGTAAAAGAGAAAAGAACAGGACAGATTAGACTAGACTACATCCACAATCTTTGTGTGTGGTAACTTTCATCTTAATTATATGTAAATGTAAATACATGCATGTGTACTGGATCACGATGTGAAATGTATTTCGTATTGTGGGTCAGAGTCCAAAAATAGTTTTTACAATAGTATTACAGACAGTTGATAAATTGAGAAATGCAGGCGTTCTGTTACTATGTGCTTTTGAAAAAGACATGCATTTTTGTCAATTCCTATAAGGATCCACAAAGATGTGGATTCAAATTCTGCCTTCTCTTACTAGCTGTTTGACCTCTCTAGGTTTCAGTTTCCTCATCTATATAACAGTAATAATACTTCACAGGGTGCAAGGATTAAATGAGGTAATATATTTAATTCCTGGCATATAGTAAGGGTTCAAAAGCCAATGAACAAGAAATGAGGATGCTACTATGGACAAAACATGCCTTTTTGGTTATTTAAAGGAGACATGAAATATTTAATTTCACGTTTCATTCACATTTCCCTCTGCAGATCAAAATACTCTCACACTTCAAAATCTTTTATTACAGCAATCTCCAAAAATGCATATGCCTTTCCCTATTTTGAAACACAATTTGGATAAACTCAAATAGGAAAGAAGGCATTAAAAAAATGCTAACTGTATCTTTAACATTACCTTCAAAGTATTACTAACAAATTCTTATAGTTTATTTATTTATAGTAATTTATAATAAATTATTTATAATATTTATATTCATAATAAATATGATAATATAATAAATATATTTACAATGTTACTTACAATATTTCATTATTTAGAAGTCTTAAAAATAAAGCCAAAATTATAAAATGTTTGAAGCATTACCTCAGCATTCACCATATTACTGATTTTATATTTTGCCATTTTTTTTAAAAAAAAGAGTTTTAAAACCACATAATAAAAATCTATATTTTACCACAATTTAGGAGCTCTAGAGGCTTTTATATCTGTGAAAGTATTTATTAAAAATTACATCTTAAATACTCACAGAGGAAAGGAAGTTAGCCTATAATCCTGATAGGGGTCAGGGTAATAACACAAAATGGACAAATTACACTGTCATTCTACTTAAATTATTTAAGTTATTTAATTTGACCTGTAGATAGTCTCTTGTCTTCTCATCATGCCTGACTTTTAAGTGGGAGGTCTTCATTCATGATGATCCTTTAATAGAAGCAAAGCTTTCTCCATTTAACCCATGCTGTTATCAATCATGTACAGGGATAAATGAGCCTCTAAGATTTTGCCAGTATCACAAATGACACTGTGACCTGAGGCCAACATCTTTATTTGCTTCTCCAGTGATTCACTTCAGCAGATATTAACCAATTTTATAATCCATGAAAGGCAAAATTAAAGGACACCATCCATAAAACAGAATAATTCCTATCAGCAACAAAGTGATGTGTGTATTATCTTATAAATTATATGGCCATACAGTGTGGTAATGTAATGAAGTAAAGATGGTAATAATCAAATGCCTAGGGCAAACGCTAATATGCATTTAATCACACAGCATGAAGCCATTTGTCACTACAGTTGAATGCATGTGTACATAAAATACATGAGTCACGTCCTTATTGTTATACTATAACAGCATCAATTTCACACTATCATTTCACATAATAACAATTGGTAGGCTTTGACATTAGCTAAAACATTCAAAGAGTATAAGCAAAATCATCAACAACAGCTTTACAAATATAAAAAACAATTTGATTTTTCAGTAACTAAAATGGGAAAAATTTTCCCCCAAAAATTCCTTGTTAAAGAGCTAGAACTTCCAAGTTTCCTTTTTTCCTTAAATGGCACTTAAATTGGTTTCATTATATTGCCTTTTATTCTTAGGAACATTCTTATGACTTGAACTGAATGCTAAATCAGTCTCATAAGCCTATCCCCTTCATAATTATTAATATTTAAATGTAAAATATGGATCACATTTGTCACAAAAAAGTGAATGTTTGTGTGAAAAACTGTATTCATTAATTATACACAAGCTGGTGTGTACACAGATTGGAAAAGATTGAGAAAAAATGTCAGAACATGATCTAAAAATATATAAACACTATTTAATTATCTGCTCTTGGATTGCTACAACATTCATTGCGAAACCTTAACTGCATCAAGACCCTTTATTACAGAATGGTATTATAAATATTACATTTTCTAGAGCATATCCCCTCTAAAAGTGAAGGACCAAAAGGTGTTTTATGTATAGGACAGTGCCAAATTGAAACTGAGTACATTTACACTCATATTCTACCTTGTATTAGCAATGGTTACGTTAGTCATTATACTGTAAGTTCCTTGACTAGTGGAAAAGTCTCTCTCGTTTCTGTATCCTCACCTTGCCTAATACAATTATTTACAAAAATCATGCACTTGATATTTACTGCACTGCATGTTGCAATGAATTGAATAGACAACTCCTATCCTTCGGAAAAGGTGGAGAGGATACTATTTGGAAACCATGAGTCAAATAAGGTAGCATGTACGATCAGTGTTTCCTGTAACTGTGATAAGAAATATGTCACAAACCTAGAAAAGACCTACAGAAAAACAATTGTGTAATGAAGGAAAATGGAAAAGTGTCCACGCATGGATTTTTTAAATTAGACATGTTATACAGACACAGTGATGAATCAAGACTTATATAATTTACCACATCTGTTTAAGAAACTGCAAGTAACACAAATTGAGTTAATGGCTTTTACCTTCAAAGTCTAGAAAAGTATATAAAACATTTATTCAAATAAGTGTAACCCCAAACATGATAATACAAGACATGATGTTAGACATGACAGATAAAAAAGGGGTGCTCTAAAACGTTCAAAGAATTCAAAGTACATAGTAGTCAAGCCTCAATTACTTCATCTATAAAGATGCTAAACTAAGTTTAATTTTTTATTTGTTAATTTGTAAATATAGCATGTATCATTACCAAAATAGTTATAAGTGCAACAGCAAATTGGAGTAGATACTGTTTAGCAATACTTCTAGCAGTAATAACTATGATTTAATTACCCCATAAAGAAGAGATTTTTGGGCTATTGAGGAATTCAAGAAATAGTTCTCAGAAGAGGATATTGAAATAGACCCTGAGCAAAGGAAGATCAAATCTGGCTGAAGGATAGGAGGGTAGTTCTTACTGACACAAACTGATTTGGAAAGTAGGAAGTCACTGATAAGCAGTTTTCACAAAATGAGGTGTGAAGTGAGATACAAGACAGTTTAAGGTCAAAAGTAATCAAGGAAAGGTAGGGGACAGGAGAGAAATTGGAACATTTTACATTTTACAGAAAGAAGTCAGTAAAGATCAAGTAATTAAATAAGAAAAGAGAGGGGATAATTGAAGAAGTGACATTTAAGAGTTGAGTTGAGAGTAAATATACTGATAAATGATTAGCCTTGGTTGGTCAGGGGAGGTACAACATTCCTTTCTTTCTTAGAAAGCAAGTGAAGAATAAACTGAAAGGACCAGGATACAAAGATTACTGAGGTTCCAGAAAGAAACAGAACATAATAAAATCAGGTGTAAACCTGGTCTTATTAAATGAATGTTAAAATACCAGAACCTAAGGAGAATCTTGAAGTCTGAAAACATTAATGTAAACAAAGGGAAAAAATTCATTCATTCAAGAAACATTTATTGAGCCCGTTCTATATTCAAAGTGTAATTATTAAACAAAACAAAACAAAACAAAACCATACAGAGCCCTTGTCCTCAAGGAACTCTAGCAGAGAGATACAGATATAAGAAAATAATTATAATACAATATAGTCATGTGCAATAGTAGAGATCCTTAGAAAGCACTATGGTAGCAGAAACCTTCTAACATAGGAAGGGAAAAACAAAGGAAGTCTTGAGAAGGTCTGAGATTTCCTGGGGGTGGTGACTTCTAGGTTGAAGTTTAAAAAATCCTAAAAGTTATGAAGTTAGCAAAGCAAATAATGAGGTTAAGAGTGTTTTTAGAGAGGAAAAAACCACATAAGCAAAGCCACAGATGGACACAACATCATTTTAAATGAGGAACTAAAAATGGTTTAAGATTATTGTTTAACATGTAAGCCTAGGAGAAGATGAGATAAGAAATGAGAAGCACACAGGTCTCAGGTCTTTCATACCATGTTAAGAAGCTGGAACTAATTAATACCTTCACAGCCTGCTCTCTCATAGAGAATGACTTCCTCTATCTTTTCTGTTTAAATGCAATTTAAAAATCAGACCAGGGGCGCCTGGGTGGGTCAGCTGGTTGACCCTTGATTTAGGCTCAAGTCATGATGGATCATGGGATGGAGCCCTATGTCAGGCTCTGAGCTGAGCACGGAGCCTGCTTAAGATTCTCTCTGCCCCTCTCTCCCACTCGTGCTCACATGCACTCACTCACTCTCTCTAAAACAAAAATTAATAACAAATGAAATAAAATAATTTAAACTAAATAAAAAAATCAAATCAAATTTCATCTCCTTTGTGAAACTTTTCTTATGAATCCAGTTTACACCATTTCTCCTTTCTTGAAATGTACTTGTTGCCCATAGCATCTGATTATTATATTTATTGACCCATTCTTATATTGTCTGTTCCACATATATTTGCACTTTATCATGTCAATTTATAATGCTGCCATAAATGTATTTTTTCATTAAGTATTTGAAATTTTAGAAGGTATATTAAGCTCCAGAGGGAAATGCATCTGGGAACACTTGATAATTTCTTAAATTACTATAAATCACGTATAATTATTAAAACACTTTGAGTTTCTTGAAAGAAAATATTTTACACTATTATGAGTAACATTTTCTATTCACAGTAAAATCTTTGCCAAATTTCTCCTTGTTTAAAGAAAAATTAGGGATTTCATATATAAATTTTAGAAAATTAAAAATAGTTAAATTCTAAAAATGAATGCTCTGTAACATATGAAGGAAATGAGTATGGAAATTCTCTCCATAAGGATCATTATATGAAACCAACCATGAAATAAACTATTAAAAGTACTATAAATTCAACTAATCTAAAGCAACACAACAGAGATCTTTGTATCAAATACATAAATACTAATTTTGGCCACCTTATAAATAAGATGTAGGAAAATTCTTTAAATATTTCTTAACCACTTAAAACCTTTAATTTTACTAAACTCCAAAATTTTCCAAGTACGAAAACATAAGAGTAAAGTTCCAAAATATCCTAATAAGATTGATTCTAACATGGCTGGAAATTTATTGCTCATTGAATTTAAACTGAAAATAAAAGTTTTAGTTTATATTAATCAGTGCCAGGCAATTTCATAAAGGCTTTTCTTATTATTAACAGAAAGTTTCCATGAGTCATAAGAAAACTAAGAAAGCTGAACACACTTCTGTCACGTCAATACTGGCAAATAGAATAAGTTATGAAAATTACATGAATAATTTATAGTAACAATTCTCACCCAAAATATATTACAACAAAAACAGTTTTCCTTAATTATCTACATGATCATTGTGGATCTACAAGGTCCACAAAATACATCTGTAAAAATAGGTTCCACTGTCAAACCTGGAAAAAGCTGCATACTAACTCCCCATCTTAGAGATTAACAGTACCGTTAGCATACTTAGAACCTGTTTAAGTTTAACCCCAATTTCTCAAGTTTATCTTAACTATGGAACACTTTTTTTTTTTGATAATTCAAAATGCAAACTAACATTCTGGAGAACACGTGTCCCAAAGAATGTATTTTGGGAAATTCTAACAATTCTAACAAGAAATTGTTCTATGTTCTTACTTTGCTGGTAGCCTGAGTTGATTATAAAGGATAATTTCCCAATAAGAAATGTGTTCATTCAACTATTACCAGGACTGATAGAATATTATCTTCAACAAAGATATTTATCATTTAAAAATAGACTAGGAGCACATGGGTGGCTGGATGGCTGTCGGTTAAGCATCCGACCTCAGCTCAGGTCATGATCTTACAGTTGGTGGGTCTGAGCCCCACACTGGGTTCTGTGCTGACAGCTCAGAGCCTGGAGCCTGCTTCAGATTCTGTCTCCCTCTCTCTCTGTCTCCTTACCCCCACTCCCACTTGTGCTCTCTCTCAAAAATAAACATTAAAAAAATTTTTAATAGACTAGCAAAAAAATAAAATAGAAAAAAAAGTAAATTGCTCATACTAAAGGTTAAATATTGCCTCTTTTGTTTTCAGTATTTCATTTATACACATATATATATTTATACTGGCCTGTATGTAAAATGTATTTCTTAATGTGGGCTGTAATCAGAAAGTTTAAGAATGTTATAAGTTCCAAAAATGTTGAGTTAAGCAGGTTCTTTTACTGCAGGACTTTTGAGAACCTTTAAGAAATCTCTGTGGTTTGTGAGTTCGAGCCCTTGCGTCAGGCTCTGTGCTAACAGCTCAGAGCCTGAAGCCTGCTTCAGATTCTGTGTCTCCTCTTTCAGCCCCTCCAATGCTCATGCTCTGTCTCTCTCTGTCTCTCAATAATAAATAAACGTTAAAAAAAAAAACCTTTTTAATTTATTTAAACATTTTACTGAAGCATCTCACAGGACTAGCGTTCCTTGGAACACAATTTAGGAAATACTTCTTTTTGGAAACCATGTACCCCCAACTGTCTTGAGGCACATCATATAAAACTGATGTTGAGTTCTTACCTCTTTCATAATATCCAGTTTTCTCATCTTAACTGCAAGTTCTTCACTATTTTAGTCAAACGTAACAACCCTAATTTGATTTACATGAAGAGTAGTACTTAAGCACCTGTTTGTCAATTCTGGCTCTACTAGTTATTGGCTATGTAGTTATCAGACTTGGATTATTATTTAATCTCTTTCCCACAGCTTC
This sequence comes from Felis catus, assembly GCF_018350175.1. NCBI lineage: Eukaryota > Metazoa > Chordata > Mammalia > Carnivora > Felidae > Felis > Felis catus. Next base: position 86,908,782 of record NC_058377.1, read on the forward strand.
CTCCTATGGTGCAAGGAGACTAATGAAAATATTTATATTATTTAGAGTGTGGGGAGTTTTTTTTGTTTGTTTTAGTTTTAAATAAGATAATGCTCATAAGGCATCTAGTCCAGTGCCTGGCATGTAATAAACTTTCAGCATATGAAAGATGTCTATCACTGTCAGAAAAACACTATGACCGCACCAGTAATTACGAAATCCATAGTCAAAGAAACTAAAAACGCTATGCTGCCACCCAGTGGGACTATGATATAAAAACTGATACTAGGTTCCTTCCTGATACTATGGTATGAAGCAGTATAAAAATTAAAATACTCTCTCCAGTTACATTAGCACACTTAATAAATCGAGTGGGTAATCTAATTCCTAAAAATTTAAGAACCACTTCAAGTCAACTCTGAAACCAGACAGGGTTATAAACACAAAAACTGGCTAAAAAAAAAAAAATGGCTCGAGAAGAAAGTTGTTAAGGACTGTAGAATAAATTCCACCCACATGATGTTTGCTGATTTTCAAGCTGGAAAACTTCAGAAGAGTTTTTCCTTCAAGGTACACAACAAAGACAGCCATAGGTATTCACAACTAAGGCAAAATAGCAAATAACCAAAAGTAAAAGGATCTCACAGTCTAAGTGGAAGATTCTTAATGGAACCTTCACATTTTCTTTCTAAATGAGTGTACTGATTATAAAGGTTCCCACAAATGCCTTGAGAGTAGCCACTGATTATTTCCAAAAGCAAAGGTAAGTGGAAGATAAAACAGTAACATAAATAATGTAAATCTATACTTTACCATATGGGGATTGGCAGGACATTTTATTCCCAGGGAAATTCCATTTCAGTTTGATTGTGCAAGGCACCTCGTTAAGAATAACATTACTATAGGAATAACGAAAACTGGAGAAATTTTCCTTGGGGATTTACACACTTCCACAACTGCTTACTACCGCAGAATTTTTGCACGAAGCTTCAAACATTCTACAAAGTGACATCCGCCAAAGAAAGTCGAGATGCACTGGTAACTGTTCGAAATGATGCAAAATTTACGCACCACATTTGTTTGAAAATTTTCACAAGAATGGCCAACATTACCTTCAATCATAATGCAAACCTTAAGTTTAAAAACAAAACAAACAAAACCGAAAGCGCACGTAGAGGCGGCTCCCGCGCATTTCTTTAACAGACAAGAATCACATTACTAACCGGTATTCCGCTTCAAGAAAAGCCGTAAGAAGCCCAAGACAAAGACTGCGAGGTCCAAGGGCAAAGACCTCTCCCCGGTCGGGTGGGTGGTAGATTCTAAACACCACCAACGCAAGTCAGGAGACTTCCAGGGCAACCAGAGGGAAAAAGGGGTAAGTCACGTAGCCAGAAATGCAGGTCAAACCCTTAAATGGGCGCTGTTTGTAAAAATTAGGGCTGCTTCGAAAGAACTCACCTGCAAATTGGAGACTGCTCTGAATTACCTCAGCTGACCGCCTCTAATTCTCCCGGCTTCCGGTTCACCTTTCCCGCCTTTGGGTGCTTCCGGTTTCCAGGCTCTGACAAGCTCCCTAGCTGAGAGTGGGTGGGGCATCTTCTGCACCTGGGCAAAAAGTGATTGATTTAAAAAAAAAAAAAAAAAAAAAGCAAGCTCCTGGAAAGTTTCTCTGATTGTTTGTGGTTTTTCTTTGTTTACTTTAATTAAAATATTTATTAGCTTATCTAAACATATTTTTAAAAATCTTTGGAAAGATAAAGAAAAATCTAATGTGTCACCTGTTGGGAGCAATGAGAACTGTGTGGATAGGGCCAGAAAAGAGAGGGAGACCTCGCTGAATACTTTTTTATACTTTTTTATGTTGAATCATGTGAAAGTGTTCTCGTGCAAAAATTAAATGTTGATTATTTTTTAAGCGAAATAAAGAGAAAAACTAGAGCTCTACACATATTGTGATCAAAAAAATTAAATAAACAGATGATCACACTTAGTCCAGAACGCAAAATGTTTCAGCCCTCCTATATAGTCTTTGCTGTGCTACCAAAATCTGAAAGAAACGATCCCCGTCCTCAAAATGTTAACCATATTTCCAAATATAAATCTGCCTGGAACATATTTTCCTGCCTCCCTTCCTTCCAAACTTTGCTCATATGTCACCATATTAGGGAGAACTTCCCCAAATACTCTATTTAAAGAAGTAACATCCAAACAACATACTTGACCCCCCCCACCTTACTTTATTTTCTCTAACACAATCACCATCTAATATAGTATATTTATTTATTGTCTATATCCTAAAACATAAGCTCCATGAAAACAGAAACTACTTTTGTTCAGTTCTGCATACAAAATTCTAGCACAATTCCTGGCATATAAATACCAATAAATATAACCATTTGATACACTGTATGCATATTATAGTATAACAGCTATACTGTAACAATGATATTTACTGATAATTTGATTGTGTGTGACAATGAGCTAAGTGTTTTACATATATTATCTCTTTTTAGTATCCACAACAATCCTATTATTAAATTATCATATTATATATGATTATTCTTTTTGCACATTAGGCAATAAGGTGTAGAGAGGTTAAGGAGTTGAACTTAATGACCTCTGATCCCCTTCTAATTCTATACAAATTTTTCAATGACTGATAAGTACAAAATTTAACTTGTTTCTAGAAGAGAGATTTAAAATAATTTTCAGGAATTTTTTGTTATATCTCTTCTTCTAAAATATTCATTATAGGGGTGCCTGGATAGCTCAGTTGGTGGGCATCTGACTCTTGACTTTGGCTCTTGGGCATTTGACTCTTGATCCCAGGGTTGTGGGATCAAGTCCCATGTTGGGCTCCACACTGAGCATAGAGCCTACTCACGCTCTGTCTCTAAAATTAAAAATGTGTATATATTTAAAATATCCTCTATAGATATATCTACTTCAATGGGAAACACCCTGACTTCAACTGAAGTGCCTATTTTAAAATAAGAGTTTAGTTAATCACTTAAAAATAACTTCATCATTATGTTAACAAGAACAATAATCATACTAGGCATACCTTTCGACCCAGTAATTCCACTTTTGAGATAACATTCCAAGGTGAATAATCAAATAGAGACAGGAGAAGGAAGAATAACAATTTTTACAAAGGTGTTTATAGCACAAGTGTTAATAGTAATGAAAATTTTGACATAATTTTGAAAGAATTGGATATTTTATTTTATTTTTTACTTTTTGAGAAAGAGAGAGATTCTTTTTTTTAATATATGAAATTTATTGTCAGATTGGTTTCCATATAACACCCAGTGCTCATCCCAAAAGATGCCCTCTTCAATACCCATCACCCACCCTCCCCTCCCTCCCACCCCCCATCAACCTTCAGTTTGTTCTGTTTTTAAGAGTCGAGAAAGAGAGAGATTCTTAAGAGGCTCCATGTTCAGAAGAATTGGATATTTAAAAAAAAATACATAGTATATCAATACATTCAAACCCTTCACAACCTATAAAAAGTATGTGTGCTGTTTCAATGCACAAAAACGTGAGCAATCTCAAGTGAGAAAGACAGAATCCAGCAATGGGTACACTGAATAAACCTATAAATATATCTGTGAACCTGAAAGGGATCAGAGAAAACTCTAGCACAATGTAACTGATCATTTAAATTCATTGAATTATTTTTTTTAATTATTAAAGTATTTAACAGAACTTGATAAATTCGAAAGCCTTATTCTTTCAAGTTATAACTATGTAGACTTGCATTAAGCCATAGTTGAAATTTTCTTTTAGACACTGTAATAGAAGCCATATAAAATGACTATCTCTGTGGTGAGATACTATTTTACTCGAATTATATTAGCAATTTTTGCTGTTGCTAATTCATAATACTGATTGCTGGTGAAATATGTGATTAAATTTGTCACTCATACTTTTGGTGCCTTTATAAATGATACAATCTTTTTGGAAAGCCATATGGTAATACACAAGAAAAGCCATGAAAATGTTATTTTCTCTCTCACGCCTGGGAATTTGAGAAAATTACTAAGAAAATAACATACAGAAAAAGTATCCATGCAAAGATATTTATCACATTATCTATGATAGAATGAAATTGGAAATAACTTAAATATCAAAATAAAAGAATGATTAAATAAATTGTAGTTCACTAAAATGGTATTTTGAAGATCACACAAAAAATAATAAAGAAACTATTGTGAAGATTACACAAAAAATAGTAAGGAAACTATTGTGAGGGAACAAATCCCTTTTGGATTGTAACCATAACATTGTTATTATATAGAATTTGTATTTATCATATGATTAACATAATTTGTTAATTGCATAGTTATCATATGATTACTTAAAGACTCATAGTAGAAAATGCTACCCCTCTGTATGCGCCAGTGATCTAATTCATGGTTTTAGTCTATTATGTGGGAAAGTGGTAAAAGGAAGAGCCTAGAGACTAAAAGGGAAAAACCCTAAAGGAGGTTTTACTCTACGCATCTGACCCCAGCCCAGGATTCTTTGTGGAAGGCCTATGAAACTCAGAAAAGCCAAGTGAGAACTCATTTTAAGCTAAACACCATTCCCCAAGTAGAGATTTTCTCTCACTTACCTCAAAAACAGAAGCCTTAAGATATCATTCTATAATATATGTTGCCTACTTTGTTTTTACTTCCCTGAACACCAGAATTTTCATTCTAGTAACCAGATAGAAACCACCTGGTCCAGATATCTATGTAAAAATACCTCAAAGGTATTTTAATACAGTATAATAAAATGGAAATTATGTTTTTTAAAAATGTCCGTGTATACAATGGTCTAAAAGTGATATCCTCAGAGGGAAAATAATGGTGGGGAAAGTCCTTTAATTTTTAAAAATTTTAAAAAAGTTGTTACATTTTATAGCAAATTCTATTAATGAATAGGCTTTTTGTCTCTGAATAAGTTGCTAATAGAGACATGCCCTACATAAGGGCACCTGGGTGGCTCAGTCAGTTAAGCCTCCGACTTTGGCTCAGGTCATGATCTCATGGCACATGAGTTTGAGCCCCACATCTGTCTCTGTGCTAACAGCTCTGAGACTGGAGCCTGCTTCAGATTCTGTGTCTCCCTCTCTCTCTGCCTCTCCCCTGCTCCTGCTCTGTCTCTCACCCCTTCAAAAATAAATAAACTTTTAAAAAAAGAGAGAGAGAGAGAGACATGTCCTATATAAAAGTTAACAAACACCCACCCCCCTGGGTGGGTCAGTCAGTTGAGCATCCATCTACAGCTCAGTCAGTTGATCTCAAGGTTCATGGATTCAAGCCCCACAATGGGCACACTGTTGTCAGGGCAGAGCCTACTTCAGATCCTCTGTTCCCCTCCCCCCCTCCCCCTCCCCCCCACCCCTCTCTCTCTGCCCCTCCCCCATCCCTCCCGTTCCCCACTTGCGCTGGCCTGCGCTCATGCACACGTGGTCTCTCTCTCTCTGTTTCAAAAATAAATATTAAAAATAAAAATTAAATTAAATTAACAAACATGTTTAAAATGTTTAGAATTCCACATACTTCTGCCATTTGCCTGGCATATCCTTGTAGTTCTCCTCCGGGCTCTCCCTCCCCACTACCTCACCCCAACCTGAAGTTCCCTTAGTGTTCGCACATGTTGCTCCCCCTACTGTTTTCTATCACTCTGCCTGCATAAAAACACCTCATTATTCTTTAAGTCTCAGCTCTTTGAAATTTTATCAACGCTCCACTCCCATCTAAGCAGAATTAATCATTCCCCCTTGGTACAATCACTGCATTCCACATATATTTTTTGTAATATTTATCACACTGCACTGCAATTATTTGCACTTTCTTTCTCTTAACGGACTGTGAACTCCTCGAAAACAAGAACTCTGGTTATATTTACCTTTAAGTCTTTTAAAAGCTACCACAGTGAATGGTACATACATAGTGGTTCAGAGCAAATGGCTTGATACAAATCCTGACTCTGCCATTTAATACTCATGACCTTGGGCAAGGCATTCAATCTCTCCATGCCTCAAAATCCACATCAGTAAAATGGAGCTAAGAATAGTACCTACCTCTAAGGTGTAAAGATGATAGATAAGGTGCATAAAGTTCATCATACCATGCCTGGCAAGTAGTAAGCATTCAATATGTGATGACTATTATTGTCATTATTTCTTTACATTATTTTTATTATTATTACTATTGCTATCATGACTATTGTTTCTAAGAACTCAGTAAATATTTACTGATTGATTGAATTAGTAGATGAATGGCTATCAGGCATCTAAGTCCAAGTTCAGCTGATAGTAAGATCTTTCTCTTTCTTCTGCAGTCTCCTTTGTAGCTCTCAGTCCCCAGGGCTCTCAGTCAGTCCAATATAACTTTACATATATGCAAAGTAAAAGCTTTCCTCACTACAAAGTCTGTTCTTTTTTATGAATAGAATGTGAATCTTTATTATAACATAGAATAATTTTTACACTTGACTTAGATTAAGGCCTCTAATCCAACCCTAACCATAATTGTCAGAGAGTGAATGTATGTCATTTTTACTTGATGTAGTAAAGGGAGTGAACATATTTACATGTCTCCCAAACTAGGTTCTCTATAATCAGAGTTTTCATATCTTATATTAATAGGCCTGGAGCTACTTAGAATTTGTCATGAATAAGCATAATGACTCCCTGGGAGAATAACAGGAGATAATATCTGCATCAAAGAATAATGTTATATGCACAGAGAAAATGAACAGGTTTCTACAGCCTGTGGTAGTAAATGCTAGAATGAAAACAAGTGCTTATAACTTGTTACAGCTACAGTACTTATCACATTTCATTATAGTTATTTGTTTCCATGCTTGTGGGAAGTGACTGTATCTTATTCATCTTTGTATCTGCAACCTCAGCACAGGGCTTGGTCCATGATATACATACAATAAATGATTGTGGATTTACACTATAATTTAAAGTAAAAGATCACATACCTCAAAGAATTTCATGCCTTAGTTGGTAGTGCTACAAATTGTGATAGAAATCTCTCTAAAATTGCTGGATATATGGGTTTTCACCCTGGCTTTTTACTTTGACAATATATAAGAATGCAACATGTCAATTAGTTGTTAAATTTTAGGTGTCAATATCAGGATGATGAACTAATCAACTGCAAGATGTATTACATGTATTACATATACAGTGGAAGAAATTGATTGCAAGCTTATGATTTGTTGATTTTATTTGACTTTATTTTATATATATACTACATCGGAGAAAAAAAATCTAAGTTATTCATATTAGACAATTTGCATTAAACATATTCTTCCCAAGACTTTTACTCTTTTTTCCTAATATACTAGGTTTTTCTTTTAACTTCTAATTCAAATCTTAATGAAAAGCAACAAGACAAACTCAGCAAGTTTATGACATTTACCTTCTCTGTCCCCTCAACCAGATCCTCTTCCTGATCCTTTACTTATGTCATACACCATTAGTTATGTAACAGCACCATTTTCCCAGTTAATTAGAGTAGAAATGTCATAGTAACAGTATTCTACTCTTTCCCTCTCTCTTACTCCTCTCCTCCAATTTGCAGTAGTTAGTGGTGGATTTTGGATGAAGTAGATGAAGAGAAGTAAAATAATGAATCCTGGAATTTCTACTTAAGCAACTAGGTAGGTCATGTGGCCATTTAGTAAAACGGAGAAGAAAGGAGGGTCAATACTTTAGGGATGAAAATTGTTATCAGGATAACTTTGGCAAAAACCAAAAATAAAAACAAAAACAAACAAAAAAAAACCTTCTACCCCAATTGAGTTAATCAACAGATATCAGGAAGTCAATCTTAGAAAACAGGAAGTTAAGAGAAGGACTCCAGATTTGGTTTGTTAAGTCTTCTGCTCTACTTTTCAGTGGTTCTCTTTGTTTTGCCTTCCTCTAATGTTGGCTCCATTCCCACATTGGTAGCAAGATAGCTTTCAGTTCTGAGCATCATATCCAGGAACAACAATGTAAAGAGGAAGAAAAGGGACATATTGTCTTGTAACTACTTGGAAGGGAGAAAAATCCTGCCAGCATACATCTCTCATCGCTCAAACTCACATGCCTATCTTAAACCAGTCACTGATGTGAGAAATGAGATCATCACAATTGGCTTTGATTAATTAAGATCTACTCCTAGAGCTAGGGACAGGGTCATCTTCTCCTGAGCCACATGGTGAGGAGTGGTATAGAAGAGCCAATAAACTCAAGACTCTGACAATAAGAAAGAAGGAAGAAATAGACTTGAATAAGCAACCAAGAGCATCTGTTACAAAAAAACAGTGATTCTGTTTTTTGCAAAAATTCAGTTTAAGATATTTGTCAGATATCCATGCAAAAGATCAAGAGGGCAACTAGAAATATGAGTCAGAAGCTCAGATAAGGATCTTAGCTGGAGATGTAAATTTGGGAATCAACAGCATAAAGAACGTGTTTAATCCTTGAGAGTAGATTATATCACCCAGAATATAGACAAGAGGGCCTTAATTTGGTCATCTTTAAAGCATAGACAATAACATTACCTACCTACCTAATTTTAAGAGTCAATTGAGATAATAACCATAAGGAACTAGATCATAACATCAAAAAGAATGAAATCTTGCCATTTGCAACAACGTGGATAAAACTAGAGTATACTATGCTAAACGAAATAAGTCATAGAAAGACAAATATATGACTTCACTCACATGTGGAATTTAAGAAACAAAACAGATGAACATAGGGAAGGAAAGCAAAAGTAAGATAAGAACTGAGAGGGAAACAAACCAAAAGAGACTCTTAAGTACAGAGAACGAAATGAGGGCTCCTGGCAGGGTGTTGGGTGGGGGGATGGGGTAAATGGGTGATGGGCATTGAGGAGGGCACTTGTTGGGATGAGCACTGGATGTTATATGTAAGTGATGAATCACTAAATTGTATTCCTGAAAAAAAAAAAAACTGGGTCATAGCAAATACTCAGTATCTTTAATCATATGTTAACCAATATCTTTGATGACCACATTTGAGCCACAGTAACACCACAATAGAAAGATATTTTCTATTAGGCAGGCCTCCTAAATATCATAGTTTGTGGATGATTGCCTACTCTACTAACATTTATTATTCTCTTTCTCTAGTATGATTGCTATATGGAATATCTGCTTATTTCAATATTCTATTTATAAAGAATCACCAATATTATAAATGTACAACCAGTTTTCAAGCACAGTAAAATGTGCTTAATATCAGAACATATCAACCATAATTTAATCTTGTTTAATGACTCAAAATATTTATCATCATCTTGATGTCTCTCAGTCTTCATTAATAGCACTCATTATATTATTGGTATAACTGTGATAATATTGGTTAGTGTGACATGACATCATCATTACTATAAAGAAATGATAAAAGATCAAAGAGAGTTTTATACCAAAGTATAAAAGTAAGTGACAAGTATCAATAAGTAGTTAATAGGCTTACGTATATACAGAATTCTGCTAACAAAAACTCATTCTACTTTCTTTTCTTTTCTTTCTTTTTTTTTTTTTTTACTGTTTATTTATTTTGGGGGGTGGGCAGAGAGAAAGGGAGGGAGAGAAAATCCCAAACAGGCTCTGAGCTGTCAGCACAGAGCCTGATGCAGGGCTCAAACTCACAAACCATGAGATCATGACCTGAGCCAAAACCAAGAGTCAGACGCTTAACCAACCGAGCCACCCAGTGCCCCAAAAACTGACTCTACTTTATAAAATTGTTCTGAAAAGAAATTCCTAGTGATTAGTATGCTAAAGTTTGTGAACCACTCTCTAATAATTACTGATTTACTAAGTACTCTTATGCCTGTCTATCACACCTTCAGACCATCCCTTTTTTCTGAAACCTTATTTACCATAACAACTTCTGATTGTAGTCTGTCTTCATCAATAGACATACATTAAACCACATGAACCTCTTATCGAATATTAATAATCACTTATTAATTTCATTCATTTGATTCAATTATTTTTTAATATTTATTTATTTTTGAGAGAGAGAGCACAAGCAAGGGAGGGACAGAGAAAGAGGGGGACAGAGGACCCAAAGCAGGCTTCATGCTGACAACAGAGAGTCTGATGCAGGGCTCAAACTCACAGCCAGTGAGATCATGACCTTGGCTGAAGTCACATGCTTAACCGACTGAGCCACCCACGTGTTCCAAGTCAATTCTTTAGTCAAATCAATTTCATGAGAGAACAGATAAGGCTGAATTAGTATACCTTTAGCTTAACTAGACGTTGAACTTTGTATGTTGCCATTAAGTTGCAGCTATCCTGTGTTGCCATGACTCAAATAGTATCTATCCATTAATTGATTCTCCTAGATATTATCATGTGACATAATGCGATAGATTTATCGTTATATATGCAGATTAGCTTCTAGTTATGACTGACTCTCTTTAATTCAAGTATGACCTAAAAGTCCATTATGTGATCATTATATGGGTAATTCACTAGATGTGGTATTCTTGTCAAATTGATATCATTTCTGGTGTCTCGTCTCTTCATGGTCATAAATTATGTAACTAGAACAGCTTAAAACACCACAGAGGATCAGGGAATTTGGATTAGCTTCATGTTCACATTGATAGTCAACTGATGCAGAATGGAGTTACTTTTTGCCTAGGGCTTCAAGTACAAAAACTGTTCGTCTCTTCAATAAGCCAAATATTTTCCCAGGAATGGTGTGAATGGGTTTCCCTGAGCCTTCCACACTTCTTTCCTCTTTTTTCTTTCATACTGTGGTTAAAGATTTAGTCCATAATTTCAAAGCAAAAGTTTACCTAAGCCCTATTTGTATTGAATATCTTTAATGTCTGAAGTAGCGATATTTCCCACTAAGTATTTACATTGAGATAAAAGAGACCCCCACTTTTGCTAAATAATGCTTTGGAATGTTTACCTCTGCCCACCCTCTTCTTCCTCCAGAATTAGTTGTAGAATGTAGATAAGACATTTACCTGGTTTTCCCTGACTCCAACTGTGAGATAAAGGAGTAGGTGCAGAAACAAATCGTCTTAACCGAACAGGAAAAACAAAACAAAACAAAACAAAACAAAACAAAACACATTTTTCATCAGGAAATGGTTCTATTCTTGCAAACCTGGCTACACCACCTCAAACTTAAAGAAACTTTTTTCCAAAAGAAGGCATTTCCATTACCCAGCCTGAGTAGCAAGCTTCTAATACTCTGTCCCAACCTTGAAACAAAAAAATGAGGCAGTTACCCAGATAATTCAATTTTCCCTCCCATTCTCTTCAGTTTTATTCTGTTCGTGTTAATGCTACTTAAACTTTTATAGGATGTTCATAAATAGGTAATACCGTTTATATACCTAAAGACTGCTTACAAACTTTTCAAGGACACAGACTTACTTTATTTCAATCACAGTAAAACTTTATGACATTAATAGGAATTCCACACAAGTAGGAAAAGGATGAAAGAGCTCTTAAAACATATACTGCTGTAAAATATACTAAAATGCTTGTTGGGCCCCTTTATTCATAGAGTTCAGTAAGTCAAATCAAATGTATGAAACTGTATCTAAAACATGGATCTAAGTTAAATAACAATATAAAACACAAGACCAGCTTGAAGTAATTTTCTGGAGAAGATTCTTTAGATCAAATTTATCTAACATACAAATTCATATTCTGGCCAAATCTGGCTTGAAATGTCCTTATTAAGTCAGTTAGAAACAATTTCACAAGGGGTGCCTGGGTGGCTCAGTTGGTTAAGCAACTGACTTAGGCTCAGATCATTATCTCACAGTTCATGAGTTGAAGCCCAGCGTCAGGCTCTGTGCTGACAGCTTGGAGCTTGGAGCCTGCTTCCTATTCTCTGTCTCTCTCTCTGTCTCTCTCTCTGTCTCTCTCTGTCTCTCTCTCTCTCTGTCCCTCCCCTGCTGTTCTCTCTCTCTCTCTCTCTCTCAAAAATAAATAAACATTTAAGAAAAAAAAGAAACAATTTCACAAGACCTAGCAAGAGAGACCTGGATCAGCCTTAGGGAAAAATCTGGCCCTATTTTTCAGTTAATTTCTGCCTTTTTCCCCTGCTCGTGAGTAGCCCCCTGAGCCACCACAGGCTGCTGTGTGGAGAGTCACTGGAGCTGACCACTATTATAGCCTCTAAGACTGTGCTCAAGAACAACATTAAAGAATCTTGGTCCAGACGGAAAGAAAATTCTCAATTTCAATTACAATTCTGATAGTAAGGCCAGAAAATTCAAATACTCTTCCCACAGTCAAATAGGCTAATACTAATTCCAAATCTGTGGTTCATTCTGTGGCCTACTCAGGGTCTCAGACTCCTTTTAGAGAGTCTTCTTATCTTGTTATGAAATAGAAAGCCAATCTAACACAAGATAATAATGTTTAAATCACATTGCCCTGTGTGAGCTTCCGAATATGTATATAATTTATGCTGTGAACAGAAAACCAGTTAAAGAAGGTTAAAAATTCAAGTTTTTTTTTCAGTTACTGATTATAGCTATTTATGTCAAGCCATAACATCCTAAAATTTATCGGTTTGTGTTAACACAGAGGAGAAATAGGAAGAAGCATAGAGAAAAACTAGTCTTCCAATAGACTTTTTCCAGGCGGAAGTCTGCCCCCCTCCCTCTCTCCCCAGGTGCAAATCACAGAACTGGACAGACAGGCAGAATGGTCAGGGCATCTTCAGAACAGTATGAACAGTAGAGCCAGGGCAGTGTGAGAAAGAAGGGTGGCACCACACAGAATTCTGGTTCAGTAGGTCTAATGTGGGACTGAAGGCCAGCAAAATTTGAAAAGGACCCCCATGTGATTCTGGTACTAACCCTTTGTTCACAGTACTTATTGATGTGCAATAAAGTAAAATCTCTGGACCTATGAAAACATTCTAAAATTCAAAAGGAAGAAACCACCTAGAAAAAGGGTCATCTTTTTCTATAAAGGGCCAGATAGTAAATATCTCAGGTTTCCCAAGCCATACAGTCTGTGACAATAAGACAATGTTGCACAGTAGCAGGAAAGCAACTACTGCAGCCTATATACTGCAAATGCAGCCATAGATGCTATGTAAATGAAGGGGTGTGGCTGTCTTGCAATAATATTTTATTTACAAAACCAAGTCCCTGAGAACTGTAATTCGCCCACCCTTGACCTAGAATAATCAGAGAAATGGTTCTCTCTGAAATAAATTTACTACTTAGGGGTGCTTGGATGACTCAGTCAGTTAAGCACTGGACTCTTGATTTCAGCTCAGGTCATGATCTCATAGTTTGTGGGTTCAAGCCCTGCGTAGGGCTCTGTGCTGATAGCTCAAAGCCTGGAGCCTGCTTTGGATTCTGTCTCTCTCTCTCTCTCTTTCTCTCTCTGCCCCTCCCCCACGTGTGCTGTTTCTCTCTCTCTCAAAAATAAACATTTAAAAAACTGAAGATAAACTTTCTACAAAAACAAGAGAAAGGTTTAGAAAATTTTCTGATTCTTATTCCCAATAAGGTCTAAGAATAAATTGTATTTATGAGATCAAAATAAGCATTGATAAAAATGAAACAATTTGAGAACAGAAAATATTGGATTTAAAACATGCTCACCAAATTTAAAGTTGCACTTGAAAGCAGTACATAACAAAAGTTGGAAGCAGAATTAGTAAAGTAGGAAGAAAACTTAGAAATTTAACTAAAATAAAAAGAGAAAAGAAAGAGAAAAGAAAAATATGAGAACAAGGAATACATACATGGAAGAAAGAGATATTAAATAAGAATTCCTAAAAGGAAAGGTAACATATGGGAGAGAAGGAATAATCAATTAAAAGAAGAAAAAACTTTCTGAGTTGATAATATAGCATTAGTGGGGAGTAGGACAGGTGAAACTAGATACGGCCGTGTGCTGATAAATTGTTGAAGCTGAAGAGTGACTACTTTTCTTTCTATGTTTGTAGGATAAGAACTACTTTTCCCCTTTTTGTAAATTTCCATAAGAGAATTTTGAGCCAATGTTGGTGCTAGCAAAAAGTGAGCTGGAGATTGGACAACAGAAGGAGTAAAGATTCTGCAGTGACTATCTGGTGATTGTGTAGATTTTTCATGAGAGGATTAATAAACTAAGAACCTTCATGTGTAAAGAAAGAAAGAAAGAAAGAAAGAAAGAAAGAAAGAATTTTGAGTTATTATGAGTTTTTCATAATTATGATAAGAATGCATGTTAATTTTTTAATTGTCAAAATAAGGGACAAAGAAGAAATCTAACCTATAATCCTACTGCCCAGATGTTACCCCATCAATATTTTCATTATCTATCCTTTAGTACTTTTTTCTACTCAGATATATGTTTATGAAATTAAGATCATTTCATATATACTACTTTGTATCTTGCCTTTCTTTGCTTGATATAATAGAAAAACTTTCAATCTATAATTCCATTTTAATGTTATTGATTAGGTCCAGTAGAAAATATGTGTTTGGCATTATCCTAAAGGCCATACACACAGGCTTCTTATGATTTTACAGCTAGGCTTTGACTAATATGGTAAAGAAAAATTTTAATTGAATACAAAACTTAAAAATCTTAAGTATATAGGACAACTCAGTGATTAAAATATGGTGTCTTCGGGGTGCCTGGGTGGCTCAGTCAGTTAAGCATCAGACTCTTGACTTCAGTTCAGGTGGTGATGTTGTGGTTGTGAGATCAAGCCCAGAGTTGGGCTCCACCCTCATTGTAGAGTCTACTTGGGATTCTCTCTCTCCTCTCTCTTTGTCCCTCCTCCCCCATTCTCTCAAAATAAATAAATAAACATTTTTTTAAAAGTACAGCATCTTCAATAGAAGTAAGATGAAGGGGGGGGGGGGGCGCCAGAGTAGCTCAGTCAATTGGGCATCAGACTCTTGATTTTGGCTCAGGTCCTGATCCCAGGGTAGTGGGATCCAACCCTGGTTAAGCTCTGTGCTGAGAGAGAGGGGAGCCTGTTTGGGATTCTATCTCTCTCTCTCTCTCTCTCTCTCTCTCTCTCTCTCTCTCTCTCTCTGCCCCTCTCCCCTGCTTGCTCTCTAAATAGATAGATAGATAGATAAATAAATAAATAAATAAATAAATAAATAAATAGGAAGTTAGATTAAGGAAATCTATATTCTTGTGTGAAAGGGATTGAAAACAACTCTGGCTAACATAAGCATAAAAGAATTTGTTGCAAGGGGGTTGGGCAGCTCACAAAATCTATGAGAAGCCTGAAGGAGATTCACAAAAGAGACAGAAGCTAAGGAAGCCTGAACAGCAGGAGCCACAACCCAGACAAAACCAGAGAAGCAGATTACTTAGGACACTGAGAAGAGTCACACTACAGGACACAACTGACATCAGACACTTAACACCATTATAGACTCTTCCTGTCTTTGCTATCATAAGTAATTCCTAGATTGTTTCTGCATCTCTGTGTCTCATATCTCCCCTAGGATTCAAAACCCTATATAGGGGCGCCTGGATGGCTCAGTTGGTTAAGCGTCCAACTTCGTATCAGGTCATGATCTCCTGGTTCATGGGTTTGAGCCTCTTGTTAGGCTCTGTACTGATAGCTCAGAGCCTGGAGCCTGTTTCAGATTCTGTGTCTCCCTCTCTCGCTCTCTGCCCCTCCCCCACTCACACTCTGTCTCTCTCAAAAATAAATAAACATCAAAAAAAAATTTTTTTTTCAACCCCCTGAGCTGATTGCCAAATTCTGGATCCTAGATAAAGTGCCCTTACCCTGGCTGCACCAAGCTGGGGAAAGGGAAGATCTTCCTTCTTTGGTTTTGATGGTGGAAGGCAGGTGTCTGTATCTCACTAGGTTTACACAAAATAGCAAATTGCACCTTAATAGGAAGTGGATGGGGGAGGGATATATAGGAAGGACAGAATATTATATACATATATAATATGTGAAATATTATATATCAGTCGAGATCTAACCTTAACATTCATGACCAAAAAAATGGCTATTTGATCATGACCTACTCTTTGACTTTTAATATTCTCCTCTAAATTATGACAGTAATATTTGTTCCTATTAGCTTCATTAGTATGTTGTAAAGATAAATGATTTAATATCTGCTAACTACACTGAACACCTTAGGAAAAGAATGCATTATAGATACAAGTGGTTTTAATTAAGAAAACTATAATTAGTAGAGATCATAATATCTGCTGTACTTCAGACATAGATAACACTCAATAAATAAGAAGTCAAAGATACTAGAAGCTGTCTACAAGTATTTTGCTCTAACTACATTACTATATACATAAACTTAAAACTGCACTAATTTTTAGTTAACTTTTTAAACTTTATATAAAATACAGTTCTAGGGCTTGGAATTGGAGAGGGGAAGAAAGATGCATAGACTGTTCAGTTGGTTGGATCTGTTACATTAATTTCACAATCTGTGAAGGAGTGGATTGCCCCTTGAATGGTAATGGAAAATTAGTTTCTTTATTTCTTCATTAAGACTGTGGGAGGAAAATTAATACTCTCTTCAGCTTTCCCAAATTAATAGAATATATCTTTATTAAAATGATGAATGTACATGCCCACTTTCTTTTTGGTTGAGAGGCTCTCTAACTCCTAGAATGACTAAACTTAAAGCTGAGACTTAGAAATCATCTTGTTAAGGAAACTAAGATCCAGTGAGACTAAATTAGTTACCCAAGGTCACACAATCAATTAAGGACAGAGGAAAACTAGAAACTTGGGTCTCTGACTCTTAATCCAGTGCTCTTTCAAATTCATCAAGCCATTTAAAAGAGGAGAAAGATGGGGCGCCTGGGTGGCGCAGTTGGTTAAGCGTCTGACTTCAGCCAGGTCACAATCTTGCGGTCTGTGAGTTCAAGCCCCAGGTCGGGCTCTGGGCTGATGGCTCGGAGCCTGGAGCCTGTTTCCGATTCTGTGTCTCCCTCTCTCTCTGCCCCTCCCCCGTTCATGCTCTGTCTCTCTCTGTCCCAAAAATAAATAAAAAACATTGAAAAAAAATTTAAAAAATAAATAAATAAATAAAATAAAAGAGGAGAAAGAAAAATCCTTTAATCTACTTTGCACATTGTTAGTGTATGCAATGTTTTCAGTTCCTATGCCCCAAGGGGTAGTAATCTCCTGTGCAAAATAACAAAAGAAAATATGTATCTTTTCCCAATTTTCTTTTTGTGAGGTTTAGGTGGAAAGAAATAGAACTCCTATCTTGGAAAAGGCCAACCTTGGGTAAAATTCTGAAGTCCACTTTTGGAGATCTTTCTTGGATCCCACCTTCCCCATTTTATACTCCTACAAAAACAAGTTCCCAATCAACTGTTTCCTTTCCCCACCATCCTTCTTTATGAAAACTCCTCTGAGAGTGTATTTCACTATTTCATACATAAACAGTGTGTATGAACACACATGCATGCACACACACGCACACACACACACGCACCTGGGTGCCCCTGTCACTTATTTTAGGAAGTAAAACATACCACTAGTATATCACCTCCTCTTTATCCCTCCTTAATTTCATCTTGTCTCCCATGCACAGAGGTAACTAACCACTCTTCTGTCATTTCTTCCTTTTCTATCATTTCTCTGGTTTTCTTTATAATTTTACTACATAATGTACCCCTAATCATTACATTGTCTGGTTTGTGCATGATTTTAAATTTTATGTAATTTACATAAACATAAATATATTCCTATAACTCTCTTTTTTCATTCAACATTTCATTGGTTAAAAATTGTTTTATGTTACCTTAACGTACAGTTGACCCTTGAACAACATGGGTTTAAACTGTGTGGGTCCTGGGACGCCTGGGTGGCGCAGTCGGTTGAGCGTCCGACTTCAGCCAGGTCACGATCTCGCGGAGTCCGAGCCCCGCGTCAGGCTCTGGGCTGATGGCTCAGAGCCTGGAGCCTGTTTCCGATTCTGTGTCTCCCTCTCTCTCTGCCCCTCCCCCGTTCATGCTCTGTCTCTCTCTGTCCCAAAAATAAATAAATGTTGAAAAAAAAATAAAAAAAAAACAAACTGTGTGGGTCCGCTTATATGCAGATTTTTAAAATAAATACAACACAGGGGGCGCCTGGGTGGCGCAGTCGGTTACGTCCGACTTCAGCCAGGTCACGATCTCGTGGTCTGTGAGTTCGAGCCCCGCATCAGGCTCTGGGCTGATGGCTCAGAGCCTAGAGCCTGTTTCCGATTCTGTGTCTCCCTCTCTCTCTGCCCCTCCCCCGTTCATGCTCTGTCTTTCTCTGTCCCAAAAATAAATAAACGTTGAAAAAAAAAATTAAAAAAAAATAAATACAATACAGTACTGTAAATGTATTTTCTCTTATGATTTCCTAAATAACATTTTTCTTTTCTCTGGCTTACTTTATATATGTAAAACATATAACACACAAAATACATATTAATTCTTTATGTGTTGGTAAAGCCTCTTCAACAGTAAGCTATTAGTAGTTAAGTTTTTAGAGAGTCAAAAGTTATATGCAGATTTTTGACTGCAGGGGAGAGGGGAGTGTCACCCCAATGTTTGCATTGATCAAGGGTCAACTGTATTTGTTTTCAGTGCTATGTTGGATGCCATTAAATGAATATACCAAAATGTATTTATCCATTATTCTATTGATAGCCAACTCAATTTTTTTGCTATTAAAAACAAAACTGCCAAGAATATTTTTGTACCTCTATCCTGTGGCATGGGGGCAAAAATACTCCAGTAGTAGAATCACTAAGTGGTGAGTTTATGTTCATCTCAAATTTGAAAGAATGACCAATTTTCTGGAGTTATTTTTACCAATTTTACTCTACCTAGCAGTGATTATGAGTTCCCATTGATCTATACCCTTGCTTACACTTGGAAGTATAAGATTTTTTTCATGTCTTCCAATCAGATAGTAGTTTTATTTTACTTTTATCTGGCTAATAATGATATTGAGCATGTTGTCATATACTCATTGGCCATTCTGACATCCTTTGCATGTTTTTATTAGGTTGTTTGTCTTTGTCTTATTGATTTGAAACAATTCTTAAAATACCATTTGTTTGTCTGTTATCTATTTTGAAAATATTTCTTCCTGTGAGTTATCTTTTCAATTTTTTTCATCATGTCTTTTGCTAAAAACATTATTTTATTTCATTTATCAATATTTTCTGAAAACATTATTTTATTTTATTTATCAATATTTTCTGAGGGTGTGCTTTTTGTGTCTTGCTTAAGAAATCCTTCCCTTCTGGGGCGCCTGGGTGGCTCAGTTGGTTAGGCAACCGACTTTGGCTCAGGTCATGATGTCACAGTTGGTGGGTTGGAGCCCCGCGTTGGGCTCTGTGCTGACAGCTCAGAGCCTGGCGCCTGCTTCAGATATTGTGTCTCTCCCTCTTTCTACCCCTCCCCTGCTCAAGCTCTGTGTCTCTCTGTCTCTCAATAATAAATAAATGTTAAAAAAAAAAAGAAAAATAAATTAAAAAAAGAAATCCTTCCCTTCCTTGATGTGATAATGATTGCTCCTTGATGTTCTTCTATGTCTATTTCTCAGTGTTTTAAACATTGATTTTTATATGTAAATCTTTAAACAGCCTAAAACTTATTTTCATGTATTATATGAGAACTGCATTTTTTCCTCATATGGCTGAGAAATTGGGCCATTTACTGAAGGGTCTTTTTTATCCTTATGATTTGGGATGATATCCAATATATTAAGTCATAACTTTCCCATTTTCTGTTGCCGGCCTCTAGATTCTGTTCCATTGATCTATTAGTTTAATATCACACTATCTTAATATTATAGCTTTACAAGTCATGTGATAATCTGATAGGGAAATTCTCCTCTAACATATTCTCCTTCAGGAAAGTCTTGGTTATTCTTGGGCTTCTGCCTTTCCAAATCAATTTTAGAATTATTTTGTCAAGTTTCCACAAATAATCCTGCTGGAATCCTTATTGTATTGTACTGAATTTGATTATATTAGGGAGAATTCAATCTTTCTATCCTTGAATGTGTTATTTCTGCTCATTTATTTAAACCTTCTTTGAATTCTCTCAGTAACATTTTATAAATTTCCCCATAAAGTTTATGTACCTTTTTAGTTAGATTTCTTTCTTTCTTTCTTTCTTTCTTTCTTTCTTTCTTTCTTCCTTTCTTTTTAAGTAGTCTCCATGCCCAGCATGGAGTTCAAACTCAGTGAGGCTTGAACTCACAACCCTGATACCAAGACCTCAGCTGAGATCAAGAGTCAGACATTTAACCTACTGAGCCACCCAAGCACCCCACTGGTTAGGTTTATTTCTAAATCTACTTTCATATGGAATACATTATACTTGCTCTGAAAGTCAACATTCAAAATTAAGTTATGCCAGGGACTCCTGGCTGCTGGTTCAGTCGGTAGAGTGCACAACTCTTGATCTCAGGGTCATGAATTCAAGCACCATGTTGGATGTGGAGTGTAATTAAATTTTTAAAAAAATTATGCCAAATGGCTTTAACTAGGAGCTGCAAATCCAATTATCTGTGGAGCCAGTTAAAAAAAAAAATCAATGTGAAAAGCAGACCAAAGTGTAAGACAATAGAAAATGGTGAAGATTGCAGGGCCCCTACACAGCTATGGCCAATTATTGCCCAATATTACCAAAACTTCCAAATATTCTAGTCTTGCTAGAAAGTTTTCTGATTTTTAAAACATTGTGTGGGCTGCCGTTTTCAATCATCCTCAGATGACTTAAAATAAAGAATAAATGAAATATCAAGTTTTGGCCAGCAAATGAGAACAGAAAGGAAAGCAAGCCACTGTAGTGGCTATAATAAAAATAAAAATAAAAATAAAGAGACAATAACAAGTGTCAGCAAAAATGTGGAAAAATTGGTATCTATTGTTAGTGGGAATGAAAAATTGTGTAGCCACTTCAGAAAACACAAAAAGTTAAACACAATAATATTGTATTACAATGATCAAACTTGTTAAGACACTAGATCTTGGTTATTCTCACCTCAAAAAAGAAGTGATAATTATGTGATGTGGTAGAGGTATTAACTCTTGCTACAATGGTAATCAGATCACAATAAATAAATGTATTAAATCAAAATGTTATATCTTACATTTACATAATGTTATACGTTAAACATAATTCATTTAAAAAAAGAAAGCTGGGGGCCCCTGGGTGGCGCAGTCGGTTAAGCGTCCGACTTCAGCCAGGTCACGATCTCGCGGTCCGTGAGTTCGAGCCCCGCGTCAGGCTCTGGGCTGATGGCTCAGAGCCTGGAGCCTGTTTCCGATTCTGTGTCTCCCTCTCTCTCTGCCCCTCCCCCGTTCATGCTCTGTTTCTCTCTGTCCCAAAAATAAATAAAAAACGTTGAAAAAAAAATTTTTTAAAAAAAAGAAAGCTGGGGGTGAGGGGGCTAAACACAGTTACCATATCACCCAGCAAGTCCATGTCTAGATGGCCTAAGAAAGTGGAAACACACTCCACAAAAAACCTTGGTTTCTGTTTTAAAGTTTATTTATTTATTTTGAAAGAAAGGGAGAGTGGGAGAGGGACAGAGAGAGAGACAGGAAGAAACAGAAACCCAAGCAGTCTCCAGGCTGACAAGACAGAGAAGTATGTACCCATATGTGTTACAACATGGACAAAACTTGACATTATTCTAAGGGAAAGAAGCCAGACACAGAGGGCTACATATTGTATGATTTCATTATTATGGAATATCCCAAACACACAAATTCATAGAGACAGAAAGTAGCTTAGTAATTTCCAGGGGCTGGAGAGAGGGAAATTGGGGAGCAGCTGTTATGGTATGGGGTTTGTTTGGGGGGTGGCAAAAATGTTTCAGAATGAAATAGTTGTGATGGTTTCACAACTTTGTGGAAAAACTAAAAACATTGAACTGTACATGTTAAAAGGTTAAATTTTGTGGTTTATAAATTATATCTTAATTTCAAATTTTTAACTTGAAAAAAGAGAAAAGAAAGTAAGTATATGTTGGGCTTTCCTCCAAAGTTATAATCGGCCAACATGAAGCTAGTTTTAACTTTGAGATTAAATAAATTCACCCATAAGTAAAAGTGAACATTTGTGTTTCTATTATTTTCACCTTTTTCTAATAACAGCTTTTAATAGTAATACCTTTGTTATTGTAATTTTAACAAGACCTATTCTTCCAGACGGGATGGAAAAAGTTCTGTAACATCTCCTTCTTTATTAAAAGACTGTGACTTATGCTGTTGCCTTGCGTTAGAATGATTTTTTTCTTTACTAATATTTCTAAAAAGAGATGGTCTATGTGTTCCCCCCAGGTCCCTGCTTAGGCTCCCAACAAAACTTGTTGCCTTTGCTCTGTCTCATTCTGTCTCACCTCCCCACCACCTCATCTTCTTAAAAACACATGGATCTACCACCCTGATACATCTGTAGTTTCCTTGGAAAATCCAGCCCTTTTAGGTCTCTGTGCCTTTACACATCAAGTTCTCTGTGTATGGAAACTCCTTCTGGAGTGGGGGGTAGCAATGTATATGGAAAGGGGTTGATGGACATTTTTTGGAGGCAGTTATTAAACTTTTTTTTTTTTAAGAGAGAGAGAGAGAGAGCCCGAGGGGGTAGGTGGGGAGAGGGAGAGAGAGACAGAATCTTAAGCAGGCTCCACACCCAGCATGCAGCCCTACTTGGGCTCTATCCCATGACCTTGGAACCATGACCTGAGCCAAAATCAAGAGTCAGACGCTCCACTAACTAAGCCACCTAGGCACCTCTTGAAAGCAGTTCTAAAAGAACTTGCTAATGAATTAGATATCCACCTAGGCACCTCTTGAAAGCAGTTCTAAAAGAACTTGCTAATGAATTAGATATGGGGTAGCCAAGAAGAAAAGAATCAAGGATGCCTACTGTCTGACTTTAATACTTTTAGATGGTACTGCCATTTTCCAAGTTTGGGAAGACCAGGGTGGGGAAGACCAAGTTCAACATGGTAAACTTGAGCTGTCCATGAGACATCAAGAGGAGATATTAAGTACAGATATTATTGTGGAGTGAGATAATATGTATCTGGAGCACAAAGGGAAGATTTGTGCTAGAGGTATAAATCTGGGAGTTGTCAGCATATAAGCAATATATAAGCAATATTTAAAACCGTGGAAATGAACACAATCACCTAGGGAGGAAAATTTTTTTTAATGTTTATTTATTTCTGAGACAGAGAGAGACAGAGCATGAGTGGGGGGAGGGGCAGAGAGAGAGGGAGACACAGAATCCAAAGCAGGCTCCAGGCTCTGAGCTGGCAGCACAGAGCCTGATATGGGACTCAAACTCACAAACCATGAGATCATGACCTGAGCTGAAGTCGGTCGCTCAACTGACTGAGCCACCCAGGCGCCCCAGGAGGAAATATTTTTAAAGAGTACTGAATAAGTATTAGTAACAAGTTGGGCCACAATGTGTTAACAAATCCCCTTTCTTCTTTTTTTTTTAACATATGTGTTCTCAATGTTTTGTATAACTCATGAGTAATTTCCACCACGAATATTTACAACAATTTTTGTCTGATAGAAACCAGCTTTTCATAAAAAGAGCCTTACTCAGAATAGATTTTGAGACTCAAAGTCATAGCAGAAGAAGTAAGTCTGAACAGTAAAACGGGGAGAAGACGGAGAGCAAGGCTAAGTTCTGTGTGAACAAGGGTTGGAGAGATGAGAATCCCTGCTCAGCACTTTGGTGAAAGCAGAAATGTCTAAGGGGAATTCATCAAGTTTGCTGAATGTTTTTAAATTAAACAAACAACAAAAAAAGACTCTCTTCCATCTCACCTACATAATCTTTAGTAAATTCAACATTGCTAACTAAATGCAGTGAGTTCTCTACAGTGAATTAAATGCCAAGTCCTGACTCAGGTGGGATGGTTTCAAGAGGAAATACTGTACAGCCAATATCTGGGCTACATATGTTTTGTTTTTTGTTTTTTGTTTTTTTTAATGGCAATGCAGGATTACCTGGCTGGCTCAATCGGTAGAGCATGTGACTCTTGATCTCAAGGTCATGAGTTCAAGCTCCACAGTGAGTGTAGAGATTACTTAAATAAATAAAACTTTAAAAAATAAATAAATTAAATTAAATGGCAATGCAATGAGCACCTTTAGAACTATATCTTTGCTCAGGAGTATATATTTTTTTAATTTGAGAGAGAAGGAGAGATTGAGAGAGCAAGTGGGGGAGAGGGGCAGTGGGGGATAGAAAGAGAGAGAGAGAGAATCTTAAGTGGGATCCATGCTCAGCACAGAGCCCAATGTGGGGCTCAATCCCACAACCCTGGGATCATGCCCTGAGCTGAAATCAAGAGTCTGACACTCATCTGACTGAGCCACCCAGGTGCTCCAGGATTACTTTTTTGGCATAAATTTCTAGATACTGGATTTAAAAAAAAAGAAAAAAAAAGACCATTAAAATTTTTTTAAGTTTATTTTATTATTTTACTTTTTTTTAAGTTTATCTATTTATTTTGAGAGAGAGTGTGCACAAGCAGAAGAGGGGTAGAAAGACAGGGAGAAAGAGAGACTCTCAAGCAGGCTTCACACTATCAGTGTTGAGCTTGACACAGGGCTCCAACCCACGAACTGTGAGATCATGATCTGAGCCAAAACCAAGAGTTGGACACTTAACCAACTGACTCACTCAGGTGGCCCAATTAAGTGTATTTATTTTGAGAGATAGAGAGCATGCTAGCAGGAGAGGGGCAGAGAGAGAGGGAGAGAGAATCCCAAGCAGGCCCTGCACCATGAGCACGGAGCCAGACGCAAGGCTTGAAACCATGAACCGTGATATTATGACCTGAGTAGAAACTAAGAGTCAGATGCTCAACTGACTGAACCACCCAGGCACCCTTGACCATTTTTTTGAAGTTTTTTATACATGTAGCCAAACTGCCCTCAGAAGAAGTTGAACTAATGTATCACCAACATAATACTGGAGTGTTCATTTCCCCTCACCTACATTTTCTTTTTTTTTTTTGATATTCTTTTTTTTTATTTTTTAAAAATTTTTAAAATTTAAATCCTAGTAAACATATAGTGTAATAATGATTTCAGGAATAGAATTTAGTGATTCATCACTTCTATGTAACACCAGTGCTCATCCCAACAAGTGTCCTCCTTAATGCCCATCGCCCATTTAACCCATTCCCCCCCCCAACACCCCATCAGCAACCCTCAGTTTGTTCTCTGTATTTAAGAAACTCTTATGGTTTGTCTCCCTCTCTGTTTTTATCTTATTTTTGCTTCCCTTCCCCTATGTTCATTTGTTTTGTTTCTTAAATTCCACATATGAGTGAAACCACATATTTGTCTTTCTCTGACTTATTTCACTTAGCATAATACACTCTAGTTCCATCCATGTTGTTGCAAACGACAAGATTTCATTCTTTTTAATCACCGAGTAATATTCCATTGTGTGTATATATATATATATATATATATATATATATATATATATACACCACATCTTCTTTATCCATTCATCAGTTAATGGACATTTGGGCTCTTTCCATACTGTGGCTACTGTCGATAGTACTGCTATAAACATTGGGGTGCATGTGCCCCTTCAAATCAGGACTCCTATATCCTTTGAATTAATACCTAGTAGTGCAATTGCTGGGTCATAGGGTAGTTCTATTTTTAATTTTTTGAAGAACCTCCATACTGTTTTCCAGAGTGGCTGTACCAGTTTGCAAAAGTGCAAAAGTGTTCCTTTTTCTCTGCATCCTGGACAACATCTATTGTTGCCTGAGTTGTTAATTTTAGCCATTCTGATCCATGTGAGGTGGTATCTCATTGTGGTTTTGATTTGTATTTCCCTGATGATAAGTGATGTTGAGCATTTTTTCATATGTCTATTAGCCATCTGATGTCTTCTTTGGAAAAGTATCTATTCATGTCTTTTGCCCATTTCTTCACTGGATGATTTGTTTTTGGGTGTATGAGTTTGATAAGTTCTTTATAGATTTTAGATACTGACCCTTTATCTGATATGTCATTTGCAAATATCTTTCCCCTTCCATCAGTTGCATTTTAGCTTTGCTGATTGTTTCCTTCACTGTGCAAAAGTTTTTTATCTTTTTATCTTGATGGGTTTTTTATCTTGATTTTTGCTTTTATTTCCCTTGCCTCTGGAGATATGTCAAGTAAGAAGTTGCTGTGGCCAACATCAAAGAGGTTGTTGCCTGTTTTTTCTCTAGGATTTTGATGGCTCCCTGTCTTCCTTTTAGGTCTTTCATCCATTTTGAGTGTATTTTTGTGTATGGTGTAAGGAAGTTCCCCTCACCTACATTTTAATCTTTATTAATCAGAAAAAGTGGTAGCTTGTTTTAACATGGCATTATCATCACCCATTAAATTTTTTAACATCACCCTGAGTAGTCTCCTTGTTTAATTTTTTTCCATGTCAATTCATTCTGTACACCACTGCCAGATTAATCTTTTTATAGTAGGGTGTCTATGACACTATTCCCCTGTTTAAAACTCTTCAATGGCTCCACTGAATTAAGTACAAACTCTTCAGTCTGTCATTTAAGACACTCTGCAATAAGACTTCATCACATATTTCAAATCTTATTTTTTCCTCCACTTTCCTGCACATACCCCATGATCCAGTTAAAATCATACAGTAGTCATTGTTTTCCAGAACATGACCCATAATTTCTCATCTCCTTGTCATAATAGTCCAGTGATGAAAACTCATATCATAAGTGCTTCAAATCTCTCCTCCCCTGCCCTTAGCAGATACTGCTAATTAATCATCATACTTTTTCCCACTGAGCTAGGACACAATGTCTCAATACAGTGCTATAGACAGCCACCACCAGTGAATTGGAATTGGCATGTGAGGTGAAACTTACCTGCCATCCCAGTAATGGTCCTTTTACCTAGTTGGCCTTCACCCCAGTGAAGTTCTCTTCAAATGGCAGGTGAAATTTACCTGCCATCCCAGTAATGGTCCTTTTATCTAGTTGGCCTTCACCCCAGTGAAGTTCTCTTCAGATGTTCCCTCTCCTAGAAAGCCTTTCTTGATTTCACTCTCCACCTCCAATTCTCTAAGCACATTATATGGCTCTTATATGTCTTACTTCATTTCACCTTGTTTTGTTACTTGTGTGCTGTCTTCTACCCTTTTGAACCATATGTGCCTTAAGACAATAAGTAAAGAGTTCAGATTCTGGAGCTAGACTGCCTTAGTTCGAATCCTGGATCTGTCCCAACTAACTTGAGCACTTGAGCAAGTTGTTTAACATGTTGGAGTTGCAGTGCCCTCATCTGTAAAATGGACATAACATTTGGACCTACCGTGAGGCGCCTGAGTGGTTCAGTCAGTTACGCATGCAACTCTTGACTTCAGCTCAGGGCATGATCTCACGGTTCATGAATCTGAGCCCTGTGTTGGGCTCTGTGCTGACAGTGCAGAGTCTGCCCAGGATTCTCTGTCTCCCTCTCTCTCCCTGCCCCTCCCCTCCTTGCTCTTTATCTCTCTCTCTCTCTCAAAATAAGTAAACATTAAAAATATATATATTTGAGCCTACTGAAGAAAGTTGTGAGAATTCAACAAGACAATGTAAGTCAAGTGCTTAGCTAAGTGCCACACCACATTAAGCTTTCAGAAATGTTACATACTTGTCAAAAATTTATACATAGAGTTACCATATGATTTAGCAATTCTAGTCCCAGATGTAAACTCAAGAGAATTGGAAACATATATTCGGGAACGTTCATAGCAGCATTATTCATAGTAGTTAAAAATGGAAGCAACCCATGGGGCGCCTGGGTGGCTCAGTCGGTTGAGCGTCCGACTTTGGCTCAGGTCATGATCTTGCGGTCCATGAGTTTGAGCCCCACGTCAGGCTCTGTGCTGAGAGCTCAGAGCCTGGAGCCTGTTTCAGATTCTGTGTCTCCCTCTCTCTCTGACCTTCCCCCATTCATGCTCTGTCTCTCTTTGTCTCAAAAATGAATAAACGTTAAAAAAAAATTTAAAAATGGAAGCAACGCAAATGTCCATCGACAGATGAATAAGCAATTAGGTGTATATAAGCACAATAAAAAGGAGTGAAGTGCTGATACATGAAAATGTAATGCTAAGTGAAAGAAGTTGTTCACAAAAGACCATGTATTGTATGGTTCCATATGAAATGTCCAGAAGAGGCAAATCTATGAAGACAGAAGTAGATTAGTGGTTGCCAGGGGTGATGGGAAGGGGGCAAATCTATGAAGACAGAAGTAGATTAGTGGTTACCAGAGGTGATGGGAAGGTGAAATAGGTTGTAACTGCTACTAGGTATAGGGTGCTTTTTGAATGATGAAAATGTTCTAGAATTAGATAGTGGTGATGGTTGTTTGCACAACATTGTAAATATACTAAAACTCATTGAATTGTACATTTTAAAATGGTTAAAATGATTCATGTTAGGAGCACCTGGGTGGCTTGGTTGGTTAAGCAATCGACTTTGGCTCAGAGCATGATATTGCAGTTCGTGAGTTTGAGCCCCATATCGGACTCTGTGCTGACAGCTCAGAGCCTGGAGCCTGCTTCGGATACTGTGTCTCCCTCTCTCTCTGCCCCTCCCCCCCCACATTCTGCCTCTCTCTCTCTCTCTCTCTCTCAAAAATAAATAAACATTTAAAAAAAATTTTAATGATTCATTTCATATAAATTTTAAAATTTTACATTATGTGAGTTTTATGTCATTAAAAAATGTTATTTATATCATTACTCATCTTTGTATCCCCTAGAGTGCCTAAGGAGATATCCTGAAAAAAAATTATTTTCTTTTAAAGTGAAAGATATTTAATATGGCCTTTAAATGCAAAGGTGAACCAATTCGAGTAACTTCTTTAAATTATAGTGATTGCAATTTGCATGCATAACAAACCATAGACAAATGCGAATTTACTACTCTGTAGAAATTCCAATAGACTAGATTCAATTAAAACAAAACAGTTCCAACAATCTTGGGATTACACTTGGCTAAAATACCATCTAACAAAAAATAGTAATAGGGAACTCAAAAAAGCAGAACTGTAAATATCCATTGAATACGTTAAAAAAAAAAAAAAAGGTTAATTAAAACAAGAGGCTATTTTAAGCCATTTTCTAAATGTTAATACCCACCATTGACAATGGGAAATTATGGTCTTTTTGTCATTTCCCATTATATGTAAATGAGCATATACATTTATAACACTTTCTAGAGGGTAATTTGACAACATGTATAATACAGACATAAATTTGTGGCTAGAAAAAGACCTGGAATGATTTATTCCAAGTGCCATACTTGGAGATATAATTAGCCACTTTTTCCTCTTGTCCTTATCCCCTACCTTTGTCTACAATAAGGTAAGTGTTGCATTTGTAATAGACCATAATAAAAGCATTTCTTAACCAGTTTACTTTGTTGAAGTCAGCTTAACTTTTAAAAAACGTTTCTGAATAAACTACAACTTAATGATAGATCTAGAAAATGATAAATATAGAGATCACTAAGAAGACATTAGATCTGCAATTAGAGAATGATTCATGAGATACCATCTTTACAAATCAGCAACGCAAAAGTGCAATAGTGAGGTCAATGAAAATAGATGAGTCAATGATCTCTTGTAATGTTTAAGAACAGAATCTCTACACCTATCGAAATGAATTGCTAAATTGCTTTCTAATATGGTTATTCCACTAGTGAGCAGAAAATGCCCTTCTTACCACACCCTTCTCAGGACTGATGTAATTAACAAAAACAATTAGTCTCATTTTACTTCTCATCTCTTTGACTATTAGTGAAACTGAATGTTTTCTAAGGTTTACTTACTGGCTATTCATATTTCTTCTCCGGGATGTTGTCGGAGAACATGTGTTTTAAATAATCTTTTTCCTTGTTGATTTGTTACAATACTTTAAAAGGTAAAGATTTTAACTCCTTCCCTGTCATATATGTTTCAAATATTTCCCCCAGTTTGTCATTTTCTTTTTGACTTTAATCGTGTCTTATAATGTGTAAAAATATTTTATTTTTACGAAATCAAATATATTATTTTTTTCTTTATTACTTTTGCTTTGCTTTTATTATTAAAGAGTCCTTCTCAACTCTAGGAGAACATACTATCCACCTATAAGTTCTTTTAATTCTTTTATGGGATAATTTTTTTCATTTTATTCTTAAAGCCATCTGGAGTTTACTAGGGAGTAATATGTGAGACAGGCAACTAACTCTTAAAAACACATTTTTAATTCAACAAATTTTTCTATGACATAAGCATTTAATCAGTTCTTCAGAGTTCATTTGAAAAGGATTAGTCTGTGTAGAAACAACAATTTTCTTTTGGAAAAGGTATCTTTTTACTAATTAACTTCTATATCATTTGGATGTTTTACAAAGGGTATATATTGCTTTGCTGTTAAATAATTGGGAATTTATTTTTTAAAAAAGAAAGAAAAAGTATCTTTTTCCTTGCATGACAGGTTGACGCCATATGTCAGAGTCAGATCATGAACTTCACCTTTTTGTGACTAAAACAGAACAAAAGAAACTCTTCATGATTCATAGGGCATGAATCATAAATGCTAGATGATTAAGTGAAATTCTAATACCAGTGGGGTGAAGTGGAAATTCTATTGGGTAGAAACCAGAAATCCTAGTTTCTTTTTTTTCTTTTCTTTTTTTTTCAGAAACCCTAGTTTCAATGCTCCCCCTGATTCACTTACTAAATTTCTTAAAATTTCCATACCTGTTTGTCAATGCAGTGAAAAAAAGATCTTGGTTGTTAGAAAAGATGGGCTTATAAATTAACATAGTAAAGTATTAAAGGTACCCTGAACTAAACATCTTCATGGACAGTGTCAGCAATTCTAGTCATCCAGGAACTCAGGAAACCTAAAATGGTTTTTAATTAATAAGCCTCCTCTGGAGGACTCTGCTGTTATTTCAGTGTGCGTAATTCTCAGAGTTGAATTTACATTGAAGATGGTGGATTTTCAGAGGTGAACATTGTGGGAATGACAGACATTTCATGTTACTGCTAATGAGACTGAAATAATACTGTATTTTAAGAAACCTAACCTTCCTTTCTATTTCTGCTACTTTTAACATATTTCAGCTTTTTGAGATGTTAATCACACATGTATTCACAAATGCTCATAGAGGTGCACACCCCGTAAATTTATGTTTACTAACATTCTTGCAAATTTGTGTATAATAATACTGATGTAGGTAACCACATGATTGCCTACTAGCATATCTTCATGTCTATCTTTAGCACATTGATGAAAAGAACAAATAGGGGCACCTGAGTGGCTCAGTCGGTTGACTGAGCATCTGACTTCACAAAGGTCATGATCTTGTGGGTGGTTCATGAATTCAAGTCCCATATCGGGCTTGCTGCTGTCAGCCTGCCAGTGCAGAGCCTGGTTTGGATCCTCTGTTCTCCTCTCTCTGCACCTCTCCTGCTTGCGCTCTCCCCCAAATAAATAAATATTAAAAAAAAGAAAGAAAGAAAGAAAGAAAAAAAGAAAAGAACTAATTAAATCAGGCAATGAGCAAATCTGGTAAGATGATTAATACCTCTGAATCCACAACTGATAAAGAGCTCTCTGTCTAAAGTCATCTAGGCTTTCAGTGAAACTGATGAAAAGGAGGCTTTACTTATTTCTTCATCCAGAAAATAGTAATCTGCCAGGCACTGCACTAGGCACTGAGGGAAAGGATTGGGTTGAACCACATGAAACTGCTGATATTAAGCATTTTCTTATCCATAACAGTGGCAATTTCATGTGGTTCAACCTAAGAAAGTTATAGAAATTCTTCAAAGAGGGGAAAAAAATAAGAGAGTTGAAAATCATGAGAAAAACAAAAATTTTCCAAAGTAACAACTTAGAAGAAATATGAGAGAATGGCAGGAAAAAGATATTATTGGGGAATGGGAAAAGGGAACACAGAAACAAAATAGAAGAGAATGGTAAAAAGAATTCCTTTTTAATTTTTTATCTAGGTATAATTTATATACAACATTATATTTGTTTCAGATATACAACATAATGATTCAGTATTTGTATACATTGCAAAATAACCACCACAATAAGTCCATCATGACACATAGCTACAAAAAGTTCTTTTTCTTCTGATGAGGACTTCTAAGACCTACTCTCTTAACCACTGTCAAATATGCAGTACAGTATTAACTATAGTCACTGGGCTGTACAGTACATCCCTATGATGTAATGATGATGCCTGTACCTTTTGACCACCTTTACTCATTTCACCCACCCCTCACTCTATGCCTCTGGCAACCACCAATCTGTTGTCTTTATCTACAAGCTTGGATGGAGGGATTGTTTGTTTGAAAAATGAATACATTCTTAATAATTAATTTAATTCATTCAGTATGTATTTATTGTGTGTCCAACACAATAGATAATTTCATGAAAGGCACAATATGTGCCTCAAAAGGAAAATTTGGCTGTCCTTAAAGAGGAAAGATAGACCAAAGTGCCCCATGTTTATAAATTCTAAATTCTGAGGGGAAAAAAATGAAAAAAAAATATTGAGGCAGTAGGGGAGCTATAACAGAGGAAACCATAGTAGAAATATAAAAAATATATATAAATTCAATACAAATCTGAGAAAAAGAAAGTAAAGTTGGAAAAAAATAAGAGTCCTGATAATAGAAAAAAGATTCAGCAGCAATGTTACCTGATAACACAAAACTGAAAAGTATAAATCAAGTTATCAGAGCAAGAGAAGCTAATAAAAGTAAAATCTAAAAATATTTTAGTATCCCTTTTGCCACATAGAAAATTATATTAGTTTCCCATTTTATATAATTATAAGTGAACAAAGGATAAAATGTGTAATTTGTGTATACAGCCAATTTTAAAATTTACAGTTTCATATGATTACTGTCCTTCTAAGTCATATAAATTATATAAAAGCAAGTAATCCAACACTACCTAGAACAGGAAAGAATAATTAGAAAGTCACTTAAATATAACCTCTTTACCCTTCTATTATCAAAGGTGTTCAAAGAACCATAGAATTTTAGCATAGGAAGAAATCTTAGAGTTCATTTAGGCCAAATCCTCAATGTCTCAGAAGAGGCAGAGAGAGTTCAGAAAAGTAATTTGTTCAAAGTGATCTAGTGAGAAAGAAGCAATTTTATTCATTCTTTCATTCACTGAGCAGTTAGGAAAGCCTGCTATGTGTTAGGTGAGGTACAGAGATTATTGAATTTTGTTCCTTGCTCTCAAGGACTGTCAGAGTGGCAGTGTTCAGAGTAGACAAGGGAGAGCCAAAAGTTTTACTAATGCCATTACTGTACATCAGTAAAAGAAATAATACTTTAAAAGCCACATTTTATATGTCAAAACTCAGTTATTGAGAACTGCCATTTGAAAGCTTCAAGCCAGGGTGGTACAGAAAATAAAAAAGGAGAGTCCTTCACCAAAGAGGGATAAACAGGATCCTGGGTTTTAGATTTCCTAAGAGTTCCTCTGTATAACGTGTCTTTAATCAGTCCCAGTAACATCAATACAGAGTTAGTCATCATTCTTTGAGGCAGAATAAATGAAAGACACTTAAATGTTGTCAATTGTATGGCTAAAATGCATGATTTGTTTGAACTCCCTTTTCACACATGTGCATGGAAAGCATGGTTTTGCAATCGATGTCACATGACCTTGTATATGAAACAATCTGTTTTTACTTAGAACATCATGATTATATGAACATGAGTTTACAAAAAAAGAAGCAGAAAAAAATTGTGTCAATCAGAAAGTAAGATTATGATGATAAACTATGTCTGAAAGAATTATAATTGTAAAAATGCTGAAGTTTGAACAAAGAGTGAGAGTTTTGTGATCAACTGTGACATAAGTCCCTGTCACAGGCCCCTGAGGGTAGTTTGGAAGCATGTTGATTCAAGTTCCTGTGTGCCTGTAAGGTCTATAAGGATTACCTTTTTTTTTTTTTTTTTTTTTTTTTTTTTTACAGCATGGCATATAGCTCTTAGTACTACTCACAGCATGACACAGAACCTGATGACCATGAAATCGGATTACCTTTCACACTGTTCTTGATTTTATTTAATTTTGTTATTAATCATTGTTCTTGAATGATAGAATTAAAAATGAGTTGTAGTCAAAAGTTCCTTTAGAGGGCTTCACATAAATGTTTAAAATTAAATCTTTAGTCCCTTTGCCTATTTGCTGAATTTGAACATACCTGCACTCGAATATATAACCAACCTTGAACAGTAGGAGTCTTTCATTTTCCACCTACTGATTTTACTGGGATAAATTAAAACAGCAAACAATTGCTGTTGAAATGTCAAAGCTAAAATGTCACAGAAACATAAGTTCAGTAAAGTTGTATCTCCCGTTCTGAATAGGATAATGACACAGTCATCAGTGTGTCTATAAGAACGTGGATGTGACCTTACATTGCAAAGCTTCGTGGCCGCAACCTTAACATTTCCTGTCACAGTCCCTGAGTCAATCCTCATGCCCACACAGTAAAATGAGTTTTCATTTCATTCTTGAGTTCACACAGGTAAATGGGTGGGTATACGCTTAAACTCAGAGATGCATTATCACATTAATCCAAGTCCATTCATCTCATTGCTCTGACTTTTTTTCTTATTTCTTTTGAAATCAAATAACACTTTACCTACTGCCCTCCATTGCTTCTTAATAACTCAGAAAAGCACAGGGAAGGGGCACCTGGGTGGCTCAATTGGTTGAGCATCCAACTCTTGATTTCGACTCAGGTTGCAATCTCACAGTTCGTGGGTTCCAGCTCCAATCAGGCTCTGCTTGGGATTCTCTCTCTCCCTCTCTCTCAAGAATAAATGAATAAACTTTAAAAACAACAACACCACTGGGAAGAATCAAGAGCCAGGCTACTACTTGGCCAATGACTATTCAAGACCCTTTACTTCTTCGTGCTTCATGCTTCAGTATCTCTCTTATAACATCTGACCCGATTCCACAGATGGCCAGAATAAAGCACCTAAAATTCCTTGGAAGAAAAGCATAGGAATATTGTGACTTTAAAAAGCAAACGCCACAAAGAAGAAAATGAGCACAGCGAGTAAATAACAGAAGAAATTGGCAGTGTGGACAATTGGCAGTTGTTACTGGTTATTCTCTTTTTTTCTTTGTTATCTAATCCCAAAATATCTTGTAATTCTATAGTGGTTGAAGTTTGTGTGCATCCTGCCAAATGCTATAAAATTCCTTAGGATCCAATATTACAGGGAAACATGCAGGGATGTAATTCACCACTGAGAAACACTTTCATTTCTGTATCTGACTCCCCTCTCAGACTATAAACTTTGATATTTGATGAGAGCACAAAGCCTCATTTGTTTTGGTCCAAATATCCAGATATGTGAGTGGATGCATTCTACCAAGGAATGTCACCAAAGTTCACATCTGCTTATTCCACAGCATGAGGCATTGACCATTTGCCTCTCCCCATATAGTGTGAAGCAGTTTTCCTACATGAAAATAAATTGCTTCCGTCCAAAAAAATAATGTATTGAGCATGAACAACATAAAAGGTTCTCTGCTGGGTACCATGGAGGATGTAAAGATAAATAAATCAGTTCCTGCCCTTATGAGAACTTTACAGGCTCACATTCTTGTTTCCTGTTCTAAGATGTCAACCACAAGAAATCATTTCTAGTCTCTTCTTTGTCTGATCTCAGTTGCTTAAAAACGATAAAAGGATTGAAGGAGAGAAGAAGGATCTATCCTAGAAACAAGTTAGAGAACAAGGTGGACAAATGGAAACCGAGGAGGAAAAAATATGGAAAAGGGGAAAGAAAGAAAGAGCACTATGCTGAAGGAATCAATGAAGACAAAATTTCTGCAGAAAATCTAGGAAGAATTCAGTTAATTCTAAATAATTAGAATACAGTAGGCAATAGCCTTGGTGAGCAGAAAAAAAGAATTGGGTGGATACTGAATTAATAAAAAACTAGAAAGGGGAAAAAAATGTTTCCTCTGATTTCCAGCAAGTGCCAAGCCACCTTGGTCAAAGCACAGAATCTTTTTTTTTTTTTTTTAATGTTTATTTTTGAGAGAGAGAGACAGAGTGCAAGCGGGGAAGGAACAGAGAGAGACACAGAATCGGAAGCAGGCTCTGGCTCTGAGCTGTCAGCACCGAGACCAACGTGGGTAGAGCTGGAAGTCAGGAACTGTGAGATCATGACCTGAGCCAAAGTTGGAGGCTTAACCGACTGAGCCACCCAGGGACCCCTCAGAATCTTAAGTAATGTTTCAAAGAATTGTGAAGCATGTTATTTGGACAATGAAGGATGTGAATGTTACCTGAATAGGTCCTCTTACAGCCTGCTGCCTTCATTACTTGAGGCACCAGTTCTCAAACGATTGGGTCTCTGGACGCTTTACACTCTATCAAGGGCCCTATAGAGCCTTTACTTATGTGAATTATATCTGATTAGATCATATTACATATTAAAACTGAGATATTTTCAAAATATCATTCCAAATCAAGACAACAAAGTGTACTTTTTTGTTGTTTCCTCATACACTCAAAGAAAAGTTCAAGATTTCAAGATGTTTTTGCTTTTGTTTTTTTTTTTTAAATAATGAGGTTACAGTTATGCTGGCAGGTACGATCAAAGACAGCTAAATTACAGTAGTGAGAACAAATTAACTTTATTAATCTATAGAAACGTGCATATGGATACTTAAACCTACTACCATAGAAAACACGATAATATCCATACAGGCATTCTATTAGAGTGATGACACCATTCACGTCAAATGGCCTCTGGAAATTTCCGTTGTACAGTCGTGAGACAACGGAAGTGAAAAAGGCAAATCATGTCTTTTTACCCTAATGGAAATAGTTTTGACCTAGGAGACCCCTTGAAAGGATCTTAGAAACATCCCAAGACCTGGCGGACCACGATTTGAAAACCAATGTAATCGATTAGTTTTAAAGTCACTTCCCATTTCCTATTACTAGTGAAGTGTATTTTCTCTGGTGAATATTTTGTTTTCGTTCCCGGACCACCCTCTGAGAACCGCTGACCTAAAGTAACCACAAGACAGACCCCTAGCCCAGGGAAATCCAAAGCGACAAGCCCGCGGGATGCGCCGGGGGGCGCTCTGCTTACCACCGAGCACTTTTGAAAACGCCCCCTGAACTCGCAAGCAACGCCGGGTCTAGAAACCAGTCCAAAACCTGCCACCCGCGCGCCAAGGCGGGGCCAGAACTGGCTGCAGGCGGCCGGGCTCGCCCGAGGCTCCCCGCTGAACCTGCGGCGGCTCGGGAAGCACCCGCGGATCGCCCGCCCGCCGCAGGTAGGCCGGCCCCCGGGGAGGAGGAGCGCGGCGGGTGCTCCCCAGGTAGCCGCCTCCGCCCTCCCTCTCCCACTGCTCTGCTCCGCGGCCTCTCGGGATCAAGGCAGGAACTTAACGCCTCGCGTCCCCGGGCGCCCCTCCGCAGACCCCAGGCGCTTCCACGGCCCGAACGCGGAGGCCACTCCGGCCTTGCGGAGAGAGAGGCCGGGATTGTCCCCGAGATTTGGGGGTCGGGGACGCCGGGACGGAGGGTCTGGCGGCCGCAGGGACCACCCGCCGACGGGGCTTCGGCCCGGGAACTGCAGGAACATGCGCCCAGAGCCTCAGGTGCGGGGCCCGACGGCTTGGCTAGGGCCGGGAATGGGTTTCTCAGAGCGGGGCCCCCTCGGCGGACCGGGTCCGATTGGAACTGAAGGTAGAGGGCTGCCCGCGGCGACAGGTGTCGGCTCAGCAGTCGGCAGAGCACCGGGGGCGCAGCATTTGTCACTAGGCGCTCTCGGAGCCGCTTTCCGGGCGCGGGTCGGGCCCGGGTGACCGAAACCCGAGAGCGGGGCGCAGTCGGGCGGTTGCTGGGAGCGCAGCAGGTGGGTGACTCAGTTCCCACGAAAACTCAAAGCGCTGAGCCAAGGGCTTTTTTGACTTTTTGCTGTTGTTATTTTGTTTCAGTTTGTTTGGCAGTTACCAGACTATGTTTACACTTCTGGTTTTTCTCAGCCAACTGCGCATAGTTACCTTCGCGTTTCCTCATTGCACAAGAAGTCCAAAGGAGTCTGGGCATGCTGGAGAAGAAGGTAAGCATGGCCTCCGTTCCGAGGAACCCCCCTCCCACCCCGGAAACCCGAGCCACGTATTACAGATCTCCAGCGAGAAAGTGTAGTCTTTGAAATTACATGCCCCCATCAATCATAAAAAGCACCAAAATATCCCTTAGTTTAATTTGTGGTTTGTTTGGCAATGTTGTGGTTATGTTGGGTACAATTTATACAAATTTATTTCTGTAGGTTACTTTTGATAAATATATATTTAAGACCTTGTTTGTGGTTCACTGAATGGAAAGCCTGTTTCACCTTCTGAAAATCAGTGAGTGCCGTTTTTCTAGATGAGGCGATGTGGTAATTATAATGAGCATAATTACTTGTTCTTCCTGGAAGGATGGACAAGGAGTCCAGGATCTAGTCTGGACTTGTGATAAGACCCTGGGCAAGTTACTTAACCCTTCTCCACTTGAATTTCTTCCTCTGTAAATAGATGGGAGTGGAGAGTAGAACGATCCCTGAGGTGCTTTTTGACATCAAATTGTCTGATTATCTGGATGAAGTCAGATGGTTGTGGGAAGATTAGGCTTGGGGCTTGCTAACCTAGAATTTCATACCTTGCGGGTTCCAGGTCATAAACAGACTGGTTCCTGATCACATTTTAAAAGTCTATCTTAGACAAAAACAGACAAGAGGGGTGCCTGGGTGGCTCAGTTGGTTAAGCTTTGGACTCTTGGTTTCCGCTCTCTTGGTTTAGGTGAGTTCAAGCCCCACGTTGGACTCTGTGCAACAGTGAGGAGCCTACTTGGGATTCTCTCTCTCTCTCCCTCTCTTTCTGCCCCACCCCCACTTGCACTGTCTCTGTCTCTCTCAAAATAAATAAACTTTAAAAAAAGAAAAGTCAGAAAAGAAAAAAAATTGGCTTTGGTTTCAGCATCCTTCTCTCTGCCTAGCCATTATGCTTCCCTACCCAGTGCCAATATTTTGGATCTACTTCGTTCTCCACACATTCCTGTCCCTTGTTCCTTCTCATCAGATCTAGTCTCAGCTCATTTTCATTTGGGAAGGATCTGTTACACTAATACTCCTGGATAACTTATTAATGATTAATAAAGCTGAGTGTATTAAACCTTCCAGGAGGGTGTGTGTCTGTGTGTGCATGTGTGTGTGTGTGTGTGTGTGTATTTTAAGATAGGACATCTTAACCCAAAAGGATAGGTATCTTAACCCAAAGGAGTCAAACCCTAATAGCAGAATTCTAGGCAATGGATAAGCTAGCTAGTGAGTATAGGGACAGATTTTAGAAGGAGATCCTTCTCGGTGCCTCCCAAATTATACCGCATATGTAAGATTGAAGGTCTACACTCAGTGAGACCAGGTGCTGATCCCCAGTATGCTTATGAGTATATTCATTCATTCACATAATACAGACATAAAAGACATTCTCAAGGACATCACAGACTATGGAAGGAATTTAGAGATCATACTCGAGGGCAGAAGACTAGAAATATCTGTGGAAAATGTAAACAAGAAATCCTGTATTTCTTAAGTTTATTTATTTATTTATTTATTTATTTATTTAGAGAGAGAGAGAGAGAGAGAGAGAGAGAGAGCGCATGTGGGGGAAGGGCAGAAAGAGAGGGAGAGAGAGAATCCCAAGCAGGCTCGGAGGTGTCAGTGTGGAGCCCATTGTGGGGCTCAATCCCACAAACCTCAAGACCACACCTGAGCTGAAATCAAGAGTCAGATGCTTAACTGATTGAGCCACCCAGGTGCCCCAAGGAATCCTATATATTTAAAAAGCTAATTTGTTCAGTTAGTAATCACTTTATTATCACATACTATGTGCCAGGCCCAATGCTAGGTGCTGGAGATACAGCAGTGAAAGACTAGTCCCTGCCCTGGAAGACCTCTTCATCTGGCAAAGAGGGTAGGATGTAAAGAGATAATCTCCATAAGCTCTGTGACAGAGGTAGGGACAGAGAGCTCCAGAGAGAGGAAAGAATAGCAGTAACTCTGTCTCTGGAGAGTTGTATGGCACAGAAGCCAATAATAAGTGGCGATATGAAAAGTAACCAGGAAAATAAAGGACCTTCAGCTAAACTCTGATAAAGCCCAAGGGTGGAGTTGAAATGACTTAAAAGGAGTTTATTTAGAAAACATGGCATGAGAGAGGGAGAAGGAGAGAGGGAGCAAATAAAATCCCTGGGTTGGTGGGTTTGAAACATCGGAAAGCAGAGACAGCCTCTTAGGACAGCCTTAACTGGGAGAAATCAACATGGGAAGAGAACCTGAGGAGACAAATACAAAAGTACTAAGGACCGCATATCCTCCAGCAATGGGCGGAGGGAAAATAGGAACTCTCACAGGAAGTCCCGAATGCCCCAGGACCAGGAGGTTTGCTTCTTTGGATAACAAACAAATTCACAGTTACATAGGACCCAAACAACAAAGGACAGTATTTCTCCTAAGATCAAAAGGGTGGCAGGAACAAGTTTAATGAAGCACTGAAAGTCTGAGGTCAACCACTGATGGAATCAGAACTTTCACACTCAGGGAAGTGGCAAACAGCAGCCCCTGGAGGCCATGTTTAATTTGGGGGTGAAGATTTTACTGGCATAAGTATCATCCCAAGAACAATAAAACTGTTGATGATTCTCTCTTTCTTACTTTCCTTTCAAGTTGAAAGTAGTTCTATTGAATCCCATCTGGAGGGCACAGAGTGTTTTTTAAAAAAAATTTTAATGTTATTTTATATTTGGGGAGGGTGCAAAGAGAGCCAGAGACAGAATTTGAAGGAGGCTCCAGGCTCCAAGCTGTCAGCACAGAACCAAATGTGGGGTTTAAACCCACAAGCCGTGGAATCATGACCTGAGCCAAAGTCAGACACTCAACCAACTGAGCCACCCAGTCGCCCATGGAGAGCAGAGTATTTTTATAATTCAAATAACCTGCTTGAAGGAAAGACCAACAGTGAGAAATTTGCATTGCTTTCTTAACCAATAAAATGTAAAGATCTAGCCACATCTGAGAAATAGCAATACAAAAGCAGATTTCTAATTCTCCATTCTAAAATTAGATTTCATGTAGTAAGTATAGCTAAGTTAGGCAGGCCATGAGTTACTTCATCACTGGTTTAGTATTTTAAACCTACAATAAACTGAGTAATACCAGATTATACCTATGAATTGTTTTAACTAGTAGAATTTAGGTCCAAGAGTTTCTTCCCAACATAGAAAAGTTGAGTTCATTCATTCATTTAGTAAAGTTTTTTGAGTGCCTTGTATGTGTCAGGAACTGCATGCCTACTTGAATGAAATTTTTTCTTCTAGTGAGGGAAATAGTGGTAACAAGTAAGTGGGTAACACATATAAAACACCTGATGGTGATAAGTGCTATGGAGAAAAACAGAGTATAGTAAGGGACAGGGGAGTGCCAGAGGTGGGTGGGTGGGGATGGGAGTTAAGCTAACATTGAACAAAATCCTAAAGGAGATGGAAGAACAAACTGAAAGAAGAAAGTTCTGTTCAGGAGAAATAGCAAGTACAAAGGTGCAATGGAAGCCAGTCAGGCTACAACACAATGTTAAAAACAGACTGTAGGGAAGCAAGGCAACCCCTTCGAGGACCAATGTAAGAATCCCAATGAGAGATGATGGTGACTTGGAAATTTTTTCATTTTGTCTCTATTTGGTAGTAGCATAAAATCTATAAGAAGACAAGGGAGAATAAAGAATAGAAAGATTTCATCATACTGGTTGCCTTTTAGAATATTTTTTTCTTTTCTTTTCCTTTTAGAGAGAGAGAGAACACGAGCAGGGGAGAGGGGCAGAGGGAGAGAGAATCCCAAGCAGGTTCCATACTTAGCACAGAGCCCAACTTGGGGCTCGATTCCATGACCCTGGGACCAGGATCTGAGCCAAAATCAAGAGTCCAACACTCATCTAGGGGCGCCTGAGTGGCTCAGTCAGTTGAGCGTCCAACTTTGGCTCAGGTCAGGATCTCGCAGTTTGTGAGTTTGAGCCCTGCATTGGGCTCTGTGCTGACACCTCAGAGCCTGGATCCTATTTCAGATTCTGTGTCTCCCTCTCTGTGGCCCCTTCCCCACTCATGCTCTGTCTCTCTCTGTCTCTCAAAAATGAATAAACATTAAAAATTTTTTTAAAAAAAGGGAGTCCAACACTCATCTGACTGAGCCACCCATGCGCCCCTAGAATATTTCTGAAAACAGTTATCAACAGTGATTCCATTCTAGCTTCCCCACCACCCCAGTCCAAATAGCCCATACATGTTATTTATAACATAGATATGTATATGCTGGAATAATGCAGACCAATAGAAACATAATGTAAACCACATAAATAATTTAAAATTTTCTTTTTTTCTTTTCTTTTTTTTAATGTTTTTTCATTTTTGAGAGAGAGACAGAGCATAAGGCAGGAAGTGGCAGAGAGACAAAGACTCTGAAGCAGGCTCCAGGCTCTGAGCTATCAGCAAAGAGCCTGATGCAGGGGGCTGCAAGATCATGACCTGAGCCAAAGTCGGGACACTTAACCTACTGAGCCACCCAGGTGCCCCCCAAATTTAAAATTTTCTAATAACCATATTAAAAATGTAAAAATAATTGATAAAATTATATGTTTTTCATATATTTAATTTAAGCCATTATATCCTAAATATCATTTCCAAATATAAGCAATATAAGACATTGATATATTTCACTTTTTTAATTAAGTCTTTCGAATCCAGTGCATATTTTACATTTATAGCACATCTCAATTCAAACTGGCCGTAGTTCAGTTCTCAATAGCCATATGTGTGCCTAATGGCTATTGTATTGTACAAAATAGCACTATAAGATTCAGACCTATTTGGAAAGGTGATTGATTAGTGGAAAAAAAATATCTTGGACAAGGTGTGACTGTTCTCAAGGGACTAAGAATAAATGGCTAACCTGAGATCATTCACAAATCAATATTAATCTTTCAAGCCATGCTCTCTCATTAGTACTCAGTATTTCAGTCGCCCACTTTAATATATTCTTCCTGTATAGTAATGGTTAGCAGTGAGAAATACCAAATTCTTTTAAGCATTTGTCGTAGTTTTCACAGTTTCTGAATTCCAGTCTTGGTAATGTGACCTGGAACAAGATTTCTTTTTTTTTTTTTTTAATGTTTATTATTTATAGTATGCATGAACACAGAAGGGAAGGGGCAGAGTCCCAAATAGGCTCCTCACTGTCAGTGCAGAGCCCCATGTGGACTTGATCTCAGGAATCGTGAGATCAGGGGCGCCTGGGTGGCGCAGTCGGTTAAGCGTCCGACTTCAGCCAGGTCACGATCTCGCGGTCCGTGAGTTCGAGCCCCGCGTCAGGCTCTGGGCTGATGGCTCAGAGCCTGGAGCCTGTTTCCGATTCTGTGTCTCCCTCTCTTTCTGCCCCTCGCCCGTTCATGCTCGGTCTCTCTCTGTCCCAAAAATAAATAAACGTTGGAAAAAAAAAAATTAAAAAAAAAAAAAAAAAAAAAAAAAGGAATTGTGAGATCATGGCCTGAGTGGAAATCAAGAGTCAGTCGCTTAACCGACTGAGCCACCCAGGTGCCCCAGGAGGAAGATTTTTTAAGCATTCTTTGTGTGATGCCAGAATGAGTTTTAAGTTTGTGGGTTTTTAAAATACTGCCATGGTGGGACATTTTGGTTTTGTGTCAACCTGTGCTAAACTCTATCGTGTTTACCATTTACCTTCCCAGAAAAGATAGAGGGAGTCTTATAAAGTATTGGAGACACATATTTGGAGGGTAGGTAGAAGGAACTAATTCTTTAGGAGGGACTGAATGTCTTTTTTTTTTTTTTTAATGTTTATTTATTTTTAAGAGAGAAACAGAGAGTGACAGAGCACAAGCGAGGGAGGGGCAGAGAGAGGAGAGAGAGGGAGACACAGAACCCAAAGCAGTCTCCAGGCTTGAGCCAGCCCAACATGAGGCTTGAACTCACAAACCGTGAGATCATAACCTGAGCCACCCAGGTGTCCTGGGGCTGAATGTCTTTTAATTAATCTTATAATTAACCTATAATTTTATTAACTTAGAAATTTAAAATTTTATAAGTTTTTAGTATAAACTTGCTCTAAAATTTTTAACATATTGGGATGCCTGGGTAGGTCAGTTGGTTGGGCATCCGACTTTGGCTCAAGTCATGATCTCACACTTTGTGAGTTTGAGTCCTACGTTGGGCTCTGTGCTGACAGCTCAGAGCCTGAAGCTTGCTTCAGATTCTGTGTCTCCCTCTCTCTCTTCCCCTCCCCTGCTCGTGCTCCAT
Source organism: Felis catus (assembly GCF_018350175.1). NCBI lineage: Eukaryota > Metazoa > Chordata > Mammalia > Carnivora > Felidae > Felis > Felis catus. The sequence continues at coordinate 86,953,195 of NC_058377.1, forward strand.
CTCTCTCAAAAATAAGTAAACAATGGGGCGCCTGGGTGGCTTGGTCGGTTAAGCGTCCGACTTCGGCTCAGGTCATGATCTCACGGTCCATGAGTTCGAGCCCTGCGTCCGGCTCTGCGCTGACTGCTCAGAGCCTGGAGCCTGTTTTGGATTCTGTGTCTCCCTCTCTCTCTGCCCCTCCCCTGTTCATTCTCTGTCTCTCTCTGTCTCAAAAATAAATAAACGTTAAAAAAAATTTTTTTAAATAAATAAACATTAATTTTTTTTTTTTAAATTAGGGGCGCCTGGGTGGCTCAATCACTTGAACATCCAACTTTGGCTCAGATTATAATCTCACAGTTCATGGGTTTAAACCCCAAATCAGGCTCTGTGCCAACAGCTCAGAGCCTGGAGCCTGCTTTAGACTCTGTCTCCCTCTCTGTCTCTTCGCCTTCCCTGCTCACACTCTGTCTCTCTCTCTCTCTCTCTCTCTCAAAAATAAATAAACATTAAAAAATTTTTTAATTAAAAAAATTAATGTAAATGTATGAATTTATAATTTTAAAACATAAAAAGATCTTAGTAATTATTTAGTTCATTTTCCAATTTTACAAATGAAGAAATAGCAAACCAGAGATGTAAGTGACTATCCCAGGATACACAGCCAATAGCTAAGCCAAATCAAAACCGAGAATCTCTGTCTTCTCTTAGTCCAATACTCTGTCCATGACACCAAACTAATTTTTCTCAGTCAAGATAATAGAGAGCTAACCCTTTAGAAGTAGAATAGTCTGACCTGTCATTTCTTGGAAATGCTATTGTCTGGAGGGAAAAGTGATGTTTAAATAATTTTAATTTATGCTAATAATTTGGACATAAATCAAAATTATACTTATGCTAGTATATGTATTTCATATTTAACAGAAATTATTTTTACTGATGAGATTTCTTTTTGTCAGGACTTAAAACCATACAAGAAAATTTGGTATAATCTTACATCAAGAGAATTATTCACTTTTCCACAGTTAAAACAGAAATTTTCTGCCCTATTTTTATCAACCTTTGAAATCTTTCTACTTCTTTATTAGTCTTCACATCAAAAGAAGAAGCAAACCTTTTCATACGTAGACACCTCCTATACAATAGATTTGATTTGGAGCTCTTCACGCCCGGTGACCTAGAAAGAGAGTGCATAGAAGAACTTTGTAATTATGAGGAAGCCAGAGAAATTTTTGTGGATGAAGACAAAACGGTAATTTGGTTGATAATGTCAATTGACTGGAAATTATTATTATTAAATGATACTTAAAGTGTGACTCTCAGTCATCAGAGATTTTATGGTTAAAATAAAATCAAGATTGTATACCTGTTACCCCTCTTTACTTCTTTAAAATGATAATTAAGCTATTTAAACTTGGTTTTTATATTTAATTAAATGGGCTTGTAGTAATTAGCAAGTTGTCAATTATGCTATGATTTTGTGTGTTTAATGTTTATATTCAAAAACAATTATAAGGCAGAGTGAATTAAATTTTAAGATATTATTTGAGTTAGTTCTCGGACTCTTAGTTAGCTTCAATCATTCTAGACTCAGAAATTTTCCTATCAGTGACCTTATCTTTTGTGATTACTGTTATGTATTAACAATCTATTATGTCAACTGCTCTGCCAAAGAGTGAAGATACAAAATATATAGTCTCTGCATTCAGGAGTTTATTGTTTGGTATATCTGTGTAATTCAAGGGAAAAAACTTTCAGAAGTTCTCCCTTTTTTAATTTATTTTGAAGGGGGTGGGGAGGGACAAAGAGGGAGAATCCCAAGCAGGCTCTACACTGTCATTGCAGATCCCGACTCAGGGTTCGATCTCATAAACCGTGAGGTCATGAACTGAGCCAAAATCAAGAGTCAGACACTCAACTGACTGAGCCACCCACATGCCCCCTAGATGTTCTCCTTTAAAATAGAATTAAATCCTACCTATTAATCTTGGAACAGTACAAAAAAAAAAAAAAAAAGAAAATGGACAGCACTATCCCTGTATAACCTGGCACATTCTTAAAGAATGTTAAGTGATCCAAATTCTTTACTTTTGTAAATTAAATAACAGCTCCTTTTTCCCTTCCTCAAGAGTCCTGTTTTACTCTTTGGTCAATAAGAGCTCTAGGTATCCTTCAAATGCAGATATTAATGGAACTTAGTTCCTTTTTCTTCTAAAATTGCTCCCAGCCTCTCATTCCCCACTGATATCTGCCACATCTTTTGGAGAAAGAAAACAAAGTCTGTACCTTGCAGTTGTGCCTGTTGAAATTTTATTCTGTTTGTCACAAACCCATTGAATGATTTTATCATGGTTCCTTAAAATCTGCTTCATTCTCTCAAGAAACACTGAACTTACAGAATCTCAGGGATGTCTTTCTCAATCAATACCTTTCAATAAAATCTAGCAAACTTAGGGCCCCCCTAGCACAGAAAAGTTCAGACTCCTTTTCAAACTTGGTAATGGGTCCACGGTTTCAGCTCCCACCTTTGGTGCTGTCACCGACTCACTGATAGTTTCACCTGATGCCTGAGTGGGGACTCTGAGCAGGTGAAGGGAGAACAGCAGGGTACAGCAGTGGGGAGCTGGCACGGCCAGTAATCCCCTGACCAATTTCAGAGTTGGGAGAAACAGTGGTGGGTGTTAGTGCTTTAGTTAGAATGAGTCACACCCTCTAGCTTGAATAAACTGGTGTCTTACCTGTGGCACATGCCAAGAATTTACCACCCCTGTGTGGGTCATTGGGACCAAATGAAATGATAATAAAACAATGAAATAAACTTGGCACGTTTGCTTTTCTCTTAGATGGCATTTTGGCAAGAATATTCCATCAAAGGACCAACCACAAAATCAGGTAAGGCAAGAATTGACCAAATTTAATGTTTTTCCCACCCTCTCTCTGTTATAATACATTTTAGTTTCATTGTTTGAGTTTGGTTGTTGCTCAACATACATACCATGTAAACCCAGGGAAGATTTCTCAATTATACACTGGGCTATCTAAGACAGAGGAAGCCACGTTCATCTTTACACACTGAAAATCAAGTTTGGTGAGATACTAGGGAAATGAGATAATAGGCTTAAAGGTGTTTTAAACAACTCAGCTAAGTCGAGACTTGCACAGAATAAAAGTAGGACTCCATTAGTTCCAAGTAGTAAGCTATTTTAATTTTTTTTTCTCTTTTACCATTACAAGTGAGTGGAATACTTCTGCTACTAGGTAAATTAAGAGTGTTAGAATTAAGTAACTTCTACAGAGGGGAGATCCTTTATTTTATCTATATTTATCATTTGTAGCTGCTTTTTAGTCAAGTCTTCTTTGCCAACTCTTTCATTCCCCTCAGGTAGAGCCCCAGCACTGAGGAGACTTTATTACATTGCTATGCTAGTGTTTCTTAGTACATTTATCTGTGTATTTAATGCTGAAATGTGCCTAGTTAGACAAAGAATGTTTTGTTTAGTATTTTTTTAAGTTTATTTACTTATTTAGTAATCTCTACACCCAACATGGGGCTTGAACTCATGACCCTGAGATCAGGAGCCACCCGTTCTTCCAACTTGGCCAGCCAGGCACCCTAGAATATGTTTAGTCTTAAATACTATTCATCTAATATGATCTGTTTAAAGTAAATGAGGGACACCTGGGTGGCTCAGTTGGTTGAGCATCCAACTCTTGATTTCAGCTCAGGTTGTGATCCTAGGGTCGAGGGATTGAGCCCCATGTTGGGCTCCACGCTGAGTGTAGAGCCTGCTTGTGATTCTCTCTCTGTCTCTGGAAATAAAGAAATAAACTTAAAAAAAATTAAATAAAATAAATGAAATTATAACTAGGACTTTTAGGAAGTGCCATTTACAAATTTTTCGGGTCATGTCGCTAACACAAAGACTTTTTAGAAAAATCAATATTATTAGATGCTTAATAGTATGTTTAGATCCAGTGTTAAATTTATTGAAATCATAGGTAGTGCTTTCCAGTTAGTATATATTTTTAATGATTTTAAAATATTAAATAAATATTAACTAAATGACTTCTCTTAAGATGGCAACAGAGAAAAAATTGATGTCATGGGCCTTCTGACTGGATTAATTGCTGCTGGAGTATTTTTGGTTATTTTTGGATTACTTGGTTACTATCTTTGTATCACCAAGTGTAACAGGCAACAATATCCAGGGTAAGTACCAAGTAAAAACATTTAATTCACTATTATACATTCTATATTGTTATTTTATTAAAAAAATTTTTGTAATGTTTATTTATTTCGAGAAAGAGAGAGCGTAAGCATGGGAGGGACCAAGAAAGGCGGGGAGAGAGAATCCCAAGCAGGCTCTGCACTGCCAGAGCAAAGCCCAATGCAGGGCTTGATCCCACGAACCACAAGATCATGACCTGAGCTGAAACCAAGAATCAGATGCTTAACCAAGTGAGCCACCCAGGCACTCCTCTATGTCGTTATTTTTAAATGCATAAAAGTGGCTGCCTGTTTTTTTTAAGTAAATTTTTTATTTTGGAATAACTTTAGATATACAGGAAAGTTGCCAAGATAATGCAGAGTTTTCCCATCCTTCATCCACTTTCTCTCATTGTTAACATCTCACATCTCACACTCCCAGAGAACATTTGTAAAACAAACAAACCAACAATGGTATGTTACTGTTAACTAAACTTTAGACCTTATTCAGATTTCACCAATTTTGCCATTCATGTCCTTTTTTTGCTCTAGGACACAGTCAAGATACCACACTGCATTTAGTTGACATGTCCCTCTGGTCTCCTCTAGTCTGTGACAGTGGTTTGGTTGCCTAATTTAACACTTACATAAACAATCTATTGACGCTATTTCCAAGGTTCTTCAAAAGAATATAAGAGAATTCACAAGTGTCAACTTGAGTGTTTAATATTTCCTTCTCAAGGGGAAGGCAGATACCAGTGTCCTCACATTGTTTCCAGAAGCAAGAAGTCCCATCATTTACTCCGAGTCCCAGTATGAGCAGATCTAGCCATGTGGCTACCCAATGAAATCAGTGTAACTCGTTTTAAATTCAAACATTTTTATTGATATTTTAAATAAAAATGAATGAAATAAAATGGTTACCACTTGAAGATAATAGCGCATTAATAAAGCTTCATAAGGCTTCATAAAACCCATAATTGTTTAGATAATAGAATCTCAGCATCCTCATAAAAATGAAAAGTTATTCTCTTCTATATTATCTCTATTACCTTCTCAGTAAGTGTAGATGAGTAAGTGTAACAATAACCTCATTTAAAAAAAAGTACTAAGTGCTAAACAGGCTATTTGAAATTGATGCTTACATATCCCTATTCACACTTTCAAAATCTATGAAAAGCTCATGACCATGACCAGGTGATGAAAGAGTTATGCAAATGGTGGTGATGGTTGAATAACATTGTGAATATAATTAATGCCACTAAGTTGCAACACTTAAAAATGGTTAAAAATGGCAAATTTTATGTTATATATATTTTGCCACAATAAAAATTTTTTCTTCATCGTAAATTAAGAGTTTAGGACAACAAATGTGGAATTAGGATTCATCTACTGGAGAATAAAAACTAAAGCCATGGGGTGCCTGGCTGACTCAGGTTGGTAAAGCATGTGACTGTTGATCTCAGGATCATGACTTTGAGCCCCACGTTGGGCATAAATATTACTTAAAAAAAAAAAAAACTGAAGCCACGATAGTAGGCAAATATTGTAAGTGTGACGAAAAGACAGATGGAAAAGGACAGAGCCTTCAAGGATGCCCACAACAAAGGTGCAGAAAGAGGGTGGAGGACAGGGGCAACATATATTGTAATTCTATCCCCAAGCTGGAATTCCTGAACAGCTCCCTGAGGCATTAACATGACCTGTGCGCATGGACAAAGGAGTTTGTCAGAGAGCTCTGTAAATCCTGGAAAATTTTGAGAAACGAGAGAAAGTAAGGAAGAACTTACTTAATTCTTCTTAAGCCACTATCTTTTAAGCTGAGAGACTTTTATTAATTTACCTTATTTAATATAGAAAATGAGCAAGGTCTTTCCATTTTCTAGGACTTTTGACTAATATTTTATTCAGGGTGGCTTTCTCCACAAGTAGGGGAGGGAGTCCTGTAAACTCACAGGCTAATGAAGATACAGGCAAAATTGACTATGGAGACTCTTCTTGCCTTTTATCTTTCTTTTCCACCCCATTCATAATGTCTTTCCCAAAAGGTTCGTGTATACCCTCATGTTTAATAATTGCACTCAAGGTCTGTGATAGCCTAGCCATTATTCAGTGTCCTCATGCATGGCGTTTTCTTCTCTTTTGTTTTTCTTCATTTTTCTACTATGTATGTTTTCTGTGTATGTTATTGTAAAATTTAAAAACCCTGAATATCTCTTATTTTATTTTTTAAAGTTTATTTATTTATTTAAGTAATCTCTATACCCACCATGGGGGCTTGAACTCTTGACTTCGAGATCAAGAGGTTGCATGCTTTACCAACTGAGCCCGCGAGGCACCCGTAATATCTCTTTATTTTGTATTTTTGAATGTTTATCCATTTTTGAGAGAGAGAAAAAGAGCACAAGGGGGGGAGGGGGAGGCAGAGGGGGAGACAGAGGCTCTGAAGTGGGTTCCATGCTGACAGCACAGAGCCCGACACAGGGCTCGAACTCAAGAACTGCAAGATCAAGACAAATAAAGTTGCTTCCTGGAAAGAAAAAAAAAAAACTGCAAGATCATGACCTGAGCCAAAGTCCGATGCTCAGCTAAGTCACCCAGGTGCCCATCTCCTATTTTGAAAGCAGTATTAGTGAGGTGCCTGGCTAGCTCAGTCCATAGAGTGTGTAGAGTCTTGATTTTGGGGTTTGAGTTCAAGCTCCACGTTGGGTATAGAGATTACTAAGAATAAATAAATAAACTTTAAAAAATCATTAAAAACAGAAGTAGGATTAGTTATTAATGTTAGTGTAGTATAATGCTATACAGTTCACACATCATTTTTACATCTGTTTTCTCACTTTGATCCCCAAAACAACCTTTTGAATTTTAGGGGACATTAAAAACTAGGTTTATGAGATATTCTCTTATTTGGGGATTAACTTTTAAACACTCACTAAAGTACTTTTCATCTGTTATCCCAAGAAATTCTTCTAGCAGAGTTATTTGTTCTCTTTCTGTATTTTGCAAGTCTGGAAATGCGGGAAGGGTGAGGAAATATTTGAGAAAGAAAAAAGTAAAAAATAAGATTATTGTCAGAAAAGTTGTCTCATTCCTCTGTCCAAACATACCAAGAAATGGGAAATAAGATCTTTTCATTTCTTTGTTCCTGTATTTTATGGAGAAAAATGGGCATAAGATGATGTCAGTTTATTTGAAATGTTATTGGTGCATACTTTCTGATATGAATCATTTAAGATGTATATAAGAAATCACTGTGTAGATTATTTAATAATTTTTATATTGTCTCTATATCTTTAAAGTTTGTTTGTTTTGTGAGAAAGAGAGAGAGGGCATGAGCCCGTACACTCACGCACAAGCAGGAGTGGGGCAGAGACAGAGGGAGAGAGAGAATCCCAAGCAGGCTCCATGCTGTCATCTCAGAGCCCAATATAGGGCTCAAACCCATGAACTGTGAGATCATGACCTGAGTCGAAATCAAGAGCCTTACATGTAACCGACTGAGCCACCCATGTGCCTCTGTCTCTATATGTTAAAATTTGAAAGTAGACACGGAAAATTTTATTTGTTCAAATAAAACACTTGTCTCTCCTATTCTCTGTCAGCAAACAAATAGAACTTTTGGTCATAAGCTAATGAAGGTGGCAAGTGACTAGCCTACCATGACTATGTTCCAGATTTCTGGCAGATGAGGAATTGTGTGGAGTCCTCTAAGTAAACTTGTGATGGATGCTCTCAGTCACCCCCAGCTAACTGAAAGGCTAGTCATCCTGTCTCCTTCCCTCTAGTTTCATATCTCATTATTACCTCCAAGGAAAAGGTGTTCCAAGGTGCAAATTGACTGCCTTGGTTTGGAAAAGTTTCCAGTATTTTGCATCTGCTTAACTCTTATTAGGAAGAATATTGTAAATATTGTCTAGAAGTTGGGGATTAACCTATGAATTCTAACTATCTTATCAGCCATAGCTCTATGAACTTGATTTACACATAAGTGCTTCATGTACAGCCCACTTCACAGTCTAAACAGATAAATTTACTAATGTTTAAATTATAATTGGTAATTCAATAGTGAGAAGGGAAAACAAAGTTTCAAAACACTAGACCTGTGTTGCATATTAATTTTCATTGGCTGGTGTAGCTGACAAAGTTTTGTGAAAATGGTGGGGCTTGAACTAGGCCATATTTTTTAAAATTGTTGGTCTTAGGTCAATGGAGTGTGGAAAAGACAATAATCTGAGAAAGCAAACAATGCCAGTGAAAACACAGAGGCAGGACAGAGAATTCATTGCACATAGTACTTTCGCAAGAGCAAAAAGCTGTAAAAAATAAGGTGAGGCCAGGATAAGGGAGGCTCTAAAAAGGAGGCATGGAGTTGAACTTGACTCAGTGGAAAGTAGGCTTCAGGTTACACTTTTGCAGGGAAGAGGGACATGACAGAAGTGCTGTTTAGGAGGAATGGACCAGGCAGCAGGACTGCAGGGGCAATAGGAGAGAGACAGGCATCACCTGTTGTGATTATCTCTGTGACATCACTTCCCTTGGCTTGGAGTAATGCTGCCTTTCAACAAGAAAAGATTTGGTTTCACAACATATTTTGAGAAAGTTCTCTGTCAGGAGTGGGAGAAAAAGGGAATTAGTATGTTTTGAGCCCTTATTATAGTGTTCCAGACACTGCTTAGATACTTTAAATATGACATCTTTCTGAATCCACACAATACAACTCTGTTGAGGTAGCTATCATTATCCACATTTTATTGAGGAGGAAACTGAGTTAGATTACTTGCCTTTGGTCACGTAGCTATGAAATGATAGGATCCAGTTTCATACCTGTGTCTGACTCCAAAACGCTTGCTCTTTCATCAGAGTTTATGTGTAAAATAAAACTGTTGTTATAGTAATAACAACAACTTTTATGAAAAGTTCAACTTTTGATAAGCTTTTGATCAACTTTTATCAACATAGTCAGTTGGGTTTTATACTATTGCCATTTTAACCTAAAATGCTGCCTTTCTAGATCTAACTGCAGTCTCTCCGTTTAGTTCTTCAGCCACCTATGTAAGAAGGGGCCGGCACACTCCCTCTATCATTTTCAGAAGACCTGAGGAGGCTGCCTTGACTCCATCACCACCTTCCGTAGAGGACACAGGATTACCTTCTTATGAGCAGGCAGTGGCACTGACCAGAAAACACAATGTTTCCCCACCGCCACCATATCCCGGGCCAGCAAAAGGGTTTCGAGTATTTAAAAAGTCTATGTCGCTCCCATCTCACTAAGCCCATCATGGTGAAAAAGGAGATTCATGTTATTTGAATGGTTTGTTTTCACTGAACCAAAGAGACATGTCATATCAGCCTTTATGACAAACTCTAAGGACAAAGAAAGAATAAGCATGTGTACAACACCACAGAAGTTCTGTTGGCATCTTGGACCTGAACTTGATCATTATCAGCTTGATAAGAAACTTTGATTCCATGTCCTTGCAGTAAAGAAGAGAGCACTTTTTTGTTTATTTTAATGGTTCAAAAACTCTGTTATGGATGCCATAGCTAGAACTAGTAAATATCCTTTATACAGATAAAGGTTATAGATTTCTTGCATTGAATATAAAAAAAAAATGATTTCTGATCAGTAGATTACCAAAGTCAGCATATTGGACTCACCCTTTATTAAGATTTCTTTTTGGTTGGAAATACTTTACAAAATTTGATACTTCAGTATAAATTGGTGGCCTTAATCACTGGGTTTTACATTTTAAATAATTGCATAGTATTGAACCATAATTTGTAGGTTTTAGTTGTTAACAATTGCTGTCAGTCATGTTTTGCTATGGGGAGTAGGGAGTAATTTAAAGAAAAATCACTTGCTAGAGAGTTAGTTCTTCAGAGGGTATAGGGTTGCAATGGCAAGGATTTGCAAGGGCTGTAATACTGTCAAATAAATACATAGGCTTCAAATCTAGGAGTGACTAGAACTTGATAAAGTTGCCCATTCTACTGACATATCCATTTTCATTGCTAAATTATCTATGTATCACTATATATAATTATTTATCTTGAAAATGTGTTGAAGTTTATAAATAATAGTTTGAGAACCTAGAAAAATTAATTTACTTTTCTGCTATTAAAATAATGCTGACTAAGGGGCGCCTGGGTGGCTCAGTTGTTTGAGTGTCTGACTTCGGCTCAGGTCGTGATCTCACAGTTCATGGGTTTGAGATCCACATCGAGCTCACTGCTATCAGCATGAAGCCTGCTTTGGATCCTCTGTCTCCCTCTCTCTCTGCCCCTCCCCTGCTTTGCTCTCTCTCAAAAATAAACATTTAAAAAAATAAAATAACCTTTTAAAAAATAATAATAATACCGACTAAAGTTATCAACAACCCCTTGTACCTCTTAATGTCTAGACCCAAAACATCATAAGTAATCGTTTTAACCTATACTTTTTGTCTCTTCTTCTAATTGTAGATATGACTAGTCTTCCTTAAGAATGTAGTAGAATATAAGCTATAAACCTCTGGAATGAGTGTGTTTGCACACATTTATGTAAGTGGGTGTGGATGTAAATGTGAATTTGTTTTCTCTTTGCAGGAACTTAAGAAACAACATACTCCTGACAAATAAAATAGAAAATTCTGTTCTTTTTGTTTTGCTAGGCATTGCATTTTCCAGTTATTTAAGACCATGTGTAAAATTGTATTTCGTTTTATAATTTTTACAGAAGTGAAACTAAAACCCACATGTATTTGGTAATTCCTTCCAATTAAATGTTTACAAAGTATAAATTATCATTACAATATGTGTGTGTGAGTGTATATGTCTCTCTTTTAAGACAACATGATCTTAAGGCGGATATAAGCAAGACCTTAATCATTTCAGACTGCAACCACTTTATCCTTCTAGATTATGGGATCTCTTCAGTTGCTTGGCACAAAGAAATCATCTAGCAAAATTTAGGTATAATTTTAAAAAGTAGTCTTTTTACTTTTTTATTTTTATTTTTTTAATATGAAATTTATTGTCAATTGGTTTCCATACAACACCCAGTGTTCATTCCAACAGGTGCCCTTCTCAGTGTCCATCACCCACCCTCCCTCCCTCCCACTCCCCATCAGCTCTCAGTTTATTCTCAATTTTTAAGAGTATTTTTATTTTTTTAAAGATTTTATTTTTAAGTAATCTCTACACCCACTGTGGGATTCAAACTCACAGCCCCAAGGTCAAGAGTTGTATGCTCCACAAACTGAGCCAGCCAGGCACCCCAGGAAAAGAAGTCTTAAAAAATTTTTTTAATCTTTATTTTACGTAGGTTCCATGCCCAACGTGAGGCTTGAACTCACAACCTTGAGATCAAGAGTCACGTGCTCCACTGACTGAGCCAGCCAGGTACCCCAAAAGTAGTCTCTTTAAAATGTCCTATATTACTTATAAAAATTTTGCCATTATGGGGCACCTGGCTGGCTTAGTCAGTAGAACATGCAAGTCTTGATCTGGAGGTCATGAGTTTGAGCCCCACATTTGGTGTAGAGATTATTTAAAAAAAAAGAAAATTACTATTAATCATACCTTGACTTTCCATAGGTACTTTTCTGATGTAACTTTGCACTTTGCCCTTATTTTAATTTTCTTTAAAATGTCAGAGGCAGGGGCACCTGGGTGGCTCTGTCAGTTAAGTATCCAAATTCAGCTCAGGTCATGATGTCATGGTTTGTGAGTTCGAGCCCCACATCGGGCTCTGTGCTGACAGCTTAGAGCCTGGAGCCTGTTTAGGATTTTGTGTCTCCCTCTCTCTCTGCCCCTCCTCCACTCACACTCTGTCTCTGTCTCTGTCTCAAAAATAAGCATAAATAAATAAATAAATAAATAAGAACTTAAAAGAAATAAAAAATAAAATGTCAGAGGCAAATTCTACTTTGCTCATTTTGTAGCAGTCAGACTGAGGTGTAGAAGGATAACTTGCCCTAAATCTAACATGTTGGTGAGAGCTAGGTTTAGAAAGGGCAAGCACACTTTTCCAGGCCCATCTCATACCTATAGAATTATGCTGTCTCAAATTACAAAGAACAGGGATCTTATTACTTAATTCTAGTTCTGTATGAAAAATTGATGACCATTTGTCATATATACATAAGTGTATATAGGTATATGTATATGTATGTGTCTAGAATTGCATTGTCTCAAATTATGAAAAACAAGGATCTTATTAATACTAAGTCTGTATGAGAAATTTATGAGCACTTGTCATATATGTCATACATATGTCATACATAAACATATATAAGTACATATATTACACATATGTGTACATATTCTCACACACATGTATTTCTTAGGATGAATAGAAATATAAGACAGGCACCTGGCTGGCTCAGTCAGAGGAGCATGCCTCTCTTAATCTCAGGGTCAAAATTCAAGCCCCACATTGGGTATACAGATTATTTAAATAAATAAACTTTTAAAAGAAAAGAAAAATATAAGATAAGATGTATCTCTTATTGAATCATAATTTGAAATATTCCTTGAACTTGTTTACTACCACTGACACACGAGAGTCTAATTGCAAAGCTAACTTCAGAAACTATGACAACCCCTCTCTCCCAGCAGTAGCCTAGATTTGTTATATGCCATCATTTAGGGTAAAACTGGTTCTCTAACTTGAATTAATCTAGAATTCATCACTAAGGTTGTGAAATCCCTGGTATTTGTAAAACATCCAATGTTGAGCTCATGATGCTTTATACAAAGGAAAATGTGGTATGAAACTACACCAAAATAAAATGCTTCTGCACAGCAAAGGAAACCATCAACGAAACAAAAAGACAACCCACTGAATGGGAGATATTTGCAAATGATACATCCAACAAGGAATTAATATCCAAAATATATAAAGAGCTTATACAACTCAACACTGAACAAACAATCCAATTTAAAAGTGGGAAGAAGAACTGAACAGACATTTTTCCAAAGAAGACATACAGATGGAAAACAGACACATGAAAAGATGCTCAAAATCTCTAGCCATCAGGGAAATGCAAATCAAAACCACAATGAGATATCACCTTATACTTGTCAGAATGGCTAGTATCAAAAAAGACAAGAAATAAGTGTTGGCAAGGATGTGGAAAAAAAGGAACCTCATGGACTTTTCGTGGGGAATGTAAATTAGTACAGACACTGTAGAAAAGAGTACAGAGGTTCCTCGAAAAAGTAAAGATAAAAAACCTTATGATCCAGTTATTCTACTACTGTGTATTTACCCAAAGGAAATGAAAACACTAATTCAGAAAGATAACCCTATGTTTTATTGCAGAATTGTTTACAATCGCCAAGACATGGAAGCAACACAAGTGTCCATCAACAGATGGATAAAGAAGATGTGGCATACATATAATGGAGTGTCACTCAGCCATAAAAAAAAGAATGAGATCTTGCTACTTAAGACAACATGGATGGACCTAGAGGGTATTCTGCTAAATAAGTCACACAAAGAAAGACAAATACCATATGAATTCACATATAGGTAGAATCTAAGAAACAAACAAAATGAACAAACAAACAGACCCTTAAATGCAGAGAACAGATTGATGGTTGCCAGAGGGAAGGTGGGTGGGGAGATGGGATGAAATAGATAAAAGGGATTAAAAGGTATAAACTTCTGGTTATAAAATAAATAAGTCACAGGGATGAAAAGTACAGCACAGGAAATATAGTCAATAATATTTTAAACATTGGTGACAGATGGGGACTACCTTTATCATGGTTAGTACTAAATAATGTATAGAATTGTTGAACATATGTTGTACCTGACACTTATATAACATTGTACATTAATTCCATAACTGGTAACTGCTTATAATAATAGAAAGAAAAATATCTTAATATAAAATTATTGGCATATATTTCTCTCATTCAGCAGTCTGAATTCTTGTAGTACTTTGGGTGGTGGATTTTTTCTGTTTGATCTGTTTTATTTGTGCTTCTTCCCCAAGAAACTTATTAGTGTTAACCATTAAATCTATTTTGAAATAAGGTTTGTATTTAGGGGCGCCTGGTTGACTCAGGTGGAAGAGCATGGGACTCTTGATCTTGGGGTAGTGAGTTCAAGCCCCATGTGGGGTGCAGAGATTACTTAAATAAATTTTTAAAAAACAACACTTTGAAATACAGTTTGTTTTTAGCTAGATCATTACAACTCCTCCATTACAATCAGGAAATGATGGAATATGGGTATAAAAAGGGAACTGGACAAGAAAAAAGACAAATAGGCATTAAAAGGTGATACCTTCAATAGGATATTTAATTCTACACAGAATATTGTTTTTTCAAAATGAAAAAAATCAAAGAGCACAAATTGTGTCAAAGTTTTTCATTTAATAATGTACCCTCTGATGGGGCATGTGGGTGCCATCCAACTCTTGATTTCAGCTCAGACTGTGGTCTCATGGTCATGGGATCAAGCCCTACAATGGGCTCTGTGTTGATCTTGGAGCCTGCTTGGGATTCTCTCTCTCCCTTTCTCTCTATCCCTCCCCTGCTTGTGCAGATGTGCACACAGAGGCCTCTCCCTCTCTCTCTCTCTCTCTCTCTCTCTCTCACTTTCTCTCGAAATATATAAATAAACATTAAAAATAATAATAGGAGCACCTGGGTGGCCTAGTCAATTAAGTGTCTGACTCTTGATTTCAGCTCAGGTCATGATTCAGCTCGGTTTGTGGGACTGAGCCCAGCATCAGACTCTGCGCTAACCCTGTGGAGTGTGCTTGGGATTCTCTCTCTCTGTCTCCCTCTGCTCCTCCCATACTTGTTCTCTTTCTCTCTCTCTCTCTCTCTCTCTCTCTCTCTCTCTCCCTCAAAATAAATAAATAAACTTTGAAAAACAATATTGTACCCTCTGAATGAATACAGAGTGGGTAAAAACTCTTGAAACTATAAAAACTAGAACAACAGTGTCTTCTGTATCTTTGGTTTCCCATTGGCCTGTAAAATTCAAATCAATTTTTCTACCTCTCAGATAACTTATGTGTGTGTATACTTTTCCTATATAGGTACAAGAGAATTTTTTGATAAGAAAAGGTTTGTTAGTGCTGCTCAAAAGCTTAATTTTTTGTTCTAGAACTGTTTTTGTTCTAATTTAATGTGAATTCTATTTTTATCAGTTATTATTGTGCTTTGAAATATTGTGTATAGCATTTATACTATTAGAGAAGTGTCTATAATGTCTGTAATTTTTAAAAACTAGAGTCTTTTCCTCTCTGACCTCAGCCGCAGCAATTTCTTACTTGACACATCCCCCAAAGGCAAGGGAATTAAAAGCAAAAATGAACTACTGGGACCTTATGAAGATAAAAAGCTTCTGCACAGCAAAGGAAACAACCAACAAAACTAAAAGGTACCCAACAGAATGGGAAAAGACATTTGCAGATGACATATCGGACAAAGGGCTAGTATCCAAAATCTATAAAGAGCTCACCAAACTCCACACCCAAAAAACAAATAACCCAGTGAAGAAATGGGCAGAAAACATGAATAGACACTTCTCTAAAGACGACGTCCGGATGGCCAACAGGCGCATGAAAAGATGCTCAACGTCGCTCCTCATCAGGGAAATACAAATCAAAACCACACTCAGATATCACCTCACGCCAGAATGGCCAAAATGAACAAATCAGGAGACTATAGATGCTGGAGAGGATGTGGAGAAACGGGAACCCTCTTGCACTGTTGGTGGGAATGCAAATTGGTGCAGCCACTCTGGAAAACAGTGCGGAGGTTCCTCAAAAAATTAAAAATAGACCTACCCTATGAGCCAGCAATAGCACTGCTAGGAATTTACCCAAGAGATACAGGAGTACTGATGCATAGGGGCACTTGTACCCCAATGTTTATAGCAGCACTCTCAACAATAGCCAAATTATGGAAAGAGCCTAAATGTCCATCAACTGATGAATGGATAAAGAAATTATGGTTTATATACACAATGGAGTACTACATGGCAATGAGAAAGAATGAAATATGGCCCTTTGTAGCAACGTGGATGGAACTGGAGAGTGTGATGCTAAGTGAAATAAGCCATACAGAGAAAGACAGATACCATATGGTTTCACTCTTATGTGGATCCTGAGAAACTTAACAGAAACCCATGGGGGAGGGGAAGGAAAAAAAAAAGAGGTTAGAGTGGGAGAGAGCCAAAGCATAAGAGGCTCTTAAAAACTGAGACCAAACTGAGGGTTGATGGCGGATGGGAGGGAGGGGAGGGTGGGTGATGGGTATTGAGGAGGGCACCTTTTGGGATGAGCACTCGGTGTTGTATGGAAACCAATTTGACAATAAATTTCATATATTGAAAAAAAATTAAGATATTCAATTAAAAGAAAAAAAACTAGAGTCTTTTGTAGATCCTATCTACGTGACATTTAGGAACATATATGACATATACTGACACATTCCACTTTCAACCATTGTTTTGAATGCACATTTTTCTTACAGCCTTAATTATATTTTTGTTTTAATGGATTTCCTTAAATCCAGACACTTTTATACATGTGAATAAACTTTATACTAAATAACTGTTACTTGTTTCAATTAAAAATTCTTCTTATGTAATGCAAAAAATATTGTGAATTTAATGTGAACAGCGCATTTCAAAACAGTGTTTACAGCATGGTGTTGCTGTGAATATCTTCTATTTAAGTGGGGCTAGCCTTCTATTTAAACAATTTTGTTACACTTGTGAAAGTGCTATTTTCCTTTTTATTTTTTAAGTTTATTTATTTTGAGAGAGACAGGGACAGTGCAAGTGAGGGAGGGGCAGAGAGGGAGAGAGAGAGAGAGAGAGAGAGAGAGAGAGAATCCCAAGCTGGCTTTGTGCCACCAGCCCAGAGCCCAATATGGGGCTCAAACCCACAAAGCCATGAGATCATGACCCCAGCCAAAACCAAGGGTTGGACACTTAACCGACTGAGCCACCCAGGTGCCCTGAACGTGCTATTTTCTTTGATGCAGTTGTTTTTAAAAAAATTTTTTTAGCGTTTTAATTTATTTTTGAGAGACAGAACAGTAGCGGGAGAGGGGCAGAGAGAGAGAGGGAGACACAGGATCTGAAGCAGGCTCCAGGCTCTGAGCTGTCAGCACAGAGCCCAACGTGGGGCTTGAACTCACCGTGAGGTCATGACCAGAGCTGAAGTCAGTCACTCAACCGACTGAGCCACCCAGGTGCCCCTTAACACAGTTTTAGTATTTAATATGTTGTTTGAGGCAAATATATTACTCCTTAAAACTGAATTTATTTCTGTGGCCTATATCTATACATAACTTAAAAATGATAAGAAAATGTAGTAATGTTATATTAAATTATGGGAATAACATTACTTCCAGCTTAAGAGAAACATATTAAGTAATACTGAGTTATCCAGGCACCAGGCTGGCTCAGCAGAGTATCTGACTCTTGACCTCAGGGTCATGAGGGCAAGCCTCATGGGGATGTAGAGATTATTTAAAAATAAAGATTTTTAAAAAGTAATACTAAGCATCATACCCATAAATAAACACTGGTTATTATTAAACATTACTTCATGCTAAACATTTAGACTACCTCAAAATTTTTTTGTATCCAATTGAGTTATACACAAATGTTAACACTTATACTCCTTAAAATTATAATTTTTTTAATTTTTTGTTGTTTATTTAAAAAATTTTTTTGTTTAATGTTTATTTTTGAGAGACAGAGCTCGAGTGGGGGAGGAGCAGAGAGAGAGGGAGACACAGAATCCGAACCAGGCTCCAGGCTCTGAGCTGGCAGCACAGAGCCAGATGTGGGACTTGAACTCACGAACCACGAGATCATGACCTGACCTGAAGTCAGAAGCTTAACTGACTGAACTACCCAGGCGCCCCTCCTTAAAATTACTTTAATCAAGGGAACAAGAAGAGAAGCTAGTTACTGGGAGAAAATATTTGCAAAATACTCATCTGATAAAGGACTGTTGTCCAAATTATACAAAGAACTCTTAGAAATCAATAAGAAAACTAACACTCTGATTTTTAAAATGGACAAAAGAACTGAACAGCCACCTCACCAAAGAAAACGTGTGGATGACAAGTAAGGATGTCAGCATCGTATGTCATTAGAGAATTGCAAATAAAAGCAACTAAGAGTTACCACTACACACTTATTTAAAATGACCAAAATCTATAACACAAACACTAAGTGTTGGTGACAATGTAGAGCAACAAGAACTCTCATTTATTGCTGGTTGAAGTACAAAATGGTACAATCACTTTCGAGGACAGTTTGGCAGCTTCTTACATAACTAATTATGCTTACCGTTTGATCCAGCAATCATGCTCCTTATTATTACCCAAATGAGTTGAAAATGTACATCCACACAAAAACCCTCACATCAGTGTTTATAACAGTTTTACTTACAATTGCCAAAACTTGGAAGCAACCAAGATGCCCTTCAGTAGGCAAATAAACCATGCTACTTTAAGGTAATGGAATGGGGGGGTTGGTGAGCCTGAGTGGCTCAGTTGATTAAGGCTCCCACTTCGGCTCGGGTCATGATCTCACGGTTTATGGGTTCTTTGTAACTCCTTTATCAGATGAATCTTTTGCAATTATTTTCTCCTAGTAACTAGCTTTTCTTCTCATTCCTTTGATTGTGGGATTGGGCTCTGTTGCTGACAGCTTGGAGCCTGGAGCCTGCTTTGGATTCTGTGTCTCCCTCTCTTTCTGCCCTTCCCCCACTCACCCTCTGTCTGTCGGTCTCTCTCTCTCTCTTTCTCAAAAAATAAATAAACATTAAAAGATAATGGAATAGAGGCATCTGGGGGGCTCAGTTGGTTAAGCATCCAACTTTGGTTCAGGTCATGATCTCACGGTTCATGAGTTCGAGCCCCACATCAGGCTCTGTGCTGACAGCTCAGAGCCTGGATCCTGCTTCAGATTCTATGTCTCCCTCTCTCTCTGTCCCTCCCCTGCTCATTCTCTCTCTCTCTCTCTCTCTCTCTCTCTCTCTCTCTCTCTCAAAAGTATACATTAAAAAAATGTTTTTTGAGATAATGGAATATTATTCAATGCTAAAAAGAAATTAACTATCAAGCCATGAAAACACATGATGGAAATGGAAATGCATGTTACTAAGTGAAAAAAGCCAATCTGAAAAGTCTATATCCTGTATGATTCCAACATGTAAATGCATGTTACTAAGTGAAAAAAGCCAATCTGAAAAGTCTATATCCTGTATGATTGAATTTCGCCTGGAAAGGTGAAACTATGGGAATAGTAGAAAGACCAGTGGTTGTAAGGGATTAGGGGTGATAGGTGGAGCAGAGAGGATTTTTAAGGCAGTGAAACTACTCTGTATGATATTTTAATGGTAAATACATGTCATTACATGTTTGTCCAAATCCACAAATTGCACAACAGCAAGAGTGAACTACAATATAAACTATGGACTTTGGGTGATAATGATGTGTCAACATAGGTTCATCGATTAAAACAAATGTACCACTGTGGTGTGGGATGTTTGATAGTGGGGGATGTTGTTTGTGGGAGGAGGACAGAGGGTATTGGGAATTCTCTGTACTTTCCAATCAATTTTGCTTTGACCCTAAACCTGCTCTAAAAAGTAAAGTTTATTAATAAAAAAAATTTTTTAAGACAAAGTTTTCCTAGGGCCAATTGAAAGGTTTTTTTTTTAAATACTTCTTTATATGCTATTAAAGATTAGGGGGGAAATGAATTGGCTTATTAATTATTTTTGTGTATATTTAACTAGACAAAGCCTATAAGTGAAATTTCAAGGGAGTCAAAAATGTATCCTAGATTTTGATTACTGTGATGAGATTGTGAAAGAAACACAGATACAAATTTTTAAAAACTACATGGCATAGCCACATCATCTAAGGAGGAACCTGTCCTAACAGTTTAGTGAATATGCTTCCAACAGAAACACTAATTTACAGGGCACCTAGATGGCTCCACTCATGCTCTAGCGCCCTCTCTCAAGAATAAACATTAAAAAAATAAAAGGAACACTAATATGGAGAAGAACTTTGGGGATTACAACCATAAAGATTTAGGAGGTGGGGTTGATTAGAGATACCCTTACAAAGTTAGTGCAATATTGTCTAGAATCCATTGCTGATTCTAAGCACATTTTTCTCACTCAAAGATTGGAAGAAATGATGCAGTCACGTGTAAATTGGTTAGGAGACAGGTCTAAAAGATAGAAGTCAGAACTCTAGTTGAAAATCACAAAAGCTTGGGCCACCTGGCTGGCTTAGTCAGAAGAACATAGGACTCTTGATCTCAGGGTCGTGAGTTCCAACCCCATGTTGAGCATGGAGTCTACTTAAAATAATAATAATAATAATTTTATTAAACTTAAAATAATAATAATTTTTTTAAATAAAAAATGGTTCTAAAAAAGGAAAAACACCAAGATTCTAATTGGCCAGGCATGGGTCATATTTGCGAGCAGGCCTGGTTCATGTACCTATCTTGTATCCAGAGTGCAGCATATTTTAATTGAAAGTTGGGGAGAGACAGTTCCCTGAAAGAAGTGGATGCTATTACTAAATCAGGGGCAAAAGGATGTTGAGCAGAAAAACCAGAAGCTCTCATCAGATCAAAAACCATCCTTGGGGAGCTTGGCTAGTTCAATTTGTAGAGCACAGTAGAGCATGCAACTCTTGATCTTGGGGTTGTGAGTTTGATTCCCACGTTAGATATAGAAATGACTTAAAAATAAAGTCTTTTAAAAAAAATCATTCTAAGACAGGTGGCGAGACCAGTTAGGATCTCTTGTACCAAACCAAATGAGGTGGGGCAGGGACTAACCAGTCCAGAAACAACAGGACAGTCAGAAAGAAGGCTATTAGGGGTACCTGGGTGGCTCAATCGAGTAAGCGTCCAACTTCAACTCAGGTCATGAACTCATGATTTGTGAGTTTGAGCCCCACATCAGGCTCTGCACTGTCTGTCAAGCTCTGTGCTAACAGCTCAGAGCCTGGAGCCTGCTTTGGATTCTCTGTGTCCCTCTCTCTCTGCCCCTCCCCTGCTCATGCTCTCTCTCTCTCTCTCTCTCTCTCTCTCTCAAAAATAAGTAAACATTTAAAAAATTCTTTAAAAAAAAGAAAAAGGCTATTAGACGGTAGCCCTTACCTCATTTGCATTTCAAACCGATTACATTTGTTGAGGACTGTAGTCGTTTTCTTTTGCTGTATAACAAATTTAATGCCTTCAAACAATACACATTTATTATCCCACAGTTCCTGAGTCAAGAGTCCAGGCGCAGCTTACAAGGTCCTCTCCTCCGTGTCTAACAAGGCTGCAATCCAGGTGCTGGCCAAGCTGTGTTCTCATCTGCAGGCTTCAATGTGGAAGAACCCACTTTCGTTATCACTCAGTTTGATGGCAGAATTCAATTTCCTGCATCTGTAGGACTGAAGGCCCTTATAGGCTGGAAGCTAAAGGCCGACCTCAGCTGCAGAGGTTACTCACATTTTTTAGAAGCTGTTTGCAGTTCCCTCCACATAGGATTTATCAACATGGGCACTTTATCAACCCAGCTGAGAGATCTTTGGAGTGTGTCTGCTAGAAAAGGAAGCCTTATGTCATGTAACATAATCCCAGCAGTGATATCCCATTACCTTTGCTACTTTCTATTGGTTAGAACAAAGTCACAAGTTCCACCTGCACTTGAGGAGAGGAGAGTTACAAAGGTATGAATACAGACCTGAGGAATCATTGGGGATCACCTTACGGTCTGTATACCATAAGCATCTATCATGTGCCAGTTTCTAGGCCAAATAATTTCTCTATTACCTCTCAGTTCATATGAGTATGTTAAAAAGTCTTTCAGTTATAAAGTGTTATAGAAATGTGAGTAAACACCTAATACTAATATTATTATTGTTTCTTGAAGACTTTGTAATGTTTCAGTATTTACCATTTTCATTCATCTTGTTCATTTTCCTACAATTGTTAGCATTAAACAGTCTTGAGTAGGTTAAAGTGTTTATATAAAAGACAATATTTTTTAAAGTTTTTTTAATGTTTATTTTTGAGAGAGAGACACACAGAGCATGAGCGAGGGAGAGGCAGAGAGAGAGGCAGGAACAGAATCCAAAGCAGGCTCTAGGCTCTGAGCTGTCAGCACAGCTTGAATTCAGGAGAGCCGTGAAATCATGACCTGAGCCAAAGTCAGATGCTTAACCAACTGAGCCACCAGGCACCCCTAAAAGACAATAATATTGAGAACAATTTGGGGAAATTGGTCCTATTCCTCAGTTAGTCAAGGCACACCCAAAGGAAAAGGAACTAAAAAAGAGTGGGTCGGACCCTAATCCTGAATGCCTCTGAATGTCTTCTTTACTCTCATTCTTTTTTTAAACATTTATTTATTTTTGAGACAGAGAGAGAGAGAGAGAGAGCATGAACAGGGGAGGGTCAGAGAAAGAGGGGGACACAGAATCCGAAACAGGCTCCAGGCTCCGAGCTGTCAGCACAGAGCCCGATGCGGGGCTCGAACCCACAGACCGTGAGATCATGACCTGAGCCGAAGTCGTACGCTTAACCAACTGAGCCACCCAGGCGCCCCATTTACTCTCACATTTGATTTACAATTTGTTGTGTGTAATGTTCTAGGTTAAAAATCATTCTCCTTGGCATGTTGTAGATATTGCTCTAATATCTTTTTTTTTTTAATGTATTTATTTATTTGTGAAGGAGAGAGAGAGAGAGCATGAGCAGGGGAGGAGCAGAGAGAGAGGGAGACACAGAATCTGAAACAGGCTCCAGGCTCTAAACTGTCAGCACAAAGCTTGATGCGGGGCTTGAACTCATAAACTGTGAGATCATGACCTGAGCCAAAGTCGGACGTTTAACTAACCGAGCCACCGAGGCACCCCTGCTCTAATATCTTTTACCATCTAATTGCCATTAAGAATTCTAATAGCATTCTTGGGGTACGTGGCTGACTTAGAGGAGCATGTGGCTCTTGATCTTGGGGTTGTGAGTTTGAGCCCCATATTGGGTATAGAGATTACTTAAAAATAAAATCTAAAAATTTCTAATATCATTCTCATTCAATTCCTTTACATATGACCTTTTATTTCCAATAGAACCTTTTTTTCCCCTTAAAC
The DNA here is from genome assembly GCF_018350175.1 of Felis catus. NCBI lineage: Eukaryota > Metazoa > Chordata > Mammalia > Carnivora > Felidae > Felis > Felis catus. Next base: position 86,976,527 of record NC_058377.1, read on the forward strand.
CATGAAAATTTATTTTCTTACAATTCTGAAGGCTAGAAGTCTTGAGATCAACATCAGCAAAGCTGATTTCTTTGGAGGCCTCTGTACTTGGTTTGTAGATAGCCATCCTCTCTCCATTTCTAGATGGCCTTCCCTTGATATATGTCTCAGTCCTGATCTCTTCTTAGAAGGACACCCATCAGGAGTGCCTGGGTGGCTCAGTCAGTTGAGCATCTGACTGTTGATTTCGGATCAGGTCATGATCTCTTGGTTGGTGGGTTTGAGCCCCACTGCACTTACAGTGCAGAGCCTACTTGGGATTCTTTCTCTCCATTTCTCTCTACCCCCCGCCCTGCTCTCTTTCTCTCTCAGAATAAATCAATAAACTTAAAAAAAAAGAAAAGAAGAAGGACATCAGCCATATTGGATTAGGGCCTACCCTAAAGCCATCATGTTTATTTAACCAACCCTTTAAATATCCTATTGTCAAATCTAATCATATTCTTTTTTTTTTTTTTTTAATGTTTATTTATTTTTGAGAGAGACAGAGACAGAGCCTGAGCCTGGCAGGGGTGGGGAATGGGGGCCTGGTTCAGAGAGAGAGGGAGGCACAGAATCCGAAGCAGGCTCCAGGCTCTAAGCTGTCAGCACAGGGGGCTCAAACTCACGGACTGTGAGATCATGACCTGAACTGAAGTCGGACACCTATCCGACTGAGCCACCCAGGTGCCCCAAATCTAGTCATATTCTTAGATACTGAAGGTTAAGGCTTCAACTTCAGTTCATCCCATAACACTGGTCTCCTGTTTTTGTTCTTGTCTCCTAAAGTCCAGTTTCCATCCTCTGGAACCTTTTCAAATCTTTTTATCCCTGGTGATCTCCAATTCATTATTCTGAGTCTTGGTATAGGTTTTCATTTATTGTTCATGGTATCTAATATCTCCTTTCAATATAGAGATCTGTGTCCCACCTCCACACCCCCAAATCTAGGAAATTTTCGTCTATAATTTTTGGCTTCATGTATAATTTTTTCTTCTCCTTTGTTTCTTCCACTTTTTGTGTGATTCCTAATGGTTGAATATTGGACTTCCTGAATTGATCTACTATTTTCCATTTCTTTCTCCATTTATCTTACTTTCTGCATAAGTTCTTATACTTTAACTTCCAACTGTATCAAATTTTAACTTTTTTTAAGATTTTATTTTTCTATATAACCTCTACCCCCAGTGTGGGGCTTGAACTCACAACCATGAGATCAAGAGTTGCAAGCTCTACCAACTGAGCCAGCCAGGCACCCTGAATTTTAACTTTTTGAGATTGTCATGTCTTTAATTTCCAAAAGCATTGTTTGTATTCTATGAATTGTTTCTGACATTTATAACAACTTTACTTGTGTATAATTTACATGCTATAAAATGAAGCCATCTTCAGTGAGCAGTGCCATGAATTTTAACAAAAATAGACACCAATGTAATAATCATCCCAAGTGCAGAAAGTTCCCATTTGTCCCTTTCCTGAGTCTCTAGCCTCAGGCTACCACTGATCTACTTTATATCACTATAGATTGGTTTGCCTATGTTAGAATTTTACATAAATCGAATCACATGACATGTGTTCTTCAGTGTCTGGTTTCTTTCATTCAGCAGAATATTGTTGAACATATTTGTAGTTTATTTCTATTTATTGGTGAATAGATTTTCATTGTATTGATATTTATCCATTCATCTGCTGATAAGCACTTATGAATGAAGCTACTCTGAACATTCATTTATGAGTCTTTGTGTAGATACATGCTTTCAGTTCTTTCGGGTAAATACCTAGGAGTAGAACAGCTAGTAATAGGTGAGTGTATGCTTAACTTTGTAAGAAACTACCAAGTTGTTTCTCAAAGTGGTAGAACTATTTTACACTCCCAAAAGGAATGTATGAAGGTTCCAATGGCTCCATATCCTTGCCAAGTCTTGCTGTTATCAGTCTTTTAATTTTATGCACTCTGGTGGGTATGTAGTGGTATCTCATTGTAATTTTAATTTGCATTTTCCTGATGAGTGATGATAGAATATACCTTTTTATATGCTTGTTAACCAATCATATAACTTCTTTTATCAAGTGTTTATTAAAATCTGTGACCACCTGATTTATTTATTTATTTATTTATTTATTTATTTGGGCGCAGGGAGCAGGCAAGCATGGGGAGAGGGCCAGAGGGGGAGGGAGAGAGAGAGAATCTTAAGCAGGCTCCATGCTCAGCGCAGAGCCCAACACAGGGTTTCATCCCATGACCCTGGGATCATGACCTGAGCAGAAATCACAAGTTGGATGCTTAACCAACTGTGCCACCCAGGCGCCCCTCTGTGGCCATTTTTTAAATTGCCTTGTTTATCTTTTTACTTTTGAGTTTTAAAGAGTTCTGTGTATGTTCTGGAGATAAGTCTCTTGTCATGTATGTGTTTGGCAGATATTTTCTCCTAGGTCGTGGCTTGCCTTTTCATCTTCTTAACAGTGTCTTTCAAAGAGGAGAAGAGTCCAATTTATCAGCTTTTCTTGTAATGTTCATTGTCTTTTGTGTGTCCTGCCAAGAAATTTTTGTCTGCCCCATAGTTGTGAAGATTTCCTTATGTTTTCTCCTGGACATTGTGTAGTTTCAGCTTTTACATGTAAGTCTAATTTTTGTGTGTATATGGAGTTAGGGTCAAGGTTCACTCCCCATCCCCCCCCATAGAACTATGTAGTTGTGTTAGCAGGATGTATTTACAAGGCTATCTTTTCCCCACCAAATTATCTAAATTATCTTGGAGCCTTTGTCAGAAATCAATTGAAGATACATTTGGGGTTCTCTGTTCCATTGGTCCCTATCCTTATGCCAATATCATACTGTTTTGCTCACTGCAGCTTTGTAGTTGAATCTTGAAAATAAATAACATAAGTCTTCCAACTTTATTCTTTTCCCGAATTACTTTGGCTATTGAAAGTAGTCTGCATTTCCATATATATTTTAGAATCAGCTTGTCAACTTCTAAACCAAAATACTTTGGAGAATTTTACTAAGATTGAGTTTAATTTATAGAAAAATTTAAGGAGGGGGTGCCTGGGTGGTTCAGTCGGTTAAATGTCCAATTTCAGCTTAGCTCATGACCTCAAACTTCTGTGAATTTAAGCCCCACATCGGGCTCTCTGCTGTCATTGCAGAGCCTGCTTCAGATCCTCTGTCCTCCTCTCTCTCTGCCCCTGCTCCACTCATTCTCTCTCTCTCTCTCTCAAAAATAAACATTTAAAAAGAAGAAAACTTTGGGGTGCCTGGGTGGCTCAGTCGGTTAAGCGTCTGACTTCAGCTCAGGTCATGATCTCACAGTTTGTGTGTTCAAGCTCCACATTGGGCTCCATGCTGACAGTGTGGAGCCTACTTAAGATTCTCTCTCTCCCTCTCTCTGCCCCTCCCACAATTGCCCTTTCTCTCTCTCTCAAAATAAATAAATAAACTTTAAAAAAAAAAAGAAAAATTTAAGGAGAATCAACCTTTTTTTAAGAGCTGATAGCTCAGAGCCCCGATGCGGGGCTTGAACTCACGAACCATAAGACCACGACCTGAGCCGAAATATAGAGTCAAATGCCCAACTGACTGAGCCACCTAGGCGCCCCACTCTCTCTTTTTTTTTAAGAAGAATCAACTTTTTTTTTTTCAGCGTTTTTTTATATTTATTTTTGGGACAGAGAGAGACAGAGCATGAACGGGGGAGGGGCAGAGAGAGAGAGGGAGACACAGAATCAGAAACAGGCTTCAGGCTCCGAGCCATCAGCCCAGAGCCTGACGCGGGGCTCGAACTCCCGGACCTCGAGATCGTGACCTGGCTGAAGTCAGACGCTCAACCGACTGCGCCACCCAGGCGCCCCAGAAGAATCAACTTCTTAACAATTGAGTCCTCCATTCCATAATACATTTTTCAAGATATCGAGGCCTTTTAAATTTCTTTCATCAATGTTCATAGGTTTCGGTGTGTAAGTGTTGTATATATTTTGTTAAGTTCATCTTTAAGTAGTTCATGTATTTTTACACTATTTCAAGTGGTATTTTAAAAATTTGATTTCTAACTCCTAGGTGTATACCCAAGAGTATTAAAAACATGCATTCACACAAAAATTTGTGTACAAATAGTCATAGCAGCATTAATCATAATGACCAAAATGCGGAAATACTCAAATGTCCACCAACCTATGAATGAATACACAAATGTGGCATATCCATTCAATGGAATATTATTCAGTGGTAAAAAGGAATGAAGTGCTGATATATGCTGCAACATGATGAACCTTGAAAACATTATGCTAAGTGAAAGAAGTCAGACACAAAAAGGCCATTCATAGCATATCATTCCATTTACGTGAAATGTCCAGATTAGGCAAATCCACCGAGATAGAAAGTAGATTAGCGGTTATCAGAGGTTAGAAGAAAGAGGGAATAGGGAATGTTTGATGATGGCTATGAGGGAATTTGGGGTGGTGGTGGTGGTGATGTAAACGTTCTAGGATAAGATAGTGGTGATGGCTGCACAATCTTATGAATATACTCGAATCCACTGAATTGTATACTCTAAAATGGTGAATTTTATGTTTTGTGAATTATGTCTCAATCTTTAAAAATCTCATTCTCCAATTGTTTATTGCTACTATATACAAATATGATGTTTTTTATTTATTGACCTTGTATCCTGTGATCTTGTGAAATTCAATTATCAGTTCTACTTTTTTCAGTAAATTCCTTAGGATTTTCAATGACATAATCATGACATTCACAAAGAGAGTTTTACTTTTTTATTTATATTTCCTTCATCTTATTGCACTGACTAACCCTACAAAATGGTGTATGAAAGAAAGAGATATTGGAAGAAAATGTGGCAAATGTTAACATTTATGAAATGTTAATGAATGATTTAAAGGTATTTTTTGTACTATTCTTTAACTTTCTTTATGTCAAATAAAAAGTTTAAAATCAAAAACCAAAAACTATGTGTGTGCCAAGCACAGTTTTTTTTTTTTAATTTTTAAAAAATGTTTATTTTTGAGAGAGACAGAGACAGAGCGTGAGCAGGGAAGGGGCGTGAGTAAGGGAGGGGGGGAGAGAGAGAGGGAGACACAGAATTTGACTCAGTCTCCAGGCTCTGACTGTCAGCACAGAGCCTGACGCAGGGTGAACTCACAAACCGACCTGAGCCAAAGTCGGACGCCCAACCGACTGAGCCACCCAAGCATCCCTGTTCTAAGCACAGTTCTAAGTGTATATGAAATTATTTAATTCTCTCAACACTTTGGTGAAGCAGTGGAAACGGAGACCCAGAAAGGTTGAGTAGCTTACCCAAGGTCCCACAGTAAGCAGCAGAAGCAGTATTTGAATCAAAGCAGCCTGGTTCCAGAGTCTATGCTCTTTAACCATTGTGCTATTCTGTCTCTCCAAAGGGTGCATCTTTAGTTTGTATTTTATTCACAAGGACATTCATAGTAGGTCAGCCCCTCTAATTTATTTAGTTTCCATTAGGTTACATTTCTCAACTGGAATTCCTCTTAATCTCAGGTTTTTGTTTTGTTTATTTATTATTAATTGTGGCAGCTGGAGAAGAACCACTGAACTTTATTGACTTTAGTAGATAAGTGTCTGAAAAAAAAAAGTGGTAGAGAGTTGTCACTCAAATCAAGATGGCACAAAAGGTGAGGATGCTCAGGTCACAAGGATACCTTGTATAGTGCTTGGGGCAGAGGGACTTATGTCTGAAACTAACTGTAAAGAGAAAAGGGACCAGTTGTGATTCTAAGCTCATCAGTACTATAAAGCAAATAGCACAAGTGTGGCTGCTGTGACCTTAATTTCAACAAGGTAAGTCTAAATGGATCCATGCATTCATGCTGACATGGTACACTCAACATAGTTCTCTCATGGACTGTCGGTGGAAGAGAAATTGATACACTCTTTCTGGAAAATAATTTGATGATATGGATCAAGGACATGAAGGAGCAGTCATTAAGGAGCATTGAGGAGCATTTGTGCTCCATGACAAAGAAAGTCCACTTCTAGGAATATAGCTTAAAGAATCAAAGGATTACATATTTTCAGAAAGTTGCTCATTGCAGTGTATAAAGTAAAAAATTAGAAATGAGGGGAGCCTGGGTGGCTCAGTCAGTTGAGCATTTGGCTCTTGGTTTCAGCTCAGGTCATGATCTCACAGTTCGTGAGTTTGAGCCCCACATCGGGCTCTTTGCTGACAGCGTGGAGCCTGCTTTGGATTCTCTCTCTGCCTCCCTGCTCATGCCCTCTCTCCTTCTCTTGAAATAAATAAAACTTAAAAAAAAAATTAGAAATGAATGTCCAACAACAGTTGAAGAGTTAGTTGAATTATGTCAATATAGTAGGACTATGATGTAGCTATCAGCATTTTAACAAAATAAAACTATTATAGATAAAATTTTAGCACTAAGAATTAACCAGCCACCGTTCCATTTCCTGAATACCAGCAGCTCTTATTTTGGGGCCCTGTTTTTGCTTTCTGCCTGAGCTCTAGCTACTTTTCTAGCCCTGCACTTTTGAAACCAACTTCATAGAGGCCTCAGAGTTTTATAAGGTGTGTTGGTAATTGCGTGTGGGGAGCAATGGAGAGGGCCAGCAAGAGTCAGGATTCCACTCTTATCAGTGTTGTATACTAAGGGGGCATGTAAGCTTTCATTTGGAAGAACTACAGTGTGTTTTAAAAAAAGACCCAAGCTCACTTGTTTCACACTTTATATGGATAACATCTTTGGGATTGTCTGCCCCAGTTCTAACCTCTTGAACATGCCTTTAGAATGTAGCTTTTAGCACTTTTAACAATACTCCTTTACTCTACCTTGTTCCCTATGTCAGTCCACACCTGAAAAGGGAAGATTCAATAACAACGTTGCCTTGGGAACAGCCACTTATAAAAACATACATAAAAACTTAAAGTGCTAAAATTAAGTAGTTATATCAAATAATAGTATAAGACATGTTTCCCCGAAAGCAGAACCTGAAACAATGATTTGAATGCAGGTAGTTAATTGGGAGGCGGCAAGAATGACTGAGCAGGGAGTGGAACTGGGCAAGAGGACAAGCTAAAGGGTACGTTATCAAAGTTGTTGCTGTTAGCAACAATGGCTCCCTTCCACTAGGACCACTGAGAAGGGTGCAAAATGCCTCCCATAGCAACCCATCTGGAACCCGGGAGGCTGACTTATTCACTGACTTCTGTTCTCTATGATGGGAGAGATGCAAACTCCTCTACACTCCAGCAAGCTCCAGTGGTGTCACAAAAAGTGGAATACAGAAAGACACATGCAGTGTCTTGGGATAGAATGCTGTGAGCATGAGGTAAGTCAGAACTGTCTCAGAGGTGAGCCAGGGGATGTGATGTGGGCACCAGAGGGGCCTGCTATAACATGTCATGAGCAATGCTTCCTCTGAGTTTTTAAACTTGTGAGAAAGCAGTCATTTTACATGAGCAGCATAAAAATGAGCACATACACATAAATATAATAAAATTGGTATAATGAATAGTCCAGCGCTTACCTTGCTACTTTCATAAATGTTCTCCGTGAGTGGATTTGTGTGTGTGCATGCACACGTGCATAACTATGAAGAGACTGAGTTTCATTTTCTACCTTGAACAGAGCCATCACTCCATAGAAGCAGAAAAAACTTGAAGACACATTGAGCAAGAGGGCATAAGTTTCCCCAGAATTTGCAGATATTTGGGAGAAGTTTTGGAATTCCACAAGGAATGTGAGCCTACCATATCTAATCTTAAGTAACTGAGAAATTCCATATGACAAAATTGAATCTGTTACCAAGTAATGAGATGCTAGCAGTTAGTAACTATATACTAACATTAACATACATGAAAGGGGTGCTGGGTGGCTCAGTTGGTTAAGTGTCCGACTTCGGCTCAGGTCATGATCTCACAGTTTGTGAGTTTGAGCCCCCACGTTGCGCTCTGTGCTGACAGCTCAGAGCCTGGAGCTTGCTTTGGATTCTGTGTCTCCCTCTCTCTCTGCCCTTCTCTTGCTCATGCTCTGGTTCTCTCTCTCTCTCAAAAATAAAATAAACATTAAAAAAAATCATGCATGATAATTAGGTGAAGTGTAGACAACTCCGAACTAGCTTCCTTTACCACTACCATACCTAGGGCTTTGGGACAAAGGGAACAGAGAAGTAACAAGGGAGAGGATATAAACCAGCATTGCAGGGGGCTTTCTGTTCAGGCAGAGCATGCTTTAGGGTCTTAAACTTAGGCTGTAGCTGAAGAATCTAGAGACTTGAGAATACATGCTCTACCATCCCTGGTTGAAGTTCAGTCCTTCAGCAGCAAAACCCCTGGAAAGTATTTGCCTCACGTTGTATTTATAAACAAGTAGGACAACAGGAATACAGTGGGACTGTCTTAAGTAGTGAAATGTTTTTTCTTTTCTTGTTGTTGTTGTTGTTGTTGTTGATGGTGGTGGTGTGTGTGTATGTGCGTAAATCTATGAAGGGCCTGTGCTTCTCATGTTGGTACACCGATGTTCCGTCTAGCCTGAAGATATAGACTACAGTCGGACATTAGGAAGGGCAAGGGAGTGTTTTCCATGGTTTTGATCATGTTATTCCATGCTTAAAGTGTTCTCATGGCTCCTTAATGTGAGGAAATTTACTAAAGTAATTGTTTTGGTATTGGGCCAAATATGTGATTTGAACGTAAAAATAAATAAATGTGGCAATGGATTATAATCCTGTGTTCAAGGACCCTCCCAAGACCACCTTCACATTAAAAATCAATAAGTATGGTAACAGATTATGACCCACCCCCACCAAGAACACCCCCATGTTCAATAATTTATTATAGGAATTCAAAAGTCAGAGAAGTTGTTATGCTGATGGTTATAGTTTATTACGGTGAAAGGGTACAGATTAAAATTGGCAAGGGAAAATGGCACATAGTGCAGAGGGTAAGGGAGACCAGGTGCAGCTTGCAGTGTTCTGCCCAATGGAGTCCTGTGGGCATTAATCAGTGAAGTACTGCCAACCAGAGAAGCTCACCTGAGCCTTGGTGTCCAGGGTTTTTACTGGGAGTGGGTCACATAGACATGACTGACTGCCCTGGTGGCTGACCTTAATTCTCCAGCCCCTCCAGAGGTCAAAGACCCCCCACCATAAATCACATCATTAGCATATCTGGTATGAACCAAGGCCTCAGGTAAACAAAGATACTCTTAATGGGCAGGGTATTCCAAGTGCTTAGAAGTTATTGCCCTCGAACCTGGCAAGGGCCAAATTTTTCTTTACAATGTACAGGGTTTGGACAAACTGGACCTGCTTAGTTAATCCTTTACTACACAAATCCATTGAATAAGAATCCATGAGTCTGTACTGAAATAGATAAGGAAAATTCCTTCCTGTAGAAGAATGATCACCTATTATAGAAAAAATGATGGAGTTAGAAAAATTACTATTTGGTAAACATAATAATAGTTGCTTCAAGAAAGAATCACTAGTGGATGTAGCACTGAGTTGATTGGTGACCCCCTAAAAGATGTGTCCATGTCCCAATCCTCAGAACATGTGAATGTGACCTTATTTGATAGAAGGGTCTTTGCAGATGTAATTAAATTAAGATCTCATCTTGAGATGAGATCATCCTGGATTACCCAAGTGGGCCCTAAATCCAATGACAAGTGCTCTTATAAAAGACATAAGAGAATAGCTTAGTCAGAAGAGTGACTCTTGAGAAAAAAAGAAAAAGAAGAGCAAATCTTGATCTCCAGGTCATGAGTTCAAGCCCCATGTTTTAGTAGAGATTACTAAAAATTAATTAATTAATTAAAACAAAACCCCCAAAATGTAAGAAAAGACAGCTATACAGAGGAGAAGGCCTTGTAAAGACGGAGACAGAGATTGGAGTGCCATGGCCACAACCCAAGGAATGCCACCAGAAGCGGGAAGAGGAAGAGATGAATTCTTCCCTAGAGCCTTCAGACGGTGCACACAGCCCTGCAGACATCGTCATTTCAGACTTCAGAATTGTGAGACAGTAAATTTCTGTTGTTTTAAGCCAGTTAGTTGGTGATAATTTGTTGCAGCAGCCACAGAAACTAATAAGGAAGCTAAAACCAGTGGTAAAAGAAGAATGCCTCAGGAATTCATGTAGTCTTAAAGTGCCCACAAGATATGTATTAATTATAAATTTTTTGTTTATCTTTTGAGAGAGAGACAGTGCAAGTGGGGGAGAGGGAGAGAGAAAGGGAGACACAGAATCTGAAGCAGGCTCCAGGTTCTGAGCTGTCAGCACAGAGCCCCACGTGGGGCTTGAACTCACAAACCATGAGATCATGACCTGAGCCGAAGTCAGATGCTTAACCAACTGAGCCACCCAGGTGCTCTGATACATATTAATTATAAAGGAAAATATGGTAACTCTTCAGTGGAGAAACCTGGCAGGACCAAGCTTATGGAGTTTTGGAGTCAAACAAACATAGGTGGCCTGAAGCTTCACTTGCACCATCATCAATTTGTAACTTAACTTCATTAGCCCTCAATTTCCTGTAAAATGGAGGTGATAAAAACCAATGCCCACATCTTAAGGATATTTTGAGGATTAAGTATAATAATCTATGTAAAGCCCATAGCACAGGACCTAGCACATACATATTCAATATTTACTGGTTTTTCTTTTTTTTTTAAAGATTTTAGTTGTAAGTACTCTACACGCAACATGGGGCTTGAATTCACAACCCCAAGATCAAGGGTGGTACAGTCCAACAACTGGGTAAGCCAGGTGCCCCTATTTATTGGTTATTTTGATGAGAATAGCTATCATCTACAGAATGAAGTTAAAATTTCCTGTAATCTATTCAAAGAGATAAGAGATACACTCAATGAAAGACTTCATGATCAGGCCATACCTGCATCTTTCCAGGTCATACTTAAATTGTTCTTCATCCCCAGACCTCCTGGTCTTCTACCATTCAACCTTCCTTTTTCTAGACTCCTGATCAGCTAAGCCATTCATCAGAGCCTGAGTCCATCCACATCCATAGCTCAGACCATTTCTTTATACATACAAAATTGATGATCAAGTATGCTTCTTGAAGTTCTGCTCACTGAGAGGAATGTGCCTTATCACTGTCTTTCAGTGACACCTCTGAGTGAGGCTGTGGCTTCCAAAGAAGCAGGCTCTTCTGACTCCATTGCTAGCTCCCCGATGGATATGACAGGCAATGGAGAGCAGTCAAAGATGACTGATAGGGTTAAGCCTCATAGACAGAGAAAGTAATAGTGGGACTTACTTTATTTCTGATGTTTTAATTTCTGATGCTGACCTAAGGGACTAGAATTAGGGTTGTCCTGGCAAAGATGGGGCTTATGCCAGAAAAGAAAGGAAAAATGAAAAACTAACTAAGCCCCCTCCATCATCAATCCATTTCCCACTCCCGATATACTTGATAAAACCACAAACTTGACCTCCTTGGATCTTTCCAGTTAACAGCTGGTCCGTTTGTAACATCAAAAGATATTAACTCATTGACTGCATTTCCAGTCAGGCAAGCCCAAATTCTGCCTTTCCCAACAAACTAATAAACAAGGCTGCCTCAGTGGAGATGGAGTTCCACTGTTCTCTCCTCCATCTGATTGCCTCCATCACCTTAAAGCAAGTGGCTGAATGCTGGGCCCCCGTTTCCTCAACAACAAAATAAGGGTGATGAAGTACCCAGTCTAACTCCAATCTCCCTACAAGTTGAAATACTTTGTGATTTTTCTAATGGGAGGGAGAAAAGCTGGAAATGTGAGGACACCGTTCATAATATATTCTGAGGCATTAATAACTCCTAGACAATAAACTCAGAAGGAAGTGAAGATGGAGGTGAGGAAGAGGAAAGACTCCTTCTGAAGTGTAAGATTTCAATTCCTCTTGCCACCAAACTGCCTTTGGTTGCAGTGATTTTCAAAACTTGCCCGCAATTTTAGAATTGCGATAGAAATAGCGGGCAAAGGAACATCATATATGATGTCAGAGGAATATTATTTTTAAAATACTCACCAAAAAGTTCCCTTAATTTATTTTCTGATTTATGTGACATAAATAAACTACATAATGGTGTGAGGGACTATAAAGGTTTTATTACCACTTGTTTGGTATTGCCTGCATATCTGAGTACCAGTTGTGGGTATCTCAAACTAAGTGCCATAAAACATTTACAGCATGCCACCCCACTTCCTACACTTTCCGTGAAGACAAAACTTGAGTGCTCACAAAATACTTATAAATGTAATAGTTAGTAGTGAGAACTTTCTTCTTTTATTTAGATTACAGATCTCCAGTCTGTAGCAAGAAAAATAAATGTGGTAAGGAAGATTTATGTTACTTCTCGGCAGGATCTCAGATTATCTGGCAAATTCCTTCCCCAAGGAAAACTACTTTTCAAAGAAACCCTCAGTAAATGCATACTGGAATTAACATAAAATTGGCAAGATCACTTGTGTCTAGGCGTTGGAATTCATTTGTAAATAACGACTGCTCACTTCCTTGCTTCCCCACCCGGGGACCAGACTCCCAAGCATTACAGGTGCCGAAAGACTTAGAAAAAGGAAGGAATAGGAACAAAAGGATGTTGGCGCCTGGAGGAAAACAGAATCTCCCAGAACAAAAATAATCTCAGAAGGAATAGCAGATTCAGTATCAGGTATTACCGAAATTTAAACTGGCTCTTAAAATGGTGAACAGATAGTTTCATTAACTAGGTCTTCTATTATGCCTGTCTGTTTAAACTTTTAAGCTTATCTTGAGGGGCAGATTTCGGTGCTAAGCACGTAATAGTTATTAAACTAATATTGACTTTTTTAATGGGTGATGGTCAATAAATATAAACTTACTGTTTAACTTTTACTTTATGCCTTAAGGACCAAACGATGATTTCTATGATCCCTAAAGTTCACTACTCGTGAGTTATAGAAGAAACACAGCTCTGATATAAACACAGAAGATCTTCAAATAATAATTAAATTAACCCCTGCCAAACAGCGTGGTCAGATAGGAAATGTTTGGGTAGAGTCTTGCTGAAGTCCCAAGACTCAAAACAAAAAACTCCAACACAAAGTGTGCACAGTGAGTTTAAATATATTGTAATTAAAGTCATCCAGATGGTAGTTGGATCAATCAATGAAGAGGCAGTATTTACCTTGGGATAGAAGATTCTGAAATCCAGAATGAGAAAATCCCTAAGGTGGGGGTGGGGACAGTTAATAGGAGCCCCTGGGAAAGGTCTTTTCAACGAGGATTGGAAAATAATACGTTTGAATTTGAATCTCTTTGAATATAAATCTCCCCTAACAACAGGAAAAGGGTCCTCTAGCCCAGCAAGCTTTGTGCAGGAAGGGAGTAAACGGAACTGTAAAACAGCCCGCTCAGCTGTTTCTGGTTTGGGACTGGGAGCAGAGAAAGAAATCGCGATGTGGGAACTGAGTATTTGAGACACTGAAAATAACTCGAAGGGTCAAATAACGAACTCCAGGCAAAGCGTTGACAAGCCTCCCCCTTTGTAGCACCTACGCTGGGTTTCCGCTCAATTTCCCCTCCCTCGCGCTAGGAGAACTGCAGGCGCGGCCCCTTCCCACGCGGGACGCGGCGAGCGTGGACAGCTCCCCTTGGAGCAGCCGAGGGCGGGAAGTCCGCGGCCCGTTGGCTACCGCTGGCGGGCAGCCCTCCGGGCCCCCGAAGCCGGCTGGGCCGGCAGGCCTCGAGCCTTCTCCGCCCCGGCTGGCCTGAGAGAGGCGGCCGGTGGCGGCAGAGGCCTCGCGGGCCGCCCGTCTGGCCCGCGAGCGGCGAGCGCGGGGCGCCGAGGGGAGGCGGGGCGAGGCCGTGGGGCGGAGGGGGGCGGGAGGTGCATCCTGGGAAATCCACCAACATGGGGCGAAGCGGCCACCGCCGCCGCCGTGAGTCCCGGCCGCGGATGCCGCTGCTTCCCTGACGCCCAGCTGGGGCCTCGCGGCGCGCCGCGGCCTGGGTTCCCCCGGCAGAGACCGGCCAGCGCGCCCTCCGCCCGTCCTCCCGCCGGGGCCATGTGAGGGGGCAGCTCCCTCCGCCGCCGCCTCCTCCTCCTCTTCCTCCCCCCGCCCCCTCCCTCCCCTCCCGCCCCCCTCACACTGGGCCCTAGAGGAGCCCCCACTGCTGCCCGCCCTCCCTACGCAACCCCCACGATGGACAGGAACTACGCGACCTCCGGCTTCGCGGACCCGCCGCCGCCGCCCGCGCCCCCCGCCGCCCCCGCCACCGCCAGCGCCGCCGCACCACCCCCCGCCCCCGCCTGGGCCTACGAACCCCGAGCCGCGGCGGCCGCCGCCGCCAGCAGCAGCTGCAGCAGCGGCAGCAGCCCCAGCCTCAAGGCCAGGTAGGGAGGGTGGGCGGCGGGGTCGTCGTGGGCCAGGAAAGGCCGGGGATGCGTTTGGGGCCTTCGCTCCTGTGCAGCGCCGCCCAGGGGTCCGGGCCGGGCGGAGAGCCTTCCACTCTTCTCCTAGCCCATGCCCGCGTCGGGAGAGGCTGCTGGTGACTCCTATGAGGTGGTCTTGGGGTGGGTGGGGGCGCCCAGTGCAGGATTCGCGCCCGGGGCTGCTCGGGGACTATGAGTAAAAGGGAGGGCTGGGCGGGAGTCGTGGGTCTCCGTCACCTCGCGGGTCTTGGGCTCTCTCACATGGTGAAGTTTGGGTTCGTGCCTGAACTCGGCGATCAGGGAGACCCGGGACTGGCTCCGGGGGGCCGAGGGGGGCTCAGAGGAGTTCCGGGCAGTGACATTCCATTGTATTGGAATGGACAATGTGGTTGGGGACCCCGGCAATGTGAGGGTGGGGGAGGCGCGAGAGGAAGAGGCGTCGAGCTGTGTCTCTGACATTGGGAGACCCGGGAGGGCTGGATTGCGGGAGAACCCCTGGGGCGTGGGGGCCCGGGAGAGGGCCTGGAGGGGCGCGAAAGCTGCGAAGGGGCTGGGTGACATATGTTTGCGGTGGTGGCCAAGACTAAGCTATTTCTCTTCCACGCGTTCAAAGTTACTGTTGGGTTTCCTCCCCTTTTAACAACAGCAGGAAGTAAGGGATCTTTTTTGCCTTCTGTATCTTGGGGAGACTAAGAGTTGGGAAGAAATTGGAGCGGGGGGTCAGCGAAGGCCATAAAGGTTGAAGAACAGAAGCATGCTTCTCCATCTCGGCTTCTGAAACCCCGGTTCATTATGTAGAGTGGGGTTCGGTTCAAGAGTTCATCTTTGCTCCATCATGACCAAGAGAATCTAAAATGTTGACTCTTACTAGATATTTAAGCTCGCGGGAAATGTGTAGTAGTGCCACACTTTGAAATGGTCCATTTGAATGATAACTGGAAGGCGTGGTCTGCTTTGGACGATTCGGGAGCGGGGTGTTTTAAAGCCACCTCTTCCGAACAATGCAGAATCTGGTAGGTGCAGCTTCTGATTACAAGGACCAGGGAATCCTGGGTTGCTAATGACTTCATCCTCAGCTACCAACAGGAAGCTTCGTGGCTTTATGATCTCATCAGATTTCTTCACTATTGTCACAACAGAAGTGAACTTTTTTTTACTTTATATATTACACTGTTCTAGATTATCTTCTTTGTTTTTGTCAAAGTTCCACGTTCGTGATTTGGAAAATAATGTGTGAAGAGTAGCTGGTCTTTTGTCTTAAATACTACCTCGGGATGATTCTGAGAGAATGAGAAAAATTTGGTTCAAGAAAAGGGAAATAAGCTTTCTTAGAAAATTTTAGGTCCTTTGTTTAAAAGAGCTGGGATTTAAAAAATAATAATGTGATGTGCCAATTTGGAGCTAAATAATTGAAACTTTTCAGAAATAGTCATAACTTTGTATTATATACAATTAAGACATTTCAAGGAGTTTTATGAAAAATGTTTGGCACTTTTCCCATTGATTTTTTTGATGCTAATTTTACTATCTTTTCAAGTGGCTTTTGCATTGAGTATGATAATTTACAAATTAAAATTACTTTCTTTTCAGTAAACAGTAATGATAGGTATTTGTGTATCATTTTTTATGTTTTAAATTAAAAGTATTAGGTAAATGGAACAATTTCTACCTAGTTATTTCTGTTATTTCTTTTAGCAGAATACTTCTGAGGCAAGAAACTAAAATCTACTTGTCATATTTTCCAAATGTTATTTATCACAGTAACAAAGAATGACTTCCCAAACACATTTGCAAACAGTAAGTAGATTCATTTGGGACACGTAATCTAAAAGAGATTTATTTTCTGTTTTTTGGAAGTTATTGATTCTTAAATGCTAAGCCCCCCCCCTTTAAAAATATGTATTTTGGGGGTGGAGTCAACTAAATTTTAGCATAGAACATGCAGGTTTTCCCCCTCCCCCACCAACTTGCTTTGTTAACATCTTGTGTTAGGATCAGGCCATCTGTACAGGGCTACGCACACTTCTTAATTGTACCTCATTTTATTCTTCAAATTGTGCAATGTCCTCTTTCATTTCAGTTATATAGAAAATACTGAATCTGAAATATGGCCTGTAAGTCTTTAGCTATTCTGCATTTTTAGAAGCCTATTCATATTTTTATAACATTTTTAAAAGCTTTTTCATAATTCATATATCAGTTGAATGTTTTTGTTCCCCTTTGCGGCAGTTTCTTCTTGAAGGTGCAAATGAGTACTAGTGTAATGATATATGGATACTTATCCATAAAGAATTAGTCTGTCACCTTGTTTCCAGTAACCTATTCAGAAGTGAACAGATGGTAATGACATTCAGTTGTTACTGACATGGGATCTAACATCCTACTTTGTGTCTTTGCTTGGTCCTGAGATGGAACATTTTCATCAGTTGATGGGAAAGAACGTGGTAAACAATTTTTCATTACTTTGAAATAATACTTTTTTGGTGTAACAGCTCCATCAGATACGAGGTATTTCTCTTGTTTTACAATTAAAAAATAAAGAGCTAATGGGAAACTCCAACCGTTTATCTTAGGGTGTATAGAGGGTTTTCTGAATATTTCTGAATATATCTGAAATACGTGCTAAGTAAATGGGAAATTCAGGGATAAAAATTGGTCCTATAAATCTCCATTTTTTGGTGTATTCTTCGTTAGTTTTAGGGACTGAATGACTATATCTTTGCCTATCACCATGCATTTGGAAATACTTTTGTGGGGCTGTCTTAAATACCTTTGTATACCTTTTGGAAATAAGATGATCATCAGGAAGCTGCATACCTGCTGCCTTTTCTCTACCTGTTATTTATATCATGTACAGAACATCAAGAGGCTGTTTCCATCATAGTGATGATAGATGTGTTTGTATTTGAAAATGTACCAGAAAGTGACTAAATAAAAATGCTTTGTTTAAAGTAGGTTTATATCTGTTTTTGTAATTTTGTCACTTGAAACAGTCTATTTTTTTGCCACCAGTTTTTAAAATTTCCTAATACATAAGTTCTTTCTGATCGTATATAATGTGTAATGAGTAGGGATAAGCACCCCTCCAAAAACAAGAAAAATAATTAGCTTCTCTAAAACTGGTCAGCTATCTTGAGGACTTTTGGGGTAAGTTTTAAATCTAGAGTTTCTCTCAAGGCTTTTGGGAAAAGATCTTGTAAGATCACAATTTATGAGTAGAGACAATCCCAAATTAGTGAAGGGTTATTTCAAACAAACTTTTGTTATTCACAAAGTATTTTCTCATAGAGACCATGTTGTAAATAATAATAGATATATTTACTGAGCTAATTTGTGCTAGTTACTGTTTTAAGTGATGCATATGTGCATGCATACACAAAACACACAAACATGCTTAATCTTAATCCTCTGAGGTAGGTATTATTTTTACCTTTTATGAATGAGGAAACTAAGGCATAGAGGCATTAAGTATAACTAAGTCAAAGTATAATTAAGTGTAATATATTTATAGGCACCTAGTAAATAGGGGAGCTGGGATTTAAACCTGGGCATTGTGGATCTGGAGCCTGCATGTTTAATTACTATATTGGACTACTTCATGGTAAGATAGTCTAACAATGTAATCTGCCTATATTATGGGTTAAATGAGCTTTTATAGCTGGCCTAGAAACCTACCATCATTAGTATCCTTATTTCAGTGTTCATGTCACTGTTGACCTTTTTTTCCCAAGGGAAATGTGCTTTTTTTTTTTTTTATTCTTTTAAATGTTTATTCTTGAGAGAGACAGAGTGTGAGCAAGGGAGGGGCAGAGAGAGAGAAGGAGACACAGAATCTGAAGCAGGCTCCAGGCTCTGAGCTGTCAGTACAAAGCAATGCGGATCTTGAACCTATGGACCGTGAGATCATGACCTGAGCCGCAGTCAGTCGCCCATCTGACTGAGCCACCCAGGCGCCCTGAAACATGCTTTCTTTTGCTTTCATAGCACTGTACTTTGCTGGTTTTCCTCTTACCTTTCTAACCCACTGCTTTTCCCTGTTCTTCATTAATTCTTCTCTTCTGATCTCTACGTGTCTTTGAACTGATACAATTTCTTGTGCTTTCTCCTGAGGATAATTACATCCATGCTATGACTTTTGTTTTAAGTTTATTTATTTATTTTTGAGAGAGAGAGAGAATGAGCTGGGGAGGGTTAGAGAGAATCCAAAGCAGGCCCACACTGTCAGTGCAGAGCCTGATGTAGAGCTCAACCCCACAAACCGTGAGATCTTGACCTGAGCTAAAACCAAGAGTCAGGTGCTTGACTGACTTAGCCACCCAGGTGCTCCATGCCTATGACTTTAAATACCATCTCTGGAGATGC
Source organism: Felis catus (assembly GCF_018350175.1). Lineage (NCBI taxonomy): Eukaryota > Metazoa > Chordata > Mammalia > Carnivora > Felidae > Felis > Felis catus. Next base: position 86,995,325 of record NC_058377.1, read on the forward strand.
CTATGTATATGTCTAAGGCACAAACCTGTTCTGATCACCTAATCACATAACCAGCTACCTCTCTGAGCTTTTACTTGGGTATATAAGGACCATTTAGTGATGAACTCCTGCTGTCCCCACCTATTTCACCTCTGCTTCTCTAATGAGGCCTGTCTCAGGAAGTCACACTTTTGTCCATATAGTTACCCAGGTCAACCTGGGAGTTGTGTGTGCTTAGTCACCAATCCCTCCTGCTTTTTTTTTAATCTCTTAAATATATCTTGAAATTGTCTACTTCTTTCTACTCCTTTCCCTTTTACTGCTCCACCCTGATCCAAGCCACCATTATTTTTCACAATAACTGCAGTCTCCTCCAAACTAAACAATCTTGAACCTTTTCTTCCTTCAGTTGACTCTTAGAGAATTCAGACTGATTTTTTTTTTATTTAATTTTTTTTTTCAACGTTTATTTATTTTTGGGACAGAGAGAGACAGAGCATGAACGGGGGAGGGGCAGAGAGAGAGGGAGACACAGAATCGGAAACAGGCTCCAGGCCCTGAGCCATCAGCCCAGAGCCCGACGTGGGGCTCGAACTCCCGGACCACGAGATCGTGACCTGGCTGAAGTCGGACGCTTAACCAACTGCGCCACCCAGGCGCCCCTGATTTTTTTTTTTTTAAACATAAATTTGCTAGTTTGATTATGTTGCCCCTTTGCTTTATAAAACCTTTCCATGGTTACTCCTGCATCTTAGGATCAAGTTTTTAAAATTTATAAAAACAATGTATATGGCCCTGCATTTACTGGTCCATTTTAAATTCCTTGGGCCATTCTAAATTCCTTCCTACCTTAAAACTTTCATACATGCTGTTACCTCCACTTAGACAACTCACTCTTTCCCTCCCTCTTTACCTGACTTCTTAAGGTATTTATGTCAGAGACTCACTGCCTTCCAACCTCTGTCCCATGTTGCTTTGTGCAATGGTATATATGTTTTCACACTGTATTTTAGTGTACTTTAATATAATTCTTAGAAATATCATATACTTATATGCTATTTATTTAATAGATACCTTCCTCTTTAGAATGCAAGTTCTTTGAGGGACAGTTTTGTGTACTGCTATGTATCTAGTACTCACTCTAGTGTCTGGCATATAGGTGGTGCTTAATACATATTTATGACACAAAAGCCTGAACTCTTGAGTTAGTTTGGGAATTGGAAGCCCTTTCCTTCCTGCTGCAGCTTCTACTCCTTGACCCTGTAGTAGGAACCAAGACAAAGGGCTTAGGACATTTGTGATTATCATTGGTTAGAAGTGAGGATGTGGGCGGCTGCTTGTTTTCTACGTTTCCTTGCTATGCTCTCTGGAACAATGAATACTAAACTGTATCTAGCAAAACTTAGTCCAAGTTTTTTTTCCATTCATTAAACAAATATTTGAGTGCCCAAAGTACGTGAGACACTATTGCTTTATCCCAGGTATTATATATTTCTTCAGTGAAAACTTGAGAAATCATTCATTTATGCATTCATTAAACTGTATTGAGCATCTTTGAGTTTCTGTTACTGAGCTAAGTTCTATAGGCTACCAAAAAAAAAAAAAAAAAGAAAAGAAAAGAAAAAGACACTGCTTTGCCTTTCAAAGAACTTGTGATCCAAAGAGGAAACAGGATAGTATCACTTGCTGCCTCTCTGCTTGATTTCTAAATGTTGAAGTGCTCAGGGGCTTGGAGTTCCAGACTTTTTCCTTCTCTCCTCACTTATCCTGGGTGAAGTTGCCATACACATCATTTAACTTTCAAATTTATATTTCTATATTCATATCTAGTTACAACGGTGCCTCCGCATCATCTCCACTTGGGTATTGAGTAGGTATTTCAAACATACTATATCCAAAACATGGTTATCGCCCTATGCCCTGCTGATCCTCCTTTAACCTTCCCAACCTCAGTAAATAAGATCACTTGCTTAGTAGTGCTGGCCCAAAAGACTGGAGCCACCTGTGATTCATTTCTTTCCGCCCATATTCATCCCCTCGGTAAATCCTGTTGGTTTGATCTCCATAACCATAATTTCCCACAGGACTATGAGTGTCTCCTATTGCTTTCCTTGTTTCCACTTTAGCCTTCTAGAGTTTATTAAACATGCAACAGCCAGTTAACATTGCAAAATACAAATCAGGTAATGTTGTGACCCTGCTTAAAACCTTCCATTGTTACTCAGAGGAAAATCCAACGTCTTTATCATGGTCTACAAGGCCCTGTGTGATCTGAGCCTCAGCTAATTCTCCAACCTCATTATTCTACTCCCCCTACCATCCTTCAGCCATGCTGGCTTTATGTCTGTTCCTGAAACATGTTAAGATTATTTGTGCCCTAGGAATTTTGCGCTGGCTGTTCTCTTTATCTGGTATTCTTTTCACGGGTCTTCCGCTTTGTTGCTTCTTCTGGACACCCAGGTCTTCACCCAGGCCTCATAAAGGCCTTCTCTGCACTATCTAAAGTAACCTCTCATCATTGCATCATATCATAGAGTTTTGTTTTCTTCATAGCATTATCACTGTCTGAAGTAGTTTTGTAGAATTATATGTATTGTTACTACCCTTTCCTCATCCCACTAACTACCACTAATAGAATGTATATTCCATGAGGACAGAGATCTTGTCTGTCTTGTTCACCTCTGTAGAAGGCAGCTTGGAGTAGTGGTTGATAGCATAAACTCTGAAGTCAGAATTTTTGGGATTCTATTTTGACTCCACTTGCACTATGATCTTAAATAAGTTTCTTAATCTCTCTGTGCCTGAGTTCCTTGTATAAAATGAGCATTTTTGAAAAAAATTTTTAATGTTTATTTCTTTTTGCGAGAGTGAGAGAGAGAGCGTGAGCGAGCATGAGCAGGGGAGGGGCAGAGAAAGAGGGAGACACAGAATGTGGCAGGCTCCAGGCTCTGAGCTGCCAGCACAGACACCGGCATGAAGCTCAAACCCACAAACTACAAGATCATGACCTGAGCCGAAGTCAGATGCTTAACCAACTGAACCACCCAGGTACCCCAAAATGAGCATACTTTCCAGAGTTCTTGAAAATTAAATGAAATAACTCAGAAAAGTGTTTAGAATGGCATCCACATTCTGAACTATATAGAATATTAGTTTAAAAAAAATTTTTTTTTTAATGTTTATTTTTGAGAGAGAGAGAGAGAGAGAGAGCGCGAGTTAGGAAGGGGCAGAGAGAGAGGGAGACAGAGAATGTGAAACAGAGATCATGACCTGAGTTGAAGTCGGACGCTTAACCGACTGAGCCACCCAGGCACCCCTAGAATATTAGCTTTATTGTCAGCACTTAGGACAATGTCTGGCAGGCACGTTATAAGTGTCTACTAAACATTCAGCAAATGAATTGAAGCCCTGTAGTACTAAGCAGAATATTTGTTTCTTTTTAAGTGTTACCAAAATGCTTTGGGGACTTAGAAGGAAAAAATATATAAAGTTCAAGGGGATCATGGAAGCCTTGTCAGGTATATTACATACATCTGACCTGAATTATTGTTAATGTTGCATGAATAGAATAAGGGATGAGCATGAAGTAGGGGTGCCTGGGTGGCTCAGTCAGTTAAGTGTCTGACTTCAGCTCAGGTAATGATCTCACTGCTCATGGGTTTGAGCCCCGCGTCAGGCTCTGTGCTGACAGCATCAAGCCTGGAGCCTGCTTCAGATTCTGTGTCTCCCTCACTCTCTGCCCCTTCCCTGCTCATTCTCTCCCCCCCCCCCACCTCTCTCAAATATAAACATAAACATTAAAGAAAAAAAATTTAAAAAAGGAGGAAATGGAATCAGACCAGTTAAGGGCTGATCCTTAAACTGACATAGCATCACTTACGGTCAAAGCAGTTCTGGGCCCAGTGTAGAGTTATGGGAGAAAGACTATACAAAGGTGTGTTTCATTGGGGAGGTCAGAGTAACACTCTACCACAGTGTATTAGTGCTAGACTTGGACAGCTTTGATGACAGACTATGGAGTATAGTCTATACATCTCAATAGGAAGCTTTGAAAGGTTTTTGAGAAGGATGATGATGATATGAGCAAATAAGTGTTGTAATATTATTTTCTCAGTTAAGTACATAATGCATTAGAATTGGCAGAGATAGGGACACCTGGCTGACTCAGTCAGTTGCGCATCCAACTCTTGATATCAGCTCAGGTCCAGGGTTGTGGGATGGAGCCCCGTGTTGGGCTCCGTGCCGAGCATGGAGCCTACTTGGGATTCTCTCTTTCCCTCTGCCCTCTCCCCAACTCACTTGCTCTCTCTCTAAAATAATTTTTTTTAAAAATTGGCATAGGTATAACACAGATACCAAATGAGAGGCAATTCATCAGTCCAGACAAGAGGGAGGTTGTATTAGTCAAGGTTCTCTAGAGAAATATATGATTTGTAATGGATGTGGATGGAGTATATGTATGTATATATGGTAATTGTGGTATCTATCCATGTATGATTTATTATGAGGAATAGTCTCACACGATTATGGAGGCTGAAAAGCTCCATGCTCTATTCTTTGCAGTCTGGAGACAAAGAAGGCCTGTTGTGTAATTCATTCTGAGTCCTAAGGCTTGAGAACGAGGGGAGCCCATGACATAAATCCCAGTGAGAGGGCTGGAGAAAATGAGATGTCCCAACTCACACAGTGAGGCAGGAAACAGGGGGCAGTTTATTTATGGGGAAAAGGAGGCAGAAACATGCTTAATCTGGGTACCCAGTGGCCAGTGAAGGTGACCTTGTCATCTTTACACCTGTAGGCATCTATTTAATCTGTACTTAATCTCCAAATAAAGATAACAATAAGATCATAATTTTTTCTAGCAGGATACAACTATCCTGTGTACAACTGAAAACCTGCCAGTCCCTTCCCCAGGAGAGCAGATTAAGTCCTTGAGTGATGTTTATTCTTCTCCTTGATATCCTATAACTTAAATACTGTGATGTAAAATTAATAATACTTAAGTACTGCGATAGAAAATCAGTACATCTTATGTCACATGATAAGGAAATAAGAGGAAAGAAAACAAATCTACATGGACACAAAAACATAAGCAAAATAAGGAGGAAATACTCATGACAATTATAGTCCTGTTTCTTTAGCTGGTTATATACTCATAGCTAGTATTATAACTACCTCTTCCACTACCCATTCTGTTTGCCTTCAGCAAGTATCTCAGCTGCCTGTGGTTCTTTACCTGGTCGGGTGACCCAGCCTTCATTTCTAAAGGGCCTGTACCATTATGGTCCTGTTTGGACTTAGTTGTTTTAGTTTTCCGTTGACTTTAATCACAGGGCATGGTAATACTTGAGCATCACCTTAAGGGACTTCCTGTATTCCACACATACTCATCATTGCTTGCGTTGCAGAGTATTTCAATTTCCCCTTGGTAGAGTAGGAATTCCTTTTTTTGTCTGTTGATTCAGAGGCATGAGAAGCCCAAAGTGGCCGAGTGGCAGTCTTAACTTCCAGTCCAGTAGAATCATTGTTGGGTCTCCTAATGAAGCATTTTTCCTGCTGGATCTTAGACCTCCAGGCCAGCAGAGCATAAAGTCACTGAAACAGGGAGTTTCACTTAGTGGTTCACTAAGGATGCTAATGAGTGGTGACACTCCCATTCTCTCCCTTGATTCCTAGGCCCATGAAAACAATACTAGGCAACAGGATGATGATTCAGAACATATACAGAGTTCTAGAGAACCTTGTCCCAGTCCTCAAGGTGCCCCAGTCCTAGTTGGTGCTTAAATAGTCTTCAAGAGGCCATTCCACCATTCCATCAAGCCAGCTGCTTCAGGATGATGGGATACATGGTAAAACCAGTGAATTCCATAAAATGGGCCCACTGTTGCACTTCTTTTTTTTATTTTTTTTATTTATTTTTTTAATTTTTTTTTAATGTTTATTTATTTTTGAGACAGAGAGAGACACAGCATGAACGGGGGAGGGGCAGAGAGACAGGGAGACACAGAATCAGAAGCAAGCTCCAGGCTCTGAGCCATCAGCCCAGAGCCCGACGCGGGGCTCGAACTCGCGGACCGCGAGATCGTGACCTGAGCTGAAGTCGGGCACTTAACCAACTGAGCCACCCAGGCGCCCCCCCACTGTTGCACTTCTTTTGCTGTGAAGTGAATTCCTTCATCAGAAGGAATTCTGTGTTGGAATACCATAATGGTGGATCAGGCATTGGCATTCCATAAGTCCACAGATGATAGTTGTGGCAGAAATCCACATCCAGAGTAAGTATCTATTCAAGCAACAACAAAGTGTTGCCCCTTCCATAATGGAAGCTGTTCAGTGTAATCAACCTGTCACCAGTAGCTGATCACCCTGCGGAATGGTACCTTATCAAGGGCTCAGTGTTGTTATCTGTTGCTGGCAGATTGGTCACTCAGCAGTGGCCATAACCACGTCAGTCTTAACATGTGGAAGTGCATGTTGCTGACCCCATGCATAACATCCATCCCTGCCACCATGGCCACTTTGTTCATTAGCCCAGAGTGGCTGGTGAAGAATGTTCTCTGGTATCCACAGACCAGGTCATTCTATCCACTTAATGATTAAAATCCTCCTCTGTTAAGGTCACCTTTCGGTAAACATTCACACAGAAAACAAGTCTTCGATTTTTTTGCCCATTCAGGTGTGTATCCATATACTTTCTTTGTCAGCAATTTTCCAGTTATGTTCCTTTCAAGTCCCAGGCCATCCAGCCGAACCATTGGCTGCAGCACCTGAATCAGTATATAATTGCTCTTCTGGCCATTTCTGTTTTCAAGGAAAATGGACGTCCGGGTACTCTGCTTGATGTTCTGCCTACCAGGAAGATTTCCCTTTACCACTGTTCTTCAGTGATATCCCAGAAAGGGACTGTAGTGCAGCAGCTGTCTCCTTTAGCTAGTGCTTACATATCTTACAGATAGGTAAACCAGGCCTAAGTCTTTTCTTCCTCTTTCAATGGATTGTAAGGGTATAGGCTGGGAGAGAGAAGGCAGAGTAACAGGAATGGGGACCATGGGGATTTCAGCCACTTGTTTTCTTTTTTTTTTTCTTTTTTTTTTAAGGTTTTATTTTTAAGTAATCTCTATACCCAAGGTGGGGCTTGAACCTACAACCCTGAGATCAAGAGTCACATGCTCTGCAGACTGAGCCAGCCAGGTGCCCCTGGGCTTTTTTTTTTTTTTTTTTTTTGGTAATATTTATTTTTGAGAGAGAGAGAGAGAGAGAGAGAGCGCGCGCGAGCGCGTGCATGCGCACAAAAGGGGGGCAGAGAGAGAGGGAGACAGACTCCGAAGCAGGCTCCAGGTTCTGAGCTGTCAGCACAGAGCCTGACACAGGGCTCGAAGTCACAGACCGTGAGATCATGACCTGAGCTGAAGTTGGATGCTTAACTGACTGAGCCACCCAAGCGCCCCCTTGGACCACTTCTTTTTTTTTTTTTTTTTAATGTTTTTGTTTATTTTTTTAATTTTTTTTAATTTACTTTTTTTTATTTTTTTTTAACGTTTATTTATTTTTGAGAGAGAGAGAGAGAGAGACAGAGCATGAACGGTGGAGGGTCAGAGAGAGGGAGACACAGAATCTGAAACAGGCTCCAGGCTCTGAGCTGTCAGCACAGAGCTTGGCGAGGGGCTCGAACTCACTGATCGCGAGATCATGACCTGAGCTGAAGTCGGCCGCTTAACCGACTGAGCCACCCAGGCGCCCCTGTTTTTGTTTATTTTTGAAAGAGAGAGTGCAAGTGGAAGAGGGGCAGAGAGAGAGGGAGATACATAATCCAAAGCAGGCTCCAGGCTCCAAGCTGTCAGCACAGAGGCCCATGCGGGGCTCGAACTCACGAACCACAAGATCATGACCCTAGCTGGAGTTGAATGCCCAACCGACTAAGCCACCCAGGCGCCCCTCCCTTGGACTACTTTTTAATGTAACTTTTCCCTTCAGGGCCTGCTTGGGCCTGATAGGCTATGTACTATGTCCATTTGATGATAGAGTATTGCTGTGCATATCCATCTTTATGGCTTGGTGGATCAGATAACACCCAGTTTATGATAGGTATCTTGGGTCCTGTGGTAACTTGGGGGCCCATGGTTAAATGTTCAGTTTCTGTTGAGGACCAGTAGCAGGTCAAGAGCAGTTTTTCAAAAAAGAGAGTAGTTATCTATAGATGATGGCAGGGCCTTGCTCCAAATCCTAAAGATCTATGGCTGTAATTCACCGAAAAGGGCCTGCCAAAAGTTCTAAATAGCAGCCCTATCTGTTACTGACACTTCAAGAACCAATGGATCTGTTGGCTTATATGGCCCAAGTGGCAGAATAGCTTGCACAGCGGCCTGGGCCTGTTACACATCCTTTCTTGTCACTCAAAACTAGCAGTTTTTTGGGTCACCCAGTAAATGGGCCAGAATAACACACACCCTAGTAAGGAATATGTTGCCTCCAAGTCCCACTGGGTACATCTCATGCATCCTTCTTAGTTGTATGAAGCCCAGAGACAAAAAAACCTATCCATCACCTCAGTAAGGATATTTCAACATATCCCATACCACTGGACTACTAGAATTTCACTGATGTAGAATTTTGTATTTTCCACCCAGTGATATATAAATGTCTTACCAGTAAGTCTAGAGTATTTGCTACATCTTGTTCAGTTTGTCTAATCACCATAATATTATCAATGCAAGGTGATCAAGATCTGTGCAGAGTAAATTATGACGTAGAGCTACCGAATCAATATAGCCCTGAGGGAAGACAGTAAAAGTGTATCGCTGGCATTGCCAGCTGAAAGCAAACTGCTTATGGACAGGTATGGAGAAAAAGGAATTTGCCAGATCCATAGCTGCATACCAGGCACTAGGGAATGTGTAATAATTTGCTCAAGCAATGAAACCACATCTGGTACAGAAGCTACAGTTGGATTTGCCACCACCTGGTTAAACGTAGCAATCTGCTGTCATTTTCCAAGACGCGTCAACCTTCTGTATAGGCCAAATACATATGAATGGAGATACGGTGGAAATCACCACCCCTGCATCATTCAAATCCTTGCCTTGGTAGCACCAATCCCTGCAGCCCCTCTGAGGATTTAGTATTGCTTTTGGTTTAATTTTTTTTGAGGTAGAAGCAATTCTAATGGTGTCCACTAGGCCTTATCCTCCATAATAACCCTCACACCACAGGTCAGGGAATCAGTGTGGGGATTCTGTGAGCTGCTAAGTATGTCATTCCAATGATGCATTCTCAACCTGGGAAAATAACCATAGAATGAGTTCAAGGACCCACTAGACCCATGTGAGATGAACTTGAACCTGACCTCCATAAGCCCCTACTCTTTTTTTAAAAAAAAATTTTTTTTTTCACGTTTATTTTTTTGTGAGAGAGAGAGAGACAGTGTGAGTGGCGGAGGTGCAGAGAGAGGCAGACACAGAATCAGGAGCAGGCTGTAGGCTCTGAGCTGTCTGCACAGAGCCCGACATGGGGCTCGAACCCACGAACTGTGAGATCATGGCCTAAGCTGAAGTTGGATGCTTAACCGACTGAGCCACCAGGCGCCCCAAGCCCCTACTCTTGACTACTGGGCTACAGTGATGTTTTGGGTCTCCTGAAATTAGCGTCAGGTTATAGCCCACATCCAGTAGTTCCTGAAAGGTCTGACATTATTTCCTTTTCTCCAGTATACAGTTACCCTGGTAAAAGGCAATACATACATAGGTCCCTTTGGAGAAGGCTGAGAGAAAGATTAACAGTATACATTTTCAGTAATGTACTGCAGTCCTCCCTCATGGGGACTTGGCCTCTTTATTCAAAGACTTTTGAGTCTGGGGCCCCTGGGTGGCTCAGTTGGTTAAAGTGTCTGACTCTTGGTTTCAGTTCAGATCATGATCTCACAGTTTATGAGATCAAGCACCACATGGGGCCCTGTGCTGGCAGTGCTGAGCCTGCTTGGTATTCTCTCTGCCCCTCCCCAACTCACGCACACGTTTTGTCTCTCTCAAAATAAATAAAACTTTAAAAAACTTAAAAAAAAATTCTGAGTCTGCAGTCTGGTTCAAGTCTGGGAATTGACTTAAGGGCTTTTTTATTATTTGAATTGGGCTTTTGTTCACTTGACCTAGAAATTTTGTGCTTATGTAGATTAAGAATTTGGTTGGCTTCCTGTCTGTTTTACTTTCAAGGAACACCATAATCAACATCAAAGGTCTAAGTGATTCAGACTATTCAGATTTCTGCTTTGAGTCTGCTGTCCATTACAGTAACCATGTCCACCTTGCCTTTTGTAGTTGATTGACTCTTGGCCCCTGCTACCCTGGAGTCTAATTATACTCATTGTATTTAGGTTAATTGACTACAGTTTCTACAGTGAGGTTTGGCCCACAGAGATGGGTGGTCACAGAGCACTCCACAGATGCCAGGATTCCCTTCACAAATTTATTCCTCACAGTATTGCTGAAAAGCATGTCTTCTGGACCTTCCCAATGTGGGGAAGTAGGTCTTGACAAACCTACTGGAACATTCTAATCTCCATAAGCCTTTGAATCACTTCTTCTACATTAAACCAAGGCATGTGGGCATTTCCAGTTTGCTCCTGGTGGCTGGCTGCCTTTTAGTCCATTTTTCAGCTAACCAGCCAAAATGCTAGAGCCTTTTCCAGCTCCCTAAGCTGTGGCATTAAATGCAGAATCTCTTAGTGAGCCCATGTCAATAAATTTGGCCTGATCAAACCATGTTTCTTCCACCGTTAGATCCACACACATGCCCATTCCCATACATGGTCCTCAGATTTTTGTCTATATAAGTTAGAAATCCAAGTATTTCTTTTAGACTGTAACATACTTCATCCTGGACCTGACACATTGTGCCTCACCTTTAGGGGCCAGTTGGGACTTCAGTCTAGTTATGGGTCTAGAAACACAGAGAGGTGGTAGGGATGGGTCCTGAGGAGAATCAGCATTGTCTTACATAGCAAGTGCCTCAGGGGAAACCATTACAGATTCATCAGGCAGTGCAGAATTAATCCCATCAGATGGAGGTAGAGAGGATGCTTCTACTGTGGGTGGGGAAACCTCTTCCACCAGTAAAGAAGACTGGTAAGAATTTAGAGGCCCAGTGTCTCCAGCTCCATCAGATCTTTCCACATCTCGCCATCCCAACTTGCAGGATCTCATTCTTCTTTCCCAATCAGTGCCCTCACTTTAACAGTAGCTGCCCTGTGACACTGAGAGTTCAACTTGTGTTGTAATTCTACCACAGGATGAGGTTCTACATGGACTTTCAGCCATTTCAGCCCAGTGGCTACAGGAGGTAAGGATCTCCTTCAGGAACACCTAGAAGCTCTTAGGTCATTTACTGCACTAGAGCTGGGAATTTGAATCACTGAGCTCATCCTTTCTTTTCACCACTTTGTCCAGTGACATTAGGAGCAACCAGCCAATGTCATATTCATTAGTTTTCCAAAAAGGTTTGAAAGTATCACATACAGAGTCATTTAGCTCCTTGCTGCTTATAAGGGGATGATGAGGAATATCCAGTGCAGATATTTTGCATATCTCTATAAAATAGAGTTCATGCCATGAACTATCATTGCTCTTTACAACTGGAAACTTTAATCAGATTGGAGAGCCAATTGCGGAAACCCTAGGACCATTTTAGAAAACTCATCCTTAAAATTCTCTTCCTCTGTAACCAGTCTTGGTACCAAAATCTGTATTGGTCAGATGTTTTCCAGAGAAAGAGAACCAATAGAGTGAATACACACACACAAGTATATATAAATGGAGATTTATATATATAATGCAAATTTATCATGAGGAATTGGCTCATGCAATTATGGAGGCTGAGAAGTCTCATGATCTGCTGTTTGCAGTCTGGAGACCCAGGAGAGCTGATGGTATAATTCAGTCTGAGTTGTAAGGCCTGAGAACCAGGGGAGCCCATGGTATAAATCCCAGCTCGAGGGCAGGAGGAAATGAGACAAGATGTCCCAGCTCAAGCAGGAAAAAAGGTACAAATTCCTCCTTCCTCTACCTTTTGTTGTATTTAGGCTCTCAGTGGTTTGGATGATTCCCACCTATATTGAGAGGGGCTATCTCCTCTACTGACTCCATGGATTCAAATGCTAATCTTACCCAGAAACACCTTTTTTTTTAATATATTTATTTTTTGAGAGAGCCCCAGTGGGGGAGGGGCAGAGAGAGGGGAACAGAGGATCTGAAGCAGGCTCCGCACTGACAGGCTGACAGCAGTGAGCCAGTGGGCTTGAACTCACCAACCAGGAGATCATGACCTGAGCTGAAGTTAGACGCTCAACCAACTGAGCCACCCAGGTGCCCCTCACCCAGAAAACAGTCTTACAGACACACCCAGAAATAATGTTTAATTTGGGCTCTCTATGGCCAGTCTAGCTGACACATAAAATTGACCATCACAGAGGGTGTAGAAAGGAAGAGATGGGTATAAGAGACATTCAAGATAAAATTGCCTGAGATTGTTGAAAGGGTATGTGTTAAAAGGTAAGCAAAAGGAAGTACTGACCTTTTTCTGGTGACTGGAAGAAGAATGGTGCAATAAAAACAAGTAGAGATGTTCATTCATTTTGGTCAGCAAATACACCATACACCTCTTCTAGGCTTATTGGGAGTTCTAGGCAATTAAGACGGACAATTAAGACAGACAAATATAAAGTCTTGTGGAGTTAATATTCTTGGGGTGGGAGATCAGATAAGCAAATAAACAAGAAAATGTCCTACCCGAGGAATTAGCATTTCCCCAAGATTTGACGAAAGGGCTCGTGCAAATGTCTGATGGCAGAAACAAGTCTGATAATTCCCCTCCCTGACATGTTCTTACCCTAGATCAGTGGTTTTCCAATTTATGAGTCCTTCAGATCACCCAGAGGGCTTGTTGAAACATAGGTTGCTGGGCCTAGACCTAGAATTTCTGAATCAGTAGGTCTGGGGTGAAGCCCAATAATTTTCATTTCTATGTGATGCTAATGTTGTTTGTCATCTTATCATCCTTGGCTTCTTGGCATTGTCTCTGCTTAAAAATAAAATATTTGTCCTCAGCCAACAAGACCAGAAAAGTTAATATAGGAGTCTGAATAGACATTTGTGTAGAAGACAACAGTAGAAGACAATTAGAGATTAATATTTCTGAGAATGAAGAGTAGATGGCTGAGAACTGAACGTAAGCTGTTGGTGATAAGTAGCATTTGTTGAATATCTACCCTGTGCTAGGCACTGTTCTGATATTTATGTTACCTCATTTAATTTTCACAAGTCTGTGCAATAGGTCCTATTAGCCCATTTTACAGACAAGGGAACTAAAGCAAAGAACTGTTAACTTGTTCAAATTCACACTGCTGGTCAGTGGCAGAGACAGGATTTATTATCAGTGTGCTGTTAATCACAGGGTGTTCATCCCCCAGGGAAAACTTTTGAGAGGGGTGGGGGTTTAGGATGAAGTCGAATTGGCAAATGAAAAGAAGTTAGAGCCATTAGTGATGGGAGACTTTTAACAAGAATATTGAATCTCTTGGAAGTTAACATGTATGCTGGAAGGTTATACTTTCTCAGTTATTTTAAAATTAGAATAATTTTTCCACAACATACTTTCACAAAAAGTTCTTGAAGAAAACTTGGATACATGAGTTTATATCAGATTGAATGGTTGCCATAAGGTATGGGAATTTCAGAGATGTTTACCAAGCACCTCTCATATATTAAATACTGGGGAGTTTGGGATATATCAGTGAACAAAACCAGGATGCCTGCCCTGGAATTTAATTTACACTGGAGTATGTGGAGTGAGACAGATGATAAATAATAAACATAACTAAATTATCTAGTATGTTTGGAGGTGACACAAGAACAAGAAAACATGGGGTAAGGAGGAATGGAAGGTGGTTTGTGAGGCAGTGTGGATTAAATAGTTTGGACTGGGCAGGCTAATTGAAATAGTGATATTTGAACAAGGACTTGAACATGGTAATCTTTTGAAAAGAGAAGAAATATTTTACATTGAGAATAGTACGTCAAAAAGGGTGTTTTGGTTTTGTTTTCTTTTTTGTGCACTAATTCAAATATGACTACATGTTTCTGTGTTTTTTTTTTAATTGCCTACTCCTTTGCTAAGCTTGCTTACAAAAAAAGCATTTCTTTGTTATGTGTTTATCCTTGGTTGCTGCTACTGACTGCTGTTTTCATTTTTAGCAACATGCTAGATGACTTCTTGTTACAGGGATGCTCTGATCAGTTTCCTTATTTTCACTCAGACCAGCAGAGGCCTTTGCAGTTGCAATCAATTCTCTTTTCATTTTGGTCAACAGTAAGCATTTGTTAACCAGTGTGCTAGCTGTATGCTAATATGTGTGTACATATTGCATAATATGAAGAGGTAAATGGGAGGACACAGGCTTGTTTACCTTTCATTTTTTGTAGAACATGACCTCAGATTCTCCCTTGCCCTCTTGTTTTATCTTTGAATGAAACATATTTTTCATTGTTTCTTAAAAGTAGTAGGTATGCCCTTACCATGGGGTCTTTGGGCTGTTTCTCCGCTAAGACCAGTCTTCCCTCTGATAATCTGCATGGCTTTCTCCTTCAATTTATTCAGCTCAAAACATCACGTTGCTAGAGGCCTGCTTTTCTAGTACCCTCAATGGAAGGGTGTACCCCCACCCCCATCACTGTATAGCCTAGTACCTTGCTTGAAGTTTCTACATAGCACTCATCAATCCTTGATGTTAAATATTTCTCTGGTCTTCTTGTTGGTCCATCTTCATTAACTTGGTGGTTTCTTGACCATCTACATTGAGCAGTTTTTTTTTTTTTGCCATGTATCTGTCATATAATAACTTCAATAAATATTGATTTACTAAAGAATATATTTAATGTTGGCATATATTCGGCTTTGACTTGTTATCTCATATTCAGAGTTGAAATTTGACATCCATAAGTTTAAGATTCTTTAGCAATACTGACCATGTAGCTTGTCCTATGTTGGTAAACCTGTCAGCATTTATGGGGTGTAGCTAAACATAAAATAATGAAATTTTCATATGACTTCATTCTCATTACTGTGTGATCACTGATCCTATTTAAATAACTTGAGACCAGATTTGTCTGACCCAGTGAAGCATGACAAACACAAAAATGTGGATAAGCTAAAATACTTTTGCTTGGATCTGCTTAAATTAGATGGCTTAACATTTTCAAACATTTCTCATACTGAGCAGACTGCAAAATGAGTATTACTCTGGTAAAGCAGCTGGTACTCTCCTCAGTTAAACAGACATTAGACTAAGTTGATTTGCCCAGAGCCACTAAGGGTCTAGTGGAATAATGTCAAAATAAAAGTGTGAATGATTTGGAAGGATAGAGGATTTAAATAGAATGGTGCATTTAGTCATTCATTGGTTAATATCTTTGTATTACTTTCTTTTTATTTTTTTTATTTTTTATTTTTTTTTAATTTTTTTTTTCAACGTTTATTTATTTTTGGGACAGAGAGAGACAGAGCATGAACGGGGAGGGGCAGAGAGAGAGGGAGACACAGAATCGGAAACAGGCTCCAGGCTCTGAGCCATCAGCCCAGAGCCCGACGCGGGGCTCAAACTCCCGGACCGCGAGATCGTGACCTGGCTGAAGTCGGACGCTTAACCGACTGCGCCACCCAGGCGCCCCAGTATTACTTTCTTTTTAAACTAAAGCAAAAATCTGTGCCCCTCCCCTGCTTGTGCTCTTTCAAAATAAATAAATAAACTTAAAAAAATTAAATAAGAGCTAGTCTAGTATATCAGCTAGTTAATCTTGATCTATTGTGTACCACCTTATTATGGTCAGCTTAGCATCATCTTCATAAAGTATACTTTGGAATGAGTATGAATGTTATTCACACTTAACAGATATGTTTATCAGAAATTTTAAGATAGGTTTGTAAATTAAGAAATTGTTTTTACCTGTTGTTTAAAAATAGGGTATATACCTTTTCTTTAATGTTCATTATAATTTCTTACTTTGCATTAATCATTGTTGTGAACCAGAAATCCAGAACATAAATTAGCTACTTGGAAGTTTATTTTTCTACTACAGACAATAACATTTTTATTAAGGAAAATTTTCAACCAAACACATTTAGAGAGAATGGTACAACAAACCCTACATATTCATAGCCAGCTTTAAAAACTTTAATACATGGTTAATCTTTTTTTTACGTTTATTCATTAAAAACATTTTTTTAATGATTTATTTATTCTTGAGAGAGAGAGAGAGAGAGACAGAGCATGAGCAGGGAAGGAGCAGAGCGAGAGAGGGACATGGAATCCAAAGCAGGCTCTAGGCTCTGAGCTGTCAGCGCAGAGCCCGACGGGACTCGAACTCACAAGCCTTGAGATCATGACCTGAGCCGAAGTCCGATGCTCAACTGACTGAGCCACCCAGGCGCCCCTATTTATTCATTTTTAGAGAGAGGGAGAGAGAGAGAGAGAGAGAGAGAGAGAGAGAGAGAGAAAGAGAGAGAGAGAGAAAGAAGAGGAGAGGAGAGAGAGAGAGAGAGAGAGGGAGGATCCCAAGTTAATATCGTGGAGCTCGACATGGTACAAGGCTCAAACCTACGAATTGAGAGATGGTAACCTGAGCCGAAACCAAGAGTCAAACGCTTAAATGACTGGGCCACCCAGGTGCCCCCCTACATGGTTAATTTTGTTTCATATATACCACCAACTACTTTCTCTCCCTACTTTGTATTTGTTTTGTATTTTTTCAAAGTAAATTTCAGGACATGTATGTATCTCTTTCAACCATAGTGTGTCTCTGAAAGATAAAGGTTTAAATTTTTTTTTTAACATAACTTCACTATATAGGATATTTTAAGGCAGTCTATTTGGTCAGTGGGGTTATAAATTTCTGGAAATTTCCTTAAGAAAGCAGAAGTAGTGAGCTTATAGATGATTTCTGATTAATTTATATTAAAATTTCTAGAGAACAAAAAAACAGCATACTGAGTATCAAGGTGAATAACTTTGGATTTTTACTCACCTGGGAATCTTTTTTTTCTGCTCCAAAACGTTATTAGCTTCTTATATTAAACCAAAGGTGTATAAATGTCTAGAAATCTAGTGTATAAATGTGAATTGCCGTGATGAATGTATATTAGACAGACTTGACTTACCTAATGCCAGAAATCCTAGATCACATGAATAATAGTGAACAAAATTGTGACACAGTAAAAATTCAGCTGTACTAGTTTCTCATAAAAGGAAGAAGTTTAATTTGGTAAGGGACCTGGGCCACAAGATACAATGAAGAAGCTAAAATAAAAAAACACTTCATAGCACCTATACAATTGAATTATGGAAATTTGAACTCTGTTATGTGTTATGAGAAATAATCAACTATATAGTAGTTCATTTTTAATAATTTCTTTAGAGCCTGAAATGAAAGATAATCATGAAAACCCACATGACCATTTTTGTCTACTTCTTAAATGAGTATGTTAATGTCTGGAAATTACAGGTAGTTAATACATTGCAACAATTTGAATTACAAATTAATTGGCTTTGACAGATGTATTTGGGTTTTTTCCCTTGGGTTTTTTTAAATTTAAAAAAAAATTTAATTCAAGTATAGTTGACCTATATTATTATATGAGTTTCAGGTGTACAACATAGTGATTTGACAATTACGTACATTATGAAATGTTCACCATGATAAGTGTAGTTACCATCTGTCCCTATACAAAGTTATTGTAGTATTATTGAGTGTATTCCCTATGCTATTTTGGTCATCACTGTGGCGTATTTATTTATAACTGGAAGTTTGTACCTATTTAATCCTCTTCACCTATTTCACCCCTTCCCCTTTGGCAACTACCAATTCTCTGTGTTTATGAACCTGTTTCTGTTTTGTGTTTGTTTTGTTTTTAGATGCCACATATAAGTAAAATATGGTATCTGTCTGACTTCTTTCACTTAGTATCCATGTTGTTGCAAATGGGAAGATACTCTTTTTTATGGCTGAATACCACATCTTTTTCCATTCATCTGTGGATGGACACTCAGGTTACTTTCACATCTTGGCTGTTGTAAATAATACTGCAGTAAACATAGGGGTGCATATATCTTTTCTAATTAGTGTTTTAGTTTTCTTTGGGTAAATACCTGGAAGTAGAATTACTAGATTGTATGACATTTCTTGTCATAGATTGTCATTACTAGACTAGACTAGTAATTGTCATACTAGATTGTATGATATTTTAAATTTCTTGAAGAACCTCCTCCATGTGGCTGCACCAGTTTTCATTCCTACCAGTCGCACATGAGGGTTCCCTTTCTCCGCATCCTCACCATTAGTTATTTCTTGTCTTTTTAATTCTAGCCATTCTGACTCGTATGAGGTGATAATCTCATTGTGATTTTGGTATGCATTTCCCTGATGGTTAGTGATGTTGAGCATCTTTTCATGTGTCTGTTATCCGTTTATATGTCTTTGGGAAAATGTTAAGATCCTCTGTTCATTTTCTGATTGGATTGTTTGGTTTTTTGGTGTTAGGTTGTATGAGTTCTTTATACATTTTGGGTATTAACCCCTTATTGGATATATCATTTGCAAATATCTTCTTCCAGTCAGTAGGTTGCCTTTTCATTTTGTTGATGGTTTCCTTTGCTGTGCAAAAGCTTATTGGCTTGATTTAGTCCCAGTTGCTTATTTTTGCTTTTGTTTTCTTGCTTAAGGAGACAGATCCAGAAAAATATTGCTAAGGCCGATGTCGAAAAGTTTACTGTCTTGTTTTCTTTCAGTTTTATGGATTCAGATCTTAATATTTATTTAATCTATTTTGAGTTTATTTTTATGTACGGCCTAAGAAAGTGGTCCAGTTTCATTCTTTTGCATGTAGCTGTACAGATGTATTTCTTCTAAAAGAAAAGTGCTCTAGAAAAATACTGGAGGTGGGAAAAGTTGGATCTGAAAATTTTGTCTTTGTTGAAAGGAAAGGTCAGTAATGCAGGTGATGACAGAGATAAAAAAGGAAGATGATGAAATGGAATTTTGGAATTGTGTCCAATCCAGGCCTTGGTGTCTCTTGTTATGAATATAGCCAAGCATATGCCACATCACCATCACATTTCATTTATTTCCTGACAGAACAACAGACGGAAACTCTTCATAGCCTTGACTTTGGCATCGTTTTTCTTGGGCATCTGTTACAAATGCCAAAATCTGTCTCTCTGTGTGAATAGTGTTTGGAACTGATAGACTGATTAGTGAATATGCTCTACCACTCTACCTAGGCAGGAAATACCATACCTTTCACCTTCTTAGTGAAAACAAAAACACCTTTTAGCCAACTTTATTTAGTATTATCGTTTGTATAAAATGAAGCAGGATTGTTTTGGTAAAGATCATTAAAGATGTATATAACAGTGAAAGCAAATTTACTTATTTCAAGAAATCATACTTGATTTGACAATAACTTGGTACAAAGTACCAATTGCACTTCCTTTACACCAATTATCAGTTAAGGGCCCTGCCTAAAACATAATTTTGTTCCTTTCATTCATCTGAGGCCTCATATTAATAAGGCCCAGTTTATAGTTGGGGGGCAGGGTTAAGGAACCAAAATAAGGATAATGAGATTTTGAATGAGTTGCAGCAGTGTGAAGCCACTTTTAGGCCCATGAAGGGGCAGGGCAACAAGTTATTGGAGTCCAGACTTAGCTGTAGTTGTAGAGGGATGCGGCTTGGCTGGAACCATGGTTGTGATGGAGGGAATGAACAAATAATACTCAGACTTCTGGGCGCCTGGGTGGCTCAGTAGGTTAAGCATCTGACTCTCAGTTTCAGCTCAGGTCATGATCTCATGGTTCTTGAGTTTGAGCCCTGTGTTGGGCTCTGCACTGACAGCATGGAGCTTGCTTGGGATTCTCTCTCTTCCTCTCTTTCTGCCCCTCCCCCACTTGTACTGTGTCTGTCTCTCTCAAAATAAATAAATAAACTTAAAATTAAAACAAAAATAATACTCAGACTCCTTTCATCTGCCTTCTGATGTTCTGCAGAACATACTTATAATGGCCCCGAATGAACCAAGGTGATGCAATGAATAGGAGTTACTTGTGCAAATGAGCAAATGAGGGGTGGCTGGGTGGCTCAGTCGGTTAAGCATACAACTCTTGATTTCAACTCATGAGCTCGCAGCTTGTGGGTCCAAGCCCCACATTGGGCTCTCCCACGCTGATGGTGCAGAGCCTGCTTGGGATTCTCTCTGTCTCCCCCTCTGCCTCTGTCTCTCTCTCAAAAATAAATAAATAAACTTAAAAAAAATTTTTTTAATGAGCAAATGAAGGCTCGGAGAAGCTGTAAATACATTGCTCAAGGTCCCCTTAGAGATAGTGAATCTAAGCCATTTGACTCTTCCAGCCCTTTTTTAAAAAAAGTTTTTCTTAGTTTATTTGGAGAGAAAGCACGAGTAGGGAAGGGGCAGAGAGAATTCCAAGCAGGCTCTGCACTATCAGCATGGAGCCTCATGTGGGGCTCAAACCCACAAACCACGAGATCATGATCTGAGCTGAAATCATGAGTCAGACACTAAATGGACTGAGCCGCCCAGATGCCCTAGCCCCCCCCTTTTTTTAATTAACAGCTTTATTGAGACTTAATTTACTCACCATGAATTTCTCCTATATTAAGTGTACAGTGATTTTTAGTATATTTACATCACTACAGTGTCATAACAATCTAATCTTCAAACCTTTTCATTACCCCAAAAAGAAACCTTGTGCCCATTTGTAATCACTTCCCATTTTCACCCCTATCTAGCCCTTGGTAACCATTAATACCATTTTCTGTCTCTTTAGATTTGCCTTTTCTGGGCATTTCGTATAAATGGAATAATAAAATGCATGTTCCTTTGTTTCTGGATTTTTTGACTAAGCATACTGTTTTAGAGATTCATCCATGTTGTAGCATATATCAATCAGTACTACAAGTACTTACAGCAGAATAGTATTCCATTGCATAGACATAGCTCATTTTGTTTATCCGTTCAGTAGTTGTTGTATATATGGGTTGTTTTCACTTTTTGGCTCTTGTGAATAATGCTGCTGTGAACATTTGCATGAAAGTATTTGAACATATGTTTTGTTTTCCACCTAGGAGTGGAATTGTTGGGTCTTCTGGATATTCTGTGTTGAACATTCTGAAAAACTGCTAAATTGTTTTCTAAAGTGGCTATACAATTTTACATTCCCACCAGCAATGGGAATAGGGGAATAGGGGTCTGTTTCTCCACATTCTTGTCAATATTGTGATTATCCTTTTAATTATAACCAATGATACCCTGGAAAGTTCATCATTTTTAACCCATAGATTTGTCTCTTCTATGATTTTCTACAAAGTTGAGTACAAAGGAAAGGATTATGTTTTCTCATCAACAACTCTGTTATTTTCATTGTTTTTTTTACAACTAAAGGACATTACAATGGAATTATTCAGCAGTTCATAGCCAAATTCATTAAATTCTTCATCCCTTAACATTAATTTTTAAAGCAACTTTTAGTGAAACTTGGAGCTATTTGGGAAGTAATGTGTATATGAGGGTAGGAGTTGACACTGAAAGGTGTATTTGATTTTAGGATTCCCTTTGCTTTCAATTTTAGTTTGAGAACTGAGGGAGTTTTGAAGTAGCAGCCAGTGTTACCTTGTAAAAATGTATTTAGGCACTCTCATTCCATTGCACTTGGAATAAAATCCAAACTTTGCCATGCCCACAAGGCTTTTACATGGCCGCCTGTTAACCCTCCAGGTAAATAAGGCTCCTGCTACAGTCCCCTTCCCTCAGTACACTCAAAGCATGTTAGTCTTCTTTCAGCTTCTCTATAATAGCAAACTCTTACCTACTTCAGGCCTTTGCATAACTTTTCTCTTCTCTTCCTCTGGTTTGGCACAGGAATAGTTTAATATTGTGGAGACTTTTTCCTGATCACTATATCCTCCAAAAGCAGTATCCCCATAGCTTCTGTCCTCAGCCTGTTTCTCATGTAAGACACTCTTGGGCATTTTCACCCACTTTCATGACTTAAAAAATACCCAACTGGTAATGATTCCCAATTTTTTATTTTCATCTCGGACTTCTTTGCTGGGTCTTAAATGGGAATGTTCATTAGTCTGCTTTAAAAAAATTTTTTTTTAATGTTTATTTTATGTTTGAGAGGTACAGAGCACAAGTGGGGGAGGGGCAGAGAGATAGGAAGACTCAGGATCCAAAGCAGGCCCTGGCCTCTGAGCTGTCAGCACAGAGCCCAACATGGGGCTTGAACTCACGAACCATGGGATCATGACCTGAGCTGAAGTTGGTGCTAAACCACTGAGCTATCCAGGCACCCCTCATTAGTCCACTTTTGATTATTCCTCATTCTATCTCTTAAGAACACCTCACCTCAAACTTAATGCATCCAGAATTGAACTCTTCCAGTTGGATTTGTTCAGCCTTATGGGTGGTTCACTATCATTCATGATTCCTCTGACTTTTCCCACAAATCTTTGTTGGCCAAACCTTGTCAGTTCTGTTTGTTTTTAAGAGTTCTCAAATGTCTATCTGCGGCCACTGTTCTGTCTTTACAGCCTTTTACTTGGATTTCTGCAGTAGAATCTTGGCTTTCCTGCTTTCAGGCTTTCTCTTTCCTTTTTGTTTGTTTGTTTGCTTGTTTATTTTGAGAGAGAGCATATGCTGGAGAGGGGCAGTAAGAGGGAGAGAGAGAATCCCAAGCAGGCTCTTCACTAGCAGTGCCCACACTGGGCTCAGTCTCACAAACTGTGAGGTCATCACTTGAGCACCCAAGAATTGGACACTTAACTGATCGAGCCATCCAGGTGCCCCACAGGCTTCCTCTGTTCTTCACACTGCTTATCAGATCGTCTTTCTAACACAGTGATTCTTACTGCTAGTACGTGGCAGAATTGCTTTAAGAGTTTTTCAAAGTGACTTACAGAGTCCTGTCTCAGAACTATTAATAAATAACTTCTGGAAGTGAGAACTGGAAAGGTATATTTTGGAGGAAAAACAACAAGAACAACAACAACTACCAGATGATGCTAATGGGCACCCCTGGTTAAAAACCACTCTTTTAAAATACAAATTTAATTGTTTAACTCTGATTAAAATTCTTTAGAGGCTTTTGATTCCCTTGAAGGTAAAATATGAGATCCTGGGGTGCCTGGGTTCCCAGGGTCACCCTGGGCTCCATGCTGAGTGTGGAGCCTGCTTGGAATTCTCTCCCTCTGCCTCTGTCCCTCACCCGCTCCCTCCCTCCCTCTCTCTCTCTCTCTCTCTCTCTCTCTCTCTCTCTCAAAGTAAAAGTAAAAATAAATAAAAAACTTAATTTTCTTTGTTAAACAGATTAAAATTAAGTTTAGGGAAAGAATGTTCAGACCTAAGGTAGAGAGTGGTAACTGAATAATCTTTTGGCTCATTTTAATTTTTAGGAAAATGTCATTTTTTTAAAATTTGGCATTTAAAGTGACAACAGCTGAAGGAAGATGATACTTCCCTTGCAAAATTCTGATCCTTCTTATCTTCCACAATGAGTCTACCCTACTTTGAGTGTGTGGAGAAGGGATAGAAGATTGAAGTTTATGCTAGGCTGGGAATATGAAGATTAAAACAACTGCATCTCTTATCTCTTGGCTCCTTCCTCTTCTCTAGGCCTTAGCTCCTGTAATTTTTCGATTATATATGGGGATAGTATAAATTCTCTGTCTTTATCCGTACCACCCATCCAGACCTGGGGGCTAGGAGGACTATACCAGGGTAAGTCCGATATTAAATAAATGTATATTTATTCAAAGGAAATCTTTTATTGGTTCAAATATGGGAATTTGTTGACCATGTTTTGAGACATATTTTTTTACCAAGATAATTTTTTTAATCTGGCTTTTGTTGGGGCTCCTCGCTGGCTCAGTCAGTAGAGCATGTGACTCTTAATCTTGGAATCATGAGTTTGAGCCCCACATTGGGTGTAGAGATTACTAAAAAAACTTAAACACAGATTTAAAAAAATAAGTGATGTCAACAAACCAGTGACTATCAGATTATTGTCAGGGTTAAAATCTTTCAACTTTGGCCAATGAATGCTCATTCATGTTTTTTATTATTAAAGAATTTCAAATTATATTCAAAATGAGTAGCAAAAGAATAAAGTTGGGGGGCGCCTGGGTGGCGCAGTCGGTTAAGCGTCCGGCTTCAGCCAGGTCACGATCTCACGGTCCATGAGTTCGAGCCCCGCGTCAGGCTCTGGGCTGATGGCTCAGAGCCTGGAGCCTGTTTCCGATTCTGTGTCTCCCTCTCTCTCTGCCCCTCCCCCGTTCATGCTCTGTCTCTCTCTGTCCCAAAAATAAATAAACGTTGAAAAAAAAAGAATAAAGTTGGACTCCTACCTTATAGTATGTACAAATATTAATTCAAAATGCACTGTAGACCTAAATGGAAAAATTAAAACTGTAAAACTCTTAGAGGAAACATAGGAATAAATCTTTAGGACCTTGGTTAAGTAATGGTTTCTCAGATATGCCATCAAAAACACAAGTGACAAAAAAATCTATTGAACTGCATCTAATTTTATTTATTTAATTATTTTTAATTTTTTTAATGTTTATTTAATTTTGAGAGAGAGACAGAGCAGAAGCGGGAGAGGGTCAGAGAGAGAGAGGGAGACACAGAATCCAAAGCAGGCTCCGGACTCTGAGCTGTCAGCACAGAACCCAACATATGGCTTGAGCCCAAGAACTGTGAGATCATGACCCCAGCCAAAATTGGATGCTTAACCGACTAAGCCACCCAGGTGCTCTTACCTGCATCTAATTTTAAACTTGAATTTTAAGGGGCACCTGGGTGGCTCAGTTGGTTAAGCATCCAACTTAGGCTTAGGTCATGATCTTGCATTTTGTGGGTTTGAGCCCTGCGTTGTCCAGCTTGCTGCTGTCAGTGCAGAGCCTGCTTCATATCTTCTGTCACTCTCTCCCCCTCCCCTGCTTGTGCCCTCTCTCTCAAAAATAAATAAAACATTAAAAAAAAAAAAAAAAAAAACAAGGTTGAACCGAATTGTTGGATGGTCACCCAGTTGGTGTCCAGAGAGTTGGAGAAGTGGTTGTTGGTGTAGGAAAAAAAAAACAAACAACAAACAAACTCAAACTTTAAAACTTTTGGGCTTCAAGGGCACCTGGCTGACTTAGTCGGTGGAGCATACGACTCTTGATCTTGAAGTTGTAAGTTTGACCCCATGTTAGGTGTGGAGATTACTTTAAAAAAATCTAAAAAATTAAAATAAAATAAAATAAATTAAAAATTAAAAATTAAAAAAAACAAAAAAACTTTCAGGCTGCAAATTACACCATCAAGAAAATGAAAAGATAACTTACAGAATGGGAAACAATATTTAAATATCATGTATTTGTCAGGTACTTGTATCCAGAGTGTACAAGGAATTCTTCTTACACCTTGATTTAAAAAACAACAACAACCCAATTTTAAAGTGGGCAAAGGATTGGAATAGACATTTGTTCAAAGAAGAAATACAGATGGTCAGGAAGCATAAAGATGTTCAACATCATTAGGTAAATGCAAATCAAAACCACAATGAGATACTATTTTATACCTACTAGGATAGCTATTATAATAAAAACACAGGCTGTAAGAAGTGTCAGCAAAGATGTTGAGAAATTGTAACCCTTAACCATTGCTGGTGGGAATGTAAAATGATACCACTATTTTGGTTGGCCATTCCTCAAAATGTTGAACATATTTGAGTTGCAATATGACTCAAAAATTCAACTCCTAGGTATACACCCAAGAGAAAAACATACATCCACACAAAAACTTGTACATGAATGTTCCTAGGAGCATGATTCATAATAGCCAAACAGTGGAAACACCCTAAATGTCTATCAACTGTTAAGTGGCTAAATAAAATGTGTATCTATAAAATGAGATATTATTCAGCCATAAAATGAAGTGAAGTACTGGTATATAGATGTTGTAACATGGGATGAACCGTAGAAACATTGTGTTAAGTGAAAAAAGCTAGTTGCAAAAGGCCAGGTATGGTATGATTCCATTTTTGTGAAATACTTTGAGTAGGGCAAATCCATAGAGACAAAAGTAGATCAGTGATTGCCTGGGGCTGCGTGCCAGGGGATATGTGGAATGATAATGGGTACAGGTTTATTTTTGAGGCAGTGAAAATATTCTAAAGTTAGATTATGGTTCTGGTTGCACAACTCTGAATATTCTTAAAAAGCACTGATTTGTACACTTTAAAAGGATGACCTTTATGGTATGTGAATTACATATCAATAAAGCTATAATTAAAAAACATCTAGGACAACATAACAAAAATGAGATACTTAGGGATAAATTTAACAAAATACTGGGGTGCCTGAGTGGCTCAGTTGGTTAAGCATCCATTTCTTGACTTCAGCTCAGGTCATGATCTCCTGGTTCGTTAGTTCAACCCCCATGTTGGTCTCTGCACTGACAGCCCAGAGCCTGCTTGGAACTCTCGCTCCCTCTCTTTCTGCTCCTATCACACTCATGTGCGCATGCTCTTTTTCTCAAAATAAATACACTTAAAAAAGAAACACTTTCTCTCAAAATAAATACACTTAAAAAAGAAACTTTTAAAAAATTTAACAAAATACTTACAAGAATTATGCACTAAACACTACAGAAGACTGCAGAGAAATTAAAGACCTAAATAAATATACTCCTGGATTAGAGTCCTCAGTATTTCTAAGGTGGTAGTTTTTCTGAAAGTCATATATAGATTCAGTACAATGTTTTTTGTAGAAGTTGACAAGCTGACTCAAAAATTTATATGGGAATACCTGGCATACCCAAAATAGTTGTGAAAAAGAACAAAATTGGAAGATTTGTCCAACCTGAATGAATCATTTACCAGGCTGTGTTTTATTGGCCTAAGAACAGACATATTGATGTAACAGAATAGATAAGAATAGAACCACAAATATATGGCTAGTCTTTTTAAAGAAGAGATGCCAAAGCGATTCAATGGGTAAAGAATAATTTTTTTCAATATATAGTACTGGGATAATTGCATATCCAAATTTTTTAAAAAATGAATCTCAAGCCTTAACCTCACACCACGTACAAAAAATTAACTCCAAATGAATCAGACTTAAATGGAAAAGGTAATACCATAAAACTTCAGAAGGAAACAAACCTTCCTTCAAGAGGAAAAAGGAGAAAATCTTTGAGATAGTGGATTAGGCAAAGATCTCTTAGCAACAATAGCAAAAATACAATTCATAGGGGCATATGGCTGACTCAGTCAGTGGAGCATGTGACTTTTGATCTCAGTGTTGTGAGTTTGAGCCCCACGCTGGGTGTAGAGATTACTTAAAAATAAAATCCTAAAAAAATTCATTTAAAAATGGTTCTCTTCTTCTAACTACATTATTATGAGGATGGATGAAAGCCACAGAGTGGGAGAAATTATTTTCAAAATGTATATCTCACCAAGGATTTGATGATATCGGGCAAAAGATTTGAGTAGATATTTTACCAAAGATTTCTGCATGTTAGATGAGCAAATGATGCTAAACATTGTTAGTAAGGAAATGCAAATTAAAATCACAGTGAGGTACTATTGCACACCAATTAGAATGGCTAAACTTTGTTTTTATATTTTAAAAAATTCTTAAGTTTATTTACTTTTGAGCGAGAGAGAGAACAGGGTAGGTTGAGCGAGAGAGAGAACAGGGTAGGGGCAGAGAGAGAGGGAGACAGAGGATCCCAAGCAGGCTCCATGCTGTCAGCACAGAGCCTGACGTGGGACTTGAATTCATGAATCACGTGAGCTCATGACCTGAGCTGAAACCAAGAGTCAGACGCCTAACTGACTGAGCCACCCAGGCGCCCCTAGAATGGCTAAAACTTTTAAAAAGAAAAGAAGCAACTTACAAATTGGTAATACTTAGTGCCAGTGAGGATGCAGAGCCATAGACCAGACATACAGTACTAGGGATATGAGAAAAAGGATAGCTACTTTGGAAAACAAGCAGTTTCTCTAAAGTTCAACATTACCTTATTACCATACCAGCCATCCCCCTCCTATATGTTTAGTCAAGTGAAATGAAAACTTGTGTTCACACAGAAACATACACAGGTGTATGACAACTTTATTCATAACTGCCAAAAACAGGAAGGAACCCGAAGGTCCTTAAAGTGATAAATGGATTTAAAACAAGCACTAACCTCTGATGCATCCACATAATGGAATGCTCCTCAGCTATAAAATGTAATGAATTACTGGTATAAATAAAAACATGGATGAATCTCAGAGGCATTAAGCTAACTGAAAGTAGCCAGACACAAAAGGCTACACAACATGTTAAATTACTCTATTCATTTGACATTTTGGGCAAGGGAAAACTATAAGAACAGAGAATAGATCCTTGGGAGATGGTGGGAGGATCTAACCATAGTTGGGCATGGGGGAATCTTTTATAATGCTGGGACTGTTCTCTCCCTTAGTTTTTGCAATATTTACATATTTTTTCAAACTCACCTGTACACTAGAAAGGGTGAATTTTATTGTATGCAAATTATGCCTTAATTTTTGAAGAAATTTAGAAAATGAACCTTTACCCTTACCTTACAAAATTTATCTGAAAATGATTTCATACACTTAAATATAAAAGCTAATACTTTAAAAAAAAGCTAACACTTTAAAACTTAAAGAAAATATAGGTGAATATATTAGTGACAGGATACTAAAAGCACTGACTTTATAGAAAAAAATATAATTCAGGTTGATCAAAAATTAAAACCTTGTTAGTCGAACTCAGAAGCAGCGAAAAGGAATGTGGTTGCCAGAGACTAGGGGAAGGGAGAATTGGGGAGTTGTTCAAAGAATATAGAGTTTCAGTTATTCAAGATGAATAAGCTCTAGAGCTCTGCTGTACAACATAGTTAATACTACTGTACTTCACACTTTGCTAAGTGGGTAGATGTGTTAAGTGCTTTTACCACAAAACCGATGAAAACCTTTCACTGAAAGACACTAGAGGGCACCTGGGTGGCTCTGTTGGTTGAGCATCCGACTTCAACCCGGGTTGTGATCTCAGCGGTTCATGAGATCCAGCCCAGCATCAGGCTTACTGCTGTCAGTGCGGAGCCCTCTTCGGATCCTCTGCCCCTGCTCTCTCTGCCCCTCCCCCGCTCATGCACATGCTCGCTCGCTCTCTCTCTCTCTCTCTCTCTCTCTCTCAAAAACAAACATTAAAAAAAGAAAGACACTAGAAAGTATAAAGGAGACCATCAGACTGGAAGAAAACATTCACAATACATATATCTGACAAAAAAGGTAGATCCAGAATATAAGAAAAGTGCTACCAACCTGAATTTTTTTAAAGGCAAAAATTCAGAACGAACTTTACAAGAGGAGCTGAAAGAATAGCCTGTTAGCATATAAAAAGATGCTCGTCATCATTTGTTATTAGGAAATGCAAATTATGCTGTGGTGAGATACCACTATACCTACTAGAATGACTAAAATTAAGACTGAAAATATCATGTGGTGAAAAGGTTGTAAAGTAAAAATGTGCGCCTGGGTGGCTCAGTCGGTTGAGCGTCCGGCTTCCGCTCAGGTCATGATCTCACGGTTTGTGAGTTCGAACCCCACGTCAGGCTCTGTGCTGACAGCTCAGAGCCTGGAGCCTGCTTCAGATTCTGTGTCTCTCTCTCTCTCTCTCTGCTCCTCCCCTGCTCGTGCTCTGTCTCTCTCTCTCTCTGAAAAATAAACATTAAAAAATTTTTAAAAAAAGTAAAAATGGAAATTTGATATATTATCTTACATGGTAATGTAAAGTAGTACATACCCCTACATTATGACCCTGTAATTCCACTCCTAGCTATTTAACTTAAGAGAAATGAAAACATATGTCCATGAAAGACATATACAAGTGTTGATAGCAGGGGATGTAGTCAAGAATATCATAATCATGTTATAGGAGATAGGTGGCAACTACATGTATCATGGTTAGCATTCCATAATGTATATAATTGTTGAATCACTATGCTGTACACCTGACACTAATATAATATTATATGTCAACTGTACCTCAATTTTTAAGTCTACAGCGATATATTTAAAGTGTAAGGTGTTTACATTTTTGAAAAATATTATTAAAATATAAGTAAATATGTATGTACATGAGAGA
The DNA here is from genome assembly GCF_018350175.1 of Felis catus. NCBI lineage: Eukaryota > Metazoa > Chordata > Mammalia > Carnivora > Felidae > Felis > Felis catus. The sequence continues at coordinate 87,025,564 of NC_058377.1, forward strand.
AAAAGGGGGGAAGCTGATTTTTATTTTACAGAAGAATACTTTTAAATATTAAAGGAATGATGTAATTAGAAAACACCATTTCCAATCTCCAAGGTGGTAATTTAATTAAAGATGGATGATGTCTGAAACCTTTGCTTTTGGGAATAAGGTATTTACAAAGTCTTAAGTAACATCTCCCAATTGCATTTCAAAGGAGAAAAAATAACTACATGGAGAGATCTGACATGTACCTTACCCACTTTAAGATTAGTATCACCAACAATGAGACAAACTGACATTATGTGTATCCTCATATGAGGCAATATGAAGTACAAAATATCATTTATGCACTTCTCATGAGGTATCCTTTAGAGTCAGAATTTGGGATAGTCTACATTCAGCTGACTTGTTTTCCTCAACAAGTCTGTGTCATGAAATCAAGACAAAAGGGATCTGGGATTAGAGGCAGGGTAGAGGCATTGTTCTAAATTTAAAGAGAAGTAGCCAAGTGTAATTCTCCCTTCTTTAAAAAAAAAGTTTATTTTGAGAGAGAGTGTGCACATACATGTGAGTGTGAGCAGGTGAGGGGAAGAGAGAGGGAGAGTAAGAATCCCAAGCAGGCTTCGTGCTGTTAGCACAGAGCCTGACATGGGGCTTAACCTTATGAACCATGAGGTCATGACCTGAGCCGAAACCAAGAGTCAGAGGCTTAACCCACTAAGCTGCCCAGACACCCCAGCAAGTGTAATTCTTGAATTTTTCATTGGATCCTACGTAGAAAAGCTTTAAAATCCCAAACATTTAGGCAACAATTGGGAAATTAGAATTTGACCTCTGTATTACATACTGTTATTGACTCAAATTGTTAAGTTTCTTCAAGTCTAATAATGATAATTATAATGATAATTAGCTGTATAGGAGAATGACTGATTCCTAGGAGATACAGCTGAAGTATTTAAAGATGTAGCGTCCTTATGCAAGTTATTTTCAAGTGGTTTAGTAAAAAAAGAAAGGTTTAGTAAAGAAAAGTGTATATATGTAAAGAAAAGTGTGTGTGTGTGTGTATATATGTGTGTGTGTGTGTGTGTATATGTGTATGTGTGTGTGTGTGTGTAGAGAAAAATAAAACAAAGGTAACAAAATGTTCATGATTATTGAGTCTTAAGCAACAGGTGTATAATATTTTTATTGGACTTTCCATTCTTCTCTGGGTTTAAAATATTCAAAATAAATGTCAAGGGGATAAAAAATATCTTGTTCTGAATTACTCTCAAAATGTACAAGCTTGAAATTGTCTAGGTGAGTTATTTAATTATCAGCTTATTTGAATTATCTGATACTCCATAGAATGGTAGAATTAGAGGGACCTTAGATCATCTTCTCTAATTCTGTATTCACACAGATGAAGAATTCAGTCTGACATTAAGTCTTTTATTCAAATGGTACTGTAAGCAGCTGGTAGAGGTTGTATAATGAATTCAGCTGTCCTGTTTTCCAGGCTATTGCTCTTCCCACTGTACCATGTTATTTCTCTCCCAGTAAAAGGAAGTAAAGTTAAATTAAGGAATATACTGTGTATCATTTTTCTTCCTAGTATATCTTCAACATATTTCCCCATTTTGACAGTATTGTCAGACCGTATTTGATCTATTAATCAAATCTATTGAATTTAGTCAGAGACTTTTGCTACTTTTGATAATTGCTCTCCTAGAAATTTTTTGATCATATGGTTTGAGCTGTGTTTTTGGTCACTTATTTTTATTATCCTCTAGTTTAAGCTATGAAGAAGGACATCCCTCACACTCTGAAACAGATCTCCTTCAGAGACAGACTTTTGCAGCCTCCCATCAGCTTCCTGGATATGCTGCCACACCTCAGCCAACTGGTAAAAATGCTCTTGTAAAATTAATCTGGCTACGTTTAGTGAATAAGAAGAAAAATCAGTTTTCATATTTTGGGTTATGAATGTGGGCAGAAAATAATGGAGCTGTGGGAAAAGTGAAAATGAAATTAAAAGCTTTGTCTTTTACTGATAGGGAATATCTGTATAATTAATTAATTGGGAGATCTTCCCAATCCTTGTAGATTTTTTTTTAACTTTTTTCTACCTTTTTTTTTTTTTTTTTTTTTTTTTTGAGAGACAGAGCACAAGCAGGGGAGGGGCAGAAAGAGGGGAAGACACAGAATCTGAAACAGGCCCCAGGTTCCAAGATGTCAGCACAGAGCCCAATGCAGGGCTATAACTCATGAGCTGTGAGATCATAACCTGAGCTTCTGAAGTTAGATGCTTAACCGACTGAGCCATCCAGGCACCCTGATTTTTGTAGATTTTATATTGTAACCATGCTTCGTCAAATTCACGTGTGTTTGCTATTTCAAAATAAAACAGTTTAGGGTTGTAGAGGTTTTGGCCTTAAATTTCAGGGATTCTTTTTTATTTATTTATTTTAAAACATTTGAGACAGTGCAAGAGTGCACGAGTGGGGGGAGGGGCAGAGAGAGAGGAGAGAGAGAATCCCAAACAGGCTTTGTGCTGTCAGCATGGAGCCCTATGCCAGGCTCAGTCTCACAAGCAAGGTCAACACCTGAGCCAAAATCAAAGAGTCAGACGCTTAACCGACTGAGCCACCAAAGCACCCCCCTGTTTTTATTTTAAAAAGGACTCTCTGGGGGCACCTGGGTGGCTCAGTCAGTTGAGCATTCAACTCTTGATTTCAGCTCAGGTCATGGTCCCAGAATCATGGGATCAAGCCCTGCGTCAGGTTCCAAGGGCTCCATACTGAGCATGGAGCCTGCTTGGGATTCTCTCTTTCCTCCTACCCCTGCTCCCAGGTGCACTCTCTCTGTCTCTCAAAAAAAATAGGTAAATAAATTAAATATGAACAGAAATATACTTTTGTATTATTAAATATTTTACTTTGTGACATATTTTATCTTCAAACGTAGGTCTTTCTGGAATATTTGATACTAGTGTGAACAGTGCCAGCACTAACACTAAAGAATCTTCAGTGATGAATTTTCTCTCTGCTGTTGAATCCCGAACTGCTCAGGCTGCTTCTTCAGGAACTACTCTTTTACCACAATTCAGGGCTCCATCCTGGCAGACAGGTGATTCTTTGTTTCCACAATTTTTTTTTAAGTTTATTTATTTATTTTCAGAGAAAGCATGAGTGGGGGAGGAGCAGAGAGAGACTCCCAAGGAACCATGAGATCATTGCCCAAGCCAGGATCAAGAGTCAGATGCTTAACTAGCTGAGGCATCCGGGCACTCCTGTTTTCAGAACTTATAAGTCCAGAAAAAATACTGATAAAAATTTTTATGGCCTTGTCATTATATAGTGTAGCTGAGAGTAATTACTGGTTTTCTGGTGAAATTTAAAACCTGGAATTTTTCACAATTTTAAGTTGGACGAAACTCAGATTTATCACTTCGGTGAAAACTTAACAGATTGAAGAAGATAGATAATTATTGAAGATAAACCCTAGGTATAAAGTTCCTATCTGGCAGTTTATGTAGCTACTTGTCTACTTAATAAAAGCAAAAATTAAATTTTCTTTTATTTTTCCATTTCAGCTTTATTGAAGTATAATTGATACAGAAAATTATAATATGTTTAAAGTGTACGTTGTGGTGATTCACCATACATTGTGAAAGAATTACCCCGCAGTTGATTAATTAACACATTTATCACCTCACATATTTATCTTTTTTGGTTTTTGGTGAATGATTAAATTCATTTATCTTAGTGACTTCAGGTTGAGTAGATGATATAGTAAAAAACAATCTTGAGACTGATTTCATCATTAGAGTTTAATGTAAAGTTATCCAGAATTGAACAGATTAAATCACTATTTATTTAAAGTTCTGAATTACTCTCAAAATGTACAAGCTTGAAATTTTCTAGGTAAGTTATTTAAATCAGTTTATTTGAATTATCTGATATTCCATAGAATTAGAGGGGCCTTAGATTATCTTGTCTAGTCCTTTATTCATACAGATGAGGAATTTAGTCTGACATTAATTAAACTGTAGTGGACATTACAAGCTGATATTATATTTTCCCTGTTTATATATACATTCCATTTTTCAGTTACTTCTCCCCCAAAATTATGTGTATGTTTTTACTTTTCTCAGGGTGACGGGAAAGTTAGGTGCTTTTTTTTTAAAGGCTTTGTTTTAAATAATAAGAAATGTCATCTTATTATTTGAGGAGATGTTTTATTTTTTAAATGTTTATATTTTTTTGAGGGAGAGTGTGAGCGGGGGAGAGAGGGGGACAGAGGATCCCAAGCAGGCTCTGGGCTGATAGCAGCGAACCTGACGCAGGGCTGGAACTGAGGAACCTGTCATGACCCGAGCCATAGTCAGATACTCAACCAACTAAACCACCCAGGTGCCCCAAAGAGATATTTTTAAATAATAGCTATAGGAAATAATACTTTACTATTCTGATATAATTCCATTAGTAGAGCTCCTCAATTTAGCAGTTTTTTTTTTCTGCTTCCAAGGAGATAATTAATGTTTTAATGTGAAATAAAGGAGAATATTAAGAAACAAAGTAGCTTCTTCCTTTTTTGCTCCCTGGAATAATTGTACATTACACATAATCAGTTAGGCTTTCTATTCCAATTTCTATGATTATATTATTTTAAACACAAATACTAAATGTTTATTCTTTTAAGTATAACTAGATTACTTTCTGTCTTTGTAGTAGCAATATTTTTTGACATTTAATGGGAAGAAGTGAGAGAAAAAGGTTTTTGAAAGGGCCAGAGAATCTTTTTTCCCCCTATTTTTCTAAAATAAACAACAAAATTTTAATGGAAGCTCAAAAAACATGGAAACAATAAAAAAGTTATATGAAATGGAAAGTGATACTTCCTAACTACATTCCCACTTTTGTAGAGAAGAGTTAACAGTTCTTTGATATCTTTGTATATCAAAACATCTATATTCACGTACTCAGGGTTTGTAGCAATAGTATTAATAGGATATGCCATAATTATTTGATCATTCCCATGTTGGTATACATACGGGTTGTTTCTACTTCTTACACACAATAACTATAAGAAAGTATCTTGTATAGATATCATTGTGTCCATGTATTGCTATATGATAAATTTCTAGAAGTAGAATTTTTAGATCACAAGAGTATACGTTTTCACTTTACTATATGTGGCTAGGATGGTTTCTTGAAATGTTAATAATCTTATTGATAATACTTTATTAATTTCTGATCAGCCTTGTATAATAAGCACACATCTATTGTCATTGGAAGTTGTTCATAGAAAGCCAAAATTTGGAATCCAAGAGATTTTTAAAATTTATATATTTTGATAAAGGAAATTGCAGTGTTAACCTCACTGTATATTTTTAGATTTATTTATCATGTTAAATGTGGACAGTTTAGTTTTCATTTTAATGTTATGAACATTTTAGTTTGTTGCTATTGCATTGAGATTTCAGGATAAATTAATCACTAGAGATTGTGTACATTTTTACTGGTTTCTTAATTTTCAGATGACATTATCTAACTATAAACTCATTTCTATAACAATTATAGATACAAATTGCAAATACCTTTGTAACTTTGTTTTTGCTTTTAAGAAAGCTAGCTATCTTGAAATGTAATTTTTTAAATTTACATGTAGAACTAGCTTATCAGGCTTTTCAGTCTTACAGAGATTTTTTCCCCCGCCCCTTCACCCTTACAGAGATTATAATGGGTTATGGGTACGTAAGTCTCTACTGTAAAAACGCGTGCGTGTGTGTGTGTGTGTGTGCTGTGATTGCATAAAGTTCTTTATGTTTTCTCTTCACAGGTATGCATTCCTCAGCAGCAACTGAGCTGTTTGTTACTGGACCTTTGCCAACCACTGGAACACTTCCACCCTCTGCCCTCTCTGCTTATCAGCATCCCACCACCTTCAGCAATAGAAACTTTGCTACCACCTCACCTTTGGTGCTTCAGGATTCGTCTTTTAACACTACATCAAATGGAATTTTAAATCCTCATGACCCTCTGCTACAAATCAAGACTTCCCAGGGAACTGTTCCAACTGCTTTGGCATTTGAGCGCCTGGGCAGTTCTGCGTTAAGTAACAGCATACCACCTCAGTCTTCAACGTATCGCTCAGCGCAAGAGTCTGCACCCCATCTTTTACAACCTCAATTTAGTTTGTTGCCTTCAGCACTTGGGGGAGCCCAGCAAACTCCTCAAGCCTACAGTTCAACTCTCTTTACTAGTTCTACTGCTTCCATTGAAAGAGCTCTTCTTCGAGAATGTAGTGTTATTAAACACCATCAGCGGCCTTCAGGTACCCAGTCTATTCAGGCACAACTGACTGGTTCACAGCATTCCTTACATAGCTATCTGTCAAATGCAAGTGTGGTTAATTTTCAGGAAACAAGTAGGCAGTCATCTTTATCCTGTAGCCCAGTTGGAGATTCTACTCAGGTGAGCAATGGAGGATTACAACAGAAGACCTCCCAGGTGTCAGTGGAACTTGCTCAGTCTTACTCATCTACAATTCCATCATCAGGGTTTCCTCCATCTGCTACAAAAGTAAAAAGCTGTTCTACAAAACAACCACTAGCATCAACTAAGACCCCCAAACCTCAAAGTGTAATTCCTCCTGTGCAAACATTAAGCTATTCCAAACCTTTACATAACCAGAGTTCTGTAATATCGGGCCAAGCACAAATTTATTCTACAGCGCAGCTACCAAGCCTTTTATCAGTTAGTCAGTCCCAAAATTATGGTTTAGTACAGCCACATAATGTGCCATCTATTGTTCATTCACAGGTTTATAGGTCCAACAAAGTTGAGAAGTTGCCATCCTTATATAAAACGTTGACTTTTTCTGGATCATCTCAGACTATAACTTCTGAAAATCAGACACTTAATTATTCTTCTAATCAACAAGAAGTATTATCTTCAGTTACAAATGAGAATTACCCTGCCCAAACAAGAGATCTGTCTTCAGTTAGTCAGTCTCAAAGTTATTCATCTAGTCATTCTCAGGGTTTACCACCAGTTAGCCAGACACAGGTTAGTTATTCATCTCAGTCACAGGTGTTATCAGTTGTTAGTCCTTCAGAAAGCTATGCTTCAGGGCAGTCTCTAACATTAACAGCCCCTTCTCTTTCTTACTCTTCTGCCACTCGGGCTCAGAATTTGCCAGATTCTAGCCCAACCCAGAATTATATTTCCATGCATTCTTCCCAGAATGCTCAGACTCAAGGGTCATCATCTCCCCAGTCCCAAAAGTTTTTGCCTGCTGCCCAGTCATCATCTTTTGCATCCTCTACTCACTGTCAGACATTACAGAATAACATACCTTCCCCTGATCCAAAGTCTTATGCTGAAAGAAAACTTGACTCAACTGTGTATACATCTTCAAAGCAAGAAGAGGATTTTCCAATGCAAGAGTTACAGGTATTGCAGCCACAAGTGTCTCTTGAGTCATCAACCCAAAGGCTGTCAGATGGAGAGATTAATGTTCAAGAATCGGCTTATAAGGTGTCAAAGGCAGATGACAGGTATTCTCAGAGTGTAATTAGAAGTAACTCTCGTCTTGAAGATCAGGTTGTTGGGATTGCTCTACAAGGGTCAAAAAAAGAAGAAAGCATGGTTGGTTCAGTGACACAGCTTACCCAACAAATTGGCCAAGTCAGTGCAACAACCCTTGATATTAAGAAGGCAACTAATTTAATGCAAACTCCACAAATCAGGTTGAATACTAAAGACCTCAACCCGCAGCATTCTCTTATACATAAGGTACATGAAGCCAAGGTCCAGGAGCAACATGATCAAATAATTAATGCCTCATCTCAGATTCAAATTCCAAATCATGCTTTAGGGCATGGCCATCAGGCATCTCTTCCTAACCCACAGGTCCTTTTAGATTCTGCCTGTGATTTACAAATTCTTCAGCAGTCAATACTGCAGGCAGGTTTAGGACAAGTAAAGGCATCTTTACAAGTACAGCGTGTTCAAAGTCCTCAACAAATAGTACATCCTTTCCTTCAAATGGATGGTCATATTATTCAGAGCAATGGTGATCATTCTCAGCAGCAGCTCCATCCTCAAACTTCTGAAATTATGAAAATGGACCTCTCTGAGTCTTCAAAACCATTACAACAACATCTAACAGCTAAGGGCCATTTTAGTGAAACAAGTCAACATGATTCAAAGAATCATTTTGTTTCTCTTGGATCAATGTGTTTCCCAGAGGCAATGCTTCTCAGTGATGAGAGAAATATTTTATCAAATGTAGATGATATCTTAGCAGCTACAGCAGCAGCTTGTGGGGTTACTCCTTCTGATTTTTCCAAGTCAACTTCAAATGAAACCATTCCAGCAGTTGAAGATGGTGATTCTAAATCTCATTTTCAGCAGTCATTAGATGTTGGGCATGTGACTTCAGATTTTAACTCTGTGACAGCCGCAGTAGGAAAGCCACAGAATATAAATGATATTTCCTTAAATGGAAATCAAGTTGCTGTAAACCTGTCACCAGTACCAACTCTCCAGTCAAAAATGACTCTGGATCAACAGCATATTGAAACTGGTCAAAATAAAGCATCTAAAGTAATTTCACCTGTGGTTGGACCAAGTCATGATGTCCAGGAGCAAAGTTCTGGCTCATTCAAGAAACAGTCTGCTACCAATCACGAATCTGAAGAAGATAGCGAAGTTCCTATGGATAGTACATTAAATAATAACAGAAGCCAAGAGTTTGTTTCTAGTAGAAGTATAAGTGGAGAAAGTGCTACATCAGAGAGTGAGCTCACCACTGATGACAGCAGTGTGTCAGTGAACCCAACTAGAAGTACACTTGCACTGTTGGCCATGGCCCAACCTGGGGAGGCCATCGGTGTCAAGATTGAAGAAGAAAATCAAGATTTAATGCATTTTAACCTTCAGAAGAAAAAAACTGGAAAGGGGCAAACAAAAGAGGAAGACAACAGTAATCAGAAACAGCTGAAAAGACCTGCCCAGGGCAAACGCCAGAATCCAAGGGGAACAGATGTGTATCTGCCATATACTCCTCCTTCCTCAGAGAGCTGCCATGATGGTTATCAGCATCAAGAAAAAATGAGACAGAAGATCAAAGAAGTAGAGGAAAAACAGCCAGAAGTCAAAACAGGATTTATTGCCTCTTTCTTAGATTTTCTGAAATCTGGGCCCAAGCAGCAGTTTTCCACTCTTGCTGTACGAATGCCTAACAGGACTAGACGACCAGGGACCCAGACTGTTCGTACATTTTGTCCCCCACCACTTCCAAAGACTTCTTCGACAACACCCACACCTTCCGTGTCTGAAATTGGGGGTAACAGTCCATCAGAAAAAGTTGATAATGAACTTAAAAACTTGGAACATTTATCTTCATTTTCTTCTGATGAAGAAGATCCTGGAGTATGTGGTCATGATATTTATAAAAGCGCCTCTACTACCTTAACTACTTTGGATGCTACTTCTGATAAAAAGAAGAAAGCAGGTAAAAGTTTTAAATTTTGGATTCATAATAATGGCTTTCCACTCTTATTTTTATGGTGACAGATTGGGTTTTAAGCTTTCTTAACTTGAAACAGGTCTGCAAATAAATTTTCAGGACAAAATGCATAGGGAGGTATTTTAGGTACTTTTTTTTTTTTTAATGTTTCTTCCCTGTAGGAAAGTTTTGGGGTTTAGGTTGAGAACTTCTGTGTTTTCTTGACTTTTTACCACATGATACATAATTTACATAGTGTGTATCCAGGTTCTCTAATCTGAGACATCTTGAGGTGGGTTATGGACATGAGGCATTTGTACTGGGGGCCCTGTTGTAGTAGTAACTGGCATATTTTCTTGGTATGTCAATTTTACATGAAGACAAACATTTTGCTGTTAAATATTATTATACTATTTGTAGCACATTAAGGTAAAATTAAAAATTTTTTGTGTTGGCTTCAGACTATACCCAAATCTTTGGGTGTGCTTTCACTTTATAGTTAAATGAACATTTGGAGGAACTGATTTAAGAAGCTCTGCCTCATGTGAACTATTTTAAGGAAGATGCTAAGGAAAAATATTTGTAACAATATAGTAGCCACCACCTCTGTGCTAGGAACTAGTAGCAGTGTTGTGAGATCTGCATTGTTCTCTCCAATATCAGATGGTATAACCAAGAGTGAATGAATTGTGCAGGTCCATACAACTAGTAAGCGACAGAGCTGGAGTCTACTCAGGTTTGTCTGATTGTAGAGCCTCTATTCCTGCCTAGCTCTTTTGTATAAAGTGGTGCTTTGAAAGTTAAACCGTTTTGCGATGTACCTTATTAGTTTCTCTCTGGACTTGAGACTACCTTTAACTGCTGAAGTGATCTGAAACAACCTGTATTCCAAATAATCTGTTAGCATAAACATCTGCTAATTCATTTCTAAAGAATTCACATTTTGTTATACAGGGAAATCGGTATAATGGAATGTCAATGTTAGAGCCAAAGACATTATGTACGTGGATAATCCTAGTAAGATTCTACACTCCCTTTTCCCCCAATTCAGGGTGCTTTGCAATTGTTATTATATTCCCTCTTCCATTTGTAGAACAATGCTTTTATAATTTTTGTTCTAAAATAGGAATCTAGGGACACCTGGGTAGCTCAGTTGCTTAGGCTTCCGACTCTTCATTTCAGCTCAGCTCATGATCCCAAGGTTGTGGGATAGAACCCTGAGTCGGTGCAGAGCCTGCATGGGATTTTCTTTCTCCCTCTCTCTCAGCCCCATCCCTGCTCACTCTCTCTCTCTCTCTCTCTCTCTCTCTCTCTCTCTCTCTCAAAATAAATAAACTTAAAAAAAAAATGAAAGGTCCAGCACTGAGAGGGCCCTTTCATTTAAAAAAGATAAGTAAAAATAAAATATGAATCAAATATGAAAAATGAATATAAATCAAATCTGAAAATGTGAGCCCTGCGCCCAGCATGAGGCTTGAACTCACAACCCTGAGATCCAGAGTAGCATGCTCTACGGACTGAGCCATTCAGGTACCCAAAGTCTGACCCTTCTGATTTATTTTTACAGGAGGTGAGTGAGGTATGGGTTGAAGTTAATGTTTTTATATATGGAAGTCCAGCTTTTCCAGCACCATTTGTTGAAAAGAGTCCTTTCTTCTTCTGTTGCCTTTGCATTTTTTATAAAAAATCAGTTGATCATGTTTGTATAAATCTATTTCTGGACTGTCAGTTCTGTTACATTGATCTGTGTGTTTATGCTTTTGAAAATAACACAGTCTTAATTGCTGTAGCTTTATAGTAAACCTTGAAAAAGGGCAGTTGCGAATTCAAATTTGTTCTTTTTCAAAATTGTTTTGCCTTTTCTAGTTCCTTTCCTTTTCCATATAAAATTGCAAATCAGCTGTATCTACCAAAAAAAATTCTCACTGGAATTTTGATTTTGATTTCTTTGAATCTATACCACTTTGAGGAAAACTGAACTATTAACAGTGTACTGAGTGTTAACAATTCATGAACACATTTGATTTTTCACTAGTCTTTTACAGTTTTGGGCATATAGATCCTGCACATGATCTATATTTAGGGATGTAGAGCCTAAATATTTTTGGTGCTATTTATTGTAAATGATGCTTTTTAAAAATTTCTAATTTTACTTATTTATTGGTAGATTATAAAAATTGTCATATATATGTATATTATATACATAATATATATGTATATATAATATATAATATGTTATATATGTGTATATAATATACATATATATATGTTGATCTTAAATCCTACAAATCTGCACAACTTATTAATTCTAGGCGTTTGTTGTGTTTGTTTTTTTTTTATTCTGTAGGATTTTTTATGTAGAAAATTATGTCATTTGCAAATAAGGATAGTTTCATTTTTCTTTTCCAGTCTTAATGCCTTCTTCATTCCTGTCCTACTGTATAGGAATAAACATTTCTATACAGTGTTTAATGAAAGAGTTGAGTGTGGACATTCTGAATATGTTCTTGATCTTTGGAGGAAAAAAAATCAACCTTTTGCCATTAAGTACAATGTTCACTATAGGTTTTTTGTAGATGTCTTACCACATTAAAGAAATTCTTTACATTGCCTAGTTTGGTAACAGTTTTTATAATGAATGGAAGTTGAATTTTGTCAAATGATTTTTCTTCATCTGTTGAAATGATCATGTAGTTTTCTTATTAAGTCTTTCAATATGGTGAATAACATTGACTGATTTTCAAATATATTCATGGCCTTGCATTCCCAAGATAAACCTCAGCAATTGTGATATATTATCTTTTTTATACATCAGTGGATTCAATTTTCTAATTTTTTTACATCCATGTTTGCAGTGGATATTGGTCTGTAGTTTTCCTTTTGTAATTCCTTTGTTTGGTTTTGGTATCTGGTTGTTGCTGACCTCATAAATGACTTGGTGATTCTTCCCTTCTCTGTTTTCTGCAAGAGGTTGGGTAGTACTATCTCTTCCACAAATGTTTGATTGAATTTGTTAGTGAAACCGTTTGAACCTGGAGTTTTCTTTGTCAGAAACTTTTTTGCTATGAGTTCAGTTTCTTTGATACAGAGCTGTTCACCTTGCCTGTTTCTTCTTGACTGTGCTTTGGTAGTTTGTATCTTTGAAGGAATCATTCCGTTTTAATTGACATGTCAAATTTATCAGCATAGAGTCGTTGGTAGTATTTCCTCATGTTAGTAATTTGTGTCTTCTCTCTTTTTGTCATGGTCTGAATAGAAGTTTATTAATTTTATTGATTCTTTTTCTCCTTTGTTGGCAGTTTCACTGATTTTTGCTCTTGTCATTTCCTTTTTCCTGCTTGATTTAGGTTTATTATACCCTATTTTTCTAGTTTCTTTTGGTAGAAGCCTAAATTGTTAATTTAAGACCCCTCTACTTTTCTGCTATACGCATTTAATGTTACAGACCTCTCTCTAAGTCCTGCTTTAGCTATGTCCCACAAATTTTAATTATTTATTTTTTATTTATATATTATTTTTTCAGTTCTTTCTCTCTCAAAAAATAAACATTAAAAAATTTATAAAAACAATATTTCAACTTTTAGTATTTCATTTTTAAATTTATCTCTGCTTTTTCTGTCTGTATCTTTTTGTACTATGCTTCTAGTGTTTGACCTAGTGATTACCATCCACATAGAATTAATATTTTTATGATTCTGGCACACCTGGATGGCTCAGTTGGTCGAGTATCAGACTCTTGATTTCAGCTCAGGTCATGGTCTCATAGTTGGTGGGTTCAAGCCCCACATTGGGCCTTGCCCTAACAGCGCAGAGCCTGCTTGGGATTCCCTCTCCTCTCTGCCCCTCCCCAATTTGCACTCTCTCTCTCTCTCAAAATAAATAAATAAACATTTTAAAACAATATTTTTATGATTTCAAGTAAAATGTCAAAGTCTAACGACCATACAGGTCCCTTTACCCCTGCCCTTACGTTATACATATTTGGCGTATATATTACATCTATCTACATATATTGAAAACTTTAATAGGGGTTTGCTTTCAATTGTCAAATACATTTTAAATAAGAGGAGGAAGAGAGCCTATTATATTTACTCAGATATTTATAATTTCTGTTGCAGTTCCTTTATTCCTGATGTTCCAAGTTACCCTCTGGTATCATTTGCTTCCCATTAGCCCAAAGATTACTTTTTCTTTTTCTTTGGTTTTCAGCAATGTAATTGTTTATCTGGGTAGGGTTTATCCTGTTTGGAGTTCACTGAGCTTCTTAAATCTGTAAAATGTATGTCTTTTACCAAATTTGAGAGTTTGGGGACATTATTTTTTCTGTACTAATCTCTCTCCTTTCAGGACTCCAGTGACACTTCAGTGACACAAATGTAAAACCTTTTGATACTGCTCCTGACATTCTGTTCATTTTTTTCAATCTTCTTTTCCTCTCTGTTCTAAACATTGTATAATTTCTATTGGCCTATCTTACAGTTCATTGATTTTTCAGCCTTCTCAATTCTGTTATCGATCCCATCCAGTGAATTTTTTATTTCAGATATTTTTTTAATTACAAAATTTGTTTTTGGTTCTTTTTTCTAGTTTCTATTTCTCTGCTGAGAATTTACATATTTCCATTCATTTTAATGTAATTCTTTTTTTTTTTTTTTTTTTTTTTTTTAGTTTTTTTATTTTGGGAGAGAAAGAGTGAGGGAGGGAGGAGCAGAAAGAGAGGGAGAGAGAGAATCCCAGGCAGGCACCATGCATGCTCAGTGTGGAGCCCAAATGGGGCTCAATCTCATGACCTTGGGATCAATCATGACCTGAGCTGAAGTTAAAAGTTGGACACTCAACCAACTGAGCAAGCCACTCAGGCACCCCTTAAAAAAATATTTTTAAATTAACAATGTGTGTTGAATTTTGTCATATGCTTTTTTTCCCACATTAATCTATTATTTCATTTCTTTTTTTTTTAACATTTATTTATTTTTGAGAGAAAGAGACAGAGTGTGAGTGGGAGAGGGGCAGAGAGAGAGAGAGAGGGAGACACAGAATTAGAAGCAGGCTCCAGGCTCTGAGCTGTCCAGCACAGAGTTCAAGCAGGGCTCGAACTCACGAGTGGTGAGATCATGACCTGTGCTGAAGTCAGACACCCAACTGACTGAGGTGCCGTTTTATTTGGTGTCCTTTTTTTTTTTTTTTTAATTTTTTTTTTTTCAACGTTTATTTATTTTTGGGACAGAGAGAGACAGAGCATGAACGGGGGAGGGGCAGAGAGAGAGGGAGACACAGAATCGGAAACAGGCTCCAGGCTCTGAGCCATCAGCCCAGAGCCCGACGCGGGGCTCGAACTCCCGGACCGCGAGATCGTGACCTGGCTGAAGTCGGACGCTTAACCGACTGCGCCACCCAGGCGCCCCTTATTTCATTTCTTAATGTTGAACCTTTTTAAGAAAATTCTACCATAAACTCTGCTTGGTCATGCTGAATTATTTTAATCCATTGCAAGATTTAAGTTGCTAGTGTTTTATTTAGGATTTTTACACTTAGATTCATAAGTGAGATTAACGCTTATAGTGTTTTTTAAAAGTTTTTTTTTAAATATTTATTTTATTTTTGAGAGAGAGAGAGAGAGACAGAGCATGAGCAGGGGAGGGGCAGAAAGAGGGAGACACAGAACTCCAAGCAGGTTCCAGGCTCTGCGATGTCAGCATAGAGCCCAATGAGGGCCTCAAACTGTGACATGAAACTCACAAACTGTGAGATCATAACCTGAGCTGAAGTTGGATGCTTAATTGACTAAGCCACCCAGGCGCCCCTATGCTTATAGTGTTTTTTGCCTTAATCTTTTTATTGCTATATTTTTGGTTTTGTGTTTTCGTTTTTTGTCTTAATATTCACTTTTATAGTCAGAGTTTTTTTTTTTAATTTTTTTAATGTTTATTTATTTTTGAGACAGAGAGAGAGCATGAACAGGGGAGGGTCAGAGAAAGAGAGGAAGACACAGAATCTGAAACAGGCTCCAGGCCCTGAGCTGTCAGCACAGAGCCCGACATGGGGCTCGAACCCACAGACTGTGAGATCATGACCTGAGCCGAAGTCGGACACTCAACCGACTGAGCCATCCAGGCGCCCCGAATTGGGAGAGTTTTTATATTTGTCTAAGCTTTGAAAAAATTTACCTACCACATATAAGAGGGGTTTGGTAGAACTTTCTAAGAATATATCTGGGACTTTCCAGTTTTTTTTCTGAGGTAGTTTAATCTATCAAGATCAATTTTTTTAAAGGTATGGTATTTTCTAGTAAAATCATCCCTTTCATTTAGATTTTTTAATCTGTTATGAAGTTGCACATAGCATTTGATCCCCTCTGTTTCTATACATATGTTCTCTTTCTTGCTCCAAATGTGTTTGAATCTTTTTCCTTATCATTCTGTGAAGTTTACCTATTTAATAGTTCTTCTCAATGAACCAGTGTGCTTTTTATTTATTCCTGCTTTCATTTTCTTACTCACTTTTTCTTTACTCAGTTCTATTTCTCTATCTTCCCTGGGTTCAATTTAATATTCTCTCTCTGGCTTCTTGAGTTTAATAGTTTATTTTTATATGTATATCCTTGCTTTTTAATGAATGGCATTAAAGTGTAAGGTTTCTTCATTGCAACACACTCCGGCTCTATGCCTTTGGTTTCAATTTGTAATGCTCTCACTCCTTTCTAAATGCTTTCTCATTTCAGTTTTAATTTCCTTTTTAACCTAAGAGCTATTAAGAATTGTGTGTTTTTGCCTATTTCCTAATAGGTTTCTATTTTTGTTGTTGGTGGTACTCATTTATTACTAATTTATGGCCCTACTGTATTTTGGTCAAAGGAGTGCTTCAATAATGCCTCCTTTTGGATATTTATAAAAAGTTTGCTAGTGGCTTGGTAAATGATCATTTTTTATAAATAATTCATGAATACTATGTGCTATAGATTATATTTGGTAATGCCGTTCAAATCCTTTATATCTCCTTTTTTGCTTAATGTAATACATGACATTAGGTTATATAAGAAAATTTATGTTTGTTGGACCTAAATGACAGGGCTAGAATTTGCCTTGAACTATCCCAGCAAATATAAAAGGGGTGATGGAAATATGAAAGAAGTATACCAAAATGTTCGTAGTAGTTACTATAACTGGGTTATGATATTTGAGGGTTTGTATTTTCTACTTTTATGTATGTTTGAAATTCTGAATAATAAACAGTTTTTAAATCCTCCCTATCCTTATTTGTTTTTAGATTGCTTGATCTGTTGATTCCTGAAAAAGGTGTGTTAAAGTTTCCAACTATGTTTGATTGTTTCTCTAATGCTGTTTACTTGATATGTTTCAAACCCATGTGATCGGATACATAAAATTGTACTAAGTTAAATTTCCTTTTCATAAAATCTTTTTCCCTTTTACTTTCTCATTTCTGTTTTTAATATTGCCATACTAATTTTATTGTTACTGTTTTGGTATATTTTTCCATATCTGTTTTCTTTCAAAATATTTTCTCGTGAAATATAACTCACATATGGAAATAAATATAAGACATGTAAGATAACACACATACAGTTTCTATAAATTGGAAAATGCAGACATTACTTAAGCCATATTCCCTGACTATAATGCAATAATTTTATAAATAATAGTTGAAAGGAAAAAAAGAAAAGGACAAAGAAATAAAAAGTTTATTTTTAAAACTTCTAAATAACTTCTCCTAAATACCTCATGGCTTTAAAAAGAAACCAAAACTGAAATGATTAACCACTTAGAAAGGACAGTGGAGCATTACATTTCAAAACCAATGAGATGTGCTAAAAGTGTGGAGCAAAGAATAAAATTTAATGGTGTTAAATGCTACTCATTAGAGAACAAGAAAGTACAAAATTTGAATATTATATTAATTTTTTTAATGATTAGTATTTTGAGAGAGAGACAGAGACAGAGTGCAAGTTGGGGAGGGGCAGAGAGAGAGGGAGACACAGAATCTGAAGCAGGCTTCAGGCTCCAATCTGTCAGCACAGGACCTGATGCAGGGCTCGAACCCACAAACTGTGAGATCATGACCTGAGCCAAAGTCAGACGCTCAACCAGGTGCCCCCAAATTGAATATTATACATTAAACTCAACTCATAACCTCTAGAACTAACCACTATCTTAGTTGGGGGTGGTAATCACTTCCTTGCTTTTCTTTTGTAATTTTATCACCTGTGTATGCATCCCTAAATACTATACCTTTGTTTTTTTAAGTATATTTGACATACAATGTTATATTAGTTTCCAATGCATAGCTTATTGATACAACAATTTCATACATTTCTCAATCTGTCACCATGCAACATTAATACAGTATTATTGACTGTATTCCTTCTGTTATTTTCATCTCCATTACTTATTTTATAACTGGAAGTATGTACCTCTTAATCCCTTTTATGTATATTATACTATACTACACCTGAACACTCTTCTTAGCTTTGGTGTGTTTTAAAGCTTCATAAAAAGAGCATCATAGAGTATTTATATATAGATGTTTCCCTGTACTAATTTGAAAGTTATACATTCTTTTATTTTTATTAAAAAAATTTTTTTAATTACTCAGCAATCAAAAAGAATGAAATCTTGTCATTCGCAACTATGTGGATGGAACTAGAGGGTACTATGCTAAGCGAAATTAGTCAGAGAAAGACAAATATCATATGACTTCTTTTGTATGAGTACTGTAAGATACAAAACAGATGAACATAAGGGAAGGGAAGCAAAAATAATACAAAAACAGGGAGGGGGACAAAAACATAAGAGACTCTTAAATATGGAGAACAAACAGAGGGTTACTGGAGGGGTTGTGGGAGGGGGGATGGGCTAAATGGGTAAGGGGCTTTAAGGAATCTACTCCTGAAGTCACTGTTGCACTATATGCTAACTAACTTAGATGTAAATTTTTTAAAAAATTAAATAAAAATTAAAAGGAAAAAAAACTCACAGTGAAAAGGGAAATGTATTTGATGACATGAGAATTTTAAAAGTCTGGATGCAAAAGCTCCATTGATAAAATAAAAATAATTATACATTGGGAAATAAAAATAAAATAGAGAAATAAAAAAATTTTTTTAATATTTATTTTTTGAGAGACAGACACACACAAAGTGTGAGCAGGGGTGGAGCAAAGGGAGACACAGACTCTGAAGCAGGCTCCAGGCTCAGACCTGTCAGCACAGAGCCCAACTTGGGGCTTGAACTCATGAAACTCGAGGTCATAACCTGAGCTGAATTCGGCCACTTAACTGACTGAGCCACCCAGGTGCCCCAGTTATACATTCTTTTAAAAGAAATATTTGCTTAGTTTTTTACTATGGACATTTTCTTTTTTTGTTTATTTTTTTATATGTTTATTTTGAGAAAGAGGGAGAGAGAGCACACGGGCAGGGTGGGGGGGAGTGGCAGACAGAGAGGGGAGAGAGAGAGGATCCCAAGCAAGCTCTGCGCTGTCATTACAGAGCCCGACGTAGGGCTTAATCTCGTGAACTGTGAGATCATGACCTGAACCAAAATCAAGAGTCGGACACTTAACTAACTGAGCCACCCAGACACCCCTATAATTTATTTATTTTGAGAGAGAGCACATGTGTATGCACAAGTAGGAAAGGGGCGGAGAGAGAGAAAGGGAAAGAGAGGATCCCAAGGAGGCTCCATGCTATCAGTGCAGATCCCGAAGTGGGGCTCAATCCCATCAACCATGAGATCATGACCTGAGCCAAAATCAAGAGTCAGATGCTCAACCCACTGAGCCAATCAGGTGCCCATGGGCATTTTCAAATATAAACAAAGATTGATATAATTAAACCAATGTATGTATCACTCGGTTTTTTTTTTTTAATTTTTTTCAGTGTTTATTTTTTTGAGGGAGTGTGTATGCACATGTGCAAGGGAGGGGCAGAGAGAGGGGGGTATAGATGATCAGAAGTGGGCTTTGTGCTGACAGCAGCGGGTCCAGTGGGGGGTTTGAACTCACAAACAGTGAGATCATGACCTGAGCCAAAGTCGGACACTTAACCAACTGAGCCACCCAGTGATAGGTACCCCTATCACTTAGCTTTAATAATCATTGATACGTGGTCAGTCTCGTCTCATTCCTGTATTCCCAACCCCTCATTATTTTGATGAAATATTTCTGTTCTTTTCCTGGTTATAGTAGGAATTACAGTATGTATTTTCTGCTTCTCAAAATCTGTTAATATCTTTCTCTCCTCCTGGATAATAGTAGACTTTTGAACACTAGAACTCTTTGAACAATGTGTATAGTTTTCAGAAGGGAAGCTTTATATTTTTCTGAAATTTATTCCCAAATATTTTTTTCTTTTTGATGCTATTATAAGTGGAATTGTATTCCTGAATTCTTTTTTTTTTTAACGTTTATTTATTTATTTATTTTGAGAGAAAGAGTGTGCTCATGTGAACAGTGGGAAGGCAGAGAGAAAGAGAGCGAGAGAGAATCCCAAGCAGGCTCCATGCTGTCAGCTCAGAGCCCCATACAGAGCTCCATCTCACAAACCGTGAGGTCATGACTTGAGCCAAAATCAAGAGTGGGACACTTAGCCAACTGTGCCACCCTGGTACCCCCCTGAATTCATTTTTGGATTGTTCGTTGCGAGTATATAGAAATACATTTGGGGCTGCCTGGCTGGCTCAGTTGGTACAGTATGTGACTCTTGATCTTGAGGTTGTGAGTTCATGGCCCACGATGGGTGTAGAGCTTACTTTAAAAAAATACTATTGATTTTTATATATTGATTTTATACTCTGAAAACTTGCTGAACTTACTTATTAACTCAAATAGTTTTTTTAGGAGATTCCTTTGGATTTTCTATATACAAGATTATGTCATCTGCAAATAGAGATTATTTATTTCTTCAGACATCTTTCTTGGGGGAAAGCATCTATCTAGTTTTTTACCATTAAGTCTGATGTCAGCTTTTGGGTTTTTGTAGATGCCCTTTATCAGGTTGAAGTTCCCTCCTATGTTCAGCTTGTTGAGTATTTTTATCACAAAAGTGTTTAAATTCATGGTGCTGAATTTTGTCAAATGCTTTTTCTGCATCTAATGAGATGATCCTTTGGTTTTGTCCTTTGTTATGTTAATATGATGACTGATTGATCTTTAGATGTTAAAACCCATTTGGTCATGATGTATAATTCTTTTTATATGTTGGTTGATTTCCTCATATGTTGAAGATTTTTGTGTATATATTCATGAGGGATGCTGATCCTTTGGTTTTTTGTGTGTGATGTTTTGTCTGGTTTAGGTATTGGAATAATACTGGCTCTATAGAATGAAGCGGGACGTGTTTCCTTCTGTTTTTTTGGTTTATGATGGATTGATATTAATTCTTACTTAACTTAAAATTGGTAGAATCTATTTGTGAACCCATTTGGGCCTGTGCTTATCTTTGTGGGATGCTTTTTAACATTTTTTATTCTCCCTACTTGTTGGTCTGTTCATATATTGTATTTCTTCTCGAGTCCTTTTTAGTTTTCATTTTTCTAGGAATTTCATTTTATTTGTTAGCATACAATTTTTCATGTTATTATTTTACAATCCTTTTTATTTCTGTAGTTCTTAGAGCTTTTTCAAAGTATTTTGGGGTGTTGTTTTCCCTTCCCACATCCAATTTGCTTTTCTTCTTCTAGGAATTCTTCACAGCTTTGGTCAGCTGACCCTTCTTATCTTGCGTCCCTTTTGTGTCTCAGTTCTTCTAAAAATTTTTTTAATGTTTATTTATTTTAGAGAGAGAAAGACAGAGAATGAACAGGGGAGGGGCAGATAGCGGGCAACACAGAACCCAAAGCACGCTCCAGGCTCTGAGCTGTCAGCACCGAGCCCAGTGCAGGGCTTGAACCCACAAACTACAAGATCATGACCTGAGCCAAAGTCGGACCCTTAACCGACTGAGCCACCCAGGCACCCCTCTGTTCTCAAAATAGCTTTGTGCTACTTAATGGACTCAGTGGTAAGAGTAGGTTGATGGAGGCCCTCAGTCTGATTGTCATCCAGATGTAATTCTATCACTTTGTTTCTTGGAAATTTGCAGCCATATTTTAATTTCTTACTATAGTGTTCATTGTTTCAAACAATTGATGGTAAAAATAATCAAGTCTTTCTTTTTACACTGTTCAGATTTTACTCCAAACAAGTAAATATTTATTTGTATTACTGATTTGCATTTGCTTGATCTAGTTTCAGAAGCCCTACGGGTGGCAACTACTAGCCCAACTGCCAATACTACTGGTACTGCTACCTCTACCACTGTGGGTGCAGTTAAACAAGAACCTCCCTGCTCTACTTCATCTGCAATAAATATCCTGGAAAATATAAACTCTACAGAACCCCCAAAGCCCTGCGAACTTGATGGGCTTCCTTCAGACCAGTTTGCAAAAGGACAGGACACTGTTGCCATAGAAGGTTTTACAGATGAGGAGAACACAGAAAGTGGAGGAGAAGGCCAATACAGAGAGCGTGATGAATTTGTGGTAAAGATAGAAGACATAGAGACTTTTAAGGTGATTTAAATGTTCACAGGTGTAAAGGTCATAGTTTAGTGGGCATGTCCTATACTAAGCCTTCATAATGACTAATAGTATGCCTCTGGCTTGAACTGCAAAAAGTTATATTTTTATAGTTATTCTGTTGTAATTGCTAGATAATAAAATCAAACTAGCAGATGTCAGATATTTTGAAAAAGCAGTTTAAAATTATTTTGACTTTGAGTTTTGCATATTTCTGACTAGTCAGTATGCTGCATTTAGGTGCTAGTAATGAGAGCAGTTTTGAAATGTTAATGTTTTTGAAGGTTCCCAACTCAATTGTATTGTTAAGGGGTTGGAGAAAATGGTTGGTTTTTTTTTTTTTTTTTTACTTAAAAGTTTAAAGAAAGTAATAGGAATATAAAATAAACACAGAATTCACTTATTTTCATAATTTCAAATTATAGAACCATAGGTAGAATGGTAAATTTCATACCAGACGATTTTAGCTGTGCTTAAAATAATATATTTTTGGGGTTTTTGTTTCCTTTTGATTTTATTTTTGAATTGGGGTGGAGAGGAATGGCATTAAAAAGTATAATGAGGACTATAATATAACATTCAAATTGTCTATATGCCTTCCATTCACAATTAACTACTGTTAATATTTTAGCATATTTGTTTCTGGTCTTTTTGAATATATACATACTCTTGTAAAACTGCACAAATAATGTATCAAAATATCATTAGGGGAAAACTTTCCAGTAGTTACACAAAAGGGTAATGAGCTACTGTACATGTTGGTGTCGTCCCTATTTCTGGAAGAATTTTAGCAGAGATTGAATAGCCACCTTATAAAAATTATTGCAAAAATTCATCTAGGTTAAAAATAATAGCTATATAGGTCATTCATTTTTCTTTTAGTTCTAAGATTCTATAAATCTAGAATATGTTGCCAGTTTTTAAAATTATAACTGATTCCACATATTACAGGAGGCTTTAAAAACAGGAAAAGAACCCCCAGCTATTTGGAAAGTACAAAAAGCTTTATTACAGAAGTTTGTTCCTGAAATTCGAGATGGACAAAGAGAATTTGCTGCTACAAATAGTGTAAGTAAAATGCTTGGTTACATTAGCCTTCCTATTTTTTTGACAAAACAATTATCCTGGGAAAAATAAAGGATGATTTAAATTTAAGTGTATTTTTATTATTTTTTAAATATTTATTTTTGAGAGAGAGAGAAAGAGATAAAGAGAGATCAAGAGCAGGGGAGGGGCAGGGAGAGTCAGAGACACAGGATTCAAGCAGGCTCCAGCCTCTGAGCTGTCAGCACAAAGCCCGACACGGGGCTCCAACTCAGGAGCTGTGAGATCATGACCTGAGCCAAAGTCAGATGCTTAACCAACTGAGCCATCAAGATGCCCCTAATTTTTTTTAATGTTTATTTATTTTTGAGAGAGAAAAAGAGAGAGGGAGACAGAGTACAAGTGGGGTAGGAACAGAGAGAGCGAGAGGCACAGAATCTGAAGTAGGCTCCAGGCTCTGCACCATCAGCACAGAGTGCGACATGGGGCTCAAGCCCACGAACCATGAGATGATGACGTGAGCTAAAGTCAAACACTTAACCAGTTGAGCCACCCAGGCGTCCCTAGGCGCCCCTAAATTAAATGTATTTTATATTAAGCATTTCTGATATAAAATTTGATAATATAATACTCTGATAGTCTGATTATAAAACAGAATCAGTATGTAAATACCAGTTTTTAAAAATTAAATCACTTTATACATACATATATATATATATATATATAAAACCTTTTTTAAAAAATGAATTAGTTATTAGTCTATAAAAAGTTCATACGGAATCAGGGGCTGCTATTATATTGATTATTCTGCCAATCAAACATCCCAATTTATCAGAAGACTTACAAAAGTGATTCTTTTATACTTATGTAGTTATTTAACAGCATTGAGTAAGTAAGCATCTGATGATTAGCCAAATGATTAGCCAAATGTAAGCTTCTATGTAAGGGCTTACAGTCAAGAATAAGACTGAGATCATTTTTATTGAGGGTGAAAAGTAGCTTGGCCAGAGATGCATTTTGAAAAACTTAAAGGATGCTAATGTAATAGTCAAGCCAACAAATATTTTATGTACAGAATGTTTAAGTATGTAATTCATAGTGTTTCTTTCCTTAGTACCTTGGATATTTTGGAGATGCAAAGAGTAAATACAAAAAGATATACGTGAAGTTCATTGAAAACACAAACAAAAAGGAATATGTCAGAGTGTGTTCCAAAAAGCCAAGAAGTAAGCCTTCACAAACTATCAGGTATTTATTTTCATATGTAATATATATATATATATATATATATATATATATATATATATATGGCTTATTTTTGGCAATGTCTTTTATTTTAAGTTAGTTTTATTTTAGTAGTCTCTACACCCAGCATGGGCTTGAACCCAGAACCCCAAGTATGTGACCCCAAGTCACATGCTCTTTTGACCAAACCAGTCAGGTACTCCAGCAATGGTTTTTTTTTATTTTTGTTTTTTAATTTTTAATTTGTTTTTAACTTTTGAGAGAGAGAGAGAGCACAAGTGGGGGAGAGAAACAGAGAGAGACAGAGATTGAGAGAGAGAATCTTTGGTAGGCTCCGAACTCAGTGTGGATCCCATGACCCTGGGATCACAACCCAAGCCAAAATCAAGTCAGACATTGAACCAACTGAGCCATCCAGTCATCTGCCCACACCCACAATGTCTTATACAAAGAATCACATCAGTTAAAGAGCCTAACATTTTTTCATTATATACAAGTCTAAAAAATTCAGTGTCTGCTATAATAAGTGATTCTTTTTTTTTTTTTAATATTTTAATTTATTGTTGAGACAGAAAAAGATAGAGCATAAGCAGGGGAGGGGCAGAGAGAGAGGGAGACACAGAATCCAAGGCAGGTTCCAGGCTCTGAGCTGTCAGCACAGAGCCCTACGTGGGGCTCGAACTCAAGCCTGTGAGATCATGACCTGAGCTGAAGTCGGACGCTTAACCAACTGAGCAACCCAGGCGCCGCAATAAGTGATTCTTTTTGGAGTAATGAGACCGGAGCCGTAAAGCTCATGACCATCTGTGGTGGGATAGGTACTCTTTTCTTTCCCAGAAGCCTTTTGGTGTCACCCTAATGTAATGGAGGGAAAATAGATTTAGAGTCAGGAGGTTTGAATCCAGCTTTTTATGACCTAGAGTAACACAACCTTTTTGAAGCCCTCTTTTTTATCCATAAAATGAAAATTAAAATGGAGGGTCAAATTTAAAATGAAATAAATTTTAAGAGAAAACTCTAAAACCTATACATTACCAGGCAAGTGTACAATAGAATTATCATGTATTAATGTGATCTGGGTTGTCTGGAACATGGATCTGGAAGACAACTGACCTAGCCACATTCCTGTGATCTGTATGGGAAAAGGGGGTATGACCCTAGATATTCTCAATCTAGTGCTGGTAAGGTCTAGTTTGATTAAGATTCCAACTTATTAGAAGCAGTGCACCTTATTTTTATGGTGGAATTTTATCCACTCAAATCTCCAGAACTAACACAGCAAATCTTGAAGGGCTCTAGGACAGATGTAGTTGGTCTCCACACCAAAACTTGCTACCACAAGAATCTGAGAGTTTCAGATGGTCAGAGTTACTACATATGGCTATTGATGGTTTATCATGCATTACTTCCCAAAGCCCTTTGATCACCTGTTGTACAGCTTCATCCTCAGGAAAATGAGTTCATAAAGGGAGAGAAGGAGTGAAGAGAGAGAAATAGGGATTAAATTAATAGTCCTTTATAACTGAATACTGAATGTCAGTGGTTAGAGGGTATTTCAAGAGAATTTGTCGGAGGAGGGTGGGAATCATCATTGGAGATGTATGGGACTTGGGCTTTATTTTGGAGATGTTGGTGAGGTAATTATACTTTTTTTCACTAGTGTTATTCATTTTTGGTCTAATTTATTTTAATCTGACAAGATTGCAGTGTGTTAATGAAGTTTGTTTGTAACATTGCAGAACTGTTCAGGCTAAACCAAGTAGTAGCAGTAAAACTTCTGATCCTCCAACACCAAAAACTACAACTACAAAAGCCCCTTCAGTGAAACCCAAAGTTAAACAGCTGAAAGTAAAGGCTGAGCCACCACCAAAGAAGCGGAAGAAATGGAAAGAAGAGTTTTCATCATCCCAATCTGACTCCAGTCCTGAGATCCATTCTACTAGTAGTGATGATGAGGGTAAGTTCTCTATGAAGTGAATACCTTGGTAACTTTAGATTATCTACATGAACAGAGAGAAGCAATGATATTCACAATTCAAAATTGTTTTATTTCTCAGGGGATTTACCTACCTAAGTTCTGCCTAGGCTTTTATAAAAATACATTAAAAAATAAATACATATATACATACATAAATTCTCATTCCTTGAACACTAATTGAAGTACACTTTGCCCATACATGCAGCCTTGGAAAGTAGAAAAGAACAGTGAACTGAAAGAAGACTGCTGCCATAGTCATGCCAGTTATCTCGCCTCTTTGGGTAGGATGGGGATTAGATCAGGTCATTTATGCTGAGTCCTGTAATCTCTGTAGTTCTAATCTTCAGTCTATGTTTATGCTGGAAGAAAAGAGTAAAATGAGCCTAGGAGGCAGCAACTCTGAAACTATAGTTAATAGGGTATAATAATGTATATAATAATGTATACTTATATGGAATATAAGTATATGGAATATATTTGTTAATTATATAATATAATGTATACTGCTGTATATCTGCCACTAGCCAACCAGTACCCTTGACTAATCTAGGTGACCTCTCTGTGCCTTAATTTTTTCTCTTTTATAAAATGAAAAGGTTGAAATAGATCAGACTTTTTGACCTTCAAACCCTTTTATACTCTTAAACCTGTTAAAAGACACCAAAGAGCATTTTCATTGGCTAGATACAGATACAGATACATTGATTTATTAGAAACTAAATCTGAGATAGTTGTAAAACACAAGAATATACTAGTGCACATTCCATTAGTCATCAGATTGTTGTGAATATAAGTAAGAAATACCAAGCAGTTCATTCTAGAGCAAAAGTTGGCAAACTGGCCAGTGGGTCAAATCTGACCTGCAGCCTATTCTTGTAAATAAAGTTTTAATTGGAATGCGGATTCATTTACATATTTTCATATAGTTGGTTTTCTACCACAGTGGCAGATTTGAGTCATTGCTACAAAGAGCATGTGACCATTAAAGCCTCAAATATTTACCACTTGGCCCTTTACAGAAAAAGGTTGGTGACCCTTCTAGAGCATCAAGTTGGAGGTAGGCAGAAAAAGTTGAAAGGATGATAGAAAGCCGGATATGCCAAGCTAAAGCTAAAAAGCCTGGGATCCTGTAAGCAAAGGAGAGTCCCTGGAAGGATTTGAGTAGGGAGCAACATGTTAAAATTGGAATTTGTATTACAAGACCTCATAGTTCAGGTATAAATTGAAAGTCTGAAGTTGGGGCAGTAGGGATGGAAGAGGGGGCACATGAGAAATTCAGGTTGAATGTAAATGGTGAATTATGTGTTGGGGTGCTATTGAGGTTGATGACCAGGTTGGATTCTGACATTACAAGCTCATTGCTTGGGAGCTTATCTTAAAGCTTATTTGAACAGAAAGAGAATGGTAGGGCATCTGGGTGGCTCGGATGGTTAGTAGTTGAGCGTCTGACTCTTGATTTTGCCTCACATCATGATCTCAGGGTCGAGCCCCATTTTGGGAGCCTACTAAAGATTCTCTCTCCCCCTGCCCCTTTCCCCAGGTCATGTTCTCTCTCTCTCTCTCTCTCTCTCTCTCTCTCTCTCTATCTCTCTCTCTCTCAAATTAAATAAAAAAATAAAAGCTACTCATGAAGTTTGCACATCAGAATTTATAAAGAAATGCAGTGCTTTGGGCCACCTGGGTGTTTAGTCTTGATTTTGGCTCAGGTCATGATCTCATGGTTTGTGGGTTTGAGCCCCGTGTCAGGCTCTGCACTAACAGCACAGAGCCTGCTTGGGATTTTCTGTCTCCCTCTCTCTCTACCCCCCACCTCCCCACACCCAAAACTTAAAATGGAAAAAAAATTGTTAATTCTTTTAAAGATTAAAAAAAAGATATTCAGTGCTTTGAGTGTGTATGGAAGGCAATACTTGTAATTTTTGTAGTTTGCTTTCCTTTCTATGGTTTAGAATGGAATGGTGTAGGTTCTGAATTTGCACGCAATTATACCGCTTCCTTAAATGACATTCAAGATGTTTTTCTTTAATGGTGACTTGAGTTGCCACTAGGTGTCACTAATAGGTAAGCATTTTTATTGTTTTTGATTATTTCTTAAAAGGCAAATATTGATAATAAACATAGATTTATACATTGGTGGTTTTTAAAATTATTTAAGAGTTTTTTATAACCTTCAGATTTATTGAGGATTCCAAAATACTTGTGCTTTTGTGGGCTATATGTATTGACATTTACCAAATGTCTATTAAGATAATTTAAAAAAAATTTTTTAATGTTTATTTATTTTTGAGAGACAGAATATGAGCAGGGGAGGGGCAGAGAGACCCACACACACATATAGAACCTGAAGCAGGCTGCAGGCTCTGAGCTGTCAGCACAGAGCCTGAGGCGGGGCTCAGACTCATGACACCACGAGATCATGACCTGAGCTTAAAGTCAGACGCCTAACCAACTGAGCCACCAGGGTGCACCTAAAACAAATTTTTTAAATATTTATTTAAAGTAAACCAAGGGCCATTCAGGTTGGCTCAGTTGGTTAAGCATCTGACTTTGGCTGAGGTCATGATCTCGCGGTGTCTTGAGTTCGAGCTCCGCCTCGGGCTCTGTACTGACAGCTCATAGCTTGGAGCCTAGACCCTGCTTCAGATCCTGTTTCTGTCTCTCTGTCCCTGCCCCGCTCAAGCTCTGTCTTTCCCACTCTCTCAAATATAAAATAAACATTAAAATAATAATAATAATAAAATAAACAGATTACAGGGGTGCCTTGGTGGTTCATTCTGTTAAGCCCCCGACTCTTGATCTCGGCTCAGGTCTTGATCTCATGGTTGTGAGTTCAAGCCCCACGTCGGACTCTGTGCTGACAGCTCAGAGCCTGGAGCCTGCTTCGGATTCTGTGTCTCCCTGTCTCTCTGCCCCTCCCCCACTCGCACTCTGTCTCTCCCTCTCCCTCTCTCTCAAAAAAATAAAAATAAAAACATTTTTTAAATGTAAAAAAATAATAAAATAAACCCATTACTTATTAACATTTTTAATTACTGTATTTTCCTAAACTAACAGAAGAGTAGCATTTTCATGTTTGCTTCTACATATATTATTTTAGCTAATGTATAAAAAGAAAACCCAGACTTATATAGATTTTTAATTACCTTTTCAGACAATTATGGATATTTTTATTATTTGATACTCAAAAGTTTTTTATTTTATAAACTTGACCAGTAGTAGCTTCTTCAACTTCTCATGCTAATTACATTAAAATTTATTGGTTTCTCTTGCCCCTTGAATGTATCTTTAATCCATGAATGATTTTATCCATTCTGCGTGTGAAAATATCTGTTAGCTCATTGAGGTACATATTCTATTTCATTTTTTTTCCACATTTTATAAGCTTGGGCTAAAATATATATAACATAATATTTGCCATTATAGCCATTTTTAAGTGTACATTTCAGTAGCCTTGATTATATTCACACTGTTGTGCAACTATCACAACTATTGTCAAGACATTTTCATCACACCAAACAGAAACTTTGAAACCATTAAGCAATAACTACCGATTTTCTTTCCCCCAGTTGTTGGTAATCTCTAATCTAGTTTCTGTTTCCATGAATTTGCCTACTCTAAATATCTCATATAAGTGTATCTGTCTTATTTCACTTATAATGTTTTCAAGGTTCATCCACGTTACAGCATGTATATGAACTTAATTGCTTTTTACGGCCAGCTATTCCACTGTAAGTTTATGCATTGTATGTTCATTTATCTTTTCATCTTTTGATGGACACATAGATTATTTCCACTTTTTGGCTATTGTAAATGGTGCATGCAATGAACATTGGCATACAAATATGTTTGTGTCTTTTTTTGATTGTTTTGGGTGTATACCTAGGAGCGGAGTTGCTGGGCCATATGATAAGTGTATGTTTAGCTTTTTGAGGAACCACCAAACCTTTGAAATACCCCAATGATTGCACCATTTTACTTTACTGCCAGCAATGCGTAAGGTTCCAGTTTTTTCACATCCTCACCAACACTTGTTACTTTTTGTTTCTGGTGGGTTGTTTTGTTTTATTTTTTTATTTTTATTTTTTTTTTATTTTTTTTTCAACGTTTTTTATTTATTTTTGGGACAGAGAGAGACAGAGCATGAATGGGCGAGGGGCAGAGAGAGAGGGAGACACAGAATCGGAAACAGGCTCCAGGCTCTGAGCCATCAGCCCAGAGCCTGACGCGGGGCTCGAACTCATGGACCGCGAGATCGTGACCTGGCTGAAGTTGGACGCTTAACCGACTGCGCCACCCAGGCGCCCCTGTTTTGTTTTATTTTTTATTGTAGCCATCCTAGTAGGTGTAAAGTGGTATATGACTGAAGTTTTGATTTGTAGTTCCTTAACAATGTTGAGTATCTTTTCAAGTGCTTACTGTCCATTTCCTTATCTTTGAAGAAATGTCTATTCTGATATGTTGCCTAGTTTTAATTAGGTTATTTCTTCTTTTGTTCTGAAGTTGTAGGAGTTCTTTATATATTCTAGATAATAAACCCTTACCAGATGTAGGATTTAAAATATTTTATCTTATTCTTTTGATAATGTCCATTGATGCACAAAAGTTTGAAATTCTGGGGCACCTGGGTGGCCCAGTCAGTTGAGCATCCAACTCTTGATTTCAGCTCAGGTCATGATCCCAGGTTTGTGGGATTGGGCCCTGCATCAGGCTCCACGCTGAGCTTGGAGCCTGCTCAAAATTCTTTCTCCCTCTGCCCCTTCACTGCATGCTCTCTGTCTCAAAAAAAAGTTTGAAGTTCTAACGAAGCCAAATTTCTTTATTTTTTCTTTTATTGCTTAGATTTGGTGTCATATGAAGAATCCATTGCCAAATACAAGGTCACGAAGACTTACCCCTATATTTCCTAAGAGTTTCATGACTATTTTTTTTAATGTTGGGTTTTTTTTTTTTTTTTTTTTTTTTAATGTTTGTTTACTTCTGAGAGAGACAAAGCGTGAACAAGGGAGGGTCAGAGAGAGGGAGACACAGAATCTGAAGCAGGCTCCAGGCTCTGAGCTGTCAGCATGAAGCCCAACACGGTGCTGGAACTCACAAGCCAGCTTACAAGCCACGAAATCATGACCTGAGCCAAAGTCGGAAGCTTAACTAACTGAGCCACTCAGGTGCCCCTAAGGTTTATTTTTGAGAGAAAAAAGAGTGCATGTAAGTGGGGGAGGGGCAGAGAAAGGGAGACAGAGGATCCAAAGCGGGCTCTGTGCTGACATCAGAGAACCCAATGCAGGGCTGCATGAAATCATGACCTGAGCTGAAATCAGACATTCAACCAACTGAGCCACCCAGGCACCTCTAAGAATTTCATGATTTTAGCTCTTACATTTAGGTCATACATTTTTACAGTGTAACACTAATATTACCACTGATCTCATCAGTGAATTCCTTAAGTACGGGGATGTTGTCAAGCTCACAGCTGTAGATACATGTTTTCCAGAATTCTAATTTTCATTTGAAACCTGAAATTTTGGGAGTGCCTGGCTGGCTCAGTCGTGGAGTATGCGACTCAATCTCAGAGTCGTGAATTTGAGCTCCACATGGGGTGTAGAGATTACTTAAAAATAAAATCTTTTAAAAAAATAAAAAAATGAAACCTCAAATTTTGTCATTGTTAGTAAATGCTGTCGTTTGTTTTCTTTGAATGACAGGTTCATTTCATTAATTTTTGAGAGAATGTCTGCCAGATACCTGAGTCTGAATAGGCATGGTGTGTCTGGCAATCACTCTTTCAAATGAAAATGGTGGTCCCAAGGGGAGAAAAGGGTGTAGTTCATCTTGTAACTCAAACAGTTGCATGGATGCTCTTCCTGGAGATAACCATCATACTTTAAAACAGAAGTGCTTCGGGGCACCTGGGTGGTGCAGTTGGTTAAGCGTTCGACTTCAGCCAGGTCACGATCTCGCAGTCCGTGAGTTCGAGCCCCGCGTCGGGCTCTGGGCTGATGGCTCAGAGCCTGGAGCCTGTTTCCGATTCTGTGTCTCCCTCTCTCTCTGCCCCTCGCCCGTTCATGCTCGGTCTCTCTCTGTCCCAAAAATAAATAAACGTTGAAAAAAATAAAAATAAAAAAATAAAACAGAAGTGCTTCATTTGTACCTCTAATTTATCACACAGAATATTGAGACATTTACTCAAGAGTAAAAAATTTAATGCAATTAATCATTTTTACTGCTTCATGAAAAACTATTTTTTTCATTTTTTTAAGTAATGTCTACCCAATGGGGCTTGAACTCAGGACCCAACATCAAGAGTCACACACTGCACCGACAGAGCCAGCCAGGCTCCCCAAGGACTATTCTTAAAAAAAAAAAAAATTTGTTTAATGTTTATTTATTTTTGAGAGAGACAGAGTGTGAACAGGGGAGGGGCAGAGAGAGAGGGAGACACAGAATCCGAAGCAGGTTCCAGGCTCTGAGCTGTCAGCACAGAGCCCAATGCGGGGCTCAAAGCCACAAACCACGAGATCATGACCTGAGCCAAAGTCAGACATTCAACGGACTGAGCCACCCAGGTGCTCTTCCTTAAGGACTATTCTTATTTGAAACTAGCTTTTTTTCCCCTTTAAATGCATGTCAGGGAGATGGCAAAGTATATGGCTACTAGTGCAGTTTGGTGCCACTGCTTTGATTCATACTAAGTAAGGCACCAGCATTTTTACCCATCATTATTTTTACAAATGTCAACAGAGTAAAAAAGGTATATAGCATTTAATATTTTTATGAAAACAATTTTGACATCATGAAAAGGATCTTGGAGGAAACCTCAAAAGATCCTTGGACCATACTTTAAGAACTGCTTTAAAGGCTGTGATAATAGTTTGTTAAATAACAAATATTCAACCAAGTAAGTTTTAAACATATTGGCTTTTTTATTCAATTAATGGATCAGGCGGCATCCCATCTGGCAAGTGAGGGGAGCTCCAAAGGGCTATAGAAAAGGAAAGGTTTTAAAAGTAGAGAGGGAGTGGTAAAAAGGAAATTATTAGCAAAAATCCACTGTTTTAGGCAAGGTCACCCTCCTAAGTGGAACAAAAAGGATCTATCAGTAAATTTCCTAGTGCTGACCAGGAAATTCCCATGTTAACTGGGTAAAGGTTACATTTCTGGAGTTTGAAACTGCAGTTAGGTTAGGTATTATTATGTCCTGGCTTATGTCCTGGTCCTGTTATTAAGTACTGGTAATGACTTGGGGCCTTATCCTAAGTGACACCATTTTGGGCCTGTGTGTGTATAAAACAAACAAACAAACTTCTTTTTTACAAGTTATGTATTTTAATCAAAAAAGTAAAAATTGAGACATTTCTAATCTTGAAGTTCTTGCCATTGAACTTGAGTGAAGTTTTCCTTGTGTATGGGCTATTTTATATTTTTTTAAAAAATGTGAATATGCCATGGCTCTAGACCAGAATTTTACAGTAATTTAAGTGTAGAATTAAAAAAAGAAGAGATGGCTGTATATTAACTCATACATTAGATGTCTTATGTAGTTTCTTCAATCTAGAGAAACCATCAGTTCTGGAGTAGCACAGCCAGGGGAGAACAAACAGGTTCCTGTGGGGCTGATGTTTACCAATGCTGGGCTAGTATTGGGCTTCAGAGTCACCTGGGAACTTTTAGAAGTATAATATTTAAACCTCATCATTACTGCTACCACCACCTACCCACCCACCCCCACCAAAAGATTCTGTTTTAATAGTCTAGCAAGCTGATTTGTTTTGTTTTGTTTTGTTTTGTTTTGTTTTGTTTTGTTTTACGAGCTCTCTAGTGATGGTGATGTGCAAAAACCAGCTTTGAGAATCTGTAACCTGGGGTGTTTTTAAAAGCCAAATGTGAGAAGCTTGAATTTGAAGAAATTTTATCTACAACCTTTTATCTGCTTGTAGGCTCTTTTTATAAATAAAAGTGTTTTTTTAATTTATCAGGAAGAATATTTAATATTTCGTCTTTTCACTCTCTCAGAATTTGATCCTCCAGCTCCCTTTGTCACTCGTTTTTTGAACACAAGAGCGATGAAGGAAACCTTTAAGAGCTACATGGAATTGCTTGTTAGCATCGCTTTGGACCCTGACACAATGCAAGCCTTAGAGAAGAGCAATGGTACAGTCTGCTAAGTAGTACTTTCTTGGTAGTGCTTCATGGATCTTCTTTATTCTTATCTGTTAGTTATGTGTTTAGTATGTAGGTTTTCTAATAGATATCTGTATATTGTCAGTTCACATGTTCATGATACTGATTCTATAAAGTATTCCTGTCTTTTCATGAATTGTCAATATTTGAACAAATTTATATTGAGGGATTTTTTTTAGATTGAATGTATTGTTATTGATTCCTACTCATGGGAAAATTATGTAACTACCCACTAGTTTCTTTCAATTCTAAATCTTTGTCATCCTTATAACATTTCACTAAGTGTCTATGTTACACGAAGGTCCAGAGGTCAACACATTCTGCTTTCTAATGATTGGAAAGATGAAGTGGATAATAATGGTATAAAGATTAAAATCACATTATTTGTGTCTTATAAAAGATACATCACCAAATAATTATATTCTAATCAATAAATAATAAAACAATGTATGCATTAGGTTACATTCATTAATATTATTCCTTTATATTCTTCCTTTAGTAACTTTTCCTTAACAGTAAAATAGAGATGAGATTGATATCTGAAATAACTGGTGACTCATATATTTAATGTTGCTTGCTAATATTTACTACTCATCTACTGTAGCATTCACCAAGGAAGCTAAAAGAGGGAATGAAAGGGTTGTTAATGAGTCCGTTTCCATCACCCTCCTATCAAAATGATTGTATGCATGTATGATCAAAAGATAGTAACAAAAATCACTAACAATATACTTCAACAGTAATGCCTAATAATACATATGTTATTTCTACATACTTTGATATACATTATTCTGTTTTACTCCCAAAACAATTCAGACAGCCATTTTGTGGATGAAGACAGTAAGGCACCTAGAGGTTAAGTGTCTTGCTTAAGAGCCCACAATTTGCACGTAGCAACAAAAGGATTACAATCTCAAGTCTTCTAATTTTTGGTCCATTGTTTTTTGACCGTATCAGAGACAGTAATCCATTCATCAGTCTAAAATTTTAGAGTCATGTAGACCTGGAAGAGACATTAGAGATTATCTAGTCTAAAACATTTATTTTGTAGACTAAGGTTCAAAAAGATTAAATGTATTTCATAGTTATAGAACAACTTAATCATTGAATAACCACAATTAAAACCCATAGTTAATTCCCCACATCAGTGTTTTCACCATTAAATGTTTTCTCTCAATCAAAACTCCTTGCATCATACAACATACATTTCTTAGTAATGGCAATTCCTGGGTAGTTGTATTTTAATTGGTTTTTTTTTTTCTGTTGCTTATCATTGTTTTCTGATTTTTCTCTATTTGATATAAGGGGGAAAGACTTTAATGGTTATATTTTATTTTTTTTAATGGTAACATTTTTAAAATATCCACCGCTGTTTAAACCTTGTTTTGTGAAATGTAAATTCTTACAGTTTTTGAACAGATTTAATCACTACTAGAAAGATAAAAGAAAACTATCACAGTGTGTATCTAAGGTGAGTGACCTCAGAATGCATTCCTCACTAAGGACTTTTTCTTCAATTAGAGGAAGTGTTCTTCTGCTGGTCACTGCTTGTGTTTGTATTCCAAATATAAAGAATACTTTTATTCATCTATGAAATTAGCGGCCAGATTCTGAGGATTACATATATGTTTTCAGAATGGTCATTAAAGGTAGTGTTATAAAATATATTATTATGCTGATAATTTGAGAAATAATCTAGTAACCTAAAATATTTAATACAGCACCAAAAGTAATTAATTCTCCAATGAAAGTGCTTTTTTTTTAAAAAAGATCTTAAAGTTTTAGAGGGGTGAAAAAGAAAGTAAAAAGTTTTGGTTAGAAATCTTTATCATACTTTTACTCTCTCCTTTTCTGAAATAACTATTTTGACTCTTCTCTTGTGTTTTTGAAACTGGATTTTGATCATTTTTCTTCCCCTACTTTTTCTTTGGCCCAAACTACAGTTAAATTAAGACTATCATATTTGGTATTTTATAGATTTTTATAATGTCAGATAAATCTATATTTTGTAATATGATTATTGTTCAGATGATAAATGAGGTCTGGAGAAACTAGGCAGTCTACTCACTGGTCATGGTAGCTGTCATCAATCAATTCTGGTGGCAGAGACAGGGCTAAAACCCAGGACTTCTGATCTTGTCCTCATACTGTGCTGTTTCTTTCTCAGGTTGGCTATTGCAAACCTATTTTTTCAAGTTACCTTTTGTTCAGAAAGCTACATGTCCAGTATTTTTAAAGTAATATTTACATACACCAATGAATTTAATATCTTAACTTTGAGGAAAACTTGGATTTTTAACAAGTTTTTATGTTGATAGTTTATCCTGTTACAATAAATTTTTATCTTGTTTTAGATGAGCTCCTTTTGCCTCATATGAAAAAAATAGATAGTATGCTGAATGATAACCGAAAGAGACTTCTTTTGAATCTTCATTTGGATCAGCCATTCAAGGTATTTCCTTCAGATGATTTATTAGCAAACTTACTGGCAATCATAGTCTTAAGAATAATAGGCAAGAAATTTATGAAAGTCACTCTCAGTTTTATAAAATTTTTCACCAAACGAAAATTTAGTTTTTATTCATTATGAGTCTGTTTAGCTTGTCTTTTCATTTCATTAAGCAGATTCTTAGTGTTAATCATTAGCTTTTTTTTTTTTTTTTTTTTTGCTTAAGTTCATTTTTTAGGCTTTTATATTTATCTAGAATTCCTTTTACATAATAATTTCCAAATATTTTCAAAGGTACTTCCTTGGGGTGCCTGGGTGGCTCAGTCGGTTGAGCAACCGACTTCGGCTCAGGTCATGATCTCGCGGTTTGTGGGTTCGAGCCCTGCGTCGGGCTCTGTGCTGCCAGCTCGGAGCCTGGAGCCTGCTTCTGACTCTGTGTCTCCCTCTCTCTCTGACACTCCCCCACTCACGCTGTGTCTCTCTCTGCCTCAGAAATAAATAAACATTTAAAAAAATTTTTTTTAAAAACAAAACAAAAGTACTTCCTTTAAACTACCAAATTTCAGTCTTATTTTTCTTTTAAACCTTTTCAAAATTTTCACATTTCATCTATAATTAGAATTGGCCTTTTCTTAGCATAGTTATAAAAATTTCCTTTATTTGTCTGATTTACTCAATATCTGAGGAAAAGTTATCTTAACATAATGGTAGATATATATAGTTTAAATTGGTCTTGGTGTCATCAGAAATATAGAACAATAAGAAGCTAATCTAAACACAGAAAAATTTATCACAGAAGCTACCTAGTAGTCAAGTTTTTCCAGCTTTTCCTTTTTTTCTTTAATTTTTTTATTGTTTATTTTTGAGAGAGAGCACATGCATGCTCACACAAGCAGGGGAGGGACAGAAAGAGAGAGAGAGGGAGACACAGAATCCGAAGTAGGCTCCAGGCTCTGAGCTGTCAGCACAGAGCCCGATGCGGGGCTCAAATTCACGAGCCGTGAGATCATGACCTGAGCCGAAGTCGGACGCTCAACCAACTGAGCCACCCAGGTGCCCCCAAATGTTATATGTTATACTTTTAATAAGAAAAGCTGAGGGGCTTCTGGGTGGCTCAGTCGGCTAAGCATCCGACTTCGGCTCAGGTCATGATCTCACGGCTCGTGAATTTGAGCCCCGCGTCGGGCTCTGTGCTGACAGCTCAGAGCCTGGAGCCTGTTTCGGATTCTATGTCTCCCTGTCTCTCTGCCCCTCCCCCGCTCATGCTCTGTCTCTCTCTGTCAAAAATAAATAAACATTAAAAAAAATTTTTTTTAAGTATAACATATAACGTTTAGAATCTTTTGATCATATCTACCTTGGGAAAAGTTTTTTTATATATTTGTATATCTTTTAATTTTTATAAATAGAATTTCTTTTTTATTTTTCTTTAATGTTTATTTTTGAGAGAGAAGGAAGGAGGGGCAGAGAAAGAGGGAGACAGAGAATCTGAAGCAGACTCTGGACTATCAACTATCTGATATCAGTGCTATCAGTACAGAATCTGACACGGGGCTTGAACCCACAAATTGTGAGATCATGGCCAGAGCCAAAGCTGGATGCTCAACTGACTGAGCTACCCAGGCACCCCTGGACTTTATTTTTATAGCAGTTTTAGGTTCACAGCAAAACTGAACAAAGTACAAAGAGTTCCCATCTACCCCACATGAACAACCTGCCCCATTATCAACATCTCCCACCAAAGTGGTATATTTGTCACAATTGATGAACCTACATTGATGTATCTTTATAACCTGAGGTCCACAGTTTGCATGGACTCTCTTGGTGTTGTACATTCTATCAGTTTGGAGAAGGTATAATGACATGTTATCTACTATTAAAGTGTTATACAGAGTACTTTCACTGCCCTGAAAATCCTCTTTGCTGTATTCATCCCTCCCTACCCACTTAACCTCTTGCAACCACTGATCTTTTTACTCTCTCTATAGTTGTACCTTTTCCAGAATGTCCTATAGTTGAAAACTATACCGTATGTGGTCTTTTCAGTTTGGCTTTTTTCACTTACTAATAAGAATTTAAGATTTGGGGGCACCTGGCTGACTCAGTTAGTAGAGCATGCAACTCTTATCTAGGGGTCATGAGATCTAGCCCCACATTGGGTATAGAGCCTACTTAAAAAATAAAAGGGTGCCAGAGTGGCTTAGTCAGTTAAGCATCCAATTCTTGATTTCAGCTCAGGCCATGGTCTCACAGTTCGTGGGATTGAGCCCCCGTCCCATAACAGGCTCTGCACTGACAGCGTGGAGCCTGCTTGGGATTCTCTCTTCTCTCTTTCTCTCTCTCTCTCTCTCTCTCTCTCAATCTGCCCCTTCTCTGCTTGCACACATATGCACGCGCACTCTCTCTCAAAATAAATAAACATGAAAAAATATAAAAAAATAAAGATCTGTAAAATAACTTGTTTTAAAAAAAAGAATTTTTTTCTGCCATGTCTTTTTTTTTTTTTTTTAATTTTTTTCAACGTTTTTATTTATTTTTGGGACAGAGAGAGACAGAGCATGAACGGGGGAGGGGCAGAGAGAGAGGGAGACACAGAACCGGAAACAGGCTCCAGGCTCTGAGCCATCAGCCCAGAGCCCGACGCGGGGCTCGAACTCACAGACCGTGAGATCGTGACCTGGCTGAAGTCGGACGCTTAACCGACTGCGCCACCCAGGCGCCCCTTCTGCCATGTCTTTTTATGGCTTGGCAGCTCATTTCTTTTACCACTAAATAATATTCCATTGTCTGAATGTACCACAGTTTATCTGTTCATCTACTGAAGGACATATTTGATTGCTTCCTAATCTTGGCAGTTATCAATAAAGCTAGTATATAAACATATGTGTGAAGGTTTTTGTGTGGATGTAAGTTTTCAGCTCATTTGGGTAATTTGTATAGCTTTTTCACATCCCTATTTTATCCAGACTCCACATAAAAGTGAAAATTGGCTTCATTTTACTAGGTAAAAATTAAGGCTCTGAGATTGAGTTCAAAGTTAAATGACACCAGAGTTGCCTGGCTGGCTCAGTCAACAGAGCATGTGATCCTCGGGGTCATGAGATCTAGCCCCACGTTGGTTGCAGAGTTTACTTAAAAAAATCAAAAGTTAAATGACACCAAACTACTAATAGTCCTGTATCATTCACAGACGTGCACTTACAGACAAAAAAGTCAAAAGTAGTAAGAAACCCGGTACTAAGAATTTGGTCTGCAGACTACAGTCCAGTATTTTCTGCTTAACTGCTATTATCAATTGAAATTTAGAAAATACCTTGCTTTCTGCAGAGAAGGGAATGCTTTTAGATGTGTGTTTTCTGAAAGTTTACCAAATCTTAAAAATGAGCAGTTTGAGGTACCCCCCCCCTTTTTTTTTCAAGTAATCTCTATACCCAATATGGGGCTCAAACTTCCTCCCTAGAGATCAAGTCTCCCGCTTTACAAACTGAACCAGCTAGGCTCCCCTTGGCTAGCCATTTAGAAATGTTAAACCCGTTCTGGGGCACCTGGGTGGCTCAGTCAATTAAGCGGCCAACTTCAGCTCAGGTCATGATCTCAAAATCATGGGTTCGAGCCCTGTGTCAGGCTCTGCACTGACAGCTCAGAGCCTGGACCCTGCTTTGGATTCTGTGTGTCCCTCTTTCTCTGCCCCTCCCCTGCATTTCCTCTCTCTTTCTCTCTCTCTCTCTCTCTCTCTCAAAAATAAATAAACGTTAAAAAAAAAAAGGAGGGGTGCCTGGGTGTCTCAATCAGCTAAGCGTCTGACTTCACCTTAGGTCATGATCTTGCAGTTTATGGGTTCAAGCCCTATGTTGGGCTCTGTGCTGGCAGCTCAGAGCCTGGAGCTTGCTTCAGATTCTGTGTCTTCCTCTCTGTCTTCCCCTTCTCACTCACTGTCTCTCTCTCTCAGAACATTTGTGTGAAGGCTTTTGTGTGGAAAAAAAAGGGGGGGAATGTTAAACCAGTTCTCTAATAACTTGTATTAAAATAAAAGCCACCACTTGAAATTTAATAGACTCTGTAGATATTTAAAGCTTATGCGATAGTTTATAATGAACAGCTGAAAAATTAGTTTTCATATTATTTTCACAGAAAAAAAACAATTTCTAATTTTGAAATTAGTTATTAATTTTTATTATTTTCATTTACAGCATTTTGCATTTTATTATTTTTTTTAATTTTTTTTTTTAACGTTTATTTATTTTTGGGACAGAGAGAGACAGAGCATGAACGGGGGAGGGGCAGAGAGAGAGGGAGACACAGAATCGGAAACAGGCTCCAGGCTCT
The DNA here is from genome assembly GCF_018350175.1 of Felis catus. NCBI lineage: Eukaryota > Metazoa > Chordata > Mammalia > Carnivora > Felidae > Felis > Felis catus. The sequence continues at coordinate 87,066,830 of NC_058377.1, forward strand.
GAGCCATCAGCCCAGAGCCCGACGCGGGGCTCGAACTCACGGACCGCGAGATCGTGACCTGGCTGAAGTCGGACGCTTAACCGACTGCGCCACCCAGGCGCCCCGCATTTTGCATTTTAAAACCAAAATACAAACAGTAGATTGTAAAAGATTGTCAGTCCTTTCGAAATAATTAACACCATTACTCATGATGATCTTAGTAATTTTAGGAATCATAAAGCTTTTTGAAGTAAATCATGTTCTGTTTTCCTCAGAAATCCATGTGCTTCCAATCATCTTTAGCATCTTGTCACAGAAAGTACTTGGGAACCCATACAGAGTTTGGAAGAGGTGGCCCTAAAGGTTGTAACTGTTTATAAAACAGTATAGCCTGTCAAATGGTAATTACATTCTGAATAATCAAAATAATGGAGGCACTTGAACCTGTATATTGTCAGAATTCAAAATAGTAAATGATAGTGGTTACTCAATTTAATCTTTTAAAACAACTTTTTCTTTCTTTCTTTCTTTTTTTTTTAAGTAAACTCTATGCCCAACATAGGCTCAAACTCACAACCCTGAGATCAAGAGTCACACACTCCACCACCTTAAAACAATACTTAAACTAGTTAAATTTAGCTATAAAGATCATTCATTATTGTTTGTGGCTTTTCATGATTTACCAAGTAGGTAAGGGCATAAATGTGCCAGTGACTTTTAAAGAATGGATTAGAGGAACACTTGGGTGGCTCAGTCAGTTAAGTGTCAGACTTTTGATTTCAGCTCAGGTCATGGTCTCACAGTTCCTGAGATTGAGCCCCATGTCAGGCTCAGCACTGAATGTGCAGAGCCTGCTTGGGATTCTCTCTCTTCTTTAAAAATAAATAACAATTAAAAAAAAAAAAAGTATAGACTAGAATTGGTTTGGCTATATGACCACTAACTTGTCAGTGAGTAACTACTGTGTCATTGTGGCCAAAAAATTCATCAAGACCTGTTTTAGACTCTCTTAACACAACCGTAGTCACAAAAGGCAGAGGAGTAGTGAAGCCAGAGAAGTATTATGATGCTGCTCATTTTCACTGTTCTCATCCTCACCTGTGATCCAATGAATTCTTTATAGCAGGGGTTGGCCAAGTTGAATTGGTAGAGCTTTGGAGAAACATATGTCCCTATTTCCCCTACTTTGAAGCCACAGAGAGGCATTACTAGAACTCCCTGCCTCATTAAGGAGTCCCTACAGTGCCATGTGCTGTTGGCATAAAGCAGGTCATAAGGCTCACTCAAATTTAAGGGATGAGGAAATAGATTCCACATCTTGATGGAAGAGCTACAAAGAATTTGTAGCTATGTTTAATACCCGTGTATATATCTGTATTGTATATATTTACCACATGCCATCTGTACCCTCTGCATATTCGTGTGTGTACTAAGCATAAATGTATGTATGTATTTTTTTCTGTATTTTTTAAAAGAAAATTTGAATAGCTGAAAGTAGTTTAGTTTTCTTCTGATGTCAGTTATTTTTGCTTTATTTTAAAGAATGCTTTGGAAAGTTTTCCTGAACTAACAATAATTACCCGTGACTCTAAAGCAAAAAGTGGGGGTTCTGCTATTTCTAAAATCAAAATGAATGGCAAAGCTTATAATAAGAAAACTCTAAGGACTTCTAAAACAACCACCAAATCTGCACAAGTAAGTAGATATTGATTGATAAAATTATACCTTTTCCAATTAATATAATTCCTATTTAAAACATTGGAACAAGCAAATATTTTACTAAATTTTGTTGTAAATATGAAATCTTTTCAGATACGCATGAGCAGCTCCAGCTCAAGGAACAGGGATTTGGTCTTATTCTTTGTGTTTCTCCGTCGTTCAGCAGGGTATCTGCATGTAGTTAGTGCTCGCAGATTTTTAAACTAGATTAATAGGCAAGGAATCACCTGATGCCTGTATTTATATTTTATATATACTTTTTTACCATTGGATACAAATGCATATAGATAAGTGAGCATACACATTTCCATGAGATTCAATATTCCATATCTGTAAAATTATTGAAATTGGAATTCACTCATTTTCAAACATAGTCTAAATTATTGCCTTTTCAGAAAACAGTTTTACCAATCAATTCCACATCAAAAATATATTCTGTAGAAATACATTCACAAATGCATAAAAACGTATGCCCTTGTTCATTGTGCTGTTGTTTGTAAGAGCAATCCAGTTATGCTTTGCCAGTAAGAGATTGGACAAAGAGCCATCCAGATAATGTAATACTATGTACTTTTTAAAAAGAGACTCATTCATTCTTTCAGTAAAATATTTTGAGTGCCTACAGTTTGCAAATACAGTTCTAAGTACTAGGAACATAACAGTGAAAAATGGTCAAAAATCCCTGCCCTCATATCATTTATAGTGGCAGGGGGGATATATGTAATAAATAGATATTCAAGTTTTAGTTAGGAAAAAATAAGTTCTAAAAAATAGAGTTGCAGAACAATATGTATAGTAGGATTTCCTTCCCATTACAGAATGAGAGTTGTTAATACGTAGTATACATCGAGGGAAAATATGAAAGAATATATACCATGCTGTTAACCTTGTTTATCTCTAAAGCAAGAGATTATAGATTCTTTTACTTTATAAGCCATCTTACATGTTTACTGTGTAAATTTTTTCTATGTTTAAACTTTTTGAAATAGTGTGTGTTTATATTCAGGAAAAAGAGTGAAGGTTTTAAAATACAATTTAAATTCTTAATCGAATAAGCCTCTTGTCCATATTTAAGCGTGTATCTAGCCATATTAGTTATTTATTTTTAAGATTTCCGTTGAGACTTTTGGTCTAGTGTTCTTGGAAAAAGTATTCGCAGCTCAAATATTCCATGAAATAAATATACCTATAAACTCTTTTCTTTTTATAGGAGTTTGCTGTTGATCCAGAGAAAATACAGCTGTATTCTTTGTATCATTCACTCCATCATTACAAATATCATGTTTATCTGATATGTAAAGATGAGGTAATTTTTTTCACTTATTTAAAAATGAAAATTTTTTTCTGAACTTTTAAGGCTTCCATACCTATCGTGGTTTTTTAATGTTTTAAAGAAAACTGTTGAAAAATATGTCTCTCTCTTGTCCTGTAAATAATGTTATTCTGAGTATCTCTGTTATGTGTTGTGCTCATATTAATCTGAAGCTCTTAGGGAAGCTGTAAGTGGTAATGTTTTTAAGCTATTATGCTTACTTACCTTGCCATAATAAATGGTACTTTATTTCACTTTCTTCTCCCATAATACAGAATGATCCTGCTTTAATTCATTTCAGGCACTGCTTTGACATCCTGCTGTCTTCCTTATCACTAGAATGGCCTTAATCCCACTTAATTGCAGAGAAAGGGGTTTTTGTGCCTTGGCAGGAAGAAATGATAGTTAAAATTTAATTGTAACTTTTAAGTATCATAATTGAGGTTGCTCAGAAATTATATATGACCATACTACCACTTTGTAGGTGGGATAATAAAGTTCAATTTCCTCAAAGGTGTAATGGTTCTAGACAGTAGTATCTTTTTTGACCAGCACTACCAGTTTTTTAATAAAGAGTTAAGTTGGCCCAAAGCTATACTTGATGTGTTTGATGATAATGTGCTGGAAAGATGGTCGTGCAATATATGTTGACTATTTTTACAATGCTCTGAAATGTAGAATTGACCCCAAAATTGGCCACTTAAATTTAACACAACTGGAAGCAATTGAGAAAGTTTGAGCCATTTTTTCTAGCTTCCTCCTTGCCCTTCTGGAACTAAAAATGATAGGATTAGACTTCACCTGAATTTATGTGACATAATCATTCTCCATGGATGGAATTTGTTTTTTAAAGCAGTATTTGTAGGTGGATTCATAAATCCTTTTCATTCGAGATCTAGAAACAGTGAGCTCTTATTAAGAGCTAATAAAGGGATAAGTATAAGCTAATGTGGCAATTCTCTTTATTTTAGATTTCTTCTGTGCAGAAAAGAAACGAAGACTTAGGACAGGAAGAAATTGTTCAACTTTGTATGAAAAATGTAAAATGGGTAGAAGACCTGTTTGAAAAATTTGGAGAACTTCTAAATCATGTACAGCAGAAATGTTCCTAACATTTCCACAAAAATTCCGTCTATTTTATAGCACTAATGAACTGGCAGAGGCGGGTGGTCGAAGGGGGTGCAGAGCCTCAGATAACTGAATGTCAGGCAGTGGTCTCCTGCGGGTACACCTGCTTTGACCATAGAACTTGCATCATGACCTCTGCTGAAGGACAGCGGTGCTGCCCAGGAAGTCAGTCCTTTGGAAATGGACCTAAAACCCTACCACGTTTTTATCCTAATGAATGACTTTTCTATTTTGTAAACCATTGGGTAACTGAGTTTTATTTTCAGAAATGTTTTTTGACAAATGATGAAGCATGCACTAAATATAATTTTTCTTTATGGCTAGAGAAATAACACTTACGTAACTTGATTATTTTTTCCTGACTCTGACTAAATACCAGAATGAAAGAGAGGTGGCACAGAAAGCATATGTTTATATTCATGTCTGGCCACAAATGGAAAGTATTGTACATTATGTAAACAGATCTGGTGTGATGTGACATTTTGTATGAGAATATCCTCAATTTAAAATATGAAATTCAGAAACTGCATTCTGCTTTACGAACTCCTTTTACTCTTAACATGTTCAGGAAACTGGATGTGGAATTGGTGCAATTCTAGGACTGCTTTTTGTGTCAAATTATATTGTAATGAGAAAAACAATGACATACTATTTTCCCTATCTCGAAGAATATTTTCGTTTATACTGTTTTTCCTTTGGAAAAATTTTCAATTGTACATTTTATTTCACTAATAGTTGTATTTTTCACAAGGAAAATGTTGTGGTTATAATTAAGTTTGATGTATCTGTACTACACTTTCCATTATTTTCAGTAAATCTTATTTAGTTATATATGGAATTTCTATTGTGAATTCTATCTTGAGGTAACCATTTTTGTTTATACAGATTTGCTTCAGTGTTATCCACAATATGCATTCAGTACTAGAATTATTAGTTTAGCTTTATAAATGGAGTTGTGTTAGACACTGCAGTAATTGTCTAATTCATGAAAGTAAATTTCTTACTAAACTAGTACTTGATAAACTGATTTGTCAAATCAAAATTCACCACGTTATACGTTTGGAAGAATGAAATTTATGATTAGGCTACATGCAGTGTTAAACACAGCTTACCTAACTCTTAGAACTGCAAGTGGTAGAACTCTCCTTTGGTGCCTTTCCAACCTTTATACATGCTGTTGTAGCTTTCTTTAGTTTGATAGCTAGTGTTTCAAGTAGTATAGCTGAGACAGTGAATGTATTAGGTTCAACATGACCTTTTGTTTTATTTGTGTTTGCCAACAGGATGCCTTATTTGTTTGAGAAAAAGATTTACTAGTGTCCTTCTAAATGATCTCCTTTTTTAGGATTCTAAAGAAGTTGTTAATCATCATACTTTTTGTTTATTTTACCACCGTTTAGTGCCTTAAGCCCTATCAAGAAAGCAGTGTTACTGCTCAATGCCCAAATAAGACATGCTTATGTGGACATTGCTGTTGTCTTGATTTTGAGTTAACAGGCCAACTTCTTATACTTAAAACCTTGCTAAATTGGCAAAGAATTAAAGATAACATGTGACTTGATTTGAGAGTAAAACATTGTAGCATTGGATAGAAAATGAGTGAGTTAAGCTTACATATTTATTTTTGATGGTTATCTTATTAAAAGCAATAATTCTTAATCCAACAATCCTTGTACCTGCCATTAGATGAGATAATAATAGAAGTTTCTCTCAAGGGTTAAATGTTCCACTTCTGAAAGTTTCTAAAAAGACCTGTTTAAACAGTTGATTTTGAAAACAAAGGTAACCTATTAGATTCATTTTGCCTAACTCAAATGAGAGACTTACCAGTGAGAGCATCATAAAATTAATTTCACCAGGTGGAGAAGAGTAGGAAGCAGCCATATTTCTTTCTGATATTGACTCTGGACAGAATCGGTTTCTTTCGTTTCCAAAGTGCAGAGTAGATAACTACATCTCCTAATGTAGTGTTCTAAGTACATAAGTACATGTCTTTCCTCCCTCAGTTTAACTTTCCTGAATCATTGATGGTTGAAATGCCATCATGCATTTAGGTAACACTTGAAGTACATGTTTGAAATCACTAGCCACATTTCCTTGTTAAGGCCCATGGAAAACAGGTACATTTCCTTAAAGTTAATCTTATGTTTCCTATAGAAAATAACCCATTTCCTCTTCCACTGCAGTTGTCCTCAAAATGTTTGCAGTTGTATTCATTTTAGTAAAACAAGTGTTTTCATAATGTCAGAGGCCAAGTCTGTGATAACTGCCTGAAGGAGACCCAGTTGTTTGGCACTGTCTTCTCTCATTTGATCATTAATATAGGCAAGGGCCTCAAACTCAGGCCTTCGCAAAAAGTGGGACTATTATTATGATAACCATTCGTGAGTCCTTTCTTTGTATGAAGTTGAATAAATACCTAGCTGATTAGCATTCACATTCCTTGCCACGGAGTTTGAAATTTGTAGTATAGAAATAATTTTAGGTTGTAGATAGAATTAAAGAGGTAAAGCACACATTGCCACAACCCATGAAAAACATTTTTAAGAAAGATTGGATTTTCCTTCCTGCAGATATATCTGGAAATAATATAAAAAATCAGTTTGTGTTGGTGTTTATTTGTAGTTCAGACTGGTGGTTGTAGAAGGAGCTTCCTTGTTCCCAGTTTCATAATAATCCAGTTTCCACTTACTTGATCTCTAATGAAGTCACAAACTTATGATGATGTGAATTTATCATAGTAAGTCAACAATACAAACTGTCCACTCTTCTTTTACACTATCAAATAGAAAACATTGGTGAGGTGCAAAAATCTTAATTTAAAACAGGAGACGTTCAGATTATCTTTAAGTTTCTAAATTTCTTTAAGTTTCTAAAACTTGAAAATGATAGGTGACTCATACATTATTACTGGTTTCAAAGCTTTCCTCACATTTTTTAAAGTCTCACTTTCCTTTTAATATATATATTTATTTTTGTTGAAACAGCTGTTTTCCAATCTATGATTTTGAAGATACACCGATAAAAACCCAATGTAGCAGCAGGGTTATTAAATCAGCTTTGGGTCCCAAAAGTTGCTTCAGATGTGCAAGTTGTGAATTTTATTGTATTTGTAGAATACAGTTTTTGTTTTGAACTACAGTTTCATCTGCTTCTCAAAAATGATTTTCAAACAGAGTGAACTGTCCCGGGATAACTGCTTCTACCCATGTCAATTGCATTTGACACATAACTGCACAAATGAACAATGTACACTATTGGTTGTGCATTAACTTACATGTACAACTTTTGGCATCTATGTTCACAAATGCATGTTTTTGAAAATCACCTTTATTTATAAGTGACAATGATTGAAGTTAAGGATACAAAGAAACCTGCATTTGTAGCCCAGAGTTTTAAGTGGTCCATAACACAATGTATGGAAATGTGAAAGACAATTTTGTATATTTGTTTGTTACTAACTCAGATCATTAAAATGAAAACAATTTTTTAAACAACAAAATCAGAATGTTTTGAGGGTTTGTTTTTTTTAAGAATAGAAAACTGAGGTATTCTATTATCCAAAAGCGTCATCATGTTATAGATTCTTCACACAACACCTATTTTGTAAAGTCCTATTGTAAAGTTATTCGGTACAAATCTATATTAACTATTGAATATGTAAAAACGAGTTTATCCTGATTCATTAATTTTTAGAGTAATAATATCCTGCCTTTACCTTCATATGCTATTTTAAAACATTAAGTATTCCAAGTAAATACATGCTCAGCATATTTGCTGTGTTTTAAAATAGTTTTTTCCAAGAATCTTTACACCCAACGTGGGGCTCAAACTCACGACCTGATATCGAGAGTTGCATGCTCTACTGACGGAGCCAGCCAGACACCCCAATTAATTTTGATTGTAAAAGCACATTTCAATCCTTGACTTATTTTACATTGTTCAAAACCAAATCTTCAATCAATGATCTCTATCAAAAATTGTTTTAAAATTTTGTAACGTCCCTGCTTTATTCTCCATTGGTTGCTAAAATTGTGTTAATTTTCAGAAATAGTCATTATTCAAATATCGTAGAAAATAGTCATTAAAATTATATTGCAAACCTAAATGATAATACTTCTACACTGCTTTATTAATGTCTTGTTACTTTCTGGTTCTTTTTATTAGTGTTTTTTTTTATTTTTTATTTATTTTTTTAATGTTCTTTTAATTTTTTTTAAGTTTATTTTAAGAGAGACAAAGACAGTGCGAATAGGGGAAGGGCAGAAAGAGAGGGAGAGAGAATCTCAAGCAGGCTCCCAGCTGCCAGTGCAGAGCCCAATGTGGGTCTTAACCCACAAAACCGTGAGATTATGACCTGAGCTGAAACCAAGAGTCAGACTGAGCCATAGGTGCCCCTAAGGTTTTCTTTTCTAATGTTTATTTTAGAGAGAGAGAGCATGAGCAGGGGAGGGGCAGGGAGAGAGGGAGACACAAAATCCAAAGCAAGCTCCAGCCTCTGAGCTGTCAGCACAGAGCCTGACGTGGGACTCGAACTCAGGAACTTTGAGATACGATCTGAGCCAAAGTCAAACACTTAACCAACTAACCAACTGAGCCATCCAGGTGCCCCATTAGTGTTTTTTAAAATGAATTTTGTATCTCAGAGGAGCTCTCTAAAATCAATTATTTAACCTGACTTTCTCAAGAAATACGTGTAAGAGGAGACTTGTTTTCCATATGGAAATGTTTTTATTACCAGAAAAATAATAAAGTTACATACTTATTGTATGAAAAAAAGTCACAAAATATGAAAATGTAAAGAAAAAGGTATAAACCACTCTCAATATTAAGTCTTAACATCAGCCCAGAACATGCTTTCAATTCCCAATTTGGGATGGGTCACAAAATTAGGTATTAGCGATTAGCCCTTTTCTGTGGTGTGACTTTAAGTAAATTCTTAGATTTCAGAGATACTTGTGTTTAAATGAAAATGAAAAGGCACATTCCAAAGGGAAATAGCAACTATCTGGAGTATTGTTCATTTTAGGTTATATGTATATATATATATATATATATATATATATATATATATATATCCAGTTAGCATGAATAATTTAGAGCTGATCGGTTTCAAATAAAAGGAAGATAGAATTACCTAGTAGTCTGTTGTTAAACCTTACCTATTTTGTGATGTTAATCAGGAGTCCAGAAATTGCTTTGCAAGAATCACTTCTGTTTTACATATAATTTACCTGTAACACACTGAGAGATGTTTTCACCCGTAGCAAATACAGATTTTCTTTTATTTTAGCCCCTTACAATATTTAGAATAAGGCAACAATGAAAATCATTTAAGACCTAGAATAAAAAATAATGGACATGGTAGAAATTTTTCTTAAATTGTAGCAAGAAGGATCTTTTTCTTCTTTGTCCTTCCTCTCTTCACAATGTTTCTGTGTCTTTTCATTGCTTTTAACCCAGACTCTTATAAAGTTAAAAGCACTTTATGAAATGAAATGTTTCCTCCTTTTTTTCCCCATTTGTGGCCCAGGCTTAAGGAACATCCTTAAATTCCTCAAATGTGTGTTTTTTCTTGCCTCTAGTAGTTCTTGTTCCCTCTGCTGAACTAATCTTCCTTCATCTTTTAATTCTTCAGGTTTCACTTTAATATCACTTCTTTTGGATCAGATTAGGTTTTAACCCTCTGGCCCAGATTATGTGCCCTGTGATTCCTGTAATGTAGCATTTACCACACTTTGTTATGGTTACTTGACTGGTGCTCTTTACTGTGATATGATAGGACCTATGTGTGTTTTGCTCACCATTGCACTCCCAGCATCTGGTGCAATATCTGATCTCATTAAATATTTAATGAATAACTGGATATATGAAAGAAAAGTTACATGGAACATTAAATGGTAAAAACAGGAAAGTACTCACTGCATTTTGCAATAAAGGCATTAATGACTTTAGTGAGCAATGTGCAACTGCAGCGTCAGAAGAAAGCGACAATATCAAGAGCTTGTACAATAGAATACTGGTATTTTATGAAAAAGTGCAATGTAGTGGCCATTATTTTTTACATTTTGTCCTCATCTGCAGAGACAGCCCAGGGACCCTGATTTCACATTCCTCTCTTTTGGGCTTGAGACTCCAGCTGGAATAATTAGAGAACAAAGTTCCAGTAAAAGTGAATGAATGTTTCTGTTAGAAGTACTCGTTGTGAGTGAAATACTCGAGAGGGAGTGTTTATCTACTTGGGGAGCATCCTGCAAAGCTTCATGGAAGCAGTAATGATTAAGCCAAGTCTCAAAGGTTGGGAGAAATTTTACACAAACCTGGATGAAGAAAAAGGCATAATACTTTGTTTTCAGGAAAATGGTTTCTACTTGCCACTAAACTAGCTCTGTCCTCAGACATGTTATGTGAAGCCTAGTCTATTTTCTCATCCCGAAAGTGAGGTAAGAAACAAAGTCTTCTAAACTATTAATGTTCTTTGATTCTATAGAGACTGGAACGTTGGGAGAAATGCAGAGTTGTTCAACAGTAGCACCAAAGAGATAGAGCAGAACAGGAAGAATGACTTTACCACATTATTTCCAAGCTTTCACTAACTTGCAAGACTTAGATTAAAATCATTAAGCAGGTATTTTATACACACAACCTCCTGGCAGCGCTTAGTTTACCTTGTGACAGTAGTATAAGATTAGAAACATCTGCTCTCACCAGTCACTTGTGAAGTACTTAAGGTCATATCTACATCATCTTCACCTTTCTCGCTCCAACAGCACGAAGTATTTTACACAATAGGCTCTTAATAGGTATGTGTCGAATAGATGGGTGATTTATACATGAGTGTTCATTTGGACAGTGTTTTCAAGCTGGCCTGTAAGTAGCTCAAAATGCCATTAGTATGGTGCCTGACTGGCTCAGTCAGGGGAGCATGTGACTCTTAGTATCAGGGTTGTAAATTCAAGCCTCACGTTGGGTGTAGAGATTTCCTAAAACTAAAATCTTAGGGGAGCCTGGGTGGCTCAGTCGGTTAAGTGTCCGACTTCAGCTCAGGTCATGATCTCACGATCATGAGTTTGAGCCTCTCATTGGGCTCTCCGCTCTCAACACAGAGCCTGCTTCAGATCCTCTGTCTTCCTCTCACTCTCTCTGCCCCTCCCCCACTCACTCTGTCTCAAAAATAAAATAAAACAGTAAAAATTTTTTAAATAATAAAGTCTTTTTAAAAATGCCATTAATGTCAGTGGTCCATTACCTGCTTTCTCTATCTTTAAAAGAAAACCTCTCATCACTGTGCTTCTCAACAGACCAAAGTCCATTCTCTTAATTTTTCTATTTAATTTCCATTTAATCTATGGAAGTGAATGAGCTATCATCAGAGAGCAGCTGTCTTTAAGCAATGAAGCAAGAGAATTAAAAACACTAGCAACAACTTAGCCGAAAGAACTTGGCTTTCTAATGTATTTTTTAAATTAACCTTGTTTACAGACTCTTTTCATCAATGACTTAAAAACTGTTGATGGGACAATCAGTAAAAGTCTTTTCAATGCCAGTCCTCCATTGAGTTTATTAGAAGATAACGTTATTTGATTTAAGTAGAAGTCAGGAAGTTAAGGTTTTTTACAAATGCATTAATGTTATCACAGGAGTTTGCAAACAATTCACTATCAAAAAGATTATGTGTTAAAGCACCATTCACAAAGCATTGCAAAGCAAAAATTTGTCGTTTTAAAGAATGCCCACACTCATGAGCAAATACTGTGCGATCCAAATGGGAAACACGAGAAGTCATCACTGACTGGTAGCTGAGCACCACTATATTAGCTTTCTTGGGCTGCTATCACAAAATACCACAGACTTAGGTAGTTTAAACAACAGAGACTTATATGCTTACAATCCCAGATGCTGTCAGTCCAGATCAAGGTCCAGCAGTTGAGTTGATGGTGAGGGCTCTCTTCCTAGCTTGTAGATAACTACTTTCTTGCTGTGTCCTCATATGACAGAGAGACTCTCTGGTGTCTTCTAAGGGCACTAACCCCAACATGAGCACCCCAAATTTATGACCTCATATAACTCTAATTGCCTTTCAAAGGCTTCACTTCCAAGTACCACCACATTGAGGGTCAGGGCTTCAACATATGAATTGGGGGCAAGGAACAAAAACGTTCAGTCCATGACAATAACTGAGGTGTCAGTTATGACAGAAAAGCTGAAGCCTGCCCTGCAAATAGCACTGACTGGCTTAAAATTATCTCTGGTCTGGGGTGCCTGGGTGGCTCAGTTGGTTAAGCATCAGACTTAACCATGATCTCACAGTTTGTGAGTTCAAGCCCCACATTGGGTTCTGCTGTGACAGTGCGGAGCCTGCTTGGGATTCTCTCTCTCCCTATCTCTCTGCCCCTCCCCTGCTCACTCTCTGTCTCAAAATAAACAAACTTAAAAAAATTATATTAAAAAAAATATCTCTGGTCTATCCAGAAGCAAGAACATAGTTTATATATAACTCTTCTACCATAGAGAAGTGACCACAGTGAAACTCTCTTAGCATAGAGGTCAAAGCCTTGCCACTTTGAACTTCACATAGGCAAAAACAGACTATCAGTTCCTTCCTAAATAAACCCCCCTTTCCCAAGTTCTCTCTTCCCCAATTTTCTAAAAAAAAAATTTTTTTTTAATGTTTTATTTATTTTTGAGACAGAGAGAGACAGAGCATGAACGGGGCAGGGGCAGAGAGAGAGGGAGACACAGAATCGGAAGCAGGCTCCAGGCTCCGAGCCATCAGCCCAGAGCCCGACACGGGTCTCAAACTCACGGACTGCGAGATCGTGACCTGAGCTGAAGTCGGACACTTAACCGACTGAGCCACCCAGGCGCCCCAACTCTTCCCCAATTTTCACACCTTTTCTTGAATAAATGTTTCCTCACCTTTTATTTATACCTAGGACCTTTTAATTTTTTTTTTTACCCTATTTTTTTTTGAGAGAGAGAGAGCATGAGTGGAGGAGTCGCAGAGGGAGAGAGAGAATCTCAAGAAGGCTCCACGCTCAGTGCAGAGCCAGACTCAGGGCTCAGTCCCACAACCCTGGGATCATGACCTGAGCCAAAATCAAGAGTCTGATGCTAAACTGAGCCACCCAGGTGCCCCAAATGTTTTTTTTTTAAGAATTTATTTTTAAGTAATCTCAACATGGGGCTTAAATCTACAACCCTGAGGTCAAGAGTTGTATGCTCCACTGACTGAGCCAGCCAGGCACCTCAAATTGGTTGTTTTTTGAAAATAACTTTTACCAGTTTACTGGTTAATGGGTCAATGGAACTCCTCACACTATCATGCCAGATGTCAATCTCCAGCTGTTAAAAACTTTAAGTGTATGATTTTATGCAAAAAATTCAATGGTCTATGCCATGAGTTTTATACCATGTTTGCATGTGATAAAAATAATAATTAAATGTAATTAAAATAATAGGGAGCACCTAGCTGTGTCAATCCATTGAGCATGCAACTCTTGATTTCAGTTTTGTGGGTTTCAGCACTATGTTGGGTGCAGAGATTGCTAAAAATAAAATATTTTAAAAATTTTATAAATATATATATACACATATAATTTTATATATAATATATATATAGCTTAAGCAATAAAAATAATTCTTAAAATTCAGGGGTTTTTTGGTAAACTTTTAATTTTTAAAAAATATTTTTTTAATGTTTATTTTCTTTATTTGTGAGACAGAGATAGAGCGTGAGCAGGGGAAGGGCAGAGAGAGAGAGGGAGACAGAATCCCAAGCGGGCTCCAGGCTCTGAGCTGTCAGCACAGAGTCCGACACGGGGCTTGAACTCATGAACCATGAGATCATGACCTGAGCCCGAAGGTGGACGCTTAACTGACTGAGCCACACAGGCGCCCCAGATTAGTTTTTTTAAAGGTATTATTATAGGTATGAAATATTAGGGAATACATTTCTCTTTTACCTTTTGTTGTCCCTTAGTCCTTTTTTTCATGTTCCATTTTTTTCTTTTTCTTATTATATGTAACATTTATAAATATTAACCTTAATAGGAGCAAGGTCTATTTTTTTCTAAATCAGAGAGCAGCAAAACTTCCTTCAATTGGGAATTAAACATTACTCCAAATACGCATGTTGGCATGATTAGGTTTTTATTATATATTGAGATTATAGGAAAGTGATTTACTAACTACATTGTATCCAGTTCTTTAAATAAAAGAAAGTTTTGTCATTGGATTTAGGACTGCTTGTTGTGAACTTTGAGGTCACAATCTCACATCCCACTCAATGTTTATCTTGGTAAGTATGCCATTATGGTCCATGCCCTAAGTGCTCTGTGTGTATGTATTTTGTTAAAGAAAGTAGATGATTAGCTTAGTGGGTGTAATTTACTATTAATTCACTGTCTATAAAGACATTAGTTCCCAAGCCCCATTCTTTGTAAACAATATTATTTTTTGGCTAACTGGAAAACAATATTTATAATTCATTACCTAGTTTATAAAGTACCCATTCTGTACAAGGTGCTCTGCTTTTGAGATTTACACCACAATAAAAATTAGGATGAAGATAAGCTAAGATTTATTAACTAGTAGTGAAAACAGAAATTATTTCTTCTTGATACTTGGGCCAGTCATCCTGGGTCCTTTTATTTTTTATTTTTTATTTTTGAGGATTTTTCTTCTTTAATCTCTACACCCAACATGGGGCTGGAGCTCACAACACTGACACTGATTTCAAGAGTTGTGAGCTCTACCAACTGAACCAGCCAGGCACCCCAGTCCTGGGCCCTTTTATTTATTTTTATATTTTTTTAATGTTTATTTATTTTTGAGGGAGAGAGAGCACATGAGCAGGGAAGGGGCAGCAAGAGAGGGGGACAGAGGATCTGAAGCAGTCTCCATGCTTACAGCAGAGAGCCCATCTTACAAACCATAAGATCATGACCTGAGCCAAAGTTGGACGCTTAACCGACTGAGCCACCCAGGAGCCCCTTGGGCACTTTGAAAAATTAGGAGTGGGGGCACCCGAGTAGCTCAGTTAAGCATCCAAATCTTGATCTCAGCTCAGGGTTCTTTTTTAAATATATATATATATTTTTTTATTTTTAGAGAGAGAGAGAGTGAGCAGGGAAGGGGGTAGAGAGAAAGAGAGAGAATCTTAAGCAGTCTCCACCTCAGTGTGGAGTCTGATGCAGGGCTCAATCCCAACCCCTGAGATTGTGACTTGAGCCAAAATCAAGAGTGGGATGCTCAACCAACTGAACTACCCAGGTGCCCCTCACCTTAGGTCTTGATCTCAGGTTCATGAGTTCAAGCCCCCTCATTGGGCTCCACACTGGATATGGAGCCTACCTAATTAATTAATTAATTAATTAATTAAAAAATAAAAATTGGGGATACATAATACAACAGGAAGAAGAAAGATTTTTTTTTAACGTTTATTTATTTTTGAGACAGAGAGAGACAGAGCATGAACAGGGGAGGGTCAGAGAGAGGGAGACACAGAATCGGAAGCAGGCTCCAGGCTCTGAGCTGTCAGCACAGAGCCCGACGCGGGGCTCGAACTCACGGACCGCGAGATCATGACCTGAGCCGAAGTCGGCCGCCCAACCGACTGAGCCACCCAGGCGCCCCAAGAAAGATTTGTTAAGCATATACTATGTGTTAAACAATTAGCTTAATAAACATAACACTTTACTAATGTCTGGGAATATCTCAATTTCTCCTTTATTTTTTAAAGAACAGTTTTGCTAGATAGAGAAGTCTTGGTTGAGTCTTTTTCTTTCAGCACTTTAGAATATGTCTTCTTTCTTCACTTCATGATTTTTGATGAGAAGTTAATCAAATTGAGCATCCCATGTATGCAATGAGACATTTTTTTCTTGCTATTTTTAAGTCTCCTTGTCTTTTGACAGCTTATTTTTGGATTTCTTTGACTTTATCCTACTTAGAAGTTGTTAAACTTTTCAATGTGTTGATTCAGATTTTATCAAATTTAGGAAGTTTTTTTGGTCTTTAGTTCTTGAAATATTCTTTCTAGCCCTTTTTTTTTTTTTTTATTTTTTTTCAACGTTTATTTATTTTTGGGACAGAGAGAGACAGAGCATGAACGGGGGAGGGGCAGAGAGAGAGGGAGACACAGAATCGGAAACAGGCTCCAGGCTCCGAGCCATCAGCCCAGAGCCCGACGCGGGGCTCGAACTCCCGGACCGCGAGATCGTGACCTGGCTGAAGTCGGACGCTTAACCGACTGCGCCACCCAGGCGCCCCTATGCTCTGTATTTATAATTTTTTTTTCAACGTTTATTTATTTTTGGGACAGAGAGAGACAGAGCATGAACGGGGGAGGGGCAGAGAGAGAGGGAGACACAGAATCGGAAACAGGCTCCAGGCTCTGAGCCATCAGCCCAGAGCCCGACGCGGGGCTCGAACTCCCGGACCTCGAGATCGTGACCTGGCTGAAGTTGGACGCTTAACCGACTGCGCCACCCAGGCACCCCATCTTTCTAGCCCTTTCTATCTCTACTCTTTTCATGGCAGTCTCATTATGGGTATGTTCACACACTTGATGGTGTACCACATGTCTCTGAGGTGCTCATTTTCTTTCAGTCTTTTCTTTCTCTTTGTGAGACCCAATAATTTCAATTAATCTATCCTGAACTGTGCTGATTCTCTCTTCTGCCAGCTCAGATATGCTGTTGAACTCCTCTACTGAATTTTTCACTTCAGTTATTATACTTTTCAACTTTATTTTATTTTATAACTTCTGTCTCTTTATTCATATTCTGTATTTGATGAGATATTGCTCTCATAATTACTTTAAGTCTCTAAACATGTTTTATTTCAGTTTTGTAAATATATTTATAATAGCTGATTTTAAGTTTTTGTCTCATAAATTGAAAACACTTTGTGT
Organism: Felis catus; assembly: GCF_018350175.1. Taxonomy (NCBI): domain Eukaryota; kingdom Metazoa; phylum Chordata; class Mammalia; order Carnivora; family Felidae; genus Felis; species Felis catus. The sequence goes on from NC_058377.1 coordinate 87,083,884, forward strand.
CCTTAGGGTCAGTTTCTCTCTGTCTCTCTCTCTCTCTCTTTTGTTTTTTAAGTAAGCTCTACACCAACATGGGGCTTGAATTCATGACCCTGAGATCAAGAGTCACATGATCTTCCAACTGAGCCAGCCAGGCACCCTTGGCCCATAACTTCTAAGAGCCTTAATCAAATATTTCAGTCAATGTCCCAGAGAAATGTAAACTAAAAGTACACGTATCTAAATACCACAAAAAGGGTAAATATAAATAAAAGATAAACAAAGATCATTTAAAATTTTTTTAATGTTAATTTAAAAATTTTTAATGTTTATTTATTTATTTTTGAGAGAGACAGAGCGCAAGTGGGGGAGGGACAGACAGAGAGGGAAACACAGAATCCAAAGCAGTCTCCAAGGCTCTGAGCTGTCACCACAGAGCCTGACGTGCAGCCTGAACCCACGAACGTGAGATCATGACCTGAGCCAAAGTCAGACACTTAACCAACTCAGCCACCCAGGTGCCCTAATAGAAAAATTTGTTTAATGTTTAATGTTTATTTATTTCTGAGAGAGAGAGAGAGAGAGAGAGAGAGAGAGACAGTGTGAGCAGGGGAGGGGCAGAGAGAGAGGGAGACACAGAATCTGAAGCAGGCTCCAGGCTCTGAGCTGTCAGCACAGCCTGACTCGGGGCTCGAACCCATGAGCTGTGGGATCATGATCTGAGCTGAAGTCAGAGGCTTAAGCGACTGAGCCACCCAGGTGCTCCCTAACAAAGATTTTTAAAAACAGTTTCCGTTAGGGGTGTCTGGGTGGCTCAGCTATTGGCTGTAAATGGAGAGCTGGAGAGAGTGTTTTCCAAGACACATTTGTTAATGGCAGAGCCATGACTAGAAACAAGTCGTCCTACCTTCAAGTCTTTGTACCTGGCTAGAGGGAGCAGGCTTTTGCAGGGGCTTTTTTGTCCATGCTCATCGGTATCCAGGTTCCTGGCTTCTTCAGCTCTAAGCCTGGAATATACAAGGTAAAAAACAAAAAACAAAAAAACAACTCATCATCATGTCATTCTTGGTCCCTAGCCAGTATGTCTTCTTTTTCTACACCATTCAGAGTCTTCTTATGTTTGTTTTATAATAGTATCTAGAGTTTTTAGTTGTACTTACTAGGAAGAACAGGGAAATGTACTTCTATTCCATCCTTCCAGAAACAGAAGTCTGTAACCAATTTTGAATTTATAATTTTGTATTATTCTCCTCTTTCCCTTCCTCTTTTTTTTTCTCTTTCTTCTCCTTTTTTTTTTTTTTTTTTAAAGAGGGCTCACATGGGGCACCTGGGTGGCTCAGTTGGTTAAGCATCTGACTCTTGATTTTAGCTCAGGTCGTGGTCTCCTGGTTCGTGCGATTGAGCCCCACTTCGAGCTCCACACCACTTGGGATTCACTTTCTCTCTGCCCCTCCCCAGATCACCTCTCTCACTCTCTCTCAAAATAAATGGGTAGACATTTAAATAAATAAATAAATAAATAAATAAATAAATAAATAAATAAATAAATAAATAAGACTCACAGATTTGTGATAAGTTTCAGGCCTCACAGAGCCTGGATCCACCTGTGGGACTAGCACATGAAAAGAAATCAATACATATTTTTAAAATGGATAAATGTGGGGCGCCTGGGTGGCTTGGTCGGTTAAGCATCCAACTTCAGCTCAGGTCATGATCTCACGGTCTGTGAGTTCGAGCCCCGCGTTGGGCTCTGTGCTGGCAGCTCGGAGCCTGGAGCCTGTTTCGGATTCTGTGTCTCCCTCTCTCTCTGCCCCTCCCCTGTTCATGCTCTGTCTCTCTCTGTCTCAAAAATAAATAAACGTTAAAAAAAATTTTTTTTAATAAAAAGTAAAATGGATAAATGATTAAATCCCATAATTAAGATCTAATAAAATTATGGTACTCAACACTGAATCCTATAAAGAATGGCTCCCTTAAAATATTGGGAAATAACAAGGAAAAAAAACCCTAATTTGAAACACCCCTCAAGCAGTGATGCTGGCTGGATACCTTCAGTATCTTGGTATTCTGGGTAATGTGTTTTGGTTTTGAAAAAAAAAAAAATAAACTGCAGCAAAAAAAGCAGCTAAGTGGTGACCAGTTGAGGGTCCTGCTTTTATAATCAGCACAAGATTTTGCCTTTCCTCTAAATCCTAAATACAAGCCTCACTGATCGATTCCAGCAGTCCCCAAATCTGGCTGCATCCTGAAAGCATTTAGAAAGCTTCTTTCCAAGTGCAAAAGAGATGGAAAATTTTTGTACACACCCTACTGGCAATTATTAAATTATATACTCTTGGACTTCCGAGCACCAATTTATAATTGGTTCCTGCCAAACTGCCACTGAAAAGACCAGAGGAACTTAAAAATAAGGAAAAAATCTGCAATAACAAATAGATATAATCCAAATGCTCCAAATTTAAAAAAAATCTGCTAAACAGAGTGTTGAATGAGATAAGGTTGAAGAGAAATACCAGAGATAATCTTCAACTCTTCTGAACAGGGCAGGATGTTGCTAGGGTGAGTAAATGGAGATCTTGGCAGACTCCAGCTATTAACCCCTAATTCAGAGAAATAAAGGGTGGCAGAAAGGATAGGTCATAAGACATTAGTGGAGCAGTTCAATTAAAACACCCTCCCCACATTCAAAAGGCCTTCCTTCCAAAGCCACAGGTGTTGGAAAGCCTCAGGGCATGTACCTCCACACTAAACGTAAGCCAGTAGGTGGTGAAGTAATTCCCCACCAGGAGGAAGTTGCAACAGGAAAGACACTGAATACAGTCACGCCATGTACGTGGAGTGGGAACTGGATCAAATATAAAGTTAGAAAGCTGGCCCTTGTACAAATATTTCATCAAACACAGAAAAGAAGCTCTCGGGATGTTGGATTACGGATCTAGTCATGTAAACGTACACCAGTGAGCTCTTGGTCGAAAGATTGGAGAGAAGGCATTTAACAACACGACAGTGTATAACATGGAGATCCAAAAAGGATCTCTTTCCCCTGTTTTAAAGCAGATATTAGACTTAAAAAGACCTCTCCTCTTTCAAGAATGGAAAAAAAAACAAACCTGAAAAAACTCAAAATGGAGTTTATGGGACAATTCTGCAGTGTAAATAAAAGAACCTAATAGCATGGAAAGGACAGTCTCGTTTTCAATCCTTAACTCATCAGCTATTCATTGAACACCTACTGTGTGCCTGGCACTCTTCCAGGTACTCAGTCTACATCAATGTATCTTACCTACATAGAGATTACACTGGGGGAGGGGAAGGAAATAGACAATACACAATAGATTTTTTTTTAATTTTTTTTTAACGTTTATTTATTTTTGAGACAGAGAGAGACAGAGCATGAATGGGGGAGGGGCAGAGAGAGAGGGAGACACAGAATCCGAAGCAGGCTCCAGGCTCTGAGCTGTTAGCCCAGAGTCCGATGCGGGGCTCGAACTCACAGACCGCGAAATCGTGACCTGAGCTGAAGTCGGGCGCTTAACCGACTGAGCCACCCAGGCGCCCCACAATAGATTTTTTTTAAAAGTCAGTATATGTGGCTCCTGAGTGGCTGTCAGTTAAGCCTCCAACTCTTGATTTCAACTCAAGTCATGGTGTAAAAGTGTTTGAGTTCAAGCCCAGAGTCGGACTCTGTGCAGAGAGCACGGAACTGCTTGGGATTCTCTGTCTCCCTCTCTCTCCATCTCTCTCTCTCTCTCTGAAAAATAAATAAATAAACAATTTTTTAAAAAGTCAATATATCTATTAGAAAGAGATAAGAAATCGGTAAAAGAGGGGCACCTGGGTGGCTCAGTTGGTTAAGCGTCGGACTTCGGCTCAGGTCATGATCTCGCGGTTTGTGAGTTCGAGCCCTGCGTCGGGCTCTGTGCTGATGGCTCAGAGCCTGGAGCCTGTTTCGGATTCTGTGTCTCCCTCTCTCTCTGACCCTCCCCCGTTCATGCTCTGTCTCTCTCTGTCTCAAAAATAAATAAACGTTAAAAAAAAAATTAAAAAAAAAAAGAAATCGGTAAAAGAGAGAAAGACCTAATTAAGAGAGACCCAGAGTGCTGAGGAATGCTATGGAAGATGAGGTGGTGACTGCAGTATTTAAATAGGATGGCTAAGGAAACCCTTGTTGAGAAGGTGACATTTAAACCAAAATGTGGAGAATTTGAGAGAAGTAACCATGTCTGTATTCGGGCAAGGAGCCCTGTAGGCACACTGAACAGCCGTACAGAGGCCGGGAGGTAGGAGTGTACCTGGTGTGTTCATGGAACAGGTTTGAAAGCTAGTGTAGCTGGAATGGAATGAGGGAAAGGTACAGCGTAGGTAGCCTTTGCAGAAAGGAAATCTGTGGCATAACGTCACTTATGTTTTAAGGACTACTCAAGTAGCCTTGTTAAAAGACTGAAAAGGGGGGCGCCTGGGTGGCGCAGTCGGTTAAGCGTCCGACTTCAGCCAGGTCACGATCTCGCGGTCCGTGAGTTCGAGCCCCGCGTCGGTCTCTGGGCTGATGGCTCAGAGCCTGGAGCCTGTTTCTGATTCTGTGTCTCCCTCTCTCTCTGCCCCTCGCCTGTTCATGCTCTGTCTCTCTCTGTCCCACAAATAAATAAACGTTGAAAAAAAAAATTAAAAAAAAAAAAAAGACTGAAAAGGGTGGGGACAAAGAGAAAAGCAAGGTCAACAAGGAAGCTACTGCAGCAGTCCAGATAAAAGACAGTAGTGACTCAGGCCAGGGTAGTAGGAAGGGAGGTAGTGGGATGTGGCCAGGTTCTGGATATATTTGAAATATGGAGCCAACAGATTTTCTCATGAATTGGGTATAGGGAGTGGAAGAAAGAAGTCAAGGATGACCCCAAGATTTTTGGCCTAAGCTACTAGAGAGCTGGCACTGCCATGAACTGAGCTGGAGAAAGTTGGTGTGGAACAGATTTAGAGGGGGGATGATCAGGAGTTTGTTTTGGGGCATGTTAAGTTTGGGTTGTGTACTGGACATCCAAGTGGAGATGGAGAGCTGGCAGTAGATAAATGAGGCTGGAGTTTTAATGAAGTGTTTAGAGATACAATTTTGGAAGTCTTCAAGAGGTTTTTAAAAACACAAGACTGGACAGGGAAGTGAATAATAGAGAAGGGGACAAAGGACTGAGCTCTGGGACACTTGAACATTAGTAAGCAGAGAGAAGAGGAAAGTAGATATAAAAGGAAAGGAGACAGAGAAATAGCAACCAGTGAGACAAGACGAATAGTTGGAGTACTAAGCTTTGTGGGGTTTTTTGTTTTGTTTTGTTTTTTTATGTTTATGTATTTTTGAGAGAGACAATGACAGAATGCGAGTGGGTTAGGGGCAGAGAGAGAGGGAGACACAGAATGTGAAGCAGGCTCCAGGCTCCGAGCTGTCAGCACAGAGCCCGATGTGGGGCTGGAACCCATGAGCTGTGAGATCATGACCTGAGCTGAAGTTGGATGCTCAACCGACTGAGCCACCCAGGCATCCCCTAAGCTTTGTGTTTCATGGCTATTGGCAAAGGCTGTTCTTATCCATTTTAGTTTCAGGATTTTAAAGATCATTTGAAAAGAAGTTTGAGGTAGTTAACTTTGGAAAAAAAATTTTTTTTTAGTTTTATTTATTTTGAGAGAGAGAGAGAAAATGAGTGGAGGAGGAGTAGAGAGAGAGTGAGAGAGAGAACCCTAAGCAAGCTCCGAGATGTCAGTACAGAGTCCAACTCAGGGCTGGATCTTGCCAACCAGGAAATCAACACCTGAGCCGAAATCAAGAGTTGGGTGCTTAACCTACTGAGCCACCCAAGCACTCCAGCTTTGGAAAATGTTTACCCATTTTAGTTTTAGGATTTTAAAGATCATTTGAAGAGAAGTTTGAGGGACATAAGCTATTATTAACTGATGTTGACTCTTGGGTAATAAACAGTATCTTGACTTTTTTTTTTTAAGTGTATTTATTTTGAGAGAGAGAGAGACAGTGTGTGTGGGAGGGGCAGAGAGAGAGGGAGAGAATCTCAAGCAGGCTCTGCACTGTCAGTGCAGAGCCCAACATAGGGCTCAAACTCATGAACCATGAGATCATGACCTGAGCCAAAATCAAGAGTCAGACACTTAACCAACTGAGCCACCTAGGTGCCCCTTGAATTCTTTTTTAATTAGAGGAATTAAATGCTTATGAATCTAAAAAGTTTTGTATCTTTAAACACCCAGTGGTAATGTGTTAGACTTTGCATGTATTGCTTCAGAAGAAAAATAAAGCTATGTCCATTTTATGGGGAAAAAAAGAAACACCATTTGTAACAGAGAAAATGGTTGATCTAAGCCAAATTTGGGGGCCTTAATAAAATTATGAGGTCATAGTTTATCTCTGTTTATTAGTTTATCTGCCCAAAATAGTCACAGCACTTTGCTACATGCATTATTACATTCTAAATATTAGTCATGATACATATTAGTTTTTAATTTATTGAAACTTGTATAGAACAAAAAATAAAACAACCATTTAGTGTATTTCACTGTTCCATGAGAAAGGCCATTGTTGATTTATGGTCAACATAAAGAACAAAGGGGGTAGACTGTGGATAACAAATATTTCTACAAAATACTTATGATAAACATAGTTTATTCTAATTCTTCCATAGCACCCACAGCTTTCAACTAATAAGAAAAGTTTAAAAGTCCTGTATTTGAAATCACATGAATGGCAAGTCATTACTAATACTAATTTTAGGGGCTCCTGGGTGGCTCAGCTGGTTAGGCATCCGGCAGCAGCTCAGGTCATGATCTCGGGGTCCATGGGTTTGAGCCCCACGTTGGGCTCTGTGCTGACAGCTCAGAGCCTGGAGCCTGCTTGGGATTCTGTGTCTCCCTCTCTCTCTGCCCCTCCCCCACTCACGCTCTGTCTCTCTCTCTCTGTCAAAACTAAATAAACATTAAAAATTAAAAAAAAATTTTTTTTCAATGTTTATTTATTTTTGGGACAGAGAGAGACAGAGCATGAACGGGGGAGGGGCAGAGAGAGAGGGAGACACAGAATCAGAAACAGGCTCCAGGCTCTGAGCCGTCAGCCCAGAGCCTGACACGGGGCTTGAACTCACGGACCGCGAGATCGTGACCTGGCTGAAGTCGGACGCTTAACCGACTGCGCCACCCAGGCGCCCCAAAAATTTTTTAAAAATACCAATTTGGTACTCAATCTTCTATGATTTAACCTTCCAAGTAAAATTGTACAGAAGTTTACATTAAAACTTTTATGCTTCTTAAAACAGAAAGCTTAGGATATACCATTATATCAAGTAAACTATGTATACAGAAAATTATACATATTTTTCTTGATACTGCATCTGAAATATTTTATTTTTTTCAGGCATTTACAAAAATTGTTAAGAGCTAATTATGAACTAGGTTCTGAACTAAGTACTGAGGATATAGCAGTGAAAAGACAAAAATTCCTGCAGTCTTGGAACTTATAACCTATGAAAAATGTCCTTTCAGGGAAAAGGAAACTTTGAGATTTTAGAGAAGTATTTCTCAAAATGTGGTTCACTGACATTCTGCATTCTGCATATCAGAGATACATGCTAAATATGATGATTAGTCTATTTTTACCATAGTTAAAAAATGATGAAGACTGTCAGGGACACCACCCCAGAAGCGAGAAATCAAAAAGTGGGGTGGAAGACATGAATCTGCATTTTTTATTTTTTTTTAATTTTTTTTTTTATTAAAAAATTTTTTTAGTGTTTGTTTCTGAGAGAGAGACACACACAGAGTGAGAGCAGGGGAAGGACAGAGAGGGAGGGGGACACAGAATCCAAGGCAGGCTCTAGACTCTGAGCTGTGAGCACAGAGCCCGACGCAGGGCTCGATCTCACGGACCCAGAGATCATGACCTGAGCCAAAGTTGGATGCTTAACCAACTGAGCCACCCAGGCACCCCATTTATGTGCATTTTTTAAAAGTGCGTAATGGTAGAAACCATTGTCAGAATATTTTATTGAAACTTATATTTTAGACTATGATGTTTATTTTTCTTCTCTTTCTTTCTTTTTTCTTTTTTTTTTAAGTAAGCTCTATGCTCACCATGGGGCTTGAACTTACAATCCCAATATCAAGAGTTGCATGGTCTGCAGACTCAGCCAGCGACATGCCCCTAGACTGCGATTTTTAGAGTATCTTTATTTTATTTAATTAATTTGTTTGTCTATGCAATCTCTACACACAATGTGGGGCTCAAACTCACAATCCTGAGATCAAAGAGTTGCATGTTTTTCCAACTGAGCCAGCCAGGCACCCCTAGAGTATCTTTAAAGTCCTGATAGACCCAGGGTCAAAAAGGCCATTGTAAGGACATGCAAATCTAAATTTTTTTTCTAAATTATGAGTGATGGATTCAAACTTGTTGAATGCACTCATTTGAACTGACATTAATCTAAACCAAATAATGCAAACTACCTGTGAAAAAAAATGTTCCTCCTAGGTAACAGAAGAGGATATTTTCAGCATCATGTATATTTACTCTTTAAGCTTTTAAGACTTTGTAATAGCCTAAATGAATAAACATCTTATTTATGTGTATGTCTGTTCATTTATTTTGTTTTTAACTTATTTCAATTTGGTTTTTTATTTTGTTTTTTCTATCTATATGTGAAATCATATGGCATTTGCCTTTCTCTGACTTATTGAACTTAGCATAATACCCTCTAGTTCATCGATGTTGCCGTGAATGACAGGATCGCATTCTTTCTTATGGCTGAGTAATATCCCATTGTGTGTGCATATATATTAAATACATAATACATTAAAATATATATTTATAAATATATATAATATAAATAAATAAATATATATATGTATATATTACATCCTCTCTATCCACTCATCTATTGATGGACACTTACGTTGCAAACTGATTTTTTTTAAGACTGTATTTTGATAAGGATAATTAAGAGATCTATTATATGCGTAACACTAGATACTAAAAGAAATCGGAAAGGTTAAAATATGCTCTCTGCCTGCTAAGCAGAATTAGTCACTCAGAGAAAGACAAATATCATATGACCTCACTCATATGTGGAATTTAAGATACAAAACAGATGAACATAAGAGAAGGGAAGCAAAAATAATATAAAAACAGGAAGGAGAACAAAACATAAGAGACTCAAATACAGAGAACAAAATTGAGGGTTGCTGGTGGGGTTGTGGATGGGGGGATGGGCTAAATGGGTAAGGGGCATTAAGGAGGGCACTTGTTGGGATGAGCAATGGGTGTTATACATAGGGGATGGATCACTGGAATCTACTCCTGAAATCATTATTGCACTATATGCAAACTAACTTGGATGTAAATTTAAAAATAAATAAATCAATAAATAAATAAATAAATAAATGGAGAAAAAAAATGCTCTCTGCCCTTGACAATTTTCCAATTTTGTTAGGCAATCAATGTGTGTGTGCTTAAATAATTAGGTAAGATCTGTTCAAGCTGGGGGAGGGAGCACTAAACAATAACGTAATTGGTAAGTGCCATTGGTGGTCAGAAAAGAAATACATCAGAGTACAATCTGTCCAGTGAAGATGGTGAGATTTGAGTCAGGCCTCCAGGGTGCATAGAATGTGGTTAGGTCAGGAAAAAGAAATACAGCATCTCAGGTGAGATAAACAAATAAAGCACAAACTGGTAAAAATTATTTGAAATGTTATATAAATTATCAAAATCATCATTAAGGTCACCTGACTTTTTCAAAAGACCCAATACTAGTGTTTGTCAAGATTTGTTTTCAAAAATAGTATGAGCTTTTTCTCTCCCAAGCGATGAGGATGAACTTTTTTTTTTTTTTAATGTTTATCCATTTTGGGGAGAGAGAGAATGAGTCCGGGAGGTGCAGGCAGGAGGAGAGGGGGGAACAGAGGATCCGAAGCAGGCTCATGCTGAAAGGACAGAGCTCGATGCTGGGCCTGAACTCATGAACGGTGAAGGTGAGATCATAACTTGAGCTGAAGTTGGACCCTCAGCACACTGAGCCACGCAGGTGACCCTGAACGTGTATTTTTTTTAATGTTTATTTTTTTTGAGAGAGAGAGAAAGCAGGGGAGGGGAAGGGAGAGGGAGACACAGAATCTGAAGCAGTCTTCAGGTTCTGAGCTGTCAGCACAGAGCTGGGCTTGAACTCACGGACCCAGACATCATGACCTGAGCCAAAGTTGGACACTTAATTGACTGAGCTACCCAGGCCACCACCCCCACACACACACTTTTTTTTTTTTTTTAACTGAACGTGTATTTTTATTCATTAATGCAGCCTGGGACAGGCTAAAGCTAACTGGTCTGTTGAATGCCTGAAACAGGTCCTAAATTGTATCTTATCTCTGCCAGCAGAAACCAACTGAGAAATTACAGAGGAAATTGCTTGAACAGACCTGAGGGCAGGTTTTACTACCACCAGGGGGAGAGAGCACTTTAAAAAAAGGAGTAACCAGTTGGCACCTTTTCTAAATCTTCAGATTGCCCCTGCCCCACACACTAAATTGGGATTCTGGGTCACAGCTTCTTAAGTATGTATTCTTTGAAACAACCACATGTATATATTCTTAGAATTGTATTCTCTAAACCACATGCAGGGGCTTCTTCCAATAAGCAAAGTAATGGATTCATACCTAAAAGCATTCTAATTTATAACCTGATCACACAGGTATCCTCCTTAACGAGATATTTATTATATGTACCAAGGTTTTAAAATGATTACAAAATACCCAAATTTGGGGCAAAAAAACAAAACAAAATAAAACAAACCCAGGCATGTATCTGGCAATGAATTATTGGTCCCTTAGATCCTTCACCCTTTCAGAAGTACCTAAGCAGGGCACCCCTGGATTCCCTAGTTGCAACTTCCCATTGACAACCCTCCCTTCCCTTCTTTTTTCGCCTTCACTCCATTTTCATAGCAAACTCTGTCCCTATCCTCCTGACCCAGAGTTACTTTGGAGGAGGCACCGATTTTCTTTCCATGGCCAGCAAGATGCCCTCCTAACCATGACCTCTAAACATTGCTCTCCTGGGCCAGATAAAGATTTGTTTTTGTTGTTGTTGTTGTTATTTTTCAGAGAAGGATGCGTGAAAAATTCGACGCACATACCATCGTGACATAATTTTAAGCACTAAAGTTTCAGGACCAAGTACTAAAATTCTTAACATGAATTAGTTTGTGTAATCTTCACAAAACTCTACGCCACAGGTGAGGGCACTCAGGCACAGAGCAATTAAGCAACTTGCTAAGCCTCAGAGCTCATCAACTGCGTGTCGTGGTTTGCACCCAGGTGGGCTAACTCCTGCTGGGGCGACGCTGAGTGGCGGTGGGATGGGAGTGCCGGCGCCGACCCGCGGCTCCCACACACAAATGCTCTCTACTTGGCTACCGCCCGCAACACAGCAAAACGCTGCAGTCCGGGGCGGGGGTGGGTGCGGTGGCGCGCCCGGGGCCGAACCTTTTCCGCCCCCGCGGGGCTGCAGATTACGCGCAGCTCCTGCAGACACGTGACCAGTGTCGAGCAGCGCGCCGCGGCCAAGGCGGGCCGGGCCTGGCCGGGGGCGGGGTCTGACGGGAGCCCCGCCCCGTCCCGGGCCAGTTAACTGGCGGCCGGGGCGCGGGCGCGCACTTCGCAGTGCAGCGGTCGGAAGAGCTGGTGGCCTGGCAGCTACGGCCATGGCCACGGTGCGGGAGAAGGCGGCGGCTCTGAACTGTTCAGCTCTCCACAGCCCAGCGCAGAAGCCTCCAGGTAGGTGATGAAGACCCCTGTCCGGGACATGTGGGGGTCACAGGGCGGGCTGGGGGGCTCAGGTTGCGGTTCTTGCGCGAGGCTGGCACGCCGCCGGGTCCAGCGGGCTCCACGCAGCTGTGCCCCCTCGGGCTAGTGCCCAGGCTTGTCGGCGAATTGGGTCCCTCTCTCGCGGGTGGGCTGTAGCCGGCCGACCCTGCCGTCCTCACAGCCCAGCTTTCTACTTGGTCCCCAACTTGAACTTTGTTGTGCGCTTTTCAGTGGCCAGCTGCGTGCCAGGCGCTCTCACTAGGTCTCCAGATAGGCTCCACGTCGTTACTCGTAGAAAGTTTATCTGGACTTGTATGGCTCTTTGCCTTCTGTCTCAGCCACAAACCTCGGCTCCACAGTATGGCCAGGAACCGAGCGCCTCTCTTGCCCACTCTGTTCTCCAGACTTCCTGGGCTCTGTTCAACGGGCAGGACCTTGGCAAAAAAATATTTGTTCGTTAAATTTTCTGGATGGGCAGTATTTCAGTGAATAGAAGTTTGAACTTTTTTAAATGGCTACATGACATTAGGAGAGACGTTGATGAATTTCTGCCACCAGCTTAATCGTGGCTTGGCTTTGAGAGTAGTTTGCTTAGCCTCTTACTTTCTTTGAATGTCCAAACAAATGAATGGAATGGATGAGAAGTTCTAAAAATCTGATCTTAGCATATTACAACTCAGTAAACAAACAAACAAACCACAACAAACTATCCAGAGAACACTTGGCTCTTTTTTTTTTTTTTTTTTTTTTTTTTTTTTTACTTTCTAGAGAAGTTACACCCCCACCCTCTTCTGCATCTGCTCTGTAGGGTGTTCTACAAATTGGTTCCCTATCTGACAAAAACTTTTCCTTTGGAAAATACCAACCAGTGAAACTGGCTCCTTCCTCAAGGTGACAGTAGTCAGTGAATTGACTTAGGTCAGATGGGTGCATCTCAGTGGCTCCAGTTTTGTGTTTGACTTATAATGACTAATGCCCCTTTTAATCTTCAAAATTCTAATGATAAATTGTGATGAGAACTACTTTAGGAATAATATTGACCTTATTCCCCAATTTAAAGGATTCAGATAAGCATATGATGGCTACATTCAGAATTTCTCTGTGTTTTACATTGTGAAAAGAGTTGTTTTATATTCATCACTTGAGAATTCAAAGTCAAATCGTATTGGAAACAGACTTGGGAAATCTTTAGGCTTACTTTCTGAGAGAAAGAAATTGCCAAATTTTACATGATTAAAAACATAGCACCCTGTCTTCTCTAACAGCTGAAATACCAGTTCTGAGCTTTGGGCATTTGTGAACAGGTTCTTAGATGGCATAAGCGAACAAGTATTCAAAATTAAGTAGATGACTTTCAGAGGGAAGAGCTAAAGGGCTGGTTAGCAGATTTGAACACATGGAAAAGACCAGTGTCCTGCACAGCAGCACAGTGGGCAGAGAAAAGCCCACTGCCTTTTCTCATCTGTTGTGCTTGCTAGGGTTGGAACTCTACCTGTTAGCATTTGTTAATCCCTCTTCCACCCTTTAGTTGCCTTGTCACAGTCCCAGGGAACACAGTAATAGGAGCCTGTGCTTCTTGGTTCCTTGCTATTTCCTTTCTGTATGCTCAGGCAAGCAGCTTTCTACTCTTAGTTCTCTACCTATTAGTAACTCTTCCACACCTTAAAGGGGCTGTAACAACCAGGGACCTGATTTATGTAGAAGAAATAAATGCCATATGCTAACCTTCAGGACGTACCTTAAAGATACTTGCCTTTTAATACAGACAAATAAGAAAGTGGTATGTTATCCTGTTTTCCTTTTATACTGTAACCCAATTCTCTGAATTCACCAGGTATCACTTTTCCAGGGAGCTCAAAGTACTTCCCATATGCTATCTCATTAATCTGTGTGAATTAAAGTAGGGGCCAGTGCCTACTTGTATTGATAGTTCTTTTAACGTATTTTAAAACTGTTCTTATTAGAAGAGACTTCTTTTACATTCTTTACCTGCTTGCAACCTTCTTAGAGTCAGTCTCTGTCTTCAGCATGACATCTCTAATACTAAATAAGAGGAAAACAAACTTTGAACTATCAAAACCAATATGCAGTAAAAATGTTGTATATTGGTATCAGTGTATAGCAGCAGGCTTTTCCCACTTAGTTACAGCTGCCTATTTTAATACCCCAAACTCGTTCTCTACATTTATCTATTTTCATAAGGCTTTGGTTAATGTCCAATAGATGTAGTTCTTTTCCTTTGTCTTGAAAATTCTGTAATGTTTTAAAACCTCCTGAAAAAAATAATTCTTAACATTATCTTAAATCCTAAATGACTTAGGATTTACATATTATTTTCTGATGAAGAGTTAAATCCTCTGGCATGTGACACATCTTGCCTTATCTGCTAACAGTCTTTATTTATTGAATACTGTTTGGAGCTTGACATCATCAGGTGAGGTGAATAGATAAGGGATAAACTCTTTGAAGTAGGAACTCTGTCCCCTTAGTTCAGAGGAAGGAAGAAGAAAGATACCTTCCTTTTTTACTTTTTAAATAAATTTTTTAAATTTTAGAATAGATTTAATTTACAAAAAAGTCACGAAGTTAGTATATAGAGTTCCCATATGCGCTTTACTCATTTTCCCTTACTATTAGCATCTTATATTAGAATTGTATATTTGTTGCAATTAATGAACGAGTGTTAATGCATTCTTATTATTAACTGAAGCCCATACTTTATTTAGAGTTCCTTAATTTTTGCTTAAGGTTCTTTCTGTGTTCAGGGATCCCAATCAGGTTATTCCATTACATTGAGTCCTTAGGCTCTTCTAGATTGTAAGTAACAGTTTCCCACTTTGTTTTGAAATATACATCTGTTAGATGCTGGGTATTGACATATTGTCTCCTATGATCCTGATGGTAACAGAGATCAGTGCAACTGGCTCTCTTTTGCAACAGAAAAATAACCTTGTTTGCCCAAGATTGCATTATAGTAAATGATGGAGCCAAGAATAGAACCCAGGTATCTGGGACTCCAAAACTCATGCTTTTGTCTTACTCTTTGTATCCAGAGAAAGGAGGACTGTATGTCCTGCATTAACACAGGTTTTCATGTGTAGCTAGTGTTCACTTAACCCACAGTTTCTGAACTTTGGGCACTATTGATATTTTCTTCGTTGTGGGGGTTGGCCTGTGTTTAGCAGTGTCCCTAGGCCCTCTACTCACTAAATGCCAGTAGCACCAACCCCTCCTTTGCTTGTGACAACCAAGAATGGCTCCAGACATTGCCAAGTATCCAGTTGGGGTAAAATCATCCACTAAGAACCACAGCATTGACTCTCTTTTCAAAGTTTTTAGTAGTTGGCAATCATCTACAAGTATTGAATAACTAAATGTATTTTGTGAGGCAGTTTATAAGGCAATTAAATAATTTGAACTTTTGCAAACTATAAGGACATTTGAAAAAAAAATAAGGCACTTATTTTTCACTGTTCAAGTTTGTGGAAAATTGCCTAACATGAGCTATCTGAATTGTTTTTTGTTTTTTGTTTTTTTTCCTGTGCGGTGGGGGCAGTCTAATGCCTAGGAATGAAAACGAGATTCTTACATGTTAATTTAGAAGTAGCATGTTTTGGGGGGTACCTGGGTGGCTTAGTTGGTTAAGTGTCAGACTTCTGCTCAGGTGATAACCTCGTGGTTTATGGGTTTGAGCCCCCAGTCGGCTCTGCACTGACTGTGGAGCCTGAAGCCTGGGGATTCTGCCCCTGCTCCCTTGTGCTCCCTCTGTGTCTCTGTCTCTCAAAAGTAAACATAAAAAAATTTTTAAAGCATGTTTTCATAATTGTGTTTACCTTGCATCAGGATCCATTTTTGTAATGTATATATTGATCTTCTACGGAGTTCAGTAATCCTTCGAATTTGAAGTGATGATAGAATTTGTTTTTGCCTTTAAATAACACAAGCAGGGCCATGGTAGAGGTGCTGCACAGATCGTGGTTGAAGCTGATTGTCCCTTTGTGACTTTTGAGTAAATGTAGTTTCTTGACATTTCTGCCTTATGGCTTGATTTTTAGGGAATTATTGTAACAACTTGTTTATTTAGTGTATATTTATAGAAATGAAGATGATTATCGGTAGTATTACAAATACATATCAGAGTTCAATATTAGAAATTTAACTTTTTTATTCTTGGTAAATTCTTTTGGGTAGATTTCAAATACATGCAAAGAACAGGTCTTTGCCTTTGAAAAATAACTATTTTCAACAAAAATGAATCTGCTTGAAAAGTGAATGTTAACTAGTCTAGATTTATATAGTGCTTAAGAGTATGTATAGTATATTACATATCTAGTTTAAAACAATTTCTGAGCCTCTTATTAGGCTCAGACATCTTCCAAAAAACTTTGTATCTGATAAGGTCACATTTGTTCCTATGCTTCATTTCTTACCATATTTTATGTCGTGTTCAATGTCCATATCTAAGTGGAGATGGGGTAGAATTTCAATCTCTCAAATCCTATATTCAGCAGTTTAGACTGGAAACTAACCTTAAACACAGTGTTCCACTCTTGTATCAGTAAATGAAGAAACCGACCTATAGAGGTTAACTCTCTTATCCAAGGTTATCACAGCTGATCTCTAGACTCTTTGATCCTTTGGTCATGATGCTTTTAGAACATGCTTGACCAAATGTAAATTAAATAAGGAAGTATCAAGGATGCAGATAGTGATGAATTTTAAAGAAATGTCTAGCTCATATGCAAGTGAGGGCTGGAGACAAGCTGAAATTCTGATTGCTAGATTTACAAAGCATTCATTGTATACTTCTGGTCTCTTGAATTCTGGTTGGAAGTTGCAGTAATTTGTCTTACTGGGCCATGGTCTGCTATACCAATATTCATTTCAGCTCTTAGATGATAAATAAGTTTCAAACCAGCATGTGGGGGACCTGTGTTCAACTGGTGAAGTCAGCATTAAAAAAACAGGTTATCCTGGTGTGGGTTTTGGCACATTTACTTGTCAAGTCCAGGGTATATTATGTATTAAAGTATCTGTATGAACATGAGCTACTTTGGGTCTGTGGGTGGTGATGCTTGAGGGGAAATATCCCAGGATGCAATGGTAGGGAATTAATGGTCAGTGAGAACAGAGGGGACCTGAAAGGGCTGAATTGTATCATGCCTGGAGGACTCTGGAAACATTGTGTGGTTCATAGGTGCCTAGTATCCTGCTCTAACCTGTTCTTTAATCTTTTATACTGTGTTATCCAACCTGCAAAACTTCCTGATTTCCCATATTTAAGCAGCAAGTTAATATGGGGAAATTTATTCTTAACTCCCCGGTTGAAGATTAGCCTTTTCCATGTCGCTGAAACTGAGTGTCCCCTCCCTCCCACTCCATTCTGTGGTCTTGTTGATCTCAAATTAGTGACTCAGCCTTATTTTTTAGGATTTGTATACTTACCTACTTGTAGTTCAGCTGTTAAGACTGATGTGTTTCAGATTTGACATTATTACCCAGAAGTCTATTTCAATCTACTTGAAAAGCACTCTGATCTCTACAAGTTCAAATCTTATTTTCCTTTCCTGTCCTACTCCTGCATACTGTGACTAGTATATATTATGGAATTTATGATATCCTCTATTTTAGGACTAATGAATACTGTATTTATTTATTTAATGACTACTGTTTTTAAATATTTTTTAAATGTTTGTTTATTTTTGAGAGCAAGCACAAACGGGGGAGGGGCAGAAGGGAGACACAGAATCTGAAGCAGGCTCCAGGCTCTGAAATGTCAGCACGGAGCCCAACGTGGGGCTCGAACCCATAAACTGTGAGGCCATGACCTGAGCTGAAGTCAGACGCTTAACCAACTGAGCCACCAGGCACCCCTTGAATTTTGTTTTTATTTTTATTATTTTTTAAATGTTTGTTTTTGAGAGAGAGAGTGCATGTGCAAGCATGGAAGGGACAGAGAGAGAGGAAAGGGAATCCCAAACAGGCTCCACACTGAGTGTGGAGCCCGACCAACCTGGGGCTTGACCTCATGACTGTGAGATCATGACCTAAGCGGAAATCAAGAGTGGGATACTTAACCGACTGAGCCACCCAGGCACTCCTCTGAAGTATCTTGAATTTTAAAATATAAAAACAGTCTTGCTGATTATTTTAAATGAACGTTAAAGTAATTGGTAGATAGTTGAATTACCCATCTACTTTTGGTATTGGAAATATACAAATAAACAGTAAAGGGCTTTGTGTGTATGTTAATAACTTAAATAGTGAAGATGTTCAAATTTCTAGTAGCTACAAAATGGCACTGCAAGTGGATACAGTGTGATGGTTCACTGTGGTTCTTTTATGTATTATAATAAAAAAGATGAATTCCAGATGACCCACTTAAAATTTATGACCCTAGTGCATTAAGTGGAGTTTTAATGTCTTTCAGGAACTTATCTTTGCTTTCATCTTATACATTCGATTTTATCTAAACAGGCAGGAAGATAATTTCAGGTAGCAGTTTCTGTAATTCTCGTATTCCTTAGAGTTGTAGTGATACAGTTTTCCTTTTTACATGACCTTAAGGGAAGTAGTAAGTTTTCAACTTCTCTGTCAGAGAATCCTAAAAATAAAGGAAGTGATCCACTTAACAAAAATAGAGGCTTAAAAATTAGAACCACTGAATATTCAGAGCATCATTGAAAATTGTAACACATAAAAAGGCACAGTCTGTGTTTATGTAAAAAGAGAGCAAGCCACCCAGCCACCAAGCTTATGATTAGCTAGACTCTGTTCCATCAGCTTATTAAACGAAGGTCTGTGTTTTCCTTTTTATTGTTTCTCCTTTTCTTTGTAGTTTTGCCAAATATCAGTTTATTAAAATCAGGAAAAACATGATAAATCTTTGAAAGCATGTTTTCTGTTTCCTGTCTTGCTGAAACCTTGCTTTATCTCTGTGCTTTTCCTATCTTTGTGGTAGGTTGTAAGCTCCTATCAGGCAGGAACCAGTTTTCCCTGTTACAAAGTGCTTAACTCCTAAGCCTGCATAGTAGGAAGCTTTAAAAATATTAGTTTAGGGGCGCCTGGGTGGCTTAGTCGGTTAAGCGTCCGACTTCAGCTCAGGTCACGATCTCTCGGTCTGTGAGTTCGAGCCCCGCGTCAGGCTCTGGGCTGATGGCTCGGAGCCTGGAGCCTGTTTCCGATTCTGTGTCTCCCTCTCTCTCTGCCCCTCCCCTGTTCGTGCTCTGTCTCTCTCTGTCTCAAAAATAAATAAACGTTCAAAAAAATTTATAAAAAAAAATATTAGTTTATTCCAACTGCTGTGTGTATGTATGTCTATAATTATACATCTATTTACTGATAAATGTTTTAAAAGCATATAGACCATGAACCAAATTCCAATACCATCTCTTACAGTATAATGTTTGGAAGTTACATTTAACCTCTGCGAATCTATTTTGCTTCTCTGAGATTGTATCTACCTCATACGGTTGCTAATGTTGTAATGTAATTCATAAGGCACTTAATAGAGTTCCTTACACATAATTGGTAACTGCCACAAGGTCCTACTTGATACCCCACCCCAAAGACCATTTCCACTCTCCTCTGATCTCATTTCCTACTGTTCTTTCCCTGGCTACCCACCTTGGGCATGCTGGCCTTGTTCCTCCTCTCCTGGCCAAACACACTCGGTTTCTAGAGCCTTTGCTCTTTCTGTTCTCTTTCCCCAAATATCTGCACAGCTTGCTTCCTGGTTTTACTCCAGCTTCTGCTCAGAAATCACCTTGTCAGATCTTTCCTGACATCCATCTGAAATAGTGTTCTTTCCTCACCAGGCTTTATTTTTCTTGTTAGCATTCATATAACATGTACATATTGTCTGTATCTTCCCACAAAGTATAAGTCCATGTAAACAGGGATTTGATTTTCCTCACCTTTGTATCCTAGCATGTAGGACAGTGTTCAGCATAAAGTAGGCAATACATTTTAAATCAGTTGCTACTAATTAAAATTTCAGTAATAAACTGACCTCATAATTGTTCCTTAGTAATAACTTTGGAAATTGCTACTTTTTTAAAGTTTATTTTACTTATTTTTGAGAGAGGGAAGAGAGGGAGGGGCAGAGAGAGAGAGAGAGAGAGAGAGAGAGAGAGAGAGAGAGAATATCCCAGGCAGGCTCCATGCCACCAGCGCAGAGCCTGACGTGGAGCTTGAACTCACGAACCCGTGAGATCATTACTTGAGCTGAAACCAAGAGTTGTATGTTTAACCGACTGAGCCACCCAGGCTCCCCTGAAATGGCTCCTTTTTTTTTTTTAATGTTTATTTATTTATTTTTTTATTTAAAAAAAATTTTTTTTAATGTTAATTTTTGACAGAGAGAGAGCATGAGCGGGGGAGGGGCAGAGAGAGAGGGAGACACAGAATCTGAAGCAGGCTCCAGGCTCTGAGCTGTCAGCAAAGAGCCTGACACAGGGCTCGAACCCACGGACAGCATGATCATGACCTGAGCTGAAGTCGGACGTTTAACCGACTGAGCCACCCAGGTGCCCTGAAATGGGTATTTTTTGTTTAAGGATTGCTTAGACCTTATTATAAATGAACAAGGTTACTCTGCGTTTTTCCCATTCCAGGTTTCAGCGTGGCCCAGAAACCATTCGGAGCCACCTATGTGTGGAGCAGCATTATAAACACTCTTCAAACACAGGTGGAGGTGAAAAAACGAAGACACCATTTAAAAAGACACAATGACTGCTTTGTTGGTTCAGAAGCTGTGGATGTCATTTTTTCTCACCTAATTCAGAATAAATATTTTGGTGATGTAGATATTCCTCGGGCCAAAGTGGTAAGAGTGTGTCAAGCACTTATGGACTACAAAGTATTTGAAGCAGTTCCAACCAAAGTCTTTGGAAAAGACAAAAAACCTACATTTGAAGATAGTAGTTGCAGCCTTTATAGATTCACAACCATACCTAACCAAGACAGTCAATTAGGCAAAGAGAATAAACTATGTTCACCTTCCAGGTTAGTATATAATGTTAGATTATCCTGGGGGTATTGGCAGGATTTCATCTACTTTTTAGCAACAGGCTGAATGGTTTTATATTATTTTGGAAACCGTAAATGAGGCTAAAATCTGGGTCTGTGGGTAAGTTTGATAAAATACAGTGAACTTTTGTTTATTCGGTATCTCCTGGAATTCTTGCTTGTTCATATTTTATATTTAGCAGAAACAATCAACAAACTTTGATTTTTCTGCTTCAAGTTACAATTATAGCCTAAAAGTATGTTAGTTTATGCACAAAGTGGTGTGAGAACAGAAAATGTGAAGGTAGGCAGGTAAGTTATCACTAGAATCTAGGAAATGGCAGATGTAAAGTATGAAAGGCATGTGGGACCCATAGTGTGGAGAGTTTCATATGACTTGAGTTTGCAATCGATCATACAGATGTTGGGGAGGCCACAAAAAATGACATTATATTTTAGAAAGGTCATCCTGCCACAAAAAATGACATTATATTTTAGAAAGGTCATCCTGGCGACCATCTGGACATCCTAATGGGGAGAGCTAGTTAGGAATCTATTGCAGTATTGCAGTCTATAGACGGGGGTGAAGTGGGGATTGTGGTGGAGAGGGAATCAATTAAAGGGAGACTGGGGGACAGAATTGTAGAACCCAGTGACTGAAATGGATGAATGTGATAAGTACATAATTAACTTATTTGTCATGAAGTAAAATGTTTCCATTTCCTTGAGCTAAACTGTGTAGAGGGGACCATGCAACTGAAGCCTTATAATTCAGATCTGACCCAAAGAGTTTTAGTCTTTCCGACTTTCAATTATTTTTAGTGTATTGTGTATCAGATATTGTGTATTTTTAATGTCTTTAGTGTATCAAATATTTTAATGTATTAACTTTCAAAACTTTAAAAGATGATAAAATTACCTCTAAATATAGGAAGGAGATATGAGGGTGAGATAGGGCAAAATCCCTGCTTTCCAGATACAGGTCCACATACTTTATCTGAAACCTTTGGGGCTATATGCATTTAGCAATTTGGAGCTTTGGAGATCTTAAAAAGATACTTTTGTATATAGACCATATGTTTGATAACAGTCCTGGAGGGATCCTGGGCAGCATCTGGTAACCGAACGTATTAGTATTTCTTTAGTAAACAAAATACTCCTAACTGGGAGAAGGAAAGGCTATGATAGTCTCAGGTTAGCTTTTGCCACCATGAGTTCTGAATAAACTTTAGATTTTTCACAGCTTTTTGGGTTTGAGAATTGTGGGTAAAGGATTATCAGCTCTGTATTTGGAAAATGATGAGCACTATCCACCGAAGGATGCCCCAGAAATAGACATAACTGATAAAAAAACAGCATAATAAAGTTTGATTACATTCTAAAATAGGAGACCAAAATTTTAATCATCGAATTACTTAAATCTAAATGTTCAGGGGTGCCTGGGTGGCTCAGTTGGTTAAGCGTCTGACTTGGGCTCAGGTCATGATCTCGCGGTTCGTGAGTTCCAGCCCCATGTCGGACTCTGTGCTGACAGCTCAGAGCCTGGAGCCTGCTTCGGATTCTGTGTCTCTGTCTCTCT
Organism: Felis catus; assembly: GCF_018350175.1. Lineage (NCBI taxonomy): Eukaryota > Metazoa > Chordata > Mammalia > Carnivora > Felidae > Felis > Felis catus. Next base: position 87,106,286 of record NC_058377.1, read on the forward strand.
CTGCCCCTCCCCCACTTGTGCTCTGTCTCTCTCTATCAAAAATAAATAAAATGTAAAAAAAATTAAAAAAAAATCTAAATGTTCAAAGGAGAATTTAGAGTATGTGTATTTAGACTTGAGAAAGAAGGTGCGTGTTTTTGTATTCTGTTGTTAGAATTTGCATTTGTTTTGTTTTTGTTCTGAACTAAATAAACTTTGTAGAAACTCTTAGCTTTCTTAAATTTTTTTTTTTCTCAACGTTTATTTATTTTTGGGACAGAGAGAGACAGAGCATGAACGGGGAGGGGCAGAGAGAGAGGGAGACACAGAATCAGAAACAGGCTCCAGGCTCTGAGCCATCAGCCCAGAGCCCAACGCGGGGCTCGAACTCACGGACCGCGAGATCGTGACCTGGCTGAAGTCGGACGCTTAACCGACTGCGCCACCCAGGCGCCCCGAAACTCTTAGCTTTCTAACAGTAAGATATTTCTCTGGGCTTACTACTAAACATTAATTTAAAAAAAAAAATTCATTTTAGGTATTCAGATGCATTATTTAAGTCCTCTGATTCCAAATCGGCAAGTTTAGAGGATCTCTGGGAAAATCTGAGTTTAAAGCCTGCTAACTACCCTCACATAAACATGTCTACAACCTTGTCTCCACAAGGTAAGTAAAGATGATACAAGCAAGAAATACAGAAGACCAACTTCAGATAAAGTTAGTTATTTAAAACTTTTCAGTTTTAACCTTTATTAGAATTTAAATATTCAAACCACAAAGAAAGAGCACACTGTGTATTAAAGCTGTTTATATTAAGTTTTAACAGAGGTCTATTATCTTTAACAAATAGATCAGTGTTGCAATTCTTGAACACTGACTTTTGTCCTATCAGCTGGCAGAGGTTCAAATCTGCAGTGTTTTGCGTGCGGATTTTTATTTATTTAAAATATGCTCTCAGATATTTCTTTCTCTAACATTTTATTAGGCTAAATAAAATTTTGAAAATTACATTATTAATGTTTAACATTAACAGAACTCTTATGTTCTTCCTGGTCTTTGGCAAAGGATTGTAGACTCATGACCGATTTCCACCTTCCCTCCCCCATCCTAGTTGTGGAAACCCTGAGTGGAATAATCTGCAGCCAATAGTTTCAAACCAGTTTTCAGATTGAATAATGAATCATTCTTTCTTCCAAAGTCCTTATTAACATGTTATATGACTTGATCTCTTATCTCTGCCATATTGCTTTTTACAGTACAAGAATGAAAAGAATTCCTGTTGTCCAAGTCTGTTCTCCTACACTTTAAACAAATCTTGAATTGTTTTTATTTTCTCATAAGAAACCACTTCATAAGATTGACTTTTTTCCCTTTCCTTTTTTTTTTTTTTTTTTTTTTTTGCCACAAACTTCTACCTTAGACTTGCCTAGACAAATACTGTGGTGAGCATTTAATAAATATTGTTACTTTTTACCTTGTCATTTTTCCTGTGTAGTTATTAATGAAGTATGGCAAGAAGAAACCATTGGACGTCTGCTGCAGCTTGTAGACCTTCCACTTCTTGACTCTTTACTCAAACAGCAAGAGGTTGTATCTAAAGTTCCTCAGCCTAAGAGGCAACCTGACTTGATCAACAACAGTAACTATCTGGATCGAGGGATTCTCAAGGCTTATAGTGACTCTCAGTATGTGGAAATACATCCATCTAATAATTTGAGTGTGTTTTTAGGAAGATTATAGATAATGGTTTGAAGATAATCCTTTGAGTTCTGTCCATAGGATCAGAGATGCATTAGTCAATTGATAATTATCAGTACTTGGGAAAGTGAAGAACAAAATTACCTTGGTCAAAATTAGAAAGAGATTTAATTTTCATTATTTTTTATATTCATTTTTGTTTCACACATACCTTCACTTGCGCATCAAGTGAAGAAGATGGTTATGTTCCATCTTCTCTCTGTTAAAATGTAGGGCAGCACTGGGGGTTGTATGCAAACCAATTTGACAATGAGTTTCATATTAGGAAAAAATAAAAGGAAAAAAAATAAATGGAAGAACACAATATAAAAATTTTTTTTTTTAAATGTAGGGCTCTCTGGTCTTCAAAGGGCTTGGAACAAAATTAACAGATTTGGCAAATTCTCAGAATCCTTTGACTACCTATATTTTTATACTTCTCCAGAATATCTTGAATATGTATTTTTAATTGTTTTGTTAAAGAAATATAATGAAAGTAACTCTTGTTCTCATATCTGACCATCATTCTTCCAAATATAAATCTTAAGGTATGAAGGCTTCACTTCAGGTGCTAAGGGAAATATGATTTTTTTTTTCCTTAAGGCAGAGTTCTATATTCCTTATAACTTTGAAACTCTTCTCCTAAGTAAAACTATCACATGTTAAAATCTTGTATTTTTTTATTTCTTATAGCTTATTTAATGTTTAATTATTTTTGCCTTAGCAGATAGCATTCAGTAGTTAGGGAGATAGAAATGTTTCAAAGGAATGCAACTTACATTTTCAGTACTTCATAAGTTCTACAGTCCAATGAACTATTAATAGTTGAATGTCAAAAGGTAGCTTAAAACCTTATGCAAAAAGCAGTTAATCCCAACATACTAGTTATTGACTCTGTGTATACAATGGGAGGCTTCTTAATCAATAAGAATTTTAGAGTTAAAAAAGATTAAATCCTACATAATTCTCTTAAAAAAAAGAATTTAAGGTAACATGAAAACATTTTTTATTTTATTTTATTTTGGGAGAGAGCAAGCGCGTGGGACAGAGGGAGAGAGAGAGAATCCCAAGCAGGCTCCACACTGTCAATGTGAGATCATGACCTGAGCCAAAATCAAGAGTCAGCTGCTTAACCAACTGAGCTACCCAAGTGCTCCTGAAAACATTTTATAATTACCTTAAATTTTAAATACAGAGTTAGAAACTGTGTTAAAAATGACCTTAAAGATCATCTAGCTGCATCTTACCATTAACTTGATGAAGCTGATGCCCAGAAGGGTGACGTGACCTGCCCGATATAGTGCACCTGAGTGGTGACAGAATTAGTTGTCCTGAGTTCATGGTAGTAGAGTGCATGATTTTTTAAAAACTATATATAAAATACATATGTACATTAACAAGTTGAATATTAAAAGCTATTCATTCTATTTTTTGAACTGTAGCATTTTTCTGAAGTTACCCAGCTGGCATTTTATTAGAAGTAGAAATTAATTATTTTGAAACCCTACCTTATCTTCCTCTAGAGGACTGATCACACACAGAGCTGTGAAGTAAGCAAGATTGTATTAGAAAAGTACTGGTCTAGGAGTGAGATCTGGGATCTAGTACTGCCTGGGACCCTGAGCATGTAACTCAGAGTTTCTGGGCCTCTGTCATAAATTTCAAGAGTAGACTTTGAATTTTGATGTCCTTTTTAGTTTATATTGTAGTGGATAGCTTCTGTTTTCCCTTCAAAAGAAAAAAAGAAAAAGAGAGAAGACCTATTAAGCCAAGCTTTTGGTCTGTGATACATGATCTACCAATATTTTAAAAAGAATTACATGTATCTTTAAGGGTATAGAAATCTATCTTCATGGCAGACTTGAGATAGGTAGTAAGTACTGTGTGTACATTTGTTGCTTTTTTGCTTTTTAAAATAAAATAATTCTTTTTTCCCCATAGGGAAGATGAATGGCTCTCTGCAGCAACTGACTGCTTAGAATACCTTCCTGATCAGATGGTGGTGGACATAAGCAGAAACTTTCCTGAGCAACCAGATAGGATAGACCTAGTGAAAGAACTTCTGTTTGATGCCATTGGCAAATATTACAGTAGAAGGGAACCTCTGTTAAATCATTTATCTGATGTTCATAATGGCATTGCAGAACTCTTAGGTAAGTAAGAGCTTACTGGATCCTGGAATGTGTCTTTTGGAAAAAACAGGAAGAAGTTAATTATCCTCAGAATTAACCAAAATGGCACTACTTCAAGCTGGGAGTGGATCTGGATTAATCCATGGAAAGTATGTTTATTCCAAAACTTCTAGGGCTGATTTGAAAGAGGCTTTAATAAGCTGTAAAGTTACGCAGGAACTTCCGTTGGCACAGGAGAATGCTACCCTCATTCACTGGAAGTTTAATAAGTATAGCGTGGTAGTTCTCTTCTGTAGAAAGCACACCAACATCACCACTCTTCCCACTCCGTTCTCTTCAAAATGGCAGACACTCTGTCCCTCTACCAATGAGCCAGACTGTTCCTCATGGTTTGTTGAAAACAAATCAGGGGTTTCAGAGAATCCTGTCTATTTTTCTCAGGTAGAGTTGGATACATCAGTACTTTACACATAGTGTACACTTGAAATGTATTGAATTAATGAAAAGCAGGCTGGGAATTTATTTTCAAAGCCAAGAATTTGATAACAACATCCTAAGATTGTTAATTTTGACAAGGATTTAGGGAATGAGTTGTCAATTTGAGAATAGGCTGTCTTGAAGGTTGGTATTGGTCATTTATTGTAATTCCTCGTCTTTTTGTTTTGTTTTGCTTTTGAAAATCGTTTTGAATAAGTTTACTGTTTAACTTAAGCTTTAACTTGAATTTTGTTCCTTTAATAGTCCCTTTTGGTCAAAATTAAAAGCCGTTTTTTCTTTTGGCTGAAGTGAATGGGAAGACTGAAATAGCATTAGAAGCTACTCAGCTCTTTCTAAAGCTTTTGGATTCCCAAAATAGAGAAGAATTTAGAAGACTACTGTATTTCATGGCTGTTGCAGCACATCCTTCTGAATTTAAATTACAGAAAGAAGTAAGTCTTTCGTCTAAATGTTAATTGTATTCAGTAGCCTTAATACTTACAGGATGCACATGTCAGATTATTTTACATTGGCACCAAGTATGCTGAAATGAATAGCTATTAATACTTAATATTGCCTTTTATATTAAATTTAGTTCAAATATACACTATTGGGTGTGTTTTGTTTTATTTTTATAGAGCGACAACCGAATGGTTGTGAAAAGGATATTCTCAAAAGCTATTGTTGACAATAAAAATTTATCCAAAGGCAAAACTGATCTTCTGGTACTCTTTTTAATGGATCATCAAAAAGATGTTTTTAAGGTAAAATTCTGAAAGTAGTTAAATTGAGCTTATGTAATAGATCACTAGATTGCAATGCATTTGAATAATGTCCCATGTCCCTCCTCTTTTTTTTTTTTTTTTTTTTTTTTTTTAAAGATTCCAGGAACTCTACATAAAATTGTTAGTGTTAAGCTCATGGCCATTCAGAAAGGAAGAGATCCAAATAGAGATACAGGTAATCTGAGAAATAGTATTTTCATGATCTTTCAAAGCTAAATTCCTAGTTATTTATTTGAAAGTCTTGCTGTAAGTAGTTGCACTTTAATTTCAATTAAACTTTAAACTCCTTGGAGTTACCCAGACTTGGCAGAGACCCTCCTTATGTCAAAAAGTAACTTGACCTGGGGAGCCTGGGTGGCTCTGTCAGTCAGTCAAGCGTCTTACTCTTGACTTAGGCTGGGGTCATGATCTCGTGGTTTGTGAGTTCGAGCCCTGTATCAGGCTCTGTGCTGACAGCACGGAGCTTGCTTGGGATTCTCTGCCTCTTCTGTCTCCTTGCCCCTTCACGACTTGTGCGCGCGCGCGCGCGCGCTCTCTCTCTCTCTCTCTCTCTCTCTCTCTCTCTCTGTCTCAAAAATAAACTTAAAAAAAAGAAAAAAGTAACCAGGGTTAGAAAGTCAGCAGTGCTTAGCATCTTCATTGCATTTTAAAAACTGGGGAATAAAAATAGAAATGTGAATATATTATTTTTTTTAGTTAAATCTGAGGAATAGATTCACTAATTGAACTTTTTACTTTTAAACTTGAAGGATATATATATTGCCAGAGAATTGATCAAAGTGATTATTCTGACTATACACAGAAGACAACTAAGGATGAACTAATGAATTTACTAAAAACTATTGATGAGGATTCAAAACTATCTGCCAAAGAGAAGAAAAAATTGCTAGGTCAGTTCTACAAGTGTCATCCAGACATCTTTATTGAGTATTTTGGAGACTGAGTTTTTAATGTCTGTGTATAACTTACGTATTTTAAGAATAAATTATGTATCCCAAATACCTAATCACATTTGTAATCTTGGGTGTTCTAAATATGAAGTTGTACTTAATAAAATGTTTTTTGTATAAACCGAGTATTAGATGGTGTATTGCTGTTAAGTATTGACCTGTTTAGGGTGACTTGATTTATAATTACTCTGCCCAATACTTTATAGAACATCATAGGAATATAATGATATGACATTGCAGTGTTTACATAACAGTATTAAATAGTAACGAAGTCTAATTAACAGTTAATAGGACTGTGGTTTTTACCTTGAAAGGTACTCCTTAAAGATATAAAATAGAAATTCAGGCTATGATAAAATGATTGGTAATTACCACAAACAGTAGACAAGTCAGAAATTGAACTGTCCTAATGATTTTGAAAACTTCATCTTTTTAGGTTTATTGTGGAAGACTTCAAACATATATAAAAATGGGGGAGAATGGAATAATAGAATAACTTCCACATACTCATTATCCAGTTTCAACAATTGCCAACTGATGGCCAATCTCATTTAATCTATACCCCCATGCATTCTTTGCTCCCACCCCAGCAAACTTCAGACATATCACTTCATGTATAAAAGTTCAGAATGTGTAGCTAAAACAGGACATTAAAAAACCAACCACAGTATATTATATATACACAAACCCACAATTCCTTAATACCATCAAATATGCATTCAGTAGTTACGTTTTCTGATCTCACATGATTTTGACAGTTTATTCAAGTAGGGATCCATTAAAGTCCATAAATTGCAATTGATTAATGAGCTTTGTAAGTCTCTTAATTTATATGTTCTTTTGAATCTTTCTCGTTTCTCCTCGCGCTGGGTTCTATGCTGACAGCTCAGAGGCCTGGAGCCTGCTTCGGGTTCTGTGTCTCCCTCTGTCTGCCCTCCCCTGCTTGTACTCTGTCTTGTCTATAAAAAATAAACATTAAATAAAATGAAACTAAATTTTATCTACTTAGAGATACTGCTGCCTACATTTAAAGAGAGGTAGGGAGGAGTGCCTGGCTGGCTCAGTCTGAGCGTGTAACTCTTGATCTCAGGGTTGTGGTTTGAACCCCACATTAGGTATAGAGATTACTTAAAATTTTTTTTGAAAAATAGAGGTAGGAAAGACTCAAATGACGAGCCAATATGCTGGCATGTCAATCTTTTCTAACCTATAACTGATACTAGTCTTTAAATGGGAGAAAGTTGAGGACTCCTCTAAAATGTACCTGTGATCCCTAACCTTGTGTGGTTTTTGTTTTTTGGCTTTGTTTTCATAGGCAAGAAGGGAAGGTAACTCTCTTTACAATGTAGTGAAAAAGAGAAGATAAGCTTGTTTGTGATTTAAGTGTGAAGTTTTCAGAAACTACTGAAAGTGCAGTGAGACCATATGGGGAGTGTGGGGGTGGTTCTTACCTGGCTGCACACTGGAATCACCTGGAAAGCTTGGCAGTTCTCTGGCATCACCCCTGGAGTTTCAGATGATAGTTTTAGAACTCCTGCCTGCCCCCCCCCCCCAGGAGATTCTAAGGTGTAGTCAGGGTTGAGAACCACTAATCTAGAGACTCTGTACATTAGTACAGAGCAAAACTGTGTACTGACTTGCAACCTTTGCACATAATGATTATTTGGCAAACAAAACTACCATCTCTCCTTCAGGGGAAGGCAGAACTGCCTAGTTATAGTCGTGGTCCTAGAAGCAGCAGCATTCTAATGGGATGATAATTCCATGGAAAATCTAGCAAGACCACAATTTACCTCAACCTTCATAAGCAAGAATAGAATAAGGTTTTAAGAAAAATTGGTCATGTTTACTGCATGGTCAAAGTTTTAAACTGTGGGTTCTGCGCTACCCTGAATGCTGTGGGCAGCCCTCCTGTACCACTAGAACTGTATGTTGTTTGCTATGTGCCCTCATTTATTCATCCAGGATAACCTCTTGGGAACCCATCCTCACTTACACAACCTGACGCCTAGGAGACTGAGCTTTACCACTACCCTAGCTGGGTAGAACAGGGCTAAGCACTGATCGATAGCTTACCTATAGGCAAATGACTTGAGTTTGCATAAAAATCAGCTTGGGCAGTGAAATTCTGTATAGAAAAATCCAAATTAGGGAGCAATAATTAAAGTAAGCTAGTCTGTTTTACGAAGGGAGTACAGGAGACTGCAGCAAGGAGCAGAGGTATGATGAGAGCGATCCTTTGTGTCTAGGGGAGTTGATAGGATAGTACTGATCTCTAGAACAGCTGCCAGCTTTCTTCTTCAAAACCCTAAGTGGCCTTTCAGTGAACTCCCTTTATTTTGAGGTAATTTGAGTTTCCAGTCCTTGCAACCCAAAAAAATCACAGAAGGTGTCAGTATGTTTTTAATATTTAAAGGAAACCAAATATATCAGAAGATTACAAGTAAGCCACTGCAAGTCAAATCAATAATTTTGATAGTGTAACAACATCCCCTCCACAAGTGAAAACTGTGTATATTAATCCATAAAAGAAGGTAGTGGATTCTCACTAGGTGTGTGGACACAGAGGGTGGGTCTCCCTAGGGAGGTAGTTCTTGCCTGGCTGTATGTTCAAATCACCTGGAAAGCTTAACAGTTCTGCCTTGGCATCACCCCCAGAATTTCAGATGATAGTTTTAGAACGCTCCACACCCCCAGATTTTAGGATGTAGTTAGGGTTGAGAACCACTAGAGACTAATGGTATATTAGTCTGGACATGGAAGTGAGAACTGAATGTTTTCTTGGTGAATCTTTGTTCCAGTTAGTTGAGTATTTTAAGGATTTTTTTTTTCTCTAAAGTGAATCCTCATCCGAGGACTTTTATGGGTGTGTGTATTTAAGAAAAAATACCCAACGTGCTAGTTTGTGAATGGTTTGAGGGTGTTGTATTGCATTCAGCCTTCAACACTTTAGGAATAATTGCCCGGGTGTGATCTATTTAGAAATATTGTTTGACAGGACTAACTTCACTTCATCTTACTTTGTTCTAGTTATTTAAATTTAATGAGTTTTATGGGTTACAGGTAGGAGACTTAATTATTACCTTCATTTGGTTTAGGACATACATGACTTATGCTCAGTCTTAAAGCATTTTTACAAATGAACAATTAATCACATAGCTTTTATTTTTTAAGACTAGGCCCCAAAACTATTTTTTAATTAACTAATTTATTATTTTTTGAGAGTGCACACGAGAGCAAGTGGGGGAGGGGCAGAGAGAGAAGGAGAGAGAATCAATCCTAAGCCGATGGCACAGAGCCTCATGCTGGGCTTGAACTCACCAACCATGAGATCATGACCTGAGCTGAATCAAGAGTCGGATGCTTGGGGCACCTGGGTAGCTCAGTCGGTTAAGCGTTAAGTGTCCGACTTCAGCTCAGGTCATGATCTCACAGCCCATGAGCTTGCCAAGCCCCACGTTGGGCTCTGTGCTGACAGCTCAGAGCCTGGAGCCTGCTTCGGATTCTGTGCCTCCCTCTCTCTCTGCCCCTCCCCTGCTCATGTTCTGTCTCTTTCTGTCTCAAAAATAAATAAACACACACACACACACACACACACACAAAAGAGTCGGGTGCTTAACCAACTGAGCCACCCAACGACCCTGGCCCCAAAACTATTTCTATTCACATAGTTTGCTACAAGGTGAGAAAAGCATGGTTTTCTTGGAGCAGCCACTAGTCCAGCACCAAGATAAGCATGGTCCCTGCTACCTGTGATGGAGGGAGATGAAGCTCTAAAACAAGCTTGTTTTAGCATGAATTTTTTTTTGAAAAATTTATTGTCAAGTTGGCTCACATACATTATAGTCTTGAATTCAGGAGTAGATAGATTTCTGTGATTCATCACTTACATACAACACCCAGCTCTCATCCCAAAAAGTGCCTTCAATGTCCAGCACCCATCAACCTTCCCCCCCCCCCCCCCCCCCGCCCCCATCAACCCTCAGTTTTCTCTGTAGTTAAGAGTCTCTTATGGTTTGCCTCCCTCTCTGTAACTTATTTTTCCTTCCCTTCCCCTATGGTCTTCTGTTAAGTTTCTCAAGTTACACATTTGAGTGAAAATGTGATAATTGTCTTTCTCTGACTTCACTTAGCAGAATACCCTCCAGTTCCACCCACACTGTTGCAAATGGCAAGATTTCATTCTTTTTCATTGCCAAGTAGTATTCCATTGTATAATATATACCACATTTCCTTTATCCATTCAAGCATGATATTTTTTCCCTTCTAAAACACAGTTCATAAAACGCCCAAAGTGCTTACTGTTTCTGTACCTACACCAAGTGGAACCCTCATGGAAACTGCCCCCTGCCTGGCGTCTTTTCAGGACTGAAGTCTCGCTCTTCCTATGGACAAGTGTGGCATCCGCTTGGATAAAAGAGATGACCTCAAAACCAAAATGAGTCTGTACCATTAAAGTGAGGCTTGGCTACCTAGGTGGTGGGCGTGACTTTTTGTTTGTTTGTTTGTTTCTTAACAGCCCAAATTAGAGGAGGATGATAAATTATGTGCACCTAGAAGACATGATGGTAATGTTTAAATTTGAAAAAAATTTGAATGAGGTTGTGAATGAGCGGCCTATCGCTTTCTTTCACTTGACAGACTCCGTGCCAGCTCTACCACGCGTTCCTCTCCCGCCTTACACTCTCTCAGAGGCGCCCGCCGTTCTGTACGGAAACATGGCGCCGCCCTGCGTGGGGCGGGCACCTCCAGGTCCCGAGCCACCGCCCACTGTGCCCCCTCCGCAGACCCGGAGCCCACCTCTCGCATCTACATACGGAAACACGGCGCCTCCTAGACTGAACCACCTCTCACTAAGCACCCTGGGTCCGGACAGGGCCGCGCCTCCCGCCTTTCCGTACAGAAACATGGCGCCGCCCTGCGTGGGGCGGGCGCCTCCCGGCTAAAAGGCTGCCTCCCCCTTCCCGACGCTTGAGGAACGGCCGCTTTGGCCGCTACCCACCGGAGTCGGGTAGGGAGGACGGCCCTCAGCGCGGCGAGGGATGCGGCCTCGGAAGGACAGAGGCTGAAGCGTCCCGTGCTCGCCGCTCATCGCTCCGCGCCTCCTCCCGTCTCATTCCCGGCCCGAGCGGCAGGAGGAAGCACGCCGACTCCGCGGCAGGTGAGGGAAGCGGGCGCGGGGGCTGGCAGCCCTGCGGGGCCCGCACGGGAGCCGTGAGGTGGAAACCACAGGCATTTCTTCGCCTCCGCCGGGGAGGTCCGGTCCCGGTGCTGTCGGGTGGAGGCGACGGAGTGGCAGGGACGGCGGCGTGTTGCGGCGTAGGACGGCCTTTGTCCCACCCCTCGAGGCCGTGCTCAAAGCGCACCCCGCTTCCATCGCTTGCTGCTGGCCCGCCACTCCCTCGCCGGCCTGAACAGTTGTTTACAACGGAATCTGGACGCTGAGAGTGAGTGACACTGGGTGCCAGAGGAAGCGGTTCCCGGCATCGGTGGACAGACCCCCTTTACTTTGCTGAAAGACCCTTTCTGGTGGGGAGTCTCTTGTGGCAGCTGGGGCCCGGCATGTAGCTCGGATAGAAGGTCTCTAGGGCAAGTGCGAGAATCCTCCTACCCTCGGTTCCCTTCTGAGGCGGAGCAGGAGTTAGTGATTGTTGAATGAATGAGCACGCTGTAAGCAATAAATGGTTCCTTGCTGCATCCTGTAGCCCTATAAATATAGCTTCCATTTGTGGAAAGCTTGTAGTGTGCCAGCTGCTGTTATGCACGTTCTGTCGTCTGATCTTCCCCCAAATCGAAGAAGTGGGTAGCTGCGTTTTACAGATGAGGAAACTGAAGTTTCACAGTTAGCAAAGAGCCAGAATCGGAACCCAGGTATGTCTGAGGCCAACGCCCATCCTTCCCACAAACGCTGACATCACAGAGATGACACAGCTGTCAACAAACACTTACTGGGTATCTGTTTGGAAGATATACGGATGGAGCATATGTGGGAAATATGGTTGGTCTTGGGCATTAAGAAGTTAAAAATCTAGGTGAAGAGTTTTGTTGTTGTTTTTTTTAATAAAACTAGCAATTTTCCAATCTTGCCCCAACTCATCTTTCCCTCTTCATCATCTGCCACTTGTTCTTCTGTTTATTTTCGTGTGCCTTCACGTGTGCCCTTTGAGTGAAATGCCTCCCTTTTCACCTTCTCTCCCACTCCGGACATATTTTAATTGGACGAAATCCTGCTCTTTCCAAAAAAAAAAAAAACAAAAAAAAACAAAAAAAAAAAACAGCTCAAATATCACCTTTTCCGGGAAGGTTATCCCAACTCCTTACAGGCAGAATTAGTTTCTCCCTCTACTATGTTCCCGTAGTGGTTTCATAATGCCATCAAGGCTTCAGTTTCGCTCTGTTTCTTTGTAAGCATGTTTCCCCCTCCAGACCTATTTAAATAAGTATATTTTGAATTGGATCTAAGGCTATGGTGCATGCTAGACACGCAGCAACTAGCCCTACAAGAGTTCAGAGAAAGGTGCAAACACTGTGGGGAAGTGTCCTAAGAGGAGTAGGACTTGAGCAGAATCTTAAAAGGATGGGGTTAGTTTACTGAGCTGAGTATTAGAGACCCAGAAAGCGTGCCTTCCTCCTCACCGTGCAGAATGAGTTACTTCATCCTTTCTGAGCTCATTCTCAGCATGTGAAGAGGATAAAATTAGAAGTGTATTTGTTTGTCCTTTCTCAGAGAATATGCTGGCAATGTTGTCTTTTGGATCTTGGAGCATTTCCAGAGCCTGATAGGATTTAGGACAGAGGAGATGGGTGTCTGGAGTGGGATGTTGGAAGGTAAGAGGGAACTGTATTAAAGAAACCTTCATATTAATAATACAGGCCTAAAAAAAATAATACAGGCCTGGAAATGTCAATTCCAGTAACTTCATTCTATTTAATGCAGGGATCTGAAATTTTAGATAATTACATCAAATGATTCTTCTCTGTCTAATGGGCAAAAGAGAGTCTGCCAGACCTTTTCGAAGCTGCCAACATTTCTTTTGATCCCTGGATTACCCTCCAGGTGTATAATAAAGTCTAATTAGCGTTTATGAAAATGTTTTGTGATCTCCAAGTGTTGATGATACAAATGCTAATTATTTGCAGTATTCTTGTGAATGCAGAAACATTGTGTCTGTCTTCTCCCTTAATTAGGAACACCTTAGGAAGAGAAAACTCTAGGAAAAAAACTCGGGGAGAAAAGAACTTGACAAAAACTTGTATGGTAAAAAGAGGCTAGTATTCCAGGCCTTTTTTAACTGGCCCAAACCAACACGTTAAGTATTATTCCTGTTCTAACCAGCAACTAAAAAAATTAAAACCCCACCCAACCCCATACATCGTGGTTGTTTGCAACTTCCTACTTACCATCTTTTCCTGCCGGCTGACAAGTTAATAAAATTATTGGCCCCATACATTATTCCTAAATGCTTCATATGCTTCTGCCTTCTATGTGTCAGCCCCAGGTATCTTATCCACATAACAGGATCAGAGAACCAGCTCCATGGCCCAGTGTATTCAACTGGAAGCCCAAGTTAAAAGCATGATTTCCAAAGGCTTTTCCTCTCCACTCTCAGGAAAGAAAGGAAAGAACTGAATTGAATCACTCTTTGATCAAAATAGAAGCAGGCAGTTTATAGTGTTATCTTCCAACAGTGTACGATCCTGGTTTTGACTTAGGAGTGGGACAAAAATACTCAAACCTGTCACTCTGTCTGAGGTACAGGTCCATGAATTTTGATAAATTGTAAGTGTCATTTTACAGGTATCTGTTTAATCATTGAGGTAGAATATGATAGCTGGATAAGATCTTTGCAAGCCCACTCATTACACATGAGAAATGGAAACCCAAAGAGAATAAATGATTTGCCCAGAGTCAACTGCCAGTTAGTAACAGAGCTAGAACATTTTGGTTCACTTTTTTTTTTTTTCTTTCCTAGGAAAGTGAATAAACTTAATTGAGAATGTCTGAAAACCCTGACAAGCCCAATACAAATGAAGCAGGAGAATCAAAATCAAGTGATTCTGAACAAGGCCTTGAAGATGCTGTGGAAGGTTCTGATGAAGCTTTACAGAAAAATATAAAGTCGGGCTCTCCCAGCACCCAAAGAATGCAAAGACCTCACTGTAAGCAAATTTAACTTTGGTTAGAAGGAATATTATCATTGTTTTTCAGGTGATATTTTGGTTAGGCTTCCTTATACTTGTGACCCTGAGCTGGGTTCTTATCATATGAGAACATTGCAAATAACCAGCATTTAAGAATAGCAAGTTTCTCAACTGGCAGCCTAGTCACTTGTGGGTTTTTAGTTGCTTGAGAAATTAAAGTTTTAGAATAATGTCCAGAATATTTCTGTCTTCCTCTAGTGTCAGTGACCTTCCACTTTCTCTGAATTGCTTTGAGAACTAGGAGGGTGGAGTGCAAATTGTAGCTTTAATTAAAAAAGCATTTGAAAAGTCTCAGGCAGGTTCCAGCCAGGACTGTGCTCGTGCAGGCTAAAAAAGGTTTTGAATGTGAGTGAGGTCACCACACCCTAACTTCACTGCCTGGGGGCTTAGTTCCCACGAGGTTGAGGGGATTCAGTTTGCGGAATGTATGGTGAAGTCATTTCAGATCCCTGACTGGGAACGGGCCTCACTGATGAAAGGGTGGCAATTTCCACAAGTATTCCCAGCAGTGGCCCCAACTCCTGTCTTTTATTAAGAATACTTAAGCTTTTTGAAGTGGGTCCAAAAAATGAAAGTTTTAAGAGGGAGTGTCATAGTCTAAGAATGTCAGTGCTGATGTTATCTCTTTAAAGTGTAGATGATGGGTAGTTCTGCATATTTGAAAGAAGTATGAACATTTTTTGGGTTTGAGGTGTGTTTCTTTTAAAATGTTCAAAGCCCTTCTCAGGTAATTTATTAGTCCCCATAATATTCTTTTCACTTTTATTATTTTTTTAAATTAAGTACGCTTAATTACTTAACGTGGGGCTTGAACTCCGACTCGGAGAACAAGAATTACATGCTCTGCTGACTGAGCCAGCCGGGTGCCCCTTAACATAGTATTCTTATAGCAAACATTAGTAGGCCCCATTTTATTGTGGCTTAGTATCACATAGATTTTGATGGATATACTGCTGGGTTCATCCCAGCACACAAAGTGTACAAAGACCTCACTACAAGCAATACGACCTTTGGTCCTCTTGGTCTCCAATATGTATACTTAGAAAGCTTCTCGGGGCGCCTGGGTGGCTCAGTCGGTTAAGCATCCGACTTCAGCTCAGGTCATGATCTCGTAGTTTGTGAGTTCAAGCCCCGCGTCAGGCTCTGTGCTGACAGCTCAGAGCCTGGAGCCTGTTTCAGATTCTGTGTCTCCCTCTCTGTCTCTGACCCTCCCCCGTTCATGCTCTGTCTCTCTCTGTCTCAAAAATAAATAAACGTTAAAAAAAAGAAAGCTTCTGTTTTCCCATTTTTACTTATTTTTTATTTTTTTACTTTTTATTTATTTGTTTTTAAGATTTTATCTTTAAGTAACCTTTATACCCGATGTGGGACTTGAACTCACAACTCCGAGATCAAGAGTTGTATGCTCTACTGACTGAGCCAGCCAGGCATCTCTGTTTGTTTGTTTGTTTGTTTATTGCTTATTATTTATTATTTTTTAAGTAGGCTCCAGGCCCGATGTGGGGCTTGAACTCGAAACTCTGAGATCAAGAGTCACATGCTCTACTGACTGAGCCAGTCAGCCTCCCCTGTTTTCTCATTTTTAAAATGAGGAAAATACACTTATCTCTTAGATGGTTGTAAAGATTAAATGATTTCATGTAAAGCACTTAGAACAATTCTTGGCATCTAATAAATGTTCAATAAATATTGTTAATACTACATGTCATCTGTTGCATTTAAAGATACCAGGACTGATTGCTGTAATATGGATGCAGATGGCCAACATGATTGTTTTATCACTACAGTTCCTGATAAAGGAGGACCTTTGGTTTAGATCTTTAGTCATTCTTTAATTGATGGCTTTGCCTTTGGCATCCTGTCAGTCTAATGGCATGACTCCAAATTAATATCAAGCCAACACTAGACTACATTCATTATCTTCGACTCTATGTAGGTATGTCCTTAAGGCAAGAGTCCTTACGCTGGGACCCATGATTAAGTGTTAGGGGATCCAGGAACAGCCAAAAAAGTTTATCAATATTTGTGTGCATATGCATTTTTCTAGGAAGAAGGTTATGGAAGATTTAATTAAATTCTCATAGAAGTCCATACCAAAACAGAATAGAAAATCAGTGCCCTAAAATATTCCTCTGGCTTCCTTGCTCTTTCTCCTTATAATAATAGGTAGGCACAGGGCTGTGGTAAAGCTCAGGCCTCACAGCCTGGGGGCCACATCAAGAAGCATCACTGTACATATACAGCATAAATAAGAATTTATAAAGTATGAAATCATCTCTGCAGACTTTTTTTCCCAAACTGTGTAAATGAGTAGCTACTGAGTTTCTAGTAACTCTAAAATCCCTTCTGGAATTCTACAAATTAAAATGTAAATAGCAAAGAGACAACCTTTAGTCTTGCAAGTTATAATAGAGTAATATTTTAAGGGTAGAATTGCTATTGGTAACTATGATATTGTGATTAATAATAAGAAATATATTTGGTCTTTGTCCAGTTTCTGGCAAAGAGCGCCTTTGGAATTTCCTAAGTGCTATAAGTGTGTCTTTTGTTATGTTAATGAGGCGACTTTTGGAAAGCACCTAGGTAACCTAATGATGGGGGCTGGTTGCCAGGGGACCCAGCCCTGTGATTAGAGGGTTGGAACTTTCAGTCCCATCCCCCAGCCTTCAGCATGGGGAGAGGAGGGGGTTGGAGGTCGAATCAATTGCCCCTGGCCAGTGATTTAATCAATCATGCCTATATAATGAAGCCTCCATAAAAACCCAAAAGGACTGTGTTTGGAGAGCTTCCAGGTTGGTGAATACACAGTGGGTGGTGTTGGGAGAGTGGTGCACACCCTCAGGGCAGGGAAGCCCTGCACTCTTTCCCCATACTTTGCCCTTATGCATCTCTTCATCTGGCTGCTTCTGAGTTATATCTTTTTATACTAAACCAGTAAACCTGGTAAGTAGAATGTTTCTCTGAGTTCTGGGAGCCACTCTAGCAAATCAAACCCAAGGAGGGAGTCATCAGAACCTCTGGTCTATAGCACCCATGACCGCCTGGACTTGCAACTAGGGCAGTTTTGTAGAACTGAACCCTTAACCTGTGGGGTCTGACAGTATCTCCAGGTAGATAGTGTCAAAACTCAATTGAATTGTAGGACACCCAGCTGGTTTCTGACAACTGTTTGGTAGTGTTGGGGGGAAGCACCTCACCCCGCCCCTGTACACATTGGGATTTGGGTGCAGAACCTTCAGTAAGTGATATAGAATATTGAAAAAGGACGAGTGGCTTCCTTGTAGGAATTGGCTGGCACTAGTCCGAGATGGTGCTTTGATTCTAAAAGGTAATCTGTTCTGTAAACATAGAGATGTTTACATCTCTAAAAGTAAAGATCAGTCAGCTGCAAATTAATGTCTCCCCTGAGATTCTCTACTTCCATATACTCTGCTCACAAAGCCTGTTCTGTTCTGGTGTTTAATCACCTTTTGACCAGTAAAAGATGCTATATTCAGATGAAAAACTTCACATTGTCATCCCAGTTAATATTTGCCATTTAGCATTTTGGTTTATTAAATCAGGTCTTTGTGAGCTTAATTAGTATATCCCAGTCATCCTTAGATAAATGGATGGCACAAGTTCTTAATTTTTTTTTAAGCCTATTTATTTAGGTACTCTCCACACTCAGTATGGGGCTTGATCTCGCAACCCCGAGCCAGCCAGCTGCCCGTAAGTTATTACATTTTTTTAAAATGTTTATTTTTGAGAGAGAGAGAGAGAGAGAGAGAGAGAGAGAGAGAGAGAGAGAGAGATAGTGGGAGCAGGGGGAGGGCAGAGAGAGAGAGAGACACACAGAGAATCCGAAGCAGGCTCCTGGCTCTGAGCTGTTAGTACAGAGCTTTACACAGGGCTCGAACTCACGAGTGGTGAGATCATGACCTGAGCCGAAGTCGTACGTTTAACCGACTGAGCCACCCAGGTGCCCCTAAGTTCCTATATTTTTAAAGCTCATGACTAGACTTTGAGTTATAGTGTCTCTGTGTTTAGTCAGTGAGTCAGTATTTATTGAATGTGGGGCGCCCGGATGGCTCACTCGGCTCTTGATTTCAGCTCAGGTAATGATCCCAGGGTGGTGAGATTGAGCCCCGCATCAGGCTCCTTGCTGGGCAGTGCTGGGCATGGAGCCTGCTTAAGATTCTCTCTCTCTGCCTGCCCCTCTGCCCTTCCTCCACTTGTGCTCTCTCTCTTTCTCTCAAAAACAGTATTTTTTTCTATTGAATGAATATTATGTATCAGGGATACAGCAGTGAGTCAGGCCTACAAGGTCTCTTACCTCATGGAGCTTGCAGTGTAGTGAAGAAGACAAAATAACAAGCAATTTCTACAGCGCAGTAAGTTCTGTGGATAAACTTTACCCTTGCTTCACTATGCTCCCTCTATAGTAGTTTTGGGTGACATTTGCCATCTGCCATCCATAAATGTCCAACCACTTGTCTGACTAGAAGCGTATCTTTAGAGTGTATGGACTTCTCAGATTACAGAACAACTCAGTAAGGAAAGGTAGAGAGTAGGAACATTCTGAATTAGGTTTTCATTTTATTTTGAATCTATTCACCAGCTTCCCAAAGGGCATGTTTACTTGGTTTGGTTTTCAGTTTCTTTAACAGGGTATCAGTGCACAAATGCTATAAGGGAATCAGCAGCAGCTTTAGCTTTATATTGCATAGTAAAATAAATTCCAGGGTAAAATACATGTGACCTTACCATTTTTTATGGCTCTTATTACAACTCTTCACAGGTTCTCTTCACAAGTTGAAATGAAACCATGTTGTCCACTAAATTGTATATTTGTGTTCTCATGAAATTGGTAGATTTGAGAATTCTGAAAACAAAACAAAAAATCCCACCCACAACCCTGTAATTAGTATGCAGTGACCAGTTTCTGTGTATGTAGACCTGTAACCTATCCTGATCCTATCTTAGAATTGTAGCTTTTAGCTTTTTTGATCAGGTATCCTTCATTAATAAGTTTGATTAAGTAGTCTCTAACTTGGACAGCTCTGTAAATTTTCTTCTTCCTGGTGTCTCATGTTCTTAGCACTTGGTACAAGCTGTTTTATCCCAAGTGTGCCCCAAATCATGAGAACACACTTGTGTATAATTTGGAAGAGTCTCATCTTCTATGGAACATTCCTTTGGTTTTACTGTCTTCTTTTTGCATATTAGGAAATAATGGCTGTGGAAGATTTAAAATGACTTGTTCAAGGTCACATTCAAGAGTCTGGAGGGAGCTGAAATTCTTCCTTCCTCTGTCCCTTGTGTTTCATGACTAGGTAGCATAAAAACACTGTGTATTTATCATTACCCAAATGCCCTAAATTGTTGAAAAATGGTAAATTAATTGTGAAAACTTGGCGTGTTTCTATTATTTTCATAAATTTAAGATGATTAGACATTTGAAGATTTTTGCAAAACCAGGGTCAAAACCAAACTTGGAAGCCCTGATGATGGGGCTTTTTTTTTTTTTTTAATGTTTATTTATTTTTGAGAGAAAGAGAGAGATCCCTAGAGGGGGAGGGGCAGGGAGAGGGGGACAGAGGATCCAAAGGGGTCTCTGGGCTGACAGCAGTGAGCCCAATACAGGGCTTCAACTTATGAACTGTGAAATCGTGACCTGAGCTGAAGTTGGACGCTCAACTGACTGAGCTACCCAGGTGGTCCTTCTGAATCTTTTTTTTTTTTAATTTTTTTTTTAATGTTTATTCATTTTTGAGACAGAGACAGAGCATGAACGGGGGAAGGTCAGAGAGAGAGGGAGACACAGAATCTGAAACAGGCTCCAGGCTCTGAGCTGTCAGCACAGACGTGGGGCTCGAACTCACGGACTGCGAGATCATGACCTGAGCCGAAGTCGGACACCCAACTGACTGAGCCACCCAGGTGCCCCTGAATCTCTTTTTAAGAGATAAGAACTTGGCATGCCTGGCTTGCTCAGTTGGTGGAGTGCGTTACTCATGATTTCAGGGTTGTGAGTTTGAGCCCCACATTGGGTGTAGCAATTACTTTAAAAAAAAAAAAATCTTAAAAGGGATAAGAACTCTATGCAGTTTAATAATTCCTGACGTTTGATGTTGATATATCACAGTGAAAGTTCCATTTTCTGATACATGGTAACAGAAAATATTAGCTTGAATAAATTTAATAGTATTATATATATACATATATATATATATATATATATATATATATATATATATATAGCAAATTCCTGCTAAATGTCTTTGAATTTTTTTTAGTTTATCAAATTTTTTTTAATGTTTATTTATTTTTGAGATAGAGAACGTGATCAGGGGAGGGGTAGAGAGGGAGAGAGAGAGAGAATCCCAAGCAGGCTCTGTGCTGTCTGTGCAGAGCCTGATGTGGAACCGAAATCCGAAGCTTAACTGGCTGAGCCACTCAGGCTCCCCTGAATTTTTTTTAAGTTTATTTTTTGAGATAGGGCACAAGCAGAGCAAAAGCCGAGAGGGAGAGAGAGTGAATGCCAAGAAGGCTCTGCACCACCAGTGTAGAGCTCAATGCGGGGCTTGAACTCACAAACCGTGTGATCATGACCTGAGCCAAAACCAGGAATCCAATGGTCAACCAAGTAAGCCTCCAAGTGCCCCCCGCCTTTGAATTTTTAATCAATTTTATTGAGGTAGAATTTATATATAATAAAATTCCATTTTAAGCGTGTAATTTGAGTTTTGACAAATGCATTTACAGTTGTGTCACTACTACCACAGTCCTGCCCCTTGACAGTGAATCTTTCCCACTGTCTTCTGGCCTTTGGCAGCCACTTACTTTCTATCTCTATAATTTTGCCCTTTTTATGATTTCAAATAAATGGAATCATACTGTATATAGTCTCTTATCTGACTCTTTAACTTGGGATAATGCTTTTAAGATTCATCTGTGTTTTTGCATGTATCAGTTTCTTCCTTTGTTATTGCTGGGTAGTGTTCCATTGTATGGTTATACTATTTATTCATTCTGCAGTTGATTGACATTTGGATTAGTTCTAGATTTTGCCTGTTATGAAGAATGCTGCTATTAACATTTGAGTACAGGTCTTCATAGGGCCATAGTTTTCTTGTGTAAAGACCTAAGAGTGGGATTGCTGGGTCATGTGATAAGTGTATGTTTTACTCTATAAGAAACCAAGAGATTGTTTTCCAAAGTGACTGTACCATTTTTTATTTCTACTGTTTGAGACTTCCAACTGCTCTGCCGCTATGTCAAGACTTGGTTATGATCAGTCTCTTTAATTTTGGCCATTCTATTATGTATGTAGTGGTATCTCAGTGTGGGTATTTTTTTTTTTTAATGTTTATTTATTTTTGAGAGAGACAGAGTGTGAGCCGGGGGAGGGGCAGAGAGAGAGGGAGACAGAATCTGAAGCCGGCTCCAGGCTCTGAGCTGTCAGCACAGAGCCTGACGCAGGGCTCAAACTCAAGAACCATGAGATCATGACCCGAGCTGTCAGACGCTTAACTGAGCCACCCAGGTGCCCTTCAATGTGGTTTTAATTTGCATTTCCCTGATTATAAAATAAAAGGAAAAACCTACAATGTTCCACCTGTGTGGGGCAAAACCCAGTCCTTCCTCCTGTGTTTTTCTCCCGGGTGTCTGTGTCTCTTTAGTATTCACATAGAGTAGATCACTTCTGGCCACGAAATGTGTGGGGTCATTTTCCCCCACCAAGTAATTTCCTGTGATACTACCTGAATTCCTATAATTCAACTCAATTCTGACACTATTTATGCAGAGATAACATCAGATCTCACAGGTGAAGGGCTTAGTCCCACACCCATCCCTCCACTTTGGACAATAGTTACAAATCTAGGTTATTACCTGTGCTTTTGACCAACCATCTATAGATTGGAGATTCTAGCATCCCTTTCATAAATTCTATTAATTTACTAGAGTGGCTCACAGAACTCAGGGAAACGCTTATGTATACCAGTTTATTAAAAGATAAATAAAAGTGAACAGCTAGATGAAGAAATATATAGGGTGAGGTCTGGGAGGGTCCTGAGTGCAGGAGCTTCTGACCCTATGGAGTTGGGGTGCATCACCCTCCTGGTATGGATGTGTTGGACAACCTGGAAGCTCTCTGAACCCTCTACTATTGGGACTTTATGGAGGCTTCCTCATGTAGGCATGATCAATTATTAACTCCATTTTCAGCCCTAAGTATGGAATCCTCTCTGGAGGATAGGGCTGAAAATTCCAACCTTCTAATCATGGCTTGGTCTTTCTAGTGACCCACCCCCATCCAGAAGCCATCCAGGAGCTCAGAGTCATCTCAGTAGAACACAATATGCTGCTAGTGCTTATCGCTTAGGGATTAAGAAAGGTTTTAGGAGCCCAGTGTCAGGGAGGGGGTCAAAAGCCAAATATTAAAACAAGAGATGCACCTAGTGTTCTTATCACTTAGGAAATTATAAGGGTTCTAGGAGTTTTGTGCCAGGAACCAGGGTCAGAGAACAATATGTATATTTTCTGTTATCTCTCACTGATGACTAATGATGTTGAGCATCTGTTCTTGGCCTGTTGTGTATCTATCTGCTTGAGAGAAATGTCCAGACTTTTTGTCTACTTTTTCCTGGTTGTCTATTATTATAAGAGTTCTTAATATGTTCTGGATACAAGTCCTTTATCAGATTTGTGTTTTGCATATATTTTCTCCTATCTGGCATGCCTTTTATATTCTTTTTAGGAGTCTTACACAGAACAAAAGTTTTAAATTTTGGTAAAGCACAATTTATCAATTTTTTTCTCTTTTATGTTGAGTTTTTTGTATCTTACTCTAAGAAATTTTGCCTAACTCAAGGTAGATTTCACCTGTGCTTTCTCCTAGAAGTTTTACAGTTTTAGGTCTTGTATTTAGGTCTGTGGTCCATTTTGAATTTGTTTTTTACTTATCTTGTTCAGTAAGGGTTGAGGATCATTCTTTTCCATACAGATAGCTAATTGTGTCAACACCATTTCTTGCTTATTGACCACATGTACACGTATGTGTGTATGTATGTATGTATCAGTCTATTTCTAGGTCCTCTGTTCACTTGCTCTGTATATCTGTCTTCATGCCAGAAACACACTGTCTCAATTGTTGCAGTTTTATCGTAAGTCTCGAAATTAGTTTAAGTCCTGCAACTTTATTCTTTTTTCAAAATAGTTTCCACTCGTCTAGGTCCTGTGCATTTCCATGTAAATTTGAGAATCAGTTTGGCATTTTTTAAATTAAGGTTACTTTATTTTGAGAGAGACAGTGAGAGGAGGAGAGAGAGAATCCCAAGCAGGCTCCACACTGTTAGCACAGAGCCCGATGTGGGGCTTGAACTCATGAACTGTGAGATGACCTGAACTGAAACCAAGAGTCTGATGCTTAAGCAACTGAGCTACCCAGACGCCCCTTAGTTTGGCATTTTCAACAAAAAACCTGCTGGGATTTTAACTGGGATTGCGTTTTATCAGTAGATCAATTTGGCAGAAATAGAAATTCTCAGTATTATGAGGTTGTCAATCTGGGCTCTGATTTTTATATATTCATTATATTTTGCCAATATCCATGGAGCAAATTTTATTTATTTATTTATTTATTTATTTATTTATTTATTTATTTAGTATTTTTATTAATATTCTGTGGAAATACAGAGAAGGATTTTTGTTGAGTGTTCCCAACTTCCCCTTATGTGACTGGATAAAGATTTTACCAAACAGGATATGACCAGCTCTTAGATTTGGTTCCTTTGTTGTTGTTGTTGTTGTTGTTGTTGTTGTTGTTGTTGTTGTTGTTTGTGAGCAAAAGAAAAAAGTAAAGAGGAAGGAAAATAATTTTTTACTAACCGAAGATCTTCATAATTTTTAAACCCTGTGCAAACTAGGAAATTATTTATCTCATTTTAAGCCCAGATCTTATCACCATCACAGAAAATTAATATAGTCCTCTTCCAGGTCAGTGCTTTTCAAATTACGGTTATAAAACATTCTTAGTATCCTATACAGGGTAGTGGTTTTAGCATTCTCTGAATAGCACTGGTACCCTAGACTACTTCATGAAATTTTAATTTGACAAGGTTCATTCCTGGCACAGTATTAGTGGTGGAGCAAAATTTAAACTGCTGATGGGAGCAAATGAGGAAATCCTAAATCTGGTGTCTCCTTTTTAAAATTTAGAGTAGATAGGGGCGCCTGGGTGGCTCAGTCGGTTAAGCGTCCGGCTTCGGCTCAGGTCATGATCTCACAGTCCGTGAATTCGAGCCCCACGCTGGGCTCTGTGCTGACAGCGCAGAGCCTGGAGCCTGCTTCGGATTCTGTGTCTCCCTCTCTCTCTGCCCCTCCCCTGCTCATGCTCTGCCTCTCTCTGTCTCAAAAATAAATAAAAACATTAAAAGAATTTTTTTAAAATAAAACTTAGGGTAGACAGAAAGCAAAGGGATCAGAAAACAACCCTCAGAGTATTGGGAAATTTGATAGTCTGTGACTTTAAAAGTTTGTCTCCATTTAATTTAATCATTTCCACTGACCAGTCTTAAGTAAAAAGTCCAGATATTTTGAGAATTGGAAATGGTCTCTGCTTTTGGGACTCCAGGTTAAAAGAAAAATGAAATAGGTAAAATTCTGTTGTTTGAAATTGCCAGAATATTTTCATAAATAGAGGCATAGCTGAAGTTATTAGCTGGTACCAGAACCACTGCCTTCTCCTTACTTTAATAGAAATTTTAATCTAGAGAAGCGAATCTCTTACACTGGGTTTTGTTACAGCTAGTCCTCCTCGATTTGTGACAGTAGAAGAACTTCTAGATACAGCGAAAGGAGTTGCTAACATGGCTCTAGCCCATGAAATTGTAGTAAATGGAGACTTTCGGATTAAACCAGTTGAATTACCAGAAGACAGGTAAGGCGGTTACTGAGTTACCTTGTTTAGTGGAACTCTGCCATTTCCCAGTTCTGGAAAGGTCTTCTCCACTTGATGTCAGTATATTCAAATGTATTTTTCCTTTTGTATGTAGTTGCTAAAAAAAATAAAATGTCTATACTCAGAATTACTAGTGTTTGAAAGTTGATCTCAGGACTACTGCTCCTAAATAAAAGGTCTAGGAAATCTCCTGTGGAAATCTTTCATGTTAGCTTCTCCCTACTGCATAGGGCCTAGTGTCCTATCTTGTGTTTTCATTGTATTGTTTCATTCATTTCTTGTAACTATCACATCATACTATAGTTGTTGGTTTCCTAGTGTTGGTTTACTAGTGTTCTTCACCAGATTATAAACTCTACAAAGACAAAGGATTATGCATTATTCTCTATATTCCTAGCACCTGGTACATATCCTATCAAATCGTAAACTCTATTGATTGTAAAATGTGTCTTTTAAAATATATTGTCATAATAAAAATCATTGCTCATTATAATTGTAAAAGTGCCATCATATGGGGCACCTAGGTGGCTAAGTTGGTTGAGCATCCAACTCTTGATTTTTTGGCTCAGGTCATGATCTATTGGTCTTGATTTTGCTCAGGTCATGATCTGTTGGTCATGAGATCAAGCCCTGTGTTGGGCTCTGCACTGACAGTGGGGAGTCCGCTTGGGATTGTCTCTCTCTCTCTCCCTCTCTCTTTGCTCCTCCCCTGCTCATGCGTGTGTGTGCACACGTGTTCTCTCTCTCTCTAAATAAGTAAATTAATTTTAAAAAAAGTGTCATGATAAAGATTGGGATTCTGTTAACCAAGGAGGGAGGAGGAATGACTGCTGGGTTGCCAAGCTATACTGTCGCCCACGTGAATCTTCTAAATATAACTTTACAAGCATTTCTTATATGTTCTGCAAAGAGAGTACTTTTTCACATTAAGAATGAAGAATTACCTGTTTTGCTCTTACAATATAAAGATTTTTTTTTTAAGATTTTATTTTTAAGTAATCTCTATATCCAACATGGGGCTCGAACTTCCAACCCTGAGATCATGCTCTACCAACTGAGCCAGCCAGGTGCTCTTAGAGACCGGTTTTAATGAGATGTTATATGTTAGTTGTTAGTTTGGTACCTAATTCAATAATTGTCTCATATATCATAGAGGAATAGGGTATTTTCTAGAAATAAAATCCTTCAGCCTATATACATGCTGAGTTGTTATCTTAAACTACTTAATCATAAATATCTTAAGAAACTTTCTGGTAACAGGGAAAATTAAGAAAACAGCTCTGAACTTTCCAGTATGCTTTTATATGCTATTAATATCCTTATATGCTATTAATTGGTCTAAAGTCATCTGTGAAATTAGTTGAAAGTTATTCTGTCCAGTGAGGTACTTACTGAAATAAATCACTAAACTAAAAATAGCGTATGTGACTGGTATATCTGGGAAGTCTTTCCTTCATCTAAATTATTTTTAAAATTTCTCACCCTAAACCCATAGAATTTGTGCTTTTGAAAGTGATTTGAGCCTCAAATATTTTGATTTTTTTTTTCTTCCTTTTTTCATTTGCTTCCAGCTTGGAGAAGAGAGTAAAGGACATTGTACATAAAGCTTTTTGGGACTGCTTGAGTGTCCAGCTAAGTGAAGACCCCCCAACATATGACCATGCCATCAAACTTGTCGGAGAAATCAAAGAGGTGAGATGGAGGGCAAATTGTAGTGCTTTTCTGGTGTATTAGGAGTATTCAGCCTGTCTGTGTTACTGTGCCAGAAGACTTGAAAGAAACTGAAGGATTGAGAGGTTAACATACCTGCTGAATTGTGGATTAAGACTTTTTTTGGCTTAATGCCTTTTTAAAAATTTCAAACAAGCTGTGATAACCCAAAGGCTTACTTTTGTAAATGAAGGTTTATATTTTTTAAAACAATTATTTAAAGAAAACAAAAGTTATTTGACCAAGCACAGGTGATTAATAAAAATTTTAATCGGCTTAGATATGTTTAATTTATAATGGCCAAAGAGTGACTCGGTCTGTGGGATAGAGAAGGTATTAAATGGAAGTTAAGACTCTTTCTGCAAATACCTTTAGCAGTAGTTGAAAGAGAAAAATGTATCCATGGAAACTGGCATCTGTATTTGGTTCAGAGGCTCATGTTAGTTACTGTGTTTTTTCTCACTTTTAACAGCTTGTTCATCTTTTATCCTGTTGATTGCTACCTAGACCTTAAACAGAAGCTTAAATAGCTCGTCTAAATGATTTGCAAACGGATGCCTGGCTGGCTCAGTCAGTAGAACATGTAACTCTTGTTCTCAGAGTTGTGAGTTTGAGTCCCATGTTGGGCTTAGAGCTTGCTTAATTAACTTACTTAGTTACTTAAATCAATGAGGGGCACCTGGGTGGCTCAGTCGATTAAGTGTTATGGCTCAGGTCATCTCATGGTTTATGGGTTCAAACCCCACGTCCGCCTCTGCACTGACAGCTCAAAGCCTGGAGCCTGCTTCAGATTCTGTGTCTCCCTCTCTCTCTGCTGCTCCCCTCCTTGTACTCTCTCTGAAAAATGAATAAACATTAAAATAAATAAATAAATGATTTGAAAACATGTTTTTCTATAGATTTGTTAAAAGGTTAAAATGTTTTATAGTTGCAATTGTATTATGGTATTACAGTAACTATTGATAAAGCCTTATTTGGGTAATTGTAAATTCTTTTGTGTGTAACGAAAAATGATGTCTGACTAAGAAACTTTGATTAAACTTGGCTGTGCTCTCTTGTAGACTCTCTTATCTTTCTTGCTGCCTGGTCA
The DNA here is from genome assembly GCF_018350175.1 of Felis catus. Lineage (NCBI taxonomy): Eukaryota > Metazoa > Chordata > Mammalia > Carnivora > Felidae > Felis > Felis catus. Next base: position 87,134,293 of record NC_058377.1, read on the forward strand.
CAGTAGACTGAGAAACCAGATAATGGAAGTCTTAGATCTGGATCTGATCAAGCAAGAAGCAGAGAATGGGGCCTTAGACATTTCCAAGCTGGCAGAATTCATTATTGGCATGATGGGGACAGTGTGTGCACCTGCTAGAGATGAAGAAGTTAAGAAACTAAAGGACATTAAGGAAATAGTGCCCCTTTTCAGGTATGGGGATTGTGTTAATCACCTTCAGTGCACTTAATATACAGAGCCTGTTTTCAGATTTAGACTTCGAGTGTAGATACTCATGAATTTTTAAAAAGCAAACTTTTTTTTTTTAATACAGAAAAGTAGAAAGAAGGAAAAAAAAATCACCCACGGTTTTACCACCCAAAGGCAAAATCACTGCTAATCATATTGATAATTAAAAAAAATTTTTTTTTATTTTATTTCGAGAGAGAGCTTGAGCAGGGGAGAGGCAGGGAGAGAGAGAATTTCAAGCAGACTCCACGCTGTCAACATGGAGCCCAATACGGGGCTCCATTCCGTGAACTGTGAGATCATGACCTGAGCCAAAACCAAGAGTTGGACGCTTAACTGACTGAGCCACCCAGGCACCCCCAACTTATATTATTTTTTAAAACTCTCTATAAGCATTTTCAATGGCTGCAAAATCTTCATTTGCATACATATAGTTAACTATTACTATGTTAAGATGGACAATTAGATTACCTCTAATTATTTACTGTTTAATCCTGCCATGAACATCCTTGTGTACAAAACTTTTTTCTGTATTTTAGGTTATTTCCTAACTATAAGTTCTTATTTTTTTAAAAAAAAAGTTTTTTTTTTTCAACGTTTATTTATTTTTAGGGACAGAGAGAGACAGAGCATGAACGGGGGGAGAGAGAGAGAGGGAGACACAGAATCGGAAACAGGCTCCAGGCTCCGAGCCATCAGCCCAGAGCCCAACGCGGGGCTCGAACTCACGGACCGTGAGATCGTGACCTGGCTGAAGTCGGACGCTTAACCAACTGCGCCACCCAGGCGCCCCCTAACTATAAGTTCTTAAAGTGGGACTACTGTATCAGAGGATAAGAACGGTTTTAAGACTCTCATTGCATGTTAGCAAGTTGCTTTCCAAAAGTTCCTTTCATTTTCAGCTTCTTTTATATCATATCAATATTTGGTACATATAAAAATGCTATGCATCATGAAGTTACCTCAGGGTTCAGAAAGCATTGAAAAGACCTCCTAAGAAGGGGTGCCTGGCTTGCTCAGTGGGTAGAGCATATGACTCTTTTTAAAAAAAATTTTTTTTTTCAACGTTTGTTTATTTTTGGGACAGAGAGAGACAGAGCATGAACGGGGGAGGGGCAGAGAGAGAGAGGGAGACACAGAATCGGAAACAGGCTCCAGGCTCCGAGCCATCAGCCCAGAGCCTAACGGGGGCTCAAACTCACGGAGCGCGAGATCGTGACCTGGCTGAAGTCGGACGCTTAACCGACTGCGCCACCCAGGCGCCCCGTGCATGTGACTCTTAATCTCAGGGTCCTGAGTTTGAGCCCCACATTGGGTGTGGAGATTACTTAAAAATAAAATCTTAAAAAAAAAAAAAAAAGACCTAAAAATTGATTTGTTCACTCATTCAACAAGCTCATATTGAGCATCTCTTATGTGCTGGGTATGGTGCTAGACTTTAGAAATAGTAAGAGTTTCTAATTTGGCCAAGTTAAGGGAGAAGTTTCCTAGGAGGTGAGACCTCTGGGGAAGATAGCTTGCAGCAAACTCAACCTACACATAAATTCCTACTGGGAAGAGAATGGAGCGGGGAGCCTGGCAAAGTGGGAGTACATACACTGTTAAAAGGAGGCAGTTGATTGTGGCTGTGAAGAAATGTGGGTCCGTGTTGTCAGATCCTTAGATTTTTTTCAGGAGAGGCTGGAAATGGAGGTTTTTAAAAACACTTGGTGAGCACAAACATGTTCATGGGTTACTCCAGTCGGTGGCCGCCAGGTGGCAGTTTCCAGCAGTCTCTCATCTGCAGCGGGTGGTTTTGGGGAACCTCTAGGAGTACTCAGAGGAGAGGCAGAATGTCCCCCAAGAAGTGGGCTGTCCCATGTGTTTGGGAGGTAGACAGGATGGCAGGGAAGGGACCCTGAATTGTTCCTCAGACTGTGTGTCCTTTCCACACATAATAAACTCCCACACAGAAGGTAATTGTGTCATACAGTTCAGTCAGTCCCAGAGGGTGTCAGGGGACTCAGGACATTTGACCCTGTTCCCCCTTGTGTGTAGGGCCTCAGCCAAACCTGTACCTTGGGTTCTCAACCACCTTCTGCAAGTAGGTCACTCAGCAGTTTCCCGCCTCTGGAGAAATAGCTATGGTGTGTGACCTGCAGGATTGAAGGCATCCTTAGCATCGAGTCAGGTCTGCCCACTGGGTACATTCAGAGTGTGAACGTGCAGTTCTGCCACCAAAACTAGAATAGAAAACATGCCCTGAAACTAAGAGCCTGGGGCGAAAGGAGAGGAGAAAGGAGAGAGTTCTTGTTCTTTCTTCCTGGGAAAGTGAATTAACGTGTGTGAGAGAGTGGAGACCCAAGTGGTCAGCTCTCTGCCCTTGACCTTGGGTCCTGGCTGTCCTTCATCCGTGGTTGCTGGGAAGGCCGACCCAACGCCAAAGAACGGGTCCCCAGGCAGTGGGGGAGCTGTGTTTGCTTGGGGGCAGGGTGTGTGTGGGGGGGGGGGGGGAGGGGGGACAGAGGCGGCTTAAAAATCTGCCGTCTTTTCAATCCATTATTTAGATTTTTATGTTTTCTTAATCTACACTCTCAAGATTTTTCGAACTTGCTGCCCTTTCTGAAATGAGAAGCCTCTCTCAGATCAGCTCCCCTCTTTCCTCTAAAACAGTGCTTGCTTTACAAGTGCCTTGTTCTAAATCCTTTTCTTCCTTTTCTCTCAGGGCAATTTTTTCCGTGTTGGACCTAATGAAAGTGGACATGGCGAACTTTGCTGTCACTAGCATTAGGCCACATCTCATGCAGCAGTCAGTTGAATACGAAAGGAAGAAGTTTCAGCAGCTTTTGGAGAAGCAGCCAAGTACGTCTAATGCTTTGTGTGCCCTTTCATTGTGTGTTTTTCCCATTCCAGTTCTGTAGCTTTTTGTACAATGATACTGTTTTCAAGACAAAACTAAAATTTAGTATGCGACCATTCCAATTTGAAGGCTTAAAAGCACAAGACTTTGGACCTGAAATGAAAACTTTATTGACAAGCAAGAGAAGTAAAAGTAGGATATACGAATAGAAATTTAAAAGCATGAAGTCCTAAATTAAATGTTTCTTTTTAAATCTTTTTCTTTTTTAAATGTTCATTCATTTTTGAGAGACAGAGTGTGAACAGGGGGAGGGACAGAGAGAGAGAGAGGGAGACACAGAATCCAAAGCAGGCTCCAGGCTCTGATATGTCAGCATAGAACCCAGCGCGGGGCTTGAACTCGGGAACTATGAGATCATGACCTGAGCCGAAGTCGGATGCTTAACCCACTGAGCCACCCAGGCTCCCCAAAATGGGTTTTTAATGAAAACACCAGTTTGAGGTAAATTGTATGCTTGGCCGTGATTTTTAAAACATGACACACTTCTTGTGATTATTTAATTCACTTTCTCCTCTAAGGTACATGAAGAAACTTTACTTTGCCTCTGTTCTATATGCAGAAAATCTTTCTGGTTTTATACCCACAAAAAGTCTCATTTTTATAAGCCTCTCAGATGACTACAGGAATACAGAGCACTAGAGAACCCAAAACTGTGTTGCCTTTCAAGGGTACTCTTTTTGGTCTCTGCACTGGCATCTGATGTTACGATTAAATTGCAATATTTGGATCCTATTTATTCATGTATTAAGTTTATTTTGAGAGAGAGCAGGGGGAGGGGCAGAGAGAGAGGAGAGAGAATCCCAAACAGGCTCTCCACTGTTAGCACAGAACTTGAAGTGGGGCTCAATCTCAACAAGCTGTGAGATCATGACCTGAGCCGAAATCAAGAGTCAGATGCTTAACCAACTAAGCCACCCAGGTGCCCCAGAATCCAATTTATTTAGCCTATAACTTTGGTGGTCCCAAGATGAAAATGGTGGTCTCTGGATAGATTGTGTTGCCTGACCAGAATAGATAATGCAGTGTCCAGAGCAGGTGTTCATCCAGCTGCCGGCAGAGAAGGCCGAGATGGTTCAGGAGGGATCAGGCAAGAGCAGAGTAGAAGAAGCAGTACCAGAAGAAGATTGGCTGATGTTCACTACCTACTAGGCATGTGCCGAGGGTGCGTGCGCATTATCGTATATAGCCCTCACCAGTAAGACTAGGAGGGAAGCGCTTTTTTAACACCATTTTGCAGATGTGGAAATCAATTTTGAGAACTTTTTGACCGGAACTGATTGACCACATGGTTCACTTTCTCAGCCAGTGTCGTACTGCCCCTCAGGAGGCATCAGGGGTGCAGGCTGAAGAGCCTCAGTGTGAGAGCCCGGTGCCAGCAGCCAGGGCCCAGTGAAGGACCCACTGCTGCGATCCCTGAGCTGGTCAGTCTACTGCTTCCTCCTCACATGTACAAGCTTGTGGGCTAAGAGCCTGCCATCTGCAGAAGGCTATCGGGATGGTACGGCTGGCCACAGAGATCCGTGCCACCGCTGTTACGACAGAGCCAGAGGTGCATCCTGCAGCAGCGAAGAGTGGACCCCCATCATACCCTGGGCCACCCCCTTAGTTCGAAGGTGGCCTCCACTGGCAGAGCTGTAGCACGTTCTAGGACCTGTCAGAGAGACTTTCTCCCATATGGTGGCGAAAAACCTCATCTTTCTCTTGTGTCCCTCAGAATCCTCGCTGCGTTACTCAGCTTAAAAAAGGAGGAAGTCTATGAGAGCAGATGAAAGACACTCCAGGTTCCCCGACAGAACTCCAGACGCTGCGTAGTACACGTCCCCTCCCACGAGGCTGGAAGCAAACCAGATTGACAGGAGACTAAGATCTAGACAAGGAAAAGGCTTCCTCTTCAGTGTGGAGGAGACTTTACACTGGGAAGCTATCCCCAGTGCCTCCTCCCATCTGTCTCTGGGCGAGAAGTTTTGCATCTCCCTGAGCTGGAGTCATCAGAGCTTCCAGCCTCCGCTCCTGCAGCGGTCGGGCGGGGTGGGAGAGAAGGGAGTGGTTTGTTGAATATCTGCAGGTGACAAGGTCTGGCTACATGCTCTGTATTTACTGTCTTGTTTAATCCTCACAACTGCCTATGGGGTGGTATCGTACATTTCTTTGTAGTAGGAATCTGATAAACCTCAGCTAGTAACCGGCAGTGCTGTGATTTGAACCAAGTTTTATTTGATTCCAAAGTCCGTACTCTATATACACCACACCTTCAGGATGATCTTCCTTAAAGTCACTCCGAGAAGAATTCCTCCTGAGTGTCATAGTAATGTTCGTAGCCTTGTTTTTCAGATTCCCTGGACTTTGTCACCCAGTGGCTGGAAGAGGCCGCAGATGACCTTATGAATCAGAAGTATAAAAATGCCCTGCCAGCTGAGGGAGGGGCCGCTGACTCTGGAGACAGTCCCATGCCAAATCCTGTGGCTGTCCAGAATTATGCATACCTGAAGCTTCTGAAATGGGACCACCTCCAGAGACCTTTCCCTGAAGTAGGTGCTCCAGAGCAGTCTAACTGCTTATTTCTTTCTGTGCTGCTGAACTTTTAAACAATTATAGTTTGGTTATAATCCTCTTCCCAGAAAATTGCCCCTTTTACATTGAACAATTCAGCAGTTTTTAGTGTATTTACAGCTATATGACCATTACCAGTGATTTAATTTCAAAACTTTTCATCACCCCAAAAAGGAACCCTGTGCCCATCAGCAGTCACTACCCTTTCCCCACTCCCCTACCCCCTGGCAACCACTAATCTACTCTCTGACTCTATGAAATTGCCTGTTCTGGACATTTTGTATATATAAATGGAATCCTACAATATTGGCCTTTTGTGTCTGGCTTCTTTAAGCAAAATGTTCGTGTATGTTATAGCGTGTATCAGTACTTTATTTCTTTAAAGTTATATTTTTTTACTGTAAAATATACACAACACAAAATTTACCATCTTTTTTTTTTTTAATTAGCTCTACAGCCCACGTGGGGCTCGAACTCACAACCCCAAGATCAAGAGCCACAGGCTCCACCGACTGGGGCAGCCAGGCGCCCCAAAATTTACCAGCTTTAAGTGCACGGTTCAGTGTCATTCATACGTTCACATGGTTGTGCCGCCATCACCACCATCCTTCTCCAGAACTTTTCCATCTTCCCCAACTGAAACAACTGAAACTCTTTAAATACTTAACGCCTTTAAACATACCTCATCCCTCCCTCCCTCGGGCCCCTGACAATCACCATTCTACTTTGCGTCTCTGGATATGAATGGAATCCTACAGTACCTTGTGCCTTTGTGTCTGGCTTATTTCACTCAGCATAGTGTCTTCAAGGTTCATCCATGTTGTGCTGCTGTGTGTCAGCATTTTCTTTTTGAGGCTGGATGATCTTCCGGTATATGGCTGTACCACATTTTGTTGATTCATTCATCAGTTGATAGACATTTGGGTTGTTTCTACTTTTTGGCTATTGTGAATTGTGCTGCTCTGAACATTTGTGTACAGGTTTTGTAGGGGCATGTGTTTCAGTTCTCTTGGGTAAATACCGAAATACGGAGGATGAGAATTGCTGGGTCACGTGGTGACTCAGAGTTTAACACCTGGAGGAACAGCCAGACTGTTTCCCGCCACCCCCCTCCCGCCCTGTGTAGCAGTGTAAGGGGCTTCCAGTTTGATTCAAACGGTAACAGCGATGCTGCTTTTCAGTTTTATCTAAAAAAATACTTCTCATTCCACGTGGAGCAAGATTTTTTTCCTTTTCTGTTTTTCACAGCAAGTACGTGTAATTGCAGTAGTCCTTTAGGAAGATGACGAGCAAGGGATCTCCCCCACTTTGTCTGTAGACTGCTGGTTTGGTGTGTAGACTGCCTTCTGGTTTTTGAGGGCACTCAGGCCTTTTAGCTCCAGCCTCAGAACATGCTACTTCTCTAAATCGTTCTCATCTAAGTTCCTTATTCTTCCTTTCAAGACGATGTAAGCTCAGGGTATCACCTCTTGCCTGAGTTCCCTGTTTTGTGCCAAAGGAGGCTATACAGAGGGTGTTGAATTGAAGGGATAGAGGGAGGCTCCTTTCCGAATAGTGGCACATTCTCTCCTGGGGGACAGTGCACAGCCCGACATTTCGTTTAAAAAACAGCTGTGAGGAAGATGGTGTTTTCATTGGACACAGATGTCTGCCCTCAGAATCGATCCTTGGAAATCTTTTGTATCCTACACCCAAATCCTGGTGCAAAGCAGGGATGCTGCTGTGTAACAGTGAAATCAAGACAGAGGCTCAGTCTGTTGAAGCATCTCTGTTTAACAATAGGGGATCTTGAATCTTCAAAGATTGTTTTTACTTCTTGAGAAGAATTCTAGGTTAAGACCCTAAATTGTTAATGTCTTGATTTGGTGTGTAGTCTCTTATAGCAAGATGGTTCTTAACATTTATTTGGTTAACCTGTAAAAATCCAGATCAGATGCCCTATCTCAGGGTCCCTGGCTGGCCCAGTCAGTAGAGCCTCTGACTCTCAATCTCAGGGTCATGAGTTCAAGCCCCATGTTGGGCATGGAGCCTACTCAAAAAAAAAAAAAAAAAAAAAAAAAAAAAAAAAAAAATCAGCCTTTCCAATGCTCTTTCCCTCATCCCACACAGGGGACATTGGCCTGGCAGGACCCAGAGGTATCTAACATGGGGGATGCAGTCATGGAAATTCACTCACTGACTGCTTTCTGGGTGGCTTTAGGTTGTTATCAGTCATTCCGCCTTTTTCTACTTACATTTATTTTTCATTTCCTTTATTCACTTACTGATTCTTGAGGGCCTCCTTTGTGCTGGATACTGAGGGGGAACCAAGGTGAATAATGCAGGCTCTCCCTTCAAGCAACTTCTACCCTCCTCCTCTCCAGTGCTCTGGCTAGGGTGACTGGCTGCCTGGTTTGTCCAGGACTTGGGGGCAGAAAGTGTTCACAGGACTTGGGAGTTCCAGCTTTAAAGCCAGGACATCCCCAGACGAACTAGGATGAGTTGGTCATTCTAGCTCATTACCTCATTACTCTTTCCTGTTGAAGGATATAAGTCCTAGTTATCCGGGGTTGGCTCTGCCAATCCCCTTCATATCCATGGTCATCTTCCGTCTTTGAAACAGCCCTGTGAAGCAGGAATCCCCCTTTTGTTGTTGTTCTTTTTAATGTTTATTTACTTTGTGTGTGTGTGTGTGTGTGTGTGTGTGTGTGTGTGTGTGTGAGAGAGAGAGAGAGAGAGAGAGAGAGAGAGAGAGAGAGAGAGAATGCAAGTGAGGTAGGGGCAGAGAGGGGGACAGAGGATCCCAGGCAGGTTCCATGCTGTCAGCACAGAGCCCAACCCAGGGCTCAACCCCAGGAGCCATGAGATCATGACCTGAGCTGAAATTAAGAGTTTCTCAGGGCGCCTGGGTGGCTCAGTTGGTTAAGTGTCCGACCTCAGCTCAGGTCATGATCTCGTGGTTCGTGACTTTGAGCCCCAGGTCAGGCTCTGCACTGACAGCTCAGAGCCTGGAGCCTGCTTCGGATTCTGTGTCTCCCTCTCTCTCTGCCCCTCTCTCACTCATGCTCTGTCTCTGTCTCTGTCTCTGTCTCTCTCAAAAATAAACGTTTAAAAAAAAAAGTTGCTCAACCCACTTGAGAGCCACCCAGGTGCCCCAGGAATTCCCATTTTGCATAGGGCTCAGAGAGTAGAAGAAGAAATTTGCATGAGATTATGCTATTTAAATGTCATTTGGCCTCATGTTCTTAATGAGCATGCTTTACTCCAGCCTTTCTAAGGACAAAGGGGCTCTGAGGTGGAAGGATTGTTCACACAGCCCTCCATTAAGGCTCTGTAAGGACTAGAAAATCCTGAGGGAATCTGTGGAGGCCTGTGTGGGGGCTGTGGCCCCACTGCCCTCTGCTGGCCAGCCTGAGCCTCCAGCTCAGGGACAATTTTTTTTGTATTCACTACAGACAGTTTTGATGGACCAGGCTCGCTTCCAAGAACTCCAGCTCCAGCTAGAGCAACTGACCATCCTGGGAGCCGTGTTGCTGGTGACGTTCAGCATGGCAGCCCCAGGAATTTCCAGCCAGGCTGACTTTGCTGAGAAACTCAAGACGATTGTGAAGATTCTGCTGACAGATGCGCACCTGCCGTAAGTGGCTGCAAGCCGTGGGGCAGACCCTGCGAGCCAGGTGGGGGGCGGTGGGTGACAGAGAGCAGACGGGAGCAGGATCTCCTGGCTGGTGTGGGGCAGAATCCGGGGCCACCGCCTCAGAAGTGACAGGAAACTTTACACTCTGGTTTTTCACCGCAGCAGAATTCATTCAGGTTCCTACAAAGAACGTTAGAGTTCACTGTAGGGTTCGCAGGTCTCCATGAGAGTGGCTTTCAGATGTTTAGGACCAGAACACACGGTAAGAAATTCATTTTCCGTTGTGACCTAGTGCACTCTTTAGGCACATGTAACTGAAATAAAAACTTCACAAAGTGAAACTTATCCTAACTGTGCTTAGTACAAAGTCTTAAGACATTAAAAAAAAAAAAAATACTGGTTGCTACCCATTGAATTGCTTTCACAACCTGCTAACAGTTTGGGCAACACAGCCCTAGGGAAAGGTCCTATAAGAAGCAGGAGGTGTTTCCCCACAGCTGTGAGTACAGATTTTTTCCTTTGGCATGTTCTTCGTGGCCATTTTGTGCTGCGTGTAAATGGATTGTTTCCTCACCCAGCACAAACCCACACCTGTGCGAGGGCAGCTGCTGTAACTGCTCCTGCGGTGAAGTCCGATCAGGTGATTTACGTGGTTCACAGCATGTAGAGTGATGGTTGTAAGTAAACACTATCTGACAAGGTCCAGTTCAGAAGATTCTTCAAGGGGAATGTCCCCCAGACATTCTCATCCTTACATAACGGAGGAATTTTCCTGCTGAGTTTGCACCAAGCATGCGTGTGTTCGGTATGGTGAGGGGTGGGTGCACATGTTGTGACCAGGGATTCAGTAGCCTTGACGTAGGCCAGGAGGGGTTTGCTGAGCGGATGCCCTTGCACAGGGGTAGCCCTTGGCTGTCAGTGAGTTCTCCCACAGCAGATCTGCTTTGTCTACTGCCTAAAGCTACCGATGAAGAGGCCCTGTCTGGCACCTTCTTAGCAGTCCAGCCTCGCACTGCTGTATCTACCCTGGTACTCGGGGGCTGACACACCTGGTTCCAGCAGTGAGTCCCAGGGCGTGCACATTTGCTCCCACTATTTAATTGGCCCAGAACACGGGCAATTGCCTTCTTGTAGAAAACCTACCAGCAGGAGAGCTCCCTACAGATACTCTAGGAGAGCCCAAGGGCCCCAGGAAATGAAGGTGCTAGTTTTCTTAACTTTGGGAATTCAGTTTTATTTATTGTTTTAAAGTAGTTAATACACTCTCATGTTTCAAAAATCAAAAGGGATAGAAGGGTATCCATTGAAAAGTTTCTCTCCCACTCCTGTCTCACAACTACCTAATTTCTGGGTTCTTGTGTTTTGTTCCAGTGGTGGTCAAGATCTTCTTAAGCCAAATCCAGGCTTATTTCACCATAGATGCTAGTAAGAACTTGGGTTTTGAGTAGTTAGCCCTGGTATAGCCTGGTATAGAGCCCTCCCCTTCCCAGTGTTCTTTCTAGCCAAGAGAGGGAGAGGGGGAGAGAGAAAGTCCCCTGAGTCATGTGTACACAGCCTGAAAGGTTAGTGGCAGGGGAGAGAGTCACAGATTTTCTCTTTGAACATGTCAGTCCATGCGTTGGTGATTGTGACTCTTATCAGGGCTGGGGCTCTTCCTGGGCTTGAGTTGGGTAGATGTGCACTTTGTTTATGGGCCCTTCTCTGCCTTCTCCTTTCCCTTCTCTGCTCAAGCTCCTTCCATCTGAAGGATGCCCTGACTACCATTGGGGAGAAAGTCTGCCTGGAGGTGAGCGGCTGCCTTGCCCTGTGTGGGCTCACTCCCTTTACCACGGAAAAGGAGACTGTGCTCAAGGGCCAGATCCAGGCTGTGGCCAGTCCCGACGACCCCATCCGCAGGATCATCGGTATGTTTGGGCGAAGACGGGTAGCAGGGATGTCCTTTTGGAGGGCTGGCAGACAGACCCCTCTGAAGAAATCTAGAAGGGTCTGATAGGTTATGAGTGCTGATGAGTGAGGGGGCGAGTGATTAATCACCACCGTGCAATTAGGGCAAGCCAGAGGTCTGGACAAGTGACCAGGCAGCTGTCATTGTTCTGAGGGCTCTGACTTTGGAATCACAGGCTTTGTTCAAAACCCTGCTCCAGAACTATGAGGTAATAGAAAATACATGGATTGGTCTCTGCCCCCGTTCCTGGCACAGAGCCCCTGAAACTCTTGTAATTTCCTAAGTGATAAGAGCACTAGAGTATCTTTTATTCTAATATTGGTCTTTGACCTGGATCCTGACACAGAGCTCTTAAATCCTTTGGAATTTCCTGGGTGATAGGAGTGTCTTTTGTTCTAGTGAGGCAAGTCTGGGTGGGCTCCTGGATGGGGGCTGGTCACCAGAAAGACCAAGCCATGATCAAAAGCTTAGAATTTTCAGCCACTCCCTCATTTTCCAAGAGAGGGGAGAAGGGCTGGAAATGCCCATGTGATGAAGCCTCCATAAACACCCCAAAAGTTCAGGTTTTGGGGAGTTTCTGGGTTAGGGAACTTAGCCAAGTAATGGGAGGGTGATGTACTCCAACACCACAGAAACTCCTGCCCCCCAAACTCTCCCAGACCTCACCCTCTGTGTCTCTTATTCTGGTTTTCATCTGTATCCATATCCTTTATTTTATAGTAAGCTAGTAAACATAAGTATTTCTCTGAGTTCTGTGAGCCTTTCTAGCAAATGATCAAAATCCAAGGCAGAGGAGGTTATGGGAACCTCCAGTTTGTAGCCAAATCAGACAGAATTTGTGGGTGTTCTGGGGACCTACTACTTGTGGTTGGCTTCTGAAGTGGGGGGGCAGCCTCATGGGACTGACCCTTTGACCTGTGGGATGTGACACTCCCTCCAGGTGGTGTCGCAATTGAGTACAATTGTAGGACACCCAGCTGGAGTCGCAGAGAATTGCTTGGTGTGGGAACCCCTCACCCTCACCCACATCTGGTGCCAGAGTGTTGAGGATGTGGGGTGAGCGTGAAGGAGGGGGCACGGGTTTTCTTCGCAAGCACCTGCTGTGGTTCTTGAGCGGGTGACTGGATGCTTGAGACTCCTCATCTCTCAAAGGGGTAATACTGACAACCCTATGCAGTTGCTGGGAGGACTGCAGGGCATGAGATCCATAAAATGCTTGTCATTGTATTGGGCAGCACATCACTAGAGAGGAGCTGTGATTAAAAATATTACTCCATGTGGTAGCTGTTACTTTTCATCATCACAGCAGTAGCACTGTGGAAAATTCTGGTTGATCGAGGAATACAGTGTTCATCTAATTTTGGGGCACCTAACTGGCTTAGTTGGTAGAGCATGTGACTCTTGATCTTGGGATTGTTAAGTTTGAGCCCCATGTTGGCTGTAGAGATTACTTAAAAATGAAATCTTAAAAAAATGTTCATTGAATTTTTAAAATTCCCATTTATCTTTAATTTTGAAATCATTCTTTAGCTTCTTTATGAAACTAGATAGATGTTCAACATGTAAATGACAATTAGGCTTCAGGCAAAAGCTGAATGATCCATGATTACCAGATTTCAGGTTGGAGTAGAGGCTAAACCAATGACATGAGCCTGCTTCTAATACCATGACTTCTTTTTTATTCTTAAGTAATATTTTATGGGAAAAGTTACAGGGATTGATGGTTTTTTAAGAATTAAATGATTTCATCCCAGTCCTGCATCGGGCATGATGTCGTGTGTGGGTCACTTGGGAGAAGCCTCTTGCAGAGGTATAAGGATCATCGGGATTAATGTTACTGACCTTGGTAGAGATGCAGGAAAGTGCAGTAAATAGACCGCTGGCTAATAAGCTACTCTGTGCCCTGCCATCTTGGCTGTTTACTAACAGCCAGTTACAGACCTGGGGGTAAAAGCCAGCCCTGGAGTAGGAATGATATGAGGATCTCCAGGTCTGGGTGAGGCTTCCAGCTCTGAGAACCTTAGGAAACCAAACTAACTTTGGAAGAGGGGTGATGGGACCCATCTGGTCAGCAGTTGCTCTGTCAGTGTGTATTGGGATCCAGAGGTCATTTGCACCTGAGAGGGTGCTGCAGGACAGGGGGTGGGCATGCAGTTTGAAAGAACCCATTTAACATAAATGCCCCTATTGCTTTTGTAATAAAATCTGCAGGAAGTGTGGCTTGCATATGCTTTTGGTTGATGAGGACAGTGCAAAAGCATCATAGAGAGGAATGGGCTAAAAAAAAAATCAACCTAAATTATTTCTCAGAGTAGTCCAAGTTTGCAAATGCCCACAACTCCATGGCCTTCCACTGTAGGCATTATTATTATTATTTTTTTTAGAGTTTTTATTTATTGAGAAAGAGAGGGAGAGAGGGTGGGGGGAGAGGAAGAGAAAGAGGGAGAGAGAATCCCAAGCAGGCTCTGTGCTGTCAGCACAGAGCCCGACTTGGGGCTTGAGCCCACAAACCTGGAGATCATGGTTTGAGCTGACATCGGATGCTTAACTGACTGAGCCGCCCAGGAGCTCTTCTCGTTTTGTTTTTGAACTTGTAATTCCTGCGTTAGTCCTCTCCCACCCCATTTTTTATGGGATCTTCAGTAATGGCTCACGGTGGTCTCAGTGTATCTTTCTCCTTGGAGAGGAGAACCTGTCAACACTCTAGTCTCCCTTTGTTCATTGACACATTTATTCTTCCTTTCCAAATATATTTTGAGCTTTGAGCTTTTACTGGGGGTCAGGTCTCATGCCAGGCCCTGTGCTGGGTGCTGGCGAGGGTGGGGGAGGGGATCGCGAACAAGATGAACGTGCTTCTACCCTCTTGGAACTAACTAACTAGGCAGGGAGAGGAAATGTTATAAATGGGGTAAATGTTCAGAATGGCAAAGTACTGTGGGTCCTTGCACTAAGGGTGGGCAGGGAAGACTTGCCTGAAAAAGGGATGTTTGTGATAAACACTAAGCCTACTCAGAAGTTTGTAAAGTCATCCCGAACAACAACTGACTGCTTTCTTTTCTATCACAGATTCCCGAATCCTGATCTTCTTAGAAAGCTACCTTGCCTCAGGTCATCAGAAGCCATTGCCTACGGTACCTGGGGGATTGGGTCCGGTTCAGAAAGAGCTGGAGGAAGTTGCTGTTAAATTTGTCCGCCTGGTCAACTATAACAAGATGGTCTTCAGTCCCTACTATGATGCCATCCTCAGTAAGATCCTTGTCAGACCCTAACACGTACGTGCGCTACAGTAGCAGTATTAGCCTCTTGATACAGAATACCTGTTCTCAACTATAACGTTGCTTTGGAAAATGGCTATTTAGTACATGTCTGTGTAACATCACTGATTCCAAAAGGAAGAGTATTGTGTATCACTGTTGAAAAGAGCTGTTGAAAAGCGCACTGAATTCAATTCTATTTTGCAGGTTTGTATTTATGAGTGCAAGTTTACAAATCAAGAAGCTTCTTGTTATCTTGAGTCTCCTAGGTAGCACTTGGCTTTTACACGGTGAACTGCTGTGTGTCCACCCGCACTGTGTCCTGATTGTAGCTGCCTTGTCTCTCCCAGGAGGCTGGGGCCTCTCTTCTGCTATCCGGGTAGTTTTTCTTTCAGACCCCTCAGAGGATCTGCCGGCCACCCAAGAATGAGACACCGAGCCATGACCGTGTTGAGACTCTCCCCCTTCAGTGGCACAGACCCCCAGTCCTCCCCCAGCTATTTTGTGTTAGAAGGGCTATATATAGTTTTCCTGCCTCCCCACTCCCCCCTACCCCCCCCCCACCCCTCCCATTTATTGTTTTCTCCCTCCTGGTCTAGCCAGCGCCCCAGAGCCCTTTTGTTCTAGAGGAGAATTAATTGATTTTAAAAAGCTTATTCTTTTATACAGAATTATTCCTGAGCCTGGATGATAGCAGTTAGGACTTACAGAATCCAGAGAAAGGAAATTCTTTGACTTTTAAGGTTTGAAAGTTAAGGAGGAACTATTTTTTTAAACAATATATATGTTGGTGTCATGTAAAAGAAGACAAATGTCTGGAGTTTTTACTGAAATGTTCACTCATACAATATGCAGATGTATTGATTGGAATTGAATTTCAGAAATGGATTTAAGTGTTTTCAGATAAAATAGCGTAGTATAAGCTCACTTATTTCTATGATAAGGAAGTCATGGAAAATCCCTGGTTTTTGAGCAGTATTTTTTGAGGAACTTCAGGGACCAGAATTCCTGACCTATCCTGTGACTGAAAGGGTAGCTGGGGTCTCACAGATGACCCGCTCTGTTCAAAAAATAAAAATGAAAGGGGTGTGTGTGTGTGTGTGTGTGTGTGTGTGTGTGTGTGTGTGTTTTAGACAGGGATGTTATGTTAGAAGCAGAGCCATGAAGCTGGAGTGAACTCCCAAGAGCTGGAACAGCAGAAAGCAAAATGATGCCAGGAATCCCTTCAAGCTGCTGAGGGGTAGGGTGGGACAGGAGGCAGGTGGGGCAGCCACCAGAAGAACCTTCACTCTGTGAGAGCTGTCACGTGTACAAGCTTCAGGAGAGGGAATGGTTATGCCGGGGGTGGGGAATGTGATTTCTCCAGAGACGTGCTACAAACTGTGTTCTAATGGTGCGTTTTACTTGCAGTCAGAAATGTATGCTGTGTTATGTGGTCAGAAGTCATATTATTAAAGTTAATACTCAAGGACAAATCTTCCGTGGTTTCGTTGGAAGGGAATAAAAGTTCAGTAAGTAGAACTTTTAAAGAACAAAACCACAGTCTCTTATAGTGTCTTCAATGAGGTCCTTTCTGGAATTGTTTCCAGAGGTAAGGTTGCTTATTGGTCATATGGTATCCCCAGGCTGAGAAGCCCGAGCACTCTTTTAAAGTTGGCTACACGCCCAACATAAGGCTTGAACTCACAACCTCGAGGTTGGGCTTGAACTCACAACCTTGAGATCAGTAGTCCCATGCTCTACGGACTGAGCCACCAGGCACCCTCCCCTACCTCAGCACTCTTTTGCCTGCCTCAGCCTCAGAGTGTTTGGGGTTTTGTCCCTCCTGATCCAAGGATGAAGGAGAGGAGCTTTATCCTGAAATATATGGGGTGGATCAGCAC
Source organism: Felis catus (assembly GCF_018350175.1). Taxonomy (NCBI): domain Eukaryota; kingdom Metazoa; phylum Chordata; class Mammalia; order Carnivora; family Felidae; genus Felis; species Felis catus. The sequence goes on from NC_058377.1 coordinate 87,150,668, forward strand.
TCCTATAGTCATTCTTCCCAGATCTTAAAAATTCTTTTTGCCTTCTTTTATAGGGGTTAATTGTTTACAAGATTTTTTTCTTTCCCCTAATGTGTTCCTAAATCGACAAAGTTAAGTTTGGGCCATTTGAAATCTTGATGCATATATTACAGGGACCTGCACAGACTCTCATGCCCCCTGCTACCTTAGTGTCCACTGGTGGAGTTCTCTAAATGGCAAAGCCAAGAATGACGGAGGCAAAGTTCTGAATCACAGTATTCATATTGAGTTGTGTTGTCGCTCTTTGAAGATGAGTGAGCTACTTTCTTCCTGGAATCTCACAGGATTATCACTAAGGGCCAGGAAAATCCATTTAGTTCATTTAGTCACTAAGGAAATGTTTTATTGAGCATCTCCTTGTAATTCCCCCCCTACAGCTCTCCCTCCAAGATATGTACCCTTCGGAGGGGAAATTATCCTTCAGAATTGAACCGGTTCTATATAATGCAGTCTGATTGGATTTGACTTGATTTTCTAACAGGTTTGTGGACACAAGCTAAGTTTATTTGGCTGTAGTACTTTACCATGGATAGACTGAGCGCCTTGAGAGTTAGGTCCATTACAGACAGCAAGGCTGTTAGATTTATTTGATGGTCTCATGAATGAATGAATGTCTAGAACAGTAATTGCTACTTTGTCAGCCCTTGGCTGGGTGGGTGGGTGGATGGATTCCCAGTTTAGATGTTTTTTGAAAATCTCATTACTTTTAAAGCAAGCTGTATAATGTGATTGTTCATGTAACCATATAACCCAACTATAAATATACTTCGGTAAGGATGTCTCACTGATTAAATACAGTAGGCAGGTGCGTAAGAGCTTTTTTGTCTGAAGAAAAATTATTAATAAGTCTGACGTACTAGGTGTGTGCACATACGTGTGCCAGTTCTAAATGGAGTTTTTAGCAGTTCTGTTTTTGTGGAGGTGATTGTGTTCATTTCTCCAAAACCTTAAGATTTCTGGGCATAGAGAGGGGCGGCTGCCACCACCTTTCCTGCTGCTGAGTTTCAGGGGGAGTAGGTGTTTGCTATTGACATCCAGTGACCTTTGGCATGCACCACTTTGTATGTGCAGAACATTTGTATTTCTTTTAATTTTGAGGCAGGGTGGCAGAGTGGAAAGACTGGGAGCTGTCAGGAAACCAGAGTTGTGACTCCATTTCTGTTAGGTCCTGATTTGCCCCACTTAGTACCTATTTCTGGCACATGTAAAATGAAAGGACTAGACTTGGTCTTTAAACTGCTTTCCAATCCTGACCTTCTGTGATGTGTCTTACTTGAGTAACTTAAGTATACTGCAGTAGGATTGTGCACAAAGCTCCTGACTGAGGGGAAGATCTGGGTTGGAGTCCTTCCTCTCTTGCCTTCTTACTGGTTGTGTGATACTGGGCCAGTCATTGTCCCTTGGGCCTCAGCATTTTCATCTGTAGAATGGGAAAATGACTAACCCTTCCTGCAAGGATTAAATGTGATAATTGATATTAGAATGCTTTGGACACGGAAAAGGACTATAAATTGCTTTGTTAACAAAGGAGAGCATATAACCCTCTGCCTGTATTCGACTTTTGGCGCCCAGCCTCCCTGCAGTCAGCACATTCTACAGGCCTGAGGGAAGGTTCTCCTCCCGGCCCAAGACTGATACTTCCGTCATCTCTTCTGTGGTAAAGCTACAGTCTTCCTTTTTCTCCTCTTGCAGCCTCCACCCCGGTAACATCTCCCCATCCTCTCCTCTGTATTATTTGAACTAAATGAATGCATGAATGAACAAATGAAGGACGGTAGGTGATGGGCTGTGAAACTCTTGTTTAAAGGCACGATCTCATTGAAAACATAATCTAAATAAAGAACCACCATGATGTTTGCAATTGTGCATTTATGTTGGATTTTGTATTCTGTAACTATCTTAATGGATAGCTTTTTTATTCATAATATTCAAAACAACTTAATGGGATGGAGGAGGAGATACTCTAAACCCATTAAGCTCTTTTACTCTGTCAAATGCTCACTGATCCTTTCAGAAATAGCTAGAGCCCTGGGAATCAAGTGTCAGAAACCTCAACGGGCAGAATGTAGTTACATCTGCCTGTGGTGTGGGTTTCTGTTTACATTGACTTCTGAACCTAAGGACCAGAACTAATCTGTAGGCCTGGTTTGAGTTTGAAATCAGATGTGTCTGATTTTATCTCAACTATAAACACTGAGAACCTTTAAGAGCAATTTTTTTTTAATGTTTGAGAGAGTGCAAGTGGGGGAAGGGCAGAGAGAGGGAGAGGCAGAGTCCCAAGCAGGCTCTGTGCTATCAGCGCAGAGCCTGACTCAGGGCTCAATCCTGTGAACTGTGAGATCATGACCTGAGCTGGGCCTCTGCTCAACCCACTGAGCCTCTCAGACACCCCAAGCAACTTCTGACCTAAATACAACCCTGGAATTAAAGAAGCTCCCCCATTTCTGTCTTTTTCATTCATGCCGCCTCTGCTTTCTAAAGTGTGGTCTTCCTTGTGCTCAAAGCAGAACTTTGGTCAGGGCTCAGGGAGGAAAATTTACAAAATGGATGAATTGTTTTTCTTGATTTTTATTCCCAAAGCTTGGTAAGATGGCCCTTTTGTTGAATGTACAAGATTTTACTTAGAACAGGAACATGGTACCTGAGTTTTGTTCCTTGGTATGAATTGTCAGGACTTCTGGGATTTTCACTACATAGAGCTTCGCTTGCTGAGTGTCAGGTAAGAGGACCATCAACATTAATGTAGTTTGCTTTGGGAATTATAAAAAATTTATGAACATGGTAGCTATGTTTTTACTATCCTGTAAATGAACTCTTGGTTTTACATGCTAAGTATAGGGAAATAGAAGGTTCTAAAACTACCAAATAAATTAATAGTTATTGACCAAGATTGATATGCTGACAAAAGTGTATTTTTTCATTCTTTCCTAATGGTATGATTTGGTTGTTCAGTTTTACATTTACTAGGTAGTTATAGCCTTTTACTTTACTCGGTGTGGCAACAGATAAAACCTCTTGAAATTCAGTGCTAAAGGCTGGGGTTTCACTGATTTTTGTTTAGGAAGGACATAGAAATCCTTACATCTTACCCAGTTCTAGAATTGTCATTGTTATTTTCCCAGTTCTAGAATTGTCTAGAAAATGTCATTGCCTTGATAAAAAGGAAAAATATGGATCTCTTTTGGAAATTTCTTCTGGGTCTAGCAGTATGGATGTATGACAGTTTCTGCACGTGTGGGACTGGCTGTGGCATGAGTGTCTGCACATTAGATTTCCCAGAGTTAAGTTCAGCTACTTGTTCAACTGTGTCTACAAAAGGAAATGTCAATACTCAGAATCCTGTTAAAAACTAAAAATCCATATGTATTTACAGCAGAACATTAGAAAATGATTTCTTTTCACAAATAATCCTTTTTATTTTTAAAGATCAGATTAACTCTCAGGAGAAAAAAATCTTAGAAATACAGTAGGAATAAATGTAACACATAATGGCTGCTAGTGGCACTTTTCATCAAGGTAGGGAGGTTGTGTGTGTGTATGTTTTGTCTTTGTTATGGTGCTAAGACAGTCATTTTTCATGCATTTGTGTAGCTTTGCTTTGCTGTTCATGCAAACATTGTTGCAGATCATCACTGGCATTTGGAGCCATTCTTGTCTTTACAACACTACCCAAAGATAGCACCTCAGGAAAGACCCTGTACCTCTGTACTTTAAAGCCTGCAGTGTATTTGGCATTACCTGTACCTTTCAGATTTGTTGTTGAAAACCATATTTAAAAAACGGCTTAAACACGGCTCTTGAGGACAACAGAATCAGAATTAGAGCCAGCAGGCTTCGAAGGTATTTTAGCTTTCATGGGAAAATACAAAAGACACATGCTTGTGATTAATGTGTAAATATTACCTGGCTACGTATACATTTATGTAAGAAAATGATTCCAGGTAACCATTTTTCTATTATGTCAGAGTTTTATAGAAATATTTAAGGCTGATTTTAAAATGTTAGCTATTTAATCAGTTTTGAATTTAAATTCTAAATTGGGTGCCCAGTATGTAAGGATTTCTTTATAACTGTAATACTTTTCCTTTTTTTTTTTTTTTTCCTTACTGACTTTTAGCTTTTATTCTGAATCACCGCCCTTAGGCTCAACTAGTTTTCTGTCTAGCAGTTTTTCTTTGTTTGTCTTTTTAAGTTTCTATATTTATTTTGAGAGCGTGTGTGAGCAGGGGAAGGGGAAGAGGGAGAAAGAGAATCTTAAGCAAACTCCACGCTCAGTGCAGAGCCCAACACAGGGCTTGATCTCACGATTACAGTATCACAACCTGAGCTGGTATCAAGAGTCAGATGCTTAACTGAAAGAGCCACCCAGGCACCCCTGTCTAGTGGTTTTTCTAGAAATGAGTCAGAGGAGGTACTGTTGCTAACAAGGAGTGGAACCTAATTCTTTGGACTTACAATTTAATGCTGTGTGTAGGTCATAAAGAACTTGTTCTTGAGCACTAAGCATTGCTTTTAAGAGAGATGAAAGGTAAAATATCTGCCTCAGATTGGGATAAGTATGTTCATATTTGAGGATTTCTGAAATGTTTAATTTGCCTCCTAACGTTAGATCCCTCATGTTTTCAGTTAGTACTAAGATGGGGAACGGACATGTAGTTATGTATACATATAGTAAATACAAGGTGACTTTGTATTGTCATCTATTTTTAAATGGTATTGGTTGAATAAGTTGCTACTTTATTATTTATTTATGTTTGTTTGTTTATGAGAGACAGGGCACAAGCAGGGGAGGGGCAGAGAGAGGAGACACAGAATCCAAGCATGCTCCAGGCTCCGAGCTGTCAGCACAGAGCCCGACGCGGGGTTCGAACTCACGAACCGTGAGATCGTGACCTGAACTGAAGTCAGACGCTTAACCGACTGAGCCACCCAGGTGCCCCATAAGTCTCTATTTTAAATACATTCTTCTTAAAAAAAATATTTGTGAGAAAGAGTGAGCAGGGGAGGGGCAGAGAGAGAGGGAGAGAAGGAATCCATGCTGTCGGCCCAGAGCCTGATGTGTGGCTTGAAGTCACGAACTGTGAGATCATGACCTGAACTGAAACCAAGAGTCGGATACTTAATTGACTGAGCCACCCAGGTGCCCCTTAAATACGTTCTGAATGGAGGAAGCAGCGGGAGGCATGACATTTTTGAGATCCTTTTATTTTTTAAAGGATTGTTTTAAAATTTTAAACTACAAAACAGATTCCATACATTCTGCCATAAATAAAAACAAACAATAAGGCAGGACTCTACATAAGCAAACTGAGAACAACTGTTTTCAGAAAATGTGATAAAATGCTTTACAATCATAAGCCATCCAGTTTTTAAAATAAAACTGTTGAAAACTCACAAGTCTTCAAGCGGCACATACAAGACACCCTTGAAGAGGGAACAAAATGTGGTTCTGCCATTTTGTGCTGTTCTCACATTTTTGAAAACCTAATTTTGCTTAGAGCATAGGTCTGTTCTGTATTCTAAATTTCACACAGGTTGGTTTGTTTTTTCTCAAGAACCATATGATAGAGGCACCAATGACAATACAACTTTGTTTCCAAGGACCTTGTAACAAAGCATTGTCTCTTTTAAACATATGACTTAAGAGGCAAAAAGGGAATCCTGGATAAGTTTCCTTTCAGAGGCAGGACTGGAGCCGGCTTCACCGAATTCGCTTCTGCTGCCGCGCTCTGTAAATGTCATGAACAGGAGGGACGACAGCTCCCTTTTCTTCATCTTCGTCTGAATCCTCGTTGGGCCTTTTGACGGCCTTGGCGAGTACTGCGTTGCTTTCCACCGGGCCATTGCCCTCTACAGCCAGCTCCGGGGCGCCGCCGGTGATGATCCTCACAGCTTCCTCCACAGCTACGCAAACAAAACGCAAAGGACTGTTGGAGGAGCTTTCAGAGTCCGCTCCTGTGAAAGACTGCCCTGCTATTGGACACTTTACAGTTGATTTCATAGCCTGCTATTAGCAGAGCAAGGGAGAGCAGTAGTGATACTACATAATTAAAGACCAAAGCTGCTCTTAAAATTTCTTTCAAAAGCCAACTCGCAGTGCATGTTCACATGAATAGAAAAGACCCACTTTTTACTCAGTGACATTAGGATATGAACAAGCCTCTCTGTATCAAAGAGGGTTTGGATCGTTCTGAGGGTTCATTGTACTCCTGCAAGATGGCTAGCTGGATTGGGAAACCTCAGTGGCAAAGAATAACCATCTCCTGCCTGGGAGATCACGTGAGTTCGGCTCTAGGGTGGAGCTGTCGTCACTTACTATTTGGTATCTTGCATCTTCGGAAAATCTCCATCAGTTCATCCACTTGTACAAAAGGACCCTGTTGTGACACAAATTTTAATCCCCAATAATCTGACAAGTTAGAATTGTGCTACTTTACATTTCCCGTGAGACAAGAAAAGAAGCACACAGTTTTTATAACCCATAGAGCAAGCATCTGTCAGGAAGACAATAAACAAACCTGGAAGCAGATGGGAGGAGGGAGAAGTTTCATTAAAACGACGGCTGCAGGTGGTACTGGGAATACGCCACCGGGGACCGGGTGTAAGCCTGGTGCTGTGAGAGAAGAAAGGGTGGGAATCAAATAGGATGTAAGAATTTCTATAAACAGCTGAAATAAATCCATAAGAAGTAATTTATACATAAAGTTCTAGGTCTATGTTGTTTTGTTCTGGACATCTTAAATTGTTTTTAGTGCTTTACGTGTTTGACCAAACTAAAGTGGATGAGACAGAGCAGTCTCAACCCCATGGCCACTGGGAGGCAGAAAAGTTAACAAGTGACTTTGAGTAAGGCAACCCGGGGGCTGAGCTTGAGTCAGTTTTTGTCGAAGACCATTTCTAAGCCTCATAAATCAGGTGTTCAGCAATCCTGTTTAAAGTCCATTACTCAACAACATAATCATAAGGGCCTTGTTCACATAGGATCTAGAGGGGCTACTACCCATCAGTAAGTATAAATGATACCAAATAGCATCATGCAGTAAGTTTCCAGTTGTACAGGTAACTTGTATGTCAGCATTTCTGAAGACTGTCTAATGTCACTGCCAAAATGGGTTACTAGAATCTGGATCATTGAGGGTTTTTTTGTTGTTGTTTTTAAAGACATTCTTAACTCTTCTTGCTTCAAAGATTAGAGCCAAGTCACTTGTCATGGTCACCCTGAGTCTAATAATTAACCTACAATGGAAAGGTCACATCACTCCCCCACCCCCACCTCTGGATTTAAATCAACAAACAGAGGTCTCAGTACTGGATCTAAAGTCATGGCTTACGTGCTAAATGTCGTGGCTGAAATGGAATCATCTGCTGAGTGTCTGGTTTAGGGTATTCTGGTTTTCTATCCACTTCATCTTTCAGAACAGGCACTATAGAAGGAGCTACAACTGGGTCTGGAATTATAGCTGCTAGCTTAGCCCGGGAGACATCCTGAAAATGCAGAACAGAAGAATCCTAAACCTGAAAAAGGGACTTAGAGTATAATTGTGCAGTTCTACAGTCTTGAGAATACACTGTGAATCACTGGGTTAAAACCACAGAAAGAGAACCAAGAGGGGTAAGTAAGAATCTGATGGTAAAGACAGTTAAATACTCAATAAGGAATGCTACGCAGGTGTTTCATAACCTCCCCCTAACCCTGGGTAAGAAATCATTAGACTCCATGTTACCAGGTAGGACATTTGTGGGCTAGATACAAGATTTTCCGGGTAGATACTTAAGACTGGGCCAGGTAGAGAGTGGGGTAATTTATAATTTTAGGTATTTTTCTGACTCTTCCCTTCTACTAGAATTGAACAGTATGAATTTAAGTGAAGCTGGGTTAAGTGAAGTCCTGCTTTATGAAAGCTAAAACAGTCACTTAGTTATAAGGTTTTGTTAGCAAAATAAAAGATTATCCCCAACCTATTGTTATAGGGGAGAAGAAATATATATGGAGCAGCCACTATTTGTCCAGATGGTTTTAGCCATTTATTCCCTCTTTGATGAGCCCAATAGTAGCCTCTCCATTTTCTAGAAGGGACTGAAGCTCAAAGAAGGTCTGATATTTTCAAGGTCCTATAGCTAAAAAGTAGAGCGAGGATTCGGGGCACAGGCCTCTGACCTCAAACCCATCCACCATCCTCTTTTATAGTTTATCAGCAATGCCCCACCAGGGCTGAGAACAATTCTCTAAGATGGATGAAAAGGAGCAGTGTGGCCACCTAGCAGTGGAGGCCCCGTCCCAGAGGAGTTTCTCTGCTACAGGCACTGGCATCAGCCTGCCTGACCACAACCAGAAGAGCCCCTTTTGCCACCCTCAACAGGTAGAAAAGCATTTTGCTTTCTCAACCTTTGTTCAAATGCAGTTGGTGGCAGATCTAAATGAGTAGGCCCACTGGGAATTGCTTTTTCTCTTCCCTTCTCCCATTATATATACACTCTAATACATTTAATCTTTCTCCTCAAAAATGAAAGAGTAGAAATAGAAATATGAGATGGAGAATTCATATTTAAGAAGTAGTTCTACTTGGAAAGAGTAAGGTCTATTTTCCTTCATTTCCATTTTCATCTTGGTAAAGTTGAAATGGTCTTTGCTAATAACGTCACATAGCGGGGTCTTAAAAGGTCTTTTGCTTTTCATTGAGAAGTACTTAAACTAGAAGTAGAACTCAATCATTCCTGAGCAGTAACCCCTAGTTACAGAATAGGGATCTGGGACTGGCACAGAACTGGGGTTTCCATTAATAAAAAGGTCTGAAGTTCATGTATGGGTCATTTTTCTCAAACATTTAAATCTGGTTCAGACACCAGACCAGCAAGACCTGGTGAGGAAATGGAGAATGATAGTCAGGAACATCTTAATGCTGGTTGGCATAAAGGGACCAACCTAAGATTCTGTGGCTATAGCTTCCCTTTGGGTTTCCATCTTGGTCTTTGTTTTCATGACACAGTGGGGGGAAAAAAATCAAGAAATGATAGAATAATATTTTTCTCAGCCAGGGCTATTACTGATGGAGCTGTATAAACCTTAATATCTTTCCCCCTGACCTGAACAGGTTCAGGGCCAGATTTCTTTTCTTATGACTCAGATGTCTATGAAGAGTTCCATTCCTAGATAAGCTAATTTCCTGAAGAGCCCCCCTGAAGTACGTACTGTTTTGAGATACAAATCTCTGAGGGAACTGTACTGATTTATAAACAAGTAGTGAGGGTTCTTCATTATACCCACAGGAACTACATTTGGTTTAAGAGCTATCAAAACATGTTCGTCGTTTTAAGAGCTATTAGAAATTTTCTTCCTTCCACAATACCTCCATCTGCCCACCGGACAGAAGATACAGGGTATTGACAATGTCACGGGAAGGACGTAAGCATTTGTTAAATCTCATTCTTTTGTTCAGTACTTTTGATACTCAGTGTTGCAAAATCAAGAAAAATCCCTGAACTTTTTTCCTGTTTTCTGGAAAACTATTCTGAAACTAATTTCTATTTCAGAATTTGCTTTAGAGGTATGTGTATCCATGAGCTATTCTAAAACATGGGAAAAGTAGGGACACGACACACATCTTGATCCTAAGTACATACCTTATAACCAAGCGCTTTTAGTTCACTTGCAGAGCAAGGATATAAATCCATGAACTTGTATCTGTCCACCAGCAAAGCTGTTTCTTTGCCTTCATACTCTTCTTTGAATGCTGTAAACCGTCTCTTCTCCACTTTCAGTATACTAGCTAGATCACCGATATTGCTTTCGAAAGCTAGAAATCGGGCCCAGATTTCTCTGTAATAAGTATAATCAGTACTTCATTATTCTGGGTTTGGAACAGGGAGCCCATTTACAAAAAAAGCCTTAAGGTCCCTCCTTCCCTTTTAATTACAAAAAGCTCTTATTAAACTATAGGGCAGTATAACAAATACCTATATATCATCATTAAGATTTAATCGTTAATATTTTGCAGTACTTAATCTTACTTTTGATGAAGTATTTGAAAGTGAATTATAGACATCATAACACTTCGCCCTGCACACTAGTATATTTAAGCCCTTTTTTGAGTTTTTGCTTATTTAGCACATTTTCCTATCCCCTGTGGTAAGAGCACATTTGCCTTAAAGAAGGTAAACTTTAGCAGGGAGAGCTGAAGGTAAACTTTAGCAGGGAGAGCTGTGTATGAGAGAACATACACAGATTTCCAATTTCTCCTGAATAATGTGGCTTTTTGTTTAGTGGCATGAATTATTCTGTAGAATACATTCTTCACTCAATGTATGAATAAAAATATATTCTAAAATCTAATATTGCTGTTTTTTCTTAACAGATTATTTGGGACATATTTTTACCTCAGCACTGTTGTAACAGCCAAAATTAATTCTGAGACTCTACTTAACTGTCACTAAGCCCCTTTGTGCTAAAGTAACATACTGAATGCCTACTACATACCAGGAATAGGGCTATCACGAAAAGTCCACAGTGGTAGACATTATTGTTACTCAATGACATAAGGTTTGGAAAGGTCATGAAATCTGCCCAAGGTGTAATCAAAGGGCTGAGCTGGAATTTGAACCCAAGACTCCAAAGCCTTATTTATACTGTAGCTCTACACCATGTTCCTCTGGTAAAACTGATGATGGAGTCAAAAGCATAAACCAGGGATGTAATATGTCTGGTGTAACTTTTAATATGTAAGAGTCACTGCTCTCGAGTAACGTAAAACTTTCAGAACTTTATTTGTTCATGTTAATTTCTAGAGGCATAGTCAGGTAGGAAGATATATTAAAATAATAAATTGCTAACACATCTCTTAAATATGTAATCAGTAGGCAAACACTTTTTAAAAATCTTAAAAAAGAGGGTGTCTTGGTAGCTCAGTTAAGTGTCTGACTCTTGATTTCAGCTCGGGTCATGATCTCATGTTTCGTGAGATCAAGCCCCGAGTCGGGCTCTGTACTGATAGTGTGGAGTATGCTTGGGAGTCTCTCTCTTCCCCTCCCACTCTCGCACTCTATCAAAAATAAAAATCTTAAACAGGTATGAAAATATTACAGGTAGGCATTTGTAAGTAAGCTTCAAGGGAAAAGGGAAACATCTCCTGAAATTATACTCAAGAAATGTTCATCCACAGATCACAAATTCAAGTATTAAAGCTGCCATTAGAACCCAACCAAGTTTTCCCAACAGCTTACCCAGACTTCTCTGGAGGAAGGCTTCCAGATGTTAAAACGCGTTCAAACAAAACTCGTGTATTATTGTCCTCTAGGATATTAAAAAAGATATTAAATATTAACTCTTTTATAATCAACAGTGTATTTGCACATGCATGATCTCCTATAATTCTCATAAAAGTCCTATGCAGAAAGGTAATCATTACCCCAATGTTTATAGATGGGTTAACCTGGGGTTCAAAAGGATTGAGTTGATCTGGCTATTACTGAATAACAGCTGTAACTGGAAGCCAGGGCCTTTTACCTGTAGTTCACCCCTCCTTCTGTATATACTGCAGTTATAATGTCTAATGATTTATAACAGTATGATATCTAAATGAGGTATCCCACTGGCCTTTTAAAAATAACAAAAATTAGGGGTGCCTGGGTGGCTCAGTCAGTTAAGCATCAGGCTCTTGGTTTTGGCTCAGGTCATCATCCCACAGTTGTAGGGTTGAGACCCATGTCAGGCTCTGAGCTGACAGCATGGAGACTGCTTGGGATTCTCTCTCTCTGCCCCTCCTCCACTCATGCTCACGTGCTCTCTTGCTCACTCTAAATAAACTTAAATTTTTTTTTAAATAAAAATAACTTACGTATGTGCTGACATTGTGTCAGACTACTGATATTTTTTAAGTACGTGGACTGTGATGGGTGGCACACTCAAATTTATATACTGTTGATTTTCTTATTTTGCAGTACCAGGACTGCTCTCTACATAACTACTTTAAATTCTTATATAGGTACAATTAAAACTGAAGTCTTGGGAGGTCCTCTGTAGCTGGAAGCAGGAAAATAACACTTCTTGTTAAGGGATATATTAAAATTTAAGAATTCAGGGGCACCTGGGTGGCTCCGTTGGTCAGGTCATGATCTCACAGTTTGTGGGTTCAAGCCCCGTGTCGGGCTCTGTGCTGACAGCTCAGAGCCTGGAGCCTGCTTCAGATTCTGTGTCTCCCTCCCTCTCTGCCTGCCCCTGCTCATGTGTTCTCTCTCTCAAAATAAACATTTAAAAAAAATTTTTTTAAGGAATTTTTTTAAAGAATTCAGCAGTAAATTTACTAACAATCAATGAATTTTATATTTAAAACAGGTACACTTATGGTATATAAACTATACCTCAATAAAGTTGTTTAAAAAAAATCCAGCAGTGTTAGTTTTTATTGACTCTAGGTAGTTATTCAGTTTTTACTACATGACTGTATGCAAACTAAAACCAAGAGATTAAAATATTTTATTCTTTTCACTTTAATCCAAGCTTTGCTCCAGACACTTTCTACCATTCCACATAAGTTTCCCACTGCTTTTCATGCTGTGTTCTCTACCGGCAAGAATGCATTTTCCTACATCTTTTCCTGGCTAACTATGTTCATCCTTTAAGACCCATCTCATGTTGCCTCTAGAATGCCACTGTCCAACAGAAATACAATGCAAGCTAACATAAGTATTTTAAATTTTCTGCTAGCCCCATTTAAAAGAGTAAAAACAGGTGAAATTAATTTTAATATATTTTACTTAACCCAATACATCTAAATTATTTTAGCATGTAATTAATATGAAAAATTAAGATATTTTACTTTTTTTTTCTTTTTTTGGTACTGAGTCTTTGAAATCTGGTATGTATTTTATTTTATTTTTTATTTTTTTTAACGTTTTATTTATTTATTTTTGAGACAGGGAGAGACAGAGGATGAACAGGGGAGGGTCAGAGAGAGGGAGACACAGAATCTGAAACAGGCTCCAGGCTCTGAGCGGTCAGCACAGAGCCCGACACGGGGCTCGAACTCACGGACCGAGAGATCATGACCTGAGCTGAAGTCGGCCGCTTAACCGACTGAACCACCCAGGCGCCCCTGGTATGTATTTTACACTCACACCACATCTCATTTTGGCCTAGCCACATTCCTTTTTTTTTTTAATGAAATGTTTTATTTATTTACTTATTTATTATGTTTGAGACAGAGACAGAGTGTGAGCAGAGGAAGAACAGAGAGGGAGGGAGACACAGAATCTGAAACAGGCTCCAGGCTCTGAGCTGTCAGCACAGAGCCCCATGCGGGGCTTGAGCTCACAAACTGCGAGATCATGACCTGAGCTGAAGTCCAGCACTGACCCGACTGAGCCACCCACATGCCCCTGGCCTTAGTCATATTTTGAGTGCTCAATAATCAGTAGTTTAGTGGCTGCTATAACTGCACAGCACAGCTCCAGAACTTAAATTGTACTTTCTTCTCTGTGCTTCCAAAGTGCTGTACTTCATTCGGGGCTCTATTATAGCAGAACATTTTTTTATGATTGCCACTATCATCATAACTAGTTCACATTTACAGTATACACACCACATTCCATGTAGAGGTCAACCACATGCAAAAACCCATTTAATCCCCATTTAATCCTCTCAACAATCCTACAAGAGGCACTCTTATTATGACTGGTCTGCAGATGAGAAATTGGAAACCAGATTTACACCTAACCCAAGAATTAATGCTACAATTAAACACCAGACATTGATGTAGTTATGTTTACACATTGGATTCCCCCATGAGAATGCTCTGATAGGAATAGAGTCCTAGGCACCTTTGTATTCCTGGACTCTAGTAACCAGAAGGTCCTGAAGGTACTGAATAGATGATGAAGAGACGGATGGATGGACGGATGGATGAACAAATGAATGAACTATGTAAAACACTGATGTTGGAAGACAATGCTGATATCAGATATCGGCATTTAAAAAATTTTTTTAATGTTTGTTTATTTTGGAGAGGGCGACAGAGTGCAAGTACGGGAAGGATAAAGAGAGGAGGAGACACAGGATCTGAGGCAGGCTCCAGACTCTGAGCTGTCAGCACAGCTCGAACTCACGAGAGCGGTGAGATAATGACCTGAGCCAAAGTTGGATGCTTAACGAACTGAGCCACCCAGGCGCCCGGCAGCCACATTTTTAGAATAACATATATATACTAGTAGTTATTCTATTTTTTTTAAGTTATATTTATTTTGAGATAGAGGGTGTGCACAAATTGGGAAGGGGCAGAGACAGAGGGAGAGAGAGAATCCCAAGTAGGCTCTGTTCTGTCAGCATAGAGCCAGGGCAGGGCTTGAACTCACTAATGGTTGAGATCATGACCTGAGCTGAAATCAAGAATTGGATGCTTAACTGAGCTACCCAGGTGCCCCTACTAGTAGGTATTCTAAAAAAATCAAAATAGTTTGCAATTGGTGAGGAACATGAATTCTATATGAGAAAATTAATTTTTAATTAAATGCTCCATGTCTCATTTTCTGGAGTTCAGTCCTTTTCCAGAGTGTAGAATCACTAAGCTAAAATATAAAATCATTCTTAAGTTTTATTCCTCTCTACTTATATAAAGAATGTTATCTGTATTTTTCTAAAATATCATTCAAAGCATTGATATATACCTGTGATATCTAACTCATTTACATGACACATAATTGTATATTTCTTTATTAAACCAATTTCTATACCAGATCACTGCTGGTCAAGAAATTACATATCCTGGACTGTGGGTAACTAGACCAAATGAGACATCTACATGTACCTGAATCCCCTAGCTCAGTGCCTGGTATAAGGTCGATCTCAGTAAAGGGTGGCTACTATTATTAATACAACAGGACAGGGAAATAAAAATGGGAATAAACCTAATGTTTCTTTTTGAAATCTCTTCCCTAGTAAGCTGTAAGCAGTTCACTTTACTACTTTGTCATTTTTGAGTTTTGGTGGCTAGAGATTTGTTTTGTATTCCTCCACCCCCACCCAGGAAACAAGAGATGATTTGCCCAGAGTTGTTGGAGATGACCGTAAATAACTGTGTCTCCCAAGTCTGAATTTGAGGCTTTATCCTATTACTGATGTGACTTCACTGATGACGTATTAAAGATCATTCTGTAGAGTCAAAAGGCACTTACCATTACTCAAATACAAATTCACTGTTGATAGGCAACAGATATTTCTTGAGTGCTTATTAAGTGCCTGGTTCTGGTGTGATGACAGAATTGTAATACATTTGAGAAAGAAAGAAACCCATTTCAGAGAATGATATTAATGGTTTAATATTACATAGCCAGGGGTGCCCCTGCATGGCTCAGTCAGTTAAGTATTAGACTCTTGATTTTGACTCAGGTCATGATGTCGCGGGTTTGTGCAATCAAGCCCCGTGTCGGACTCTGCACTGGTAGTGTGGAGCCTGCTTGAGATTCTCATTCTCCCTCTCTCTCTCTCTCTCCCTTTCTCTCTCTCTCTCTCCCCCTCTCTGCCCCTCCCCCACTCACACTCATGCTCTCTCAAAATAAATAAATAAATTTTAAAAATTGCATAACCATTATAGATCTAGAATTGACTTACCATTGAGGTGAGAAAGATAGTCAATATAGGCCAACACATATTCTGGAATGTCTCCATATTTCTTTAGACCCAGTTCAAAAATTTTAAAGGCAACAGATTTGTCCTAGAAGTAGAGAGGAATGTACTGATTTCCATAAAATGTCAGAAAAGATACTCAAAAGAATATTAAAACTACAACACCTAAACAAGTTACATTAAATATTAAAGTGGAAACTAAAATCATATTAAGTAAAAATTGCTGAGCTAAAAAAAACCAAGGGGCTTAAATAAGGTATAAATAAGCAGGCAGTGGGGATTTGGATGATGTTTCATATAATTTTACACAGATACACTTGGACTTCCTTTATGATATGGAGCAATTAAAACTTAATGACAGGGGGTGCCTGGGTGGTTCAGCTGGTTAAATGTCTGATGTTTGGTCTTGGCTCAGGTCTTGATCTCATGGTTGTGAGTTCAAGCCCCATGGTGGGCTCCACACTGGGCGTGAAGCCTACTTAAAAAACAAGAAACAAAAACAAAATAACAGAAGGGGCACCTGGCTGGCTCAGTCAAAAGAGCATGTGACTTTTGATCTCGGTTGTGAGTTCAAGCCCCATGTTGGGTGTAGAGATTACTTAAAAATATCTTAAAACAAAAAACAAAACACCTTAATGACAGAAACCAGGACTATCTTTCTTTTAATTAATGTATCTCAGATGAAGGAAATATTTTACCTTTATATTTCAGCACTTACCTTACTACAGTAATACTCCATGAGTGCTGCAGTAACATAGACATGGTGGCGGGTTCTGGTATCTTCTCTTGCTTTTTTAAATATCATCCTTCCAGATTTGATACCTTCTGCTCTTCTCGCAAATTTCATATATTGGATATATACCTATGGAAAAACATTAAGAAAATTTTTTTAATGTTTATTTATTTTTGAGAGAGAGAGGGGAGAGAGTGTGAGTTGGGGCAGGGAGGCAGAGAGAGGGAAATAACAGAATCTGAAGCAGGCCCCAGGCTCTAAGCTGTCGGCACAGAACCCGACATGGGGCTTAAACTCATACGCTGCAAGATCATGACCTGAGCTGAAGTCAGACACTTAACCGACTGAGCCACCCAGACGCCCCAAAAGCATTTCTTTTCTACAGATTAGCCTAATGTGATCCCTGTAGCATCCAATACAGTCTCACTTTATTCCTATACTAGTATGTTTCCTATCTAAGAAAGCAATCTTGAATACCCAAGACAACAGAAAGTAAGCTTATAGATAGTGCTCTATTTAAATCCACAAGCAAAGTTTTTCTGGTATTAAAGATGTGTACAAATAAATTTTTAAAAATTGATACATAATTCACATACCACAAAATTCACCCTTTAAAGTGTACAATTCAAGGTCTCTACTATATGCATGAGGTTGTACAATGAACACTACTGCCTAAATCCAGAATATGCAAATTAAATTTTAAGGAGGAAATAAAAGTGAAACTACTAGAACACACTCCATTAATAAATTCCAACACCTAAAAAGGTTTGATCTAATACAAGCATGTTTAATAATATATGTTTAACTTTATACTTTCCTGGTTTATTGCTTTAAAAGCCCACTACTCTATTTTTCCAAAGACCATATAATGTAACTTTACTGATAAACTATTAATGAGTCATTTTATACTCAGCACCACAGAGTGCTCAACACATGATAAGTATGTCATATTTGTTCAGTGAACAAATGTTTCTGGAATATGAGTATGGTCCTGATTTGCCCAGTTTTGATGATGTTAAACTGTGTTACCCAGTTTTGACAGGTGGATACATGAATGGATGAACGAACTAGGAGTTCCTTGAGGAAAGAGATTTCCTCCAGTTTGTTGTTATAGTTCTGGAATCTAGCACGGTACACAGCACAGAGCAGTTTGCTAAATGAATTTTAAAACGATGAATAAATGCAAGCAAGTTCAACAGTGGAATCCCAATACAAACAAAAAAGCAGTGTAGATTTCACTTGAGGCAGAGGGTCTCTAGGGCCGCATACATTGGCCTGTCCCCTTCTCCTCCCGATGAAAAAGCTTCATTGCACTTCTATAGAAACTCAGGACTTTGAAAATCACTGTTATACAGCAGAATTCAGGATAAAGTGAGTTGCAGTCCAATTCCTTTCCAGAATGTTGGTTTCTCTTGCTTCCATTTATTTAAAAAGATTTATTTATTAGGCAACAATTATGTGCCATAAATGGCTTTAAACTGTGATCATGAGGAATCCCCACTGTTTCATTCTGCTTCATTCAAAACAAAGCAAAACAAAACAAAACAAAAAAACAACTAAGAGAACAAATCAGACTACGAAGGGGGTCACATCATGGAATTTTTGCAAGGTGACTGAAGTGTTTTGTATAATTGTGACAGTGGTCCCATGACTCAACGTTATTGGTCAAGATTCACAGAACTATATTCAAAAAAACCAGTGAATTGTAATATGTGTAAATTAAAAATTTGTTAAAGCTGACAGCAAAGGTGTTAAAGACACTTATGATGTTACTCACCAAGGTGGGGTCAATATCCTCAATTGCCAAAAGTCTGTTATATATACTGTGAACTTTCTCATACTTCATGCGACTCTAAGGTGGTAGAGAAGAAGTGGATATAAATATATATTCATAAACAAGCAGGATTTGAGCTCTGAGGAATCCAGAGGCTGTACCCCACAATGGCACCTGCTTTGAGCATAAATATATAATGAGCTGAGGACTAATACCTGTTCATTTTGCATCATCTCTACTAAAAGCAAGATGCCTGGCAAAGAAGCAGCCAGAAAAGTAATTCAGTCCTACAGTAAAAACTCCAATTATAAGAAAGTTCTAAATATTGTTACTGACCTCTTCATAATCTGCATATGCAAAATAAAGAAGCATATTCTTCTTTAATAAAGTGCTTATGGCTCTTTCATATATATTAGCAGCTTCATCACTAAATAATTTGGCATTATTCATATCCTAGGAGAGGAAAAAAAAGAAAGCTCACTCTTCAATAATTTTAATACAGTTGAAAGAGAATGAATATACACACTCATGTATATACATACAGACACATATGCATGTCTGGATTCTAAAAAAAATTCCAAAGACTTCTTCTGTATATTACTTAACATACAGAAGAAACCATCATTTTAATGCCTTAAGAAACAGCCCCTATAATTTTGACTAAGTACTCTGAGTGTCACTAAGCTTCATACTAACAGAAGATTAAAATTTTCAACACCTATACTTCATTACCAAAATTCAGTGTTATATTTTTAGCAAATTATTGCTATATTAAAACCATGAAAAGGCCAAAATGGGGACGAGGAATACTTACCCCCTTTTCTGCAAGCAGTTTACTTGACTGTTCAAGATACTGGGCAGCTTCATACCAAATATCAGGGTGATGGCCCAGTACAAGCAGGCACTGTTCATAAGCAAACATAACTAGGGAAGACATTCATTAACATTCAATGAAAATAAATATTATTTATGAAACTATCAATACAAGCATCACAACTAACTTAGTAGGCTAAAACAGGTCCCTCGATAATGAATGATAATTAGAAATACAAGCTTTAGTGATTTCAAGCACCATTATCCACCCAAGCCCCATCTATCCATCCATTATTTTTTAAAGCTTATTTATTTGTGTGTGAGAGAGAGTGAGAGAGTGTGCACAGGTGTGCAAGCAGAAGAGGGGCAGAGAGAGAGAGGGAGAGAATCCTAGGGCAGGCTCTGCATAGTCAATGCACAGCCTCATGTGGGGCTCGATCTCAAGAACCATGAGATCAGGACCTGAGCTGAAATCAAGAGTTGGATGCTTAACTGAGCCACCCAGGTGCCCCCATCCATCATTTTTAAATTAGTATTTACCCAACACAAACTATATACTAGGGAATGTGAGAGACACTGTGAACATATCAGTGACTAACACTTCCTATACTCAAGAAGTCTACAGTGTGTTGGGAAGACTGATTGTACAAAAGCAATTATAAAAATTAGTAGCTATTATGATGAGGAAAATACAGTGTACTCTGGAACTTACAGCAGTCAGACTTAACGTCGTTTAGGGACTCAAGAAAAGCTTCACTCAGGAACTGACATCTAAAGCAAAATCTGAAGAAGGGACTGATCAGATCAGATCAGAAGAAGAATCTGGTCAGATGAGAGAGTAAGTGAAGTGCAGGAAGAACCAGGAAAATGGCATAGGCAAAGGAAACTACCTACAAAGGCTTATAGGTAAGAGCAAGGCCAGACTGAGAAAAATTCTAGTTCTGGCAGTAGCAGATTTGTTTCTATCAGACTTTCCTGAAAATAAAAATCATAAACCAAAAAATACAAAAAACAACTATCTAAAGGTGCAGGAGAATGACCAAAAGAAACCAGTGGCCAAAACAGAAACCAGAGAAGATTGAGCCCTTAAAAAATCAGAACCACACTGGCCAAGATCCACATTTAATATGGCTTTTCCCCTCAGCAGCAATCCCTGTGTGTACAGTTCCGGGATAGCTAGATCTCAAGTCAAATACTGAAGTCTTACTGGCTAGAAGTAGTTAACAAGGCATTCTGGACTACGAGAGCTGCTAGAAAATTAAGGGGGGAAATTCCCCAAAGGAGAGAGCCACAGAGGGTGGAGCCTGAAAATCAGCAGAAATGCCCTTAAATCTTTAGCAGGCCTCTGAAATATACATACACAGACAAGAATACAAACAGCTCCAGTGAAAAGCAAAGCTGGAAGACTGAAAGAGCGGAATAGGTTTCTCAGCAGCTACCCACTGTCACGGAGACCAAGTTTAGAATTTGAGTCCCATCAAGTTAGAGGGTCTGGGTAAACACCTTGAACTTTCCATTCTTTTTTAGGAGTAAAAACTTGGTCCCAGGACTAAGAGATTTACCCTGAGATTAAGGGCAAAACTAAAACAGATCCATTCTAACAAGGTCCAGGTGATCTGCCAGTAACTTAACTCCCTGCTAAAATAAAACAACATTTTTCAGAGGCAGATGGCAGGATCCAGTCTTTACAACGTATCATTTGTATATCTGTACAATGTCCAAAAGAAAAAAATTAACTGTCTAGACTATGACAAAACAGGAAAATGTGACCCGCAGTCAAGAGAAAAAGAAACCAACTCCCTGATAGTGCAGACATTGGAATTAGTAGATGAGGACTTTGGAACTGTTATAAATGTTTAAGGACATAAAGAAAAAGATGGTAATGGACATGGAATCTCAACAGAGAAATGGAAACTATAAAAAAGGAACTATAAAAACACAGGGGCACCTGGGTGGCTCAGGTGGTTAAGCGCTGGACTCAATTTCGGCTCAGGTCATGATCTCACCATTCATGAAATCGAGCCCCACAACAGGCTCCGCACTGACAGCTCTCCCTCTCTCTCCACCCCACCCCCACTTGCACTCACTCTCTCTCAAAATAAATAAATATACATTTTTTAAAAATACAAAAATTTCTAAAACAGAAATTAATGGAACTGAAAAGTATAATATCTGAAACAAATAATTGACTGGATGGGTTTAGCAGCAGATTGGATATGATAAAGGTCAGTGAACATGAAGATAGATCTATAGAACTCATTGAATCTGAAGAACATAAGAGAAAAAAAAGACTGGAGGTAACAAACAGCCTGTGGGATAATATCAAGTTACCTCTTTTTGTGATAAGCGTCTGATCTTCCGTACGAAGAGGGTTGCTCTTTTCCCACTGTATGTATTTCTTCCACATATCCACCTGCTGGGCTTCTTGGGGAGTATTCTGAGGAGGCACTGAGGGAGCATTACGGTCCAAACCTTTCATTACTGTTTCATATTCCTAGACAACAAGCATTTATAATTCTGTGGTGAGCCTAGGAACAACTCAGATATACAGAATTGAATTGATCAGTTTAGAATACTTTGTTCAAAATGCCTATTTTTCCCAAATACCACTTTGTTAATATACTCTAAAAACTAAGAGCAGGGAGAAAGATAACAGAGGAATACTTACCCGTGAACAAGTTCCTAGGCCTGAGTGAACAGAACACCCCTGGGCCCTCTCTGCAGGTGATCTAGGAGGTCACTCTCCAGGACAGAGGAGTTGACAGATCAACATGACTGATGATCTGGTGGCATCATTACTGCCATCTTTGGAGACACTGTCTGTCTTTTAAAATTTCAATAGTTGGTATTACTAGGCTATCTTCCCTAACTTCTAACAGTGTCAATGAATGGAAAGGTATGCCCACAAGATAAAAATCTATCCCTGAGACCTGTGAGACCACAAAGTAGTACAATATTCAAATATGTATGAGCACATAGGAGGGAAGCATAAGAACTGTTTCATCAACTGTAGATGGAACCTTGTCTGTATATCCCGCTCATGTATTTTAATTTTTTTTAATGTTTATTTATTTTTGAGAGAGAGAGAGAGAGAGAGAGAGAGAGAGAGAGAGAGAGAGAGTGAGAGTGAGTGAGTGAATGGGCAGGGGCAGAGAAAGACAGGGAGACACAGATCTGAAGCAGGCTCCAGGCTCTGAGCTGTCAGCACAGAGCCCAACACGGGGCTCAAACCCATGAATCGTGAGATCATGATGAGCTAAAGTCAAACACTTAACTACATGAGCCACCCAGGTGCCCCCTGTTTATGTATTTAAAAAAATTTTTTCCAGGGACACCTGGGTGACTCAGTTTGTTGAGTGTCCAACTCTTGATTTGAGCTCAAGTCATGATGCCAGGGTCATGGGATCAAGCCCCATGTCAGGCTCTGTGCTCAGTGTGGAGCCTGCTTAAGATATTCTCTCTCTCTCTCTCTCTCTCTCCCCCTCTCCCTCTCCCTCTGTCTCTCTCTTAAAAAAAAAAATAAAGAAAAATTTTTTTTCTAAACTTGATTTATTCTATTTTTGTCCTTTAACATGTATGTAAAGAGGTATTTCATTTCAAATATATCATCCATTCAGACAATGCAATTAACTGCCACTGGTTAAGATTGCTAATAATTGAAAATGTCAAGAGGAACATCAGACAGAGAAAGCTCTTGTGTAAACACCATACTCATCATTATAGTAAGTGCCCTGTCAGAACCCCATACCTTTGCTACACGCCTAGCATTCATGTAATCTCGACTCCGATCTTCAATCATTTTTTTAGCTAAATGAATATTGATACCCTAGGAAAAAACAAAGGGAAATGTATATTATTTTAAAATTAAGTATATTTTAACATTAGCATAATACAGTTAATCTGTTCATTTACTAAGTCACTTTAAATTCTTTATTTTAAAAGACTTTGTTAATAAAATAAAGATTCAATCACATTACATGCTTCAGAGATCAAGGAGGATCTGCTTATATCTGTTAGGAGCTGGCAGTAAGTCTCCATGTATCAGGAATTTCTAAAGATAAGGAATCATTTGGAAAGGGTCAATTATTTCATATAAGATTATACTAATAAAGAACTCTGTACAGATTCATCAGGGTGAACAGCCATCGCTTCACTTTAAAAGTCCTTTTTTTAACTAGGTCTGCATAACTTTAAAAACAAATGCCAAAGTAGCATGGAGATACAAAACATTATCTTTCACACTTAGTAATTCTCAAAAAGTAGTCCAAGGAGTCCTGTTCCCTAAGACCCTTTCAGGGGTTTTCAGAGGCTACATGATGTTATTAATATCATAACACGTTGAATTTAGAAGCAGATATGAAAATCTTCCATTAACTTCTATTAAGTTAGGTAGAGATTCACAAAAATATAAAACAAGGCCACTGTCCTCACTAAATTTTTCTTGCTTTGGAAAAGACAGTTTGTTTTAATGCTATTTATATTAAAATTTAAATGTAAGGAATTTATTATTGTGAAATACAAATGAAATAATAAATATCTTGGAAATTTCTCAGTTTTAATCTCAATATGCTAAATACTAATAGATAAAAGCCACGTTAAAATTAAAAGTTCTTTGGGGCGCCTGGGTGGCGCAGTCGGTTAAGCGTCCGACTTCAGCCAGGTCACGATCTAACGGTCCGTGAGTTCGAGCCCCGCGTCAGGCTCTGGGCTGATGGCTCAGAGCCTGGAGCCTGTTTCCGATTCTGTGTCTCCCTCTCTCTCTGCCCCTCCCCCGTTCATGCTCTCTCTCTGTCCCAAAAATAAATAAATGTTGAAAAAAAAAATTTTTTTTTTAAAAATTAAAAGTTCTTTGTAATCTTCATCAATTCTTAAAATCCCAAGACCAAAAAATTTGACAACCACTGCTCATGCCTATGAGGGAACAGTTTCAATACCCTACACAGTTCTTCCCCATCACAATGGACATATCAGAAATTTTGTTTTAACAATAGAGCTTATTTGGCATGTATGTTTACATATATAAGCCGATTAGCTTAGCTGGTTAAAAAATGTGCCAGTGATGGGCACCTGGGTGGCTCAGTTGGTTAAGCATCTGATATCGGCTCAGGTCGTATCTCACAGTTCAAGTCCACTATCAGGTGAGCTCAAGCCCCGCTTCGGGTGAGCAAGAGCCCCGCTCCTCTCTCTTCTCCCTCTCTCTCTCTGCCCTTCGCTCACTTTTGCCCTCCCTCTCTCAAAAAAAAAAAAAAAAAAAAAAAAAAAATGCCACTGAGACAAAGATCTTGGACTGCAGCCTTCCTGCATGCCAACAATCACAGCACTATAACTACATGAAAGACAAGCAATGCAACTGATCATTACTACTGGAAACAATTCTAATAAGGTCCCATTCAATAAGAGATGAATGGCAATGTGTATGCATGACCGTGTGGTTTAGCACTGAATACAAGTGGTTTTGTAAGAATTGTGATTTCTCCCAGGGTATTCTCTAAAAAATAACTCAGTAGTATTAGGAGACTCTCAAAACCTTCCAAAAACATTAGGAATGGTTCTTTGATTACAATCAATATAAAAACAAACCTGTGTAGCACTAATATCCAAGCACCTTATACTAACAAGGCCAGAATCCACAAACCCACAATGCATAAAAATTAAAAACAAAAAAACTAAAAATGGCTTAGTTATAATAATAAACTACTCTGGCCTAATTTACCTCTTCATACTTGTTATAGTCTCTCCAGAGTTGTTCAATATTGATCATTGGATTAACACAACCTCGTTGATAAACTCTTCGGACAGCTGTTATTCTCTGATTTTCTGCATAAGATCCAACAGCTTCCCTGGCATTGGATTAAAAAAATGCTATCAATTATATTACAGCTAAAGCCATTATTCACATGGGAAAAAAAAAACTATAAAAATACTTACACGCCTTTTAAGAAATTAATGTAATCCACCCAAATCTAAGAAATAAAATAAAATGTCAGTATCTTTCTTGATATTTTCAAATTTATTACGTGTATAGCATATATATGGAAAAAACTTAAGTCTACCTGATAAGACATAATTTCCATTCCAATTTTATCCAGTGCAAAGTCATATGCTTGAGCCATTTTTTCTCTGAAATAAATGTGACAAACATGTTTTTAAATTATTTTCTAAAAAGGTTTTATTATTATTTTAAGATTTTAGTTTTAAGTAATCTCTAATCCAATGTGAGGCTTGAACTCACAACCCAAGATCAAGAGTCATATGTTCTATTGACTGAACTAGCCAGGCACCCCAAAATACATGTTAATAATAAACATTCATTTATTATTAAAATATATCTACAAATAAAACATACGGGGCACCATATGTCAGGTCAGAGCCTGCTTTGGATCGTTTGTCTGCACCCCTCCCCCACTCTCTCTCAAAAATAAACATTAAATATATATATTTATATGTATATATATATGTATATATATATTTATATATATATTTATATATATATGTATATATATTTATATATATATTTAATGTTGTTTATTTTTTTTTTAAAGACACAATCATAACTTCTGATCATAAGATGAAAACAGCATTTGAACTTTTTGTCTAAGCAAAAATGTAAAGACATTTTTGCAAATATATAAAGTAGTTCTTTTGTGTTTAGTTTGTCAATGTCTTTAATGTATATGCTTTATTTTTTTAACTACTGCTTGTGAGCTTATCAAAACTAAAGCCCATATTTCACTTATTGTTATATTCTTTAAATTGCCTCATCTTACATGTAGCAGATTCAAATGTGGAAATATCTGATTCTCTGATTGAGGAGGTACACTGTGTCTGAAGATGTATTAGCTCTGAAGTAAAATATAGGAAGAAAGAACTTCCTCTTTAATATAATAAAAGATAATGAGGAACAGAAAATACAGAATTCTAGTTATAGAAATTCTAGTTTGACAACAAGCCTGCCAACAAAGTGACTGGGTGTTAACAAATGTACAGTGTTTCAATATAGAAGAAGGGCTTGGGTAATTTGATTCTCCAGAATAAGACCGATACCAGTGGCTTTCTTTGAAGCACTTTTCCCAAGGTTTACTGACTTCTCAGAGAACCCTGACTTTTCGAACTGTTAAGTCTCCCCTAAGTTAAGAGAAGGTGTGAGTTTATGTGGGGTTGACTGTGTGCCTGGAGACGACTTATTCTTAAGATCCTGTTTTAACTTACTTGTAACTTGGCAGTTTACCCTTAGTTTCTCGAACGTATGAAAGATAACACTTCCATAAATCAATGTGCAAAACCTTCATAAGGCATCTCTGAAATAGCTATAAATACAAGAAAATATTATCAGAATCTATGGTTAGATAAATTTCACATGTATGTGGGTGAAATGGAACATTAAAAAAACAAATTCAGCTATTTTCATTAATTTATTATCTTGTTACAGATAAATGGCAAATTTAACAAATCCCTCCTATTTTCAGTTTAGATAATCAAAATCATTCTCATGATTTTGGTCAGTAGAGTATAATTATTTTCTTTCCCAAAATTTTTATTGTGAACATTTTCAACCATACAAAAAACTCAAATAAGTATAATGAACTCTTATATAATCACTACCTAGATTCAACAATTGTTACCATTTTACTAGATTTGCCTATATATGGTAAGTCCTGAGTTAAACTTTAGCATAAAATTCAACGTATGTTTATGAGAACTCACCTTTTCAACCTTGTCATAATTTTTAGCTTTTATCTGAAGAGAAAGAGAAAAATGTAGAATTAACATTATTGTTTTTAGAGTATTAAAACACCATGCCTGAGATTTTTGACTAATCTTGCAAATTCATCCTTATACTTTCCTACTAATTCTGCCTTACAAAAATAACAAATAGAATTTTGAGTGCAACATGGGTAATTATGCACTGTAAATGTGCCTTATGTAAACTGATTCTACACAGATAGCTTTTCATCAACTATGTTTAAGTTTTATAAATTTCAAAGTGTATAAGTCACAAGGTGAATACAGAAATATATACAAGACATACAGAGCTTTATGTATCCAATGAAGACAAACTTAAAGCTTTATTTTCCTTGAATAGCTAATTACTAGAACAATCTGAGTACAGTTGCAAAAAGATTTGCTAACTTTGACTACAATTAAATTTCAGTCACCCAGTCAACCTCTTATATTCTAGGCACTGTGGTAGGAACTGTGGCTACCACAGTGAACAAAACAAGCATAGTCTGCCTGTGTCCTCATAGAACTCACAGTGTAATGGAAAAGTATGTCAAGATGAGGAAAATATAGGGTGCTCTGGGTGCATTTAGAAGAAGCCTAAAACTCAGACTTGAGTAGTTGCAGAAAATTTCCTGGAAAAAGTGAAGATGTTAAGGATGAGGTGTTAGGCTGGTAAAGGGAGGGAGGACTTATTCCAGGCAAGAGGAATAACACGTGCAAAGACCAAGGTTAAATATGATTAGATTTCCCTTTCTCTGAATATTTTCATTAGATGGTAGGTGGGATCAGTTGCTCAACTGTGATGTATCAACAAATCTTTTTCACCCAGATAGGTGGATAATTTGATTGGTTAGAGAAATCCTGTGGTCCTTTTCTCTCAGCAGTATGTATAAATTTTCTATTTTCTGCCTTATGGTGATGCCGATGAGAACTTTGATGACAAGCTCTTTTTCTTTTGCTGATAACTTGGCTTTCTCTCTGGAACTTGTAAGATTTCCCCTTGATCTTCAGAGTCCATAAATTTTGAGAGGATATGCCTAAGTCTTTCCACTTTGAGGCAGTTTAGTCAAGGCTCTGAAGTCAGAACTCTCGGGTTTACACTGACTACCCACTTAACCTCTTTTTTCCTTTTCTGAAAAACAGTGATAATAATAGCTATTTTCTAAGGCTGTTGTAAGGACTCAAAGAGTTAATAAATGTGAAGCCGTTAGAACACTGCCTGGCAAAGTGAGCACATAGTAGGTGCCATTTATTATCCTATTAGCACAAATTCTGCATGGAATTTAGCCTGTCCTTTGAAAAATAAAGGCATTTTTCAGCTCAAGAATTAAAAAAAAATTATTGCCTCTCTTCCATCTGTTCCTTTTCCTTTTAGAACTCTTATTATACACATTACATCTCCTTGTTCTATCCTCAAAATCTGTCAGTTTTACCCTGTCTTTTGCATTTTTGGTCTAGGCTTAAAATTATTTCTTCCACTAGATTTTCCAGGCCAATTATTTAGGTCTCCATGTTACCATTCTCCTCCATTTGATTTATCACTGTAGTTAAAAAAATAATGGGTTTTGGCTCATTTTTTAAAAATACTGCACTTTCAGTGTCGCTGTATTCATATCATTTTGTGGAAGTTGTTGTCTCCTCTATTCTGTTGGGGGCTGTCCCCAAGAGTTTAGTTAGCATCCTTTCTTGTTGCTGGATCCTTAGGCATGTAGTTGTTTTTTCTGTCAGTTCAATGAAGCTCAGTGTTGGCAGACTTAGTGTAGCAGGTGACCCTTTCTCTATTGTGACAGCTATGTAGCAGGGGTAGACAGCAAACAGGCTGTTCATGGTCTTTGGACAAAGAACCAGAAAGAAATCTTTGTTCAAGAGTAGGGAGGATTCAGCCTGCTGGTTCTACTCCTTTTTGGTTTCTTGGAAGCCACGCTGATGTCAACCTTCCTCTGGGGGTAGAAAGGCAGTTGAGGGGTTCCATGTATTTTTATGGGTTACTTTCTTACTCTTTGCCTTAAGCTCTCCACTAGCCCTCTTCTTTGAAGCTGCCATAAAACCTGAGATTTCCTTGCATCCACCTGCTTGGCTCGGTAGAGGTAAGTAAGTTGAGTTGAAAGTGGAAGTGAATTCACCAGCTTCCCAAATGCAGATGACAGACTATATAAAGTTCTCACAACTGGCCAGGAAAACCAATACTCACAGAGAAAATTGGCAAAGGATACGAATAGGAGATCCCCAGAAGAGAAAATGCAAATGGTTAAAAATAATATGGCAACACATACAAACTCCCAAGATGGGAAAAACAAAATAACAGATACCACTTTGTACCAATTAGTATGGTGAAAGTTTAAGAAGAATATTATTACCACTACTGAAGTGGTAGGAGGAAAAGAGAGTTCATACACTGCTCAAGGAAATATGAATTGTTATGGCCCTTATGGAAAGCCAGTGGCAAAAGCTATTCAAATAAAAAAATATGTATCTTTTGACCTAGCAATTCTACTCTCGGATCTATACTACAGAAACAAAAGCACCAGGATATAAAGGTGTTAAACAAGGTTATTTACTGCTAAATTTGCAGCAGGAAAATTAGTTAACAAAGTAAATATCCAAAACAAATTACCTGTTATAGCTTTAATTCATTTTATATATACCAATATAAACCAATATATTGGTATATATAAAATATATTTATTTTATATGGAGAAAATATGGAATACAAAGTTGGTGATATAGTTATGGTGGGCAGAGTTGGATGGATA
The DNA here is from genome assembly GCF_018350175.1 of Felis catus. Classification (NCBI taxonomy): domain Eukaryota; kingdom Metazoa; phylum Chordata; class Mammalia; order Carnivora; family Felidae; genus Felis; species Felis catus. The sequence continues at coordinate 87,180,115 of NC_058377.1, forward strand.
GGAGGAAGAACAGAGACAAAAAAAAAAAGGAGACTGTACTGCGGAGACCGTACGTATATGATTTCATTTATCTATTTTTGTATAAGAAATAGAAACCAAAGAATCTGGCTTTTGTCTACATAAATTGGTCCTATGTCTTGGATTCATTATTTATTACTTCAACTGGCATGATGTTCAATACACATATGTAGAAAAACTATAGAATTCTCTGGTCTTAAATACCTGGCCACTGTCATTCATTAATTCAATCAGTAAACATTCGACAGCCCCTCTCTAAAGCCTACACTTATTGCATTAACATAGCAGCCATAATCTCATTACTTCTTAAACATCATTCAAAATTTTAAAGTATCAACCTGCTTTGCTAAAGCAGTGTGATAACAAAAGAATTTAATCACCTCGTATCAAATGCTGAATTTCTCCCAGCATCAGTATTTCCATTTATAAAACAGGGATGATAAGAACATGTACTATAAAGTTTCCAAGGATTGAAAACAAAATAAAGCATCTAGACTTTCCAGATGCATAAATCATACAAATTTACAAAATCATGAACTAAAAGAGCAAACACTTTTCATTACATATTCTCTAAACAGATCTATATAAACCAAGTAACCAAATCAAGGACTATTATTATAATTGGCCCCATTTGAGAGAAAAACAAAGGTTATGCTGCAGGTCATATTCAAATTGTTTTGGTGAAAAATTTCATATTGGTGAAAAACCAGCACAAGAATATGTCAACACCCTGCCTTTGGTATTCCTACTAGGCCATTTTTCTTCTTCAAAACATTATTATCCAAGGTATTGTTTACTAATATTTACATGAATACATCTAGAAGTTAAATATTCTTAATATTTAGCATAGTTATGTAGGCTTGTACAAAATCTACCTGATAACAAAAGCTTGGTTTAAATTTTTTAAGTAATAAAAAGTTCTAGATACTGCCTTGAACTTTGACATCAGAGATTCTTGATCTATTGTTAACCAATGGAAAATGCCTCCATTTAATAAGCCTATTAATATGCATACACATAATTTTACAAAGCTCACTAGAATTTGGCTCATATCTTATCTACTAAAAGTATCTTATGGGAGCACCTGGCTGGCTCAGTTAGTAGCGCATGCATCTCGGGGTTGTGAGTTCAAGCCCCACATTGGGGTTAGTGTTTACTTAAAAATAAATAATAAAAGTTATGTAATTTTGAAATGAAACTAACAGGCTCTTAAAAAATTATCTTTTGTCTTCAGCTCCCAAACTTTAATGTGCAAATGATCACCTTAGATGATGATCTATCAAATGTGGATGTCTGGGGACACCTGTGTGTCATGATCTTGTGGTTTGAGGGTTCGAGCTCTGCATTGGGCTCTGTGCTGACAGCTCAGAGCCTGGAGGCTGCTTTGGATTCTGTGTCTCCCTCCCTCTTGGCCCCTCCTGCACTCGCGCTCTCTCTCTCCCAAAACTAAACATTAAAAAAAAAAATTTTTTTTAAAGAAATGTGGATTTCTGTTTTATAACAGGAATCCCAAGTTATACTAATGCAAAGATCTCTTAAAGTGGTTGGAAATATGCTAAAATATGAATAATTTATGTCTGTGTGACAGAATGACATTTTTATCACAATTTCTGATGTGGTTACATTATATATATATTTTAAGTTTATATATTTTGAGAAAGAACACAAGTAGGGGAGGGGGAGAGAGAAGGAGAGAATCCCCAGCAGTCTCTGCACTGTCCGTGCAGAGTCCTCAGCACAGAGCCCAACAGGGGTCGTGATGAGATCAAACCATGATGAGATCACGAACTGAGACAAAATCAAGAGTTGGATGTTTAACAACTGAGACACCCAGGTGCCCCTAATGTGGTTGTGTTATTTTTATAATTTAAAAAATCACTATAAGAAAAAATTAAGGATAATTTTTAATACTTATCCTTCTGATATATCTACTGTTTATCACAAGAATTTGTCATTCAGTTACAATTTTACCAAGACAAGAAAAGTTGCTGTGGAGGGAAAAGAATAAAAATTTTATAAGTGTCAGGGTGCGTGGGCGGCTCAGTTAGTTAAGTGGCCAACTCTTGATTTCAGCTCAGGTCATGATCTCATGGTTTGTGAGGCTCTGACAGTACATAGCCTGCTTGGGAATCTCTCTGCCCCTCTCCCACTGTGCGCTATCTCTCTCTCTCTCAAAAAAAAAAAAAAAAAAAAAAAAAAGATGTTGCATAAGTGTCAACTTCCTACTATTTTTATTTAATGAAGGGGGGGAGATAAGTGAAATATTTTAATTAAATTTTAATTGAATTCAAATGAATGGTTTTTGGGGCAGAATAAAACAAGTGTAGAATATTGAGTAAACACAGATCTGTGCCTAACACTTTTGAACATTTATTTCCAGTCCTTCCTTAATGTCCACAATTATTTCTCCAGCATTAATGAACACTGTCTTTTGGAACTAAAACTATCCTCTGAGTAATTATTAGAAGTAATGATCACTTGCAACAGATTATGCATTTTGGCCTATTTCCTCAAATTTAATTTTTTTTCTTATAATATACCTTGGGAAAACAAATCCCATATAACATCAGAATTTAAAAAATATATTTGCAAATTTGTCAGTTATAATAATCATTAATAACTGTATAATTAATTTTAAATGGCTCAAAAACATATTTGACAAATAAACCCAAATGACATGGTAACTCCATAAACAAGCAAAACAATATGAAAGAAAAAGTAAATCTCTATTTTCTTTGTTTAGGTTATTTATTTATTTATTTTTAAGAGAGACAGAGAGATGGGGTTGGGGGGGAGAGTATGAGTGGGGGAGGGGCAGAGAGAGAGGGAGACACAGAATCCAAAGCAGGCTCCAGGCTCTGAGCTGTCAGTACAGAGCCCAACACAGGGCTTGAACTCATGAACCATGAGATCATGACCTGAGCCAAAGTCAGAAGCTTAACTGACTGAGCCACCCAGACATCCCTACTTTGTTTAGGTTTTTATATAGCAACTAATTAAGAAAAGTCAGTGCTTATGGTGTTTTTTAAGATTTTATTTTTTTTTTTTTTGCAATCCCTACACCCAATGTGGGGCTCAAACTTACAACCCCCAGATCAAGAGTCACATGCTTTACTGGCTGGATCAGCCAGGTATCCCAGTGCTTGTGCTTTAAGACACTACTGGACTACATAGCAGAAGCAGGGCTAGGGCCTCATCTCAAGTGAATTTACACAGCAGTTGCTTATAATAAATGTGATAAATAAATGAATTAATTGTAAACCTATATTCCTAATTTGTATCTTTTCCAAAGTAAAGCACATGCACTTTTGTGGAATTTAAACGGAGTTTGAGCTACAAAAGTTGCCTCATTCTGCTTGTCTTAATTATCCAAAAGGTTTGGCCCCAATCCTAAAACCTACAAGCAAATGGAATCCTAATTATAAACCCCATCTTCCATTCTTTTACTCTTTCCCTACTCTTTTCTGGTGCTCTCCAATCTCATATCCTAAAAAATAGGTGTTGGAAGATTACATAAGATACTTAGTTTTTAAGTTGCTGGAGTAACTGAAGTCCTTTGCACCACCTAGTTCCTATATCAGCAAAGGACTGTCTATAAATAAATTCATTTTTTTAAACAAATAATTGTGTGTCTATGTGGTAGGCTCTATTCTAGCACTGGAGATACAGTGGTGGATTAAACTAAGTTTTAAAAGTCATGGACTTCTATTTCAGTGAGGGGGTCAGGTAAATAAAGAAACTAGGTAGTTTAAAAATTTTTTGCTCATCTGTACTTCCTACTTTTCCTACAATAGATTATATTATTTCTACAATTTGTAATTTTTCTACTAAATATAGTTACAAATGATGTCTATATGTGCATATACAGAGTTAGATAAACCTGTTCCTGTCCCATAAATTTTCAATTCTCTGAGCACTTAAAATGTGTCACAGAAATAATATATTGTTAAATGAGTAGAAAGTATAGACCACTGTTACAGTCTCATTATGGATACAATTAAAATGTACTTAGCAAAAATAAGATTACCTTCAGTTCTAGATTAAGTTTATATTCATTTTGATTCTTCTTACTAACCAAATTAGGTATTAATTGATCTCCCACTTTTCTGAACCAACTAAAAAGTATCTTCAGTGTGTGCACAGGATTTACCAAATGGATACAA